>NC_058374.1:36051428-37322857 GCF_018350175.1 Felis catus
CTAACACCAAGCACGGTTACTGTCAAAAATAAAATAAAACAAAACAGGGGCGCCTGGGTGGCTCAGTTGGTTAAGCTTCCAACTTCAGCTCAGGTCATGATCTCATGGTCCCTGAGTTCAAGCCCTGCATCAGGCTCTGTGCTGACAGCTCAGAGCCTGGTGCCTGCTTCGGATTCTGTGTCTCCCTCTCTCTGCCCCTCCCCCAATCACACTCTGTCTCTTGCTCTCTCAAAAATAAACATTAAAAACAAAAAATTAAAAAAAAATAAAACAGAAAATAATAATGTTGGGAAGGATGTGGAGAACCTGGAATCCTTGTGCACTGTTGGCGACATGTAAAATGGTGCAACTACTATGAAAAACAGCATGCAGGTTCCTCAAAAAGTTAAAAATAGAAGCACCATATGGTCCAGCAATTCCACTTCTGGATATTTGGATACCCAAATGAACTGAAAGCAAGTCTGGAAGAAATATCTGTACACCCATGTTCACAGCAGAGGTAGTCACAACAGCCAAGTGGGGGAAGCTATACAAGTGTCCAGACAGACAAATGGATAAGCAAAATGTGATATAGACACGCAATGGGATATTATTCAGCCATAAAAAGGAAGGAAATCCTGTCACATGCTACAACATGAAAGAACCTTGAGTACATTATGCTAAGTGAAACATGCCAGTCACAAAAAAAAGGACAAATACCATATGATTCCACTTATACAAGGTATCTAAAATAGTCAAATTCATAAAGTAGAATGGCGGTTGCCAGGGGCTAGAGGAAAAGGGAAAAGGGAATTGTTTAATGGGTATAGAGTTTCCATCTTTCAAGATGAAAAAGTTCTGGAGATCTATTTTCACAAAAATGTGAATATACTTAACACTACTGAATTGTCTACTTAAAAGTGGTTAAGATAGTAAATTTTATGTTATGTGTTTTTCACCACAATAAAACAAATTAAAAAATAATAAGAAGTCCCTGAGTGTATAACAAGTACCAAATGAGCCCTGCTGGGGCCCAAGGCCTCTTACAACACAGCGTATGTGATGGTTCCCATCACTGTGCCTTTATTCCTGCATTCACTTACATGTTTGTCTCCCCTGGAAGATCATGAGCTCACTGAGGACAGCAGTCAAGTCCTATTACTCTGAGTACCTCACACAGCACCCAGTGTTGTGCTTTACACATAAGAGGTGCTTAATGAACATTTGTTGACTTTAACTTTTCAAAAGTATAGCCTTAGCTCCTGCAAATTTATCCTAATCTTCCAAAGTGGTGCTTATTCTACTGCCTCCCTTGCAGGGTCAGGGGTATTAGGCCAAGTACCAAGGAGACAGGGAAGAATGGATCAGGGCTTAGGGAAGAGGCCCAGACTGGACGTAAACAAGTATAGTTATTCTCTAAATGCTCTCATGATATCATTTTTCTACACCATACCCCAGCCTTCCTCATGTGACGTTAAACAGGTAAATACTCAAGAACATAAAATCAGAGGTAAAAACAGGATGATTCACCAGGAATAGGGACCAGCTTCAATTTGGCTAGACTATGAAGTGAAAAATGTCAGAGCCCCACAGACCATACCTGAAGTAATAATGCAGGTCTGAAAGCCCTCCTTTACCAATTCAGCATCTCATTGATCGATTTAAGAATATCAACAGCACGCAAGCCTGATGCAGTGAGGTCTTCAGATATTCCTTCAATGCTGTGATTACATACAATAACCACTCCAACTAAATTCTATCAACTGAAAATGCTGGTTACCGTGTGTGTTGGTAGTCATCTCCTGACATAACCTGAGCCAGCATGAAAACAGTGGAAATGTCCTTCTCCTCTTATCTGTAAGCATAAAGTCAGCCTTGGAGCCCTTAAAATGTATGGGAGGGGCCTATTCAAACAATAAAGGAGAAAACAAGACAGGGATACCTTTGGGGAATTCTTGCTTAAAAGTAATACTTCTAGATAGAGCATTTACTATATGGACCAGATGCTGTTCTTACAATTTTATGTGTGTTAATTTATTTAATCTTCTCAACATATCCATAAGTAACCATATTACTATGCCCACTTTACAGATAAGAAGACTGAGGCACAGAGAAACTAACTGTGGAAAGCCACCCGTTCAAACCAAGCAGCTTGGCTATAGAGCATGGATCACAGCCTCCACAGGCTGTGGGGGGCCTGAAGGTATTAGCTTTTACCTTCCTCTCCTTCCTCCCTGGTCCCCAAACCCACAGAGGGTACCACTTCAGGCCTCACTTGGAGAGCCACACAAGTTTAAAAAGCTATTTCTAAGAAATAATATTTGCAAATAACCATACATGTCTCAGGGCAAGAACAAAAGAACCAAGATGCAGAGCAATGCACCTAACACAAGTAATAATTGTATAGCATGTTTCACTCACATGTTGTAAAGCATGTTAGTTAGAAACATGAATTACTTCTCACCCAAACTTCCTGAAAATTCATTCCATCCCATCCCCACTTAATAGATAAGCAGACGATCCAAAGAATGCCCAAGTCAGTAACCTGCAGAGTGAGTGGGTGATAAAAGAAGTAATGGAATCCAGGCATCATAGTACTTGAAACCTTACAAGACAATACCCTCTCCACTTATGAAATCATTGGGAAATATTACCCAGAGACAAATACTTTAACTATGAGCATCTCTCAAAAGAGGTATGAGCCAAAAGAGCATGACACCCCGCTTATTGTTTCTAGAATTACAGAATGAGAAAAGATTTTAGCTTGCTCATCCACCTCCTGCCACCCAGCAGGTCGCTTACAAGGCACCTGGGATGGGCTCTCCGACTCAGTGTTTTCCAGGAAAGCACTCGACTAAACCTCTCAAGAACCTATCCCCAGATCCCAAAATTCTGGAATTCATTAACTTTTTCTTAGTCTCCTACCTAAAAATCCCACACTGAAATGTGAGACACTTTCTTTTTCAGAGTAACAAAAGAACATCTACTCTAGCACCATTACCTTTAGAACAATTTTAAAACCAACTTTTTACAAATATGTTAAGATTGGCTCTTCCCTTCAGGCTTGTCTCCTTCAAGATACACAGCACTGATTCTTTTGGCTTCCCACAGCTGTATTTTCCAATGTCTTACTTATTTTATGGCTCTCATTTCATCTGCCTACATTCTCTAATTGTCTCTAAAAATAGAGTTCCAATCCATAACCAGTACTCAAAGGAAGGACTTCAAAGCATTGGACATATTTAAGAAACTCTCCTCTCTTGGACTAAGGTGGGCTCTCATCCAAGGAACACACATGGTGATGGCAAGCAGGTACCAAGGATCAGATGGTCCAGTCTCAGACACGTGAGCAAGACAAGGAGGGTTGCTAGGAAACTGGAGAGATGAGGCATCAATCTAGCCAAATCAGCAAGGAATGAGGAATTAGCCAACAACTGACCAGAGGGTTCAAGAAAATGCAAAGGCAAAGAGCAAAAAGCAAAAACCCAGGTTGGGAGATGGAAGGTCTAAAGGCTTGGAGGCGAAACCCTGGCTAAGAAGGGATCTGGAACACATGAGGTCAGAACCTAAGACAGAGTATAATATCAGAAACTGGTAATGCTCACTAATATCTGTGTTCCCTTTTTCTTCCTGGGGTCACGGGTAGCCCACATTCTCCAGCCTCTCTGGTACTTGGACACAGCCTTGTGACTAAGTTCTGGCAAATGAAATGTGAACAGAAGTGATTGGTACTACATCCAGTCCTGGCCTGGAGGAACCTCCTACACACAACCTCTCTGTTTTCCCATCTGCAAACCTCTCTCTTTCTTCATTCATCAGCTGAATGGAGAGGTCTCTAAAGACCTAAAAGGGGGCAGAGACACAAGATGAAAGGAACCTGAGATCACTGAATCACCTGTGGGAGACTACTTGATGACGAATCCTGCATTATGACAAAATTAAAAAATAAACTTTGTATCAAGGCCATGAGATTTAGGGACTACTTGTTATAGATAATTAATAGCCTTCCTTTACTAATACAGTGCCAGAGAAACAAACACATAACTAAGAAGTAAAAAAATGGAGTTTAACATGCCTAGAGTAGATCAGAAATCAAACGATTTGAAACACCTATAAAGAAAAAACCTAATCGATATCAAAGTACCTCTTTAACTTTTGTAATAGGATTACAAGGCCAGTGAATCAAAAGGACACCACAGACACAGAATACAGCTGAGCAGGGAAATTAATAGTCACAAGGTCCACAATAAAATGGAACTAATTTGGCAAGCCACCCATTTGTTCAATAAACCCTGAATACCTGTTATGTCCCATGCCCTATGCTAGAAGCCAAGGCTACAGTGGTAAAGGGAGCACAGTCACTATCCAGAAGGGCCCCCAACCAGGTGGGAGAGACAAGAATGTAGTTACTCTACCATGTGACAAGGTATTTAACCAGTATGCCTAGAGTGTGATGGCAGCTCAGGAAAAGGACCCCTAACTCATTCTGGAGCTGTCAGGAAGGAGTCCCAAAGGAGGGGATGCTTGAGCCCAGCACTGAAGAAGAATAGAAGCTAGCTGACAAGAAAGGGTGAAAAGGCAATCCTGTTAAAGGGAACAGCATGTGCAAGGTACAAATGAATATACTGCATTTGGGAACCATCAGTAGATAGTGCATCTTAAGTGTAGGGTTGGTAGAGGGGAACAGTAATAGATTAGCTATTAAGACAAGTAAAGGCTAGACTATGAAGGACCAGCCATCATTCATACTTAACAGGGAGCCAGCAAAGTGCTCAAAGCAATATAATGATATAATCTAATTTGTGCTTTTGCTTTCTGGTGACATAGCAAAGGATGCACTAAAAGAAGTAATATCAGGAATAGAGAATCTAGTCAGAAGACTCTTATAATCACATAGGCAAGACAGATCAGAATCTGGGAAGTGGATTATGAAATATAAAGAAGGAGAGTCTCTAAGACCAGCTAACTGAATTAGCTGTAGCGTTAGAGGAAAGCAGACATTGAGAATGGCTCCCTGGTACCTGGCTTAACCAAGATGGTGGTGTCATCACTGAAATAGTAACCACAGAAAGAGGAAAAGGTTCTAGGGGGCATAGAGACAATGAATCAATTTAGAAAAACTTGAAACATTCTGGAGACGTCCAGTAGAAAATTTTAAATGTGAACTTGAGACTGATATGTGAGGTGAAAAACTAAATTTGAAGGTCATAATCATAACAATGGTGGGCTCAATAATGGGCACAGTTGACATTGCCTAAAGAAAGATAAGTGGAAAAGTCAGAAAAAATTCATATCACCTGTGTGGATGATACACTTAGGTGATCTGTAGTTAGCTGATACACAGGTGCATTAATGATTGATGCATTCATAGATGCACTGATTCTATGCACAGATGTTTAGAGCATTGATTCACAGATGCATTTAAACTTGGAAGGTCTCTACTGATGTGACCCAGGGCTCTGTCCTTGGCTCTAGCTTTTTAAACACTGAATTAAAAACTTGGATGAAGACAAATTTGTCAAATGTGCTGCTGACACAAATCTGGGAGGAATAGCTAGTAAGTTAGAAAGTTGAATCAGGATTCAAATGACCTCAGTGTGCTACAACTATGGTCCAAACTGACAAGATGAAATATAATAGGCATGAATGTAAAGTACAGCACCTAAACGAAAAAAAATGTCACTGCCTAAACATAAGGTAAGAGGAACCCTGGCTTATCAGCAGTTTATATGACAAAGACCCTAGGGGCTTTAGTAGACTGTAACTCAACGTGAGTCAACAGTACAGCACAGCTGCCAGAAAGGCAAATGCAATCTCTACTTCCTTCATCTGCATTCAGGGCCTAGAATAAGGGAAGCAGCAGGCTGAGCAAGCACTCAGCACAAATCCACCCACAGCTGAAGCATGTGTCCCTCCGAGAAACAGACACCAAGAGGGACAGTGACAAAGTGAAGGGTGACCAGAAGAAGGTGAAGAGTGAGGAACAAAGCCATGAGAACTGGGTGAAGAAAGTGGGGACAACAGCCCTGGAAAACATGCTTAGAGGGAGCATGGTGACTTGCTTCAAAAATCCAGAGGAAGGGGCACCTGGGTGGCTCATTTGGTTGTGCATCTGACTCTTGGTTTTGGCTCAAGTCATGATCTCACGATTCATGGGTTCAAGCCCCATGTCAAGCTGTTTGGAATTCAATCAATCAATCAATCAATAAATAAATAAATAAAATAAATACTTTTTAAAAATTTAAACTTTAAAAATAATCCAGAGGGCTAAATAACATAGAGTAAATGCATTTCTTTGCTCCAGATGGAAGAAATAAGATGAATAGGCAAAAGTCACAGAAGCTAAGTCACAGCACATTTCCACTTTATCTTATTTCAAAAGATAAAGGCTATTCAAAACCAGAATGGCTGCTTTTGTGAAGCTAGTGAGGCCCCCTTCCCTAGAATTATCAAAACAGAAATTAGGCCACCAGTTAGGAACACTAAAGAGACTTCTGCATTGGGTAAGAGTTTGGGCTGGATCAGGGCCCTAACCTTTTGAATTTCAAGGACCAGTAACATCTCTTTCAGATTGGCTATGTGAGAAATTTTTCAAAAATCAACTACCATCCACAATCACCATCGTTTCACAAAAACAAAAACATTTAACACTGAAGAGCAGGGAAGATATATTATCAGCATAAAGGACAATCCTTTATAACAAGTAAACTTAACTTTCTGAAAAACACACCTAACTCTGTAAAGGGCCAGAAAAAAACATTAATCATGATCTCACCGTTTTGTCCACTTGTATTCCCAGTGCATGGCATTTAGCAGGCGTTCAATAAATACTTGCTCAATGAATGACTGAGTGAATGCATGCATTTAATATAGAAAGCCCTGGCTTACACAGAGTCCAAAAGCTTCTCTACCTCATCATTAATCGATATTTATTGACAGCTCTTGTCATTCCTGGCACTGAAACACACTATACAGCAAGGGCCATTAACTTCCCACAATCCATTTTCCAAGCACTGAGAGTAACAATGCCTTATATTTGTATTTTGTTTTAAGATTTACAAAGCGTTTTCTCATGCTATCATCTCACTCAATTCTCTTTACAACACAGAGATGAGTTCCCTAAATTTCCAGCTGGAGAAACTGAAGACCAAAGGCTTTCCCAAAGCCACATCCAAGATGGTTGAGTCAGAACAGGACTCCTCCTATTCCCACCTGCCTCAAGCTATCTCCCTAAGAAAGGTATAACCTTGTCCTGTGGCCCCTTTGGGGAAATTGAAATGCTTTGTTTTAGCCACAAAACCACAGAGCACAGGCCTCAACAACACTGGCTGCCCTGGTACTGCAGGATCTACAGCCAGGGCCTCCTTGGGGAGAAACAGAGAGATTGAGGAGCACACAGCTTCCGTGAGCAGCAAGCTAAGAGCCTTTGTTTGCCTTCAAGACACCATCTGTGCAGCAGACCTGCTGACTCTGGCACTGTAAAGCCCTCTGAGATGGATCTGATCTTAGGTCTACCCAAATTCACAATCAATCAATCAATCAATCAATCAACAAACCAACCTCAGAAAGATGATAACAATGTGTGGGAAGCCAATAATGGGAACCTAAATTCAGAGCTCCCTTTTCAATTCTGTGTGCAAGTGAGCTCGTGTGGGACTACCTGATGAGTTGTCTTAGCCTGAAAGTAACTGCCAATGCAGGAAACCAACAGTGCCATCCATGATTAAAACCAAAGATACAAAAAACAATGACCAAAAAAAAAACAAACTATTTTCACAGACTTCACCAGTTAATTTGGCGCGCGCACATGTGTGTGTGTGGAAGGAGAGAGATCTCATGTAGACTCGAGAAGATAAAGCATTTTTATTCAAAATACAGGAAACCAAATGAAGATTCCTTAAATGTGGGGTATCTCAGCACCTCTCCTCCAGTGTGTGACTAGCACAGAGTACAGTGTAGCTTAGCAACCCTAGGTGCTAGTTTTCTCACTGACAATTCCTTGGGTAAAGAAATCCAAGCTCCACTGACCCCCAGTCCAGAATGCAGTGGAGCATCTCAGTAGGGCAGGGTCAAGGTACTGAAGCAGCAGTAGTGGGCATCCTGAACAGATGGTAAAGGCAGGTGTATATGGGAGGGAGGAGAAAACGTACGTGCTCTAAATGCTGTGATCATTACTGCATTTCCTAGCAACACAGTGCTGGAAATGTTGTCTGAGTACCACATAAAAACTTGTGAAATCAAAACAAACATCAAAGAGACTGCTTGCCTGTGTGACACACGGTAAAAACACAGCCAGGGCATCAGGTCTGAGTGGGGCCTGTCACACAGGAGACCAAAGAATGTACGGGGGGGGGGGGGAAGTGGGGCATCAGTTTATAGGAAGTGCACAGCCAATGTCTGACCATTCCAGAAAGTCATTTACCCAGAGAAGTAAACAGTGAGGAGCAGAGCCCTGTAGAGAAGCAGGACCGGACCGTGAGATTCAACAGAATGGAGTCTGAACAATGGTTTTATCACTTTCCTAATATCACGATGGGGGCACACTGTTGGCTGATTGCCTTTTAAGCTCAGCTGGGTTTGGTTCACCCACACTCACTGAACACATATTACTGCTGTACATTATACTGAGTGATGGGAGTACAAAGGTAAATATAGGCCCTGTTTTGCTACCTCTCAAAATGGCAAGTTATCTTTTTCGTATCATTGCCGTGAGACTAGATGAAATAATATAAATGACAGATCTTGGCACACAATAAGAATTTACTATATGTTAGTTGTTATTCTGGTGTTAATGATGGGTATCCAAAGGTCAGTGTCTGGATATTTCTCTTTTTTGTTTTGAATTAGGAAATATTTTAAATAACAGTTCACTATTTCTCTGAAAAATACCAAGACCTCAGAATGCATTAAATTCTGATCTTTGCACCCACTCCATCTATCACTTATTAGAATCTTATTATTGTTTAATGTTTAAAACCACATTATTTTCAAATTATCCTAAATCTTAGTCTTCTTTAGAAAGAAAGAAAGAAACAAACAAACAAACAATGCTTCTTTACTAAACGTGTGGCTTGGTTCTTTCAGCAAGGCCACTTTAGAGTGGCATACTATCAGTCTCTGTACAAACAATGCCTTTCCACCCTTACTCTTGAATGAAAATCCAGCTTTGCACAGAATTCTAGTTTGAGAGTCACGGAGCACTTTGAAGACATTATTTCACTGTCTTCTGGTCTCGGTGGTAGCTTGATGAAGACTGCCATTTGCAGATAATTTGTCTTCTCTCCTTGCTTGCTTTTAAGGTTTTCTCATTTTCTTTGACATTCCAGCAGTTTTGTCCAGTGAGTGTCTAGATGTAGATGTATTTCTAATTACTCTCGATACTCAGCATGCTACTACAATGTGAAAATCAGTATCTCTCTTAAATTTTGGAACATTCTTCGCATTATCTTCTAAAACAATGTCTTTTTACCATTCTATTGTTTCTTAGAACTCCATCTAGGCATATACTGAACCTTTTTCATTCTGTCCTCCATTTCTCTCATTGCTCTTCCACGGATTCAGTACTTTCTTTCTCAGCGCTGAAGCCTGGGCGGCTTCCTCAGGGGCAACTTCCCACCATAGATTTTACTCTCTGCTAGGTCTGACCTGATGTTGCACCCCTTTAATGAATTAAAGTCATTTATTTCAACAATTGTGTTTTTCAGTTTTAGAAGTATACTCAGCCCTTTGTTCAAAATTCTCTTTTTTCATAGAGTTCTATTCTTTTCTTAAGTTTTTTACTTCTTTTGTCTGTTTAATTGTTTGAAACAAATTTATTTTATAGTCTCCTCGAATTGTCCTTTCATTCTGGGGGCACTAATTTTGCTGCTTATTGTATCTAGCTGGTTCTAATTCATGGAGGTTTGTTTTGTTATGAGGTTTATGTTTTTTATTGAGAGCTCATCTTCAGCCAGGATTGCTTGTTTTACAAAAGTGTTAGGGACCCTGAGCTGTAGAAGTGTGCTTTCCGAGTTCTTTGTGTTCATTGCTGAAGGACCGTTATGGATATCAATTATCTTAAATCTAGGGTTGTTTTTTTTTTTTTTTACTGTGGCAGAAGACACATAATATTTACCATCTTTAGCATTTTTAGGTGTACTGTACAGTAGCATTAACTATGCACATTGCCATGCACCAGATCTCTAGAACTTTCTCATCTTGCAAAAGTGAAGTTCATAGCCAATGAACAACAACTCCCCTTTTCCCCTCCCTTCAGCCCCTGGAAACCGCCATTCTGCTTCCTGTTTCCGAGAGTTTGACTACTCTAAATGCCACATTTATGTGGAGAGTCTTTTCATGCCTGGCTTATTTCACTTAGTATAACGTCCTTAAGGTTCATCTGTGTTGTGATATATGGCAGGATTTTCTTCTTTTTTAAGGCTGTCGTAACAAATCAAATCAGCCTGGCAGCTTAAACAACAGAAACTTATTTTCTCACAGTTCTGGAGGCTGAAGTCTGAGATCAAGGTGCTAGCATGATTGGCTTCTGGTAAGAGCCCTCATCTGGGCTTGTGGATGACCGCCTTTTCACTGTGACCTCACATGGCAGAAAGAGCAAGCTCTCTACTGTCTTTTCTTAGAAGGGCACTAATCCTTTCATGGGGGCTCCACCCTCATGACCTCATCTAAGGCCAATTATCTTCCAAAGGACCCATCTCCACATACTTGAGGGCTTCAACATATGAATTTGGGTGGGGGACACAATTTAATCCATAGCAGTATGTATATACCATATTTTCTTAATTGACTCATCAATCAATATCCAAGATAGCATTTTTTTAATAATTTTACACTAAAATTCCTATAACAGGCAAGGAGCATAAATTCAGACTCTATACATATAAGTGGTCCAGGAGTGGGGCTCCTCTTTCTCAAAGGTGGTACAGGAAGCTTTCTTGCTGCTTGAACCAGAGCAGTAAACAGAGTTTTTCTCATCTCCCTTTTTGAACAGGAAGCTCTTGAAGGTTCTAGGCTTTATACAAGGGCTCCATTCCAGCTCCCCGAAACCTCACAGGCCAGAGGCCAGAGCCCTTATCTTCTACCTCCACACTCTATACTCTTAACAGATCCAAATTTCTGTGGATCACCAGGCATTAGCTATTTTGAACCTATTCTTTTTTATGTACAGTTAAAATGTGTATGTCTACGACACAAGACTGTTCTGAGACATAAATTACATAGTTCACATGAAGTTCCCATATAAGGAAGACTGAGCATACACTAGATAGTCAATGAATCATAACCACTTTTATTTCTAAACCCCAACTCGGCCTGGTCTAGCCAAAACCACTCCCCTTCCTCTTAAAAATATAGTAAAAACTTAAAAGCTGTAACATATAACATTATCTATCTTGGACTGCCCATACAGTATCTCCCCTTTCTTTTGAAAGAGATAGGAGAAGAAATCATGAAATACAAGAGATATCAACAATCAGCTACAAAGTCTGAACCCCACTATCATTTGTGTATATGAGAGATCTCCATTATGAAACACCTGCCCAGATAGTTAGCTAATGCATGAATTCAAGCAAATGCATGAAATTCTCACCCACCTAACATGCGCATGCGCGCGCGCGCACACACACACACACACACACACACACACACACACACACTTACACACAAAGCTATTAGTTGTACCTAAATTAAATTTCCCAACTGATCATAAAGGTGTACAGCTTAAATTTCCATTCATCCCTGAAGTTGGAAACATGTTCATGTTTATATTGAATGTTGGTCAGTCTTATTGCTAAACATTAAACTCCAGCTAGTTCACAATGCAACAGTATATCCTAGCTTAGAATCTGTTCCAGATCATGATAGTTTGTCTTGCCCTAGTCAACACTTCTGTCCCTTTCCTGGATTCCATGGATGGTTTGGCCCACGATTTCCCTTTCAGTAGAAAGTACTGTGGAGCAAAACTGCATGTCTTTCTAATATGGTAGCTGCATATATCAAGAGCAGAAGTTTTCCTGGGCCTTCCTAATAGGTGGCCTACATAAGAAGTCTCATTATACACAGCAAGAGCTCATTTTAACAGAGCCATCTTATAGAAACCAGCAATGGTCCCAGTTCCAGTGTATTTGACTCTAGAATAAATGGAAATCAAACTTGGAAGAAAAGTCAGAGGCAAATAATTTTATGACTGCAAAATATAGGGTGCTAAAGATATAATCTCTGTTGTTCTTTCCTACCTTTTGGAAAAACAGCTCTAATATTATGAAAAAAATGGGAGGAGAGGTGAGGGGAGGGAAGGGGAGGGGAGGGGAGGGGAGGGGAGGGGAGGAGAGGAAAGGAGAGGAGAGGAGAGGAGAGGAGAGGAGAGGAGAGGAGAGGAGAGGAGAGGAGAGGAGAGAGGAGGAGAGGGGAGGGGAGGGGAGGGAGAGCAGGGGAGGGAGAAAATAAATGCAAATTATCCCCAAAAGCAGCAGACTCCACGTGAGCCATGTTGCCACTGAGATAGATGTGTGCATACTCCTTTATTTATTGTATCCTCTTGGAATGTATTCAAAGTGAGAACATTAAGCATGTGTAATATCCAGAAGTGAAAACAGCCCCTCTTGACATAGCTCTGTAAGTTTCTGCCCTAAATTAGATAGTGAATAAGAAGGTTCCATCTGCGTGTGTAAGCATGTTGGGGAAAGACTGAATCTAAGGCAAACCTGTGTGATGATATTTTTTCGAGTCAGGAAAGGCAGATTCAGGCTAGTCTTGTTTTACTGCAGTGCAGATAGTGACAATTCCAAATTGATAAAGTAAGACCCCAAAATAGGCCCTATGTATCAGGCTGCCTTGTATCCCTGGGAAAGAACCATTGTGTCAACTGGATGTCAACCAAGCATTTTCTTACTGACCCACCTCCCTGACTTTTATCTCTGAGCATGCAGATAAACACATATGACAGTCCCTAGAGATGATTTCTAAATATACCAACCCCCGTTTCTACCAAAATGGATTCCTGGTTAGTGCCCTATGGGTACACACAGACTTCCAAACACCAGCCCTGGCCCTTCCACTCCCAAGAGAAAGCTGGAACAGACCACAAACCAAGATTCTTGCATCCTGGTTCTTGCTATTCTAAATCTGAGTTTGGACAAGACCATTATGCTGACACCACTTCCGAAACAACACACATTCTTAACCTGAATTTTGCTCCTGCTAGGGGAGGTGTGAGTGGGCCCACAGGCTTGTCCTGCCAGCATACAGGCTGCTATTTAAGGTACCAAGAAAACTCTCAAAAGCCCAGCAATAAACTATACAAATCAGAAAAGGAACAAGATAATCATGGCAGGACTTTTTAAGACCAAGGGCTCAGAAGACAGGTTGCCTAGGTTCAAATTCCAGCTCCATCATTTATTATTTGTGTGACCTTAGGCACATTACTTAAGTTCTTTGAACCTGAGTTTTCTTTTCTGTAAAACTGGAATAATAGTAGTTCCTACCTCATAAATTGGAAGTAAGGATGAAATGAGATTGTGTGGTGCACGCAGCAAAGCACCCACTGGGAGCAATGAGCGAGAGTGGGTGGAGGGGGTCCACCTGCACCCACTGAGCACAAACACTCCAGGAAGAAGGTTCTGATAAATAACAGCTTACTATTCTTCAGAAGGACCTCCTTACCATCCCCTGCAGTCATCAAAGTCCCTGGTTGCAGAAACAATCCAAACGGCGGTCTGGGCTAGGGAAAGCGGGGTGAGAAAATGTTGGCTGTCATGACGCTAAACTGTTTATAACCAAAGGAATGCATTAAGACACTCCCGCTCAGAGAGCTGATTTATGTTAAGTAAATGGCCCCACATCCCTTGGATGTCTCCACTTGAGCCCTCTCTGCTGCCTGGCCATTTAAATGCACAGCTTGATCTGGGTCCCCACTTGGGTGTTGGCAGGTTGAAAGGCACTTCCAAAGCCAACAAGCTCTAGAAAGCCAAATATGGCCACGCTCAGACCACTCTAGGTGGACCACTGGGAGGCCCTTCAAGAGTGCCAGAAGATGGTGAGGGGTGACTCAGACAGCATCAGCTGACAACTTCAGGGTACAAATGACTATGGGCTATTTTCATTTCTAAACAAAACTTTCCATCCTATAAACCCCAAAGTATTTTACCGAAGCAGTGGGGTCTAGTTCATCAGGCTGCTGCTGACGGGACAACCTCTTAAGCAGGGAACAGACACTATTTTGAGTCGCTGCCCCAGCATACAGTCTCCTGCCCCTTAGAAAATGTATCAACAATAATCAGCTGGGCAGAAATCTCCTGGAGACCCCAGAGGGGTCACAGAAATTTCATGGTACAAGTGAAGGAAGCCAGGGATCAAGGCCAACCCCTCAACTGCTCGTGACTGCCTTTGGCAAGCCAGATCATCTCTGAGCACAGTTACCTCTGCTATGCACTAGAAACAAATCTGTCACAGGGATCAAGTGAGAATAAAATGAGATACTATGTATGAAATGCTTTGAAAAATATTTAGAAAGACAATATAAAACTACAAAGTACTATCTAGTGACTCCTCCAGGAAAGTTAAATCGGAAATTAGAATCTCTCATATTTAATTCACCTTTCAAAAATTGTCTATGATTTAACAACCTACCTGAATAAAAAGTGAAAAACAAAGTCTATAAAATGGACAAGACTTTTCTTTTTTCTTCATTATAACCAAACACATATTTCAATTTATTTTTTGCTGTTGCTGTTGAATTGGCTATTTGTTTGACAGAAGTAACTGGATCTGATGGCTATTTAAAATATAACCTAAGCATCTGTCCATCTCTACCAAGAATAGCCAAAATAGTAGGTGTGTTGCATGCCTTAACTCCATCCTAAGTCTGTGGCAGACATCACTAATCAATCACTACACTCTTTTCCCCAGTTTGGGCAATGGTTAGAATCAATTTCAGCAGGTGGCAGTCCAGGTAGCCATCACTAGTCTTGAATGGGCACAGAACCTGGAACCTGTTTGCCATCTTAGCTATATCCTTTACTAATTTAATCTGAAGCCATAAGCTCAGTAAAATCATCTATGAAATGATTGTAGTCTTACTAATTCCTCCTGACCTTAATTTTCTGAGTCTAGAATTCCTGAAAAAAAAGAGACAAAATCTTTCATTTCACAATTAGACAAAAGGCTGGACATGCTAATACTTTGGAGAAGCTATAAAAATGATGTAACTTTATAGAAAAATATAAACTGTTGATTCCAGTCTCCCTCTGAGCAGGGTCCTCATGGCCCTATTCCTTCTGGAGGAGCTCTTAACTGATTTTTGAAGGAACCATTCTCCTCACACCCTCAAGGGATGGTGTTGGCTTCAAGGGACAGCAGAGTTCACTCAAGACACACCCATGACTGCCAGGATGAACAAGGACAGTGCTTCATGACTCTGTTGAATATCTGAGCCCTTTTTCTGTGAGCATGTCTTGACAGAGGAAAGGAGAGGTAAAAGCAAAGAGCTCTGGATTCCTAAGAGTAATCTGAAAAAGCTCCACAGCAATGGAAGAGCACAGAAATGACAACCAGAGACAAACCTCCATGATACACAGATAGCAAACAAGCCCCATAAAATCATTTTTCATACTATGTTTCATGCCTTCATACCAAAAGTTGCTCAACTTCCAGACTACGTTTTTGTTCTGTTTTGTTTTGGTTTTTGTTTTAATTTATCCCTGATGGGATTATGGTATCAGTCTATATACTAACGCTCTGTAAAAAAAACTGAGCAAGACTTCCAGAGTCTGAAGGATTCACTCACTTACCAAGTAAGTATGGTTATAACAATGTACCATGTTGCTATCACTGAGAAATCCTAATGCAATTCAGCCAGTGGCTCCATTGTAAGCTCCAGGGGGCAGATGCCCATCTGTTTTATTCCTCAATATATTGAGCACTGTGTCTATCTGGCTCTGCTAGATGCTTCATACATGGCTGTCAAAATTGGTTATGCTTGTCTATGCCCTCTGCTACGTGGCTATTATAGTGCCAAACTCAGAGCAAGCACTCACTTAACATTAACTGACTGATTGATGATTGATGATTGATAGTCCGATCTGTCTTTGGTTTCCTAAGTGAAAAAAAGCAGAATGAGCCAGCCTGATATACCTGATATATACTTAATATACCTAACAGACACCTAATGTATGAAAATTTGTTTTAATGTATACCTAATATATACCTCTTATACTTCACAATGTTAAAAAGAAGAAATAATGGACTGACATCCAGAAAGTTTAAAATACTCTAAATGAGTAAGTCTCAAAGGATAGACTGGAAATAATTAGGGGCCATAAATTGAATGTGATAGTTAAAGGAGGTAAACTATTAAATATCATCATGTCACATTGACAGTTTTGCTTAAAAATATAGTTTTACTAAAGTACCAGTTCAAGGGAGAATGATTCAACAAACCAAGCAGAGGTATATTTATAATAACCCCTTCTTCATAAATGGGTCAAAATTTTCCAAGCATGTCCACATCCATGATTTCATTTGTCCTCACATCTTTGTGATGGAAGTAGAATTATTATTAGTGGTCTATAAAATACAGATGCAAATTTCCAGTTCTGGCAATGAGGCAGGCCAAGCTTAAACCAAATTCATTGTTTTACTATGCAGAGAAATGCTGAACAATATGAGCTGACACAAAGAAAGGGAATTCCTCAGTCCCAGGGAGAAAGAGAGAACTTAAAGCTGAGTAACAAGCCGAAGCACTACAGCTGTGATGGCCCTGGAGGATGTGGAGCCAGAGCTGGGCTTTTAACATCTACTTGGGAGGAGACATAGCTAAGGGACCCCACAAAGTCAAGAATGGGAACTGAGGCCTTGGCAAAAGCCAAGAACCTGGAAAAACTGTTCCCCAGTAAAAAACCCAGTCTAAAATCTCTGCCCACCATCCCAAGAAAGAGATAAGGAAATGTGGGTCACCAGATGCTGATTGGTACTTTTCCTATTGTCTCAGCATTCCAGCTGAAGCCCCAAACCTAAGAACAGTCAATGAGAAGTATTCCTCAGACAACGAAGGTACTGGACAGACACCTTGCTGCAAAAGTAAGAGGTAACCAAACTGGTCCTTTCACCCTCCCTCCATCACCCCATCCAGCCCATATAAGCAGAGGACTAGAAACAGGAGTCCTAGAGATAATAAGGTAGGGGCTATGGCAGAGTGTGCTTCTCCAACCCTCCCCCTCCCTCCCAAGCCAAGTGAGGTGAGTACCAAGGGGAGCATCTCTTGAGACTGGCGTGCCTGCGATAAAAAGAGACCAGCCTGCCACCTCCTAGCCTGATGCCCACTAAGGGACAGGACCCACATGCCCTCCCCAGGGAACCAGAACAGAGGACTATCGTGGGGAAAGCGCTGACCCATGTCTTTTAGAGTCTGGAGGGTGCACACAAAAACCAAAGGACATTGCCTGCTTCCTGCCTCAAGAATTCTAGAGAATTCTTGGAGAACTGGAGACAGGGTAAGAAGAAAGGGCAACAATGGGAAGCTGCCTGCAGTTCCAAATTTTAACTAAACACAGCAGCCTTTACTGGGCTGAGCTAATGGCACTGTAAGGTGGCTGGATTGAAGCCACTGTAAAATACTCCACCCAAGAGGGTTGCCTCAGCATAAAGAGGCTGTGAGATTCACAAGAAGTCTGGGAGATTCCACATTACCCACATCAGGGAGCTCTGTGGTATAAAGGACCCCATGAGGACCATCAAAGAACCCACAAAAATGACCAAAGAGCCAGTATTGAGATGAGTACCACAGCACAGAACATGACAGTCAACCAATCTCTGGCAAGAAACAGCACCAAGGAGAGAGACTTTAGCCTTACTTCCTCTAAATTTTTCTCCTCTGCCCTAATCCGAGAAGTGCAGAAATAGGGGAGAAGTGGAAGAGCTAGAAGAAGGAAAAAAAAAATAGATCACTACACTACTCTCCATACAAATCTGAAAGCCATGGGTAAGGCCTGAAATAGTCTATGGACTTTTTTTTTTTTTTAATTTTTTTTTTCAACGTTTATTTATTTTTGGGACAGAGAGAGACAGAGCATGAACGGGGGAGGGGCAGAGAGAGAGGGAGACACAGAATCGGAAACAGGCTCCAGGCTCCGAGCCATCAGCCCAGAGCCTGACGCGGGGCTCGAACCCACGGACCGCGAGATCGTGACCTGGCTGAAGTCGGACGCTCAACCGACTGCGCCACCCAGGCGCCCCTCTATGGACTTTTTTAATATCTGTAACATGAGTCCTAACTATTGAAATGAGACTATTCTAGTAACTGGATGTGAGTGGAAAGAAAAGATAAGCCTGAGAGAATGTGATAGAAAAGGCAAGGGAGATCCAACAGAGAGGGTCTGTATGCAGCAACGGTAGAAAAATTAAAATATTTCCTGTTTGGGGCACCTGAGTGGCTCAGTTGGTTAAGTGTCTGACTCTTGATTTCGGCTCAGGGTCATGATCTCACAGTTCACGAGATCAAGCCCTGTGTTGGGCTCTGTGCTAATGGCACAAAGTCTGCCTGGGATTCTCTCTCTCTCTCCCTCCCTCTCTCTCTGCCCCTCCCCCAATTTGCACACACTCTCTCTCACTCTTTCAAAATAAACTAAACTGAAATAAAATAAAATAAAATAAAATAAAATAAAATAAAATAATAAAATAAAATAGTTTCCTGTTTGTCTGAGTCAATTCATTTCATATACATGTTCCATTAATCTCTGACTGAAATTCTGGGTCTGAAATATTTTTTTCTCATGATAATTAAAGCACCAGTGTGCTGTGGGCACTTTAAGTCGAGAAGCAAATATTAAAAACTGTTTCTGGACACTGAAACCACCAAGACTACCCACTAGAAGCAACTGCAAAACAGCACTATTGTAAGACCTCCACAACTCAAGGTGCTTAAAACCCCATGGGAAAAAAATTCACAAAGAAGATGGCAAAATTTATATGCCACAGAAGGAAATGATCCACCACCAATGAAAGTCAGTGGATACAAGAATAACCATTCCCCAAGGGCTGAAGTAGATAAAACAGTTTTAAATAGACTATACACACTTTATATGTATAGAGTATATATATGATTTATAGGATTTATATATTTTAAAATTATTAACAATCTAAAATATGGAATACAAACCAAAAGGGAAAAAAATACACTATTAAAAATTTTTTGAGGAAGAACAAAATAGAACTTTTAGAAACAAAATAGCCATTAAAAATAAAAATGCATTTAAAGGCTAAACAGTAGTTTAGGAAGAAATGAAGCAAAAACTGGTGAATTGGAAGATAGAGCTGAAGAAATTATTCAGAATATAACAAAGAGGGATAATGGAATATAAGATATGAAAGAGAATTTAAGAGAAAATGTAAAATGAGAAAGATCAATATATATTTTAATAATAAAGTTCTAGAATAAAATAGACCAGGGGAGAGGCAATATTTAAAAATGACTGAGGATTTTACAGAACTGGAGAACAATATGAATCTGTAGATTGAAGCATCCCACCAAGTCTTAAGCAAGATTTTTTTAAATCCTGTATTAACTCAACAGTGTAAAACCACATAACACTAAAGTCAAAGAGTATCTTTTTAAGTCAGAATAGTGATTTAGGCTTATAGCAGACTTTTCATCTGCAACAATAGAGTCCAGAAGAAAATGGAATATCTTCAAATTGCTGGAGTAAAACTACTACCACAGAATTTTGTACCTAACATCATTCATGAGTGAAGACAAAAGAAAAAAAGACAATGTTAAACAAAGACTGAGGAAGTTTGAAATTTACCACTCTAGACCATTCCTGAAAGAACTATAAAATATGTGCTTCCATATTAAGGAAAGAAACCAAGAAGAAAGGAAAAGAATAAAAGATGAAATAAAGCTTCCTCACAAAAGCTTCCTTGGGAGCAGCTTTGAATTCTTCATCACATCTACTGCATGTAAGATAAAGCATCCTCAATTCAAGAACCCCTCTCTAGGCCAGGGAAACACAGGACATTCCCATGCCTTTAAACCCCAAAGCCCAGGGCACCTGGGTGGCTCAGTTGGTTAAGTGTCCAACTTCAGCTCAGGTCATGATCTCACAGCCCATGAGTTCGAGCCCTGCATCCAGCTCTGTGCTGACATCTCAGAGGCTGGATCCTGCTTTGGATTCTGTGTCTCCCTCTCCCTCTCTCTCTGCCCCTCCCCCACTCATGCTCTGTCTTTCTCTCTCTCCTTCAAAAAGAAATAAACATTAAAAAAATTTTTTAAGTCCAAAGCCCTTTTCTCTGGTACTATTTCTGAAGTTCCAGAGCAAGGTTGTCTTATATTCTTCCTTTACCACCTAAGACATTCTCTTTTTTTAAATGTTTGTTTGTTTATTTATTTATTTATTTATTGAGAGAGAGAGAGAGGAACATGCACAAAAGTGGGGGGAGGTACAGAGAGAGAGGAGAGGGGAAGGAGAGAGAGAGAGAGAGAGAGAGAGAGACTGTCTCAAGAAGGCTCTACACTGAAAGCATAGAATCAGATGCATGGCTTGATCTCATGAACCATGAGATGATGACCCGAACTGAAACCAACAGTTGGACACTGAACCACCTGAGCCACCTAGGAGCCCCAAGACGTTCTTTCTTAGAAAAAACTCGGCTCAGAAATATTCTTTAAGCATTTGAACCTACATTACAATTTCCCTGTGTAGCTGACAGTATATAAAGGACTGGACACAATAAGTTTTCTCCTGTGGTACTTCAATTAATCCCTATGAAATATTCAAGTAATCGTCATTTATAAATGGGGCTAAAAGAATAAACAGATTCTTAATGGGGGTGGGGCACAGAGTGGTAGCAGATGTAGATCCTGAGACATAGGGGAGTTAAATGATTCAACCAAAATTCCAAAGCAAGGGGTTGAGGTACATCTAAACACAGGTCTCCTTGCGCCCAGGCATGCCTGAACCTTGTAACAACATGCTGTCTTTCAGAGGTTTCCAGCTAAGTCATGCTGTTCTCTCCTCCTCTCTGCCTCTTCTTTCTCACACATACACACACATACACATACCGCATGGAGATATTTGACAAAGAAATTGAAAGCATTTGGTCCCCAAGTGCTAAAGGAACACTTCCCTAAGGTTTAGAATTGCTGTTCATTTACTTCTGGGCCTAAAACACAATAAAGATGACTTTTACTACCATTTTATCCTCTCTCCTTCAAATGGACCACAACCTATTTATAACCCCTCAGGAGGCACTGACATATGCCTGCCCCTGGGCTGAGTGTGCATAAATGTGACTGCCCAGTGTGCTCTCTGTGGATGTCTCAAAGAAGAGCTGTGCCTACCTCTTGGAGACACCAGGTCTATTCCATTTCTTCATCCAACTCAAGAACATTTTTAAGGCCATTTTATTCTTTAGGATCTTCTTTTCCCCTTTATTCTACGATAGCTAAGTCAAACTCTAAGGAAATATCTAGAACCAGTTGTCTGGAAAGTGCAACAGGAATTGAGGAAACCAGTGCATTCAGACTCAGCCCATTCCCCAACTGATACCCTCAGAGGAAAGGGGTGCATTCTGCCCAAGTTTCCCTGGAGTGGAAAAAGGGAAAATCCCAAAGTCTTGCTGCCCAGATCCAGCAAGAGATCAAGGTGGGGTCAGTGCCACCTTGAGTTTCTCCACAATAAAAGGCCAAACTCGGCAAAGAGGTTTCCCAGATAAAGCCAGACAAGGTGAAATGGTGGCCACAGGACTGGTCATGCCAATTCCCAGAGGTTTCTGGGAAGGCAGGCCGGCAACTAGTGCCACTTCACTACCTAAGAAAGGCAGAAAAATGTGCTTCCCAGTAAAGGCTTCACCCTTCTCGCTGGGGTTGTGCCACACAATGGTCAGGTCTAGTGGAAGAGGTAGGGGATGGGTTCAGGGAGCTAGAGGAAAAAGGCAGGACTTGCAGCCACTGGACTATCTGTGCATTTCACTGTGATGGTCAGTGCAGAGAACATGAGCGGAAGTGCAGGGGCCTAGCTTCCCCTACTCAAATCACTAGGCCTTTGCAGCCACTGCCCCTCTCACTGCCTTTAGGCAAGGCTTTCCAGTCCACAGAGGCTGCCTGTCAGACTTCTTACTAGAGTCCCTATACATGTGGCAAGGACTGGGATAGAGCCTGGGGTGCCTCCTGGTCATCAACTCTTTCTTGGATGAAGTACCATCCAGAAGAGTATACGTCCATGGCATTCAAAGAGTGTTATTGTCCTTGGCACCAAAAACTACATCCTCTCATTAAACATTCAGATATCATATTTTTCTTTTTGCAGGAAACTACAGGCATTGCAAAGCTCCAATGGGATCCAGCCTGAGATTTTCCAGTGGTTTATAACATTTTTGTTATGGGAGGTTATGAGAGGGAGGGGATAAAGAAAAAATAATAAATTGTTCTTTTCTCAGGAATTTTATATACATACAGTTGTAATGATATGAAATCATAAAGCTTAACACTCCACAAAGGCTAATCAGTTCTCCAAGGAACTAATATCATAGTGCCACCCCAAGCCGGCACTTCTCATCTGAATTGTCCAGAACACTCCTGTCTACTGTTGAGCCATGACTGAGGCCAAAAGTGCAAACTCCTTGTCCATGATGCCCAAGACTATTTGTGACAACCTGATGTTTTATGTCCACCTCTATGCCAGTCCTGATGTTACCTGCTTCCTTCCATCCTTGTCTTGAACATGACCTCAGGTCTCTGGAGCATGGGCTCTCTGCTTTGGTGTTAGTGCCCAGAAGGTTCTCAGGAAGCCAAATTTTAAGACTTCAGTAAAATTTGTCTCCATGCACTTACCCTTCCACACACACACACACACACACACACACACACACACACACACACACACCTTAGTCCATCACCTTATATCTACTCTTCTTACACTGCCATTATCCCCACCACCCAGGTTTGCCATCTTCTTCCTGTTCTTATGTTCCCCAAAGAAAGCCCACCTGCTCCTCTGTACATCCACTCAGAGCTCAAGTGGCCAACCAGCTATTCTGATGAATAATCCATGAGAACAAAGGCAGGCTGGAGGATTCAGACTCATGAATCCTACTAAAATTATGTGTCCTGAGACCTCCATTCCCACCAGCCACCTCAATTGTCCTAGGCAACCACCTCCATTCTCCCACATCAACTCTAGCTTAATTTATCTCTTTACAGAACTAGAGTCCTCTGCCCCCTTGACCTACTTAGTGCCTATCTCACTTTGGCAAAGTCAGTTCTGGAAAAACTTTCCCTAGGAGTGTTGATCACTGCTGGCCCCTAACTCACGCCTCCTGACCTCAACCAGGTTTCCTCTGACTTAGCAACACTTACTGATTATCTTTGGGATGTCCCATAGTATTTTCTACTGACCGTTGCCTCTTCCTGTGTCTTCAAACTCAGACTACACTACAACTGCCTTCATCTGTCTCAGGATCCAGCAATGCAGTCCCTGAGACCCATAATATCTCCTTCTTCAGCTCTCCCTCACAACTCTTTATGTTCTCATCCTCTGCTTACTGTTAGTCTATTTCTGAAGACAGAATTGTACCTCCTTGGTTGGGGTTAAACCTCCCGTTCCTGTCCCTGACCCCACTTCCAACTGCCTTCTAGATCTGCTTCATCAACAGTCCCGCACTTCCATGTCGTCTCTCATGTGCCAACAAATCCATCTCTTCTCTTCTCCTTCACAGTCAAGACTCTAGAAAGAGTAGAAAGAGTGGTCCATTTATGCCTCCCATCACATCAACCGTGCCTCATCACCAGGCAGTCTGACTGAACCCACTTTCAAAGTCCACTGCTGATACCCAGATCATCAAATCTAGTAGAGTTCTCTCAGTTCCCATCTTCCCTACCCACTAGTCCATTTAATACGGACAGCGATGGCCTTCTTGCCCTCCATGGCTCCACAGTAGCAAGGCTCTTCTTTTACTTCCCTGACCATTCTGGTTCTGTCTGCTCCATTTCTTCCCCTTCCTATCCTTTGAATGTAAGGACTCCATCTTCAGCCCCTTCATCATTTTCGTCTCTCTGTTCCCTCTCCCTAATAATTTCATCCATTTCCACAGTTTCAAACATCACCTCTAAATGAACTCTAAAAAAAATAAAATAAAATAAAATAAATAAATAAATAAATAAATAAATAAACTCTAATTCTGCACATATGCTGAGTATCTTCCATTTACTCCCTAAATCCACCCTCTCCCCTTTCCATATAGACAACAGCAAAGAATTCCCTTGCCCTCTGGCTTTTGTTAAGAAAAGCCCTTCTTCCCTCTCATGCCTGGACTATGACCTCATAAATGTCCCCCCACCTGCAGTCTTAGCACCCCCACTTCATCTTTTACTCTGCTCCCTGCCTGGTCTTCTGGCAGAGCAGCTCTGACCATACCACTCCTCACTCAGTGGTCCTCCGCTGCCTACCAAATGGGATGCAAGCTCTTCAGCCTGACTCTCACTTCTGCCCATATATAACTTGTGCTCTAATCCAACCCAATTCACTATTCCTTTAAAATCCAATGCATATGCCTTTCAACATACCATTGACTATACCATTCTTCTTGTAGTGAATGTGCAACCCCTCTCTCTACCCTACTTGTGTTCACCCTTCAAGATCCAGCTGTCATCATCTTTACATAAGCCTTCTCTACTTATTCCATCTAACTGTATTACCCTCCTTCTTTAAACCAGTAAGGCTTTCATCTTTACCTCCCTGTAACATCAAGCATAGTCTGCCTTTTATTATAGTTCTATCTGTGAATGTGGGTGTGTATCTTGCCTCCTACTAAACTACATACTCCCTAAAGGAAGGGATAATCAAGAGACTATAATCTTGAAGGTCTCCTTGAATCCAGAGATCTTATGAGCAAATTGCCTTACAGATAACAGATGCTCATAACTTTCTGTGAACGACCAACCATCCCAATTCTGGGAAGGGAAAAAAACAACTTAAAATTATTTTCATCACAATTGGCATGAGATACCCCACATTCAGGGACACTTCACAGTCAACTTATCTTAGAAAAAGGCTTCTTATCTCCTGGTCTTTCAGACAGCTGGGCATAGGTCAAAATTTTTGCCTTTTAAATAACTGAAAAACAGAGCCATAAGATTCTATCCACTGCAGACCAAATATGAGATGTGACTCACTGCAATCCCCTCAGATGTGGAGCTTAGAGCCCCAGAATGACCTGGGCACCCAGACAAGGTAGCAGAAGCTTTTTGACTTTGGAGAAACACTGTGCAATATTTTAGCTATGGACAATGGCCAGAACACACCTATAAGCAGGACCAGGGAGGGGATGTGAAGTCAGAGCCTACAAGGGAATAATTTACTAATAGTTGGATAAAATTAAGTGTATTGGTCTTCGAAGTGACCTGCATCTCTGTCTTAGCATACTGAGCTCTGCTAATCTAAGACACACATACACACACACACACACACACACACACACGCACATGCGCACATTTATGACCAGGCTGAACCCACCAATCAAGATGTACAGGCTCATGGAAGTATGTGAAGTTGAGCAGGCATAAGGCTTTGAGATCTGTGCCTACATCAGAACATAGTGCCCTAACAGATAATACAGCCAGGCTACAAAAAGAGCACAAAACCAAGAATAAGGAGAAGTGAATTCTAGTCTATCCTGTTACCAAAAAGCTATCCAACTTTAATAGGGTTCGTGTAAGGAATAAATGAAATAACATATATGCGACCCCCAAAAATAAACATAAGATAAGTCTAACATAAAATATTCTCTCAAAAAAAATAAACCTGACTAGTTTTTTTTCCTTCCCTAACCAGGCAAGTTGTTCCAATTCTCTAAGCCCAGCTTTCCTTATCTGATAAACTAGGAATAATAACACTTGTCCCACTACTTCAATGGATTTTTTTTTTTGAAGAACAGCTAAAATAGTAGACATGAAAAGGACTAAAAAGGTATTTTAGGTCAATCAAAATGTAAGGTAATATTACTACTTTTAGGTAAGACAATTACCAAAAAAAAGCCATCCCAAGATTGGAAAGAAGCTTCCTGATCTTTAACTGGGCCATTAATCACCAGCATGGACCTATCAAGTTTAAAATTTTTCCCTCTGCTATCCACTCCCTTCTCTCCCTCTCTTCCTGACTCTTTTCCCTGTTTCTTTTCCATCACACTTTTTTCCTCCCTTGCCTAGACTTCAGATGGTGTGAGGAGTAGACAAGAGCTCTGGGACACGGCTTCCCCCCAAGCATCTCCAAAGCTGGGAAAGAGAGACCCTATCAACCCAGCCACACTGCCCTTCCAACAGTACAGAGGAACAGCAGCCACCTCAATCATCAGGATTGTCAGACTGGATATAGCTCTCTACAGACATGGGTGCCCCTGGACTACACAGATGGGCAGACAGAGAGACACAGACAGACAGACAGACTAAATAGCTTTCTCTTGCCAAACACCCATTTCCTGTCCAGTTACAAATCCCAATCAGCATGGAGGTAAACGCTGAACTGGATCTAGGGACGTTCATTATTTCTTGGAATGGAGGCAGCATCAGTCACTCCTCATCAAGACAGCTGTTAGATTGTTAAATACCTAATTAGAGTCAAATTTCTGATATAGGCACTGGGACCCCAGAGAAAATACTACATTCTCATTACTGACACAGTGGAACTTCATAATACTATATTTTTCCTCTGCAGGATTCAAACTTGGGGAGTCACACAAGGAAATGGGCTCTTCTAACTAAAAAGTCATAATTCAGAACCAGAAATTTCACTCCTGGTATATATCCAAGAGAATTAACAACGAGGACTCAAACAGACACTTGTATCCCAATGTTCATTGCAGCATTATTCACAATAGCCAGAGTGTATTCACAACCTAAGTGTCCATCAACTGATGAATGGATAAACAAAATACGGTATACACTTACAATGGGATATTATTCAGCCTTGAAAAGGAATGGAGTTCTGACACCTGCTACAACATGGACTAAATCTTGAAAACACTATCAGTGAAATAAGCCAGACACAAAAGGCCAAACATTGTATGATTCTTCTTATATGAAATATCTACAACAGGCAAATTCATAGAGACAGAAAGTAAATCACAGGTCACCAGAGGCTGGGGAGAGGGTGGAGTGGGGAGTTACTGCTTAGTGGTAACAGAGTTTCTGCTTGGAATGAAGAAAAAGTTTTGGAAATAGACAGTGGTATAGTTGTACAACACTGTAAATGAATGCCACTGAATTTTAATACTTAAGATGGTTAAAATGGCAAATTTTTGTTACATATATTTTACCACAATAAAAAAATTTTAAAGGTCAGCATTCACATCTCCTTTAACTATCAATAGATGTGACTTGTACACTTAGCTTTACTGAGCCAGTTAAAAGAAATAAATCTTAAAACCATTCTTTCCATAAGTGAAAGAAAGTACTTAATTTCAGCTCTAAATGATACGCAAGTCTCTAAATAATCTCATGTGCTTCCTTTTAACTGAATCATTTATCATACAGATTGTCACGACATACCTAGATCTGAAATGCATGAGATGTGCTGCCAACAGCTAGACTACACAGAGGAGCTCCAATTGTAGAATTATTATTGCTGACAATAATGCATGAAAATCCATACAGGCAGATAGTAAACTCATGGTTTCCAGGAGCTGAAGGGAGGAGGAAAAGGAGAATGATTGCCAGTGGGGGGCATCTCTTTTTGTGGTGATGAAATGTGCAGGAATTAGACAGTGGTGATGGTTGCACAACTCTGTAAAACGACTAAAAACCACTGAGTTGTATATTTTAAAGGGTGAATTTTATGGCATGTGAATTATATCTCCACAAAGGTGTTATTTAAAAATAAATAGTTCATTCATTCATTCATTCATGAAGTCTCGAAAGCTCAGCTGCAAGGATGGTCCCCTGAACTCGTCAGAATCTTGTTTGAGGATGGAGACTGTCCATTTTCCAGGAGGGAATTGCTGAGAAGACATTCCAAGAATGGGTGGTGAAGTAAAGCCATGCCAAGAAGTGGTCATCTCAAAGCCAAGACTTACTAGTCTAGATCTACCATTAAGATCTACAGAGGGATCTGAAAAACCAAAGAGGGCCCAGTCAGAAACCATGGGCATAAATGAATAGCCAGAAAATGGGACCCTGAGGAGGGGCATGCAGAGTGACCACATAGCAGCCACCAAAGAAGAACAAGTGTTGGAGTGTCTGGGTGGCTCAGTCTGTTAAGTGTCCAACTCTTCAGCTCAAGTCATGATCTCGCAGTTCATGGGGTTGAGCCCCACGTTGGGCTCTGTGCTGGCAGTGTGGAGCCTGATTGGGATCCTCTTTCTCAGCCCCTCTCCACTCACTCGCACACATGTGTATGTGTGTGTATGCACACACACACTCTCTTTTCTCTCTCTCAAAATAAATAAATAAATAAATACATACATACATACATACATACATACTAAAAAAAAAAAAAGAAAGAAAGAAAGAAAGAACAAGTGTTCAACTGTTTATCTACTACACATGACCAGGAGAAGCTGGAGTTTCCACAGAGCAAATCCAAGCACGGTTCCATAAGGCTAGCCCAAGGTAGTTTTTTCCAAAATGGATGGATAGTGAGTTCTTCTTTCTCCTCTTCCCCACATAGAGAAATAATAGAAACAACAAATGCTTTGAAAGTCTAACAGACCTGGATTTAATTCTAACACCCCAATACTGTCTGGGTGATGCTGGCCACAATACACAAGATCTTTGGTCCTCAGTTTCCTCATCTGAAAAATATTAGCACCTGCCGCAAAGGACTGATATAAGGACAAAATTATAGTAAGTGCATGAAGCCCAAAGAACACTGCTGGAGACATACTAGGCATTCAATAAGTGGTAGTTATCACTCCTGCCCCATCCTAAAAATATAAAAAGGAAGAAGTTATACTTCAATAGAACTTATTTTTTTTAAATAAAAATGAAAGCATGAAAGACTCTACAGACTGACCCGAGGCTGGGAGAGGGGGCATAGTGAGGGGAGCAAGGTACAAACTTAAATGTGAATTTTCCAGCACCCTTTTTAATGATGAGATTTTTTTTTGCTTTAGGAAACTAAAGGCTAATCTGTCACTTAAGATGGAAAATTAAAGCCTTTTCCTATTGTGGTAAGTGTCTCAGTGCTGCATGGAACTATTCCCTCTCTTTATCTACAAACCTCTAGCACTTTTACTATTCATGAAAAATAGGGGTTTGGTTTTTTTTTTTCTAAGGCAAGTTTTACATCTGAAGCAAAGTTTTATTTTCCAGGCAGTCATCTGTCCTTCTGTACTAAGGAGCTGTGTTTAGGTTTCGGCAATTCATGTCGGAAAGCAAGTGGATGTTCGTTTGCCCAGCTGGTGTCCTTCCTGCTCAGTGGCCCTATTTTCAGATATTTGGACCACCAAAGGACTTCTGACCAGTTTGGCTTTGGACCTTAGGCTGAAGGCAGGGAGCCTCACGCTGTGGGTGGGAGAGGACAGCAGCGTGTCAGGTGGACAGCTGCTTGGTGGGCATAAGGAAACCCTGCACCCCCGGGTCCTGACACTCTGGTTGGAAACAGCAGTTCAGACGGTCCCACGGTCCTGGGATTCTACTGGCCTCACACTGGTCAACAGATGTCAAGAAAACCAAAATACCAAGCCTATCATGACCAATTTTTCACTTCTTTGATTATTCTGGTATCAGCCAGACCACCTCGGTCTCTGTTGCTTTTTGTTTTCCATTTCCATCTTTGAAATTTTGAATAATGTCAGTCATCCAATAACACCTACAAAGTAGTTTGAAACACTTTGAAAGTTGTTTCATGGCACTGCTTTTTCAAACCCTAGTGGTCTGCTTTCTGATAAGAATAATTGATACCTGCATGGTGATTTACACTCATTCTCCCATACGGAGCTTCACAGCTGCCCTGTAAAGTTGACTGGCTAAGGATTCTTATCTCCATTTTATAGATTAAAAATGTAAGGCTTGATTCCTCAGAACTCTCAACAAAAGATCAAGTCAAAGAATGTGACCCCAGTCATTTTTCTAGCCGTAGTCTTATTTATTTTATTTTTTACTTTTGCTAACTAACATCTTTGAAAGTTTTTTAGCCCAACATGGATTATTTTCTAAGGAAAAAAACAATATAAATGACTGAACATGACACAATGGTTACAAAGTAAATAGAGCTTAATTGAGTAATCAAGTCAACATTTCTGCCCACAGGCTATATGGGGAAGAACATTCATTTACTGTCTGGATTTTGGCTTGGTTCTCTAAAGGACAGGAGACAAGATTATTTTATTTTCTTTTTAGCTAGGTTCAAGCGGGCAATACCAAGTGTAGCCAAGTGTATTAAAAGAAACCCCCCTTGGCAGATTGGCAGTGTGAATATTTCATGAAATTATCACAACACTATGTTCTGAAATGGTGGTTTCCCCCAGGGATCTCAAAGGCCACATCTCTAAGGGTGAGTCTAGCTCATGCCCCTGTCTTAAAGCTAGAGATCAAGTCAGCCTAAAAGGCCTTCCAGTTTTCGATTTATAAGAGCATCAAACAAGTCAGCCAACAAACGCTTCAAGGATGATGGGAATGTCAGAGGCAGGTCCTAGATGAATTCCTTTCCATGTGCTGATTTAAACCAGGGCTCCTTATTTAAACGTCTCCTGGGCAGAGCCGTGTCCTAGAAGACCAGCCCTGACAAAGAAGCAAGGAGAAGCCTTTGTTCTTCCAACTCAGGTAGAGTCCACGGCAGCCGGTCCTCTGGCCAGCCTGCAACTTAAATGTCCCCATGGTTTCTACCCTGCAGTGATGTGACTCCATGCACTGGCCAACAGCAAAGCCAGTCCACGAAGAACTGCCAACAGTTCGCCAAGGGAAGTCCTACAGAACAGCTCGCCTCTCATCACCCCACTCCCTCACAGGGGCTGAAATGAGCCTAGAGCGGGACAGAAAGGAAGTACACAAATAAAAACAGCTTGGAGCTATATCTGTTTGCAGACAGAATAGTGATCTGAATTTTGTTGGAGGTCCTTGTGGACATGTATGAACTTTTACTCTGCAGCCTGAGAAATTATTTTTAAACCTTTCCAATGATAGCTACCCCCACCCCACTCCAACTCTGTTTCCAAATCTAACATCTCAGAAGTGATTTTAAGTCAGTACAAAGGTGGGATTGGACAGAGGTAGAATAGGGAGAGGTTGAAAGGTTGATTAAGCAAAATTTTACCAGAAATACTAAGCAATGCTTTCTTATCAGGTTTAACATATACCAAGTGTGGTCAAGAGAAAGCAGGAGGAAAAAGAGTCTGAAGACCTTGTTTTCTGTCACATCCCTGCCTGAGTGACTGACTCTTTAGGAGCCTTTGTTTTCGTAACTAGAAACAGTTTGTCCTAAGGTTCCTTAAAATGCTTTGATCCTAGAAAGTAAATTCCCAGAGACATTACATTTATTCTACGTCTGTTTGACAAACCCTTCAAAGCTCATGAATCTAGAACCACCTCCTCCCCACCCTCTCTCTGTGTCTCTCTCACATACACACACACACACACACACACACACACACACACACACGCACACAGTGCAGCAAGAAGATGTTTTTAAGTGAACATGTTATGGACAGCAATGGTCTGATGAGGTTTTGGGAAGGGGAGGAACTTTTGGCTTCTTGCCAGTTAATCCACCCTTTCCTCATTCTCTGGCTCTGAGCCAGATTTACTATTCCCTTCATTTCCTTGGTCTCTGGGGAAGGGCCTATTTTCAACCTCTGTTTGACTCCCCAGCTCCAGGCCCAAACTGCTTTCCTTATGTCCCTTAAATCCCCACTTGATTTAATTCAGTTCCACAAGTTGTAACTGTGTTCCCCAAACTACTCCCCAACCCTGGACACATCCCAGTCATCTGGGCCTCTTCCTGCGTCCTTCTCCCAACAGCTGGCTTCCTGAAGCTCCCAGCCATTTCACAACTCTGCTCCTCTACAAGGCCCTCCTGGGCCCCCACCCACACAGGGCACAGACTACAACTGCAGCATGGCTCTCAGGGTCCCAAGCCTCCTAGGAACCCGAGACTCAGCTCCAGTTGCCTTCTTGCCACGAGCACCTGCCTCCAAGTGCTCCTACACCATGGAGGGAAAGAAGCAAGGTCTGTGGCAATGTTCTAGGTGTGCACCTCCTAGGGTCAGTAAAGCCTCATCTTGAATACAGAAGCACTCCATCTGGGAATTAAAATACATCGAAGACCTTTCCTGTAGTACCTGGGCTATTGGTTCAAACCATCACATTCACTACTTCAGCCCTCCATGCTGCTTTTCTGACCCGGGTTCAGTTAAAGTCTATGGACCTGGGTTTAGAACAGCACTGAAAATCATTCCATTTTCCCAGAGGGATCCTGTCACTTTTACTTGTTTTATACAGTATCTAACCTTGAGGTACATGTAAACAGGTGTTTACTAAATTATTTTAATAATGACAGCCATGGCTTGGAGTGTTGTTTCATTATCAGAATGTTTAGCACTCATGTTGCTAAATATTCAGCACCTGATATTTTGCAAAACAATTCCCCATGCCTTTTTTTTAAAATCAGTCTTCTGCTCTCCTCCACAGTGCCCAGCATTAACTGAGGCAACAGTGAGGATGGGATCTAAAAACAGACTAAATTAGTGTGATCATTTGCTAATTGGCTTTGCTCTTAAGTCTTCAGGTGTTTCCCAAACAATCTATCAGTTTTCTTTAGTCAATACTGGAAAATAAAATTGTCTCTTACTTTTGAATGCGGAGCACTGATTTTGGAGTCCCAGCAAGGAAAAGTGGGGATGACGCCAGCTGACCTGTTACTACCATGTAACAAACAGATGCCTCACCAGGCAGGAAGAATTACTGAAAAGGAAGAAAATGCTATGGTCCACTCATTCGCCCCTTCTTAACCTGATAGCAAGAGGTTCTCAGACCTCACAGAATTTGCCACAACAACTAAGAAGGCCAACTGAAGGGATAGAAAAGAAACAACCAAGAGTTGGAAAACATCACTGAAAATTAGAACAAATCTCAGTTACTGACTAACCTGGGTCTCGGGAGCTTTTCTGCCATTACCCAGCATGAGCCCAGCCAGACTCATAAACAGAAATCAGCTGTGAAGTGTACCCAGTTGTTTTTGTGTTTTTTTTTCCCCTAATAAAGTTAGGAAAACGCCTTCTTGCCTTTGAGCTGACAAGCTCTGTAACCCTATAGGTTAGGGTTTCCAAATCCCAAATTTCTGGTCACCTCATATTCCACTGGGCTTGGGAAGTCCTGGCCCCTCTGGTTACTAAAACATCTATGGTAAATCAGGGAGAAAATTAATATACAGCCATAACAAGTTCAGCTAATCACCCAAAAGGCTCCCTCAAGGCTGAGTAGGATGCTGTTTTAGAGGTAAACAGAAGTCTGAGGTAAGAGTGTGCAAAAGTGGGAGAAATCCAAAGTGGGTTTTCTTTACCAGAGGGTGGCAAGATCACTGAGGGCCTCAGTCACACTGGGGGGTCCTCTGGTGTGTGTGCTGGCACGGGAACACACACTGGTCTTTGGGGTTCTCTGCACTGGGGCAGGTATAGGTATAAGCAAAGAGTCACAGCACACAGGAAATTCTCTCCAAACTCTCCCAATATCTTTCCTCACCAAACGCAGGGAGACTGCCCCTTTCCTGACTCCTAAGCCCTGGAGTGCCACCTACTGGGAGAGGCAGAAAGCACATCCACTTTAGGTCTTCTAGGTCTCCATTCATTCGTTCTCACCAGCATGCATTCATTCATGTATCAAGGGCCTGAATGAGCGGGGACCTGTGCCAGAAGTAAGGATACAAAGATCAGCAGGGCCTCAAAATCCCCATTCGGTATGCTTCAGTGTTAAGTCCAAAGTTTTATATACATAGATGAACCCACCTAGGACAATGTTCACTCAAAGAAAAAAATGCAGGAAGAGTTCAAGTCATCACCAAGACTCTGAGAGGCAGCTGCAGGGGCTAACAGCTCACCGTTTCATCTGCAAAGTACTATACCTGTAACATCTACTTGTAGAGAACAATTCTCCACTTAATATGAGGTAGAAATGTCCAAACAGTCTTAGGGGGCTGCATTACCAATATTCCTCTCCACAACTCACTGGGTCCCCAAAGTGCATTAAACTCTTGTGTAATCTGAAATATTTTCCTTATTCAGTGTGTGTGTGTGTGTGTGTGTGTGTGTGTGTGTGTCTGTGCGCGCACGCGCATTTAAATACTCTTAGCATGTGCTCTATGGAAATAATGAATAATTGGTTCTTGTAATATAGTTTATTATGTAGTATTCTGATACACTGTAAAGTATCAGAGCAATACTAGGAATGATATTTTGAGCCTCAATAGCCCCTTTTCTCCAGTTTCCTCCATGCAGTACCCAGAGAAAGAGAAGCTAATGTCATGCTTTCTATAACCCACACAAGCTAAGGTGCAAGCAACATTGTCTATGACCATTTGTAAAGAGAGTTAACTGTGATCATTATTATTATTATTACTTTATTATGATTACTATTCTGCCGTATTGCTAAGTAGTTAAAAGAAAAGCACAGTATGTCTTCCCTCCCAGAACACGTTTCTCCCCTCTGCCTTGTCTCCAGCAGATAAGGGACATTCTGATGTTTTATTTGCTAACTGGTTGACTATTAAGAAACTCATCTGCTAGCTGGAGCCTGCAATGGAAAATCAGCCCAGAAAAGCGGGAGGTTGGCGTGGGACCGAGTAGATAGGGCACCAGAGGTGAGGCAAGGCCCACATGAGCCACTCCCAGCCTGAAGCCCAGGGTCAAAAGCCAGTCCTTCAGTGAACCTTCAGGCTATCCCAATGCACTGGCCACTGGTCTCCATATCCCAACTCTCAATGCACACGCGCGCCCACACACACACACACACACACACACACACACACACACACACAGCACTGAAAAGCTGGGGAGAAAGGGCCAGTGCATCCAGTGCCTTCAACTCTGTCAGGAAGAGAAGAATGTAAAGCCCCACCACTGGCAACTTTTTCAGTTCTCCACTCTTTGGTTCGTCACCATCACTGATCTGAGGTAATTGTTTGGCTTCTCTACTCTCTTTCCTGAAACTCTAACCCCCAATTATGTTTCATCACCCCTTTGGTTATTAAACCACAGCAACCCCTTCCTTGTAGATATTCGTGCTTTTCCAGGTCTGCCCTTCCCTACCTCCATCACCCTCCATCTCGCCTCCCTGCAAAAAAACCCTGGGCAATGCCAAAGACCAGGGAAAGGGGGATGGGAAATGGAGGGGAGACAGGGATCCTGGTGCTCTTTCACCTGAGAACCGCATCCAGGAATGGAGGCAAAATTGCTCCTGTGAATTATATAATCACTGCAGCTTCAAGGGAGAGAACTGGAATTCAGGTTGCCATAGTGTTTGTTGGCATGTTGCTGGAAAGGCAGAGCTCCTGGTCACGGCTCACTTGCTCCTGTCCCTCCATCTTTCTCATAAACCTTTCCAGGGTCAGTGCTCCTACTTTTAATGTCTGCTCCCTGCATATGGGGTGGGAGGAAGGATGCCAGGGAACAAAGGGGCAAAAGAAAGGAAAGGGGCCAAGAGGGGTTTATCCTGCAGTAAGAGGGGACCTGGTAAACTAATATTATCGTTATGCGAATAATAATTCTTACCACAGTATACTGCCATCATTAGTGATAGTAAGGACAATACTATTGAGCTCTCCTCTTCAAGGCTGCTCACACCGAGTTGAGAGCCTGGAGGGGAGACATCCATCCCCACACTTCACAAATATCACCCTTTCCTTTGTGTTTCTCACCCTCTCCCTCCTAATGCATCCACTGCTCCATCTGCTAGAAAGGGGACAGGGGAACAGGTGAGGGATGGGGTCATGGCATTGAGAAATCCAGGGACAGAAGCTGCCCTAATGACAAAGCCCTGGCTCACCCTAGAACCCATGGCCCTTGACAAAATTCTTTCTACCAAAAAGTCAAAATCCTCATGCTGCCACCCCAGCTGGAAAGCAAAGGGACAGCTGACCCTCAAATCGGTTTCAGGATGGACAGAGACCAGCCAGGTGGCTCTAAAGGACAGGGGCTCTGTCCCCAAATGGTGGAGATGGGGGTAGGAGGAGGCTGGAAAAAAGAGACATGGAGACAACCGCTCCCCCCACACACACCAGGCTGGGGTCCTCAGAGAATCACTTAAAGTATACCCCAGGAAGTAACAGGACTAACAGCGACAGGTATTCAGGAGGAAGAAATTGAAAGGAAGATTGTAAACAGGGAGGCTTGGGAAACTGGGAGAGAAAAAGGAAAGACTACACCCAAAAAAGACAGAGAAAGCCATAGAGACAAGACAGAGATGAAGCTGGAGGCTGCCACACTCCAGCAAGACCAACCCTCCACACTCCATCATAACCTTAACTGCTGAGCAATGCCAAAACATAATAACTTGTTAATATGGGGATGGGGGTGAGGGAGAAAGTTTCCAAGAAGTGGGGAGTTACCTGAAAGCCTTTCCCCCTCACTGGGGGGAGCTGGTGACACTTGATGCCAAGGATGGAGATGCTGGCAAAACACTGGGCAATAGTGTGCAGCCGCGTGAGCTTGGCACACCCTTTCATTATTTCCTTAAAACATGAAAAAGCAAAGCCCACACACCGCCCGAATTCTAACTGCTTACATCCTCAGGTGCTAGCCCACATGTGGGTGCGAATAAGAACACACGGGGCGTAGGTGCACTCGGGGTCAATGGCAGTAGAGAGGTGGGTGGGTGTAGGTGAGCCGGGGGGGAGAGAGGGAGAGAGGAAGAGAGGAGAAAGGGAGCCGGGCGAGAGGAAGGGAGACAGAGGGAGCGAGGGAGACGGGAAAGAGGGAGAGAGGCGCCGAGTCTCACATCTGCATCCCGGGCCCCCACCCGCCACCTGGAGCGCGCTGCCGGGGGGAAGGGGCGCCCGGCTGCAAGCGGGACGCCCGGCGGCTGCCGGGGGCGCGAGGCCGACCTGGGGCGGGGTGCGCGCGCGCGCTCCCAGCCGCGCCCGGAGCGAGGCGAGGGACCCTGGCCCGCGGGGCTCGGCGCCGCCCCCTCCCCCCCGGCGCCGCCGGCCGGGCAGTTGGGCTTCCCAGGCAAACGCGAGAAAGCGAGGCAGAGCAGACACTTGGGGAACTTTTCCCCCTCGCCTGGAATTTCATAGGAAACACATGCTCTGGAGAAGCCGGGCACGGGGAGGGGGAGGGGCGGGAATTTTCCGCTCCGGCTCGCGGGCGGCTCCGGCCCGGGTCCCGCCGGGCTCCCGGCCGCTCGGGCGAGGCGGAGGCGCCCCGCTGCCCGGCGCCCCTCGCGGACGCAGCCCGGGGCAACTCCGCAGGGACCGGCCCAGGGGCCGCGGGGAGCGCGCGGGGGAGAGCGGGAGAGGGGTGGAGAGGGCGGGGAGACCGGGCGGGAGACCGGGCTGGAGCCCCGGCGAGGCGGCGGGGTCCAGCCTTACCTTGGTGGTTTTCCTCTGGAATGTACATCCTCGTGTTCTCATTGACCATTGACCAAAAATTGTTTTAAAAGGAGAAGAAGCCACAAAGAGGAAGAAATGGCCAAACACCCCCAAGCGGGTCTGGATTAATCCCTCCTCCGAGGTCGGCGGCTTTCGTGCAAATTCAAGGAAGCCGTGGATCTGCAGTATTTTCTTCTTCCCTTCTGAGGATTACCTGATTCCCATTATTGCATCAAACACCAAAAACTGCTCCTTTCCACTACTGCCTCCTTTTGTGAAATTGTAATGCATCCTCAGTACATCCGGGCCCCTTCCAAGAATTTAGCACCGCACCTCTGGCGGCTACACCGTTCGAAAAAATAAATCGAGAGAGGCAGAGCGAGAAGAGGTGGAAAGGAGGGGAGTGGGGGAGCAGCGGACCCCTGGACGGGGGGAGAGGGGTCCGCCCGGGCCAGCAGGGGGCCGAACCGTCTCTGCCCGCTCGTGGCGAGTCCTCCTCGAGGCCCCTGTCGGCTTTTTTCTGTCAAAAAGATCCAGCAACTCCTGAGGGCTAGCAGGCAGGAAGAGGCGCCGCCGCCGCTCCGGGCCGCGCCGCGCCGAGCGCCGTTCTGGCAGGGAGCTGTTTCTGCAGAGGCAGGGAGAGGGAGACACCGGGCGCGCGAGAGAGCGCCGCGCTCACTGCCGCCCAGCCCAGCCCCGCCGCGCCCGCGCCCTCCCCTGCCCGCGCCCGCCCGCCCGCCCGGCGCGCTGGAAGCAGACGCGCTGAACGCTTCCAGATGTGGCGGCGGCGGCGGCGCGCGGGGAGCCGGGCGCACGGCTCAGGGCGCACCGCGCGGACTTGAGCCCGAAGTTGAGCACCCGCTCGGGCCCTCGGCCGCGCCGCGCGAGCCAGCCTGCTGCCCACATGACGTCAAGGGGAGCGAGGCGAGGCGGCGGGCCCGCCGAGGGGCGGGGGTGAGGGGCCGCGCGGGGCGCCCCCGGGGAGGGCGGGAGGGGGGGCGGGCGGGCCGGGGCGCGGACACACCCCCTCGCGCCCCGCCGCCGGCGCCGCGTCCCCCACCCCCACCCCGCCTGCCTCCAGCCCCCCGCCCTCGTTATCCTCGGCGGCACCGGCGTGTCCCTGCGCGGCAGACCACGACGGGAAGGCCTCTGTGAGCGGAATTCCAAGAGGGGAGAATACAATCCGCCCAACTACCAGAGTCTCTTTGCAGATCGGGCCACTGAACAAAACAGCAAAATGAGCCGTGATTCCGTGATTCTGTTTGATCAATTATAATCAGAGCGGTTGTAGAAGTGACATGTAGAGGCGAGGATGGGAAGAGGGGAGGGGAGAGAGAGAGAGAAAGGGCTGGAGAGGCGGGGCCTCGTAGGCTAGGCGGTGGTGCCCAGATGTCTGAACAGATTAATAGACCCAGGTTTTCCAATTCCTTGGAGGCAGCCGAGCACGTGTGCTACTAGGATATCCTTACCTACTTCTCTTAATTATTCCTGCCACTCCCGAAGGAATCTATTGAGCGTCTCTCCTTCCCGGAGAAGCAAACATTTCTCTCCATCACTGCAACCACAGCCAGTTCCAGGGCACCCCCTGCAGGCCCGGGCTGCTCTAGAATGGACCTTCGTCAGCTCTAGCAGGGGAACCTGCAATTCCCTCTGGGAAAACCTTTACCTTCCCGCCCTCAGACCGCCTCACTTCCCATCCACACTCATTCCTTGGGTGATCCCATCTGTCCTCATGCCTTTAAGCAACTGTCTATCTCAAATTTGTATCTCCGGCCCAGACTTCCTGAGTGCCAGGCTACACAGCCAACCTCAGTCTCCACTTGGGAGTCGGATAGACACCTCAAACCTGACATATCCAAACCCTGAATTCCTTATGTTCTGTGCCTTCCTCCTCACACAGCCTTCCTCATCCCAGCTGATGGAGCCAAACACCTGGAGTCATTCTTGACTCCTTTCTCTCATCCTCCTACATCCCTTTTGTTCTACCTTCGGATAAATGCAGAATATTACCACTTCTCATTTCCTCCCCTGCTGTCCCCTTGGTCTGAGCCAACATCATCCTTCACCTGAGTTTCTGCAGTAGCTGATCCCGCTGGTGTACCTTTCCCTCCCCACCTTTGGTATATCCCTAATACAGTGGTCACAACGATCCATTTAAAATGTCACATCACTGTACTCCTCTGCTCAAAACCCTCCAGTGGTTCCCATTTCACTTAGTAAAAGCCAAGTTCCTTAGAGTAGCCTACAAACTCACCTGAACAGTAGTGCACAACTTCTCATCTCCTAGTGCTCTCCCACCTGCTCCAGCCACACTGAATCCTTGTTGTTCCCCAAGCACTTACAGGAATGATCTCTCCCACTGCCCCTTTCTCTTTCTGTGTCTCTCTCAGTTCCTGTCTCCCCCTCTCCCTCCCCATCTCCATCTCCCTCCCTCTCCCTTTCCATCTCTCTGTCTCTCTGTCTCTCTCTTTCTCTCTCTCTCTCTCTCTCTCTCTCTCTCTCTCTCACACACACACACACACACACACACACACACATTCCCTGAGCCCTTTGCTCTAACTGTCCCCATTGAGAAACACTCTTTGCTCAGATGTCCAGTTGGTGAACTCCCTCACTTCCTTCAAAACAGTGGGGAAATGTCACTTTCTCAATGAGGCTCATCCTAACCACCATATTTATTTATTTAATTTATTTATTTGTTTGTTTTTGAGAGAGAGACAGAGCGTGAGCAGGGGGAGGGCAGAGAGAGAGGGAGACACAGAATCCGAAGCAGGCTCCAGGCTCTGAGCTGTCAGCACAGAGCCCAACGTAGGGCTCGAACTCACAAACTGCAAGATCTTGACCTGAGCTGAAGTCAGACACTTAACCGACCCAGCCACCCAGGCGCCCCCTAACCACCATATTTAGTATGCAACCTGTCCAACCTCCCCCCAGGACTGCCACTCTCCCCTTTTCTCTAGTTTTTACATGGTATTTAATCCGTAACGTAATAAAGCCTACTTATTCATTAATTATATTATTTATTGTCTTTATGTCCCCACTAAAATGTGAAACCCATGAGGACAGAGATCTTTGTCTATTTTGTTCACTATTGTATCTCAAGTGCATAAAACAATGTCTGGCAGACAGTAGTTACTTAATAAATATGCATTGAATGAATGAATGAGTGAATGAATGAATGAATGAGTGCCTGAAATGGTTTAAGAGTACTAAAATTCACTACATCAAAATATTTCCCACTGTCCCCTGCCTGGTAGCTGAAATCCCACCATTCCATCTTTATTCCTTTGGCCAAGGGTTTTGGCCCCAGTTAAAAATGCAAATACCCCCTGGGAGAGGCATTAAACATTATCAGTCATCCTCATTCTCCTGTGAACAGTCTAGATTATTCAGTGCCTACCTTTAGAAAAGCAGCCTAGATTTAGAAACAGTCTAGATTTTGTTGGTTACAGGAGAAATCTGACTTCTTCACCATTCTGGTGTTTTCATACTCAATTTTCAACCTAACAGAGAAAATTAGAAATGACAAAAATCTAAATATCTCTTCCACTTAGTTTCAGGATGCACAAAGAAAAATGAACACACAAAGAAAAATGAACACAGTTCTCTTCCTTAAGGCCTTCCTTATAGGCCTATGTCAGAGTGATAAGTGATCACACCATTGAGTGATCTGCACTGTGTAAATGTTTTACAGGCCTCACTCGTGTAATCCTCATTGCAGCCCTAGGTGCAATAGGTGATGTGATATTGCTCTTCGGGTCCCCATTTTATAGATGTGGAAACTGAGACTTAGAGACTTCAGTTACATGTCCAAGGTCACCCAGCAGGTAAACTGTAGAGTCTGGATTTAGCCTAGGAGTGTCTGACTCCAAACATCTACTCTTGGAGAGGATGTTTGAGGGTGATCTGGGGTGGGTAGAAGGATGAAGAGTTTAAAATGATAGTAAAATGACCGCAAAATGTGCTTCAGAGAATTCAGAGCCTGATAACAGAACAGAGTATATGTATGTTGGGGGGGGGGGGCGGGAGGGGAGGGCACATGCTGCATTTATAGCCAGGCTTTTCTAAAGGTAGGCACCGTATAAATCTAGCAAGTAAATATTACCTTCATGCTTCTTTAGTTTCATTTTTCACTTCTCTATTCAGCTGTGAAATGTGTTCTTTCCTTTTCCAGAAAAAAAGGTATTTCCTAAATATTTGGTCTTGCATTGTACACCTGTATCCCTGGAACCTTTGGAACACAGCCCTTGGTGCTCTCTCTCGAGGTAACAAATTCTGAACCTGACAAACTAAAACCACTCTGAATTCTGATTTGAGGATCTGGGAGGTGATGGGAGCAGAGGGCGAAGTCTTTCTATCTCTTCCATTGCCTGTCTGATTCCCCAGCTGAAGGTGTGTTCTCCTCTCCCACAGTTCTTCATTTGTGCCCTCTGTCTACCTGCTGGTATGTTTGTACATAGTATTATATTTGTATATAAATGTGCCTTTTCTCCACCCCCACTGCATTTCAAATGTCTTAAGGAAGAGAACTGTGTTCATTTTTCTTTGTGTATAGCATAATGTTTTGTACATTATGGACACTCAATGTATGTAGAGTTCATGATTCACTCTGGAAGAGATTCCCTAATGTAACCACAAATATTTACTATACTTAATTTGTTAATTATGGTGTATGTGTAAAAGTGAAAGCCTTGGTGAAAGGCTTGGGAACAATCTAAATATTCAATTTAGAAGGTTGATTAAATAATATCAGAATAGAGGTAGGTTATCTACATATAAAAAGTCATTTGTTCTTCAGAACAGCCCTCTGAGGGAAGTACTATTACCCCCATTTTGCAGGTGAGGAAACTGGGGATAGCTAACTCTCCTGCCCATTTTCACAGCTAGCAAATGTTGGAAGACCTGGGATTTGAACCCCTGTAGTCTGTCTTCAGAGACTATGCCATTAACCACTTCATAGATAAACTAGGTACATTCATGCTGTGGAATTCTTACGCAGATGTAAACAATGTTAAGGAATAATATTAATGACATGGAAAAGGCTATTCACACTAAAAGAAAAACAGGTTATAAAATATCATGTATGCTAAGATTCCATTTTTCTTGAATATTTGAACTAGGTGTATACTCGAACTAAGAAAAAGACTACAAAGGCTTCACACCAAAATGTTGACAAGAGCTTTCTTTGGGAAGTAGGATCACAGGTACATTCTTCTTTTTTTTCTGTCTGACCCAAGGCTGCCAGGGAAGAAGTGAGTCAGAAGGCTCTTCCTCAATGCGCCTTCCAAGAGGTTACCTACCCTCTGTACCTCAGTAAGGCCATGTGCATCAGTGAAGTGGCACCATTGGAACATCGGTGCAGCGGTTTTGCATCAGGCCAACTTAACTAATTCCTTCCTAGAATTACCTTCTGTATGTAGTTCCTCAGGATTGCCTACAACTGATATTTGTGGAGCATTCGGAAGGTAGAAGTGAAACGGCAGCTTTCATGTTGTGAAGGTCAGTGTGTGGCTACGGGGGCTACTTCAAACTTGTCAACACATTGTGACCCATCCGGGGACTTTCCCTGTTGGTGTGGGCCCACAGCCTTCCCCAGCTCCTGCCACATCTTCCCCTTCAGCTACTCTGAGTCTGGAGCAAAGCTTATGTCCCGTTCTGTGGTAAAGGATACCAGCTTTTGGTTTCAAAGTCAAGGTTGAAAGTGGCAAGAGAAAAATAAAAGTTCCTTTGGGGGTTTCACTTTCGCCTCACTCTCTCCCACCTCACATCTGGCTTTTCTTCCAGACTTCTGGCCCTGCTGATCTATAGCTACTTCAGACCCATCACTGGGTAAGTCTCAGCCCTACAACCAATCCCTTCCTCCCTGTCACCCCCAGTACTCATGAGGGTACTGCTTCCTTAATCAAACCTAACTGATTCATCCCAGCATTTCCCAGGTCACTTGCCTAGATGTTTTCAGGAGTAAATAGTGCCCAGAACATAGGTGCTCTTTATATATACTTGTTGAATTCAGACTAAGTACCATCACTTAATAACACCTAGTGAGTGTCTGGTACCATGGCAGGTGCTTTAACCATGGTTAAGAGCCTGGTCTTTGGAGACAGGCCAAGCGTAGAATCAGGCCCTCCCTCCTATAAGCTGTGGGAATGTGGACTCCTGACTTCACCTCCTAATGCCCAGTTTCTACAAAATGGAACTAGCAATAGTACCTACCTCTCTAGAGTGCTTGGGAGAATTAATAATCCAGGTAAGGAGTGTGCAATGTGCTCATTTAAAGTTGTTATCATCCCTCATCCCCGTAAGAAAGATTTATCAAGTGTCTAATATGTGACTCCACCACAGCCCTGCCAAAGAGACTCACCCCTGCCCATTTAAAACTATAAAGCATTTAAAAAATATAAAGGTGCCTGAGTGATTCAGTTCGTTGAGTGTCCAACTCTTGATTTCAGCTCGGGTCATGATCTCAGCATTTGTGAGATCAAGCCCCACATCAAGCTCCATGCTAGCAGCGCAGAGCCTACTTGGGATTCTCTCTCCCACTCTCTCTGTCCCCCGCCCCCGCTCACATTCTCTCTCTCTCTCTCTCTCTCTCTCTCTCTCTCTCTCTCTCTCAAAATAAGTAAATAAACACATTAAAATTGGGATTTGAACCCAAGTCTATGCAAATCCAGAGGCTGTGTGCAGTCCACTCTACCACACAAGACAATTCAGGTACTGGATCTAAAATGGAGGGGAGAGAAAGGCTTCAGGAAAACTCGCCCTACTCACAATTCAGTGAGCAGAGCTGAAGAGGGTGGAGTGATCCCTGCCCTCCTTTTGAGAGACCCACAATAACCCTGCTGCCTTTATAACCCATGTCAGTATTGAAGAACCTCTACTGACAGACTTCTGTTCTATATCACATTGGAATCCCTCCTCCTCACCTACTTATCTAGAAGCCATAGGATAAAAACAGATTCCCGCTAACCCACTGGGTTGTCTTTATATATTGCATTTAAGGAGAGCTCTCCTGGCAGCTCAGCCCCAATTTCAATTCCAAAGAGGAGGCCAGAGTGTTTGAGGTGTGGGGGGAATTCAATCCTCATCCTAGAGTAAGCTTAAATGGCAGGGATAACGTTGTGGTAAAATACCCACCCTTGTGACTTTCAGCAATACTTAACACCCAAAGGTAGAAAGCAGCAAGATGGTTGATGGCCCAATCCTGAAGACCAGCTGTTCTCGCAGGAGAATTCATATGCCACATGTGAGTTCAAATCATGGCACTCTCTTTTCTAACTCAGCAACTCAGCGGTCCAGGCTAAGTCACATAAGTAGCTGTCCCCCTGTTTGCCCCCTCTGAAAAATGGGGCAAGTGGCCTCATCTCTAATGGCTCTTTGCAAAGAAAAGCTGACACCCAAAGAAGAGCTAAGTCATTAAAATGACTTTCTTGATTACTTGTCAAGGCCCTGAGAAAGTCAGCTTCATATGGATGACCTGCTGACCCTCAGAAGGAATCCCCTCAGTAAGTCTCAGAACCAGTCCAATATTGTGTCCACCTTTCAGGTGCTCAAGGGCCTTCACAGAGTGGAAGCCATTCCCACATGTATTAATGTCGTAGGGCTGCAATAAAAAATTACCACTAAATGGATGGTTTACAACAACAGAAATTTATTCTCTCAGATTTGAGGGCTGAAGTCAAAAAAATCCAGCGGGGTCATGCTCCCTTCAGGGTCTCCAGGGGACCATTCATTCTTTGCCTCTTCCAGTTTCTGGCTGCTGTTGGCATTCCCTGGCTTGTGACCACATTACTCCAATTTCTGTCTCTGTGGTCACCATTGCCTCCACCTCTCCTGGCTGTCAAATATGTCTCTGCCTCACATTTAAGACATCATTTGTTGGTGGACTCACTGATAATCCAGGATGATCTCTTCATCTCAAGATCCTTCAGTTAATTACATCAACAAAGACTATTTTTCTGAATAAGGTAATATTCACAGGTTCTATGGATTAGGACATGGACATATATTTTGAGGAGTCTCCATTCATCTCACATACTACCTTCACTCAGACTAAGTCCCTTCACCCATTCTCATTTCAATCTCAAGTCCAATATTTACTAGTTACTGAAACTTGGGCAATCTCTCTCTCTCTCTCTCTCTCTCTCTCTCTCTCTCTCTCTCTCTCTCTTTCTCTCTCTCAGTTCTTCATTTATAAATGGAAATTATGGGCATATGTTAATACTTGAATGAGTGGCAAATAAACCCAGCGCAGTTGCTAGACTACAGAAGATACTCCTTTCCCTCAATACTCAACTTCACACATATAACAACTCGGTGGGGTAAACATTATCCCCAGTTTTTATTTAAAGAAATTGGACATTTGGGGAAGTTAAGTAACTTGTCCACACACCAACTCAGCTGGGTAGGAGTGGACCTGACTTTAAACCCCATAGTTCATTTTGCTACTCAGCCTCCCTAACCTCTTTACCTTCTTAACTGTTCCAGGCCAATTCCAAAATTATTCCCTGTGCTAGATAGAATATGTTTTTCTTTTCTTTTTATTTTTTTAAATTTAATCTTAAATTTTAATTTTATTTTAGAGAGAGAGTGAGCAGGGGAGAGGGCCAGAGGGAGAGAGAGAGAGAGAGAGAGAGAGAGAGAGAGAGAGAGAGAGAATCCCAGGCAGGCTCCATGCTCAGTGCAGAGCCACTGAGATCATGACCTGAGCCAAAATCAAGAGTCAGACATTCAACCAACTGAGCCATGCAGGAGCCCCTTAACTTTCCATTTTAATTCCAGTTATTTAATGTACAGTGTAATATTAGTTTCAGGTGTACAATATAGTGATCCAACACTTCTTTACATCACTTGGTGCTCATCATAACAAGTATATTCCTTAATCTCCACCACCTATTTCACCCACCCTGCTCCATCTCCCCTCTGGAACACATCAGTCCTCTGTAGTTAAGAGTCTGTTTCCTACTGTATGGCTCATTTGGTTAAACATCTGGCTTTGGCTCAGGTCATAATCTCACCTTGGTGGGTCTGAGCCCCACATTATGCTCTGTGCTGACAGCTCAGAGCCTGAATGTGCTTTGGATTCTGTGTCTCCCTCTCTCTCTGCCCCTCCCCTGCTCAAGCTCTGTCTCTTTCAAAAATAAATATTTTTTTTAAAAAAGAGTCTGTTTCTTGATTCTCTCTCTCGTTTTCTCCTTTGCTTGTTTTGCTTCTTAAATTCCACATATGAATAAAATCATATGATATTTGTCTTTCTCTGACTGACTTATTTCACTTAGCATAATACTCAATAGCTCTATCCATGTCTTTGCAAATGGCGAGATTTCATTCCTTTTATGGCTGAATAATATTCCATTGTATACACGTATTACATCTCCTTTATCCATTCATCAATCGATGGACACTTGGACTGCTTCCATATCTTGGCTATTGTAGATGCTGCTATAAACATAGGCGTGCATGTATCCCTTTGAATTAGTGTTTTTTTTTATTCTTTGGGTAAATACCCAGTAGTATGATCACTGGATTGTAGGGTAGTTCTGTTTTTTGTTTTTTTTTCAAGTTTATTTATCTATTTTGAGAGAAACAGAGCACAAGCAGGGGAGGGGCAGAGAGAGAGGGAGTGAGAGGATCTCAAGCAGGCTCTGCACTGTCAGCGCAGAGCCTGATGCGGGGCTTGAACCTCCAACCATGAGATCATGACCTGAGTTTAAATCAAGGGTCAGACACTTAACTGACTAAGCCATCCAGCCACCTCTAGGGTAATTCTATTTTTAATATTTTAAGGAAACTCCATACTGTTTTCCACAGTGGCTGCACCAGTTTGCATTCTCACCAATAGTACAAAAGAGTTCCTTTTCTCCAAATCCTCACCAATACCTGTTGCTTCCTGTGTTGTTAATTTTAGCCATTCTGACAGGTGCAAAGCGATATCTCATTGTAGTTTTGATTTGCATTTCCCTGATGATAGTGATGATGAGCATTTTTTCATGTGTATGTTGGCCATCTATGTGTCTTCTTTGGAGAAGTGTCTGTTCATGTCTTCTGCCCATTTTTTAACTGGTTTATTTGTTTTTGAGTGTTAAATGTTATAAGTTCTTTATATATTTTGGGTACTAACCCTTTATCAGATATGTCATTTGCAAATATCTTTCTCCACTCCATGAGTTCCCTCTTAGTTTTGTTGATTGTTTCCTTGGCTGTGCAGAAGCTTTTTATTTTGTTTTTTTTCTTTTAAAGTTTATTTATTGTTGAGAGAGAGCAAGTGAGGGAGGGGAAGAGAGAGGGGGAGAGAGAGAATCCCAAGCAGGCTCTGCACTATCAGCGTGGAGCCCCACGTGGGGCTCAAACCCATGAACCGTGAGATCATGACCTGAGCAGAAATCAAGAATCTGATGATTAACCAACTGAGCCACCCAGGCTCCTTGAAGTTTTTTTATTTTTATGTAATCCCAGTAGTTTATTTTTGTTTTTGTTTCCCTTGCCTCAGGGGGGACTCATCTAGAAAAAAAAGCTGCTGTGGCTGATGTCAGAGAAGTTATTGCCTGTGCTCTCTTCTAGGATTTTAAGTTTTCACGTCTCACATTTAGGTCTTCAATCCACTTTTAATTTATTTTTGTGAGGTATAAGAAAATCGTCCAGTTTCATCCTTTTGCATGTTCCTATCCAGTTTTCCCAACACCATTTGTTGAAGAGAAATTATTTTTCCCATTGGATATTCTTTCCTGCTTTGTTGAAGATTAATTAACCATAGAGTTGTGGGTTCATTCTGGGTTTTCTATTCTGTTCCATTGATTTATGTGTCTATTTTTGTGCCAGTACCACTCTTTTTTGACTACTATAGCTTTGTAATGTAACTTGAAGTCCAGAATTGTGATACCTCCAGCTTTGCTTTTTCTTTTTCAAGATTGCTTTGGCTATTCAGGTTCTTTTGTGGTTCTATACATATTTTAGAATTGTTTGTTCTCAGGGTGTCTGGGTGGGTCGGTAGGTTGAGCGTCCCACTCTTGATTTTGGCTCAGGTCATGATCCCAGGGTCATAAGATAGATTGAGCCCCTAATCAGGCTCTGCACTAAGCATGGAGCTTGCTTGGTATTCTCTCTCTCTCTCTCTCTCTCTCTCTCTCTCTCTCTCTGTTTCTCTCCCCTTCTGCCTCTCTGCCCAACTTGTGCTCTCTCTCTCTCTCTCTCTCTTTCTCAAATTAAAAAAAAAGAATTATTTGTTCTAGTTCTGTGAAAAAATGCTGTTGGTATTTTGATGGGGATTACATTAAATGTGTAGATTGCTTTGGGTAGTATAAACATTTTTTAAAGTTTTATTTATTTAAGTAATCTTCATACTCAATGTGGAGCTCAAATTCATGACCCCAAGATCAAGTCACATGCTCCTCCAACTGAGCCAGCCAGGTGCTCTTGGGTATTATAGACATTTTAACAATATTTGTTCTTTTAATCCATGAGCATAGAATGTCTTTCCATTTCTTTGTGTCATATTCAATTTCTTTTAGCAGTATTATAGTTTTCAGAGTATAGATCTTTCACCTCTTTGGTTAGGCTTATTCCTAGGTATCTTACTATTTTTGGAGCAATATTATTATTTTATTTTTTTAAAAAAAATTTTTTAAGTTTATTTATTTATTTTGAGAGACAGAGCATGAACAGGTGAAGGGCAGAGAGAGAGGGAGAATGTCAAGCAGACTCTGCACTATCAGAGTAGAGCCTGATACAGGGCTTAAACTCATGAAACTGGGAGATCATGACTTAAGCCGAAATCAAGTGTGGGATACTTAACTGACTGAGCCACCCAGGTGCCCTGAAAATGTTTTTCAAAGTAAACTGTAAAGTGTTTTCTTCAGTAAACCTTCCAGAACCTTCCTCTTCTAACCAACTTTATAAACATTCTTTCCTCTCCCTCCATCCTTTTGTAAATGCATTCTAAGTTCTCTATTGTCTTTAAAACATGTCCCCCCCCCCCCCCCCCGCCATCAGAAATCAGTTATCAACTCTCTTGTTCAATCCACAGCCCTCCTATTAATACCACTCTTGGTAATTTCACCTTTCCTTTGATATTTCAGCTGGTATTAAATGTCTTTTCTCTCTGACACCTGGTTTTTCTCTTTCTTACCCATGGATAATGGTTCAGTTCATACCTGTGCTCTGGATCATTCTTTATTGAGTGGTCACTTTGCATCTATTCCTTTTAGAATTCCATGGCATTAATTTCCACCTTGCTTCCCTAGAAGATCACAAATCACGTTAGACTAGAGTTCTCATAGCCTTGAAAATTTTGGGTTCTTGATCTGACATAGGTGAGGTAGCCCTTTGCCTGACATTTGGGGGAAGGGTACCTTATTGGACAAGAGAAGGATGTTTGTTCCCTAAGACCTCTTTTTTGAAGATGGTCCTCTATTCTGACTATAAATTCTAAGGATCTTTTATTGGGATACCCTGGACCAACCTGCAGCAGTCCCCTCCCTGTACTAAATCTGAAAGAATACTAATATAAGCTACTTAGATAAGAATAATTCCAAATATTTACATTCTCAGAAAGTAAACCCAAATTTCCTATAACTAATTACGCTTGATCTGGCTTAGTCACTCTATCTTCTAAATTGTTGACAAGTGATTTTCCAAGTCCCAGGAGATGGAGAAGTTATAGCTGAACATTACCACAATTACAGTGAGGTCAATGCCCCATAACACATCTAGGTAACAACTTAGATAAAGCAAAGCTGAAGGGCTTACATGGTCCACAAAAAGAATATCTTCCTAGTGATGACTATCATGAACTTGCTAAATGACTTCAATTCAGTAACCAGGTGGAGACTGGTAGAGTCAGGAAGTTGGCAGAGTTTTCAAGTGCAACAGGAGACTTGGAACTATCTCTTCATATGACCCTGCAGAACCAGCTCTACCTACTAAAGAGGTCTTAGGTAAAAAAGTCATATTTGAAGACAAGTTTCATTCTTTCAAAGTTTGCCAGTTTTGCCTTTTTCCAAAACAGATTCAAATTTTCTGTTTTTCTCATGTTCAGTCCTGCTACTATAATCATTTTTTGCAATGAATATAACCTCGTTGTTTTATTATTTATCACCAAACCTTGGTAATCATTTTTTTCCAAGATGATTAATGCTGCTTATGAACTGACACCTATATCAACTTTACTACAGTTTAATTCCAATAATATTCTGTTTTCCTCCCCTTCTGGGCACATGGAAGACTGCACTTCTCAATTACTCTGTACCTGTACACACTGTGGGACTAGTTCCGACTAATGAAATGTAAGTAAAAATGACATGTGTCGCTTCAAGTTTGAGGTGATGAAAGACCCATTGCGATGTTCCCATTTTCTCTCTTCTGCCACATAATCCAGATGGTGCAGCTACAAGACTGAGAAGCATCCATCAGCCTAGATCCCTGAGTGACTTTGTGCAGCAGAACCTCTCCCACAAACCCCCTCTGGATATATAGAATAAGCAAGAAATAAGCATTTATTGGGGCGCCTGGGTGGATCAGTCGGTTGAGTGGCCGACTTCAGCTCAGGTCATGATCTCACGGTCCGTGAGTTCGAGCCCCGCGTCGGGCTCTGTGCTGACAGCTCAGAGCCTGGAACCTGTTTCAGATTCTGTGTCTCCCTCTCTCTGACCCTCCCCCGTTCATGCTCTGTCTCTCTCTGTCTCAAAAATAAATAAACGTTAAAAAAATTAAAAAAAAAAAGAAAGAAGCATTTATTGTACTAAGTCTCCAAAATTTGGAAGTCATCACCAATGTGCGACATTGCCTATCCTGACTAACGGACTAGTATAAATCAACAACTCTGTGTGTCTGTGACCCATGTGTGCTAGGGATATGCCAAGTTCTGATTAGTTGAATTGGTTCCCATTCCAATCAGCATAAGATCATTCAATGATTCTAATTCATAAGAGGGTATGTTGTAACCATAACAATCTTGTGATAGAGTAATATTGACAGCATTTATAATTTATGTGGCATATAATAGCTTTTATTTGTTCTAGATAAATCAATGACAATATCCACTTCAACTGATTCTGTAGATGAAATATCCCCCAAACACACTTTTCTCTTAAAATCTACTGAAAGTAAAGGTATATTTATGCCTGTATTTATATTGAATAGTCTAGGCAAACTAGTCTTTTTTTTTTTTTTAATTTTTTTTTTCAACGTTTATTTATTTTTGGGACAGAGAGAGACAGAGCATGAACGGGGGAGGGGCAGAGAGAGAGGGAGACACAGAATCGGAAACAGGCTCCAGGCTCTGAGCCATCAGCCCAGAGCCCGACGCGGGATCAAACTCACGGACTGCGAGATCGTGACCTGGCTGAAGTCGGACGCTTAACCGACTGCGCCACCCAGGCGCCCCAAGGCAAACTAGTCTTATCTAGATATATCAAGAACACGTTAGTAATTTCCTAAGCAGGTTTGGAAAATATTTGGAGTAGTTTATGGCATCTTCAAACTGATGTATGTGTTATCTTCATGGTACATGGATTGTTTTAATGGAATCAGTTTCCAGATCCCCAACTTTCACATATATCCAATCTTAACACTATTTGGAGGACAAACTGGGGCAGAGGCTGGAGGCTGCCAGCCACTTTCTCTTTCTCTTCTGAGCTTTCACAGGCATCCTTCATTCACATGACAGAAGAAAGTCATGCCTTTATACACACACACACACACACACACACACACATCCTTCCGTGATCCATTTCCCTGTGATGCGAGTACCACCAGGGCACCAAAAAAGGAGATATTTGAAATACTGATGTCCAGAAAGCCTCCTTTAATCAGACACCATACCCTCTCCAGTCGTCCATCTTTGTAAGAGATACATTTGGGATAATTTTTAACTTTTATATTAATCATTACTTCATTGGGGATTAATAGCCAAAATATATAAAGAGCTTATATAACTAAAACACCAAAAAACCAAATAATCCAATTAAAAATACACATTTTTCCAAAGAAAATATATAGATATTCAACAAACACATGAAAAGATGCTCAGCATCACTTTTTATCAGAGAAATGCAAATTAAAACCACAATAAGATATCATTTTACATACATCAGAACGGCTACAATCAAAAACACAGCAAATAATTGTTGGTGAGGATGTGGAGAAAAGGAATACTCATGCACTGTTGGTGGGAATGCAAGTTGGTGCAGCCATTGTGGAGGCTTTTGAAGGTTCTTCAAAAAATTAAAAATAGAATGATCCAGTAATTCCGCTACTGGGTATTTACCCAAAGAATACAAAAACACTAATTCAAAAAGATTTTATGCCCCTGTATGCCTTATTGCAGTGGAATTTACGGTAGCCAAGATATGGAAGCAATTCCAGTGCCCAACCAGAGATGAATGGATAAAGAAGATGTGGTATATTTATACAATGGAGTATTACTCAGCCATAAAGAAGAATGAAATCTTGCCATTTGCAACAATGTGGATAGAGCTAGAGGGTAAAATGCTAAGTGAATGAGTCAGTCAGAGAAAGATAAATACATATTGTTTCATCATATATGGGATTTAAGAAAGAGAGCAAATGAACAAACAAAGGAAAAAAAGAGACAAAAAAAAAACCAGTCTCTTAAATACAGAGAACCAACTTGTGGTTGCCAGAGGGGAGGTGAGTGGGGAGACACATGGAATAGATAAAGGAAATTAAGAGTACACTTTTTTTGATGAGCATTGAGAAATGTATAGAATTGTTGAACCACTATACTGTGCGCCTGAAACTAATGTAACACTGTATGTTAATTATACTTGAATTTTTTAAAAAGCTCATAATGTATGTACATTGTCTTGCTCGATTGTATATTAATAATATTTGTGATGATAATTCAACCCAGAAGAAACTTGTAGCACCAAGCCTTATAGTCACAGGAAATTTTTTTAATTTACATTTAAATTTATATACCTCTTTTTGTTGCAGAATAGTATGATTGTGTAATCAATGACAGACTTTTCAGCATAAAAATATATTGCATCAGGGTAAACTTTTATGGAGGAAATGAAATGGAAATATGTTTCTAAGGTGAAAAAGAAATGATGCAAAATCTTATTTAAAAAACAGCTTTTATATAATATTTTTGAGTGGATAAATAGAGGTTTCAAATAGCGATGGTGTTTATATTTCATTGGAAACTTTTTAAAGAGGGGTGCAACAGTTTTATTTTATTTTAAACTGTCAAGATCTACAAAGCACCAGAAATTGCATCATTTACAACCATTTAAACTTATTTTGAAAAATTTTGGATGTTAACTTGAAAATGTATAGTGAAGCACATACTTTTTGAAACTCTTTTTTGGAAATATGCAAGCAAAGCAGTGTAGGGACTCCTGGCTCAACAAGGACTGATGCCCAGGGAGGCCCACCTAGGGCAGCCTATGGATAGGATAACTCTGCCTCCACACTGGTGTGCACTGCTCTTCAGAAGGAGAGGTGGGCTCCCAACGCCAGGTGCCTGGTCTATAAGCACGTGTTTGTGAAACAAATTAACATGTCTGATTTCTCCTTCCCACCCTTTGTTTATCCCCAACATGGTCTTGAGCAATTTGCCTCCCTTCTCAAGGTTTTTAGTCTTGAGATTCTTAGAGAAAGAGATGCTAAGTGTCATGTGGTCATGTCTCTGGTTATCCCAGAGAGTATAGAAAACATCCTTTGGAAAATGACAATCCAAACACTCCTGAGGATTCTTTTTGACCCCAGATTATTTGTACTTTATTCCATGACAGAATCATTCAATTTTCAAGTATGTTTTTAATCCATAGAGACCCAACAGAGAAGACTATTGGACTTCACTGCTTGGGTCTACCCTTTCAACAACTTGAGATTGGGTTTTCTCAGCCTCAGGAGAAATTCTCCTGGTTCTGGCCTTCAGTCAGGATTTATTGAACAGATCTGAATCTGTCATATTTTCATGTACAGTCTGGGAGCCAAAAAGGTTAGGTATTAGAATGAAATCTGAGTTCAAAGCTTGTATCTATTCCTAGCTGGCTGTGTAACTTTAGCCAAGTCTCTTATGTTCTTTGAGTATCAGTTCCCTCAACCATAAACTGGGAACCCCCCAAGGAGAGGGTTCTGAGTATAAAACAACATTAATATGAAAACATGTGGTGAGTAAAAGTAGAAAAATAGCAGGAAGTAGAAAATTACCAGAAAGATGGAATTTTAAATCATATTTGACAATCTGTGGTAGCACCCAGTAATCATTTCTGGTCCAACCTGAGTATCATTAAGCACAATTCCAGTCCTTTCTTTTTGTTTTTTAATTCCTTTTTTGGAAAAAGGGGAAAGAGTTGGCCACCACTGCTTATGTAAGAGTCCACACTACCTATTTGAAGAGAAAATATTTGAAACCAATTCTTCAGAAGCAGAAGTCAAGAATATTCAACGTCTCCACACTACCCAGCCTACACCTGGAGTTTGATAACCAAATTCTGCCAAATTTCCCATGAAAGGCAAACTAAATTTCAACAATTTTATCCCAGTAACCATTTTCTGCTTGAAAATTTCCCTTAAAACTCCAAAAGCAAATCCTGTAAAGGGAGTACTTAGATTAACCAAATTATTTGCTGCCAAGTCATGCATTTAGCTAAGGTCCCATTAAGATGAATTGTACTGCAGAGGGCAGAGCAGGCTCCATTTCCTGGGACAGATCAATGTTATAGAAGTTTGGTAAGCATGGGGCTTAAAACATTTCCCATTACACAAAGACCCCATTTAAGCCATATTCAATAGTTTTTTAAATGCCCAAATTATAAATGTAAAAAAAAACACACACACAGATGGAGTTTAACTGTCTAACCTCAAAAATCTGCTGGTTAACCCTCTCATTGCTGAAGCTATGGAGTGAGACTTCACTGGATAGAAAAGCTGCATGTGGGTGGCAAAACGTTGAATGAAGAGGAATGGGTGAACGTTGAATGAAGAGAAATATGGTGCTATCGTGCCTTCAACAAAGTGACCAAGTAGACAAATTGGTCTGCGCCATCCTCCATCTCTGGGCATAAATTCTGCCATGCCTCCCCTCCCCAATTTGCAGAAGCACTCTCTAAACACACATAGGCATGCAGTGCCTACATGATGTTCCATGGGAACCCAAAGTCTATTCTCCTCTGCCTAGACACAGGGATGCTCCCTCCTGCTTGCAGAGCCCCATAGTCCAAAATCACCTCCCATTCCTTCTCTCCACATCCAAGTTGCCAACCCCTATCCTTGACATCTGTGTGGCACTTGTCTGGCATCTGTCTGGCATCCTTTGTATCCTATAAGACTCAGGTCAAGAATCATGTCCTGAAGCCTCACCTGTTCAGGTGGGTGAGAATTCTCTTCCTCTGTCCCCCACAGAGCCTTGCAATTATCTGTATCAGAGCAGTAGTTATATTGCTAATTGCCATTTGTTTATTCGAGTTATTTGTTTACCTCCTGTCCCTTTGACTAGACTTTGAGCATCTCAAGGGCAAGAACCATGTTGTATTTGCCTATAAATTTCTGTTCCCTAGAATAGTGTTTGGTTCATAGTAAGTGGTTAGAAACATTTGATGAATGAATGAATGATTGTTCTATCAATCTCTGGAGGTGGTAGGGAGTTTATCCAAAGGAATATTTGCTAATGGTGCAATTTTAGGCATATTACAGACTGGCAGAGGAGATATTTTGAGACCAGGACACCTGCCCTACTTCTCTCAATCACTTCACAGAAGTATCTACATGAAAGGGTGGCCTTGAGCTGGTAGTTAATGTTCCTGACGAAGCTCCCTGGTAGGTTACCCACAATGATTAGTTTTTAAACTAAATTTAGAACTAATTTAGTTTTAAACTAAATTAAATTGCTTCACTTGTCTGCTCATCATTGTTTAGTGGGCTATCTAGCTAAAAAGACCCTCTTTTAGGGATCTGGGACCCTATATGCATGTTTTGACTCTTATTTTTCTAGTAAGAGGCCCCTCTTTGTAGCAAGGGGCTGACTGTTGGCCCCAAAGACCATCACTCATAGCAACTGTATTTTGCAATTTCCTACCTATAAAAGCTGTGTTTACTTACAAAGCATTTGCAATCCTTGCATTTGCCGGTGTCCCATCTGTAACACCTGTATTTATCCATCTCCTTTTCCTAGCATCTGTCTTTTACTATCACTTATTGACAAAATTCATGTTTAGGGATTTCACCTCTGATAACATTTGGGCCCAGGACAGTCAGGGAGTTGCTGTGATGTTGGATTGCATCTTCAGGAAGTGACTTAAATGAGAGAAAAATCAGATCAAGCAATAAAAAGGGGAAATATCACGCAAGTCAGATCTGTTCCTACAGTAACTGGAAAGAAAATGGACACAAAAACATCTGAGCATTTATCACATGTCAAAGCTGCCTGGCAAACCACTAGCACCTATTAAGCATGGGTCCACGTATCTCCAGAAATATTATCTCAACAATTCCACCCCCCCCCTTTTTTTTTTTTTTTTGGTAAGCTCTAGGCCCAACGTGGGGCTTGATCTCATGACCTTGAGATCAAGAATCAAATGCTCTACTGACTGAGCCAGCCAAGTGCCCCAAGAATTCTCTTAGATTCTGAGCCACCTGGGTGGCTCAGTCAGTTAAGCAATTTGACTCTTGGTTTCAGTTCAAGTCATGATCTCACGGTTTTGTGAGTTCAAGCTCCATGTTGGGTTCTGCACTGGCAGCACGGAGCCTGCTTGGGATTCTCTGTCTCCCTCTCTCTCCCCCACTCATGCTGTCTCTGTCTCAAAATAAATAAACTTTAAAAAAAATTTTAAAAATAAAATTCTCTTATGTTTCTTTGGCTTATCAAAACTCTTCTAACATCCATCACTTATTTTAATACTTTATTTATTTTTGACAGAGAAAGCTGGGGGGCAGAAAGAGAGAAAGGATCAGAAGATCCAAAGCAAGCTCCACAGCAGTGAGACTGATGCGGGGCTCAAACTCATGAACCATGAGATCATGACCTAAGCCAAAGTTGATCGCTCAACCAACCAAGCCTCCCAGGTGACCCATCACGTATTTTTAAACCTGGACTTAGTACCTTAAGTGGCCAAGTACATGAAAATAATACAGATAAGAAAAACGTATCTGAGATGCAGCACTAAGAATTTAGTGTCTGTGAGCAATGAGGACTTACCAGTCTGAGAAGCTTTAGGGGTCATCCTTTCAGTTAAGTCAGTCTGTTATGTAGTTAAGTGGTTGCCTACAAAGTGTCAAATGAGTGTTAAGAAAGTCACCCTATCCCCCAGATGTCTACAGTCTTTATCAGAGTACCACAATGACTCAGTTTCTACAAATAGAAATGCACTCTTTAGGTTAGTGATTTATTAAGTATCCTATTTTATAATATCCCAACAAAAGAACTTTCAAGTTTTGAAGTCACTTACAATTTAACATGAATTATCTTCTCATATCTCTTTTGTCCCAGTATGTAAGGGACCTGGGCCATACTGAGTATACAGTCTGTGTTATTATTTGTCTATATGGGCTTTTTTTAGAGGGGGGGCAGTCTGGGGAGAAGGGGATGAGAGTAGAAAGGAATGGAGGGAGAAGAAAACTTGAATGAGAAAAAAGACTATCAAAAAGTAGACTAGTGAATTCAAAGAACTCCTTCACAATTTTGCCTGGGATCGTATGCTAAGACTCTACCTGGAAGGACTCTCATTTTCCAGTGCTCCTCAAATTTTTAAAAAAATTTTTTAATGTTTATTTCTTTTTGAGAGAGAGAGAGAGAGAGAACGCGTGCACAGGCACAGCCAGGGAGGGATAGAGAGAGAGGGAGACACAGAATCTGAAGCAGGCTCCAGGCTCTGAGCTGTCAGCACAGAGCCTGATGCTCAAACCCACAGACCGGGAAATCATGACCTGAGCTGATGTTAGACTCTTAACCAACAGAGCCACCCAGCTGCCCCTGAAATTTTAATATGTATATGAGTCAGCTGGGGATCTTGTTAAAATACAGACTGATTCCACAGACAGGGGTGGAGCCTGAGATTTTGCATTTCTCTTACAAGCTCCCGGAGGAGGAGGATGCTGCCAGTCCCCAAGCTTTGAAAAGCTATATAGAAGGCTCAGGTATTTTCAAAATTTTGTGCTATTCATCAGGTGGGGGATGGTTAGAATCCTGAGCTAATTTAAATTCTTCCCTGACTTGTACAATGGTAAGAATGGGCTCTGCAACACACCCCCGCTTTATCTGCCAACACCCCTTCCTAAAAGACTCGAATCCAGGTAGGATGGTCCTGCTCTTTCTCTCCCATTCAGAGGCACAACGTGATTTTTTATTTTTATTTTGTTTTGTTTTGCTACAGTTTTGGGTTTACCATAAAGTTGAGAAGGAGAAGCATCCCCTCTCTGAAGAACCAACATCCCTCACCAGAGTGGTATGTTTTTTTTTTTTTTTTTACCAAGGATGAACCTATATTGACAGCGTAATTACCCCAAATCCATAGTTTACCCACAAGATCATTCTCAGTATTATACATTCAGTGGGTTTGGACAAATGTATAATGACTATATCCATCATTATAATATCATATAGGGTATTTCCACTGCCTTAAAAATCCTCTTTGCTCACCTATTCATCTCTTCCCCATCCCAGCCACTGATCTTTTTACTGTCTCTATAGTTTTGCCTTTTCCAGATGCTATAGAGTTGGAATCATACAGTATATAGCCATCTAAGTACCCTACAGTTTTTAACAAATAATTTCAAGACCGAGTTGGGTCCTTAATACACTTTAACTCCCAGCTAACTCTGAGATAATAAAACAAGAATGGCTGTCAGCAGACAGTGAGTCTAGGGCTGTGTTTGATGATACCAGTAATAAAAGCAAGAGAAATTCAACAATCTCACATTTATATTTGTAGAAGATTAAAATTCCTGGCATGCCTACCCAACAACAAATTCTTTATTTCTGTAGCTTTTTAAAGAACTTGAGGAGGTAAGAGTATACAAGTGAGTGGTAGGTTAATCTGTCTCATGATGTGATCCTGTCATTGGCTGAAGCTGCCTTCACTGCTAGGGACCAATGGTTCTCAACTCATGATGGTTCAACTTAAGATTTTCTGACTTTACGAAGGTGCAAAAGCAATATGCATTCAGTGTACTTTGAATTTTGGATTCTGAATTTTGAATTTTGGATCTTTTCCTGGGCTAGCAATATGCGATACAATCCTCTCTCACACAATGCTGGACAGGAGCAGTGAGCCTCAGCTCCCAGTCAGCCCCATGATCACATGGCCAACAATTGATACATTTATAACCATTCTTTACCCTTACAGCCATGCTGTTTTTCACTTTCAGTAGTCTTCAATACACTACATGAGATATTCAACACTTTATTATAAAATAGGCTTTATGTTAGATAATTTTGCCCAACTGGAAGCTAGTGTAAGTATCAAGGTGGGCTAGGCTAAGTTATGTTCGGGAGGTTAGGTGTATTAAGTGCACTTTTGACTTCTGATATTTTCAACTTACAATTGATTTATCAGGACATAACCCCATTATAAGTCGAGAAAGATCTGTACCGATGAGGCCGGATGCTCAGTGAGCTTAGCTGGTAGAACTTTGCCTGGGATAAACTGTGCCCAACAGCTATCCCCTAAAGTGAGCTAATACCAGCCTTCAGCAAGCTGTCCTCTGGACACGCATACCAAAGGTAGCAGACAAGAATGCTTTAGAAAAAATTGGGAAATAAGTGAACTTTGTGTTCAGCATCCTCTTGCTCTTTGTGTGGAGCCTTTGTCTTCGTTCCTGGCAAACCTCCATCCTCAGGCAGCCTGAATCCTCCCATGCCAACCACTGCCTCTCTAAACCAAAAATGAGTCTGTGACAGCTCCTTTCTCAGTTCACTGAAGAGTTACACAGTATTGGCTTAACGTATTATCCTTCCTAAAGCACTTTTTAAAGATAGAGAAGGTTGGGGAGGGTGAAAAGCTAGCCTTCTATACAACCAGGTATTCACTTTCTCAGTTGTCAGGGACTAGAGGCTGGCATAGCACCCACAAAATGTGGTCATGGATGGCCCTGCAGAGTCTCTGAAAGGTCCAGCTTTCAGTGGCAGCAGCCCCTCCATTGTCCATCCCTTCCTAAAGTCCCATCCTGTGTCACTAATGGAAAGATGGCTTTCTGGACTAGGTCTATATGGCCTCATTTCAAATTTCAGCCACAAGCTTTTCATGCAGCAAAGCATTCTTTTTTCTACAGAGTATTGAATCACACAGGATACCTGTGCAGCACTTTTAGTTTGAGATGTCACAGCTTTTAGAGCTAGACAACTCCTTGGGAACCAGCCCTAACTCAACCCTCATGTTTATAAATTAAAAAATAAATAAATAACCCCCAAAGAAGGGGGTTAAAATAGAATGGATGATTCCCAAGCCTGCAAAATTAGGACCAGAATCCTTCCCTCCCATAAAGCAGAAGATCCACAGCATCTACCCTCAAGGAACAAGACTTAAATCACAACCAAAGAGATTTAGATGTAGCATAAAGAAGAACTCGCTGGTAATGAAGATGATTAAATACTAGAACAGACAGCCATGGGGAATTGCAAAATCGTCCTCCCTAGAGATCTTTTAAAATAGGACAGTTAACCATCTGTCTGAGATGGTTTAAGTACAGTCCTGCCTTGGAGGTAGGAAAATAATAAGATGATCCCCTTACCTGTCACATTTTGGTGTTCCACAAGCACACTTAGATATAGATGTATAGATGTACTCATCATAGGGATCCCAGGTTGAATCTGCTCTGTGCCCCCCACTGGGAATCAGATGTGTCCAAGTTGTTGAAAGGATGTAAGACCCACAGTGTTCTGTCTGCATGAGGTGGGAAGGTGTCTGTATGGAAGAGTTGTGTGCTGGGGGTTTGGGGGGAAAAGAACGGAGTTGGAAGAAACAGAGCTGTCATTTCCAAGTTCTTCCTCTCCCCCTCTCCTGCCCCCTATAACACCCTGCCCACTCCCTGCCATGTGAGTCTAATGAACTGCAGCTGATGCTAGCAGAACCAAGGGACTCCAAGAAACACCGGGACACAAGCAGCCCTGCTTTGTTTCCCAGTGACAAAGCATAATACCTAGTGGAAGAAAGAATGGTGCCCCCATCTCTGTGGAGAAATTCAGAATGGCTCTGGCCTAGTGAAATCTTCAGGGCCAACTGCCCCTTTGCAAGACTTCAACGTGCAAGTTTTAGAGCAGCAGGAGACATTGTCTTGGAACAGACCTGAGGATCCTCTCTCATAGGTCACATGCACCATGGTGGGGCTAGGGGAGACTGGGCCCTGCAGGGGAGCAGAGGTCCACCCATACCAGCAGGGGGCGCTCACACCCGAAGTGCATGACTGGGCTTGGAGTTTCCCATTCAAGCCATAGCTTCTCAAGCCTCTAGGCCTTTTACATGTGCCTAGATCTCTATCTAGGCCTATCTTTGCCTAGATCTCTATCTTTTCTTCAGGGTTTCACCTTGGTAGCTCCTGAATTGTTTCCACTTAGCCGCACTAGGCATCCCTCAGCATCCTGTAATTTCCTAATTATATTTACACACAGAATTAAAATCACCTATTTATACTTTTCTTTGCCCTGAGGAGAGGGACTCTGTGTTAATCACCATTATATATCTAGGGCCTGGCACATAGTAGGCTCTCAGAAAAATACTTGTTGAGTAAGTGAATGAATGAATGAATGAATGAGAAATAACAAGCTTTAATAACACTGGATGGCACAATTAGTCCTTGAATTATTTCAGAGTGATTGGTTATTGGTCCAGCATATTAACTGACCTTCTCTTTTAGCTTGTATATTTGGGGGAGTTACTTCACATAGACTAATAAAATAGGAGGGATCACTATGGGTCATCTGGTGGCTCCTTCTTATAATACTCAATAACCCCCACTGCACTTTCAACATCAGCCCCTCAGCCTGTGCCTGAAGACCTTTGAGGGACTAGAAACTCACAGTAGAGCTATTCATTTCATCTCTGGACAACTCTGCATGACGGAAAGTTCTGCCTAATGTTGAGTTGAATCTCTGTTGCTTCAATTCCTTCTCTGTAACTCTAATTCAGTTTTCTGGCACCGAGAGAAAGCGTACTGTCTTCCACAAAGCAAGGAGACAAGGAAGATGGCACATGGCCTTTGGAGCTGGAAGGACTCAGACATGAATCTCAGCTTTGCACTTACTAAGTGTGGGAGTTTGGGCAAGTCATTTCACCTCTCCAGTTTCATCATCCGTACCCAACAGGATTGTCATGACGATTGTCTAGTTAACACATTCCAAAGATCTAAGACATAGCAGATATTCAAAATATGATTGCTAGAATTATTATTAGAATATAGATCATTACTATAGAGAGATAATATAGATAACATATGAAATAATATATATAAGATCTTCCTCCCTTTTCTATGAATCTTTTATTCTCCAAGCCAAAACATAAGCTACTTTCACATTCTCTGCCATCCTCATCTCTCTTTCTCTATCAGTGTTTCTCTCAAAATAAGCTACCAGGGGCACCTGGGTGACTCAGTTGGTTTCAGCTCAGGTAATGATCTCACAGTTTGTGAGTTTGAGCCCCCCGTGGGGCTCTGTGTTGACAGCACGGAGCCTGCTTGGGATTCTCTGTCTCCCTCTCCCTCTCTCTCAAAATAAATAAATAAACATTAAAAAAAACATGCTACCAGAATTGAGCTCTCAGGGTGGTGACCAGACCAGCACAAATCATCAACCACCATCATTTTAGATGCGATGCTTCTATTCGTGATGCCTATGGTTCCTTTGGCTCCTTTGGAAACTGCATCTTCTGTAGTTCCTGGGCATCTAGCCATGTTATGCTCCTGTCTGTGGTGAGATGATTGCTGGAGGTTTGACTGCGGGGGCGAGGGGTGTTATGATACAATAGTGGGGGGAGTGGAATTTTGTTGTTGTTCTCATCTGTTTTAGTATGAGACAGCTAGAAAATGCTTGCCCTTAGAATTATAGCATGGGGGCACTTGGGTGCCTCAGTCGGTTGGGCGTCTGACTCTTGATTTCAACTTAGGTCATGATCTTACAGTTTGCGAGTTCAAACCCCTCCGGTCTCTGTGCTGACAGTGTGGAGCCTACATGGAATTCTCTCTCTCTCACACTCTCTTTCTCTGCCCCTCCCCTGCTCTCTCTCTCTTTCTTAAAAATAAACTAATAAACCTAAAAGAAAAAAAAAAAGAATTATAGCATGAATCATACTCAAGGCCCTGAAGATAATGCCACTGACCATTCAAGGACAGTAAGACCCCAAGAGGCATTTAGCATAGAAGAATGGAAATAAAGCTCAATTTTCCAGGAAAGAACATACAGCCAGGCTTTTGTATTTTTAAGGTATAAAAGTAGCCTGGGTTTGGAGGGGGAAAAGGGATCCATGTTCTGGGTGCTAGAGGTATCAGATGCCTGAGCCCCACACAGAATTCCAGGACAGAGGTGCGGCCCAGACAGTGTCTGCTTGTGCGAGCAGGTTAATGGCCACGGCATGCGGGCGGGCTTTATAGGGCACCTGTGTCAGAAGCCAGAAGGAGGAGCCAGCTGGACACAGAGACTGGGCTTCACTTGCGGGAGGAGCTGCTTACACATGCCCCAGGATTCCTTATAAGTCAAGGACTGGAGATCCCACACATCTCCTCTCCAGAGGCAGACTAGGCCAGCGGGACACCCCCAGGGAGGGTTCAGCTGCATCACTGTGCCAGCCCAGTGTTCCTCTCAGTGCCATAGGGTTGGCTTAGCACTTTCTTCCACCACCCGCATTTTCAGTCTAATATCCCTTTGATCAGACTGGCAAACCCTCAATTTGTCATAAAGAAGACTCCCCCCAAAAGTAGACACTGTCAGGAGGAAGGTGTTTTGTAGGGAGGGAAATTCTCTTTCTTTTCTGGTGTGTTCTTATTTCCTGCACAAATGCTTCAGCCATTGTTATATCAGAACCTAGTTCTATAAATACTTCCGATCTGAAAAGCCACGTTCACTTTCTCTACTTCAAAATTCAAGCCCGAGAGGGCAGCAACATCTCACGGATACAGAATACACAGAAACACGGCACAATTGTTAGCACCACCTCCTGATGTTCTGAGCTGCCTGTCCATAATTCAGAGGACAAGACAAGGTCACTAATAAACACCACTGAACTGTGTCTCCTTTCACGGCTTCTGCATAAAAATATTGCAGCCCCAATGAACACCAAACAAGTGTAATGGATCGGTTTAATTCACATCTGAACACCCACAAACACATCTGCCTAATAACCTTGCTGTTTCCAGCAGGTTCTCATGCTTGTCAATTATTCTGAAACATCAATTGTCCTAACTTTGACTTCATTTAAAGATGCATTTGGTAGGTTTAGTTAGTAACGGAAGGAAAACCAAGATGCTAAGTCCATTTTAAAAAATCCTTTTCAAGAGCATCAGAGTTATTCTGAATTTGTGTGCCACCTATAAACACGCACTTGAACCTCTTGCCTGGAGGAGCACCAGGATGTGACTGGTGACAGATTGTTGTTCATGTTAGGGATAGTCTGTGACACTGAGGCCAATGGGAGTCATTACGATACAAACACTCAGATGAAACCTAAAACCGTAAGATAATCCATACAGAGAGGGACTGGGGCTTGGGGCCACAGGAATCTCCCCCAGGGGTGCCCCAAAGCGTGCCCTCCATCTCCAGGTACCAGGACACCAGCAGTCGGTGCTCCTCACTCACATCTATGTCAGCCCTGCACAGCCCTCACAGCAGGGGTGGAGCATTTGTCTTTGAGGAGGAAATTGACACTAGGACCAAGGAGAAACCACCAAGAGGCAAAGATCATGTTCAACAATAAAGTTTTATGAAAACAAATCATTCCATAACAGATAATAATATTTATTTAGCACCTCTATGGTTCATGATCCCTTAAACCTTTTGTGTGCAATAACTCAAAGTTTCCTTACAACCACCCTCCAAAGCCTGGGCAACTATCAGCCCCGCATTGTTGGTGAAGACACAGAGCAGTAAGTGACAGAGTCAGGATTTCCAGCTAGACAATTTAGGGTCAGAAGCCAAGTTCTTAACTGCTGTGCTGCCTCAGATACAGAACTGTACCTGCAGTGAAGCCTGGCCTCCTGGTGATCCCATCCAGGAAGGCAGAGCAGAGAGATGCCTCCATTGGCCAAGATGACCCTGGCTAGGCCACTGTTAGGAAGTTTTGCTACGGTTTTGGTTCCCAACCATGACTGCCTACTGAGAGAGCATAAACAGCTTGGGCCTGGGACCCACTTCAGAGGTGCTGATTTAATCAGTTAGGGGTGCAACCTGGGTAAAGGAATTTGTAATGGTGACTCCGTTTTGCACTCAGAAACTGCTCTGGGGTAAGGGGAAGCAGGAGAGGAAAAGAGGTAGACACTCAAGCAGACTTATTTTGAAACTTTATTCCCATAGAAAATAAGGGTGGAAATAAAAAGAAAATCATTCTTCAATCCTCTTCTGCCCAAAGAAAGATATGGGACAAGGAAGGAGGGATAGGAGATAGGAAATCATTGTCTTCCAAATGGTTGAGCCTGGAGAATTCAGATCAACCCCACATTCACCATTCTACCCATCTGTGTGCTAAGGAACCTGGCCCACCGTTTAGCCAGTTGAGGCTCACCTGGACACCAGAAACCTCAGTGAAGGGAAAGCGTGGATAAGCTCCAGAGTTTCCCCATACTGAGACCACAGTGATGAGAAAGAATCCAGGTTGGACCCCTAAGAGAGTCAAGAGGTGTCTGACCCTTTGGATATTCCAAGTTTGATGATGAGGAGTTCTGCCTGGTAGGTGGCCCAGGAATGGCCATGGGTAGTTACGCAGCAGTGTCTCTAGATCCCTATGCCACAACAGAACAAAATCTAATTAACAACTCATGCTAGGAGACCTATGAAAAGGTCTGAGCTTCTCTGTCCATCCTTAATCAGAAATAAGTTGCATGTGTGGAGGCTTGTCTTGCCTTCCAGCAGCCAGCACACCCCTGTGGATTCTTGCCTGACACAGGGAACAAAAAAGAAGGTCAAAGAGGTCAGGACAAAGCTTGCCTCTCTTTTGAAACCTAAATTCATGGGCCATGTCCCAACCTGCTAGTGGTCCTCTTGCTGGCTACTTAACTCACCTGTGGTATAAAAGTTCACATTTGATCCTTTCTGCCTCAGCTACTCTGAGTTCATCTTCACTGAGTTCATGCTCCTGGTGCCTAGACCTACAGGTTGGCTTGTCCACAGCTTCAGAACTGTGGAGCATAGCCTTATACCTGCCGAGGCTCTGCTGCCCATCAGATCTCTGGCTGCCTGCTCTGACCCCTCCCAGGCAGCTCTGCCCTGCTGTGGCCCATGCCTGTCCTCTGGAAAGATTAGCACAAATAATCCCATCAATGAGACAGACACAACCTCACAAGCACCTAAAGAAACAGGACACGGGCCCCTGCATGCAGACAAAAGGTCAACCCCAGGGCGCACCTGAGAACCATGGAGAAGGACCAGAGCAGTACAGCTAACCAATGTGAGATCAAGAACAGGAGGATGCTGCTTTCCTCACCACAGCCCAAATAAAGACTGAACCCGTAAAATTTGGCTCGAAAAATACGTTTTTGGCAAAATAATCTATGAAGTTGTTGGTTAGGAGAGTAAGGAAATTAGAACAAAACAAAACAAAAACTATGTTGGGCAAGATTTTATCTTGACAATGTTCCTTTAACTGATGTAAAATGTGATGAAATTGACTGTAATTGATTCCAAGGAAGGATGCCAGAGATTCTTCAGCATTAGATCCAACCTTAAAATAGGAATTATTGGGCCTCATTAGTATAGTGATGTTATTTTTTAAATTTCCTTCTCTCTAGTTCAGATGTCCATCCTTACAGACAAAGAACTCACCTGGTTAACAGAACACCTCAACATCATGAAATGACGCCTGCATTATGGCTTGTTGCCAAGACAGAGTGGGCCATGTGCTAGCTGGTTCCCCTTTCAGGCTGGGAGTGTGTGACAAAAAGCTGGCAGAGCTGGCATTGATGAAAAGGGAGCCTCTCCACGGCCATATGGGTTGTGTACAGAACTTAGGTATCATCCAGAGGCTGAACTGTCCAGCCTCTGAGGTCTCTTCCTTCTTCATGGAATAGCTGCCAGCCTGGTCCTCAGAGTTCACAAATACCTGGAAATAAGCATGTATCTAAATGGCAGGAAGGGGTGCCTCACAGATATACTCTAGATAAAATAGCAGGTGGGTGAGCTTTCTCTGCTCTTGGGCTCCTGTCCTGAGAAACTAGGGATAGGTTGGTAGTAAGAAAGGGAACCACAGTGCAGTCCCTTATCAATGATGGAGGTTTGGAGTGGAAAGGAAAAGAGAAATAGTAAAACAGAAAACTGTGTTACAATCAGTTAGCCTCAGTTCAGGGGGATGATGGGAGACAAAAGGGAGTATGGAATCCTTTAACTGAAATGCGATATAAAAGTCATAAAAAGGAAATGTAGCACTGATACATGCTACAATGTGGATGAACCTTTAAAGTGCTGTGCCAAGTAAGGTAAGCCAGATATAAAAGCTCACATATTGAATAATTCCATTTACCTGAAAAATCCAGAATAGGTAAATCTATAAGGACAAGAAGTAGGTTAGTGGTTGACAGCGGCTGGGAGGAGACAGGAATGGGGAGTGACGGCTCAATGGGTACAGAGTTTCCTTTGGAAGTGATGAAAATGTTTGGTGTCTAGATAGACATGATGGTGGCTCAGCATCGTGAATGTATTTAATGCCCCTGAGTAGTACACTGTAAACTGGTTCATTTTATGTCAAGTGAATTTTACCTCAATAAAAACAATTTTGGGGGGGTTATGCCTGGATGGCTCAGTCAGTTGGGCACCCGACTTCAGCTCAGGTTATGATCTTGCAGTTCACGAGTTCAAGCCCCACATCAGGCTCTGTGCTGACAGCTCAGAGCCTGGAGCTTGCTTCCGATTCTGTATCTCCCTCTCTCTCTGCCCCACCCTGCTTGTGCTCTCTCTCTCTTTCAGGAATAAATAAACATTAAAAAAATTTTAACTGCAACATAAACATATTGATGCAAAGAATAAGTAGTTTTAGGATAGACTGCAGGCTCCCCAGGATTGTGTCAGATGTCACAATTTGGAAAATCCCAGAAGACTGAGCAAGTCCTTTCTGATTGTGGGGCCTCAGCTCTCACTCAGCTATCTGTAATGTAAGACAAGCTTCCAGTTCAAATAGCATATGATCCTATCACTGCTCCTACCACGCGATAAAGTCTTTAACAAATGTTAGGGGACACATACCCACAAATGTGGTCATCCTCAGCACCAAATGTAATAGGATTTACAGGTTACAATGCATCCAAGGGAAAGTTATAGAAATCCCAGTATTCAAAGAGCTTAAGATACAAACTTTCAAATAAAAGCTAATGTTTATTGAGTATTTACTACCTGTCACACACTGTTGGCAGTGCTTGTATACCACTGGCTTATTTTATCATCGTAACAGCTGTTTTCCAGCCGAGGAAGCAGGGAGCAAGGAAAGTTCAGTAGCTTATGCAAGGTCATACAGCTAAGGGTGGAGAAGAGATTTGAGCCCCAACAGTCCAAATCCAGTGCCCTCATGTTTAACCTCTGTGCTCTCCAGCCTCTCTATAGGCAGAATCTATTTTCTTTTTGGTTCTAGTTTAGCTCTAAGGTTGGTGCTATTAGGTTCATGCTGGTTCTGGCTACGCTGAGGAATCTAATAGTCATTAGGAAAAGTAAAGAGCCCTGGACTGGTAGACAAGAGATCAATGTTTTAGATCTATCTTGGTCATTGGTATTGTGACTGTGAGCAGATTTTACAACCTCTCTGGCCCTCAGTATCTTCTTCTATTAAAACTGAGAAGTTGGACTAGAGCAATTGTTTTCCAATTATTTAAGCAGCAGAACTCATTCTTAGAATTAAACTTACTTGGAAGGCCAACATATAAAGCATATAAAAGTGTGGAGCTGTTCTGGATGAAAGTGACATAGGAAGAACACAGAATCTCTTTCTACGTCCCAGGCAGTTCCTGAGACACTTTCTTGGAACCCCTGTGACTCTGTGGAACATAGTTTGAGACCCACTTAAATAGAAATTCGTGAAGCTCTTTTGAAAATAAAACCTAAAAATTTTAATTTCAAATACTGCATCCTTAGGCATTATTTAATGCTGTGGGGAAACTTGGAATATTCTAGTCACTTCGCTCAAAGATATTTATTTGAATTGATGAACTTGTACAGAGTTGGTGAAGATTTCAGGTAAGAAGTGCAAGTGGAATCCCTCCAGGGACGCAATCCCAGACCAAAATGAAAATGTTCAAAACCCAAGCCTTCCAAAGAGCTCTCTGCATCCCTTTTAACTAACTGCTAAATGTTACCAGCCCAACGGATCCCCTCCCAGGAGACAAGCTGTTCAGTTCTGGATCTGTGTGTTTTGTCTAAATGGCCCAAAATTATTAAGCTGGATCATTTATTAGAGTTTTATGTCAATCAACGCAACCCCACTTCATTCTTTCTAAAACTTGATACTGATGTCTTGCTGGATCCCTGCAATTAAACTTGGTCAATGAATAATTGGACAAGAAATGCCAGGAAGAGTAAGAGTCTCTTATAGTCACTCTGGAAAGATCAGCTGACAGAGACCTCCAGGGAAGGGAACTTCATGCTCAAGTCAGTCCCTCTCACTCCACAGGCATTTATAAATTCAAGTTTGCTGCAGTGCTTGAAAGAGGTTATACAACTGTTATGACGCAATGTTCAAGGCAGACAGCTACCCATAACTCAGAGGCCAAGACAAACAGGAATATATTAATAGCAGCCATAACATAAAGATAATTCATTTTCAGTATCTGGGAGCTAAGGGGATCCACAGATAAACTGTTAAGCATTTAGGCATTAAAGCAGAGGAGCTTAACAAATAGGGGGAAAAAAACAGGAGGGAGATGGAGAGAAGAAAGATTGATCTCCTTTGGAAACAATGCAGCATCTGAACCAATTAAGTTAAAAACAATTATGTGGTTATGGGCAACACCAGACAAAAAAGAAAAGACATTTTCCTAAATCCCCTTGCTCTGCCATTTGGGTGGCATATACCACCCAAGGGACAAAGCCTTTCTTAGTACTAGTAGAGAGATTATACCAGGAAACATTTTCCTTTTCTTAACTCCCCTCACCCCCGACATCATGGTTCAGATTGCTGGCTTGATGCAAGTAAACAAACAAACAAAAAACCCTCACTGTTAGAATTTAATAAAACATCATAAGTACCTTTCTTTGGGGAATGGCTGGAAAGAATTAGAGGACTATTTCTCTACTTTTTTTTTTTTTAACTCATGAAACCTGAAGTAAAAGAAACATTTTGCAGTTTTAGGCTTGTTTGTTTGTTTGTTTGTAACATGGCAGGGAATGCATTTTGATTATGTACTCCCAGAATGTACACTGTGAACTCCCCAAAATGTCACAAAGGCTACTTAATAAGAAAATAGTCTGACCACCAAATAGGCTGGTCATCATCATCACACCATCTTGTACTCAGGCAGTAAACTCACATGAATTGTTGATAATCAATTAAAAAAATAATGATATCAATGTTTAAATCTGAGGTGTTAACATCAAAACTCAAATATTCACAAAAATATACTTGTACACAGTGTTTAAAAATTTTTTAAAGTTTATTTGAGAGAGACAGAGACAGCATGAGTGGGGGAGGGGCAGAGAGAGAGAGGGAGACAGAGAATCCCAAGTGGGCTCCACACTGCCAGGGCAGAGCCTGACACAGGGCTTGAACCCACGAAACTGTGACACCATGACCTGAACTGAAACCAAGAGTTGGACACCTAACCAACCGAGCCACCCAGATGCCCCATACAGTGTTTAAAAGTCAGTTGATATTTTATCATATATGGGGTAAGACATGGCCTTTCGCAGAGGAGTGAAGGCTTCTGGTGCCTACAGCTTCCTCCACATACAGTGAGTCAATCTCATGCCTCCCAGATGTGCTCCCTTCATTCATTCCTAGCCTTTCCCCACCCCATCTTGCTAGTGCCATCTTCCAGCAGGAATGTGTATCAGACTGATCCACCTGTCTCTGGTCTTACTCCCTACCCCAATCAATCTATTTTTCACACTGAAGTCAACATCAGCATTCTAATATACAGATGTGATCACACCATGCCCCTCCTTAAGAGTTTTCAGGTCCGCATTCACTACAAGATTACCCAAAAACTTTAGCAGAGCCTATAAGTACTTCACCATCTTTCCCACCCCACCTTTTCAGCATTTTCACCTGCTCATCTCTCCTTTCCCCACCCAAACACATGCAGACCTCCAACCCCCACCTCCCTCAAACTGTGGAACATAGACATTAACACTCTTGTCTCCCTCCGTCAGCAACTTCCCATCTCTTCCATCTGATAGGTCATTAAAAATGTCAGCTCTTTCATGAGACTTTCCAACATTCCCAGGCAATTGATTTTCTTATTTTTCAAAGCATTCACACATATGTCTACCAGTAGAATAATTATTTGCTCTGTTGCTGTTTCTAGTAACTGCCCTCCCTCCTCAGTTATCCAAGGCAGGTGCTAGGAGGGAAATCGTTTGTCTTTGCATACCCAGTGCTTAGCACAGTACCTAGCACAGAGCAGGCCCTAGTAAATGACTGATAAATACAGGAACAAAAGAATTCAAGTGTTTACAACCTGAGAAAAGGTGACAAAAACATGTGAGTTTAAGTACTTAACAATATAGATCAATGATAGTTCAAGTCAACGAATATAAGAAATATGAGGTAAAATCAGCAAGTGTCAAAAAAATTCAGAGGCTGGTATTTTGTGGGAGGGCTTCTCCAAGAAGAGGTATTGGAGTCTTAAATGGACGAAGAGGACTTGAAGCAGAATACAGAATACAGAACTACACTCCAAGAGGCTGGAATGTGAGAGAAAAAAAGAAGAGCAGGAAGGCTCAGCCTTGTTTGGAGGCTAAAAATAAAGCAATCCAAGAATCATTTTAGAGGCTTTGAGTAAACTGGTGGGTAACAAAAAAAATGCCTGCCCCTCCATTGTGCAGAGCATACAGAGCTAGGATGGGAAAAGCATACTGTCACATTCACTTCTAGAGTCCCTGTGTACCCCACAATGTCCCTTGTTGTTTGCCTACCAGATGTTGGCCTGGGGGTGGGGGGATCACACACACTGCCCCTGCTCTGCTGAGACACCACTGCCTGGTATCAGCATTTACAGGTGCTGCATGGAACACGGAACTACAGAACATGTTTCTGTATGGCCAGAGATCATTTTTCCACCCTGACTCTAAGTAGGAAGTAACTTTTCCTTCCAAAAGGGGCCTCCTCCCCTTCCCTACAGAGATCTCACAGAGATGCAGAGAATTCAGTTTAGAAAAACTGGAAGCTACAGCATTTTGTTGGGGGTATTAGGAGGAAGCTAAGCCTGCCTTCCGTAGAAACCAGTACTACACTTTGACAAGTCCATAAATGAAGCCCAAGAGCTAGAAGTTGACATTCTAGCACAGTCCAAACAAGAACCCTGTGGGGTATTCTGAGGAGACCTACACTGAGCCAGTTCAGAGACTGTATCCATGGCCACACGGCCTGAAGGTTTGCACTAACTCCTCAGAGGAGGATGGATTATTGATGCCATAACCTGCTTTAGTCTTCATAATTCATCACATATAAGTTCACATACTAAATGTATGTAGAGATCTTCTGACAGGTCAAGGGTGCAGATGCTCCCAACATCTGCAACAGAACTTTTGTTCATCTTAATCAAATCCTAAGATAAAAACCACATGTCAGAGACTGCTACTTATCTGCCAATATCCATTGGCAAGTGTCCCACATGGCTGCCTAGAATAAATATTTCATTCCCCTCTTCCAACAGACTGAGTTCTGGTTGATGGGCTAGGAAGGAATACGTTGGCTGCAGCTTACTTTCAGTCCTCTTCTTTCATCCTGTTACCGGTACAGTGACTATGCCTGGAAGCCATCTTGGGCCATGCATGTGAAGGCAACAGCCTAGGTGTGGAGGTTAACTTAACAAGATAGAAGGGACCTGGGTGTCTGACACTGGGAAGCACTGGCTTGCTCAAAAGAGAATTAAATGTCTGCCTCCATTTAATTCACTGTTATTTTGGGCTTCTTTTACAGCAGCCGAATCTGTATCCCATCTAAGGATGTCATATGCAAATATATGGCCCAGGTGGATCCCGCCTGACAGTCAGAGCCAAGACTCCATGGCCCTAAGTGAAAAGTGTGGAAAGTCTAGAAAGCAACCCCCTATGGAATTTTCTCATAATAAACCTGTTTGCCTGTACATATCACTCTGATGCTGTACTCACAGTGCAGTGAATAAAAAGACCTCAGAAAATACCTCTTCATTGATCAAAAGCCTATGTACTTTGAGCCAAGAGAAGAAAACTCAAGCTAAAAATCTGTCCATTCCCAAATTACGAAGCCTTATAAAAGTCCTAGGCTGGATATGAAAAGCAGGATTTGGCAATTACTTACTTAACCCCCTCACTTAATTGGAACAGGTAAAACTAGTCAGAAACCCAGCTCTCCTAACTCTCAATCCAGTGCTCTCAATACCTTCCTGCCACTTTGAAAGAATTCACAGTCTAAAGGAAGACTAATGAGCAGTGAAATATCATATCAGGCAACTGATGTTATAAAGAAGGTGTGGGGAGGATGTGTGTTATTACATGTTGTTTGTCCTTTTTCTTAATTGGCAGCCATAGGCTGAGTCACATTTACTTAGGCACATTTTTGTTCAAATGGATATGCTAAGACAAATGAAGGGAGATATTCAAGGAGCGCTGACATGACCTCTTCCAGCTGACTTTTCCTGGAACAGTTACTGAAAGATCCCGCTGCAGCTCCAGATCTCACCTCTGTCGACTCTTGTGACGTCCGCCTTCCTGGCATTTACAGCAGTCTGCGGAAGTAATGAGGAGAGCCAAGAGCTCCCATGTTAGCCAAAAGGAGGAAGCTCTCACTCAGCAGGTGGAAGTTTCTCCCGGGGAAATCCTGGAGGCTTGTTGGTCCTGTCAACTATTATAATGTGCCCATAAATTTCATCTGACAGAAAACACGATGTCAAAGGAGTAGAAAGTAACAAAACCAAAAATGTAAAAGCATCCTTGCCAGAACTCGGCCCATCCTCTGTGCACAGCATTGAAGATACAAGGAAAGAAGCCATCCACACGTCCTGTGCCCAGACCACTGCAGCTGCCCTCTGGGGCTTTCCAGGGCAGTGAATCAGGAGGCACAGAATGCGAAGTGGGTTCTACAGGTCATTCCAAAACATATTAACCTTCACAGCTACAGGACACTAGATGCACCACACTGCCAAAAAGGTAGTTTCTTTGTTAGCTTGATTGTTTCATTGGTAGGCCCAGAACCAGTTAATTTTCAGGGCTCAGTATAAAATGATAATGCAGGGCTCCCTGTTCCCAATACATTAGAAATTTTAAGACAAGGACAGCAGAGCATTAAACCAAGCTCAGAGCCCTTCTAAGTGGGACTGTGCAAGTTACATATCCCTGGGTAGATTCTACCTTCCGTAACATTCTCTTTTTATACCAGGCAGATTGGTTTATTTATTGGGTATTCTAGCTCTGGATCCAAGTTGTCTGTATGCAAACCCCAACTCCTCTGTCTATAAGCTGGATGACCCTGAGAAAGTTATTTAAGCTCTCTGAGCCTCAGCTTCCTCAGCTATAAGACAGAAATAGTCACCTAGGAAATGACACATACAAAGCTCCTGACATATAAACACCCACTCAACTATTATCAACTATTACTATTATATTATTATTATTATTATTATTATTACCTAGGAGGATGCCAGTTGATTGAGAAGTGTTCTGAATGATAATCAGTGATTAGGGGATATTTGTGAACTCCATATCTAGGAATAATTTTACTACTGGGAAAAAATAGTCAATGTGTGGATATTTCTGTATTTACCCTAGGAACTATTCTGAGACTTGTTGTATATGGCACTAAAAAGTCAGTTCCTGGCCACTGAGAAGTTACTGGTTGGCATATATAGGTTTCACACAAGGAAAAACTTTCTAATACACCATCTGTTGACACTGCCTAATGAGTTCTCCATCTTCAAGGGCATTCAAGGAGGCTTAACAACCATCTTGTCAAGACGCAGAGCAAATTTATGTATTAGGCAGATGGCATTCAAGTTCTCTTCCATTCCTGAGATGCTGTAGATTCAGTGTAGTTTCAGAGTTTCTATTCTGTAACTACAATGTCTAATTTTATTCCCTCCATGGCCTTCCACCAAATCAGCCCTTCTGTCTTCCCTTCTTTCCCCTTCAACCATTTCATTCCAGCCAAGTGTACTTATAGACTCGGGAAGCTTACAGCATCTAGAATTTTTCTCCTTCTTTTCTACTGTATCTGTCTTAAGGAGTCTACCTTCTCCCATCCCCCAGTGCCTTCTATTTTTATTCTTTCATTCTGAAGTTAACTCCATGTAAATCGACTTCAGGAAACCTATCCTGATTAATGATTTGGGAAGGAAGGTACCAGGAAGTAAAGGTGCAGAGCACAGATTTGGAGAACAAATGGTCCTAGGCACCCCATCCAGCTCTCCCAACTACTGTGAGTGACTCTGAGCAACTTATTTAATATTCCTGATCCTTGTTAATTTATCTAAAAAGTCTGGATAATATTAGTACCCATCTCACAGAGTTATTCTAAAATTTAAATGATGTAATGCATGTAAATGCTTAGCATGGTATCTGGCATACAGAGATTCCTCAGTGAAAGTTTGCAATTATTTTTATTGATGTCCATCAAAGGGCTTTTGCTGATAGGATTCTGTTCCTGCCTTTCCTTCAGCTTCCAAGAAAAGTGTGTGTGTGTGTGTGTGTGTGTGTGTGTGTGTGAGAGAGAGAGAGAGAGAGAGAGAAACTCTCTGAAAGAATCATATACCTTTAATGTTTGTCTTTAACCCTATTTTAAAGATTGCCCACCATGTTCATGACACAATGCTGTATAGTAAGAAACATAAGAAATTTAACAAATGGTTTCTCCCTACACAAAGTTAAAGAACATGAGAAATCAACAGAAACATAAAACCATCTACCATTGATATTTTAAGGATACCATTAGGTAGTAAATATTAAATATGTGCAGTTATGTACTTCATATTAAGTAATATTTAACATATTATGGGCACTGAAAACTGAATCAGTCTGTGAGCAAATCAAACAGTGCTATAGTTAATAGTACCCTCTCACAAAAATAACATGTTCCATTAGAGGCCATCTGGATTCTACTTCCCATCCTTAATCTCAACCTCTGCTTTTCCCCCTTCCTCCTTCCTCCCTACCAAACCATCCATTCTGCACTCTTCTGGGGCAGTTAAAGACTCATGCAGCTTAGAGCCCAAGTAACAACTCAGGGAGCCACCCAGTTTGACTTCTACCTTTTTCCCTCCAATAGCCTCCACAGAAATCAGGAATCCCATCTCTCAGCGGAGAGTGATAAATTTTACCCCCTCATCAGACAATGTTTAAAGGAGGGTTAATTTTTTTTTTTTTAATTAGGGACTTGGGACTGATGCTTTAGCTGGCTTCAGTTTATTTATATGTTTGTAAGAGAGCTGGATTGGGAAAGAAAACCCAGCATGATGATAAGGGAAAAGCTCCATCTTTTGTTTTACCATTATAGTTTTATTAACATGTAAATTTGAGTACCTTGCTTTTAAAATCAGATGTGCCCTGTATTAAGTCAAGTTCTCTGTCCCTACTGGGTATTGGTCAAACTGAACTGATTTTCTTCTCAAATTAATTGAGTCATGCTTGTTAAGATAGAGAGACCAAATTAGCTCTGTAAAATCAGCTACTGTCTTGTGCAATGCCCAAGCTTGGCTATATCTCAGTTGATGAAGTGTTTGTCCACACCCTTGAATTTCATCTTTCCACACTCCTTCACTTTTACCCCAGTTATTTCTCAGCATTCCACCTTCCCTTCCATTCTGCCTACCACACCTATGAGTGGTGCACAGGAGCAGCTTGCACCAGCTGATGAGAGAAGATTGTTAAATTTTCAGAAGTTTTGTGAACCAATTGTTAAACATAGCAGGTATCAAATATGTAAGCTTACACTTAAATAAGTTACATCAAAAACAAAGGGAAGAAACAGTCAAAATCTTACTACTTCCTAAGTGCTTTACTACATTTTGCCATTATCTTTGTTCTTGGACTTACTTAGGTCTGTTGAATTTGTATGGTGGAAAACCATAGGCTACTGAGCATCTCTTTCCTACTCCACATTTGACGTTTGTGTTGCTATGTGAAATCAAGTCTTAGAGGGAATATCTATAGCAGAGAAATCAGCAAAGACTACATATCGGCCCTTGAGGTGTTGTTTTGTTCACTGTTTAGACCAAGGGTCTGCAAACTCTGGCCAGTGGCTTGATTTTGTATGACTCTTGAGCACAGAATGACTTTTTATATTTTAGAAGGCTCTAACAAATATTCAGAACCTCACTTTGGTTGAGACATTAATACTGTGTTGTGTCAGTTTAGAAGGTAACCAAAGTTCTTTCTGATTTGTTGTGCTATGCCTTCCAGCCAAGATGCAAGCCTCCAGCCAGCTCTTCTTGCTTTCTTCTACCTCCTTCCTGAGAATGATGAGTCTGGCATTAGACTCAACTGACAAAGAAATGTGATACAGCACAAGGCAAATGAACCCAATCATCTCACCACCAGAATCACATTAGCTCCACAGCCCCAACAACAGTAAAAATACGTTTTGATTATAAGAAGCATTGGATAAGGCCAAAAAAAAATCTTCACATCACATAAGTGGATATTTGGCAATTATCCAAGTAATTGGATTAATGTAAGTAACCAGACCACTCCTCTCCTCTCCCTCCAAAAAGTCTATTTGGGAGTATAATTATCTATTTTGCCAAAATTAACTGGCTAATTAAAAAATCTGTATCCTTTTTTTTTTAAGGGTGAAAACTTATCTCTGTATGATTCTGAAATCCGTAAATGCTTGAGAGTTCTTGAAGGAGCAGCCTTCATTTAAAGACCAACCTATGAAGTAGCAACTGAATTCTTTAGATGTTTACCAAGATGGCAGTTCAATTTCAAAGCTGAAAACCAGCAAAAGCAAAACATTTCCATTGCCCTGACTCCTTTTCTTTTCCTCTGTGTGCCCAGGGTTTTGATACCATCACTCTCTGACCATACTAGTCCAGTTTAAGCCTTCAGTGTCATCTTTTTCTCCTAATGGGTTACCTTGTCTCCAGACCTATTTTCTACATTGCAGCCAGAAGTATCTTTCTGGAAATCAGATGTCACTTCTCTCTTAAACTTCAGCCTGTTGACTAGAGAATAATCTCCAGTCCCAAAGTCCAAGCCACATCCAGAAGCCTCCTAAGCATCTAGCTCCAGTCTACCTACAGTTGTATCCTTGATGAGCAGGAAGCTCATACATCAGTGATTCCCAAACTTTAATATACGTTAACATCATCTGGGAGCTTTTAAAAATCCTGATGCCCAGGTCACACCCCTATCAATTAAGTCAGAATGTCTTGGGCTGAAGCTAGCATCTGGCACCTTAAATTATACCAAAACTATAATAGTATTTTGGTCACCCAGAGTGCCTGGAGGACTAGAAACTGTTCTTAGAACTTTTACTTAGTTGGGGTGCCTGGTGGCTCAGTCGGTGAAGTATCTGACTCTTGATTTCAGCTCAGATCATGATCTCACAGTCATGAGATCAAGCCTCATGTACAACTCTGTGCTGGGTGTGGAGCCTGCTTGGGATTCTCTCTCTCCCTCTCCCTCTGCTCCTCCCCCATGTGCACACTTGAATGTATTCTCTCTCAAAATAAATAAGTAAACTTAAAAAAAAAGAACTTTTACTTATTTATTTTTATAAATCTATTGACATAGTAAATACAGTGTACAGTAATTTGCTTTAGTGTATCTCCTCCATCAAACTCTAAACTGCTGGAAAGCAGGATCTGTTTTTAATTTTTTGTCATATTGACAATATTTAGATAGTATTCGGCAACCAAATAAGAACACAACAAATGTTTGTCAAATCAAAGAACAAATGAATGAACAAATAAATCAATAAATTATATCAAGCAAGAGACACTAAACAGAATGATTAAAAAGCTTAAAATAAGGGGTGCTTGGGTGGCTCAGTTGGTTAAGCATCCAGCTCTTGATTTCAGCTCAGGTCATGATCTCACAGTTCATGGGATCAAGTTCGTTCCAAGCTGGAGCCTGTTTGGGATTCTTTTTCCCTCTCTCTCTGCCCCTCCCCTCCTCACTTGCTCTCTCTCTCTCTCTCTCAAAAATAGACAACCTCATGAAGATAAAAAGCTTCTGCACAGCAAAGGAAACAATCAACAAAACTAAAAGGCAACCAACGGAATGGGAAAAGATATTTGCAAATGACATATCGGACAAAAGGCTAGTATCCAAAATCTATAAAGAGCTCACCAAACTCCACACCCAAAAAACAAATAATCCAGTGAAGAAATGGGCAGAAAACATGAATAAACACTTCTCTAAAGAAGACATCCAGATGGCCAACAGGCACATGAAAAGATGCTCAACATCGCTCCTCATCAGGGAAATACAAATCAAAACCACACTCAGATATCACCTCACACCAGTCAGAGTGGCCAAAATGAACAAATCAGGAGACTATAGATGCTGGAGAGGATGTGGAGAAACGGGAACCCTCTTGCACTGTTGGTGGGAATGCAAACTGGTGCAGCCACTCTGGAAAACAGTGTGGAGGTTCCTCAAAAAATTAAAAATAGACCTACCCTATGACCCAGCAGTAGCTCTGCTAGGAATTTACCCAAGGGATACAGGAGTACTGATGCATAGGGGCACTTGTACCCCAATGTTTATAGCAGCACTCTCAACAATAGCCAAATTGTGGAAAAAGCCTAAATGTCCATCAACTGATGAATGGATAAAGAAATTGTGGTTTATATACACAATGGAATACTACATGGAAATGAGAAAGAATATGGCCCTTTGTAGCAACATGGATGGAACTGGAGAGTGTGATGCTAAGTGAAATAAGCCATACAGAGAAAGACAGATACCCTATGTTTTCACTCTTATGTGGATCCTGAGAAACTTAACAGAAACCCATGGAGGAGGGGAAGGAAGAAAAAAAAAAAAAGAGGTTAGAGTGGGAGAGAGCCAAAGCATAAGAGACTCTTAAAAACTGAGAACTGAGGGTTAATGGAGGGTGGGAGGGAGGGGAGGGTAGGTGATGGGCATTGAAGAGGGCATCTTTTGGGATGAGCACTGGGTGTTGTATGGAAACCAATTTGACAATAAATTTCATATATTAAAAAAAAAGAAATGAAAGAGAGAACCTCACTGTATATCCCAAGTACATTAACAAGATAATAAATTATAAGCAATGCTATGACCATAAATTTAGTAACCTAGTTGAAATGAACCAATTCCTTCAAAGACACAATATCCCAAAACTTATACAAGAAGTAGGCAATTTGAATATCTATTAAAGAAATAAAATCAGTAATTAATAACTTCCCAAAACAGAAAGCACCAGGTCCAGATGTGTCCCTGGCAAAATCTACCAAACATTTAAGGAAGAAATTAAATCAATTCTCTACACTTTCTTTCAGAGAGTGGGAGCAGAGGAAATATTTCCTAACTCATTCAATGAGGCCAGCATTACCAAAATACCAAAACCAGACAAAGACAGTATAAGAAAAGTACAGATCAATATCTCTCATGAACATAGTAGATTCAAAATTCCTCAAAAACTATTAAATCAGTGGTTCCAAGGGGTCAGTAGGGAAAGAATAAATAGGCCACACATAGAGGCTTTTTAAGGACAGTTAAAGTATCCTATATGATACCATAATGATGGATGACTACCATTATACTTTTTTCCAAACTCATAGAATGTACAACATCAAAAGCGAACCACAGTGTAGACTATGAACTTTGGGTACCACTCTGATGGGGGATGTTGACAATGGGAGGCTGTGTGTGTGTGTGTGTGTGTGTGTGTGCATGTGTGTGTGCGTGGGGAGGGAGTATATGGAAAATCTTTGTACCTTCCCCTTTATTTTATTGTGGTCCTAAAACTACTCTGAAAAGTTAACAATTCAATTAAAAAAGCATAAAAAAAGAAATGAGTATGTCACTGTAAGGCAAATGGCTGATGGCATTTGTTGCTATCCATGAAATTTAAGCTTTTAAGTGAAAGCTAGGATTTTGAAAAATTTGTATATGTCACTATGACCTTAATAGCATCCTAATAACTTAAAGATTTTTCTCATGAGATTAATGATGATATTAGCAAATGAAACTTTTTGATATCGTGTCATGAACTATATCAGTATTTGAGAGACCAGCATAAAAACAGTTAACCAATATTGATTTAGGTAATCAGTACATGATATTACAAAATCATTCATAGGTAAAAGATTCTTGCAAAGTGCAAGGCATTGAATTATAATGTAACAGATTATGAGAAGTTCATTAATATGGTTTCAGATTCCATTTTGCAACTAACTTTAAGGAGCTACCCCTTGTCAGTTTTTGGTATATTATCAAAAAGATTGTAGGCAATATTTTGATTCTTTTCATGTCCTTTAACCAAACTGATGTATCACAACAAACTGAATGCAGAGCCCATGTGACAATGTAGCTTTCTTTTGTTAAACCAGATATTAAAGAGATTTGCAAAAAAATACAAAACAATGTCATTTATTGCATTAACTGTATGTTTTGGGAAACAGTTTTTTTCTAATAAAAATATTACTCATGTTAAGAAAATAAATAAATACATAAATAAGTAAATAAATAGACAAACATTAAAAAAAAGAAGCTTAAAATAAGGAATACTCTTCCCTATTTAAGAAACCAGGCCATTCATGTCATTTTTTATTTATATTTTATTTTTTAATTTTTTTAATGTTTATTTATTTTTGAGAGAGAGAGAGAGAAAGAGAGAGAGAGAGAATGAGTGGGGGAGGAGCAGAAAGCGAGGGAGACACAGAATCTGAAGCAGGCTCCAAAGAACCTGTCAGCACAGATCCCAACGGGGGGCTTGAACTCACAAGCTGCAAGATCATGACCTGAGCCCAAGTCAGATGCTTAACTGAGCCACCCAGGTGCCCCTTCACGTCATTTTTTAATACAGTGAATCATTTTAAAGGATGAAGCAGCCCAATTGCCACTGAATTGATCCCATAGGCCTTAATAAAGGTGGAAAGAGCATTGTCTGGAAATCAGTAGACCCACAGTCTAATCCTGTTCTATCATTGCCATTTTATTTAAAGGTACTTGATACCTTTCAGGTGCTTTACTTGTACTTTCTCATTTAATTCTCAACAACAATGCTACAAAGTAGGATTCATTAGAAACTTCATTTTACAGAAAGAAAACTGAGGTTGACATAGCTGAGCCACATTCAAACCTAGGAAGTTTGTCTTTGGCATACAGGCTGCCAACCATGCTGTCCAGGGACTTTCCAACCTGGCTGCAGTTAGACTCACTTTAAGGAGATTTACCAAGGCCCAATCTGAGAGTTTGATGAACTAGTCTGGGTGAGCCCTGGCCATTGGTACTTCTTTTTAAATGCCTTCCACCAAGGCTTGAGAACTTCTTCTCTAGGCTCTCTCTAAAGTGATGTAACCTTGGGGCATCTGGGTGGCTCAGTCAGTTAAGCATCCAACTTCAGCTCAGGTCATGATCCTGCAGTCCATGAGTTCCAGCCCCCCACTGGGCTCTGTGCTGATAGGTCAGAGCCTGGAGCCTGCTTTGAATTCTGTGTCTTCCTCCCTCTCTGTCTCTCAGAAATGAATAAATGTTAAAAAAAAAATTTAAACTGATGTAACCTCACAAAAGCCATTCCTCTAGCTTAGCTTTCTTCTACACAAAGAAGAGGCTAAAACTACTTATCTTGGTGACAATTCAAGTTTGAATGCCTAGGAATTATCCCTGTCCCTCATCTATCCCTAACCTCAGGTATGAGCAAAGAGGGGGCTCCTGATATCTCCATATGTGGACTCCTAGTCAGCCTTCTCTTGGATTTTTTAGCCCCATTGAAGGGAAATTGGGGCTATGACAAGCCAACACTATAGCTTACTTCATGAAATGCAGTGAAGGAACAAAAGTTGTATAGCTCCTTAGGAAGAATAAGAAGGAATAAATGTAACCCAATGAGTATGCCTTGCTAGCCCTACTTAAAGATGATCACTTAGCACTGGGGAAAGGGACAGAGTACAGAAGAGTCTACTGATTAGTAAACTAGCCCTTTCATAGCTGACAAGGTCTCCTCTGCCCTGCCTCAGGGTGACAAGTGTGAAGAAGTAGAGAATCCAGTCTGCCCCCTTGGGAAGGGAGACCCCAAGGAGAATAAGGGAGGGCTGATCAGGTGAAAACTATCGGTAGTTCGAGTACATACTATTCATACAGATGAATACCTGGACTAAGAGTTGGTAGTCCCTAAGGAGGAAAGGATTGCCCTTGGGAGGGTCTTAGTTAGTCGGCTGTCCTCCAAGACCAAAGGGTATCAAGGTGGCTTTAGGATGATGTCTACGGCCCCACTCAGACAAGTCTCTAGGGCTTCTCTAAGACCGAAAAGCTCAAACCACCCAAGAAAACTCATGGTGTAAGAATGACCAGGGCCCAGTCTCTCAATCTTAGGGCCATTCCACCCTGGTCTGAGCCTAAAGAGAAGATATACAACACCTTCATTTTGTTATACTTGGCAATTCATTTAAAGAAACTGAAGCCTTTCTTGAGCCTCCAGCATGTGCTCCCATGGCATCCCAAACCTTTTACATAGCACCGACCACTTGATTGTCATTAGCTGTTTATGTGTCCATCTTCCCAATTAGACTAAACTCTAGGAGGGCATGGCATGCCTGTCTTGCTCACTGTAGTATTCTCAGCTCCCAGTCCGGTGCCAGTTCCATCATAAGAGCTTACCAAATGTTCACTGAGTGAATAAATGATTAAATGTAAAGGATATCTGACAAATGAATACAGCAATACTTCCTATCTACTTCACAGGGAAGGAGAGAGACAGAGGCTGCCCTACTTATTATAATAATTCTCCCTGTTTAGACTAATCATGGTTTATTTGGGTTAAATAAACATGCTTGTTTTCCTGACATTTTCTCATTTTCTATAAAGCCCATATAATTCTTAACAAAAGCAACTAAAACCAAACAATGGATTCAGTGTTTGCTGTTCTTTGAAAATGTATTAACATTAAAGGCCCTCAGAGGAACAACCCTGTAATAACATGAGCGAGGCTGGCTAGAGTCATGGCCACTGCTCCTAGGAGTCTCCAAAACAGCAGTGAAGGTCAAAGCCCTGCAGAAGGCCGTTTATTATCAACAGGAAATGTAGAAAATACCCTGTCCTTTAATCTTCAAATTACCTCAAGGGAAACAAAAAGCAATGCTATCATTGGGCTTTATCCACAGAGGAAGGAGAGCCTTCTTTGGACACTCAAATCCTGATTTTAAAGCCTTGTATTTTATGACTACATCAAAATACTTAAAGTGTTTCAAAGAGCTCTTTCAGGAATACTCAGAACAGTTACAAAAATAAGTGTTATTACCCCCCATTACAGACAAGAAAAACTGGTCTTGTTTCTACATGATTTCTCCTATCATCACAGAAATAGGTGAAAACCTATAGATGCTGATCCTCAATCCACAAGGCTAGTACAACTGTCAACTCACCTCTCCTCCAAAGACAGTCAATACAGAGCCTGAAAGAGCTCCAGGTTCCTGCCAGTACATCAAAGTGTAGATCTGTATTTGCATTTTTTATATAGTGCTCCCTGTCCCCAAGTTCCCAAGGACATTATAGAAATAAATTAGGAGACTGGCAATGGTGATAATGTTAAAAATTAAGAATCACAACCATCAACAAACTAAAAAGGGGGAGAAGGGTGACCTGGGTGGCTCAGTCAGTTGAATGTCCAACTTCGGCTTGGGTCATGATCTCACGGTTTGTGAGTTCGAGACCCGCGTCAGGCTCTGTGCTGACAGCTCGGAGCCTGGAGTCTGCTTTGGATTCTGTGTCTCCTTTTCTCTCTACCCCTCCCCAACTCACGCTTTCTCTGTCTCTCAAAAAGTAAATAAATGTCAAAAAATTTTTAAGAAAGTAATGGCCAATGACTAAACATTGATCAAGCCCCATCTTTGTACCAAGAGCTTTATATTCTAAGCACTTCACATGCATTATATGATTTAGTTCTCATGACAGCCTGAAGAGGTAGGCATTATTATTGTTCTTAATTTGTAGATGAAGAAACTGAGGTCCAGAGTTTAACAGAACCCCCAAGGTTATATTGCTAGGAGAAGATGAGGCCAAGATTTAGACCTGGGTCTCTCTGACTCTAAAGCTCATGTTCTTAATCATTACACTATATTTTTTCCAAAAAGAAAGACATTATGCCACTATGACTGAATTAAATTCTCTGTAGTTTAGGGATATTGAAGGAATCCCAAATCCCAGAAAAATCAATCAGTTAAAGTTACTCAGAAATACTTCTGGTCATTAAGGTATCCCCTAAGCACAGGGCCAAAAATATCAGTGATTTAAATGACACTAGAGTAGAAATACAGGTCAAACCCAATTACAGTGGACCTCAAGGGAGCATTCAAGCTCTTATGGTATCCTGGAACTTTATTATATTAAATACTGCTTGCTCCAACTACTAGAGGACTCACACACCCTCCTTCCCTTTCTCTAAAGTCTGGTGCTTGTCCACACATTAAATTTAACCCTTGATTATATATTATGTTTTATTGTTCACCATTTTTCCATGTATGCTTATCTTCATCTCCTCGACTAGATTTTAAGTTCCTTGAGAATAAAAACTAGGCTTCAAACTTTGTCACCCTTTCTAATTTATTATGTGCTTACAATGTGCACAAACTGGGTGCCTACGGATGTAAGTTACTTATTGGGAAGGGTACTTGGATGGCTCAGACGGTTAAGCATCTGTCTCTGGGTTTCAGCCCTGGTCATGATTTCATAGTTGGTGGGTTTGAGTCCTACATTGGGCTCCATGCTATCAGCACAGAACGTGCTTGGGGTTCTCTCTCTGCCCCAAAATAAATAAACTTTTAAAAAAATCATTTCAAAAAACCAAATATACCAGGAGTCAGGAAACTTTTTCTGCAAAGGAAACAATAGTAAATATTTTAGGCTTTGCAGGTCATCTGGTTTTTGTTGCAGCTGCTCAATTCCTTTGTTCCAGGGTGAGAACAACCACAGACAATACATTGAACATGACTGTGCCCCAAATAAAACTTTATTTAGGAAACAGAGGGCCAGATTTGGCCTGTGGGCTGTAGTTTGTCAACTCAATAGAGGCTACATACGATAGGCTTAAGGGTCCAGGCTGGGAAATGTTTTGAAATATCAGCATTTTATCAGCAGATTCTGTACCTCCCCCTCAGGCCTCTAGCCCATTTTTTAGGGTCCTAGCTTCTGACCAAGCCAATTGTTTTTCCAAAGTCTCTTTCCTTGGACGTAAGTTTAGTTCAGCACAATATTTTGCTGTTCATTTTTCCTTTGGGGATTCATACATTAGTTTAAAAAGAAAAAAATCAATCACAAAGTGAAGAGCTGACATGGTAGGGTTGCATCAATAATAAGTAATTAGAAAACTCTTTGAATGTATTCCAGCCAGGAGTCCCTGACACTTTTTCTGATTGCTTCCTATAGGCTGCCATGTAAATCATCAAGGTAACTTGAAATATGTATTTCACCTGGATTAAAAATCTGCAGAGAGAGGTGATCACTCCTGGCAGCAGGCGACCTAACGGGTGGCAAGGATAAACATTCATTTCTCTGAACAATGACTGCTTCCATCTGAGAACAAGAGAGCACAATGAATGAAGACACCTTTCTCTTTCTTGATTAAAACATTCAGCCCTCAGTTTTGATGTAAGTCCATTACTAAGTCCTTAATGGGCTGATATCTTGACCTAATTTCACTGTGCACTGAACAGATTGTTCATTATCGTTTCTGGGATCATCTACAGGTTTGTTGAATGGAGGTGGTTCAACAGATAGTCACACTATCTAGAGGGGGAAGAATTCTTCTAATTCAATCACCATATTCCACCGAGAACTTAAGTGACTTGCCTAGAACTGTGGACTCCACCCAAGTCAAATAATCCTAAAGCCATTCCTGTATGGGATTGGTACCACTATGGTGAACCAGCTAGCACCACACACACCTAGGTAATTTGAGAGGTAACTCAGTTTACTATCCTTGTCCTAATGGACAGTCCACTAGGAATCCCCCACATCCCCACTCTGTCCCAGTACAAACTGCTTTATATGAAATTGGCCACATTCAATAACAACTTCCTGAATCACGTGACACAGAGCAGCCTGTGTTTGCAGAGACACAGCAGAGGGTCTATGCAACTTCTATGGTCCCTTCCACCGTGCACTCTCAAAACAGGGAGATTTGTCTTTTGCCCTCTCAACTCACCCTTTCCTGAAGCCTTCTTAGCAATCAGGTGTTGAGACTCATGGACATAAGTTACCACAGTGGTTTTTGCATTTTAAGCCTATAATCTCTTTGTGTGGAATTCAAGGCACTTCCTCATGTTTTAGTATGTTCTGGGCATTGAGAAGTAGCTGAAAATATGTTGTTATTATAGATGTCCTCTAAGCCCACTAAGCCTGACCCCTGACAATGAGACAAAATGAATAGGTTTAGTAGGACTGGCAGAGAGACTCAAGGCAAAGTGAGATTAGAAGAGAATGTGCATGCGTGGTCTCCCCACACCAAAGAGCTCCAATTACCCCATGTCCACTCCAGGTCAGGTTAACAGAGGCTTAATCCTGTCAGTGGCTGGGCCCAGAATGGAGAAATTCTGATCTTTTTTACAGGCTCAAGCAAAGGTTCACCCAACAAGTCCCTTCCTTCCCCACATCTGCCCCTTCTCTTCTGTTCCAAGGCCTTCTGATGGCTGTTTCACATCTTAACTGCTTTGCAATCTCATGGAACACATACCTATATCTCCTGTACTATTTCTTCCTCTTTTTGTGAAGTTTCTGATAAGTATGTTTTAGCTCAGATTCTCCATCTTGTAAAAATCCTAGGACTGAACTGTCTGTGGAACTAATGAGCTCCTTGTCACACAAAACTTTGTTGAGATGAACTGAGCATTGACTAGGTAATTGGACAAGAAGGATCCTTCTGGGCTTCTATTATAAATAGTAATAGCAATGAAGAAAATAATACTAATGATAGTACAGTTATGATAATCATAATCATAATAGCTTTTTTCATTTGCAGAACATTTTATAGATTGCAAATCTTTTTCAAGTACTCTTTCTAACTTGATCTCATTTACTCTATAAAATTGGTAGGGTGGATATTATTTAGGATCCCTAAGTTACAGGTGAGGTCACTTGCTGAAGGTGACTGATAAAAAGAGGTTAAAGTAATTTCCCTTTCCAAAGGGTCCCTATTCCACTATGTACTGCTGCCTGAAAAAGAAAGGAACCTTGCGCTGAAAACAATTGATAACACAGCTTCAAACCATTCCCTCCACTAGGAGAAAGAGGGCATTCATTAATTCTTTACTTCTATCATCATTTAGTACAAAATTCCTAGCAAAAAGGATGGTTTGTACAGGCAGCACAAGCAGAACATTAGAATTTGTTTAAATCATTTTAGAATCACAAACTCTTAGGGAGTATCCTGGAAACTCCTCTTTCCCCTCCATTCCAACACATTCTACACTAGGACAAATGCAAAACTTAGAGGTTTTTACACAATAAAGAAAAGAGTACTAATAAAGTAGACTGTGTATTTCTGTCTCTAGATTATTATGCCCTAAAAAGTCAATTTATATTTGTTTACAAGTATTCATACATAGCTACAAAACCAAACATTTTTCAGTTATATCCCTATTTTCAAACAAGTTAAACATATTCTGTTCCTGAAATTACCTTTATGGATTAGGTAGTGAATTCTATCTTAGTCATTGCAATGGTATAAAAATCACAGACCTGGACATTATTTATCATACTACAAACTTGTTTTAAATTGTGGTGTATAAATTTAAATACCAAGTGTTAGCACATGTTTTATCTCATAATGACAGTTATAAAATAATCATGAAACCCCAAAGTTACCAATAGATGTTCAAGGTATCATAATGAGGCTTCTGGAAACACAGTGGAAGTATGCCAGCAGTGTGGAAGCCAATGGAAGTTGAAGTGATAGGGATTAAAAAAGAATTCGCCTATTGTAAATGGTCTTTTTACTAACATAGAGCCTGCAATTTAGTATATTTGGATAAGTAATGACCTGTTTTACACAGGTTATTCAAATAGAAATTAGGTAGAAGTCTGTTTTTATCCTAGAAGGCTAGAGCTTAAAGAGTTTGGAGAAAAATAATTTTATTTATTTAAATGTTTATTCAGTTTTGAGAGAGGATGAGCGGGGGAGGGGCAGAGAGAGACAGGGATAGAGGATCTGAAGTGGGCTCCACGATGACAGCAGAGAGCTTGATATGGGGCTCAAACTGTGGGCCAGGAGATGAACAATATGGCAATGCTGAAGTCATTGCGACATTATTTTTTTTCTGAGTGTTATTTCTAATCCTCAAGGTTTTTCCCCTTTTCTTTTTCTTTTTTTCTTACACTATGTAAAGTTTTTTTTTAAAGATTCAAATTTTTCAATCTTCCTCAGAATGTAAACTCTGAAAGAGCAGGACTTGATATATTTGGTTCTTTTATCCCAACTCAGATTCCAGTATTCTATAAGTCAAGAGCTCTTAAAAGAAAAAAAAAAAGACATTTAATAAGTAAATTTAAGCATCTCATGGTTTAGTTCAATAGAGTGAGCATTTACTAAGTTTCTATTCACAAGGCATTGGACCAACTGCTAGGGAGACAACTAGGGTGTATCTGTGTTCCCTGAAATTTTGGGAAAGGTAGACTTTGCCCACTGGCCTCAAGATACAAAGGCAAATTCCTTTATAAAAGAAATGTTAAACATTTACTAAAAGATTTTAACAAAAAGGTACATCCAGTTATACATAATCAAACTGACGAACGTTCATCTTCTCTCAAGGTTTAAAGACCAAATCCTTATCACAGATTTTGTAAATGCCTACTGATCTCATCAGAAAAGACCTCAAGTACTGAGAAGCTGTCCAACTTGTGGTAGTAGATATATGTTTTCTAAACTTCTATTTCTTGCTTGAAAGCTCAAAAATTCTCATTGGCAACAATAATTGTCCTTGTTTTCCTGAAAGTGACAGATGCATGTTATTTATTTTTGAAAAAATGTCTATCAAATATGTCTGAATAACCGTAGTTTGCCCATCTTTCTTTCAAGTAAAAATAGTGTTCTATGAAAATAAAAATAAAAATATACTAACTCGGCTTTTAACTCAAGCACAGAAGTGTTTTCATGGAGACAAATATACAGTACTCTCATATTCAGCACATGTGCTTTGAACATACTTCTTTCTTATTTTTTCACACAGAATTTAAAAAGTGAACCAAAGAGTTAGACTCTAATAAAGTCAATAGTTTTTACTGCTTTATTGAGAACACTCTTAAGTGACACTGGCTTTTACAGTGTGGTACCGCCGCCTTGATTCTTCCTAAGACACCTGCACTTTTACCGCCATGGTTTTTGCACCATTGGTGCAAATGTCAGCACAGTGAAAGAGGCAAATATATATTAGCATTGCCATGAAAATGGCTCCGACCTGGCCAATTACTGAAAGGGTCTCAGGAACTACCAGGGGGTACCAGGAGAACCACACTTTGAGAAGCTGTAGGTGTTAGCGCCTACAGAAATCACAGTTCTGTTTCTCCTCAGTTATTAATGCTTGAGGCTTGAAGCTTATTATTATAGATTTGATCACTGAGCGTCAAAGAAAATACATGCCAAGACGTCGAACACATCCAAGAGATACACCCTATTGCGCGTGCAGCTCCAAGGCTCACAGAAGAAGAAAACAGCTCTTGGGGAGGGGGTACAGGATTCAGACCTCCAGCCTGGGCTTGCCGTTGCCAGTGGCAACGATCGTCGCCGGCGGGAGTGCGGCCATCGATTAGTAATGTCTTGCGTCCGTCACAGGAGGTGGGGGCATGGCTGGAGAAGGAAGGCCTCCCTGGACTTGCGGTCGCCGCGTGTTTTCGGTTACGAGGTGGCTCGCTCGTTCTGCGATCTATTGAGAGTGGCTTCCGACAGCTCGGGGTTGATGTCGGTGAGGGAGGGAAGATGGCGGCCGTGGCAGCGGGCGGCCTGGTGGGAAAGGGGCGCGACATCAGCCTGGCGGCCCTGCAGCGCCACGACCCCTATATCAACCGCATCGTGGACGTAGCCAGCCAGGTGGCTCTGTACACTTTCGGCCATCGGGCCAACGAGTGGGTGCGTGCGGACGCGACGAGGCCGTGCAGGCAGGGATAGGGTGGGGACGGGGTGGTCAGACTCGGGGCTCCAGAACCCAGTGAGGGGGACCAGACGCTGACGCCCTGGAGGTGGATGGAGGTGGATGGTGGTGGATCGCGGCCTGAGGCCGAAGCTGTGGCAGTTGGACTCCTGGGCCGAGGGTTTTGGGGGAGAGGGAGGCCGCTCTGAGAAGCCACCTGAAGTTGGGGAAAAGACTTAAATATCTACGATACCCCACGTGGGGAGACCAGACCGATCAGGGACGGGACCCGGAGAGCTGAAGGAAGGAGGGGGCCCTGATGCTTCGAGGCCGGAAGACTGATGTACTACGAGAAAGTAAAGCAGGGTTCTGTTACAGTAAAACGTGGCTGTAGGGGAGGCAGAGTTAGGGGACGGATGGACAAACCGAGTTCTGGTTCTGGAACATCTGTCTTAGATGGGACGAAGAGAAGTGAAACCTTGGTAGGAGTTGTGAACTCAGGGAATACACCAAGAAAAGAGCAAGCATCGGGAAATCAAGGACAAAATGGGGCTGGGTCTAACACTTCGAAGGAGGCTGACGCTCTTGGGATAATGATTACACCACAGCCTACCAAGACCAAAATGGGTTTAAAATCTGAGTCCGTTTGGGAGCTGAATTATTTAGTGCACTTTTCAAAGCAAAACCCCAGTAAATAGCAGTGGGATGAAATTTAATTTTCCTCACAATTAGAATGGGGTAGGAGCACAAGACACTTGAGTCCTGTTGCAGGAATTACTGCGTGTGATTCTGTAAACCCACCCACTTGAATATAGAGATGTGATTTTTCTCTTTTCCTCATATTGATTTTTGTCCCCAATAATATTAATCCATCCATTATATAGCCATCCATCATTTTTAAATAAGTTAGAAAACAGTATAAAGAATAAGGCCTAGATTAATGGATTTCAGGTGATTTTTTAAATGTATTCTCCAAGACATCAAAATTCAAGCGAGGAAAACATGCATATTGAACAAATTCACATATTTTTTTAACATTTGCATTTGTAAATGTACATAGCCTCCTTATCTCTAGTGTGGATCTTGAGCAGTCTGTAATAAAAATTCACCTGAAAATCATTAACAAAAGTAAAAAGATTAAAAAGGAGACCCAAAAATGGGGGAGAAGAGAATAGCTTTGCCTGAAGTTCTTAACTGAGGAAATTTACTGGAATGGAGCAAGGAATTTAGGTCTGTACTCCTAGTAATCATGCAAAAAAGGAAAATGGGAGAGCTCTTTAATATTCATTGCTCTGTAATAGGAAGTATGCCACTTGGTCAGGAGAGAGGTTATTTCTTCCTAATTTTCAGGAGAATTTGTCACCTGGGTCTTTATTTAAAGGACATTAAGCAATGTACTGGATAATTTCATCAATGACAATTTAGAAAAAATACAAGGATATTCTACACCTGTATTGCTATTATACTGCTCTAGTAAAAAAAAAAAAAAAAAAAAGGCCGAAGGCATGTGTTAATTCTATCAAGGTAATTTTGTAGTAGATAAGGACAGAGGATGTATAGTCCTGTGTGAACTGACTGGACAGTGGGATTAGAGTCTGGAGAATCTTGAGATATTGTTAACATGTAGAGGAGAACATTAATCATGGAAAACAATTGTCCCCTATATAGGCTTTTGACAGGATCTGTGTGATAGATACCTGTTAAAATAGTTACAGAGGTTTATTAGATAGCCAGTAAAGTCCTTCTAAAGCCTCATCAAAAGGCAGAAGTGTCACAGTGCATTATTTACAGGAGTTATGTTTTCCTGCTTCCTGGACTTGTTGCCTTCAGACGGGGCATATTTCATTCAGTAAAAGGTCATTCTTTCAAAGTACTGATCTTCAAGGCTGTGGTAGCCGGAAAAAAGAGACCTAGTTCAGATGCAGAGCAGTTGCTGAGGGTAAATGGTTTGTCACCACTCTCCATATGCCATCACTTGGCCTCAGGATGGGACCCTTTTGAATATAAACCCAATAAAAGTTTAATGAACAGTCTTGAGATTGGAGGTGAAAGTATATGCAAGAAAGCAGATGGGATGTAATGGAGGAGAATTCTTACTACACTGTAATAGATGAAGAATGACTTCAGGCATTCAGAGCAGGAGGTATTAGTAATAAAGGGTAGATAGAAAATGAGGTACTTGAAGGAAGGATTAAGAAAGATTATGTCATGACTGGGATGGGAATTTTAGAGCTGGAACTACTTCCCATTATCTGGAAAGACTGCTCTCCCCAAATCCCTATGTGTCAGTTGAAGAGTATAACCTTATTTATTTTCATGTCAGTCCTCAGAGCAGTGGTTTGTAACTAGTTTTGACTTTGTCTCCAGGGAACTTGTTGCTGGCATCCAAAGGATGGAGGCAAGAGCTGCTGCTAAATACCCTGCGCACAGGACAAGCCCCTGTGACAAAGATTTATCTGGCCCCAGATGTTGAAAGTGCTGAGTTTGAGAAATTGCTTCAGAGTGACTTTTGTCCTCTTGTTTCTAGCTAGTGGTTTTCTAAGTTTTCTGTGTATCGAAATCACTTGGAGTTTTAAATGGTGTAACCTGCCAGATCAAAATCTCTGGGTGTAAAGTCCAGGCATTTGCTATTTGTTAAAAGCTTCACAGTTGACTTAGGTGCTACATGCATGACTGAGAGAGACCGATTTATGAGGATAAATGGAGACCTACTTTTTCATTATATTAACATAGATAATCAGTAATGCAGAGATTGCTTTGGGTTGTTTCAAAAGTGCCAAATACTATGCCAAGTCCCAATAATTTGCCAGCTAGCACTGTTTTATATTCCATTTTATTATTTTAAATTTTGAACTGCTTAGTTTTTTTAATACATGTTAGATTTTATAATGAAGTATAATATTAAACCATTAAATTGTACTTTTAAAATTTTAGCTAAAATTCCCCAGAACTATAAACTAATGATTTAACATAGAAGTCCTCCTTGCCTGGAGGAGCTAAGGAGGACCTAATAAAATCTTGTTCTAACTATACCCCAGAACCTCAACCCTGGGCTTTGCCCAGGGGGGAAAAAAAATCTGGTTACCCTTGGATAACTCTGGAGGCACCAGGAAAATGCATGCATGAATTAGAGCTGTTCAGCTATGAGAGATCAGAATTTACATTAACAAAGTCCTTTTTATCCAGTTGTAACAGAGCACTTAAAATATGTTTTCTCAAAAAAATATGTGTTTTCCATCAAGATCTGAGTGGTATAGACTGGTTCTATCTTTTCAGTGGAGAAACTAGCTAAGAATAGAGAATAAACTAGCTAGCCCAGTGTGACCTGGAAAGAACCCTACTCTGAGTATTCATAATCAGGATTTAAGAAATCCCTTATACACTTTAATTCAATGCCGATGACAGTGCTCATGGTGGGCAGTGGACACAGTGGATTTTGTTTGGTGCAGACTTACCTAGTTACTTGGGTCTGGATCCCAAGGAAAACTCCAAAGCTGTTGCCTGATGATGTTCATTATACAGGGAGACCAGACCGGTGGTATTGGGGTGTGGAAGTATGGCCCCTAGCCATTCACAGAGAATTTCTAACTTTTTAAGGATCTGTTGCAATTGAAGATGGCCACAAATTCTTTAACACTTTATCAAGAGGGGGGTCCATTACCTTGAGGACCCTATGCGAAGTGAAATAAGTTAAAGAAAGAAATAACCAATACCATATGATTTCACTTATATGTGGAATAAAAAAAATTGCTTATTACCAGTTGGAGAATAATTTCAGAAGAAACATGCCTTTTATATTTCTGATTCTGGATTTTCAAAACTAAAATCGGGCATTAAAGTATTTTTTATTTTTATTTTTTTCAAGAAAAGGTAATTTCTATTACTACTTCATGGAGGAAGAAAGGAAACAAGTCAAAAGCTTTTAGCTTTATGTGTACCAATCCATAGAATCATCCTGGTTTGGATCACTAAGATGAAACAGTCCAAGGTCAAATACTGGAAGACAGAAAAGTGTTTTGGCCTTGCAGCAAGTGCCCCTAGCAATACATATAGGCTCTTAGTCTAGTTTCTTCACCAGTACATATCTCAATTTCAGTTTCTTATAAATGTAATAATACCAAAAATTTAATCTCTACAACTTCTTTTTTTTTTAATGTTTATTTTTGAGAGACAGACAGAGTGTGAGTGGGGAAGGGGCAGAGAGAGAGAGAGACACACACACACACACAGAATCTGAAACAGGCTCCAGGCTCTGAGCTGTCCACACAGCCCGATGCGGGGCTCGAACTCACTAACCAGGGATCATGACCTGAAGCAAAGTCAGATGCTTAACTGATTGAGCCACCCAGGTGCCCCAATATTTACAAATTATTCTTAAAGTCTCTGTGGAATAGTAAATACTTGCTGACTGTACCAGTTGAACTTTAGGAATGCCCACAAATTTTTAGACTGTTTGGGTAGTATTTATTGTTCTATGGTAGCCATTTTCTCAATGATTAATATTGTGGCAGTTTAAGTAATTCTTAGAAGTGCACCCAGGATATAGATTTCTCAACAGATAGGAATTAACCATGTTTGTTTACACAAGGAAAGGTAAGTAATAATGTTTCTGTATCTTTTTTTTTTTAAATTTTGACTCAGTATTTTTCAAAGCACAGTGGCAAAAGACCACATTTGAGAAATAAGGATATTTTTCACAGTACACTGAAGTGATTTATATGAACTGTATAATAAATCCAGTTTAAGGATGAACTCTAACTTTCTTACCAATGTTTATGTATTAGAGAAAAGACTGACTAAAGTTGCTTTCACTGTTCTAAGTTATTTCTAATTGCATATTCTATAATAATGAGGATTACAATTCTTGTTAAGTAATTTACTCTTAATATCCATTTGCTCTTAAAAAACAATGTTTGGTGATGTTTGATATAATTTGGGGCATAGTGGATTTTGATTTCATGACTCCTGATATAGTTCTATGGGCAGAGAATATGTTACTGAACTAAGGCAGTGGTTTTCACAAAGCGTGCGTGCATCAGAGTCACCTGACAGCTTAATAAAAAAGGGTGCTAGGCAGCACCCCAGCATCTGATTCAATAGGCCTGGGGAGGGGCCTAATAATTTGCATTTCTAATAAGTTCCCAGGCGATGCTGAGACTGTTGATGTGGGAACCATACTTTTAAGACCCACCGAACTAAGGTGACCAAGAAAATTGTTGAAATCACTTGAGCTTGTGAGAGGATCATGCTTCCAATGTTTTATGTGCCTTTATATATTTTTTTAACGTTTTATTTATTTTTGAGACAGAGAGAGACAGAGCATGAACAGGGGAGGTGAGAGAGAGAGGGAGACACAGAATCTGAAACACGCTCCAGGCTCTGAGCTGTCAGCACAGAACCCGACGCGGGGCTCAAACTCACAGACCGTGGGATCATGACCTGAGCCGAAGTCGGACGCCCAACCGACTGAGCCACCCAGGTGCCCCTTATGTGCCTTTAAAAAAGGCATGTAGGGCACCTGGCTGGCTCAGTTGGTAGAACATGTGACTCTTATTCTCAGGGTTGCAAGTTTGAGTCCCATGTTGGGTGTGGAGATTATTTAAAAATATATCTTTAAAAAATTACCACTTGATATTATATACCCTTGTTCTTAAAGAGTATATTTCTCCCACAACTACAGTGTACTTAAATTTCAAATGATTTTGATAATAGAGATTAATAGTAAAATATTAGGTTAAATGGAATGCTGAAACTAAAACATGTAAATAACAAAAGTACCTTTGAAATTCTGAATTATAACTTGTTTACTGTTAAAACTTATTATGCATTATATTGATGAACATTTTCATCATGGCCTGGGCCCCTGTCTTCAGAGAGATGGAAGAGAGCCTTTCCAAATGAACTGAAATGAGTTGAACACTTTCACTTTACCACTTAACTAGTTTCTGTGACATTTCTTGAGTCCTAGCCTGGCAATGTTTCTAACTTGATTTCAAAGATCCAAACTAGACTCTAAATATTCCACACCACGTTGGTGATTAATTTTTCTGAAAACTACAGCATTGTTCCACTCTTCTATGTTGTAGTCAAAGTAGAGTTATTATTGGCAGATCATCTGCTCTCCTAGGTGACAGGATATGGCAAGAGATAATGAACCCAGAAAATAGAAGTGTAATGAAAGGCAGACATGAGTGATTTGCGCAGCTTGGCATATACTCCGCTCACAGGATAGAGAAGGCAGCACACTTTTAGTCTCCTCTTTCAAATGAAATCCATGGAGCAAATTTTTGTATTATTTTAGCCAGAGGTGTGTTGCTGTCCCTGTCTTTGGTGAAAAGAGATAATGACAGTTTATTTTGTAAACGACAAAAGGAGAATGGATGCTTCCCGATGTCGAATCAGCAGGGCTACTGCCAGGCTGAGGCAGTACTGCTTTCCTCCTTGTCCTAGGAATATTACATAGATTGGCCCTACTTGAAATGGGATGTTCTCTAGCTTCTGTGAAAGTTACTATTAATGAAGAAAAATATATATATTTTGCTGTGTTTTTTTTTTTAGGAAAAGACTGATGTGGAAGGAACTTTATTTGTTTACACAAGGTAAGAAAATTTTACTTTTACAAAGAAACTGACAGTCTTTGAAAGAATATGTTTACTCCATTGTGTCCTTCTTCCTCAAATGTAGTTTTATTTCAAAAAGAAGAAAAAAACCTGAATCTTAGTTTGAAGTTATTAGTTGATGTAAAGAAGAGAATACTGAGTAATGTCACCTGGTAGCATGTGAGGAATACTAATTGCAGAATGTAACTTAAACTCCAATACAGACAAACTTAAATCTTGGTGTTCTTTTATATATATATGTATATGTATATGTATATGTATATGTATATATATATATATATATATACATATACATATATATATATACATATATATATGTATATATATATATATATTTTTAAGTTTATTTAAAGAGAGACAGAGACAACGTGAGTGGGGAAGGGGCAGAGAGAGATGGAGAGAGAATTCTAAGCACTGCCTGTGCAGACCCCGATGTGGGGCTTGAACTCACTAAACCATGAGATCATGACCTGCGCTGAAGTCAGACGCTCAACCAACTGAGCCACCCAGGTGCCCCTAAGTATCTATTTTTGAGAGAGAGAAACAGCACAAGCTGGGAAAGGGGAGACAGGACCTGAAGCAGGCTCAGCACTAACAGCAGAGAGCCTGACACTGGCCTCAAACTCACAAACCATAAGATTATGACCTGAGCCAAAGTCAGGCGCTTAACCAACTAAACCACCCAGGTGCCCCGAGAGCAAACAGTTTCACTGGGGAGATAGAAAATGCATACACACACACACACACACACACACACACACACACAGACACAGAGACACACACGCAAGTATATATTTTTTACACATTCACATTTAAAGATACCCCCCCCCCCAAATAAACATAAACCCCAATACAGATAGCCTATCCTCAGGGCCAGTTGATAGGTTATAAGCAATGAATAGGCTGCTGTGATTCTGGAAGGCATTTTAGAATTGTTGAGTCTCAAGTAGGCCTTAGGAATAAGGTAGTACTTGACTTGCATAGAGGAGAGGGAAGGGCTGTCTCAACAGGAAGAATTTTGGAAGCCGAGGCATAGAACCCAGCGTGGTGAAGGAACAGTAAGGAAAATGACTTTTGGCTGCAGAGAGTTTTTACTGGTTTATGTTAGTTAGGAGACAGTGAGGGTGAAGAGATTTTGCTGGCTTAGAATGTCAGACTATGGATTTTGACATTTATTTTCTTAGCAGTAGGGAGTCTTTGAAGGTTTATGACCAGGGAAGTAATAGAGTTCCGGCAAAATGTGTGGGATAAGTCAGTACATTAGCATTATGAAGATGCACTGATTCCAGAAGTTGGAGTTAGGACATTGGACAGATTATTGCAGTGGAGTAGATATGAGATGAGGAGGGGAGGGACTAAAATGGTAGGAGTGGAGCTGGAGAAGATTTCTTGAAACATCGCACATATAGAAGGAGTGATGAAATTTTTTAAAATAAATTAAAAAAATGGAAGTTTTGAAAGGGAAGACTGAAAAACTGACAGAACCAGGAGCAGAATGGAAAGACAGGAGGTCAAGAATCTGGGCTGAAAATAATTTTATTTTGAAATAACGATTTTGGAATGATAGCAGGGCATTCAGGTGGAGATGCCCGGTCCCGGTCAGGGATGGAGATACAGAGTTTGGAGTTATCTGCCTTAATTTGGTCATTGAAGCCATGAGAGAATGAGTGTTCTCTGAAGGACAGGAAAGTGACAAAAGCTAATGGTCAAGTTTTAGGGCCCCAGAGAGATCGAGAAGAGCCAGCCATACAAATACAAGCAAAATGAGAATGGTACAGAGGCCAGATGCGGGCACCATGCAGGAATGGTGGAAGAGTGTGCAGGTGCAGGTGCAGGCGGAGGCCATAGTGGGAATGGAAACAAAGGAATGGATGAGCAAGGTAAGGAGGAGGTCCAGTTTCTTCAAGGTTTCAGAAAAGTGGGAGTGCCCAAGAGCCTTGGCTATTTCAGTTTACATTCCAGAGTACCAGAGCATACCACCGAGTGTCTTCAGTAGAGTGTAGATTACTCTTGAGAATTCTGAAGTGTGGAAAGAAAACCAAACGGTTGAACTCTGATATATGCTAAGCACACACATGACACATTCTCATTCATTTTTCACATGTATTAATCTTTTGAGAAGTGAAAGAAAAGATGTGTTCATATACATTAATGATTTATTTTAGGGATTTTTAGTAGGGTCTCTCTCTCTCATCTGCAGAAGATTAACAAATTATACATTTTTGTACCCCCCAAAAATGTAGATTTTGCATTCTCAAGTATTTCTTAATATACTCTGAGTTCCAAATGGAGCTGTCAGTTAAACCATTAAGTTGAGAAACAACTCTTTCCCTGTTCCTTAATCTCTTCCCCAAATCTAACTCCTCAACAATAGGAGCGTCTCCCATCTCTCTCCTCTCCCCCCCGCCGCTAGGGGGGAGGTGCGCCAACCCCCCTTCACTCCCCCCCCGCCGACCAGATAGATGTCAGATTCTAGCATGTTGAGGTCTTTTCTCAGTAGAGAATGACAAAGCTCATAAAAGTCAGAAGGGAGTGTTTAGTACAGGTAATGGAGCTGCTGGTGATAATATTTTGACTTCTGTTACGGATATTGCTTTAAAGCAACTGGCACATTTATCCCCTGAGCCTATTTTATAAATTATGAGATGATATAATAACCATACTATTACAGAGGTGAGGTCCTATTGTGATAATGAAATACTTGAAGAATCAAATTCTGATTCTGTATAAAAACACCTAAAACACTTAAAAAATTATTTCTTTATTTCCTCCCATGGCTTGCTTTCTGTGATAGAGAGTTCATAGAGACACCCACTGGTGATTTTTGAGCTTGACACTTCCAAAGGACCCTCTGTCAGAGATCTCTGGAACTCACTTTTCATACTTTCTGAGAATTTAAGTTGAAATGATTGTCATGATTATTTCTAGTATTGGTTATATGCCCACCTCTGCTTTACCTCTTTGTAAAATAAGTTACACAATGATTGCCTTCCATCAACTTTAAAATTGGAAGTCTCAAAAGAAAATTCTGTAGGTGGTACTGTAGCTTTATTTTACTTCTTTATTATCATTAAATGGCTAAGGTGAAATAAAATTAAAACATGAACACCTTTTCTTCCTATTGCTCACAACATTTCTGTGGGTTTGTTACCCTGCTGCCCTAGTTTCAAGTAAATAAATGAATTCTGCTTGCTTCATTTTCAGCATAGAAGCATTTGGTGTTTCATTTGTCACCAGAAGTTGCACAGTTGGATTACTATATGGCTGTCACCCAAGAGTAGACAAATGCACATGTAGTTGGTAGAGTTCTACTTGGTGTAAAATTTGGGCTCTTTCTGCCTGACAGAGTAGGCACTGACAGTTTATTCAATGAAACAAAAAATAAAAATCACTAAATGCCACATTTTTATGGAGAAAAACTTTTATACTAGTTTATCTGTGAAGCTGTTTGCTTACTTCTGTAATGTTTTAATTGTACTGAATCTCTTTACAAGTTTGTTGACCAGAGTGAGTGGCATCATTTCTCTAAATTTCAAACTGACACTAACATTTTCTATGAAAAATTTCTTCATGATTGTGATGTACATTCTCTATTAACTATCAAGATTCTTCAAAAGTGTGTCTGTAATTTTTTAAAGTGGTTAATATTCCTGCCTTAAAGGAATTTACAACCTAGATAGGGAAACAAGATATCTCTACACACATAGCTAAATGAGTAGGACTTGATTTTGCCAAAGGAACAGCAATGGCAGTCATGCTGTATGTGTTACATATGAAGTGGTGCATAAATTAGTGCATTAATTCTATTAGTCAATAGTAAAGAATCATTGCTTTAGGAGCACCTGGGTGACTCAGTTGGTTATGTGTCCGACTCTTGATTTTGGCTTGGGTCATGGGATCGAACCCCACATCAGGCTCCATGCTGAGCATGGAACCTGCTTGGAATTCTCTCTCTCTCTCTCTCTCTCTCTCTCTCTCTCTCTCTCTCTGCTCCTCTCCCCTGCTAGCTCTCTCTCTCTCTCTGTCTCTCACTCTGTTTCTCTCACTCTCTCTCACTCTCAAAATAAATAAATAAACATTAAAAAAAAGAAACCTTAAAAAAAAAGAATCATTGCTTTGTATGTGTACAGTCTGCTTGCACAAAGCTGTGTATGTGTGTATATATATATATATATATATATATATATATATATATATATGCAAAAAGGTTGAGAGACATTCAAATACTAGTTCTACTAAAAGTGTACTTCTGTTGAATAACTTGTCTTTTGATATCCTCCCCACCCCTTGTGATTTTTAGGTCTGCTTCTCCAAAGCATGGGTTCACCATTATGAATAGGTTGAGCATGGAAAACAGGACAGAACCCATTACTAAAGACCTGGATTTCCAGCTCCAGGACCCTTTCCTTCTCTACAGAAATGCCAGATGTGAGTCTTTCTTAATGCATTTGGTAGTTTTATTTCTGCAGTTTGGCCAAGTGTTTTAAATTGTACAGCGGATGTGTTTGTGTTTGTGTTTGTGTTTAGTATCAGCATCAGTTAGCTTGGGAAATGCATGTCCCGTTGAGAGGGAATATCTTCTTCCTTGAGAAAGTTTAAATGAAAACAATGTGATATGATGATGGAAGTATTTGAACCCTGTCTTTTGCAGCTAGACCACTTTGTAGTAGAACCCACTGGAGATTTTAAGCCTGAGCAGGGCTAGGTGAGGTGAATTCTTGGTCAGGAGACTGTAGAGGGACAGACACATAGGCAGTGTACAGATACAGAATTAGTGATTCAGCTAGTGGCACTTTTTCCTTATGTATCACTTGACTGAACATCCTGACAGGATGTTTGAGGGAGAGGGCCTATATTCTAGAATTGCCATCTTTTGAACATATAGTAAATGAAAAACCAAAGCCAAAAGAGTTTTGCTCATTACGAATTTCATAACACTTTATAATGTTCAACGTTACATAACACTTTGTGGTATTAGATAACTAACTAGGCCTTGTCTGATTTGAAATGAGGTAGCAATGACCTATCCGATATTCTCTCTCCATTTGACTCTTATATCTTATCTGACCATTTGTGTTGAACTATTGGGCAGCTCAGAGAAGAATGATGAAAAGTATATAAACTGCAGGAACATCTCCATACACAGAAAATGAGAGCATCCTTAAATATAAATTGTATGTGCATGCACATGATCTGTGCTTTGTGCGTAACTTGCAGAAAGACTTTGCAGTTAGGAAATGTTTTCCATACGTTTGCCACCTTGCTTTTGAGGTCAAGGTTCAAGAAGTTGCTGACTGTATACTCTTCAGTGTAATTTTAATAATGAATGTAATGCAAATAATATTTAATGTTTTAACTTCAGTGAATTGTTTTGAAATATAGTATTTTAACTTGTATTCACATATAATTAAGTTGTCATGAAAGGTGGTCATCTATTATTTAGAGAACACAGTTAAATTCTTATGAGAAAAAAAGCCATTAAAACTGTAACATGACTTACCAATGGTAAGTCCTGTGAAGTAAAAAATTTAGTAATATAGGGAAAATTTTGTTCTTTACTCCTATTTCTTTGGTGGGAGTGTAGTTAAGTCAATTGTAGCTTATAGGTATTTGAATTATTTGTATGCTTATAGTTCTGTCAGGTTTTACTTTTTTAGATTATTAGGTTCTATGCCAAATTAATATACAATTAAAATCCTAATAAAATAACCACAAAAATAAATATAAATGACTTTAGTGATTTATAATAATCCTTTTTGATTGCTCTTACTTGGGATAAATACTTGGTCTAGTCAGTATAGATGGTATTTTATTGTAAATTCTTATCACAGTATTATGTATTATATATCACATACTATGTCAAAAATATAAAAATACAAATTCTCTTTAATGTGGTTGATTTAAAAAATAGCTTTCCTAAGTCCCACAGGGTTTATCTAATAAGAAATACTGTTTGGATATAATAAACCTATTAAGCTTTGCCGTGGCTTTATAGTTGGGTCGCCCCAAGCTGCCTCTGCTCTCTAGCAGGGTCTCCCCAAGCTGCAAGCAGCCATGGAGCACTGGACATGTGGCCAGTCTGAATTGAGCTGTGCTGTGAGTATAAAATACACACAGATTTGCAAAGACTTACTATCAAAAAAGAATGTAAAAAAATCTCATTAATAATTGATTTACCTTTTGAAATGATAATATTTTGAATTATTGAGTTAAATAAAATATACTATTAAAATTAATTTCACCTGCTTCTTTTAATTTTTTATTTAATATTACATATGTGGCTCACATTTGTGGTTTATCTTATATTTCCATTGAACAGCACTGTTCTAGGCATTTTCATTTATTTTACCATATTTTGTAATCACAATTTTGTAGGGTAGACATTTTCACCAGATGAGAAAAGTGAGGCTCAATAAGATAACAGACCTGACAGAAACCCATAAATTCTGCTTTTTTTTTTTTTTTTTTTTTTGCTTTTTCTACATCATCTGTACTGTTCTCTGCACTATTAAACACGAATGCAAATTGAAGGCAGCCTTTGGGATGCATAACAAAATATTTCTAATAATTTCCATAAGAAATGGAATCGGTTAAACAACAAAGAATGGTAGGGAATGGATCTATTTACCTTTCTGGGTTTATTTGCTTTTTATTTTCTCCTTAATATCTGGTACTAATTGCCTTTGCAGCCATAGTCTTTGGTTTTTGTTCATTTGTAAAAGCCTTTTCAGTCTCTGACATCAAAGGTTCACAGAAGAGTTTACCCCAGGTGCTTTCAGAGTCTCAGATACCTCTCAAATGTTTCTAAATTCAAATACTCTATGTAATGATTGCTTATGGTTTACATATTCTCTGCTGTCATATAGATTGTCCTTTGAACAATGAACCCAGCTTCACTCAAGAATGGTTTTTAAGACTCTATATCCCCCAAGACCTGTGTAATCAAGAATCTTCTCTGTATGGTCTTGGCATTTCACTTTGGTCTAGGTGTGTCATAGGCCATGTTTGGACATTTCAGCAGGTAAAGTTGATTTAGGTTTGTGGTGAGTTTTCTCTTGGAGTGTTTTAGATTCATTAAATTAAAAAAAAAAAAAATGGTACATAGGGAGACAATTAACCCTGCCTTGAATTGGATGAATTTAGAAGAGCAAAATGAAGTAAAAATCTTAAAGTTTCTTCAGTTAATAAAAAAAAAGATGTTTAACAAATAAGCAACTTTGAATTTTGACCAAACACGAAATATATGGTTTTATTATAGTAAGGGATTTATAGCTTTTAAACTTCGTTATAATAAGGCTTGACCTATATAAGCTTTAAAAGTAAATAAGACAGCTGTTAATTATGGACTGAAATTCATTTCTTCCACAAACATTTACTGAGCATTTGCTATCTGCCAAGTACCATGTCAAGGCTTTAAATGGGTTATATGACTCTTATGACTTTTTCTTGGAAATTCTTTTATTGTTTAAAATTGAGGAGACTGAGATTCAAGAGATTTAGTAATTTATCAGGATCCATGACAGTTTTGAGATGGAAATAACATTTGAACTGAGAAAGCCTAACTTCAAAAGCCCAGGACCAAGCAGTGAAAGCACTAACACATCAGTGACGCATTTGAGCAAAGCTTACCTTTTAAGAAATACTTAATCTTTTTATTTTATACTTCAAAGTTTAAAAAGCAAGGTTTTTCAAGGCTGGAGGCATCACAATTCCTGACTTCAAGATGTATTACAAAGCTATAATCATCAAGACAGTATAGTACTGGCACAAAAACAGATACATACATCAATGGAACAGAATAGAAAACCCAGAAATGGACCCACAAACATATGGCCAACTAATCTTTGACAAAGCAGGAAAGAATACCCAATGGAATAAAGACAGTCTCTTCAGCAAATGGGGTTGGGAAAACTGGACAGCATCATGCAGAAGAATGAACCTGGACCATTTTCTTATGCTATACACAAAAATAAACTCAAAATGGATGAAAGACCTAAACGTAAGACAGGGAGCCATCAAAATCTTAGAGGAGAAAGCAGGCAAAACCCTCTTTGATCTCGGCCTCAGCAACTTCTTACTCAACAGGTCTCCAGAGGCAAGGGAAACAAAAGTAAAAATGAACTATTGGGACCTCATCAAGACAAAAATCTTCTTCACAGTGAAGGTAACAATCAGCAAAACTAAAGGCAACCAACAGAATGGGAGAAGATATTTGCAAACGACATATCAGATAAAGGTTAGTATCCAAACTCTGTAAAGAACTTATCAAACACAACACCCAAAAACCAAATAATCCAGTGAAGAAATGGGCAAAAGACATGAATAGACACTTTTCCAAAGAAGACATCCAGATGGCTAACAGATACATGAAAAAGTGCTCAATATCACTCATCATCAGGGAAATACAAATCAAACCCACAATGAGGTACCACCTCACGCTTGTCAGAATGGCTAAAATTAACAACTCAGGCAACAACAGATGTTGGCAAAGATGCTGAGAAGGAGGAACACTTTTGCATTGCTGGTAGGAATGCTAACTGGTGCAACCACTCTGGAAAACAGTATGGAGGTTCCTCAAAAAATTAAAAATAGAACTACCCTTTGACCCAGCAGTTATCCAGAGGATCTAGGTGTGCTGTTTCAAAGCGGTACATGCACCCCAATGTTTATTTTATAGCATTGATATTGACAATAGCCAAAGTATGGAAAGAACCCAAATGTCCATTGACTGATGAATGGATAAAGAAGATGTGGGGTGTGTGTGTGTGTGTGTGTGTGTGTGTGTGTGTGTATATGTATATAATGGAATATTACTCAGCAATCAAAAAGAATAAAATCTTGCCATTGCAACAATGTGGATGAAACTAGAATGTATTAGCTAAGCGAATTAGTCAGAAAAAGACAAATATCATATGGGGGTGCTTGGGTAGCTCAGTGGGTTAAGCATCTGACTTTAGCTCAGGTCATGATCTCATGGTTTGTGAGTTCTAGCCCCGTGTTGACCTCTGTGCTGACAGCTGGGAGACTAGAGCCTGCTTTGGATTCAGTGTCTCCTTCTCTGTCTGCCCTTCCCCCATTTGTGCTCTCTCTCAAAAATAAATGTAAAATATATATATATCATATAACTTCACTCATATGTGGAATTAAGGTACAAAACAGATGAACATAAGGGAAGAGAAGCAAAAGTAATATAAAAACAGGGAGGAGGACAAAACATAAGAGACTTAAATACAAAGAGCAAACTGAAGGCTGCTGGAGGGGTTTTGGGTGAGGGATGGGCTAAATGGGCAAGGGGCATTAAAGAAGACACTTGTTGGGATGAGCACTGGGTGTTATATCTAGGGGATGAATCACTGAGTTCTACTCCTGAGATCATTATTGCACTATATGCTCACTAACTTGGATGTAAATTTAAAAAAAAAAAAAAAAAAAAAAAAACAACTGACAGAGCAGTGACTGGTAAAATCTAGTCACTGACCTAAAGCCAATACAACAAATCAGATGACCTTCAATGCCTTTTAATTACCATTTCTGAATAGCTTTCTGTTACTAGAGAAAGAAAGACTTTAGGAAAATAAAATCAGTATTACTATACAGATATGAAAATATATAAATAAAAGACAAGGTGTTTTTGTTATAGTTTTTTCTATTTTGAGAGTGAGCAAGAGTGAGTGGGGGAGGGGCAGAGAGCGAGGAAGAGAGAATCCCAAGCAGGCTCTGCAATGTCAACACAGAGCTGGACATGGGGCTTGATCCCACAAACCATGAGATCAGGGCCTAAGCCAAAACCAAGAGTCTGATGTTTAACTGACTGAGCCACCCAGGCGCCCCCAAATTTTTTTTAAGTTGAGAATCTCTTGTATCTCAGCTATTAGGAGAAAATCAAATAAAAATAATGTATCAAAAAGCTGAATTTGACCATTTCTTTTATAATCCTTTAGTAACCATTTATTGTGTTTTCCATCGTACACCTAAAAAAGACTGTATTTTCCCAAATATATCGTAATATCTAAGATACATTAGAGACAGCACTGGCAAGTAGATTTCAGAGTTAGACCAACATGTTGAATGTATCATTGTGTGTGGCTACAGGATTAGAACAAGATTCTTTTGAGCTGCTTGATTTCATTGCAGACATAAGCCTGGAGCTTAGAGAAAATGATAAAAGCAAAATCAAGATATTTAAGATCAAAGTTGTTTTAGAACCTCCTCCTCAGTTTTAAGGGAATTTACCATATTGGGTAGTTTTGTATTCAGAAAGAAATACAGTTCAAATCCTTTATTGACATTTGTAGGATCTGATAAAAACTGATATAAATAATGGAAAATGGTACACTAAATGAAAAAGATAATATATGGGCAGTCCTCCTCTTTCAAACATGCCATGTCCTAGCAGTGCCCTTTTAAACTAATTGGTTAGTAGATGACATGGCATGTTGAACACATTCCTATGGTTCTCCTATAACTATTGAAATAACAACAAAGAAATCAAAAAGACATAAATCCACAAGGGCAGGGGATGCATTTCACATAAAAGATGAAATAAACAAGAAAGAGGAAGATATGCTATGATAGCTTTACTATTCACAATTATTAACTTTGCTTCCCTGCAAAAGTTTATATATCTCTGCTCTGTTGGTGTCAGACTTGACTACATGATTTGGTTCTTCCCCCTATGACCCACCGTCCTGGAGGATATGTAGTGACCCTGTTGAACTCAAGTATGGCTATATGAATTGCTTTGGCCAGTAAAATGTGGGTAGAAGTGGCTTGTGTCACTTCTGAGCAGATACTTTAAGAACAGGTTCATGATTCACCATGTCTCTTTTCCTTCTGATGACCAGCAATGTTCTAGGCAGAGGCTGCTCTGTCAGCCTGGATCCTAGAGTGAGGATAATATGGCACAGAGGTAAAAGTGACCCATGATGGACATGTAATGTGTATATGAAATAAATCTTTATCATTGTAAACCATTGAGATTTGGGGGTCATTTGTTACTGAAGCATAATTTGGCCTGCTGTGACTGATACATAAACCATTCAGGAAAAAGGGAATCCAAACACTGGATGGAGGTAAAAGAATTCTAACAACAGTGGTAAAAAGGAATCCCATAATGAACCCTGTGCAACTAAAGATCAGTCAGTTTAAATTAAAGTATAAGAATAAAGGGCTTCAGGAAGGGTATCCAGGAAAAACTTTACAGCTAATACTTTGAATCTATTAGGACATTTATAGTTTTTTGTTAAGAAAGTTTGGGAGGCTGTAAAAACATTGAAAACCAAGAGAGGGAGGGAAAAGTACAACAAAAGGAGGCAATTCTTAATTCCTGGGAAAACAAAATATTGTAAAAGAAAGGAAATGTAATTATAGTACACTATATGGCTTTGCAAGTTATAATAACTAAATTATAAACAGACTATAGAATGGTTTTATACTTATTGGAAGGATGGGGGAAAGTGTGTTTATATGTAAGAGTGTGTGTATTATAAGAAAACTAAATCGTCAATGAATTTTTAAAAATCAGGAAGTAGTGTATATACAACATATAGAAAAAGAAGTTTAAATGCCTCAAGAGAAGTTAGATGAGAAATAAATGGAGAGCGGTAATAATTGTCATGTATATAATTAAGGTGGCTTTGGAGGTACAGTAATAAAGAATGTAATGGCTAAAGAAGAGTTCTGCTATTTGTTATTATAAACCTTATATGACTTTAAATTATGTACATGTATTATTTTGATAATGATTAACATTTAAAAAAAATTGGATATCAGGGGGTGTCTGGGTGGCTCAGTTGGTTAAGTATCCGACTCTTGATTTCATCTCAGGTCATGACATCACAGTTCATTGGTTCGAGCCCTGCATTGGGCTTCTCACTGACAGCATGGAACATGCCTGGGATTTTCTCTGTCCCTCTCTCTGCTCCTCCCCTGCTCATGCGCATGCTCTCTCTCTCTCCAAATAAAAAAATTAAAACTTTAAAAAATTGGATATCAGGATGCATTCATAAAAATAATATTTTAGTTGGTTAGATTTCTGAGTCAACTCACAAGAGTCTTTTTAGTCCAGTGTACACATACTGAAGAATAGCACACTAACATTATAATGATGCACATATGAAATATAGCACTAGCATGTATAGCATTATTTGTAGAGGAAAATTTACTCAAGAATAAAACTTATGTATATCCCCAAACGTATAACTTCCTTAGCTACAGGTCAGAGGACTTCTAGTGCTCATTTGTATTAATAGATTATTTGTAAGGCTAAATATTCATATGAATTGTATTGTAGCATGTTTGGTAATAGTAAAGTAAACTGAAGCTTTCTCAGACAGTTGCTAAGCCCTAGTTCAGTAGTGGTTCTCCTGTTTTCTCTTCCCTTCCCTTCCCACATCCATTCTGGTTCAGGCATTATCTGTTACATGGGGGTATGTCATAACTCCTTATGACCAAAGCTTCCAGCACCAGCCAAAATGTAAGTTCACTATGAGACATCTCTCTCACATCTAAACAGAACTAAAAGTCCTAAATACAAAAAGCAACTAAGTGAAGATTCTGCAAGTAAACAATAGACATATGGGGGGGGGGGATCAAAGCTTAAAGAACAACCAGTATGGTGGTGAATTTCTGGATTTTATCCATTCTTTATCTCCTGATGGTGACTCAAGAGTGGGCCAAGTAGGGGCGCCTGGGTGGCACAGTCGGTTAAGCGTCCGACTTCAGCCAGGTCACGATCTCGCGGTCCGGGAGTTCGAGCCCCGCGTCGGGCTCTGGGCTGATGATGGCTCAGAGCCTGGAGCCTGTTTCCGATTCTGTGTCTCCCTCTCTCTCTGCCCCTCCCCCGTTCATGCTCTGTCTCTCTCTGTCCCAAAAATAAATAAATGTTGAAAAAAAAATTTTTTTAAAAATAAAAAAAGAGTGGGCCAAGTTGCAGAACTATGGACAAGAACAACAAAAACTAGGAGAAACTCCTTTTTTAGTTTCAGAACTGGAGAAGTGGACTCCTGTAAGCTACAAAGCATGAAAAGAATCTCCCTCAGTCCCCCTTTTTTCCCTCTCCTAGCCTTACCCTGAAGCCAATTGCAGCGCAAAGCTGAACTGCCACTGTGGCAGTGATGGTGGTGGCACAGTCACCTAAAGATTCCAAAAAACAGCCTGTCTCTGCCACGGGAACTGGAAACCAGGACCCCTGTGGTCTAAAGATGGGGAAGAATTCCCACTATATATTTTGATCTTTCTTTTGCTTTACCTATGAACATCCCAACCTATATAGACTAGCTGACTGTGATAAGCTAAAACTTTGACAGATATCCTGACTTTATAGCCAGAGGACTGGGGGAAAGGGTCCCTGAGAGCTCAAAAGTTGGGGAGACTGTAGAGGAGAAAGCTGAATAAGAAAATCTAATTCTGATTATAAATGGACACATGTCCTGGTCTCACCTCTGAGGCTCACATACATGTAACAAAGACAAAGAAACAGCAAAGGCTTTGAGAACTCACCTACAATATAAATCACCATCCAAGTTTTAGACTAACACCTGAGTAGTACACAGCTTTGAAATGGAACTGACATAAGAACCATGGCCCACAAAAGGCAAGACAGAACTTCCTATCTAACCCTAAAAGAGTTGATCACCTTCTCAAACAAAATAAACATTCTCTGGGGGATTTTAAGAGTTTTTAGAGTCTCACAATGTAACCAAAATGTTGGACATTTGGTACAATCCAAAATTGCTAATCATGCAAAAGAAACAGGAAAATCTGATCAATTCTCAAGGGAAAAGCCAATCAACAGAAGCCTACCCTGAGATGATATAGATGTTGGAATTGTAAGACAGTGGCTTTAAGATAGTTATTATTGCTATGCTCCATGAGGTAAAACTGATTTTTTAATGTTTATTTATTTATCTATTTTGAGAGAGAGAGCAAGAGCATGGGAATGAGGGGGAGAGAGATAATAGAGAAAATCCCAACCAGGTTTCACACTGACAGCACAGAGCCTGAGGCCAGGCTTGATCCTGTGAACCGTGAAATCATGACCTGAGCCAAAATCAAGAGTTGGATGCTTAACCCACTGAGCCACCCAGGTGCCCCCAAACTAAATACTCTTAAAAAGAATGTAAAGAGAAATTCTCAGCAGAGAAATAGATATAAAAACAAACCAGATGGAAAATTTGGAACTGAATAATACAGTATTCACTGGATGGTCTTAATAGCAGAATAGAGATATAGCAGAATAGGAATGAAGAGTCAGCAACTTCAAAGATAGATCAGTAGAAATCACCAACCTGAAGATATAGAGGAAACAGATGAAAACAAAACAGGGCCTCAGAAACCTATAGGACAATATCAAAGGGTCTGAACTTGTGTCACTGGAGTACCATGAAAGGAGAAAAAGACTGCTGTAGAAAAGTTTTTGAAGAAATAATGACTGAAAACTTTCCAAACTTGGTGAGACACAAATATATGGAGTCAAGAAACTCATTGAACCCCAAACAGGATAAGCCCAAAGGAAACTGTGCCTCTTAATCATAACCAAACTGCTGAAAAGCAGATTTTAAAAAATCATGAAAGCAACCAGAGGAAAATGGTACATATGGAGGAATAATGTTTTGAATGACTACAGATTTCTCTTAAGAAACCACAGAGCCTGGAAGACAGTGGGGCAACATTTCAAAGTGCTGAAATGAAAGAAATGTCAACTTTGAATTCTCTCCCCTGTGAAAATGTCCCCCAAGAATTAAGGTGAAATTAAAGACATCAGATAAAGAAAAATTAAAAGAATTTTTTTGTCAGCTAACCTGTTCTAAAATAAATGCTAAAAGAAATTCTTCAGACTGAAGGGAAATGATACCACAGGGAAAGTTGGAACTGTAATGTGCCTTAGGAAGAGCAATATATGTAGTAAATATATGGGTAAATAAAAAGTACTTTTCCTTCTCTCTAGATCTTTAAAATGCGCAGGATTATTAAAAGCAAAAGTTATAATGTTGTCGGGGGGGGGTTAATGTATGTAGATGTGATATGTGTGACAACTATAATATAAAGGGGGAGGGCAAGGGGACCTATATAGTTGCAAAGCCTTTCTGTTTACTTGAAATGGTAAAATGAAAAATGTAGTAGACTGTGAAAAGTTAAGTGTGTGTATTGTGATCCCTAGAGCAACCACTAAAAAAATACAATACAAACAGATAGAGATGCCAATAGGTAAATTAAAATAGAATACTAAAAACATTTCAAGTAATACAAAAGTAGGCAAGAATGGAAGTAACATCAGAACCAAACAGGAAGGATAAACATGAAACAAAACAGATCTAAATCTAACTATATTAAGCATATTAAATATAAATGATTTAAACATACCAATTAAAAGAGATTGTCCAATTGGGTAAAAAAATCATGACCCGACACTATGCTGCTTATTAAAAAACCCTTTTTAAATGTAATGATGTAGATAAATTAAAGGTAAAAGAATAGAGAAAGATATACCAGGCAAATACTAATTAAAAGAAAGCTAGAGTGACTATTTTAATATCAGACAAAGTAAACATCAGAACAAAGAAAATTACCAGGGATAAAGATGGACATGATATAATGATAAAAAGGTCCGTTTATCCAAAACACATAACAATCATTAACATACACCTAATAACAGAGCTTCCAAATATGTGAAGCAAAAGTAATAGAAATAAAAGGAGAAATAAAACCTTGCAAATATACTTGGAAGACTTCAGTACTCCACTTTCTATAATTGATAGAACAAATGGACAGAAAACAGCAAGGATATAGAAACCTGGGCAACACTATCAGTTACTTGATAGAGAAAGAGAGCGTGAGCAGAGGAGGGGCAGAGAGAGGAGACACAGAATCTGAAACAGACTCTAGGCTCTGAGCTGTCAGCACAGAAGCTGAAGCAGGGCTCGAACTCACAAATAGTGAGATCATGACCTAAGCCAAAGTTGGACGCTTAACCCACTGAGCCACCCAGGTGGCTCTGAAATTATTCTTTTTTTTTTTTTAATGTAAGTTGCAGAATTTTAATTTTTAAAAAAAAGTTTGTTAATGTTTATTTATTTCTGAGAGACAGAGTCAGAGCATGAGCAGAGAGGGGCAGAGAGAGAGGGAGACACAGAATCCAAAGCAGGCTCTAGGCTCTGAGCTATCATCACAGAGCCTGATGCGGGGCTCGAACCCATGAACCATGAGATCATGACCTGAGCTGGAGTAGGACGCTTAACTGACTGAGTACCCAGGTTCCCCAAAAGGAATGAAATTCTGATACGTGCTACAACATGGTTGAACCTTTAAGACTTTAAGTGAAATAAGCCATACACAAAAGGACAAATACTGTATGATTCCACTTGTATGAAGTACCTAGTAGAGTTAAATTAAGTGACAGAAAGCAGAATAGTGGTTACCAGGGGGCTGGAGAGAGGAGGGAATGGAGAGTTAGTGTTTAACAGGTACAGGGTTTTGGTTTGGGATGATGAAAAAGTTCTGGAGGTGGATAGTGCTGATGGTTGCACAATATCATGAATGTACATAATGCACTGAACTATGTAATTAAATATGGTTAAAATGGTAGGCTTAATGTTACTTATGTTTTACCATAGTAAAGAGAAATACTAGCAAATTGAGCCCAAGAACATATAAAAAGGATGATATAACATTAGCCTTATAATTTGCATCTGGCTTATTATCCCCTCCATGCAAAACCACTGTTAGATTTATCTTCCTAAAGCATAAGTCTGATCAAGTCATTTTCCTGCTCAAAATCTTAAATGCCTACCAAGAAAACATTTTCACGAGGTGTTTAAACCTTACTATAGTCAGGTACCAGTTTGCCTGTCTGGCCAAGTCTACCATTATTCTTCTACACTTGTTTTCTGTTGTAACCAAACACAACATATGTTTTTCCCAAAATATTCTTTAATTTCTTATCTCCGTGTTTTTAAACATGTTTCTTATTTTTTCTCCTTGAATTCTCTCCCTCACCCTGACCAATCTCTACCATATAAATTCTACTCATATTTCAAAACCCAAGTGAAACTTGACCTCTCCCTACTGTTTTTATAATTCCTGTGTCTAGCTGTGATTTCTTGCTGCAACATATACTTTGATTTGTTTAAGTGCTTATTGAGCACTTGTCTGTTGATAGTGATGGATCAATGCTGGATTTCAAGAGTTCATTAAAGAATAAGGCACATCCCTTCCCTCTTATAGTTTACTATCCTAGCACACAAGACGGACATATAAATATAAGTGTTCAAAATAATATGCTAAATGCTGAGCTGGAAATATGGAGCAGGCACTTACTAGTACTTATATTTTACCTTATAGATATTGGTCTTAGTTTCTCCATTAGAAAGCTCCTACGTGACAAGATATCCTTCCACTCTCCTTAATTCCTGGCATTAGGTGTGCACAGTTAAATATTTGTAATGAGTTTTTATTAGATTTCTTTATTCAAGGCAACCAATAAAGCTTAACCAACAATTTCACAACTATTTCTTCAATCTTTTTTCTTTTGGGGCATTATCCAACAGCCAATAAACATAACTTAAAGCTCTGTGTGGTTCCTGGATAGAAACTCAAAATACTAAATAATTTCAGCAGCTTACATAGGAATTCCTCTGCTCCTCAAGGTTGATTTTATATAGATAGTAGTAACATTTACCTAAAAGTTTCTAGAAATTATTGCAAGTTGTGAAAATTCATGCATTCTCATCTTGAGAAATTTAACAGTTCTAGGAAGAGATATATAATGTGGGAAAATGTTAATTTAATCTTATGTGAATGTTCTTTATGAAACTTTAAGTTTTAAAAAACATTTTACAGAATGTTTCCTTCAGGGGCGCCTGGGTGGCCCATTCGGTTGAGTGTCCAACTTCAGCTCAGGTCATGATCTCACGGTTTGTGAGTTTGAGCCCCGTACTGGGCTCTGTGCTGATAGCTAAGAGCCTGGAGCCTACTTCTGATTCAGTTTTTCCTTCTCTCTGTGCCCCTCTCCTGCTCCTACTCTGTCTCTCTCTTTCTCTTAAAAATAAATAAACATTTAAAGAAAAAGAATGTTTCCTTCAAATTTGTTTTATTGAGGCATTCTGATTTGATATTTAAGAAGTTTATTCATGACAGCTCTTTCTGTCCACAGGTCCTATCCCTGTGCTTTAATAAAATCACCTTTTTAAAATGCACCCCCCTCCCCCAAAAAAGAAGTTTATTCATTACACCAAAGTTAGGATATATGAAAATAGGTCATGTTGCTATTTTCCAGTGGCCCTGTTAAATCACAATCACATGGCTTAAACAGTAATGCTTATGCTATAGACAATTTATCTGAGAATTAAATAAGAAATCCTTTTTTCCATGTTTGTGTAAGCAACCACATCTGTAAGACTTTATCAACAACAGTTAAAAACAGGTAGTATTACCAAACACTAGATTTAAATTAAATCTTGTAAGCATTTACCATAAAAGAAAAAAATGATAAGTTGTTCCCCATCAAAAGGAAAAATTTTATCAAATCAAAAACTTCAGGGTTTTTTGTTTGTTTTTTAGAGAGAGCTTGTGCATGCAAGCAAGCAGGCAAGGGGACATTGGGTGCAGGGTGGGGAGCGAGGGAGGGGAGAGGGAATCCTAAACAGTCTCACCACTGTGAGATCATGACCTGAGCTGAAATCAAGAGCCAAATGCTTAACTGACTGAGCCACCTATCTGCCTTCCCCTTAAAAAAAAAAAAAACCTGTAACAACAAAAACAAAAACAAACAAAAAAACCTTCTGTTCTTCTAAAGATACCTTTAAAATTTTTTTTTCTTTATTTATTTTGAGAGAGAGAGAGAGAGAGAGAGAATGGGGGAGGGGCAGAGAGAGGGAGAGGGAATCCCAAGCAGAGGCTAACAGTGCAGAGTCCGATGTGAGGTTCAGTCCCACGAACCATGAGAACATGACCTGAGCCAAAAGAGTCAGACACTCAACCAACTGAGCCACCTAGGTGCCCCCTAAAGATACCTTTCAGAGAATGAAAAGGCAAGCCACAGACAGGGAAAAAATATTCTCACTTCATATATCTGACATAATACTTATATCCAGAATATGTAAATAACTCTAAGAACTCAGTAATAGGAAGAAAAGAACCCAATTTAAAAATTGGCAATATTTTTAACAGACATTTTACAAAAGAAGATCTATAAGTAGCCAATAAAGAGATGCTCAACTATAATTACCAGAAACTCCTAAGTAACTATGTTGTAGCAATAGCTTATTGCTTTTTATTGCTACGTAGTATTCTATAGCATCAGAATATTGCAATCTATTAATTTATTCTCCTGTTGGTGGGTTATCTGAATTATTTCTAGTTTTAAACTATTGTGAATAAAGTTGCCATGAACATTCTGGACCATGGTTTTCAAGTAGGTATATGCACTTAATTGTTTTGCGTTTTTAGCAACCACTTATATGTAGTACAGAGGTTTGTTAGTTTTAATAGATAATGCTGAACAGTTTTCTAAAGTTGCACGCCTGTTTACTCTCTTTCCAGTAATGTATAAGAGTTCCAATTGCTTCATATCGTTGTCAACACTTGATATTGTTCCTTTTAACTTGAGCTATTCTGGGAGTTCTGAAGTGATATCTCATTGTGGTTTTAATCTGCATTTTGCCATAATTGTGTTGAGCACTTTTTCATATGTTTATCGCACATTGGATGGATATACAAATGAAAACTAGCATGAAAATACCACATAACTTAGTAGAATGGCCAAAATTTAATAACTGACATTACCTAAGTGTTAATAAGAATGTGGAACAGTCAGGGGGCCTGGGTGGCTCAGTCGATTAAGCGTCCGACTTGGCTCAGGTCATGATCTCACAGTTTGTGAGTTCAAGCCCCAGAGCAGGCTCTGCACTGACAGCTCAAAGCCTGGAGCCTGCTTCAGATTCTGTGTCTCCCTCTCTCTCTCTCTCTCTCTCTCTCTCTGTCCCTCCCCTTCCTGTGCTCTATCTCTCAAAAATAAACATTAAAAAATTAAAAAAAAAAAGAATGTGGGAACATCTGAAGCTGTCATACATTGCTGGTGGGAGGGTAATATGGTCAGCCACTATGGAAAATGGTTTAGCAATTTCTTATAGACCTATAAACATAATTATCATGATCCAACAATTTCCATTCATTAGTATTTACTTAAAAGAAATGAAAAAATATTGTCCACACAAAGACTTTTATCCAAATGTTCATAGCAATTTTATTTATAATAGCCAGAAAAATCTAGAAATAACCCAAATGTCCATTCATCAATAAGTAAGTGGACAAGCAAATCTGGTATATCCATATAAGGGAATACTACTTAGCAATAAAAAGGAATGAAATACCAATTGGTTCAATAACATGGATGAATTTCAAAAGCATCCTGAGGAAAAGAAGCCATCTACAAAAGAGTACATGTTGTATGATCCCATTCATATGAAGTCTAAGAACAGGCAAAACTAATCTATTGTGATAGAAGTGAGAAAATGATTTTATCTGCTGGGGTTGGTGGTGGAAATTCTATAGTTTTTGACTGAAAAAGTGATCACAATGTTTTATATCTTGTTTTGGGTGGCTGCTTACCTGAGAGTGTATTATTGCCAAAACTCATCAAACAAAACACTTTGAGTTCTGTCCCTTTTATCATACATAACGTAGAGGCACCTGGGTGGCTTAGTCGGTTAAGTGTCCAACTTTGGCTCAAGTCGTGATCTCACAGTTCATGGGTTCGAGCCCCCCCCCCCCCCCCATCAAGCTCTGTGCTGACAGCTTGGAGCCTGGAGCCTGCTTCAGATTCTATGTCTCTCTCTCTCTGTCTCTCTCCCTGCCCCTTCCCCACTTGCGCGCGCTCTCTCTCTCTCTCTCTCTCTCAAAAATAAATAAACATTGAAAAAGAGTGAAAACAATTGAATTTTATAAAAGAAGACTCTTTACATAAATGAATATTTAAATATAATTGGTTACCTTTCTTTTTTATCCTGGCATGTATTAACCACCATTTCTTCTAATCTTGATCTCTTCTTCTAAATTGATGACAGTACTAAACTAACTCTTCTCCAGTTTCTATCTTGGCTTCCTCAACCTGGTATAACTCACTATCTTTATTCTAAAACACATATTCAGGATTTTAAAACAAATGACACCAAAGCCTTCATGTAATTTGACCTCAACTGAAAGTTTTAAGTAATTTGAGTTAATGGAAATAGTTTAATTTGTGTTTGTAGTGTCTAGATTGTTAGGAAGTCTATGCCCTCTTTCCTCTGGCTTGGGCCATCTACTCCCTCCACAGGGCCAAAGAAGAAATGTTTCTTTTTGCTGAATATATGAAAACCTGTACAACTTGATCTTTTTTCCTGAGTGGAAGGAATTAGCTTTCCATTCCCCTTTTCAGTGTTGTTTTTTAAGTCAGTTTTCTGGCTTCTGCAATCAGACAACACAAAGAAATAAAAGGCATCCAGATCGGCCAGGAGGAGGTCAGACTTTCACTCTTCGCAGATGACATGATACTCTATATGGAAAACCCAAAAGATTCCACCAAAAAACTGTTAGAACTGATTTATGAATTCAACAAAGTTGCAGGATATAAAATCAATGCACAGAAATCGGTTGCATTCCTATTCACCAACAATGAAGCAACAGAAAGAGAAATCCAAGAATCGATCCCATTTACAATTGCACCAAAAACCATAAGATACCTAGGAATAAATCTAACCAAAGAGGTGAAAAATCTATACACTGAAAACTATAGAAAGAAATTGAAGAAGACACAAAAAAAATGGAAAAAGATTCCATGCTCCTGGATAGGAAGACAAATATTGTTAAAATGTTGATACTACCCAAAGCAATCTACATATTCAATGCAATCCCTATCAAAATAACAGCAGCATTCTTCACAGAGCTAGAATGAATAATCCTAAAATTTGTAAGGAACCAGAAAAGACCCCAAATAGCCAAAGCAATCTTGAAAAAGAAACCCAAAGCAGGAGGCATCACAATCCCGGACTTCAAGCTATACTACAAAGCTGTAATCATCAAGACAGTATGGTACTGGCACAAGAGCAGACACTCAGATCAATGGAACAGAATAGAGAACCCAGAAATGGACCCACAAACATATGGCCAACTAATCTTTGACAAAGTAGGAAAGAATATCCAATGGAATAAAGACAGTCTCTTCAGCAAATGGTGCTGGAAAAATTGGACAGCGACATGCAGAAGAATGGACCTGGACCACTTTCTTACACTATACACAAAAATAAACTCAAAATGGATGAAAGACCTAAATGTAAGACAGGAAGCCATCAAAATCGTCGAGGAGAAAGCAGGCAAAAACCTCTTTGATCTTGGCCGCAGCAACTTCTTACTCAACACATCTCTGGAGGCAAGGGAAACAAAAGCAAAAATGAACTACTGGGACCTCAACAAAATAAAAAGCACAGCGAAGGAAACAATCAGCACAACTAAAAGGCAACTGATGGAATGGGAGAAGATATTTGCAAGCAACATATCAGATAAAGGGTTAGTAGCCAAAATCTATAAGAACTTATCAAACTCAACACCCCAAAAACAAATAATCCAGTGAAGAAATGGGCAAAAGACATGAATAGACACTTTTCCAAAGAAGACATCCAGATGGCCAACCGACACATGAAAAAATGCTCAACATCACTCATCATCAGGGAAATAGAAATCAAAACCACAATGAGATACCACCTTACACCTGTCAGAATGGCTAATATTAACAAGTCAGGCAACAACACATGTTGGGGAGGATGCAGAGAAAGAAGATCTCTTTTGCATTGTTGGTGGGAATGCAAGCTGGTGCAGCCACTCTGGAAAACAGTATGGAGGTTCCTCAAAAAATTAAAAATAGAACTACCCTATGACCCAGCAATTGCACTACTAGGTATTTATCCAAGGGATACAGGTGTGCTGTTTCAAAGAGACATATGCACCCCAATGTTTATAGCAGCACTATCAACAATAGCCAAAGTATGGAAAGAGCCTAATGTCCATCGATGGATAAATGGATAAAGAAGATGTGGTATATATATATATATATATATATATATATATATATATATATATATATACACAATGGAGTATTACTCAGCAATCAAATGAAATTTGATCAAATTTGATGAAATTTCATGAAAAAGAATGAAATCTTGCCATTTGCAACTACGTGGATGGAACTGGAGGGTATTATGCTAAGTGAAATTAGTGAGTCAAAGACAAATATCATATGACTTCACTCATGTGAGGACTTTAAGAGACAAAATAGATGAACATAAGGGAAGGGAAACAAAAATAATATAAAAACAGGGAGGGAGACAAAAACATAAGAGAATCTTAAATATGGAGAACAAACAGAGGGTTCCTGGAGGGGTTGTGGGAGGGGGGATGGGGTAAGTGGGCAAGGGGCATTAAGGAATCTACTCCTGAAATCATTGTTGCACTATATGCTAGCTAATTTGGATGTAAATTTAAAAACAATAAAATGAAAAAAATAATAAAGTCAGTTTTCTGGCAGAGAGAAGCCGTAGCATCTATTTTACAGTCCTTTTTCTAGAACAAAATATATAGTAAACAATTCATATATAGTAAGCAATTAATACAGTTTTTCTTGATGGCTATTAGAAAACATATTATGAAATATAAGCTTTAATTTTTTTCCAAAGCTCCAGTTGAAATATACCTGGGCATAGTCATAATAAGTAATAGCAGTAAGAAAGCCAAATTTGCAAACAAAGATAGGTCAAATGCATTTTGTGAAATGTTTTCTCTTCCACTATTCTGTCATTAATTGGTTGATTATTGATTATCTAGGCTATTGAGAAAGCAGTGACCTGAGTAATAGATTACCAAGGGCAGAGACTACATCTTAATATTTTGTGTTCTGTGGTACCAAATAAGCACAGAAAATGAACAGATCTAGATAAGAAATAGACACAATGTACTTAATGTAATTCCCAAATCATTTATATCAATTCTAGATTTGTTATTAGGGATATATGTCTGATGCTTTTGTCCAGCAGATACTCTGCTTGGGGTGATTGAGAAAGGGCCACAATGTTGCCCAACTTTACTGAATTCCTCACTGTTGGCCATTTCATGGTAAAGATTGAAAATCCTACCTCTCAAGCTAATGTAGAGCAGTAACAGAAGCTGAACTGTGTGGTTCACCCTTGCTGTGGCCAAGGATGCAAAGTCTGGTTTTGAAGCTCTCTCCTAGACTTCAGGCCACGTGGAGGAGGAAAAGGTCTTACATCTTAACAAATTTGAAGACCTTGAGACTTTATCAACTGTTTTTTTAACCTTGGAATCAGTTCAGGCAATTATTACAAAACCAATTTGAAAGGTTAAAAGTGAACTCTGTGTAAATTTATTACGAAGAAAATGAAAGTCACGTTATCTGCTCACAGATAATTGAGAGTTATTTTTCCATTCTAAGGTATTTACTGGTGTATTGATCCCCAAATAGTAGTTCTTAACCTTTTTTGAGTCACAAATTCCTTTGAGGATCTGATGATCCTCCCTGCCCTCGCAACATTTTTCTTCCTCCCTGCCCTCGCAACATTTTTTAATTGCCTGCCATGTGCCAGGCATTTTGGGGGGGGGGGGCGGTTATGCTTTGTACTTCCTACTTTCAAGAATGTCTTCTTTGCATATAGACACATGATTTTGCATACAACTTCAGGGATTTTATTGAACCCCTAAAGCCCTCTAGAGTCAAGAAAGATCTTTAAAGTAATTATATGGCTAAAAATACTTGACATTCTAGCAGAATCTTAGTATTTGCAGGAATAAGAAGAGAATGTTCTATTAAGGATCTGTCCAGTGATACAAGATCCTTAAAGTAAACTCATTCAAATCATATGCAGTATGGAATGGGAGACAAGGAATTTGACATTTCATATGCAATTAGAATAGGTAACTGATATAGTCTTGCTCTTTTACTGTACATGAGAGGAGTGGTTGGTTGCACTAGGTAACCAAGAATTCTTTCTACCAGCTTGAAGTCTGGGCTTCTTAGTGAGAAAGAAAGAAGGCCACCAAAATTTAAACCTTACAGTGTGGTCACTGAATCTTACTCTGTGTCTGTCAGCCTCCTTTACCATTCTAACTGAAAAATTGACCTATTTATTATGCACCATTGCTCAGAAAGCTATTGTGTTTTAATATATGGTTAAGGGTTGTACATCTGCTGTGACTTGAGTGATGAAACCTGTCACTCTGACCTTAACCCAGAATCACTCTTTTCTTCTGTCAATGCTCAGTCCGTGGTGAAAGGAAAAGATCTAAACTCTAGAGGAGACTATTAATCTAAAGAACTCACATCCCATCAGTTAAAGGAGGATCTGAAAAGCCTCACATAAAGCAAAATTTCACCTTTGAGCCATGTAGTATATCTAGGTTTCATGGGGGTTTTTTTTGTTTTTTTTTTTTTATTACTGTGTTGAGTTGCGATACTTGGTAGCTCCTTGAAACACACACACAAGGTGGGGAAACAATACTTCTCTTCACCCTGACCACCCAGTTTATGCAGCCTCCAGACTTCCATTATTACCAGAGGACTCAGTGGATATAGGACAGTCACATGAATTTAATGGGGAGCTGTGTATATGCATCTCTAAACTTATTTGACCTAACAATCTGGCACAGTTAGATAAAGAACCCATGTAGCAAAGCTGATACACAGATACTATGTGAGTGAAATTAAAGTGAAGTCACGTTTATTTTATCCTGAACCAAAAAACACTTTTAGGATTCTCAACTTTACCAAAGAAACATCTGCATAGTGATGCTATTTGGATTCATACACTACACTTGTGGCTTGGAGACAGACTGTATTTTATATTTTGTTTTTCAGAGCCCAGTTTGGCATGAGAGAAGTCTAAATCTTGGCAGAAAAAAACTGGATTCCAAAACACTTTCGGAAATGCTTAATGTGTGAAACATCTTTTAGTTTCCCTACCCTAACACAGTGCTTTGCACATAGTCAGTGCTCATTATGGCTGCACTGAGTGCTCATATCTGTTCTTCTTTAGAGTCTTTCTTTTCTATTATTGACTTTTGTCCAAAAACCACTTAGAAAATAGTTTCAAATAATCAATTTGAAAGTATTGGATTAATATACTTCTTAACCCACAGAAGGAAAAGTTAGAATTTTTCATGTTCTTAGGGGTTTTGGAGAAATAAAACGATTTTAGCCAAGAATTTGTGTTAAAATTATACTGTATACAGCCTTAGAGATCTAATTTAATTTAAGTAGGACCAAAACATGATTCAATGTTTATAACATAAAGGGCTTTGGGAAAAAGTGGTATCTCCTATATCCATAATTATAGATTGAGGTCAAATTGGAAAAAGTACAGAAACTCTGGCTTATTTTTCTTCAATCAAGAAGTAGCATTTGGGGGCGCCTGTGTGGCACAGTCGGTTAAGCGGCCGACTTCAGCTCAGGTCCTGATCTCACTGTTTGTGGGTTCAAGTTGTCTGTATTGACAGCTCAGAGCCTGGAGTCTGCTTCACATTCTGTGTCTCCCTCTCTCTTTCTCTGCCCTTCCCCTGCTCATGCTATGTCTCTCTCTCTCTCTCTTTCGCTCTCTCTCTCTCTCTCAAAAATAAACATTAAAAATTTAAAAAAATTTTTTAAAGAAGTAGCATTTGGCTCCTTTCTAGGCCACTGCTATATGGAATCTTAGAAGTTTTTCATTGATCATATATTTAATAGTTAGGATATTTTCAGCAAAGCTATTCCTGTAATTATCAAACACTTGGTTAAATAATCTGAGTCAAATATGACGAAGTCTGCTTTTCATTGGAACAAGCTTTGACATGTAGAAACACTCTTATGTTTAGGTTAAACATATATTTTTCATAAACTGTAATTGTATGCGATAAGACTTATTTTGCTACGTTGGGATTCAAGATAAATGCATGTGATTTTGCAGATTAATTGCATTCTTTGAGCTCTTAGTTGCCAGGGCCTGACAGGTATTCAGTCAGGAAGACTGGCATATGGTAGAATTGTCATAATAATAAATACACATGAAATGAATACATTAGTGCCTACAAAGTGCTGGGGCAATAGAAATATACAATCTGAGGGAGCTCAACCCCAGTGACAAAATCCCATCAAGATAGCTAATGCTGAAGGTTACCAAATGTGTGAAACTAAATAAATTCCAGTTAGAAGGAGAAATGTTAAGCAATGTTAGGAGAAACCCCATGCTATGTAATCCCTGGTAGAAGTTATTACCATTGAATACAGAGGATCTAGCACATCTAACCTGTGATGTGTAATTAGCCCAGAATAGTGATAACTATTAATATTAGCAATACAAGGAATATTGATAGTATAAGATCTTGTAGTCTGACTCAGCAAATATTTATTGACTGTCTACCCCATGCTAGTCTTATGCTGGGTGTATTAACAATGTCCTACCTTCCAGGAATTCATAGTCTAGTGGAGCAAACAGTTGTGTAAATACTTAATTATGACATGTGCTCTTTTTTTTCTTTTTTTGGTTCAAGGGTGTACAAAAAACTATGGGAGCAACAAAGAAGTTGAGATTATTTATCCCTAAAGGAATGAGAAAAACTCATAGTTCTGAAGACAACTATTAGCTCAGAGAGGGGGAAAGACACTTTAGGGAACCCATGTTTGTTATTTGTGGTCTAGGAGATTTTGAAATTAATCCACAGGATTATGAACAAAAAGAAGATATAGGGGCACCTAGGTGGCTCAGTTGGTTAAGTGTCCAAGTCTTGATTTCAGCTCAGTTCATGATCTTGCAGTTGGTGAAATCGAGCGCCACATCGGGCTCTGTGCTGTACGTGTGGAACCTGCTTAGGGTATTCTCTCCCTCTCTCTCTGTCCCTTCCCTGCTCATACATGCACACATGAGTTCTCTCTCTCTCTCTCTCTCTCTCTCTCTCTCTCAAAATAAATAAAATTAAAATATATATATATATATATACATATATATATATAAATTTAAATGGCCAAAAAGCAGAATAAGTAATTCCTATTTATATTTATTATTACTGATAACTTTTCCTGCTTCCTAATTTTTTTTAATGTTTATTTACTTTGTTAAATCTCAGATTAAAGGAACTTTCCCCTGAAATAAATAAAATTAGGAAATTAGTATGTCATGAAAAAGATTCCATCTGGCCTTTCATGAACTTGAGGCTAGTAGCAGACCTAAAGTTTCTCATTTGGATAACGACCTCTGTGGAGATTAGGGAGGCCTAATGACATAACATGCATTTGTTTTAAATAAAAACTTTTTAAAAGATAAATCCATCCTTTTCTTTTGAAGTAATAAATGCTAGTGTATGGTTGGAGATACATATTAACTTAATCCAAATTAGTATAATGCTTTAGTTGAGAGATTGTCTTTGTGGTTGTTGTTTCTGACATTAACTTTACAATGAAGATAATTTATTTAGAAAAAAGAATTGTTTTTACTTCACAATATTTAGGTTTTCTACTGTTTCTCACAAAATGTTCATGAGTATTAGTCACCCATAAAATAGAAACTGCTTCTCATCTACTGTGAACCTTCCAGTATTTTGAGATCATGGGATCAGTGATTTGTGAGGTGCAGTAAAGCTATGTCATATGAAAAGAACCAGACCGGGGGGCCAAAGATAACACCGCTATGTAGACTGTCCGTGGCCAGTGAAGATTTTGTTTTACAAGATTGTGTCCGTGTTTGGTCAGTAGAGCTAAGGCAGAAGGTGAATGAAAGAACACTGCTTTAAAGGCATTAAAGAACATTATGAAGGAAAACATTTTTAGTGCAAAGCCTTCCAAATGGGGTAGAGGTACAGAGTCAGCGTACAGCAGCCAAACAGAGCTTGCGTTTCCCATATGTGGCTGCCAGAATATGGGCAGTATGATTGCTGTCCTAGCATTCACTGCCATAAAAATACTGCCAATACTAGAAATCTCAGATTCCTCTTTGTTTCCTCCCTCTCCCTTCCTTCCTTCTACCCTCATTTCCTCCCACCCTCCCTTCCTCCCTCCCTCCCTCCCATCTTTCCTTTTTTCCTTTTTGAGAGTCCATATCAAACTTGTTTTTAAAAAAGGCTAATTCCCATCTCTTAAAACCAAGCCTACACCTCAAACATAAAAATTGTTTCAATCTTTATTTACTTCATTTGTAAGGTGGGGGGAGGAGCATATTTTAGAGAAAACAGATTGAACCAGTAAAAATGACATTGACTAAGTCATTTTGCCTTGTTAGACCACACATTCCTCATTAGTGAAATAGGTTGTTGAACTGCACACTTCTTAGCTGCCTTCCACCTCTAAAACTTCATGATTCTAACTTCTGATTTTTTAACTACCTGGTGATCTTTCAAAGGGTAGGAGCTGGGTGTGCAGACTTACCACCAAATACCAGTGACAGGTCATCGTCAACGTGGCCAATCTTACAGAAAGATTCAAGAAACATGGTATTTGAGCAAAGTCTCAAAAACAAGCGTTTACATCGATTAGATGTTGGTCCTTACATTGGGGTTATTATTCCACTCATTTGGAAAAGACTTGGTGAAAGGAATGGGGTTTGAAGGAATTTTAAATTTTGGTTTATCCTTAACTGCGCAGAAGAGATTTATGTAATTTACACTGCCACATTTCCGTAGCTTTCCTAGTTAAAAAAGGGAATTTAAATGCCTTCTTTGCTGCATTCTAAGAAGCATATATCCCTTTGCTTTTGAATGAAATTATTAAAGAGGGAAAGAGAATGGGGCGCTTGGTGGCTCAATTGGTTAAGTGTCCAACTTCAGCTTAAGTCATGATTTCACGACTTGTGGGTTCCAGCCCCGCATTGGGCTCTGTGCTGACAGCTCGGAGCCTGGAGCCTGCTTCAGTTTTTGCATCTCCCTCTCTCTCTCTGCCCCTCCCCTGCTCGCGTGCTCTCTGTCTCTCTCTCTGTCTCTCTCTGTCTCTCTCTCTCAAAAATTAACATTAAAAAAAAAATTAAGGAGAGAAAGAGAAGAGAGCATTACCAAATCAGATATCCTTCTCATGCCTATTTAAACTTTACCTATGTAATTATGAATTATCTACTTCCTAACTATATGGAAATATGCCTTATATTTTGAAGTTGCACAAATGTTAGCATGAATCCTTATTAGACGACTGCACACCACCATTCATGATTTGGAGTTGAAAGATATTTAGGGTAAAACATGGGACAGATGATATGTGGCTTAAAAGAACATCCTGTATAGAAATACTTGTTAGGAACATAAACCAGATGAGGTAAATCCCCAAAGAACATCCAGAATGAACTAATGCTCCATGCTAATACGAATCCAAGAGTGCATTTAAGGACCTTTGATATTGCCTCTAATGACCTCTGAACTACACTCTTAAATTTTTATCAGCTTTCAATTTTTCTGCTGAAGAAATTTAAAAAGAAGAAAATACCATTATCAGATATAATCAGCTTGCTCTCTTTGTCATCTGTGTGTACCTACATATTCAGACATGAAATCTAATGGGGGAATTTTTACTTTCCTTAATCTTGCATGCAGAATTAAAAAGAAAGTGGAAGATTGTTGCTTAAATAGATAGGTGAAGGCAATATTACATTGCCTGTTGCTTCAAACAGTGTTTTTTTTTCAATTGAAATTTTCCAAAGCTTGAGATAGACCAGGACAGTAGAGTTTTCAGCAAAATTTCACAACTGTGCTATTGAAAGTCCTGCATTAAATACGAAGAGGATTGCCAAAAAGATGAGTCGTTATATCACACATTCTAGATGTCATTAGAATATTTTAGAGTAAACTTCAACGTGTTCTTTCTAGCCTTTACTCCACTTTTGGGTTACTTACCTCCAGGAGGGATGTAGAAACAGTTGAGTTGAGCTTCATGCACCAAAGTGCCCTTAAACTTCGCCTCTGACTCGGCAGAAGGGTGCCTGGGAAGCGGCTGGTATGCAGGCGCAGCAGGCTGAACAAAGGCTCGAAGCATGGTGGATGTCCAGATGTGGACTAATAGGTCAGTTTTTTAAAACAAATCTTCTCATGAGCTTTTCTCCTTGTAATTTCTTAAAGCCCAGAAGTCATTCCCATTTCATTGTTCTACAAGTTTACACCGCTGTATCACCTCGCAAATTTAGGTCCCGGTGATTCCTTTTTAAGTGTTAGAATTCAAGAAACCACACCTTCTTTTTTGGTTCTTTTCAACCTATTTTTTTCTGTCTTGCCTGCTGTACTCACTGCCTACATAAGGACGGGCCTCTCCCCCAGTGGCTGTACAAGAAAACTGGGATTGAAATGTGAAGTTAATGGTTTCTGTCAGCCTGTCAGCTCATCACCTCCCTGAGGCATGTTGATCTCTGGTTTTTATATATCAGCACGAGCTGCTTTGATATAGCCTCTTGTGTGGAAGAGCGATAGTTTTGTCCAGGGGTTGGGAGACCTTGGGCCTAAGAGGCAGAAAACTTCAGTTGGAATGTGCACGTTCATGTAACTGTTGGCCCTTTCCTGGTGGAATGCAACTCAAGTTGCGAAACTATTTTAAGGAGAAAAAAACTTAGGTCCAGTTCTACATTTTATCTCAGTGTTACCCTTCAGTAGCCAAGACTGTTAGGCGGTCTGTTTTTTTCTCCACCAACTAGTTAAATTTTATGTTTAAACTAAGTATTAACTGGGATGAAAAGTGCTATTTCAAAATGATCCCATTTTAATTTTGAAGTCCCGTTGTTTTAGAGATAAATGGTCAGGTCCTAAAGAAACCTCCACCATGTCTTAAATAGTCATTACAGACCTGATCTTCCCTTCATTCTGCTTTGGCATCTGAAAGATGTTTTCATAGCATTTTTCCTTCCTAAATCTACATTTCAGTTACCTCATGGTAATGACATTGTCAGACTGCTTTTCTGTTTGTATCAACAGTTTCCTTGGCATCTAACTCTTATGAAAACCTAATCCTTATGTCAAATGCCACAAATGTGTAACATCAAACAAAAAAAATGACACTCAAAACATTTCTACTAATACATTCTACAGATGAGACACAAATGGCTGGTTTTCCTCTGCCATTGGGCCTGGAGTTTCTTAGTTGTGCTGTGTTTTTCTCCCCTGCTACCACCTTTCTCTTTTGATAGTTTTGGGAAACCCAGTCTCCAAGAAAAGGAAGGTTTCACTGTAATCAAAAAATAGACCAGGCTCCTAGTTTTATAACTACAGTTAAAACTGCCACAACACACAAATGTATTCAGATTTATTGTCGTTGAAGGTCAGTGACCTAATGCACTTTTGCTTACAAGGACACAAGGCTCAATGGGTGAGTGTATAGGAATCTGTGTAGGCAATCAGAATAGGACATTAGTGTGGATGGATTTGCAAAGAACCTTGAGTGAAAAGCTTTAAGATACACATTTAATGATCTTGAGATGAAAGAATTTCTTTTCAGTATTGAGGCTCTCTCAGCACATAAGCTTCAGAATTCAGATGTTCTTTTTTCAAAAGATTATCAATGTACTAAAGAGAAATATGTGTATGTATTTCTAGGAGGATAAAATGGTCCTGTTCAGGAAAATGCTGGAGGGTTTTTCCTTTTTTTTTTTTTTTTCCTCTTCACATGTAGGTAAGATAAAGATTCCTGGCACACTAATCATATAAAAAGTTTAAAACCTCATTGCCACCTTATGGCGAGTCAGTAATTCAGATTTATAGGGTTCCTTTTAAAAACTATATCTGTTTAAAATAGCACTAAAGAGACATTTCCTGAAGCTTTGTATCTGAATCATTATTGACAAGAAGCAGAAATCCCACACCGAGGCACTGGTCAGATGGGTGGGGAAAAGAAGTTGTTAAAATATCAGCTGTTTTAATGACCAAATAATATGTATATAATTAAATGTTTTGAACGTTTAAATTTTAAAGTTTTTCCTTTAAAAAAATATATTGTTATATTTTATTATAATTATTTGTAGGTGTAAACATTGTAAAAACTTAAAAACTCAAACATAAATTTATTTGATTTGTAATTTGAAGAGGGAAAATTAACAGATAAATTGGGAAAAGATATATTTATTGTCATTATATTAAAAATTCATAGTGTACTAGGAAAAAAATATATTGTTATTTTTCATTGCTCTATCGTAACATTGCTGCCATTTTCAATGAAGATTATTTAAATGTATCTGTAGTTAATGCATTATTTATATGATTAAAATACCACCAAATCCTTAACTAGATCTTTATAAATGTACTTTGGAACTGTTTAGCCTTTGCTATAAAAATGATGTAAATGGGCACATACTAAGGTATACAGTTTATTTGAAAATTGTTAGATGAATCCATAGCAGCTACAACTTACTACATTTTTCTTTCATTCCTAAATGATTAAGACATAGTCACATCTCATCTTTCAACAGTTGTAAGTATTCTGTACATTCTGAAGGCAGAGATTTGTTATTGAATTTTATTTTTTTCTGTACTCTTTCTTAACTTACAGCTTACAAAGCCAGTTTTTCAGTTAACATATTCCTGAGAGGAGAGAGATTTCTAGGCCTAATTTGTGCATCAGGTTTCTGAATACTTAAAGATGAAATACATATATAAATGTGCAGATGGAATCTAGAAACAATGATGCTTCAAAGCCAGGAGTTTAGTCTTCAGCCTGTATTCATTCATTTAAGAAGCATTTGCCAGATGCCCATTATGTTCAGGTACTATATTGTTAAGGGCAACATACTTTATTGGGGGTATGTATATGTGTCTGCGCACGCATAAGACCACTACAGATTTCTCTGTGGGCTTAGAAAATTCCAGTACTAGGTTTTCAAGCTTAAACTCCAGTGATTGGTTTCATTTATTTGTAAGTGTGTATTTTCTTCAAGATGGAAAGGGAATTTCTTTCCCTTTTGTAGTTTTGAAGGTGCTCATAATTTGTTTGATGTGTTTTTTGCAGTGTCCATTTATGGAATTTGGTTTTATGATAAGGAAGAATGCCAAAGAATTGCAGAGCTTATGAAAAAGTAGGTGCTGAAAGGCTAAGTATTTTTCAGGACATGATGCTTTTGTTTGTGTTTCCCAGTATGACTACACTATACTCTTAACAGAATATCTCCCTCACAGCAATCCTTTCCACAGTGGTTAGGAAAACATGTACTATTACTTAGATGAAAAACAGACATATTTTTACATTTTCACTAGATAAGATTCCTCAGTAGGTAGAACAGTTCACCTCATTTTTTTTTTTGCATGTGTGAAATATCGATGATATGAATTGTTCCAGATGGCAGTTTTCTTCAATATTTTACTCATTTGCAAATTAGCAGTTTTTTTCTTTGAAAAGCTATCAGTATAGCTGTCAGTAAAAAGAACACTCTGAGCCATTTTAAAGGCCGCTACACATCCTCTAAGATCTTCCATTTCCTTCCTGCCCTAAACGCTTTCCTTTAACTGCATACCCATGGTTATGGGAGGTCAGAATTTCCTCACATCTCAAATGCTGTTGAGTACGTAGACTTTATTTTCAATCTTGTTAGAAATATCTGGGTTAATATTAGTTTAGTGATCAGTAGACAGTCTTTTTTTTTTTTTTTTTGTAGCTAGTCTCTTTTTCTTTTAATCTCTTGATATGTTGTGGTTTGTCCCATCTGCATTTTGGGAAATTTAAATCACTGTCTGACTCCCACTCTTGGCTCCCCTGACTGCATTGAAAAGAAGGCCCAGGTAAGCATGCTGTCTATTCTGTGATTGGTTCTTGAGCCCCGACGCTGCTCACTGGGAGGCAGTTCTTTCCCTGCTTTATGGGGATGGTTTAAAGCCTCAGAATGAACTAAATTTCCTACACATGCCGTATCGCAGCCAGTGACTGGACTTCGCCAAACACACAGTATGGCTGCTGCCCGCATGGATTTGACAAAGCATCTCCATCTGTAAAAGAACCATTTTCCAATTTTAAATCCTGAGGCAAGGAAATGACTTAAAAGTGACCCCCCAAAACGAAATGTGGGGAACACTTTTTTATAAATAGATTTCTGAAAATCTAGCTTGTGATAGCTAATTGTAGGTAACCAGCTCAAGTTGCAGATGGTGATTAAGTGTGCTCAAACTGGTATTTACCACCATAACAACTAGTTCCTAACACATTCATGTTATTGTAAACTGTGCAATGGATAATAATAGCAGGATTTTATATAGATTAAAAAATACCCTGTGGCTCAGCCAAGAGGCCATGTTAAAATTGTTAGCATTCTGCAGTAATTACTTAACAGCTGGGGCAGGAAATTGATTGTTGACTAGCAATAAGCAGCTGATATGTGTGGATTCTGAGCCCTTCCTCAGTTAGAATTAAATCTCCCAGTAAATTCTCAGATCTCTTTTACCATAAATGACATGGCAGTTATAAAAATTTGAGCTGAAAGTCAAAGCACACAAAAGGAAAAGTATTTTTCTCAGTGTCACCTAGCACCACATAGGAACAATCTGGTCTCCCTTCTGTATTGTTTTCAGGAAAACAGAAGACACTCTACATTGCTCCATTTGTTTGTTTGTTTGTTTGTTGTAATGCCCCTCTTCTAGAGTGGAATCTTCACAGTTCATAAACTGCCAGAGGACTAGAGGATTTGAGTTGCTGGAATCAATTTTGCTTTGACTTCAAGGCATATTGAAACAAGGCGTGGGGGGGTGGAAATCTCGATATGCCATGCCGTTTGCTCAGTGTTTGAGAACTCTAAATTGGGTTTCCTCAGCAATTAATGAGTCCTGTCAAATGCTCTAAATGAGGAGTCAGCAAACTTTTTCTGAAAAACAAAACAAAACAAAAAAACAAGTATTTTAGGCTTTGTAAAGCCATAGTTATCTGTCACATCTGCTCAACTCGGCAGTTACTGTGCGAGGCACCTAAGTGATACAGTAACAGTGTGTCTGTTTGTAACTTTACATAACAGGTGGTGGGCCGGATTTGGCCTGTAGGACATAGTTTGCCCACCCCTACTCTGGATTCATTTATATACTCACTGTACTCAGGACCTCCACTCTTATTTTTCTTCTTTCAATTCCTAAGCAGTCTTACTTCTACTATGACTATAACAAGACAAAAACAACTGGGTGAGAATTGGATGGTTTTAAAAGACATTTGTGTTGAGTTCGTTTTTCTTCTGTGGATTCTCCCCTCTGTTTTTCTAGCCTAACTCAGTATGAACAGTTGAAAGCCCATCAGGGAGCTGGAGCAGGAAACTCCCCAATGATCCTAAATTCAGGAGAGGGCAAGGAAGTAGATATCTTGCGAATGCTCACCAAGGCCAAAGATGAATACACCAAGGTGAGTTTTTGTCTTCCCTTGTGAAACATACTTAAATCCTACAGTGGTAATATGCTTGTTGGGAAAGGCTTAGTGCTATTCCTTCCACCAAACAAAATTGTATGACAAGTTAAGTCTTTATTTGCTTTCAGCAGGATAAAGAAGACTGTTTGTTTTAAGTGGATTAAAAGGTAGCCTAAGAAATCAGCAGGCTTCATATATACAAATAGTACCCAATCAGAAGGTTTACTAGAAGACCCCATTTACAGTAGCAACTATTAATATAACATTCTTTGGAATAAAGGTAACAAGGAAAGGGCAAAACCTGTATGAAGGCATAAAAATAGACTTGACCAAATGGAAATATATGTCCTGATCTTGGATAAGAAGATGAAACTTAAAGCTTTCACTTCTGTTTAGTCTGTAAATTTTAGATGATTCCTAAACAAATAAAGACTGGTTTATTTTCTTCTTTTCTGGAGCCAGACATGTTGATTGTAAAGTTCATCAAGAAATATACAGGAAGAAAAGCAGCAGAAACTCTGACAAAGAAGGGCACTATTGGGAGAGAAGGGGCAGCAAACTCTGAATATTAAGGCATTAACACCTAAGCACATAAAACACTATGGTCTTGATGGTATCGATGCATAAACAGCCAGAGAGACCAATGGGACAGGTGAGAAAGTCCAAAATGACCCCCCATTAGGATGTCATTTAGGATGAAGATAAAGATGAAAATCTCAAATCAACTGTTTGAGTGGATATTTAAATAAATGAAATGGGAACAAATGGTAGCCATTTGGAAAAATACAAAATTGGATTTGTCCCTTATACCAGGATAAATTCCAAATTATTAGAAATTTGAATGTAAAAAAAAAACATTCAAGTACCAGAGGAAAATTTGTATAGATTTCTTTGTAATCTGGAAAGGGAAAATCTTCCTAACTATATCTTAAAACCCAAAAGCAATTAATTCAGTTATATAAAAATAAAAAAAATAAATGTTTTGCCTGGTTTTAAAAAGTGGAAAGATATATAAAACTGAGAAACATTTATATTTAAGCAACAGGAAGAGGGTTAATTTCCCTATTTTATACACTGCTCTTATAAAAATTGAGAAGTAAAAGATTGACACTCTCTAGAAACATAGGAAAAAAGAAAATTAGGGAAAAAGGATAATTAAAACCTAGGATTTGGAAACCAGCTGAAATAATGTACATAACTGAATATCATAATGTAATTACTTAGAAAAGAAATTAAAGTGACTTCAGAGCCCCATATTTGGACCCTTAGTACATTATATTTAAAGGACATAAGGACCCTTAGAGCATTATATTTGAAGGACAAAAAGAACTGCAAAGAAATTGTAAACTTCATTCAGTGGTTTTATTGTTAATAATAACATTGGCATTGTAATTTTTTTAGCTGTCATGGATATAATAAATGAGTATGTTTATGTGCTCAGAACAAAACCTTTCGTATAAGAGAAAAATAATAAGTTAAAGTCATATAATGTTAAATTTTAAGTAAAGTGTGAGAATTAGTTCATATTTGGTTTCTTAAATATGTAGTTACTAACTTCTACCCTGAAGAGACCTAGAGATAAGTGACAACCCAGTAGCAATAAGCACCCCTGGCCCCAAGATTATTGTTTCTAAATACTGTTCCCTCCTAGAAGGTATCAGGGCTCTTTGAAGAAATTCCCAATTCCTATATCCCATGTCTGGGATAGGAAAATATGTGAAAGGGGCACAGAAGTCAACGTGAAGGGACCGCTAACCAAAACATCAAATTCTAACATCAACAAGAATGACTACAATGGATTGAAACACATTGCATATATATAATCTGTGAGTTCGTGGTGATGAGAGAGCAAGCAGACTAAAAATATAAAACAAAACAAAAAAATAATTGTTGGCTATTCTTGGAGGTATTAGGACGCCAAGTCGTTCCTCTGATAATTGGTAGTTTATGGGAAGGAATTAAGCATTTACCCTGCCTGCCCAGCAGGGACCAATTTTCAGAGTAACCGCATAATCGTGGTTTAGGAGGGAAAGTTCTCAACCAAGAATTCCAGCTATTAAATGTAGATGAAGTGATAGAACTTAAAATCACCATAGTAAAATAAGTGATTCAAGCAATTGTCATTAGTAATGTTAATATTATGAGAAAGTTTGATGGAAACTTGACCATGGAAGGATCAATCTGCCACCATCTGAATCCACTGATCAGTGCCTTTAAAAGTCAGATAACCAGACATCACGTGCCTCCTAATGTGATATAATGTGAAACAGAAACATGTAGCACCACTTCGAAATGTTCTTACATGTCATTAGATCCTGAATCTAAGTCTTGAGCTTTCTTAAACTTTATAGTTTACAGAAAATGAAAGGGAAGAGGGGGAAAGGGCAGGTAGAAAACAACTTAAATGACACAACAAGGAAGCTCAGAAAAATCCTGAGGGGAGGGTACATAGTAAAGGACAACAGACCGAATTTCTTTAGCATGCCTTTGACTTGATGGTTGACCTTCTCTTGATTGTTGGACTGTGGGCTACTTGAGTACTAAGAACATCCTTCATTTATCTTCAGAACCTTCAGAGCTCCCAGCACATAGGTGCTAAATAAATGATTGTTGAGGGAATGAATACAAACGAATATGAATCTGAATTAACCACAGTTTCGTTATCCTTCGATTGGAGGGCCTGGACAGAGGATTCTTTAAAATGCCAGATTCAGTCAGTAACAACTATTTCTGTATTAGTTTTGTGTTTTGCTTAATTCTTTAACAGCCATTGAAAGATATCCTAATGACTTGGCAACTGTCAACTCATTATACTTTACTAATTGCACTATGTTAGGCACACCAAAGATTAATCTTAAAAGGTGACATTTTTGCCCTCTGGTAACTTAGGTTCTATGAGGACAGCTTAACGATGGCCAATAAATAATGAATGCAAATATTGAACAAAAATTATTTTCTTCTCCCTCCCTCCTCTCAACACACACACACATATGCATACACACACATACACACATTCACATACACAAACACATATATTGTGTTATTTTTCTTTTATGATGTTTTGACATCTTAAAAGTCTTCTGGTTGGGGACAGAATCCTCCTCCTTGGGCTAGCCAATTCTTAGAACTAGCAAAGGGCCCAGTCAGAGGATGCCTCTGACATGCACACTAACCAGTCTAGAGCCATCCCTCCTGGATCTGGCCCCAGCACCCCAGGAGGTAATATTCCTCTGCCTTAATCATTTCAGAGCCAGGTTAGGCTACTAGGAACCACCCTGTAGTGTAGAACATACTGCAATTATCCAAACTAGCCAGTCCTAAAGTACAGAAACCCCAGCAGAGGCTCTAGTCTTGGCTTTCCCTTTACTCCCGCTTTCTGCTCCCTGCCCACCCTGAGGCTGCCCCGTGTGGCCCTGTGGGGCGTCCTGTGCCTCCTGTTTCTAGGACCTTTGAGTGTAATTTTGTTTCCTGAGCCTCTCCGTTGTCTCCTCTTATAGCTGCACCTGACTGTCTCATCAAAGGACACAGAACACACACAGAGAAACACTCATACGTGGTTTTGGAGATGTCATGTAGGCTATCACTTTATACTGTACCTACAACTTGCAGTGTTTCCCCTCACTTCGTTTGCCCTTCAGAATCTACATATCCTTCAAAGCCCAGTTAAAATTCCACTTTTACATGGAATTTTCCCATATCTCTTCGTTCAAATTAATTATTCTTTCTACTGAACTCAGCAGTCTGTTACTATTTAGAACTTATTTTGTTCTTCCTCGTTTGTTACCTTTAAGTCAACTTCTACCACTATAAACTTGTTGAGGTCACAGGCGCCAGGGTGGCTCAGTTGGTTGAGCATCCGACTTCGTCTCAGGTCATGATCTCACGGATTGTGAGTTCGAGCCCCACGTTGGTCTCTGTGCTGACAGCTCAGAGCCTGGAGCCTGCTTCGGATTCTGTGTCCCTCTCTTGCTCTACCCCTCCCCCACTCATGGTCTCTCTCTCTCTCTCTCTCTCTCTCTCTCTCTCTCTCAAGAATAAATTGAAAAAAACATTAAAAAAATAAAAAATAAAAATAATAAACTTGTTGAGGTCAGAACAGTGTTCTATTCATCATTATGCCCCCCATATTGGTTGTTATAGTGTTGACATGAGGTGCAGATGTTTAATCAGCGTATAGACTTGCTTTTCTCTAAACCCAAATACATGTTATATGCATAATGTTAATTGCTCCAACTGTGTGATAAGCAGAAGAAATTATTCCTTCTGTCATTAACAGCCAGTGATGTAACCCAGGAGCACCTGAATCATCACATTACTTCTCTGGTCTAAATTCTTCCTGGTTTCTCGTTGCCTGGTATATGAACCTTTGGACTCTCCAAGGATTACATAACATAGCCCCAGTTTATTCTTCTAATCTCACTACCTTCTACTCCACCACCCCCCACAAATATTTGAAACTCCTACCAGAGTAACAGTGTCACTTCCTGCAAGTGTCTTCATGCCTTCTTCCCATGCTGTCCCCTCTCCTTCTTTACCTGCCAACGTATGATTAGCCCTTCACGGCCCATTTCAAATGGTCTTTGTCCATCCTGTTATTTCTGATCTATGCAACCTGATGTATATGCTCCTCTGTAAACTTCTGTTGCATTGTGTAAACCTGCTTTATATTTGCCTGTGTTTGTGTTACCTCCTCTCCCACACACAGACATTTCAGAACATGTGGAGATCATGAGTAAAATGGCTGTGAGGTACAGGAAAGGGGGAACACAGAGGCAAAAGAGAAAGAAAACAAGATTTCCCTCGGACTTCTCGTGTGAGGAAGTGCCTCTCCCATCACCAGGAGTATTCAGGAAGAAACCACATGATGACATACCAGGATACTAGAAAAGAATCTCACTTCTCTGGGTAGGGATTAAACTCAGTGATTTCTGGGATGCTTCCCAACTTTAAAATTACTCAATTCTTGAAAATCCCAAAAATTAAGAGGAGGAAAACTTTTGAGCTAGAGGTACATGATGTTGGTAAAGTGAAGCCTACTGACATCAGATGCAACTACTTACATGAAGTTAATAAAATAATTTAAAAACCTTATTTTGGCCAATATTTTATATTTTTTCCCCTAAGCAACAACTTTCTGTGAATCTGCTGTAAAGTAGCATGATGTTAATTTGAGCTTCATCTCTTTTTACCTCCTATTAGACTTCTAGCTGATATGCAAATGAGCAATACAGTAAAACCACCAACGCTCAGTAAGAAAAAGAACCAGGGCCAGAAAGGATCCTTGGCTGCATAGTTAAGTTCTGAGTGTGCAGAAATGGACTATGTTGTGTTTTGTGGTTTAAGGCAAGAATTAATAAGTCTCTTTTAATATACTGTGATTTATTTATAAAATTAAAGAAATTACTAAGTGTCGTTTGATGTTCAATGAGGAAAAGTCAAAAAAGTAGAAAAGGGAAATAAAAAATATCCATAATCCTATAACCCCAAGATGTCTACTTTTAACGCTTTCAGTATATTTTCTTCCAGGCTTTTCTCTTGGCATGGGTACATATGTTTGTGTGTTTGTGTGTGAGAAAATGAGATCATGTGACATAGTTTTTAAGGCTTTAAAGAAGTGCCTCAGGATCTCTATGGAGAATCCATTATGCACTTTTTCCAGCTCTGTGTTTTTTTCCAAGTATCATAGAGTTATTTGGGTCGAGAGAAGCATAGAAAATTAAACAGCTGGAAAATGAGCTACGAACTATTGAGGCAGATGATGTTTAATTCTGAGCAATTTGATAAAGAACAATTTTTACATGAAAGCAAGGCTTCAGTGATGGATAGGTAGTGACACAGAAGACAGCTTATAGCAGTTTTACTTAGAAAGGCTATCTGGGGCTTATGCATAGCAAGAAACAGCAGCTTCTTGGCCCATGCAGATATGTGTATAGCAAAGGTGGGGGGGAAATCTGTTTTTCTTTGCTTGAATTCAAGGTCCCTGAACAGAGGGGATGAAAAAGTACAGACACGGTCATTCATTGAAAGTAATCTGAGTGTCCTCTTTCTTTTACATAGCAAGCAGAAGTTCTAGGCTTCCATGCTAACATTTTGTAAGTGACTCTATCTCAGGCTGTATTCTTGTCTTGTGTTGGTTATTGCCTTGGAAAGCCAGGCCAGTTGGTCCATGCAGCCACCAGCATTCACCTAAGAATTAGAAATAACATTTTTTGACTCAAAGGGATTTCACCTCCCAATCAATCTAGTGCCAAATACCCAAATTATTGATAGGATTCTTGGAAGAAAATAAGTCCTATGTACAATTAACTTTACAAACCCAAGTGAACATGGTGGTAATTGACCCCATACTCTTACATCCTTGAATTAGAAAATACAACCCAATAACTGTAAAACACCTTAGATTCTTGAGGGACAAGAGTGTCTTTATAGCTCATTCCATGTCAGGGACAGTGTGAGATATTTTCTGGCCTGAGGCCTTGACAGTTGAAACTAGCAATTAGAATAGAAGGTAGTGGTTTTATGTTCAGTTTTATTTGGTGTTTCAACAAGGTAGATACTGACATCATTGCTGTATTCTTGGTGTTATAAATCCTACTGTGTTAGCAATTGCATGGTTGGTTAGATTAATGTATGATAATGATTCAGTATTTGAAATGATGAGTCTTGTCTCTTGTCTCTTTCTCTGTGAAATTCTAATTTGTAGTGAGTGGCTCAGAACACTCAGATTTGAATTATTCTGTTTATGTAAAACGTCATTTATTAAATAAAGATGATGTTAGCAGTTTTTAAATCAGTGGTTTGAATCAGCTTTACTTTTTGGTTTGTAGACGGAAAAGGTTAGTTACTTTGATAATGCAACTCCCCAGTTTTAAGTCAACTGCTAATGGGTGAATAAACCATACAGTTATCCAGACATGGCATTTAAAGAATTGTTTCTGGGGCACCTGGGTGGCTCAGTCAGTTAAGCGTCTGACTTCAGCTCAGGTCATGATCTCACAGTTTGTGGGTACAAGCCCCGCATAGGGCTCTGTGCTCCCAGTGCAGAGCCTGTAGCCTGCTTGGGATTCTGTGTCTCCCTCTGTCTCTGCCCCTCTCTGGCTCACACTCTGTCTCTTTCTCTCTCTCTCTCTCTCTCTCTCTCTCTCTCACTCACTCAAAAATAAATAAACATTAAAAAATTTAAAAATAATAAATCATTGTTTCTATCACTGTTTTCAATGAAAAGCATTAGACTCTCCATTTCTTTTTTTTCCACAAGTAAAAATCTTTATTATACCATGTTGAAAAGTGTGAAATAATGTAAACAGACAACAGTAAGCGTATGGTTAAGTAAGTGATACTCTCTCCATTTCTTTTGACAGAGAGCAAGTGAGTGTGTCCACATACTTGCATGAGCGGGGGAGGGGCAGGGGGGAGGGGGGGAAAGAAGGGGGGGAATCTTAAGCAGGCTCCATACTCAGTGCAAAACGTGACTTGGGGCTCAGTCTCACAATGGTGAGATCATGACCTGAGCTGAAATCAAGAGCCAGATGCTCAACCAACTGAGCTACCCAGGTGCTCCTAGACTCTGTATCTTTAAACTATTGCTTCTTAAGCATATCCATAGCCTTTCAAGCATCTAGGTATCTCAGAGTCTCTGGGTCTTGCAGACTGACACTGTTGGTAATATTTTTAGGGCATTGAAATTGTACAACAAAGAAAAATTAAATTGGATTTGACTTATACTCAAATATAGCTCATATCAGAGGAGATAAAGTAATTTTCCTTTTTGCACAAAAATTTATCAAAAAATAGCTACCAATTAGATAAAATAAAGAGCAACAAGTTATGTACTTTTAAAAAGATTAAAGCTTCTTTTTCACCAAAAATAAGGTTCTTTTTTCCATTTCAGTGTAAAACCTGTTCTGAGCCAAAACAGATAACCAGTTCATCTGCTATCTATGACAACCCCAATCTCATCAAACCAATTCCAGTGAAGCCTAGTGAAAACCAGCAACAGCGCATACCTCGGCCCAGCCAGGTACAAGTCTTGTGCTTTTCATTTGCCATGTCTCTCTAGAATTCTTAAAGAACTTTGACCCAGAGTATAGTCAAGGGAGAGCCTGGTACTATTCAAGGGTGCTTCAAGGTAAACCCAAGAAAGATTTCAAATTCAAGATTTTTAAAAAATTACTATTAATGTATTCTTCCTAGAAGCAGGTTGAAATTTTAATTTTGGCATTTACCATAATCTGTGCTCATCTCTTGTGGACTTGAACTCCTTAGATAATATATTTTTTAAAAAACAGCAAACTCGTAACATTGTCAGAACTGACAGGAATACTACCTGGCAGGTCCGTGTTCTTCTGAGGTAGATGGTTGGCTTCCCAAGGCTACTGAGGGAAGGACACCAAGGCAACAAGTCAGTTAAACATTTCTGAGCACTTCCACCATACTGGGTGTGGCGCTGGGCACTGAGTGTACAGAAATGGATTCCTGTTCTGAGGAGGGGCATACAATTCCCCTGTAGACCTGATGATTTGTCATGGCATTTGCATCTAAATATATAAGTATGATGGCATATTTTGTACATATATTTTTCAGAATAGTGCAGCATTAACAAAATTGCTACTCTGGAAGTCCCATTATTGATTACAAATGTGACGTGGCTATTTCTGTTTCCTATGGTTATTCCTCATTAAAGATTTGGTATTTTTTGTTTGTTTGTTTTTAAGGAATTCATTTAAATCAATTTTGAAAATGAATATAGAGCCAAAAGACATAAAGACTGGCTAAATGAAAGGCTCATGTTGATTTTTTTAAAAAATAAGTCTTTCTAATTATGTTTTAGCTTTCTTTTATTTTTGTTTGCCTTCCATGGAAATTTTTTTTAATAGAGAAACTGGAATATGTTGACTTTAGAATGAAGCTCATGTTTTCTTAGTCCAACAACACAGGAAGCAGCAGAAGGAGCAGGAGGTGATACAGAGCAGGAAGGAGGTAGCTTTGTGACTGATCGGGCCAGGGCACATAGTATGTATGCACATGATGATTGTTTTAAAGCTACTGGTATTTAGTTGAAAGGGTCAAGTTAGATTAGATGACTTAGATTTCTTTCCAGTCCTAAATTTATAATTCTACAAAAATCCTCACATTCCTGTGCATTCTTAGCATCTTCTTGTACTCTGCAGGGCTAGGCGGACTTCCTGTTGAAGAGATTATTTCCCTTTTAGTATATATAAGTTTGTACCATACTGGTCCCCTGTCTGTGAACCCCAAGCCCATCAAGGACCTATTTTATCAACAGATGCTAGAATATGACCATTATCTCAGGGGTGGTAGAGAAGAATACTGAAAATTTTTGACCTTAAAAGGAGGTCTTAAATTTGTAAAATTTACTATAATTATAGTTTTTTCATCCCTTCTAATTGATCCTATGTAAATAGAATAAATCATCAGTGAGGTTAGTTATGTTTCATAGCCCCCCTATATAACCAAATTGTCTATAGAACCATTTTCAGACATTTTTATTTTTTCCAGACCTTAGACCCTGAACCACAACACTTGTCCTTGACAGCTCTCTTTGGGAAGCAGGACAAATCTACATGTCAAGAAACTGTGGGGTCCCCACAGACCATCCGCCACCAGCAGCAGCAGCAGCAGGAGAAACTTCCGGTCAGGCAGGGGGTTGTACGCTCTCTCTCCTATGAGGAACCCAGAAGACACTCACCCCCCCTCGAGAAACAGCTCTGTCCGGCCATTCAGAAACTCATGGTCAGGAGTACAGACCTTCATCCATTGTCAGAGCTGCCTGAAAACCGGCCCTGCAAAAATGGCAATACCTGTTCTGCTGGGGAGGTTTTTCTGGGACCTGTCCAGCCAGGGTCTCCCCATAGCATTGGGACTTCCTGTCATGTACAGAGTGCTTCCAGAACTCAGAACCTGTTGGAGAAGCTTCAGAGCACCCCAAGGTCAGCGAACAAGTATGAGCCTAGTATACCAGCACCTGCTGGCTCAGCTGCCCCAAACCTCAGCACCACTCTCCCTGCTGCCACCCCCGGCGCTCCAGTAAGGGGACTGGTGCAGGCACAGGTGGGGTATTTCAATGGCTCCCTTCCACCTCAGACACCAGGACATCAGGCTCACGGAAAAGAGCAGTCAACACACCCGAGACCGACACTCCCCCTCTCTGGCAATCAGATGAGCAGCTCTGGAGTGATCTCCCCTCAAGAGTTACTGAAAAAGCTTCAGATTGTACAGCAGGAGCAGCAGTTGCACGCATCTAACCGGCCGGCTTTGGCAGCGAAGTTCCCCGTGGTAACCCAGAGCTCTAGGACAGGGAAGACCTTGGAGTCCTGGATAGACAAGACACCCAGCACAGAAAAGCAGACTCCTCTTTTTCAGGTGCGTGTCTACAGGGGTGGGGGCGTGGGGGCGGTATTGCTGCACTGCAGTGAAGCTTGGCATCAGCCTCTGTGCTCTAGGGACATTTCTGTGCAGAGCAGGGCGCCGAGCGCCATATCTGTGCATCTGATTATCACCATAACTTTCTGCCTGGAGAGAGCATCCTTTCTTTGCTTAGCCATCTGGGGGGCTTCCCGCCTTTTAGAGATACTTTATTTGTACAGTTAAATCTTCACAGTGTCGTAAGGCCTGACACAAGCACGTGAACACGGGAAACAACACGGACGTGCAGAGAACCCCCTAATCTTTGACCATGGATACTTACTGTCTGCTCTGAAATACTGTGAGATGCCAAACATTCGACCTTTTCTGATTATTTTAAAATCATTACTGTTTATCCATGTATTCACTAAATACCTCTGAGCACTTACTACGTGCCAGGCACCGTGCTTCCTGTGGGTACATACCTGCAGGTGTGTGATGAGTGATAAGGCATGCAGACTCACCACCTCAGAGGTGCAGGCTGGTTTTATTTCTATCGCTGGTATAGCTTAATGAAGATTGAGAGAGGAGTGAGTATGCCATCTAACTCCACACACACACACACACACACACACACACACACACACACACAAAGTGCCAGACAGGAGGAAATACTTTCAGAAATACTCTGTCCTTTGAGAAAGGCAGTTCTAAGTTTATCAGTAACTTGGAGCGGTGAGAAAACCACAGCTGTTTCATCACCTATGAGTAACATCTGGAGACCTCTGATTTTTTTTTTTCCCATTTGGATTGGTACAAATTCAGTGAAAAGGCATTGGGTTTAAAAGTTAGGACATTTCTTGGCGTTCCTGGGTGGCTCAGTCAGTTAGGCATCCGACTTTCGGCTCAGGTCATGATCTCACAGTTTGTGAGTTCAAGCCCCACATCGGGCTCTGTGCTGACAGCTCAGAGCCTGCAGCCTGCTTCAGATTCTGTGTCTCCCTCTCTCTCTCTGCCTCTCCCCCACTCATGCTCTGTCTCCTTCTCTCAAAAATAAATAAACTTTAAAAAAGAAAATTAAAAAAAATAAAAAAGTTAGGACATTCTCTCTGTTCATTAACAGATGTCAGCATTGGTCTTTTTGTCCTGCTTACAGGACCGTAGCTTACAACGGTTCCTCAAAAGTCCTTCACCTTTTTGAAAACAAAGATCACAGTCACATAGCGTAAGTCTTTGTATACATGAGAGCCTGAGTCAAAGTGTTGTTGATTATTTATGACAATCTCAAAGAAACGATTGTTACCCACCCCCCTCCTCATTTCAGTGCGATAGTGTCCCTTTCTTTGATACCTGCTTCTCTTGGTAGTTTAGATGGGACGCTAGAAAAGTTGGGGTTAATAGTTTGACATCAACTTCAGTGGGCACAATTCTCATTTCTCTTCAGTGCCCACGTGTGTGGAGAGCTGATCACGACAGTGTGCATCCGTCAGCCTGCACTGCATTCTCCTTAAGGGTGCCGGGACCTGCACTGTGGGTGGCATCTGTTCTAGCTCCTCTCCTCGCGATGGCAGATAGGGACAGTTAAAGAAAACAAACAACCTGCCTTCCTCCAGGCTTCTTTCTGCCCAAAAAGATACTGAGGGAGTATCTTTTTATAAGATACATAAAAGTCACAGCAGCTTCTAGACTATCAGCCTTTATGCCCCCTTCTCGTGAGTTCTTTTGGGGCATTTTTTCTCACCTGCCTTAGAAACAAATGAGAGCTAGCTGTAGGAGTCCATCAGACAGGGATAAAATGTCACTTGCATAACTGGAAAAGCTGTTGGAAAACTTGGTTTTAGGTGTTTAGCCAAGTGAGGTAGACATACTGTCTTGGACAGATAAGTCACTGGCAGTGCTGAGCACCACTGGCCCTTCCTGCCCCCGTACTTGAGCTGGATGCTCTCCGTGAGCTGGCAGATCCTATCAGGGAGGGACTAGGAGGGGTGAACCTAATAAGCATGTCTCCCTCCTAATGAGAAATCATGAGCAGGTGGAGAGAGGCCGGGAAGGTTCCTCCACGTAGAGAAATCAGGAATGGAAATGTGTGTGTGCCCCCAGCAAGTGTAACAACTCACGTGGGTTGCTGGACCTTTAGGTCAGAGTAGTGGCCAGTTAGCCCTGAGGAAGAGAAGAGCAGTCCTAAATGCATGCTGCAAAGTGATGGTGGTAAACTGCAGAAAATATTACTCAGAGGATGAGCTTTATATGCAGTGGGAACAATAGTCACAGCGGCAGACTGCCAGAGCAGCTTAGTGATGACAAAGGAAAATATGGAGACAACTGAGCAGGAGTCAGTCTCCTACAGGCTCCTCCACCTAGTGGAGTTGTGAGCAATTAATACTGAAACTCATTTATATCCATTCTTGCCAGCGAGGGGCCTCTTTATCTGTCTACCTTTCTTTTCAATGAGTTGCTACTTACTCCTGCCCTCTGTGTGTATTTGCTGTGAGCAGGCCATCTCACCTCCGCGCGTCCTTGCTACAGTGGCTCCTTCTCTGCTCATGTCCCCTATGGTGTTCACACAACCCACCTGTGCCCCACCAAAGGAGAGGGACAGTGGGCTCCTGCCTCTGGGAAGCCAAGAACCAGCTGCCACTTCCACCAGCCTCCTCCTGCCTCTGCAGACCCCAGAACCCCCTGCAGTCACCAGCAGCCCACTTACCAAGCTCCAGCTTCAGGAAGCACTGCTGTACCTCATTCAGGTAGGAGAGTCACATCGTCTCTCTTCTTCCCTTTCCCTGCTGACCTGTTGGTTGCCACTTTGAGATAAAGACTCAGTTAGCTAATGCCTACTTAGTACTCCCCAAGAATAAAAGGACCATGTAACAATTCAACCTAAACCTCAACGGCATCCATGCTCAGTTAGCTGGGTGAGATTCAAAATACTGGCTGTGGACTTTGGGTGTCTCAGACCATCAAGGATTTTGTAGTATTGACTAAGTCCTCCAAGCTGTCACCTGCCAGAAAAGAAAGAAACGTATACTGTGTAATTAAGCAGCCACTGGGAGCATTGTAGGTGCTGGCTGGTGCCCAGAAAGCTCACCATGGGGAAATGGAGGTGAGAGCCATCTTGAGTAAGTGGCAGCATTTAGGGGAAGGTTCACAAGGACTGTTGAAGGAGGAAAAAGGTAGGGAAGCAAGTAATGGCTGTGACTACTAAGGGCATATTTTACAAATAATTTTGAAACCTACTGATAGGACAGGATAGAAGGAGGGGACTTCTTTGTCAGCCATTTGTCTCACTTGGCTCGTGAGGTAACAACATAACAGTGGCCACATGTAGAGAGCTCTGTGCCGGGCGCTGTCTTAAATGCTTCACATATATTAATTCATTTAATCCTTCTACAACAACCCTATTATCTTTTCTATTTTAGAGACAAGGAAACTGAGGCTAAGTGACTGGCCTGAGGCCACAGCTAGGAAATAGCAGAGCTAGGATTCAACCGCAGTCTGGCTACAGAGTGCTCCTTCCTGCTGCACTGGGCTGGGGCCATGGTAGTAATGGGACTGCAAGGGATGGGCCTCCGGAGGCCGTTCAGCAGTCTACCAGGTGAAGCATACCCCAAAAATATATGCTAGGCCTTGAAAAGTGGAACACTTTTATCCAGACAGACTTCAAACACCTCAGTTAACATAGTTAGGTGTCTTTGATATAGTCTTTAAGAAAATTTTTGTGGTACTTTACTTAAGCTTTGGCAGACTTTCAGAGAGCTGGCTAGCACTCCACAGATGTTCCGTCCTAGTTAAAAAGCCTGTGGTCTCTGTTATTAAAAACATTTTTTAAAGGTCACGTATTTTGGAGGGAAGGGAAGGAGAGAGGGCTAGCAATCAGTGTCCAAGTGTGAAAGCAGAATAGCAGCCCACTAAAGATCAGCAACAAATGAGTTGCTGATCCATATAATCCATAAACAAATATCAGGGTAAAAATATTTCCCACCTTTTCAAGCCACTCATAAGTTCATGAGGACTTAGGACATCTATAAACTTCTTTTTTATGTGCAATAAATAAAAAAAAAAACTTAAATTGAGAAGTTTCACATTTTTTTTCTGGTTCATTCCATTTAAAAAAACATTGTTCCAAAGATCTTTGTACAGGAGCCAAGACTCCAGCAAAAGTCTAGAGCAGGCCCGGTACATTGCTAGGTAGAAAATTATGATCCGTCCACTCTCTGCATACACTTTACTTTTCCCCATGTAGACATCATCTTCCTGATGGACTCTTGGAAGTCACTCATGCAGACTGTTTTTAGTATTCGCCTGTTGGTAGGACACAGTCTCACGCACAGGGACTTTGTGGCTACTTTGTAGGAAAAACAGGGAGAAATCACTCTTTCATTGCATGAGAATAACACTATGTGCGTGGGGTGCCAAGAGGGAATGAAGGGGGAATGTGAAATGTGGGTGAATTGCTAAAGCTTTAAAGGATTTGAGTGGGAGGGAGAAGTCTCTAGAATTAAAAACAAAGAGCACCACTGATTAGACCCATGATTCTCCCTCAGTCCTAGCCAGGCAGTAGAGCCCAGAGACTGCCAGTCTAACTGCTGCCCACTCACCCAGACCAAAAACTTTCCATAATTAATGGGAGAATTATGCTAGTTTCGATGATATAAATGAAGCATGTTGCAAGTAAATCTTAACTAATGTTGAAATAAAGTGTGTATATTGTGGGAGACTTGGAGAACCTTTAAGAAGCCCCAGCTATCTCCTAACCAAAGAGACCACTGACCTGGATCATTGCCTCCCACTCCAGCCTTCTATTAGGACCTGTATCTTTTCCTGAAACAGACCCGGGCTTTTTTTGAGTGACCCTCATCCCATACTGCCATGTGGCTGGGCTGCCCATCCGTGCTGTAGGTAATGAGCACTTGCTACTTCTCATATGACTGTTGGACACCATCAGCTGACTCGGTCAGGCCTCCAGTCCCACTTAACACTCTCGTGTGCAGTGAAAAACCACCAGCCGTTGGAGCAGACAGGCAGAGAGGAGGGTCTGAGTGTCAGAATGCCAGTTTAGCTCCAAGACAGAGGAAGCCTTTGGTTCCTGCCAGCCAAATCACATTCCCTTGGGTCTTTTGATTTTGTTTTCCAGAACGATGACAACTTCTTGAATATAATCTACGAAGCTTATCTCTTCAGCATGACACAAGCAGCCATGAAAAAGACAATGTGAAAGCAAAACATTTTCAGACTGATTTTCAAGGTCCTGTGGCTCAAGATTCTTTCACGTCAGTGGTGTTACCCTAAATGTTTCCGCCTTTTTTAAAAGTATGTACGATATGAATTAAAACATTTCAGAATTTTTTTCAGTCAAGCTCTTTTTTAATCACATCCTTTGGTTACACCTTGTACTAAGAATCGAGCAGATAGAAGTCTTTTGCTCATATCACACAGTAAATTCCAAGCTTAAATTATTTTGTCCTTGCAGGCATGGGGCCAGTTCTACAAGAAGTAGCCTCTCAGTAGGAAGGACTGTTCTGGAAACTTGGTTTCTTTTTTATTAATAGCTCTGGTTATTCTTTGAACGCGGGGAGTGTGGTTTCCCTGTTGCTGAGCTCCTTGTGCTGTAGCGCATGCCAGCCACCAGGTGGCAGTGTCACCCCACATACTAACCTACGCGGACCTACCCTAGCCTTTGGAGGTTTTCTTTTACCAAAGTAAACGTTTCATTTGTAAAAATCCAGTTGGCATGTTTTCCCAAGGCTTTTGAAGGGAAATTATTTCTAAGGATATTTATAGCTAGCTTCTAGAGGCGAGTTGTTCTAGGAGTCCACAAATGGCCCAGATTTCCAGTAACACTTCGTTTATCCCAGCTCCTGTTATTTCTTTTGGACCTAACCAGCCGAATATGCCTGCCTATGCTTCCAAATGAACATTTTGTCATTTTTAGCAAAACATGCTGAGAAGAAGTCTACAAAAGATTTTAAAGCTTTCTCTTGGCCTCTGAAGAGAGGTGCTAGGTTCTTTAGGGGCATAATGACAAAGACTCTTCAAGCTACATAGCAGATTGATTTTATGTTCACAGAGATGAGGAGCTTAATCTTGGAGGGAGTCAGAAGAGCCCTTGCCAAGTTGTTAAGGCCCAGAAGTGTCGATATGGGAATTAGTCTCTGCTGAATATTAGTAATAAATAAAGCTTTGCATTTCTATAGCTCTTTTTATTCTTAGATCATAAAAAATCTCTAGAATGCTGTCCAGAAGACAGGTTTTATTTTCATTTTATAGGTCATATAGGAGGCATGGGAAAAATAGGTTTCCTGATAGCTTCTGATGCTAAGACTTGGGCTTTAAGCTGTGGACCTTCATGCAGGCACACCATCAGTAGTGTACCTGGGAATACCACTTCCCCTGCTCCTGCAGGAGTGTGCCTTTTCTTCTACAGAGAAAAGGTGGGCAGGAAAGGAATTGACTCTTATTACCCTTGTGATGTGCCATTCACTGGACTGAGGAATCTACTGTTACCCTCCTACGTTTAGGAAGGAAGGATTTCTTTCTTTTTTCTTTTTCTTTTTTTTTTTTTTTTGACATCTCCTACAATATCTAACACAGATGTAAACCCATGTGATGTTCTAACAAAATACTTGAAATTAATAATTGTGTATGTAATACCTCCATACTCTCATAAGGAGAATGGGGCAAGGGGAGAGACACACATGACCTATTATCCCGAAATCAGCGATTGTGCTCTCTTCTGCAACACACATACTAAAATTGGAACAAAATCAATGATATACTTAACCGCTTGCCAACCTTTTCTTTAAAAAAGTCTCTTTGATCTTAATTACATGTTTAGAGTTGCTTCTCTAACTAGAGAGAAATGAATTCCATTTTAAATGTTTTAATATATCTGGGGGTAGAAAATGGCTGATTTCTGAAATATTTATTTTTTTAACCTCAGCAATGAATAAATAGAACAGAAATATCAATTGCAGCACCTAACGTGAAAGGATGCACAGTGCTATGTGACAGAAGAAAGGACCTGGGCCCAGCAGGGTCAGACCTGCACTGCAGGCTTCACTCGGGACTTTTTAGGTCAACGCCACAGTGATCTGTTTTGAAAAGTAATAAATTGTCCATCCTTTACTGGAATGAATCACTTTAAAAGTGACAGGCCCAATTCATTTAGACCAAAGACTAAGTCACCCTTTTAAAGGGCACTTGGTGATTGAGTGCTTATTTCTTCTACATGGCAAAACAGAGGAGACCTTCTTTGTACAAAGAGCTTCCTCTAGAGAGTCCAAGAAATAGATAAAATGGGTTATCTAAGGTACCCCAAATTAGATTTCATATATAAATTGACTTTTCTTTTTCCTACTTTCATCCCAAATTCTGAGACCATCACGGATGCCACTCCTAGGTGTCACTGGCTCCCAGGCAGCAGTTTTAAGCTAATTGAATTTCAGATGCAAAACTGAGATAATTATGCCTAAAGGCAGTGTTCTCCGACAAGGTGGATTTCAAGCTTGCAGAAGTTACGGAAGTCAGTTCTGCGAGGTGTGGGGACAAAACACACAGCCTTCATCAGGCAGTGCCTTCAGCGCCTGCGTAGGTGAGCCTCTTAGAGATGCTGTTTTCATTTGTAAAATGAAAGTAAGACCCGCCACACAGGGTCCTTAGATGGGGGCAATTTGTGGAAAGCGGTTCCTCTGTGCTGTGCATTCTATGAGTTCGTTCTCGCCCCCTCTGTACTGTTTGGTGTGTCCCAGTCTTCCGGCCACTGGGATGAGGCCTGAAACTGCTGGAGTGAACCTCAATGCCATCATTTGTCATCCACTGTGACTGAGTGTTAAGTCTTATATTGACACTTATGTTTCTGTGGTCACTTTACTATACCCTCTTCTCCCCTTCATCTCTTTATCAGTAAAATGAAAACAGTAACACTTACCCCTTCTTTCCGAAGGAGATGAACATGAGCTCTTTAAGACAAAGATGTCAGTGTGACCCGAGATCGTATTGTTACTGTCCCTGCATTTATAGGTGAAGTGCCATTTTACTTGTAAAACCAGAGAAGACAGTGCTGTTAATAGAATTTATAGTCCCTGAACTTCTGAAAAGACACATTGCTCAGTCTCCCCATTTAGAAAACCAGGCATGGAGGTAATTGCAGAGTGAGAGAAACATTTAACAGCATCTTTAAGAATTTTCTAGTGTTCGTACCCAGTCTTGCTGATAAAATTGGATGACATTGGCTATCTTCAGTTCTCTTGGGTGTTAAAGAGAAAAGCAACAGTTGACACATGTTAGAGCCCACATCCCCGGGTATGTAATGCTAACAATGGGAGGTGTCCCATCAAAGACCAGGCCTCTAAATACCAGGCTTCACCTGGATTCAACCATATGTTAGTACAAAGGCAAGGAAGGAGAGGAACTCAACTGAACTGTGAAGACAGTTCTTTGTTCTGCTGGGCAGGACAGGACAGGGCTGGGCTGGCCTGGGGTGGAGGTAGACGGTGCTGTGTTAGGAGTGAGGTCTCTAGAATCTATGGACAAATTGGCGGCTCCCTCGTTCTAGCCATAGAGAAGCCCTTTTTTCTCCAGTTTCTCCTCTGTTCAGACATGTGGCTCCTCCCTTTCCAAAGCAATCAGCTTGCTTCCTAAGCTTTGGAACATTGAGCCATCTTTAAGGCTAAATTTATCATTTGCAGCCAGCAGGTTGTAGCAACACTTCAACATGTAAAGTTGCCTGGCTGCACAGATTGGTGGGTCTCCCCAGCATTTTGCTGAATACTTGATTTCAGGTTTCAAGTGGTTGGCATCCCCCTCCCTCTTATAATTAGGATAGTGAGAGAGGCAGTTACAAATACTTGGTATATTTAACTCAATCTCGAGTATCTAGATAGATATTCACCAAATTGAGTTATGAGTAATGCCTTCCAACAACTTCGAGCCTTGAGAAAAGTACACAAATAAAAACTGCGTGTGTCGACTGTGGTCTTAAAACACCAACGGGGAGGTGGAAAGCATAGCTCTGTTGTTAACCTTCTCCAGGGACTGAGCAGTGCAGGCGGGCATTGTGGCTCTGAGCCAGCTAGCACAGCCCAAACCATGCAGCCGGGTTTCTTGAATAAGCCAGTCCTCTTGGACAAGGGCACAACAGGAAGGAAGTAAAGATCATTCTAAATAGACAAGAGAAAGGGTGGGAGACCCAATGTTTGTAAGCCAAAAACCTAAGAATTCCCCTATAAGTCTAAGGACCAAGATGAAAGGCACAAACTACCGAGTGAAAATCCAGGTAGGACATCCTGCCAAGGCTGGGAGGAGCTGAAACACTCAAGAGAGGCAGTGGGTGTTCCCAACTTAGTGATGCTGAGCATCACTAACAGCAACAATAAGGCCACTGGTCTAGAAGACTGCATATTGTCAGTGGCCCCATGACAGGTCCCATCCAGCTGTGTCCACACACGATTCTATGGAAGACATAAGCAGTGAAAGAAGCTCTGGTTCCTCCAAGAGATTTGTTCTCACTTCCTACCACCAGGCTGAGAAGTAATGCCGACTATGTCTTGCCTCAGCACAGCTAGAGCCTACACAATCAACTTAAGGGCTCAAAAGACCAAGATGGCAGTCCCAACAGGTAGGCTGCCATGAGCATCTTATCCCATATGGCAAAGAACATATACTTAGGGCCAAACAGTTCTGGATTTGAATCCCACCACCTCCTGTCTCTTTCTTCAACCAAGACAGTAGCAGGAAAGAAAATTATTTTCTGTGTGTTTATCATGGGAGCATAGAAGTTGTCGCTTTGGGTCAGAGCCATCTACGCTCCGTAGTGGCGTTTTCTTCTGGACAGCAGCCCCAGGGAATGTGGCAAGGGAGGAGTTGCTCTTCACTCCCATCAGCCTCAAAGGTTAGGTGTATCCCAGCTTCTCTTTGTTGCCATTTATGGCTCCATCATAGATCTGTCCAGAATTCTTTTTGATGCTTTCATATTTCCTTCCTATAGCACTTCCCCAGGGTTATGAGTTCCTTAAGTTTTATTCCCTGCTGTATGCATAGTAGCTCACCCAGCATGCCCAGAGGCTGAGAAACTGTGGCTTGACAGAAAATCCGTAAATATCAGACCCTGATGGGATGGGGGGCTCTGTTCTGCAGTGAAATGCCCAGCCTGTGTCTGAATGTCCATTACCCGTCAGATGCCTCTGTCATCCCCAGGCCAAACACAGTAACATCGGCTAAAAAGACAGCTACTCCTAGTTTTGGATTCCTGGAAAATGCTCATCCTCCCCAGTGCTTTCCCTTTCCTCTTAGAGGAATGTACCTCGTTCCGGTTCATATATCCAAAAAGCATGTCTATCTTTCCCACCCTTTGGAAATGAGCTGCCTTTCCCTAAACTCTTTTCCTCATGCCAAGTTTGGGGCCACTTCATTCATGCATGCTTGCATTCATTCATTCACTCAGTAAACATGTACTGAGCTCTCTGTGTGGGGAGACATAAGGGCAAATAAGACCTAATCCTGACCCAAGGATCTCACAGTCCAGGTTGGAAGGAGACTAACTGTAAGACGTGGTAAGGGCAGTAATTGATAGGCATGGGATATTACAGCACACCTAAAACAGACAGGAGGTTGAGAGAAGACTTCCAGGAAGAGGAGGCCTGAGCCGATTCACAAAGGACAGGTAAGGGTGGACAAAATGGGGGGAGGCGGGTGTTCAAGGCAAAAAAAAAAGATGGTGTAAGATAAGAAGGCAAGAAGCAACAATGGTGTGTAGCTGGATGGGAAGGAGGGAGGTAGAACACAAGCCACTTGGTGTTGCTGGAATTTAAATGGAAAGCTAGAGGGAGGCAGGAAACGTGGCTGGAGAAAGCCCAGGCCAGACTCCGCAGATAACAAGGAGCCTGGGCGATTCAGGCAGGAAGGGCCATGGTCAGATCCCTGGCAACTGAAGAGAGGGCAAAGGCAGGGAAAATGAGCAACAGGGACACTGTGGGGAGGTGTGGCAGGGGTTCACATGGAGGAGGATGATGACCTGGTCTGAGGCAGGGGTAGCTGAGGTTGTTTGAAAAAGAAGGGACAGTTACAAGAAATATTTAGGAAGCAAAATCAGTAAGACTTAGTAGTAAGTAAGATGATTAATTACTCATCTGCGGATAGTAGAGAAGAAATCAGGTTTCCTGCTTGGTTGCCTAGGTTGATGATCATGAGATTAGATGAGGAAATGCTGGCTAGAGGTGAATAATAATAATAGCAGATAGCACCTATTAAGTTCTTCATATGTACCAGGCACTTTTCTCAGTACTTAGTACTTTATTTCATTTGTCCCTCACTGAAATCCTGCGAAGCATCTCCTATTTTATGGCTGAGGAAACTAAAATTCAAAGTTCACTTCTTAATTGGACCATTTTACTAAGTCATTCAGAGGCAGGGCCATCCTTCCCCAGGGGCCCAAGCTGAATGGGATGGGAGGCAGGAGGTGGGATGGCCATGTTGGCAGGCTCGCCTAGGCTTGGGGAAAGGAGAACACACCGCGTGTGCTTCCCCAAATCCAGATTCCTCCCTGGGGCTGATGACAGCAGAGCAGGGCCAGTCCTAGGAATGAGGAAATCTGGGCCCAGACTGACGACCTCATCCTGAGCAAATGGGAACAAATGGTCACCACATATATTCTTCTAGAGATCCCCTGGTTCAGCTATGCAATTAGCACCAGCCTTAGACCAAGCCTAAAAGAAATCAGACTGCACACAAGGAGTCTAAAGTCAGGAGGCCACAGTCCGGGCCTGGCTCTGTCATTAATCTGCTGTGTGTAACTAAAGCCAGGTCATGTCAATGTTCCGAGCCACAGCTTCCTCTGTCAAATGAAGGGTTTGAACTAAACGTGGTTTCCTCCAATCTCAGCATCCAGCGTCCTTGCTCCTTTTGGGCCTTTCCTTTTGGATTAAGATGAAAGTTCAGAGGAGGTCACTGTCAAAGGTGGTCACTTGTCCTGAGTGTAAGGTGGCTCCCACTTTCCCTGCCTTCACTACCACCTGGAGACAGGCTCCCTCCATGCCCAGGATAAGGATGCTCTAGACTGTGGAGGGATGGCTTTACAGCCCCATTTTGGCTCTGCCATTGATCAGATCTGAGGTGTTGGGCAAATTATGTACCTTTTCTAAGCATCCCTTCAAGAACCCCATGGGAGGTCCTGCTTGCTTCTCTCAAATGCACTTTGTGACCTTGACCAAAGGCACTCACTGATCATAAAATGTAACCATGAGAAAGGCTTTTGTGATCATAATCTGACCCTTTCATTTTACTGATGAAGACAGGGCCCAGAGGTGAGTTTTGACCTGCCCAAGGAGGTACAACCAGTTAATGGCCAAACCAGTACCAAAACCTTGGCTTCACGGCAGCTGCCTCCTATGCCTCTTCTCCCAGCACAGCACAGCACAGCACAGCTCTCTCCTCCCCCCTAAGGGACTCCAGCATTCGTCAACCTTTAGAAGTCTGTGTTTATTTATAAAGCTGCTGCTTTCCTTCCAGCATCTGAGAGCATTTTACAGGCATTAATTAAGGAAGGTTCACAGCAAGCCCAAGAGGGAAGGAAGGGTTTGGGGCGGGGGTGGGGGGATTCTTTAAAGGACCAGTTTCTCCTGCTATGTGCTTCTCCCTGTTTTTCTTTAACTTCTCACTCTCCTCAGTACACACATGTGTGCACCCATACGTATGCACACATATACATGCATATACACGTATGTGCACACTCATACATATGCACGCATACACGTGTGTGTGCGGTCATGTATAAACACATATACATACACATATATGCATACACATGTGTGCGCACACACACACACACATACACCAGCCATCTCCAGCAGCCTTCTAGCATCCTTCATAGCAAACCTCTGCTGACTCCGTCCTGATTGCATCTCTGACGCCTCCCTGAGCCCCTTCCCTTGTGGTTTCACCCAACCAGCAGTGCCCAGAGGATGCTCCAGGGTCAGAGTCACTTCACCCCACACGACCCTCACCCCTCACCCCTCCTCTTTCCCAAATTCACTCCTAAATGTTGCGCACACTTCAGCTCATCTCCCACGCTGTGCAGAAATAGTCCTTTCCCCCTCCCATTAAGGCAGAAGAGGTTCATAGGGGAAGGCCAGGACCAATAAGGCACTTCAGTGTCGGTGGTAGGGCCACTGCACTGGGTTCCAAAGTACCACAGACTGCCAGACTTGCACAACAGAAGGGTATTGTTCACAGTCTGGAGGACAGAAGTCAGACCAAGGTGTCAGCACGGCTGATTCCTTCCAACCTGAAAGCCACGGTGGGGGAAAATGGGGGGGAGGGTGGAATCTGTTTCATGCCTCCGGCTTATCTCCTGGGGGTTTGCTGGGGATCTTTGGCATTCTTTGGCATTCAGAAGCATCACCCTGAGCTCTGCCTTTATCTTCACGTGATGTTCTCCCTGTATGCATGTCTGTCTCCGAGTTTTCACTTTTCATAAGGACACCAGTCACATTGAATTAGGGGCCTACCCTCATCCAGTATGACCCTGTCTTAACTAATTACATCTGCAATGACTCTATTTACAAATAAGGTCACATTTTGAGGTACCGGGGGTTACAGCTTGAACATCCAAATTTGAGGAACACACAGTTCAACCCAAAACAACTATGTCACTGAAACCACAGGTCCTCCTAGGCTAATTAGTGTCTGTCACTGGTGGCCTGAGTGACTCACATGAGAAATGTTCCTATTCAGACACCAAGATTATAACCCACTGGCTAGTGGCTGAGCCTCCTTACCTGGAGAACCCAAACATAGTTGTACACGAGTTTCTTCAAACTGGCCTTCGTGTATATGTGTTAATTGCTAGACACACAGTTCAGCAGTCAGTTTAGTCTGATTTAATTGCCAGACATGGGAATTAAACATGGGACATGGGAAGTTTTAACCCTGAGTGACCAGAGCCGGGGACTCTTCCTTGCTTGTGCCTGTCACTGTCTTGGATTCCATTCCTGACATCGAACGGGCCAGGTGTCCTTCTCTTGGCAACAAGCCTGGAAAGGATGGTGACCTCAGAGTCCCACTGCCTGCTGACTGCAGAGACTCTTGGGGTCCATTGAAGTTCAAGTTTCTAAAGCCTATGCTTTCTGCCTGCATTCTGCCTCCACCTCACTGCTGCTGTTGCTCTTTGGTTTTCAATTTTTCTGTCAAACTCTGTCCCTTTCTACCTTGGGCACAGAAAAAAACTGGATTATTCATACTCCTTAGTTTCTATAAACCTTCATTATTGGTTTGGACAAGAACATTTTTTTTTATTTTATTCATTTCTTTTCTTCTATGTTCAAACCACACTGCATTCCCTTCCTTCCTAACAGCCTCCCCACAACCATTCTATTGAGCCCAAATGTACTCAACACTCTTAATTATCAGGGAAATGCAGACTGAAGCCACAATGTGGCACCACACACGGCCACCAAAGTGGCTAAAAATCAAAGGCTGACAGTATCTTGAGTTGGCAAGGGTGGGTATCCATTAGAATTCCCATATGCTGCTGGAAGAAGTGTCAAATGACACATAGCCTGTCAGAGAGAGGACAATGCCTACTATCCTGTGACCTTTTTGTTTGTATGTGTTCTTACAAAATGTGTATTGTTTTGTACAATAAAGTATGGATTTATTTTTTATTGAAGTATAACAGATACACATAAATAATGCAAATGTTAAGAGTACAACTTGACAAATTTTATAAATAACTGTGTAAGTATGTCTGGGTACACCACCCAGATGAAGATATAAAAATATCTGCATGGGTCTCTCATAGCCTTGTCGGTCAAAACTAACCCCAGAGAGACCATTTTTCTGATTCCTACCATCAGAACTTCACACAGTGAAGCCCACCTGGGCTTGAACTTCACACAGTGGAGTCATACAGATTTTTTGTTACCGGCTTCCTTCACTCATCACTATGTTCATTTTTTTTTTAAATCTCTGTGTGGTATTCAGCCATGTGGACCTTTGAATTGTTGGACCTATTAATAGACCGTCAAGTGTTTCCAATTTTTCTACTCTTCTGAATAATAAAGTTACTGTGCACATTTTGGTACATGTCTTTTTGAGCTTCTTTCTTTCAGGTGTGCACTCAAGAGTAGTACTGTGGGTCACAGGATAGCAGGCTTTGTCCCCTGTCTGACAGGTTACATGCCATTTGACACGTCCTCCAGCAGCATGTGTGAGTTCTAACGGATACCCATCCTTGTCAACTCAAGATACTGTCAGCCTTTTATTTTTAGCCGGTTTGGTGGGTGTGTATGGTGTCACATTGTGGCTTCAGTCTGCATTTCTCGATAATTAAGGGTGTTGGGTACATCTGCTGTACATGCGGTTATTGGCTAATCCCATATATGGGCTGTAAAGTGCCTGATCAGGTTTCTTGCCTATTTTTTAAGTGGCCTATTTGCTTTTTCATATTGATTTGCCTTCATTCTTCAGATGTTCTCATATAAGTTATTTATGTGCACCCACACTTTGTTCACACAGCCCCCCATCGCTCTGTGCAGTTGCTCCTGTGTCTATGACTGAAGTGCTGGGACAGAAAGGCACTCAATCCAGGACACTTTTGTCCTTAAACTTGATAACATGCAAACTGTTGTACAGAATCTCCATCTCTCCACACTTCACTGACTCTAGGATGTGTCAACCTCCCACTCCTTTGTACTTAAGTATTATAGTCCCAAAGCTGAACTCTCTTGTGTCAATGCAGGTAAGCCCAGAGGAATGGCTCTCAAACTCTGGACACTGCACTGGGTTCCCCCAGGGAGACTTGGGGCCTCACACCTCAGTAGGTCTGGGACAGGGCCTAGGAGCCTGCATTTCCCACAAACTCCCTAGATTATTTGATATGCAACCAGGTTTCATCTACTCAAGAAGTATTTATTGAGCATTTACTAATAATGCCAGCTACTAAGCACCAGGAATAGAGCAGTGAACAAACAAATATTTCCCCCTTGAGGAGGAGATGGATAAAAAGAAAGACAAGTAAAATATATAGATATTAGAGAGACAGAAACACCAAGGAGGAAAATTAAGCAGAGAAAGAGTATGGCAGATTCAGAATGAGGATTGCACTCTTTGATAGGGTCACAGACGGTCTCACTGAGAATGAAGCATTCAGTAAGGACCTGAAGGAGCTTCAGGAGTGAGCTGCAGGGGAATCTGGGGGAGGGCAACTGGACAAGGACACAGCTGCTGCTCCTTAACTTCTTAACTCTTTGCTGCCTCTAACTTGTTGGCTACACCTGGAAAACCACTTGCAGGGCCAAATATTTCTGAAACCTGTGAAGAGGCCACCCACCAGCTGGAGGCAGGCTCTACTGCCCACCCTCCAGTGCCCACACCTCACTGGTTGATCACACAATACCTGTCCACCACTCCCTTTCTCCATCCTATCAGACCTCAATGTTTTGGGTATCCTTTGTGTGGTCACATTCTTTTGGGGAGGTGGGCCCAGCCCCAGCAGGAGGGGAATTATGATTGCTTTAAGCTAGTTGTGGCGGTTCTTCTCCCTTGCCCTTTACTCCTTCAAGCATGACCCTAGAATACAGTCTGGCTGTTGAAAAAGAAAAGTCTGCTGGATTATTTCTGCAGCAAATATTCCTCACAGATAAGCAATGCCAGGTAAAATCAGTCCTTCAACTCCTTCAAGATATTATGATGTCTGACCATAATGCCTAGAACAATGGCAACTCTCTTGTGACCATGAAGGGAGCTAGGCTGAGGACAATCCAAAATACTGAGGATGACAGGGAAGAAAGATGGGAAGAACTTGACCTTTGGTACATCATTGAGCTGCTGTATTAACCAACTTTGAGACTGTCTAGAGTTCTTATGTAAGATATTAAATTGCCATCATTTAAGCCAAGTGAATAGGGGTTTTCTGTTATTTTCAGGCAAAAGCACTAACTGATATCCACTCCATTGATATACCTTGAGCCTATTTAAGACATCCTTCCAATAGTTCCCTGAAGATACGGGCTAAGCAGAGTCTACTCTCTACTCTTACGACCTAGTGGACCATCAGGTGTTTGGGATATACTCGGGCTTACTTTTAGACTTCATCTGCCATCACAACAGCATAAAGGAAGTTGCATGGAGCAAAGGGCAAAGAGAGTCAGCTGCGCCAGCTCTGGGTTCCCACACTCCCCTATTGGGTTGGGATTTTTTTGTGTGTCTCCCTCGTCAGCAGCCTATGAGCTTCCTCCAGAGCAAGAAATTACCATCATCCTAGTGGCTCTGAGTCCTCAGGGTCTTGCACAGTGCTGGATGTATACTAGGTGCTCAGCAAAGGTTTGCTGAGTGTTGGCAAGACATGGAGAACAATTGAGAAACAGGAAAAGAGGAGGAACAGAAGGGGAGGCAGAGAGGGGAAAGCTAAGAGGGTTAGGGAAGTGGAAGAAAGTGAGGAGTGGGGTTCCAGACAACTATTTGCAGAGAAAAATATGTGTAGCGTGTCTTCTTCATAGGGACCATAAAGGAAGAAAGCAAGGCTGTGAAACAGAAGGTTGAACACCCAAGGGACCCAGAGGCCAGTGGTCATGGACAAATGAGCCTGAGCACACACCTCATTATCAGCAAGCCCATCTGGTCCCCCTCCTCCCTCCCTCCCAGTATGCCTCCTCTCTTGTCCCTGTTCTCTCTCTCTCTCTCTCTCTCTCTCTCTCTCTCTCTCTCTCTCTCTCAGAAATGAGGACACAGCTTATGCTTATAGGGATGAACTTTTAGTTGTGTGTAACTCTAGCTATGGTTCCCAGAAATGCTTTGGGGATTCATCAGAACCAATAACTGCCTTTTGTCTCCTCACCTACATTGCTCATTCTGCTGCTCCAGAATAGTTGCTGAAGCAAGCACAGATATCACCCACCCCCACCTCCAGGGATGTGCTGCAGTCTCCCTGTGAGACTGCCTACCTGCATTATGGGTAACTGATCCATGGACTGTGGCCAGGAGTATGAGGATTGTGACAGTGACAAGGAGAGCCGTGATGACCACAGGATTTAGTGAGTGCTTGCCATGTGCCAGGCAATGTGGAGGATGTGGCACATATCCTCTCACACACCCCTGACACCACCCTTCGTTCTATTAAGCAGGAAATTTAGAGTCTCCCTCTGATCCCCCACATAATCAGAGTGGTTCCAACTCTCATTTGCCACTTGACCTTCTGAGATTTTGTCTCCCCAAGGTAGAGGCAGAAGCCCCTTCCCCAAGCCTCTGAGGTGTTCCCAAGGGTATTGTGAATTGGAAGGTTAGCTCAACCAGGGCAAGGCATGGGAACATCCCACTGGAGGATGGCTGGCCAATGGAGTGAGAGTCCATTAATGAGGGCAAGGTACCACTCACCAGCTGGTGCTTCATTCAGTTTCCCAGCCAGAGTAAACTGACAAAGCTTTGCCTCACTCGTGTGGTCTCCCTGCTCAGGATAAAGTAGGTAAGAACTTCCTAAGGTTAATGGGGTTCATTGTAATCACACATCAGTGCAATTGATGGGCAATATTTTCCTTACAGATTGCATCAGGAAAGCCCTGGACAGCAGACCTGGTGCCTGCAGGGTCTCTTCACTTTGTTTTGCCCTAGATAGTGCCAACCTGAGGGTTCGCTGCAAGTAGACACTTAACAGGCCCTTCCTGGCCTTTCTGGAATGCCATCCCTGGGAAGCTCCAAGCTGCAATTTCTGAGCAAACTTGCAACCTGAGTGAGGTAATTTTCACAGAACCTGGCCCAGCTCTGTGAGGAAACACTCCACTCCCCGCCAGGACCAAGGCCTTGCCATCCTCATTGCTTTTGCCTCCAACTGCTCCCACCTGCTGTGGCCCATAGGGCTTAGCACTGGGGTTCCTAGCTGAACACTACTACGTTTCAGCACCTGCTTCCAGCACCTTGCTCCAGCTGGCATGGGCCCCAGGATTTTTAATGACAGGGCCAGGTTTTGAGAACCACATTGCCAGGATACGGCTGAACAATTCTAATTTAAGCTCATGCAATTTTTCAGACACAGGCAGTGGCGTGGCCTGTGGGACTTATTTCCACTCCAATCTTGGCTGCCAGTCCCGGGGGGGACATTACACACGCAGGCTGCAGACTGCCCCCACCTGTTTAGGGGAAGTCCACAGCTAATTTCTCAGGGACTCTCCCAGGATTCCTTCCTCCTCCACCAGGACCCGTGGGGGCATTCAGAGGTCTCTCCCTGGGGTGCTGCCCGGGCCTCTCTGCTTCCCCCACCGTTTTTCACTTCAGCCAAGTCTCACTGCTCAGCTTCCTGCCTGCCCAGGAAGGAGTGGAAACACTACAAACAGAAGTGATGGAAGTGACTCGAAGGCCTTCCTAGTGACGCAGTCCTAGCAGCAGTCTCCTCCGGAGGACAGTTTCCAAGGGAAACGGACATAGTTTCCACTTTCCCCCATGCAGAGATTCCGGATGGACACTGCCTGTTGGCCTCACATGATAAGAATCACCAAGACCCCTTTACCACAGGCAGCTGACCTCAGCCCCAGCCTGCTCTTCCTCTTTGCCTCCACTTTGACAAGCCCTTTTGCACCTTGTATCCCCTGGCCCATCTTCCTCTTCCTTTTTGATAATTGACATATAACATCATATTAGTTTCAGCTGTATAACGTAAGGATTTGATAGTTGTCTATCCTGTGAAATGATCTCCATAGTAAGTCTAGTGAACAATATTTTCTTGCAATGAAAACTTTTAAAGTCTACTCCATTAACAACAACAACAAGAAACTTTCAAATATACAATAGAGTATTATTAACTATAGTCACCGTGCTGTACATGACATCCCCAGGGCTTATTTATTTTCTAGCCGAAAGTTTGTACTTTTTGACCCCTTCACCCATATCATCCAACCCTAACCCCTTGCCTCTGGCAACCACCAAACTGTTCTCTGCATTTTTGAGTTCAGGAGTTTAGATTTCACGTGTAAGTGAGATCCTACAGTATTTGTCTTTGTCTGACTGATTTCACTTAGCATAATACCCGCAAGTCCCATCCATGTTGTCAGAAATGGAAGGATTTCCTTCTTTTTATGGCTGAGTACTATTCCATTGCACATATAAAATATTCAGCTGAACCTTGAACAACATGAGTTCCAACTGTGCAAGACCACTTATATGTGGGTTTTTAAGAGCTGACAGCAAAGGCCACAAGGCATTTATTTAGGACTGCCCGCCCTGTTCTCCACGGAACCAAACCAGAGGTGGCTGGCACAGAGATTGTGTCTGCTGCTGAGTAGCCAGGAGTCCCACAGGGGCCACCGGCAGCCTGTGGGTAGGCCTGCAGGGCACCTCACATGTCCACAGGGCAGATTGGTCAAGTTCCCAGGACTGGAGGTAGGAGGCCAAGCTGAAGCCGAGGAATGTGCCCAGAGAGCAGGGATATTGCTGTTCAGGGAGCCCTGCACCCTCAGTACCTTCATCCCTGGAGCCCTCTTCATGCCAGTCTCTGGGGCTGCTCAGGGGAACCACTGGCCTCTGGCCACTCCTAGGCCAAGTGAGAACCCCTGTCCACAATGGTGCCTTGGCCCCGTGGCTTCCCTGAGGCTGGTGCATTCATGTGTGGCCACAGCTGCCAACGACCAATGGCTGGTGGTGCACCTCCAGGCCACCGTTGCTGCCCACAGACTGCCCAGTGGCTGCCACCGCTGGGTCAAGGCCACCAGCGTGTGGAATATCGCCATCCTGAGAAGTCTGGCTATATGCAGAGTGTTTTTTAAATATATATATATATATATATATATATATATATATATATATATGTGTGTGTGTGTGTGTACTATACTATAAATGTGTTTTCTCTTCCTTATGATTCTCTTAATAACATTTTATTTTCTTAACATTAATGGAATAATCCATTACCACATTTTCTCTGTCCATTCATCCATCAATGGACACCTAGGTTGCTTCCATGTGTTGGCTATTGTAAAAAATGCCACGATGAACATGAGGGTGCAGGTATCTTTTTGAGATAGTGAGGAACCTCTGTACTGTTTTCCATAATGGCTGCACCAATTTACTTTCCCACCAACAGCATATGAGGGTTCTCTTTTCTCCACATCCTCACCAGCACTTGTTATTTTTTTTTGTCTTTAATGCTAGTCATTCTAAGAGGTGTGAGGTAATATCTTATTGTGGTTTGATTTGATTTGCGTTTTGCTGATGATGAGTGATGTTGAGCATCTTTTTTACATACCTGTTGGCCATCTGTATATCTTCTTTGGAAAAATGTCTATTCAGATTCTCTGCACATTTTTCAATAGAATTGTGGTATGGCTTGGGGGGGGCGTTGGTTTGGGGTTTTTTTGTTTGTTTTGCTTTGTTTTATTGATATTGAGTTGTATAAGTTCTTTATATATTTTGGATATTAACCCTTTATAAGATATATGATTTACAAATATTTTCTCCCACTCTGTGGGTTGCTTTTTTATTTTGTTGATGTTTTCTTTCCTTTGCTGTGCAGAAGCTTTTTAGTTTGATGTAGCTCCATTTGTTAATTTTTGCTACCTGGGCCCATCTTGACAAACACTTTACATATGTTTTAATGTGTATGAAATTTCCCTTCATCTATACATGCTGCATACATGTGCTTGAATGAGGACCTTGCGTGTGTGTGTGTGTGTGTGTGTGTGTGCACGCTTACTAGACTCCCAAACCACTAAGGCCCTGAGGTGCTTCTTCCTCCAAGGATTCAAATGTCTTACATTTGCATAGAACATCACATTCTCATGTCCACTATCTTACATGGTCCTCTCTTATAAGAATCACACACATCATTGTATATAGATGACAAAATCAAGAGGTTAAAGTTTTAAGTCATGCAGATGACTAGCGTCATGGCAAGAACTAGAACTAGGTCTCCTGACCCCTAGGTGGATGCAGCTGCTCTTTCCAGTGATCCAAACTATGAAGGAAGTTGGTAGCCAAGGAAAAGCTCCTAGACTCCATGGATCCTCGTGCCCTGCAGCTGAGTCCTCCCCTTCCCTGACCTTTCTACATACCCTGTCTTCTCCCCTGAAAAAGAGGGAAAAAGCTCTTTGCCAGCTCCCCTTAAAATGTCCTGGGAGTTAAGGTCTGCCTGTCAATCCTTCTATGGAAGAGAATTTATATGTAAATAGTAATAGAGGATGTTTTTTAGGGCCAGATCCTGATTCTGCTTAGGGAGTGTGGTATACCAGTTGCCCACATAACACCCCCTTCTCCTGTTCTTTCTTGGTAACAATGTCCAGCCCCGGGCAGGACATCATGATTTATTAAACCAGGTGAAACAATCCTGTTCCCATATTTCCAATATACCTTGTAGCTCATTGTGACTATGTGACTCACTTCTACCCAATGGGTCAGAAACACAAGCCTGCTGGCAAGGGGCAGAGAGGTGAGTAAAATTCTGGAGAAATTTTTTGTCTCATGTTTAAAAAATGAACAGAAGCATCTGGCATTGTGCTTCACCTTCACTCTACCTTGAACTCAGGCATGATGTTTGGAACAGCAGCAGCCCTTTTGTGACAATGAGATAACAAACAGAAGAGGACTGTAGCAAGTGAAGGAGGGAAGGGTAGAAAGAGGGAGCTCTGGAGGACTTCTGGGAGCATCACAAAGCAGTAAACCCAGACCAGCAACTGCCAACTGCAGACTCCTGGCTCTAGGTTAACAAATCCTTATTTGTTAGCTGTGTATCTTGTTACTTGCAGCTGAATGCATTCCTACCTGACAGGGAGTATCATCCCTATTTCACAGATAAGAGAAATGAAATCCCTTGGATGACAGAATAAGGAAGAAATAGTGCTAGAGCTCAAACCCAGATCCCTGCACACAAGAGCCTGAGCTCTCTTATTGTCTAAAAAGAGTTTTGTTAAACAAATTATTAATATAAATAAGTTTGCAAAGAGAACGTTTATCCTATTTAAAAGGATAACTACAGGTTAATTACGAATGAAACTTATCTTCATATTAAATCATGCACATTGGCCCCTGTCCCCAATGCTATGCGTGTCCTCCCCTAGCCATGGCCACATGGCTGGCCCCTCACAAGAGGATCTGGGATTCACTGGGGCTGAGCAAACACAATCTTCCTTCAGATACAGGCAGTGAGGCAGGAAGTCAGGGTAGCCTGAGGAGGACTCCAGCACACCAAATTAGCCTAAGCCCCACTACCTACAATGAGGAAACTGAGATCCAGAGAGGGGAGCACTTTGCCCAAAGTTACCTCTAGCTAAGGCCAAGCTGAGACCCAACACCAGGCCTCCTTCCCCAGGTGGGTGCACTCTCGGCCCTCCCAGAGGCTTCCAGAGTTCCTCTGTGTACTGTGACTCCAAGCCCACGTGGTCAACAGGTGGACCAGGTTTGAGGACAGAGCCCTTTGCTTCCCAGTGTGTGTCTCTACAATGAAGCTGCTGTCCTGTGAATGCCCATCGGTTTCTGGCATGGACAATGTCACACTGCCACACTATCCATACATGGGGGTCCTGAGTCCCCAACACCAGAACTGGAAGCACACAATCCTGGCCCATTGCTCATTGCAAGCCCTCACTTGGTAAAATGAGGGAATTACTGGCTTGTGGCTGGTACCTCTCAGCAAGCACTTCCTTTGGTCCTTCCTCTCAAAGCCTATTTCTTGAAGCCTGAATTTCCTCGAGACCCCTCCCCACACTCCTCCTGGGGCTCTGAGCAGGAGGGAGATGCAGAGAACTGTGGACTTTCACCATCTCCTTTATCACAAGTGCCCCTCTCTCCCCCCTCAGGGACCTCCTCCTGGGGTTTCTTTTTGCCCCAGTCTCCCACCCTCCTTTCTTGCCCCTCCCAAACATGCACGCGTGCACACACACACACACACACACACACACACACCTGCTCACCTTCCTCTAATAAGCCACCTGTCAGGTATTTACAGACCCCACAGGTCTCCCAGTGACCTTCTCCAGCTGCCTGCTTGGCCAACCTCTAATCAGCCTTGTGCCCTCTGCCCTGGGGCTTTGATGTGCCTCAGACCCTCCAGGCAGAAGTGACAAGTCAGGGGCCTGATGTCCCACAGGCAATTGCACCAGCAAATCCAGGTTGAAGTTAGGCTGGTGCTGGGTTGTCACCTGCATCCATGTGGTGTTTCTATGTGGTCAGGGGGGAGGTTGTGTGTGCAGCTGGGTGGAAGGAGGCATGTTGAGTTAGACCACAGCACTTTGTTCTGTGGCCATATTCTTCCTCCCTTTTCCCTTGTAAGAATTGGCTAAGCCATGATTAAAGGCATTGGCAATATGAACATTACTCTCTCTTTCAAAGGTCTAGAATCCAGCCAGAACCAGTATTTTTTAGCAATGGACATTTTAAAAATGGGAAGCAGCCTCAGGAAGACAGAGCAGAGTGTCCAAACTCCCTTGGCTCTGCTCATGGCAGCTATACATGCTTCCCCTTTTTTCCTACTTAAAACAAAAATTGTGGTTAAAAAAAATCTCACAAAATTTACCATCTTAAGTGTTTGAGGGTACAATTCAGTAGCATTAAGTACATTCACATTATTGTGTGACCAAGACCAACCATCAGGATTCTTTTCATCTTGCAAAACTGAATCTGTCTACCCATTAAACATTAACTCCCCAGCTCCTGGCAACCACCACTCTGCTTTCTGTCTGCATGAACTTGACTCCTCTAGAAACCTCATATAAGTGGAATCAGACTTCTTTTGTTTTTTTTAAAAAAAAAATATTTATTTTTGAGAGAGAGAGAGAGAGAAAGAGAGCACGAGCAGGGAAGGGGCAGAGAGAGAGGAAGACACAGAATCCAAAGCAGGCTCCAGGCTCTGAACTGTCAGCACAGAGGCCGGCATGGAGCTTGAACCTACAAACTGTGAGATCATGACCTGAGCCAAAGTCGGACACTTAACCGACTAAGCCACCCAAGCGCCCCCTTCTTTTGTCCTTTTGTGACTGGCTTATTTCACTTAGCATAATGTCCTCAAGGTTCATCCAAGTTGTAGGCTGAGTCAGAATTTCCTTCTACTATGTTCTATTGTACGGATTATTCTGTTGTATGGAAATACCATATTTTGCTTATCCACTCATCCATCAGTGAACAATTGAGTTATTTCCAGCTTTTGGTTCCTGCAAGTAATATTGCTATGAACAAATATTGTAGTGTCCAAATATTGTAGATGCCCTTTGTGATGTCCTCTGTCATTTGAAGATGAAATGAACCACCCAAGACACATTTGCAAAAGGAAGGGGCAATGAGTGCCTTTGCATGGTTATGCGGTGGTTTCCAAATTGAGTTCAGGGCCCTGGGAAGGGAGGGGGGAAGAGCAAGCAGGACCTGGACTGACCCCCCTCACACTGTCTCCTACCAGAGTATCTCCACTTCCAACCGTTCATCCATTTCCCATGTATTCTCCCATTTGCACTGAGCACTGATTTAGACGGTGGTGGGAATACGGCACAGAGAAAATCAGACCACAGTCCCTGTACTCACAGAGGTTATGCTTTGGTGGAGTGGACAACAGATGAGCACAAGCCATAACGAAATACTGTACATGATATGTTTGATGGCAACCCCTAAGCAAAAAAAGTGCAGGGAAAGCCCAAAGCAAGAAGAGTCTGGGAAGAGGGATATGAAATGTTGAAGGCAGGCAAAATTTTAGATCCTGTAGCCACGGAAGGATTTACTTACTGAAAAAAACATTTAAAAAAAAAGAAATGTAATTCACTCACCACAAGAGTCCCCATGTTAAAGTGGCTTTCAGTATATTTACAAAGTTGTATACCACCACTATTATCTAATTCCAGAACATTTTCAGCATTTAAGGTGATTTTTGAGAAATATCTTATGCTGGATACCTTCCATCTGCTCCTCCCTCCATGCTGTCTGCCCCTCTTGGCCCAGAACATGGGTGGGCTGTATCAATGGGTTCCTTCTAAGGGGGCCTCCAGGTGGCTTAAATAGCTGGGAGCACCTGCTGGAGAAAAGAGGAGGACTCACTCTTCAAGTTCCCTCTGGGTGGGGTCCCCACAGACTGGCTGCATCCTGAGGCCACTGTCCCTGTGAGATGGTCATCTCCATGGAGCTCACTCTCCAGGTTCCAGGGACTCCCCTCCCCTTGTCCCTTCATGCCTAGGGATTGGGTGCCTGCTGTTTCCAGCCCAGGATAAGGCAGTGTCCCTGTCATTTCCACACACACCCTGTCCATACCTCTGTAAATAGTCCCTTTATTACACTCTTCTCAAGGCACCCAATTCAAGTATGCCGTCTCTTCCTGCCAGGAACCCTGACTGACAGAGGCCTGATGGAAATGAGGGAGCCAGCCACCCAGGGGCAGCAGGGCAGGCAGAACCACTGAAGGGACTGCAAGCTCAAAGGCCCTGAGGCGGAAGCAGGCCAGACTTGCTCAGGCAGCAGCGAGATGCCACTGTGGGAGGGGGCCCATGAGTAAGGGCAGACAGCACAAACAGGCCAGGGATGAAGCCAGGTCCAGCTCATGTAGGGCCTTGTAGGCTGTGGCAGAAACTTTGGCTTTTACCCTAAGATGCATAGCCTCTGAGGCTTCTGAGCAGAAGAGCGACACGGTCTGACTTACCTTTTAAAAGGAGCCCTCAGTTGCTGTTCTAAGAATAGACTGAAAAAGGGCAAGAGCAGAGGCAGGGAGACCATCTGTCAGACAGAGGCCCAGCAGGAAATATGTGGGACACTCATAATGGGAAAATTGGAGGAAAGTTTCTTACAAAGGTGCAGATGTAGAGGAAACACAAGGGTAACCCAGAGCTTTGGAGCCACTGAGATGTTAATATTTTCCAAGTCATGGGAAGGAAGCAGTTACTAGTGGAGCCCAAAGAGAGCATGGAGGTCAACTTTATATGTCAGCTTCACTGGGGCACAGAGTGCCCACCCATTTGGTCAAACATTAATCTGAGTGTGTCTGTGAGGGTGTTTCTAGATGTGATTAACTATGTATGTATGTATGTATGTATGTATGTATGTATGTATTTATGAGAGCGAGAGCATGGGAGAGGCAGAGAGAGGGTAAAAGAGTCCCAAGCAGGCTCTACGCACTCAGCGAGGAGCCCAACACAGGGCTCGGTCCCACAAACCATGAGATCATGCATGACCTGAGCCAAAATCAAGAGTCCAACAGCTCAACCGAGCCACCCAGGTGCCCATAGATGAGATTAACATTTGAATGGACAGACTTAAGTAGATTGCCTTCCCTAATGTGGGTGAGTCCTATCGAATCAGTTGAGGGCCTGAATAGAACAAATGCTGATCCTTTCTGTGAGTAAGAAAGAATTCCTGCCTGACAGCCTTCAAGCCAGGGTATTGGGGGTTTTTTCCTTCCTTCAGACTCAGGAAACATCAAAGCTCCCCTTGGGTCTCAAGACTGCTGGCCTTTGGACTGAAACACCATCAGCTTTCCTGGTTTTCAGACCTTTGGACTCAGACTGGAAATATACCATCTACTCTCTTGGGTCTCCAGCTAGCTTGAGGCTTGTCAACCTGCTTAATTGTGTGAGCCAATTCTTTATAATAAATCTGTATATACACACACATACTCTCTCTCTCTCTCTCTCTCTCTCTCTCTCTCTCTCTCTCACACACACACACACACACACACACACACACATCTTATTGGTTCGGTTTTCCTGGAGAAGACTGGTTAATACAAAGAGATGGTTGTTCAGAGGTGCCCTCCTGAAGAAGCATAGTGGTGTTGGGTTGAAGATCGTGGCCAGCACAAGGAGACCTCACTCTCTTTCCAGGCACCTGCTGAGGCTCCCTGTTAGCTGAGCTCCCTGTTAGCCTCAGCAGAGGTGGTCCATACAGATGAGACTCCCAGGGCACCGAGCAGGATACACAGCATAGAGCCTAGATCTGGAGAGACAAACAGAAGGTGTCCAGCATAAGTAGTAGGAAGGATGTCACAATCCAGGGAAGAGACAATGGTGGCTTGGGCCAGGGTGGTGGCTGTCGGTTGGGGAGCAATGGCTGGATTCTGGATATATTTGTAAGGCAGAGCTGGCAGAATTTGTTAACGGCCTGGATGAGCAGGAGTGAGAAGAGAAGGGTCATAATGACTCCAAGGTTTCTGGGTTGAACAACTAGAAGAACAGGGTTGCCATTAACTGAAATAGTTTTCTTTGGTTTCTGCAAAAATTTCTTTTGAAGAAATGACTCAATTGCTAACAAAATGTTCTGAAATCCTTGATAGCATATTTTATATTTTGTCAATGAAATACACTGCTCTTGCCTCATTTGATCTTCACTATCCCCTGAAGCAGGTAGGGGAGGTATTCGATGACCAGTGGGGAAATGGAGCCTGGGCACAGGGCCTCGCCTGCAGCTGTGCTCATTCATATTGATGGAATGAAGGGGAAATTGACATGGAATGGTGGGAAATACTGATTTGTCATACTCGGTTATAGAATCAGGCCTAGAGACCTGATTCGTTCCATTGTCTGCCCTTTCATTGCTCAGACAGGAAGAGCCCAGAGATGAGTGAGCTCCAACCTAAGCTTAGTCCTTGAGGAGCTAGTAGACCAACTCCACAGGGACAGTCACCAATAATATAAAGAAAGTGTGTGTGGAGAAGAGGGGGAGAGTGGGAGTGGGGAGGCGGGGAAAGGGGACAAGGGAAGAAGAGGGCAGGATGCACACCTTAAAGAGGAGAGCTTGGGAATTCTCACTGACCAGTGCTCACTGAGCGATAGACAAAGAAGTACACTTGTAGTCTGTGCACAAAGGAGCTTAGCACAAATACATGACTCTTTTATATCTTTTCCTTCCCTGTTTCTTTTCCTTCCCACCCACCTGTTCCCCTGTACTGCCACACCCATAAATCGGTACTTTCTAATAGATGTGGACTTGCAGCAGGGGAGATTTGAGTTATATTTTAGAAAGAACTAATATAATCCCTTCATAATTTAGGTATAATCTAACTTTTCTTCAGCCTCATCTCCTACAGCACCTTTCTCACCTCACTTACCCCCAACCCTTCCACCCTTGCCATCCTCCCTTATCCCTCACCCTACTACCCTCACAGTGGAACCACGTCTGCAAATTTTTGACCCTCTTGCCATTGAGAGGTAGGGTCTGTGTCTCCTCCCTTTGATAATTAACTAACCAATAAAACACAATTGAAGTGATGCTCTGGGACTTCCATGGCAGACCATAAAAGGCAATACAATAACCAGTATATTCTCTTGGGATTCTAACTCTTGGACCCCAGTCACCATGCTGTGAGGAAACCCAAGCTGTCCACGAAGAGGAAGTCTGAGCAGCCATGTGGAGGAAAACTGAGTCTCCTAGCCCTCAGCCTGAGCTGGGTTCCTAGCCAATAGTCGGCACCAACTTGCCACCTTGGAAGTGGATCTTCCAGCCCCATTAAGCTGTCCTGCTGACACCGCATGGAAGAGCCTTCCCTGCTGGGCCCTGCCTAAAATGCACATTCATTAACTAAATAATATATTGATTTATTTTAAGCCACTAAGTATAACTTAGTATACAGTTATGGATATCTGATATTTTGACTATTTTCCAACAAGTGTATACAACATAACATGACCATGGTTTCCTACTCTTGTTCCTTCTGTTTCTTGTATGCTGTCTGTTCCTTATAACTATCCATTGAGGAGTCTCCAATTGGTGAACTCTATTCATCATTTAAAGCCCAAGTCAAGGGGCACTTGGCTGGTTCAGTTGGAGGAGCATGCAACTCTTAATCTCGGGGTCGTGAGTTTGAGCCCACGTTGGGTGTAGAGACTACTTAAATAAATAAAACTTTAAAAAAATAAATAAAGACTTGGGAATGCAAGCTGGTGCAGTCACTCTGGAAAACAGTATGGAGGTTCCTCAAAAAATTAAAAATAGAACTACCCTACGACCCAGCAATTGCACTACTAGGTATTTTTCCAAGGGATACAGGTGTGCTGTTTTGAAGAGACATATGCACCCCAATGTTTATAGCAGCACTATCAACAATAGCCAAAGTATGGAAAGAGCCTAAATGTCCATCGATGGATGAATGGATAAAGAAGATATAGATATAGATATAGATATAGATATAGATATAGATATAGATATAGATGATATAGATATAGATACACACACCTACAATGGAGTATTACTCAGCAATCAAAAAGAATGAAATCTTGCCATTTGCAACTACGTGGATGGAACTGAAGGGTATTATGCTAAGCGAAATTAGTCAGAGAAAGACAAATATCATTATGACTTCACTCATATGAGGACTTTAAGAGATAAAACAGATGAACACAAGGGAAGGGAAACAAAAATAATATAAAAACAGGGAGGGGGACAAAACATAAGAGACTTAAATATGGAGAACAAACAGAGGGTTACTGGAGGTGTTGAGGGAGGGAGGATGGGCCAAATGGGTAAGGGACATTAAGGAATCTACTCCTGAAATCATTGTTGCACTATATGCTAACTAATTTGGATGTAAGTTTAAATAAATAAATAAATAAATAAATAAATAAATAAATAACGCCTAATTCAAATGTCTCTTTCACTGTGAAGTCTTCCCTAAAACTTCCCTCCTCCTTTTTCCCCACCATAAGGAGAGAATAATGTCCCCTCCACTACATTGCCAAATACTTCGCTTATGCATCACAGCACTTAGCTCCCTAAGCTGTTGTTTTGAGATCGGCCTTCCTGTAAAGACTCTGAGCCCTATCTCATGCACCATATCCAATCTTCATGCCGGCTCTATGCATCATATCTCCAGTGCCTGGTGCCAAGATGCCCTAGGAAAGTGGGTTAGGATGGATTGATTAAATTGTGGGGGGTTTGATATGAAACACTGACCAAGAGAAAGTTGCAATACTCCTTCTCTTATGGCCCTTAAAAATAAAGCCATGGGGCACCTGGGTGGCTCAGTTGGTTAAGTGTCCAAGTCTTGATTTCAGCTCAGGACATGATCTCACGGTTGTGAGATCGAGCCCCATGTGGAGCTCTGAGCTGATTGTGGAGCCTCCTTGGGATTCTCTCCCTCCCTCTCCCTCTGCCCCTCTCTTCCACTTGCTCTGTCTCTCAAAATAAATAAACTTAAAAAAAATAAAGCCACAACATCAGTTCTCTCCTAGCCAGCATGAATATGCCATCCTGGCCTGCAGCTAAGGGATGAGCCCCTGAAGGTTCTGAGTTTCAAACATCTGTCTTAAGGACTGATCATTCCCTTAGCTCTATGCTCTGCTCCCATGCTTCATTTTATTCCTACTAAGACATCTCTTCTCTGGAGTTATTCGGCTCCCAAGTCCTCTGCCCTCCCTTACTCCCCCCGCTCCCACCACAATCCGTAGTGTTTCCCAATATCATGCAGTATACCTCTGGGTCATAGTCCTAATGAGCAAAATGGGCCAGAGTAAACAATGATACAAAGCAATTATTTTAGAGTTATTTAAAAGGTATTTTTCTCTAGACAGCTGGTTAGGCACTTGCAGAGTGAAATACCTCAGTAGGTCATTCAAAATACATCACTTTCCTTTACTCACCATTGTAACATCAGTGTTTTTCTTTACAAGAACCTTGAGGTCTTCCCAAGCAAATCTAAAGGGCCAGGTAGGACCTGGGCCACTGTTGTATCTGTGAAGTGAGCAAAAGTTTCTATGTAGCTCCATGCTTATCCCGTTAGAAGAAGTCAGTGCCTTCAGTGAGCAGGTGCCACAAAGGGGTCAGGGGCCAGATGCTGTGGGGTCAGAAGCTTGCAAAATTTCGGGGTGGTTATCTATAGTAGAAAAGGAATGCAAATTATAAATACAAAAATAGATATTAAAGTGAACATTTATTTAGAATGAAAAAAATCACTTGAAACTACACATTTTAAGGTGATGAATACTACAGAAATCATAAACCTAGAAAAAGTACGTGTTCTTATTTATTAATTGTCCCATAAGCCTGTGTAGTACTTTTTTCTAAATTTGCTATGATTTGTATTTTTAAAATGTGCAAACTTCATCTGAAATTAGGCATTCATAGAAACAATTCAAATGCATTTAAAAATCGGCTGCCATGTTATGTTGAACCAAATAATTGCGTAACCAGATTACTCTGATGCTACAACATTGACTTATTGATAAATCTGTGTAGGAGTTCTGTCACTAGAACACTTGCTTCTTCAGGCATTTCTCTGCGTTGGTGGCAATTTTGTGTGCCACTTTGCTGGAACCCGCATATTTTGTCAGGACAAGATGTATCAGATCCACTAAGAAGCACCGATACGTGTTCTGTGTAAGCTGAGACTTCACATGCAGTGCCCGTGTAGCACCAGTACCAGACTGGGCCCACAAACACAACAGTTTTGGTCAAATTATGTTTTGTGTAATCCCCATCAGAAGAGAAGACAATATAAGCTATATTTATAATTACATACATTCAACATTGACTACTTTCCTAACAAGAGAGAACTGTTTTGGCCAGGCCTTGATAAGAACCAAATCCTCTGCTGGCAATTTTACTTGTTTGATCATTGGAAGAATCTGCAAGACTAGCTTCTGGCTCAAAGTATTTCCAAACCTTATTTTTCCCTCCCCTCCCACATACTTCCAATGGTGGGTGCTGTAGGACATTCACACCATGATAAACTTAGGCTGCACCTGCACGTCCTGATGAACAGTGTAGGCACTGGCAGTGATGAGAGTGTTCCTGGAAACCATTCCTATACCCGGATGGTTGCAGATAAGTTATCTATACATGGAAGTGACAGTGAGCTACAGAAATATATCTCTCTAAGCCCAAATTAAATGTTTCCCCAATTCAACTTCCTCTTAGCTGGATCCCTGAAATGCCCACAGGCACTCAAAACATCACCCAACTAAAGGAAAATCAGACAGAGAAGTTGGAATGGAAAGAGACAGAGCTATTAACCACTTGTACTTGGACAATCTTACTTTTGCATATATTAACGCAACATTTGGGTACAGGAACATGCTGCCCCTCAGGGAGGGGCCCTGAAGCTTCATCAGCTTCCCAGCAAACATGTCCCTTAGCCTAGGACCAGGAGCACATGGGGGAGACAGGGGCCATAGGATATTGACATTATCTATGACCTCATCAAAAGGCAGCAGGCCTGGAGCCAGAGTTACAGTCTCAGCTCCGTCCCCAAGCCTCCCTGTGCCTCAAGAGCCCCCTGAAAACAGGGATGATGACACTGAACTCCCAGAATGGCTCTAAGATTTAAAACACCAATTTGTTACATCTTTTTTTTAAGTTTATTAATTTTGAGAGTGGGGGGAGGGGTAGAGAGAGGAGGAGGAGGAGGAGGAGGAGGAGAGAGAGAGAGAATCCCAAGCAGGCTCCATGCTGTCAGCGCAGAGCCCAGCACAGGGCTCAGTCTCATGAACCTGAGATCATGACCTGAGCTGAAATCAAGAGTCAGACCCTTAACCAACTGAGTGACTCAGGCGCCCCAATTTGTTCCTTCTCTTGATAAGTCAGAGCACTGGACAGATGCCCCCTGTTGTTCTCAGGCCAGTGTCACAGTCTTCTCCTCCCCTTGGGTCCAGAAGAAACAAGTCTACAGGAACGGGGCTGTCTCTTTAAAGTTCTGGCCCCTAATGGAATGAACCGAGTCCTGTCTTCTCAAATCAGGGTAATCCTGCTGAGGTCATTTCTGCCACCTCCTCCTCCCTGCTGTCAGGCAGGGGATTAGAGGAGAGGCCAATGGATTAACGGGTCCATTTTGTCACAACCACCCCCCTCAGACCATCAGCCCCCTCTTGGAGCCTGCTGGTCAGGTGGGGCGGCTCCTCTGTGCACTGTACTCTGTGGGCAGAGAGAAACCGCCACCCCTGCCAAGCGTTGCAGCCAAGACAAGACAAAGCTGGGAACCCCAGCCTTGCCAGGAAGGCAGAAGGCCTGGGGCTGTCCCAAGGATCTAGGTGACAGGCAGACAGAGCTGGCGGTTGGAGACTGCTCTCTTCTCTCCCTGCCTTCACCCCGAGCCCAGCAGAGACACCATGCCAGGACTCCCCAGGTTCCACTTAGACACCAGCGCCCCCCACAGCAGGAGGCCCTGCCACCAATGGCCAGGGTCCTGGGCCTCCTTGCAGAAGACCGTGGTCATCCTGTGCCTGCTACTCTCCAGTACCTCCCTGTCCCCCACACACGCGCAGACCGAGATTCCTCTGGAAACGTAAGCATCAAGTTCACCCCAACCCTCTAAAATCTTCTGGCCCTTTCCTCCCTTCCTTCCCCCTGTAGAGCTCAATTCTCTGTCCACCTTCCCACCTGGACCTCTAGCTTCCCTCAGGGCTCCCCCTGGGGGTTTCCACTCTCCCTTTCCCTCCCTTCTTCCCACATTCTGCCATTCAGGAGCCCCACCTGCCACTCCTCACACCTGCTGACTTCAGGCAGAACTGAAGTGAGGGTCCTCATTTCTCTGGCTGGCAAGCAGCATCTCAAGCTCCTGCAGGCCCAATGGATGCTCCTTCCAGGATAATCGCTGCCATTACGCCCCTGGCAGTGGGAGATGTGCTAGCTCAAAATGATCGTCGTGGCTCCCCAAGGATTTGTTGGGAAATTTGTGTTTTGACATTCTGAAAGGGTAAAGCAGTTCTAAACCAACAAAATGGCTCATGCAACCGGGAGCTGAGTAAAATTGGACTTTGGTCGCCTTAGTCTTCCCTTCTGCCTCCTTCCAGGCCCCCTTCTACATTCTGTCAATCAGCCCAGCTCCAGGAAAGAATCTGCTCTCAGTCATTTACATTTTGGTATAAAGTTTAATTGCTGTGCAACCTCTCTGAGAGTGTCTAGTTTTCCGTCCTTTGATCATGTGGTCCTATTAAGAAATGCCGATGTATGTGGGGAGCAGAGAACTCTAGAGTAAAGGGGGCAGCTTGCTCAGTCCATATCTAAGCCCAGCTACTCACGACCAGCAAAATAGGCTACCAGAGCCAGCTGTCAACCTCATTTCTTAACAGAAGTGGAGACAGGGAGGACAAACAATGCACATTATGTCTAGCTTTGTTGAGCAATGGATTTGAGCAGCCTTGTTTACACTGGATTGTATAACCTCTACTTTTTCTATGCCTAGTACAGCATTAGGTGCTTTATAAATAATATATTTACTCCACACAGCAATGCAATGAGGTGGGTGATAGCTTCCCTATTCTGTACTTGAGGAAATAAGCTCAGAGAGGTTGGATGACCTCCCCAAGTTCACACAGGCAGTAAACGGAAGTGCCAGAATCTAAACTCAAGTCAGCTTGGCCTGTGCTTCACCTGTTGCTGGGCTATAAGACTATCTGATGCTGAGGGAGATGTTGAGAATAAGTTTCCAGCCCCAGAATACACACCAAAATTGTAGAAGGGGAACTCCAGGAATAGGCTGAGTGCTGAGTAAAGATGGCTGGAATCCAGGTCTTTGTTGAGGAGAATGGCAGACTGGACCATCTACTTAGAAACCTCCACAGTTGGCTGAGATTATTAGCCCTCAAACCTGCCTGTATCTGCACCTGCCCTCTTCCTGGGAGCCGGACCTCTGCCAGGCCCTTGACACAACCCCACCTCTCTCTCCTGCTGAATCCTCTTCCACCCCGATGACATTTCATCTCCCTTGTGTCCAGCTGTGCCCTTGCTTCCTGCTCAGCCCTCAGCCTCCACCACCTGCCCAGGCTTCTACTGCCCTCCCAAAACTGTTCCCATCGAGATCTCCAAAGATCTCTTCCCTGCCCAACCCAGTAGACATTCCTGGCTCCATCTCCCTGGACTCTCTTTTACTTGAATCTCAATGCCTCAACTTCCATTAACATTGTGCTCCTCTGGGACTCCTTGGGCACCTGAGCTGACCTTCTGTCCTCCTCAAGCAATACTTTCCCTTTGCCTGCCCCCCAGATTGTTGGTGCCTCCCAGGGTTTTTCATCAACTCACAGGTCTTCTCATGCTCCACACTCTCCTTGAGAGAGCCCATATACCTTCAGAATTTCAACTCTACCTATGTACTAATGACTCTCAGCCCTATCTCTATTTGTTAGACTCACATACCATTGCCTGTGGACAGCTCTTTCTAAATATCTTGTGAGGTTTTAAGTTTAAGTTTGTGTCTTCCAAGATATAATGCAATTGGTACCTTCTGGAGTTGTGCAGTGCACAACATATCCTACAGCACTCAGTAGCTTTGCAACAGGAACCTCACATTCTATATATCCCAAGAGACACTCATCACCTTCCACCCTCTCAAACTTGTTCCTCCTGATCTTCCTGATAATTCTCAATAGCACCACCATCAGCTCAACTACCCAAGCTAGAAACCTGAAGTCATTTTTGACCCCTCCAAGCTCTTCTATACTCTCTACCTAGAAATCTCTTTGGCAGGCTAAACTCTCCCAAACTTCTTTTACTTTTCTTTCTTTTCTGTGCTTTTCTTTTCTTTCTTCCCTCCTTTCTTTCTTTCTTTGGGTGACAGGGAGAGTATGAGCAGGGAAGAAGGGCAGAAGGAGAGAGTGAGAATCCTAAGCAGGCTCTACACCCAGCACAGAGCCCAATGTGGGGCTCGAACCCTTGACTGTGAGATCATGAGCTGAAATCAAGAGTTGAATGCTCAACTTACTGAACCACCCAGGTGCCTAAACTCTCCCAAACTTCTAACACTGAACTCAGATCCCACTTGTCCCAAGAAGCCTCCTGGTACCACCACTACCCTCCCCAGCCCTTTGCAGGGCTGGGATCAGCCCTGCAATGGCACCCCTCCCCTTCAAACATGTATTATGCTATCTGTATATGGAGGGGTGTCCTTCTAACTGAGGGTTTTACAAAGATGAAGAAGGACCGTGATGTGACTGCAGTGCTGTGCACAATGGCTGGCACACAGGAGGACCTTAATAATTATTGGTTGAGTGATTGAATTAATGTGGACCTTGACAGGATCATGAGGGCAAGCTCCTTTTGCTCCATCTGGAGAGGCTCAGACACAGTCCTATGTATTCTCCCCAGGATGCCACCAGCCTGCCCAGGTGGCAGGATCTTGGTGCACTTCTGGGAACGGATCAGAGGTCAGGGCTTCTCTACTAGGCTGCCTGCACCCAGGGTGAGGGGTTGCTTCCTCACACCCTCCCTGTCTGGCCTGCTTTCTGCCCCACAAAAGCAGCTCAGAGCCTCTTCCTCTGTCCCTGGCCTCATGTCCCCTCTGAAGTTTCAACAGAGGATTTGGCAGCCAGTCGTGACCTTGAGCAGGGCACACTGAAGGACATAGCCCATTAAGAAGCTGCAGTGGTGCCGGGGCACCTGTGTAGCTCAAGTCAGTTCAGCATCCAACTCTTGATTTCAGCTCAGGTGATGATCTCAAGGTTCCTGGGATCAGCCCTGCAATGGGTTCTGTGTTAATGGTGCGGAGCCTGCTTGCAATTGTCTCCCTCCCTCTCTCTCTCTCTCTCTCTGCTCCACCTCTGTGCTCTCTCTCTCTCTCTCTCTCTCTCTCTCAGAATAAATAAGCATTAAAAAAAAAAGTTGCAGTGCTACCAAACAGTTCCTGTTTCCACCCTCAGTATCCTCCCCACCCTGGTCTGGGCCTGTCCATAACCTCTTTCCTTTCTCTCCTCTCTGTTCACCCACAAACCAGAACCCTTAGGGGTTTGGGATCAGGCTTTGCTTCCCAGCTCATCTGCCCTGCCCTGAGGGCAGCTGCTGTGCCCCCAAAGGGTCCTCTAGGTCTTCTGCCTGGACCAGGAGGGATGGTAGCTCTTTGTGGGTGTTTCTGGGTGTAGGTGGTATGTACGTGCATCCATGTATGCATGTGGGTCTCTCTATGTGCTATGTGTGTCTCTGTGTGTGTATCAGCGTGTGTGTGTGTGTGTGTGTGTGTACACGCTGGTGTTCTATGTGCATGTGTGTGTGCATATATGTGTGTGCATATATGTGTCTCCATATCTGTGTGTCTGTGTGGTGCATGTGTATACACATATACTTTCATTCCCCGGCAGAGTGAAGCTGTGGGCAGACACCTTCGGCAGGGACCTATATGACACGGTGACCAAATACTCGGGCTCTCTCTTGCTGCAGAAGGTCAGTAACCCTCTTCCAGGGAGCTCACAGGGGGCAGTCAGTCAGGGACTTCCTCCTGATGGAGAAGCAGAGTTCTCAAGTCCCAATGTCCATGCTGTAAGGGGTCTTAGAGATTATCTAATCCATTCACCTCATTTGCAGATGGGGAAACTGAGGCCCGGGGAGGGAATGATTTGCCCAAGTCACAGAGCAAGTCAGTGGGGGCAGTACGGTGGAGTGGCCAAGAGCACAGTGTAGTGTCAGCTCAGATGCCCCAGAGGCTGATGCCAGGATGCTGTTAGAGAGATGGGGGTGTGTGGCTATGAAGAAGAAAAGGGAGAGGGAGCAGGTGTAGGCAGAGTGGGATGCTCGCCTGACTGTGAAGGGGTATGCAGAGGAAGGAGAAAGGGGTAAGTATCCTGCAGGTGCTTGGGTAGTAGAAGGAGATGAGAGGGCCTATGGCCTCTGCAGAGAGAGCTTCCCTTACCTCCAGTTCTCAGGACCTCCAGCCCTGCCGCAGCACTGCCAAGCGCCCACACAGGCCCTCGCTGAGGCCTAGCCCGTGCATGGCTCAGGGCGGGAAGCAGTGTCTGATGGACAGGATGCTGCACGAGCTCCCTCCACACCTTTATTTATTAATTGCTTTTTGAGCAGATTGACACCAAGCTTGTCCTCTCACTGGATTATAAACAACCTCATTCTAATATTTATAACTTCCAGACTGGTTTTAGTAATAGCCTGCCATCCTTTATTATTACCATTTGCTAAGAGCTTTATATTCACGCTTTAATTTATTAGGTGAGTACGATCTTCACCATTTTCTAAATGTTGCTAAGAGTAAACCCCCAGGGTTTTATGCCTTCGCAAGGCCACACTGCAGCCCTTTCCTCCGGCCCGCTGGTCCTTGGCTGGCGGGAGTGGGCCGGACCGGAAGTCCTGCGCTCCCTGTAGGCCGCTCCAGCAATGACAACTCAGACCCTTTAAGCTCACTTGGAGCTTCTACATTGCAAAGCACTTTACTCATTTGTGCCTTCTAACCCCGGGTGAGGGAGATACAGCAGTAATTACGTCGGTCGCCGTTTTGGGTAAAAGCATTCTAGAGCCTGCTCTAAAGCCATGCAAATGTGACGTTTTGTAGATGAGGAAACTAAGTAACTCGCCTGTCACATGACCACTAGCTGGCCAAACTGGGTCATTAGACACACGCCAGGTGAAAGATTATCTCCTGCGGGCCCAGAGAGTAGATTTGATCCCAGCTCTCTTAATTCCTAGGCCTACTGGCAGTTCTTTGGGCAACCTGCAGCTGCTGTCAAGCTCTGCCCCAGCAGTGAGAATCTCAGTTCACATGGATGTGAGAAGAGACCACACTGATACCACTAGGTGTCAGGGAAAGATGAACTGATGTCTCACAGTCCCTGTGAGCAGCCCAAGGGAGGCAGCATGACTGCACAAAAAACATGGAATTCTGGGCGCTCTCCAGAATTCCAGGATGAGGTTCTCCATTCACTAGCTGTGTGACCTTGGCCAAGTTTGTTGACCTCTCTGAGCCTCGGTCTACTCCCTTTTAAGGATATTAACCACAACATCTCCAGAGTTCCTGGAACAGAGAGGACATTTGATAAGAGACAACTATTAATGTTAGTGGGGGAGATTATACAAGAAGGGGAGGGCCTGTCCTTGCCTCTAGTCCAGTCAACAAGATTTCACAGGTGTGAATACACTAGTTGGGAGGTTGGAGGCCACACATAATCATGTACAAGACCACAGGTGCCCATCTCTCCCACTTCCCCTACACAGAAATACAAGGATGTGGAGTCCAGTCTGAGGATCAAGGAGGTGGATGGCTTGGAGCTGGTGAGGAAGTTCTCAGAGGACATGGAAACCATGCTACGCAGGAAGGTGGAGGCTGTCAAGGTACTCCAGGTCCTATGATTTGTGGGGGTTCCACCCCAGCGCCCATGACACCAAAATGACACTCAGTGTTGTGGCCCTGAATCCTCTTTCCCACACCATCCTCTTCCTACCTTATGAGTGTCTGCTTTGTATCCCCATGAGCCTAAAGATCCTTGTAACGGAGAAAATGATGGCAAGCAAGGGGAGCGAGAAGGGGCCTGAGATTTGAGTTCTGCCTTAGGGAACAATGTCCAATACAATAGGATCAACCTACAGTGTTAAGAGGGACTCTGCATCACAATCTCACATTCAGAGACTGGCAAAGAGCAGGTACAGAGTGAGGGCTTAGGAGTCAGCTGCTGAATGAACAGGTGGATGGCTGGATGGCTAGTGGGTGGGAGGGAATATAGCTAGATGGAGAGCTCAAAAAGCGAAGCTCCCTCATCTCCTCTCCCTTCTGTCCTCTCCCCTTTTCTCCTTCCCCTACTCCTCCCCCCACCTTCTCCTCTTCTGTATGCCAAACCATCCGCCATGGCTCTCGAGTGCTCAGAGGGCCATCCAGGCAGCAGAAGTACTTATAGTGTTGGGCCTCATGCACAGGTGATTCCCTCACTGCACATCCACCAAGCCTGGCTTGGCCCTGCTAGAAACAGAATGTGTCCCTTCCCTAGCATGAAGGGACTGCCCTGATATCTGTGGGGACTTGGCTGCTTGGAGAGACATAGTTCCTGATCCACCCATCCAGACATCTGGCCATCCAAAACCAGTGTTATCCCCAAAAGGACTCCCTTTGGGGAGCCAAGAAAACAAGGAGAGAGGAGATGGAGCTGGGTGGTAGGTTGTGCAGGAGAGGCTGAGGACAGGAGTTAGGGAGAGATCTGGCAGCGCTGACAAAGCAAGCTGCAGCCTGACCAGGGTCCTGCCCGGCTCCACACATCCCCATCAAAGCCCACTGCCTGGGAAGCATCAGTGTCAAAGTCACTGAGAACTTCTTTCCCACAAGTGACAATTTGCAGCCTCTTTTCTATAGCTTAGGGGCAAGGGATCTCAGCATCAGAGAAGATACTTGGGGACTGGAAAGCCCATCCTGGACAGTAGGGGGACAGTGACCTCACATACAACCAACGTGGGCAGTAACGCTTGCCTCCTTCCACCTTCAGTGTTGTTTAAAACATCTCTCTGGGCACAGACATTGGGCCCTTCCATGGGGATGCCCTGTGGACTTTCTTCATCACATCCTAGGATTTGGTGCTTGAATTATTTGACCCAATATACAGTTATATGAATAGAGACCCAGAGAGGCTTGGTAACTTGCCCCCTAAAAAAGCCAGAATAGGAGCTCAAGTCTTTTTTATTCCCCAGGTTTATTGAGGTATAATTGACAATCAAAAATTATGTATATTTAAGGTGTGCAACCTGATTACCCAATAATATACATATACATTGTGAAATATTCACCTCAACCAAGCCAACCAACATCCATACCTCGCACTTTTCCTTTCTCCCTTCCTCCTTCCCTCCCTTTCTGCCTCCTTGCCTGCCTTCCTTCCTTCCTTCCTTCCTCCCTCCCTCCCTCCCTCCCTTCCTTTATTTATGTGTGATGAGAACACCCAAGATCTACCCTCTTAGCAAACCTCAAGAATGCCAACATTCAAAACTGCCAACTAAAGTCATATTGCTGTACATCAGTTCTCTACAACTTATTTATCTTGCATAACTGAAACTTTATACCCTTTGACCAACATCTCCCCATTTTGCCTTTCCCCCATCAGCTCTTGGTAATTGTTTCTATGAGTTTGATTAGTTTAGATTCCACATATAAATGATATTATACAATATTTGTCTTTCTGTATCTAGCTTATTTCACTTAGCATAATGTCTTTCAAGTTTACCCATGTTGTTGCAAGTAGAACGGTTTTCCTTTAAGGCTGAATAAAGATAGAATAGAGAGAGAGAGAGAGAGAGAGAGAGATCATGTTGACTAACATTTAGGTTGTTTCCCTATTATTGGTATTATCTTCAGTGAAATGGGAGTGCAGATATCTTTTTGAGATCCTGATTTCATTTACTTTGATATGTACTCAGAAGTGGGATTGCTGGATCATATGATAGTTCTATTTTTAAGTTTTTGGGGAATGTCCATGCTGTTTTCCATATGGTAGTACCAATTTATATTCCCACCAACAACGCAGGGATTCTCTTTTCTCCACAGCCTCACCAACACTTGTTATCTTATGTCTTTCTAATAACAGCCTTCTAACAGGTATGCAGTGGTATCTCATTTGTGGTTTTGATTTGCATTTCCCTGATGATTTGTGAAATTGAGTACCTTTTCATATATCTATTGCTCATTTGTATGTCTTCTTTGGGGAACGTCTATTCAGGTCCTTTGACTTTTTTTTTTTTTTTAACATTACTCAGTGCTCATCAAGTTGTACACTCTTAATCCCCTTCACCTATTTTACCCATCCCCCACTCACCTCCCCTCTGGTAACCGTCAGTTTGTTTCCTATAGTTAATAGCCTTTTGTTGTTGTTGTTGTTGTTGTTGGTTTCTTTTTTTGTTTGTTTGCTTTGTTTCTGAAATTCCACATATGAGTAAAATCATATGGTATTTGTCTTTCTCTGACTTATATCACTTGGTATTATACCCTCTAAGTCCATCCATGTTGTTGCAAATGGCAAGGTTTCATTCTTTTTTATGACTAATATTCCATTGTACATACACCACATCTTCTTTATCTATTCATCTATCAGTGGACACTTGGGTTGCTTCCGTATCTTGGCTATTGTAAGTAATGCTGTAATAAACCTAGGAATGCATATATCATTTTGAATTAGTGTTTTTCTTTTCTTTTCTTTTTTGAGTTCTGGAGGTGGATGGTGGTGATGAATTAGTGTCTTTATTTTCTTTTGGTAAATACCCAGTAGTGGAATTACTAAATCATCTGGTAATTTTATTTTTAATTTTCTGAGGAATCTGCATACTATTTTCCACAATGGCTGCACCAGTTTACACTCCCACCACCAGTGCACAAGAGTTCCCTTCTCGCCACATCCTCATCAGTACTTGTTATTCCTTGTGTTTTTTATTTTAGCCATTCTGACAGATACAAAGATATATCTCATTGTGGTTTTAGTCTGCATTTTCCTGATTATTAGTAATGTTGAGCATCTTTTCATGTGTCTGTTGCCCATCTGTATGTCTTCTTTGGAAAAATGTCTATTCAGTTCTTCTGCCCATTTTTAATTGTATTATTTGGGTTTTTTTTTCTGTTACCTTGTATAAATTCTTTATATATTTTGGATATTAAGCCCTTATCAGATATCATTTGCAAATATCTTTCCCATTTGGTAGGTTGCCTTTTTGTTTTGTTGATGGTTTCCTTCACTGTGAAAATCCTTTTATTTTAGTGTGGTCCCAATAGTTTAATTTTGCTTTTGTTTCACTTGCCAGAGGAGACCTATCTAGAAAAATGTTTTTATGGTGAGTGTCAAAGAAATTATTCCCTGTGTTTTCTTCTAGGAATTTTATAGTTTCAGGCCTCACATTTAGGTCTTTAATCCATTTTGAGTTTATTTTTGTGTATAATGTAAGTAAGTGGTCCAGTTTCATTCTTTTGCATGTAGCTCTCCAGTTTTGCCAACCATAGGTTCACTCTGTTGATTGTTTCCTTTGCTGTGCAGAAGCTTTCTGGTTTGATGCAATCCCCTTTCTATTTTTGCTTTTTGTCTGTGTTTTGGGTGTCACACGCTCCCCCAAAAGACCAGTGACAAAAAACTTTTTCTCTATGCTTTCTAGTAATTTTATAATTTCAGGTCTTGCATTTAAGTCTTTATTTTGAGTTGATGTTTGTATTTGGTATAAGATAAGGATCCAATTTAATTCTTCTGCATGTGAATATTCAGTTTTCCTAACACCATCTATTGAACAGACTATTTTTTTCACCATTGTGTGTACTTAGCACCCTTCAAGATCAGTTGTTTTAAATGCTGGATTAGAGGTGCATGTGTATTAAGTGTCTGACTTCAGCTCAGATCATGATCTCATAGTTTGTGAGTTTGAGCTCTATGTCAGGCAGCCTGGAGACTGCTTTGGAATCTGTGTCTCCCTCTCTCTCTGCCCCTCTCCTGAGCTTATGCTTTCTCTCTCTCTCTCTCCAAAATAAATAAATAAAACATTTAAAACATTTTTAAATAAATGTATGGATTTATTTCTGGGCTCTCTATTCTCAAATTATTTCATTTGTTTATATGTTTTTTCTGCCAATACCAACTGTTTTGATTATTGTAGTTTTGTAATATATTTTGAAATCAGGAAGTGTGATGCCTCCAGCTTTGTTCTCCTTACCCAACATTGTTTTTGGCTATTCATGGTCTTTTGTGGTTCCACATGAATTTTACGGTGGTTTTTTTTTTCTGTTTCTGTAAAGAATGATATTGGGATTTTGATAGGGGTTGCACTGAATTTGTAGACTGCTTTGAGTAGTATGGACCTTTTAACAATATTAATTCATCCAATCCATAAAAAGGGATCTTTCCATTATCTGTGTCTTCTTTAATTTCCTTACTTCCCATCATGTTCTGTAATGCTGACATCCTTCTTTAAAAAAATTATGGTAAATACACATAATATAAAATTTACTATTTTTACCATTTTAAAATGTACAATCCTGTGGCATTAGATACACTCTATGCATCTATGCAACTCCGATCACCACCGAGTTCCAGAACTTTTCATTACTTCCAGACTGAAACCCTATACCCATTAAGCAGTCACTCTCACTCCCCAGCTCCCAGAAACCACTAATCTGCTTTTTGTCAATAGATTTTCCATTTGAATATTTCACAAAAATGGAATCATATAGTATGTAACTTTCTATATCTGGAGTCTTTCACTTAGCTTATTATAGGTCATACAGAATAGCTTCACTGCCCTAAAAAATTGTCTGTTTTCTGCCTATTCATCTCTCCCTCCCCCAAACCTCTGGCTAACACTGATCTTTTTACTGTTTCCATAGTTTTTCTTTTCCATAATGTCATAATGTCACGTAGTTGGAATGCAGCAGGTAACCTTTTCAGACTGGCATCTTTCACTTAATAACATGCATTTACCTTTTGGCTATTGTGAATAGTGCTGCTACAAACATTTGTGCACAGGTTAGTGTTTGAGTACCTGTTTTCAGTTCTCTTGGGTATATTCTTAGGAGTAGAAATTGTTGAAGACCTACTGGCCTTGTTTTGCCCATTCATTCTCCCCTTTGTGTTTCCATCCTTCAGAATCTGGTAGAGGCTGCTGAGGAGGCTGACCTGAACCATGAATTCAATGAATCGCTGGTGGTGAGTCCTGCTCCCAGAGCTGCTGCTGGGAGGGTATGATGACTAATCACTAAACCCCCACCAAGAGCCAGGGTCCCTTGGGTATAAGATACAGAGGGGTGGGGGAAGGTAGACAGTCCAGCACCATCTTTTAATGTGCATAGGATACGTATGACCATATAATAGCTTGATTCTGAAATACTCTCCAGTCTTTTCAGAAGAGATTTATGGACCAGATAGGAGAGAAAATTTTCAAGACTTTTCAAGACTTCCATAAACATTTTTTGCCCAACCACCATGTGCTAGCCTCTGGATAGATAAAAAGTCAAGAAGCTCATAGACCAAATAACTCTAGCATAAGGCATATGTAACAAGTCCATGAGAGTTGGTAAACAGAGTTACAAGAATGCAGAAGGGAAGGAGTAGAGGCTCAGAAAGTCCTGCAGACAGGGTGGCATTAGGACCAGCCTCAGGCTGAGTGGGATTTGAACAGGAAAGGCATGGAGAAGCTGAGGGAAAAGAAAAGACACTGAAATAGGAAAACACAAGATAGAGGAAATTGTGAATGGTCAGTTCTGTATGTCCAGGGGATGGTGAAGTAGGAAGTGACTGTGGACAGATAGGAATCTGGCCTCAACTCAGCCTGGAATGTCACAGACTGAAGGGTTTGAGCAGGGGAGGGACACAGCTGGATTTGTGCTTTAGAAAGCTCTTGTACCAAAATGATTCTTCATCCTGATTTGGGACATCAGTTCATTTAGTTGGCCCTTAAACTGGGTAAGTGCATTCAGTGCACACTGAATTGTATCTAGCTGAACTCCCAACTGCTCTTCATCAGCTTGAATGGCATACCCACTCTTTCTCTGAATTTCCTGTTTGATTAGAACCTGTAAAGTTCTATGGGAAAGGTCCATGAGTTTCCTCTTGTATTGTGCAATTTTGGCCATAGTTGTGGTTTGATTCTTCTGTAATTCGCTAATCTTCAGATATGATATCTAATCTGGTCTGCTGTTGCTTAGTCATCTGATCTTGAAACTTCAGTCTTCGAAGAAGTTTTTTGAAACCCACCATGAGTACCAGAATTAACTTTTCAGAATCAGGGTTATTCACCTTGGCTTGTTCCCAGATAATAGGATCAACACCAGCAGGAGGATAAATGTATGTCAGTTTTTATATATTTGTGAATTCATCTGTGGGAGGAGTAAAGGAAATCCAGGAGTATTTAATGATTGTGGTTTTCTTTTCATTCTATAAAGATTTGAAAATATTTTTTATATTATTTTACTTATTTGGAATTTACAGAACACACTTAAGCAATTAGGATATAACAAAACTACATTTTATCATTTTTTCATTTTTGCAACTTTTTTGCTTTAAAAAGCAAATCTGTCCTTAGACCTTTTTATTTCTAAAAAAATGATGAAAACTTAAATCAATTCTTGATTGTAAAAAAAGAAAGAAAGAAAGAAAGAAAGAAAGAAAGAAAGAAAGAAAGAAAGAAGAAAGCTCTTGCAATCAGCAGTATTGTGGTGTGGGGCAAGACATAAGGTGCCCTGAGGGGGCTGTTCAAGATGTGAACCAGGTGGTGTGGAGGGAGTGGGGTAGGTCTGATCATGGCTCTAAGTGTGGTATTCCAAGTAGACCCTTTAACACTACATGCTAGAGGCAGAGAGCACACTGCTGGCTCCTCAGAGGGACACGGGGGCCACAGACCCTGCCTCGGGCCCAGGCTGAAGGCTGTTTTCTAAAGAGAGAAGCCTCACCTCTCAGGACCCACCACTCTGGGTTCCTAGGAGCCCTCCTACACTGGAAGAAAATTGATGGTGCCCATGAGGCTGCCCCTGTCTCTTTACTTCACCTTGGACCTTTACCTACCCGTCTCTGGCTCTGATCTGGTCATGCCCACACATGACAAACAAAGTGGAGAACTGAGGCAGTAATCTAGACAACTTACATCAAAAACCAAGTGAATCAACCATGCTCTCCAACTGTCTGGGATCTGTATTTGTCCAAATGTGTAATACAGGTCACTGCCTCAGTTGTCCATGGATGTTGCTTGTATGGATGCTGTCAGCCCGTCTGACCCCACCTCTCACATCTGAGTGCTCTGATCTGTGCCATTTCTCTTTCTCTTTCTCACCTTGTATGTCTCTTGTGTCCACACTGTCTCTGTGCTGCTATTTTCCCTCCACCCCTAGTTTAACTATTACAACTCTGTCCTGATCAACGAGAGGGATGAGAATGGCAATTACGTGGAGCTGGGGGCTGAGTTTGTCCTTGAATCCAATGCGCACTTCAGCAACCTGATGGTGAACACCTCCATCAGCAGCGTGCAGCTGCCCACGAACGTGTACAACAAAGGTAGCTCCTTTGCCCCACCCCGCAACCTGGCACTCTCTCTTAACAGTTGTAGTTGTTAGGTGGTACTGGTGAGTTTTAAAGATTTGCCTCCATTTTCCTGAGAAGACTTGAGGAGTCCAATCTGATTCTCCAACCTCCTTGACTGGGGAGAACAAGAAAAAGTATTCTACGCCAGTTTCGGCTGGGAGAAAACTCAGCATTCCTCGATTAGAGGGTGTGAGTGTGGCTCGCCAAATGCAACGTAGCAGAAAGTTGTAAACAACAGCACTGCAGGCTGCGTGTGTGTTTGGCAGGAGAAAGATGGTCACTGTTTCTTCTGATTTAGTTTCTCTGCAGTTCTTTCTATAATTTCAACTTTTAGACCCAGACATTTTAAATGGAGTCTACATGTCTGAAGCCTTGAACACTGTTTTTGTGGAGAATTTCCAAAGAGACCCGACACTGACATGGCAATATTTTGGCAGCTCCACTGGATTCTTCAGGATCTATCCAGGTAGGGATATCAGGAGGCATCTCCATGGTCTTCTGAGCTTTTCTGGGACAAAGGCAATAAAGACATTGAAGATGGGCCCTGGCACTCAGACCCCCCAGTGAATGGACGCCCCTCCTGTCCAAAAGCATCTCCAACCCACATTTTGACACCCTTCACAACATGATAAGCACATTTACAATAAATAGCTGATGAATGAATGAATGAATGAATGAATGAATGAATGAAACTATCAAACACCATGGTAACTAATCACAAAATGCTCACATTAAACTCTTGTCCTATGAAAATCACTGTGGAAAATGCAAAGGAAGATAAAACAATTCTGGATCTTAAGAAGTTTACATTCTAATTGGAGAAAAGAGCATATTCACTTGAAGTTTTCAACAGCAATGCACAAAGTGTCACCAGTTAATATGTGGTTAGTGGCAAACTTAATAGATGGCACGGGAAAAGTCCCTTGTCCATCAATAAAAGTAGAAAACAGAAACATCTACCACAAGGTTTGCATTTTACTCCAACCCATTTTTATATTTTAGCACACTCCTGAAAGTCTTGAAGTTGCCCTGTTTTTCTGAGACAGGAAATCAGAAGTCCTTTAGGACCCTTCTGTGTCCCCAGGCTGGAAAAGCTAATTCTTCTGCAGGAAGACACGTGATCTTAGAACTCACACACAGGGTTTTAGCATGCCCCTGTTTCTCTGCCCAAATCCACAACCAGTCACTTTCTTTCTCTGCTCTCTGCAGCCTCAACAAGCAAGCTCATCCCTCTTCCTTAGAACAGCCCTTAAAATGCTTGAAGACAACTCACATGTCCCTCAGGTGTTCTTCAGGGTCCAATTCCTGCACATTTCTGCCACATCCAGAGACATCAACTTGTGTGCAGACAAAACAGTCCAGATATGGCCCATCAGTCTATGAAGAGGGGAGGGCAACTTCTCACATCTGCACCCACATTTATAGATATATATCAGCCCTTAGGTGCACAGTATTGGGGTGACCATAATCCACGGTCATGGTACACTGTTCTCATGGGTCCATGCAGGCCTATTTCTGTGTTTTTTTTAATTTTTATTTATAATACAGTGAATGCTTGTATTTACATCACCAACGCAAAAACTAGAATGTCACCAAACCTCTATTTACTTATGTGCTCCTCCTCTGGCCTCTGCCCCTCTGACTTCTCCCTGATTTCACCCCCTTCAACTGACCAGGTAACAACTATTCTCCACTTTGAACTTATCCCTCTATTTGACTTTTTTGGCTCTCTGCTTAGTTTTATATCATTTTTACAAACACACAGACATCTCCCTAAACAATATATTGTTTTGTTTTGCTTGTTTTTAAAATTTATTAAACTGGTTTTGAGTATAGACTTTCAGAGTTTGCTTTTTCATTCAGTATTATACTAGCAAGATTCATCTGGGCTGTCACATATGTCACATATGTACTTTGTCATTTTTTTCTATATCATATTCTTGTGGGCCAATATGGCAGTTTATTCATCCTCCTGATCCTATCTGGGTTGTTTGCAATTTTTTGTTTTTCTTCTCTGTTTTTTTTCCTTTTAAGAACAGTGTTGCTATGAATGTTCTTATACATGTCTCCTGAGACATATTCTGAGAATTTCTCTTGGGTATGTACCTAGGAATGGAATTGCTAGGTTATGAGATATGTGACTCTTCAACTATGACAAGAAAGTGCAAAATTGTTCTCCAAAATACTTGTACCAATTATATTCCCACCAGTCATGAATAAGAGAGTCTGTTGACCCACATTTTCTGAAATCCTGGGTATTGTTAAACATTAAAAGATTTTGTTAATAACCCTTTAGTATAAAATGGTATTTCACTGGTCTGGCATTGCATTTGGCTGATCAGTTGTGAAGCTGAGTATCTCTTTCTTCATATGTCATGTATTGTATGTATTTCTTCTTCTGTGAATGCCTATTATGGCATTTGTCTAATTATCTATTGACTTTTCCAATGTTAATCCATCCTTACATTGATATGAAAACATAACTTGATCATAGTAAACTAGTCTTTGTGCATTGCTGGATTTAGTTTATTAATGACCTTGTTTGGGATTTTTTTGCACTCATGAGTGAAATGGTCTTGTAAATTTTTTTCTTATACTGTCTTTGGTTTTCAAAATTATAGTAGCTTCAAAAAATAAACTGGGAAGTATTCCCTCTTTTTCTGGTTCTTAGAAGTATTTAAATAAGTTAGACTGATCCTTTCCTTGAAAAGTTTGTTAAGATTCATCTATAAAACCATATAGACCTGATGTTTTCTTTATGGGGATATTTTAAATTACCACTTCAATATATTTAATACTTGCAAGACTCATAAGATTTTCTATTTCTTCTTACTTTGGTAAAATTCTTTTTCTAAGAATCCATCCCTTTCATCTGGGTTTTCAAAACTATTTCCAGGAAGCTATTATTCTATCATCTTTTTAATCCCTGCTGTATCTATAATTATGTCCCCTTTTATCTATAGTATTACTCATTTTTTTCTTCATTATCCTGCCACTGGTTTCTCTATTTTGTTAGGTAGGAATCATCTTTTGTCTTCGTGGACTGCTCTCTATTGCATCTTTGTTCTCCAAGTCATCTGTTTCAGCTCTGAGCTTATCTCCTCTTTTCCCTTTCCTTGAGTGTGTTCTACTGTTCTTCTTTCTAACTTATTAAATTGGACACTTAGCTTTAATTTTAAGACTTTCTTTATGTCTAAAATAAGCATTTATGGCAATACCTTGGCCCTAGAAGCTCCACTTTTGCTGCATCTCACAGGTGCAGTTAGTAGTGGTTTTTAAAATTTTTAATCATGGTAAAATACATATAACATAAAATGTGCCACCCTAACTTATAAAATGGAATTATGATTGATATATATTATATTAGTTTCAGGCATACAACATAATGATTCAATATTTTTATACATTATGAAATGATCACCTAGAAAGGTCTAGTTACCCTCTGTTACTATACAAAGTTATTACAATATTATTGACTGTATTCCCTATGTTGTACATTACATACTTCTGACTTATTTATTTTATAATTGGAACTTTGTACCTCTCAATCCCCTTCACCTCTTTTGCCCATTTCCCAACCCCTTCCCTCTGGCAACCACCAGTTTGTTCTCTGTATCTATGAGTCTTTTTCTGGTTTTTGTTTGTTCATTTGTTTTTAGATTCCACATATATGGTATTTGTTTTCCTCTGACTTATTTCACTTAGCATAATACTCTCTAGCTCCATCCATGTCTTTGAAAATGGCAAGATTTCATTCTTTTTATGGCTGAGTATTATCCTATTGTACATATACACCACATCTTCATTATCCATTCACATATTGATGAACACTTGGGTTGCTTCCATATCTTGACTATTGTAAAGAGTGCTGCAATGAAAATAGGGGTGCATATATCTTTTCAAATTAGCATTTTATTTCTTCAAATAAGTATCTAGATGTGGAATTGCTGGATTGTATGGTAGTCCTGTTTTTAATTTTTTGAGGAGCCTCCATACTGTCTTCCAGAGTAGCTGCACCTATTTACATTCCCTGCCAAGAGTGCATAAGGGTTCCCTTTTCTCCATATTCTTACCAGCACTTGTTATTTCTTGTCTTTTTGATAATGGTTATTCTGGCAGGTGTGAGGTGGTATCTTACTATGGTTTTGATTTGCATTTCCCAGATGATTAGTGATGTTGAGCATCTTTTCATGTGTCGATTGGGCATCTCTTTGGAAAAATGTCTGTTCAAGTCCTCTGCACATTTTTTAATCACGTTGGTTTTTTTGTTGAATTTTATGAGTGTTTTTGATATATTTTGGATATCAACTCCTTACTATATATCACTTGCAAATATCTTCTCTCATTTAGTAGGTTGCCTTTTGTTGATGATTTCTTTCACTGAAAAATTTTTTTAGTTTGATGTAGTCCCATTTTTATTCTTATTTTTTTATTTTAGAGATAGAAGGACCACAGGTGAGCCCAAGTTGGAGAGAGGGGCAGAGGGAAAGGATGAGGGAGAATTTCAAGTAGGCTCTATGCTCAGTGCAGAGCCCAATGCGGAGCTTGATCCCATGACCCTGGGATCATGACCTGAGCTGAAATCAAGAGTTGGACATTCAACCAACTGAACCACCCAGGTGTCCTGATATAGTCCCGTTTTATTTTTATTTTTGTTGCCTTGCTGAGGAGACCTATCCAAAAAAAATATTGTTAAGACTGACGAACTTATTGCCTATGTTTTCTTCTAGGAATTTTATGGTTTTAGGTCTTACATTTAGGTATTGAATTTATTTTGAGTTTATTTTTTTATATGGTGTAAGAAAGTGGTCTGGCTTCATTCTTTTGCACTTATCTGTCCAGCTTTCCCAGCACCATTTATTGAAGAAATCATCTTTTCCCCATTGTATGTTCTTCCTTTATTGTAGATTAATTAACTATATAATTGTGAATTTATTTCTGGGCTCTCCCTCCTATTCCATTGATCTATATGTCTATTTTGTGTCAATGCCATACTGTTTTGGTTACTATAGCTTTATAGTATAGTTTGAAATCAGAGCAATTGATTCTTCCAGCCTTGTTCTTTCTCAAGATTGCTTTGGCGATTTGGGGGGTCTTTTGCTGTTCCATACAAATTTTAGTATTATTTGTACTAGTCCATCCTACCTACCTTTAAGTGTATGACTCAGTGGCATTAAGTACATTCATAATATTTTGCAACTGTCACCACCATCCATCTCCAGAGCTGTCTTAATCTTACAAGATTGGAACTCTACCAATTTGAAAAAATAACTCACCGTCCCTTTTTCCTCTCAGCCTCTGGCAACCACCATTCTTCTTTCTATCTCTCTGAATTTGACTACTCTAAGTATCTTGTATAAGTGGAATCCTACAATATTTGTCTTTTTATGCCTGGCTTATTTAACTTAGTGTAATGCCCTCCAGATTCATCCATGTTGTAACATATGTCAGAATCTCCATCCTTTATAAGGCTGAATAATATTTCATTGTATGATAGATCACATTTTATTTACTCATTCATCTGAAGATGGACACTTGAGCTGCTGCTTCTACATTTTAGCTATTGTGGATAATGCTACTGTGAACAGGGATGTACAAATACCTGCTTGAGACCCTGGTTTTGGTTATTTTGGGTATGTCCTGAGAGGTGGAGTTCCTGGGTCATATAGCAATTCTGTTTTCAATTTTTGGAGGAACATCCATACTGTTTTCCATAGTAACTATACCATTTTACATTTCTACCAAGTGCATAAGGGTTCCAATTCCTCCCCATCCTTGTCATGTGAAAAAAAAAAAATTGAGAGTAGCCATCTTAAGGATATGAGTGGTATTTCATCATGGTTTCAATTTGCATTTTCTTAATGATTAGGGATGGTGAGCATCTTCCCACCTGCTTATTGGCCATTGTGTGTCTTCTTTGGAAAAATGTCTGTTCAAGTCCTTTGCCTATTTTTGAATTGGATTGTTTGCTTTTGTTGTTCTTTAGTTGTAGTTCTTTATATTTGGTAGATATTAACCTCTTATCAGATAAATAATTTGCAGATATCTTCCATTCTGTGGTTCTCTTTTCACTCTATTGATTGTGTCCTCTCATACACAGAAGTTATTATCTGTGTTTTTGGTGTTATGGTAGTGTTTAAATTATCATTTGCTTCTAAATATTGTTAAATTTCCTTGCGATTTCTTCTTTGATCTTTTAGTTATTTAAAAGTGTATTATAGGGGTGCCTGTGTGGCTCAGTCAGTTGAGCATTCCACTCTCAATTTCAGCTCAGGTCATGATCATGGGGTCATGGGATCAAGCTCCATGTCAGGCTCCATACTTAGCATGGAGCTTATTTGGGATTCTCTCTCTCTATATATATAATATAAAAATTTTTTTAATTTATAAAATTTCTAAGTATGTAAGTATTTTATACTTATCTTTTTTAAATATGAAATTTATTGTCAAATTGGTTTCCATACAACACCCAGTGCTCATCCCAAAATATGCCCTCTTCAGTACCCATCACCCACCCTCCCCTCCCTCCCTCCCACCCCCCATCAACCCTCAGATCCTTCTCAGTTTTTAAGAGTCTCTTATGGTTTGGCTCCCTCCCTCTCTAATTTTTTTTCCTTCCCCTCCCCCATGGGTTTCTGTTAAGTTTCTCAGGATCCACATATGAGTGAAAACATATGGTATCTGTCTTTCTCTGTATGACTTATTTCACTTAGCATAACACTCTCCACTTCCATCCATGTTGCTACAAAAGGCCATATTTCATTCTTTCTCATTGCCAAGTAGTATTCCATTGTGTATATAAACCACAATTTCTTTATCCATTCATCAGTTGATGGACATTTAGTCTCTTTCTATAATTTGGCTATTGTTGAAAGTGCTGCTATAAACATTGGGGTACAAGTGCCCCTATGCATTAGCACTCCTGTATCCCTTAGGTAAATTCCTAGCAGTGCTATTGGGTCCTAGGGTAGATCTATTTTTAATTTTTTGAGGAAACTCCACACTGTTTTTCAGAGTGGCTGCACCAGTTTGCATTCCCACCAACAGTGCAAGAGCGTTCCCGTTTCTCCACATATACTTATCTTTTTATTATAAATTTCTAATTCAATTTATTTGCATTCAGAAAACATGGCATATGTGGTACTGATTTATGTGAAGTTAGTTGAGATGCCATCAAGTACGTCATCAAACTTTATAAGTATTCCATATGTGCTTGAGAAGAATATGTGTGCTCTAATTGTTGGATGAAAAATTCTACATATGTTGGTAATCAAGCTTATTAATTGCATTGTTTAAATTTTCTATTTCTTTGCTGATTTATGTCTGCTTGACTCTCTTTAGCCCCTTTGACACTTTTTGTTATAAATCTATTTTGTCTCATATCCACAGAGTGATACCAGTTTGCTCTTGGTTAGTATTTGGGTAATACATATTTTTTGCCTCCTTTTACTTCCAACCATCTATGTCATTTTCCTTTAATCATATGTCTTGAAAATAGCTCATAGCTTTTCAATTTTTATCGAGACTGACAATGTCTTTTACTGGTTGGTAAGTTAAACTTGTTTACATTTATTGTATTGAAATTTGTAAACATGCTATTATATGATATTTAAAATTTTTATTGGTCCTTCTATTTTTATGTTTCCTCTTTCCCCTTTGTCTTTTTCAGAGATTGGCATTTTTGATAAATATCTCCTTCCCTCATTACTTCTCTATTTTTCTATCAGTTTAGAACTTATCCTTCTGTTTCTTTTAGTAATTACCCCTGAAATTTTATCAGGCATACTTAACACATGATGTTAAAAGTAAATAATATTTTTACTCTTCCTCCAGTCACAAAAGAGCTTTAGGACTCGTGCTTACATCCACTTCTCCCACCTTGGCTTCCATTCTATTGTCACGTAATATATCCCTTTTTTGATCCCCACAAATTAGATACTATGCTGTTACTTGAGACAGACATGCCTATTTGGAATGGACTCTTTGTTTACTATTTTATTTGCCCACCATTCCTTCATGCATCCCAAGCTGTCTTTTCAAGATCCTTTTCCTTCTTGAAGTAAATGTCAGAAGTTCCTTTCTGGTGGGTCTCTTGGTGGTAAATTGCTCCTGCTTTGTTTATCTATAACCGCTTTATTTTATCCCCACTTTTTTGTTTTGCTTTTTAATTCATCCTTTTTTATTCTTAGGAGTTACATAAATCATTTCCTGTTGTCATCTCATTTAAACAGAAAAGGCCAAGTCTTTTTTTTTTTTTTTTGAAGAGGAGTGACTAAGCCTACATTTGATGACACACCCCTGAGAAATAGCACAGAGGAACTAGAAACCCCCAAGCAGATTTCAGAAAACAACACTGTTGTTCTCTATCAAAACTGTTGTATTCTTTAATGATTGTTTGGCTGGGAATGCATTTCTAAATTCACAATTATTTTCTCTCAACACCTTAAAACTGTGTTTCTACTGTCTTCTGACTTCCATTGATGTTGTGAAAATCTGCTATCAATTTAACTGCTGTTCCTTTGTAAGCATTCTCGCTTTTCTGGCTGTTTTCAAGGTATGTATGTATGTATGTATGTATTCGCCCTCGGAGTTATGCGGTTTCACTACTATGTGTCTACATGTGGATATCTTATTTATCCTGCTTGGGATATGCTGTGCCTTCTAGATCTATGGATTCAGACTGTTTCTCAGTCCTAGAGCATTTGCCAACATCAGTTCTGTGACCATTGTCTTTCCTCGCGCTCTCCCTTTTCTCTTTCTACAGCCCCAGCCAGATATATATTAGACCTTCTCATTCTAGTCTCTGGGGGAATCTTTCAAATGCATGGATTTTCTCTTATGCAGACCTCTGTCTGCATAATCCGTTATGCATTTTTTTCAACATTTAGAAAAATGTTCCATATTCTTAAGGCTGTTTCTTTGTTCCTAATCACTTCTTGTTATTTATTCTTCCTGATGATTTCTCCAACATAGCTATCTTCTACTTTGTATTTGGTAGTTTCAATACCTGTAATCCTTGGGAGGATACAGCTGATAGTTCTTGCTTCTGCTGCCTCTCACTCACACTGCCTGTTTCTTGTGTTTTTGGTAATCTTTACCTGTGAGGCCACACCATTTCAAGAGTCAAGCTTCCCCCCAAGAGGACCACTTCTGTTTCTTCTTGGAGTTGAGGGTACCCCCACCAGGACCACTAAACCCCTCTTCCAAGGTTTTGGTTCAGAACTGAGAACCTTAGACACAGTTTCTCCTCCTCATTATTGTTCTAAGAATCAGATTCCCCACACCCGTGCTTCTGCTATAGGAATGTGTCCTTTGGAAAACCCTACTTCTCACAGCTGCCTTCAGGTCTACATAAGAGCCATTGTTACTCAAGCTCCCACCATGCTCTGGTCCTGTTTCTTCCTTCCAGGCCTTGGCTCCTGGCTGCCCGGGCCCCTGCCTCTCACTCTTGAAACTCGGCTTTCACTTGTTTGGTTTTGGGGGCATGATCACTGAAAACATCTCCTACCTTTGAGACAAGCAATGCTTCAGAGGGTGTACCTCATCTGAAGTCTAACTGTTATGGAAAAGGATGATCCCTTGGAGCTTCTAGACATTCGTGATACTGACACAACCTTTTTTGTAGCCCAAACATAACCAACTACACTTTCACCTGTTATTTTTAATCTCCTTATTTTGAACTCACTATTCCCAACCATTAAAATCTTTCAAAAGAGATTCTATCATTGATCATGTCAGTGTTATCTGTGCATTGTGTACATTTATCCAAGTTTTTGATCAGATGAATAAGACAAAAACATTCTGTGAGTGCTCAAGGTAAGACCTTTCGTACTCATTCATTCATTTTGCATTCAAGTAACAAACATTTATTGAGCATCAACTCTGCTAGGTACTATGTTAGACACTATACTAGGCCCTGGAATCCTTGACTTCAAGGAGCTTACAGTCTTATAGCCAAATCACTTCTTCCAGCGATCTTAATTAAGCTGAGTAAAGCGGGTGAGCTAGAGAACAGAGTACCTGGCTGTTTATCGCTCTGTCCATGTTTTGCTGATGGTAGTGGATGTTAACTGTCACGCCTCCTTCAAGCTTCCCCTTCTACAACTTGGTGTGAGGTTCAGTCACAAATGAGTCCCAGGTATCACATTTTGAGGGGCCTGTAAAAGTAACCCCAACTCTGGGTCTGGGCAGTGTTGGTGGTAGGTATCCCTCCATAAGTTGCCCTTCCTCCTTGCCTGCTGCCTCAGTTTACAGGGTGTGATCTAGTGGTCCCACACCTGCTGTCCAGATCCGCTGCTGGCCCTGCCTTGGGGTGGCCAAACTGGACATTCTGTGCTCTTTACTGAGTGCTCTTTATTGAGCTGGTAAAAGAACCAGCCCTTATTTCCCCAGGCATCAAATGGACGCCTGATGAGAATGGAGTCATTGCCTTTGACTGCAGAAATCGTGGCTGGTAAGAGCTCCAGGGGAACGGTGTCTGGTGCTGGTATCTCTCTTATAACCTTTGGGTTCTGCCCAGTTCTCCTCCAGTCACTGCCCTACCCCCACCACCAGCCAAGGGCCTCAGGTGTGTAGAACCCGAACCCAGTGCAAAAGCAGGAAGAGTTGCCAGCTGTACTTCCCTTCTCTGCAGCTGCCCTTGCTCTAGGATTCATCACATTTGTCTTTCTTACCCCAAACCTCCTTCCAGCACATTGAGCTGTCTCCAAATCAACCCTCTGCCAGACACTCCCCTCCCTTCACACCCCTCTTCTGGCAGATTTGTAATGGAATCTGAAGGTGAAATCCAGCTTTCTCCCTTCCTGCTGCCTGTCCCTCCAGGACCCTGGCTGGTCCAAAACAAAAAGGACAAGGGTTACCACCGGGACTGCACCTTCCTCCCACCTGATACGTCCATTAGATGAGCACAGTCCCAACTTTTGACCCCAAAATGGCTTTAGAACTGTGCTGAGTGGTTATGGGACATGATAAAAGCTAGCATTGATGTATCATTGCCCTGAAGCTTGGGTACACCTGAGCCACAATCTGAATAGAAATAACAAGAGATTCAGTTGGGTGGCTGTTCTGGCTTTAGTTTTCCCATTATTGGCCTGTGCTTTCTTTCTGTTAAAGGTATATACAAGCTGCTACTTCTCCCAAGGACATAGTGATTGTAGTGGATACGAGTGGCAGCATGAAGGGGCTGCGGATGACTATCGCCAAGCACACCATCTCCACCATCCTGGACACACTGGGGGAGAATGATTTTGTTAATATCATTGCGGTAAATGTGCCTTCCTATTCTAGAATAGCTCTCCCCAGAAAAAAAAAAAAAACCTTTCTGCCTGCACTAGAATGACCTATACGCACAATCACTTGATGCTTCGCACTGTAGAATGATTCTCTTCTCTGAAGCTGGGGCTTCTAACCTAAACTGGACCAAGGATGGGCTTTAAGGGATCCACAGAGTTTCTGAAATTGTGTGTAAAATGTGTGCATCCACTTTTCTGATTCCACAGATTTCATCAATTTCTCAGATGAGTCTGAGAATAAAAATTAAGAGACACTTGCCCTGAGCAGATACTTAACTCACCCCCATCCATGTGCTCTTGACTGGTACCCATCCCTGGAACAGCCTCTCCATTATGCTTAGGATGAGTGAGCCCTGCGCTCTTGCTTTTTACATTCCCAGTCCCCCATCTTCTTCGTCCCACCAAATCCAGACACATTAGGAGAAGGGGAATGTAGGTAGTGGGGGCTAGAAAGGGACCAGCAGACCTTGGTCCTGCTTGCATGGCAAATCTTCCTGAGGATAGCTCTAGACAGGATAGGTCTTCCTGTCCTAGAAAAATAATGAAGGAGAGGGATGAAGCAGAAAGAAATGGGAAGATAACAAGTCAGAAGAATGCTTTCAATGCAATGAAAGAGCAGACCAGTTCAGCCCTCCAAGGAGGCAGAGTTGACTGCCACCTTGGGGGCATCAATTTGAAGGCACCTGATCCAAAGCTTTCCCCATCATTCTGTCACATTGCTGAAAATGCTTGTCTTCAATGGAATTTATATATCTAGTAAAGAAATACCAAGGCAAAATGGGCCCCTCCCCCATCTCTGAATTGCTCCCCTGAGGCCTGCATCATTTACCCACCCACACCACCCCTGGACCTCGCCCTCCCCAACTCCACCACCTTTCCATCCCTAGACATGACCTGCAGCAGTGACAGGACAGTTACAAGGACAGGCCTCAGTCTTTCACAAGAGTGGGAGTGTGCTCCTCCTGCAGAGCCTGCCCCACCTTTCTCCCAACCCTTCTCCTGCTTTTGGGGAAGAGAGGCAGGAGAAACATTTGTTCCCTACATTCCCCAAGAACACCCCAGCACTTGCCCTAGAATCTGCCTGCACTCCTACCACCATGTCACCATCATCTCCCTTTCTCTCCCTCTTGTATTTAAACAGAAGTAGATTAAAGACATCTTCAAGATTTGAATTCTAACTATAGGGAAATGGAGAGATTAAGAAAAGAGGGCAGTAGTCATTCATTTCCCCCCTTCCCATTCCCTGTTGACAGCTAGAGGATCTTGATCATAAATGCAAGACAAAAGGTAAGGTAAAAGAATTCAGTTCCTAATCCCTATACCCAGGCATTGGGGAGGGGTCAGAACATAGAAGAACTAGAAGGCTCTGGGATTCTTGTGGAAGGCACTTTGTCTTGTCCTAAGGGCGGAGACCAAAGGAATTCTCTCAGTGCCTTCAGGTTCTCTGTGTATTCTAGGAGATGGACATCACTCAGCCATCTGAGAAGACCAAGACCAAGATTTGAGGAGAATTTTTAGAGTTAAAGCCCCACTGTCCTCTGTACCCCCTTCTCTCTACTCAGAAAAACTGCCAGAAGCATAGGGTACTCCAAGATAATATTACACAGGTGCCAAGTTAGCCTGTGAGTTTCCTGAGCTTCCAAACTGATCCTATCTCTTCTGTCCCCTCTGCCCTCTGCAACGACAGTACAGTGACTACATCCATTACATCGAGCCTTGTTTTAAAGGGATCCTTGTCCAGGCAGATCGGGACAATCGCGAGGTGAGTGTCCACCATAGGTGAGTGCCTGATGCTTCTGAACCCCTGCTTGATTAGGATGGTGGGCAGTCACCTGAACAGACTTCCTGACGGCCCCCTTTACTTATTCCCATTGCACTTGGAAAGAAGGAAAAGCAGTTACCCATGTAAATACCCCCAAGAAATTGCCTCATAAATATGCTGCCTGCTTATCAGAATAGTGAGCAAAGAGAGACCTCCCATCCAAAGGAAATCTCACTTATTCAGAACTGCTTTTTCACTCTGTGGATTATCCATGACTCAGTTTCCCTCTTTGCCTCCTCTGTGGGTCTTTCCACTGTATCAGTCCTCATGAAGAACTTCCCCAAAAGGAAGAGAAGTTCAAACCCATTGGATTGAGTCTTTCTCAAAGGCCAAGGAGGAGAGGATGTGGTAACTTTTTTGAAAGGAAAAGTTTGCAGGTCACAGATCCTTCTTTCTGTGACTGGAGAATTTGAGTTTGGCTTCTTCTTGAATCCCAGCCTCGGGTTGGACACTGGAGCCCCTGGCGGCCTCCATGGTTTCTTCTGTGAAATGCTCACCATTGGGTTATGTAGGTCTGGGTGCTGAGGATGCTGGGGATCTGGGCATTGGTTCCCAGCAGGTCTGCCTGAACTGTCCTCCCTGCTCTGGATGGGCTCACACTTGGCATTTCCTTCCAGTAGTGGGGATGTGTTTGCACCTAGCCACTTGCACTCTTTCTGTTTATCTTGGGGGCATTTAAGAAACATCTGTTGTAGGGTCCAGCCATGAAATTAGCTGGATCATGAAGAGATGGATCCTGTAGTCATGTTCTGGGCAAATAGCTCTAAACAGCCTCTGAAATTAAGACCACAGATGAAAGTTCCTTGGCCATCAATCCACTGACTCTCCTCTAATTTTTTACCCATGATAGCATTTCAAACAGCTGGTAGATGAGCTGATGGTCAAGGGTGTGGGGGTTGTGAACCAAGCCTTGACTGAAGCCTTCCAGATCCTGAAGCAGGTACCGACACCTGGTGAAGCTCCAGGAGAGTAAAGGGTTAGGAGACGGGGTGGAGGTGTGGGGGGGACAGTTGGGCTGTAGTCATGTTACCTGTCCTTTCCCCACACAGTTCCAAGAGGCCCGGCAAGGAAGCCTCTGCAACCAGGCCATCATGCTGATCACCGATGGGGCTGTGGAAGACTATGAGCCAGTATTTGAGAAGTACAACTGGCCTGACCGCAAGGTTACCCTTCTGGTGGAAGTCAAGGGGGCAAGGGAAGGGGCCAAGGGAAGCGTTCTCTTACTGCCTGCATAGGATAACCAGTGGTGCCCAGAAAAACCAGGCCTGCCCTGAGTTCAAATGTCCTGCTCCATTAGACACATTAGTAAATGTCCCAGATTGGTGTTCCAAAATTATGGTGACCCTAGGCACAGAGGACTCATGTGAGAGAGTGTTCTGGGTGAGAGACCAGATGTGGTGTTCAGATGAAAACTGTCAGGCTGTGACCCTCCACGCTATACCTGGCTCACATTACCATGGTCCTGGCAAGTCCCATTGCTGCCTAGGCCCCAGGGTCCTTTCTGGTCAAAAGGATGAGAGTGGAGAATTCAAAGTCAGCAAAATGCTTGACCTGACATCCAAGTCTCACATAAATAATATTAACACTACTTATGGCCAGGATCTATGTCTGCTGAGTGCATCTGTGTCTTGTGGATTAGGTTCGAGTTTTCACTTATCTGATTGGAAGAGAAGTGACTTTTGCTGACCGCATGAAGTGGATTGCATGCAACAACAAAGGTAGGTGGTGTGTGAGCAGAGCTGCTTGCAGCCTGCACCCAGTCATCGGAGGTTCTGAGCCATGGCTCCTGTATTGGGGCCTTACAGAGGTACTGTGTCAAGATAACAGTATCTGCCCCTCCTTCTAACTTGGAAAAATCTAGACAAAATGTAGATTGCCCCAGGAAACCTTGAGTAAATACATGATCACCCCTGCAGGACTCTAACTTATAAAGTCACCTGAAATGAAACTGAGAGGTCATCTGTCCAGTGTTTGCAGAAGACAAAATTCTCTCTTCAAATAAAGCCTGTATGAATCATAATACAGACAGAGTGATGCAGGGGTGAGACCTACAGTTTAAATGTCAGTTCTTTCTGATGTCTAGCCTCCATTCCTCTGTTGCAAATTAAGTCCATTTACTCTGGTTCTGCTTCTAGACAAAGCAGAGGGTCATAATTTTCTTTAGAATAATGTTTTGGGTGCAGTCCTCATCTGTCTCTGGCCAGAGCCAAAGATCTGGGCTGTGCAATGCCAACTTGGTCCCTATTGATTCGACCAAAGTTTATTGAGAATGTACTGTCATGCCTGGCAAAGTTTCCAAATTGTGGTCAGGATGGACTCAGTCTTGCTCTTGTTGCTGTCCAGCAGAGCAAACAGACAAATCAGCCATCAGTGGTGATATAAACTGTAAGGGCAGAGGGGCACAGACCTTACAGGGGCTGGGAGATTGATGGGAGAGGCACTTCCCCCATTTGGAGGTGGCAGGGAGGGCTTCCTAAAGGAAGAAGTGTCTATGCTGAGATATAGAGAACGGTAGGAGTCAGCCAACATAGAGAGCATTAAAGAGTGTTCCAGAGAGAGTGAAGATCATGTTCAAAGGGTGTGAGATAAGAGCATGCTGGGAATGGAAAGCAGTTTCACTTTTTGGAGGGTGGAATGAATGTTTTGTGGGAAGTGATGCACAATGAGACCAGACAGGTAAACATGTACTAAGGCATTCAGAGCCTTATAAGCCATTTGCTCTTTTAAATATCACTGTGGCTACAACCAAAAGTCTATAGCACCCCTCCCTGTAAACAAGGAAGGACAGTAGTCAGAGATAGGGGGGTTAGGGGACACCAAGCTACTGTCTTAGACTGGACCCCAATACAGAGCTGCCTGCAGGAGGGGGTGCTCTTGGGAGATGACCCTGTAAGGAAGTGAGGAGGGCATAATCATGAGAGGGAAAAAGAGCCACAAGGCCCCTGCTGCTCCTGTGGCATTTCTGGACTGAGAGGTCCCCCCACAGTTCTCCCAGATTAAGGCAGCACCACTGGCCTCCAGCTGCCCGCGGGAAAGGACACAACCTTGGGGGAAGTAGTTCCCTGTGGCCCAGGGCAGCTCCCAGTGAGAGCCCAACCTGTAAGCTGAGAGCAGCTGGGGGAGCATTTGTGGGCCCTGCAGAGTGATTCCAAGTTGAACCCCCAGCTTTTCACAACCACACAACCCTTTCCTCTGCCAGGCTACTATACACAGATCTCCACACTGGCAGATGCACAGGAGAACGTGATGGAGTACCTGCACGTGCTCAGCCGCCCCATGGTCATCAACCATGACCATGACATCACCTGGACAGAAGCCTACATGGACAGCAAGGTGGGGGCCTGACCCTGCTCCAGAGTTAGGGGCCCCAGGGAGTAATAGGTAACTTCCTGGGTCAGGAGAGGGGTGAGCAGAGCACCTCCTCAGGAGATGGCGTGAAGGGGTGAATACCTTTAGCCCACTAGAAGACCCATTGTCTGTATGTTACCCCCAGAGGCCCAGAAACCCCGTGAGCAGACATGTCCAAGGCTATTCTCCATGGATAGAACCCCTTTTCTCTAGACTTGTGCCTCCCTTCTTCCCATTGTCCTCACCTCCCTCATTGTTCTTCTCTCCTACCTGTTTCAGGAAGAAAGGTAGCCAACCAGTAATTCAAGATACTATGGCTTCATCAGGTGCTCCCCTTCCTGCACTTTCAGAGACTGCCTGTGGGTTGCAGTGATTTACACAAAGGAATAGATAGCCAAAGTAGATGAGATGTGTGGGGGCAAGAGGGACCTTCCTGGCACTTTTCAAATCATATCACATACATAGCCACCTGCTTCAGTGGTAAAGTCTCAGACTGGGATTGAGAGAGACCTGAACATAGTGGCTTAAATAAGAGAAAAGTGTACTTCTCTCTCATGTAAAAGAACTTTAGGGGTGGCATCCCAGAGCTGATGAGGAACTTCCTGGTCATCAGGGACCCAGGCTGCTTCTTGCATCCCCTTGGTCAACCCCAGGGTCCTCCTGGTTCCAGTAGCTACTAAAACATTAGTTAACTGAAACTACTCACTTTCAGAAAACCTTACTTCCAAACTCTAAAGTGAAAAACCAGATGAGGAAGGGGAAGAGACTTGATGGTTAATGATCTATGCATAGTATAATGAATATAGACAATATCTTACTATAATTATGTAATGTAAATAACATCACTACAATGGCAATCATGTGACAATATGTAAATGTATCAAAGCAACACCATAAGTTTACACAATATTATATGTCAAATATATTCAATTTTTAAAAAGTTATTCATTCTCCAAGAAAGTATACTATAGACTTTCATGGCTCAGCACCCTCCTTTGGTTGATCCTGATGAAGATCACACATATTAAACATACCTGTGCATGCCACCTGTGAGGACCTATCTTCATGATAAAGTGGGGTGCTTGTGCAGAGCCCCTTCCAAGGAGGCTGAAGGAGGCTGCACAATGAGATGAGGCAGTCAGGGAGGAGGGCCATTTGGGAGGTGTGGAATGATGTGGCTCTGGTGTTCTGAGTGACGAAGAGGTTGTGGGTCTGTCCCATGTGTGTTGGGAGTGACCCTGAGGTCAGCTACAACTATGCCTGCCCTTGAGCTATGCTTCCTCATGCATGTGCTTGTGTTTGTGGGTGGCTCTGTGTCAATGTCCTTCTCCCTCTTAACTGCCCTGGGCTGTCATTTGGATCCACAGCAGAGATTTCTGGGCATGTGTGTGATGTGCCCCTTCCATGGCTCACGCTCATCGTTGGCATGGCCAAGACAAGAGTACTTCATGAGCATGTTTGGGAGCTGGGTTGTGGGCTCTGGAGTTTTGACACTTGTCCTGGTTTAGGACTATCGTTGCTAAGAGACACTGGCCTGGTCCCCTTTCCAGCCCACCTCTCTCCTTCAGCATTTCTGCCAGCTGTCCTTTTGCAGAGAAGGGGAACCTCACTTGTGGTTTCGTCTTCCTGTTGGAAGGTGACACTTCAGCGATAGTTGACATTGGTGACTGTGGGTCCTCCACACTATGGACTCTGAGATCTCTGTCCTTTGCTCTTTCCTCCCTGGCAGTTATTCACTTCACAGGCACAGAGCTTGATGCTCCTCACCACTGTGGCCATGCCAGTCTTCAGCAAGAAGAATGAAACGGTGAGTGGCTGCTCTCTGAGAAGTTCCAGCAGATTTTAAAAGTTGGGGTCCCTGGCTGGCATCATTAGACCAATGGTTCTTGATTGGATGGGCATCAGAACCACCTCAGAAGGGTTTTATATTCAGATTCCAAGCCCTATGCCCAACCATTTATATCAGAATCTCTTGGTTGGGAGGGGAGTGAGGGTGGGAAGTGGAGTGGGGTCCATACTTCCCAAACTCACCCCTTGATTCTGCTTAGTCATTTTGGGGTTGTCTTATTTCTCTGCACGTGGGACCACTGTCCTGAGGATATAAGGCTAGAAAAGTCACCTGCCAACTTTCTGGCAAAACAACACTTAGCCTACCAGTTTGGACAGCCTCTAATTTGTAAAGGCCTCTGGTAAAGGACTTTCTAGAACCTTCCATCCTCTATCTTGTCAGAAAATGTTTCCTTATAGGCCTTGTGTGTTCAGAGCATCCATAGATTATGGTCCTTCAGATTCTGATACTCAGCCTCTGCTATGAAAATTAATATTTTATTCAACTTTGTATTTCTTTTAAATATTATGATTTAAATATTAATACTGGAAATTAATCTTCCCTGCAGCTGAGATTTCTCCTGGGGCCTCTTCCAGTAGGTTCTAGATTTTTATTCCAGAGAGCTCAGCCTAAAATCCAACTGCAGAGGAAGGGTCATATAAGGAAGTGGCTTATATCTTCCAGGTTCTGGGAAGGCCAAGGGTCCAGTCCAGCCCTGTGCACAGGGAAGCCTGGCCTCCCCCTGAACCAGGTATTTTTCTTTCCAGCGATCCCATGGCATTCTTCTGGGTGTGGTGGGCTCTGATGTGGCCCTGAGAGAGCTGATGAAACTGGCACCCCGGTACAAGGTGAGCCTGGATCAGATGCCTGAGTGGGGGGTCACAGGCTCCCTGGGAGCTGTGCTACCAGGCTCAAGAGTCTTTTTGCAGGCATTGCAGCCAAGCCCAGAGTTGGGATGGGGCCCCTCAATCCCACCCCACAGAGAAGTGCAGGCACTGAGCCTGGTGGCAGTGGTTTGGATTTCTGGGACCCTGTGTCACCACCAGCTCTGACTTGCTCTGTGGGCTTCAGAAAGTTCTTTCCCTTCCTGGTGCCTCAGTTTTCAATCTGCTCCTCAATGCCATGCAGTCCTGTTTGGGGAACAAATGAGATTAAATCATCAAAGCACCTCGATAGAGCATGTGATGGGGAAGAGGCTGAGTAATGATATGCATTATTGTGGCTGCTACAAACACTAAAACTTAGAAAGGAATTCAGAATCAATGGCTAGAAGCATGACGCTGGCTCAGTTATATTCTAATTTGAAAAACTCACTGCTGTGAGCTGCCATCTTTAATAGTCCTGCAATCCAACCCTCACCCAGCTCCAGTTCTCCAGCCCAAACAACAGGTCTGATGCCCCTCAATCCCTGTTGTTTTGGCAGCTCGGAGTGCATGGATATGCCTTTTTGAACACTAACAATGGCTACATTCTCTCACATCCTGACCTCCGACCCCTGGTAGGTACAGATCTTACTTGCATTGGGATCTTAACTATATGGGATTTGGGGACAGTTCATAAAATCAGTTAAAACAATGAACATACATTGGGCTCCATTTAAGAACCCAATAGATAATATAAGAAAAAAAATTTAAGTCATGGTTTCCGTCTTCAAGCTGTTTGTAATCTAGCAGGAAAGACAAAACAAAAAAAATAGGTGAACTGATTAATGAACAGTCCAGAAAGCATATAATGAAATGTGCAGTTTTCTCTGAAGGACAAGCTTCCACTTACATTCCTGTCACTGCCTCAGTTGCTCCACACTCCTCTTGGAGTCTTACAGTGGTATCAGCAGGACTCCAGGGACTGCCCCCTCCACAAGGGGGTGTGAACATTGAGTTAACAATAAAAATGGCAAGGGAAGAGTCTCATGAGAGGTGGGGGGGAGGGGCAGTAAAGCTGAGGCTCCCCAGAGTTTGTCTTGGGATGATATGTTCCTTAGCACTCCTGCCTCCTTCCTAGCTCGCTCCATCCTGATGCATGGGGCTGGGAACATTTTCACATGCATTCAACAGAACAACTGATGACCAAAAAAGTTGCATCATTCTATCTAAAAGTTCTGCCTCCAGGGCTAGGGGCTCCCTGATGCCTCTGGTCTGGGCACTTGGCTGCTATTGATGACAATGGCCACACCTTTCAGTGTGATTGTTCAGGGAAGTAGGAAGAAGGCAGTTAAGTCCTACAGGAACCTTAGCCCTTTCCCCTTAAAGTCTCACACTAAATTGAAATGGCAGCTGAAGACAATACCAAGCAGAGCATCTTTGTGAGAACTTACTAAGGGGCTCATCTGCCCCAGGTACCACTTGAAGAAATCATTCTAAGCCAAATTCCATTTCAATTTGGTTCAGATAGATACTGAGTGTCCATAAAGCAACTGACTGAGCTATTTAAGGCAAAATATAGAAGTTCATAGTAGAGATCAGGGCACACTGGAAGCCATGTTGTCTTCCCAATTCAGACTCTACTGGGCAAGCATCTGAACCCATAATGGGTCACTGACCTCTACCAGTGGGTTCTATAGGGAGCATTCCCAGTGGCAATAAGATGATTCACTAGGAAAAAAAAATAATATGTCAATCATGGAGCTGACTTGTAAAATTGAAGGGCAATGGTCAGAAACTCATCGGTCACCATCTATATAATCTAGATGAATATAAGACTTCAACCAATCAATTAATATTGTGGACCTACTGGGTGCCTGACCTTATAACACTCTGAGAATACTATAAACAGAAGGTTATATCTAATTAAGGAAATAGAGTATACACAAATAGACTTGAACAAATGAAACGATTAGAGAAAAATAGCATGTAGAATATTATTACATAACAAACATTATTATGTAAAGCCACCATGATGAGATTCCTAAGGAAAGCACTATCAATTTGTGGTAGGTATTAAGAAGAATAACAGTTAAGTTAAAAAATAAAAATAATAGAGGATTTGCCTAGTAATAAACTGAAAGTGGATCAAGAGCCATACTTCTGGCCTGAAATCTCTCTGTCTGTGCTCCAAGTTATACAAAGTAGAACTGTGGTTTTAATAAAATGAGCTAAAGATGATCTTTCATGTATCATCAGGAGTTAGAAAATAGAAATGAATGACGAGTATTGCACCTTACTCAAAAGAAACAGATCTGGTGTAAAATATGGCAGGGCAGTGCTGTTTGCTATAAGCACAGCATCACCAAGGCCAAGAACAGAAGCATCATCCAAGCATGGATGCAGAGAAAAAGAGAAGAATGAAAGAATACTACTGGGGCCATTATCATGCAAATCTCCCAGAAATAAGGTGACACTTTCTTGAAAAAAGAAAAAACTGGCAGAAGCAAGATACACAGTGATAGGGGACTTCAGTCTTTTAAGCATCTTCAGGGCCCCATTCTGCTAAAAGTAGACCCTCTGATTAATTCTTAATTTACCCTGACAATAAACCATCCTGTTTCCTTTTTTGATCTATTATTAAACTAAACCTGGGAAGTGCTGCCAACCTAGTAGCAGATACCTTGACAATATCTGTCTTGGTATCAGAGAGAGGGTGGCAGGGAGAGATGGAAGTCAGGGCCAAAAAACAACAACATTCAAAGACTTGATTAATGGCTCTATGTCAAGCTGGAGGGAGGTCTTTATTAGGCACTGTAGAATCTGCCTGTCCTTGGCTTTGTCCCATTCAAGAATTCAATCAACAAGATGAAAACATAGAAATCAGATGACACCAAGTCTGGAAGGTGTGGATAATACATTAAGGGAGGAAATTAGTATTCGGGCAGTATTATAAACAATGGGCTGAAACTAACAAGATGAATATATTAGGATGCATGGAAAGTTCTGCAAAATATTCAATGCTCAAGCATAATATTGAAAAGATGCAATTTAACAGTGTACCATGTGAGGAAGGCCAAGGGCACTTAACTGACTGAAAACTCTATTTGGGCCATTAGGGCAGTGTAGCTGCCCTGAAAATCCAGTAGAATCAGAGGCAGCAGTCAAAGCCATATGATATTTTGGTCCACACAGGTCACACCCACACTACACTGGTCAGAACCCCATCTAAAATATTGACTTTCGTCCTGGGCTCTTCATTTTGGGAATGACATGGACAAAGTAGAGCATATTCAGAGGGACCTGAGGGATCTACAACCTGAGAATGTTTAGCTTATAGAAGTGAAGTCAGGAGTAACAAGCACCTTCCAAACCTTAAGAGTTGTCAGGTGGAAAACATGTGCAGCTCCAGGGAAAGAATAAGACCAATGGGTAAAAGTAACAAGGAGCCAGATTTCAGCTCTGTATGGGGAAGAGCTTTCTAACGATTTAGAGCTGTCCAAAACCAAAACAGGCTGACTCACAAATAGAGAGCTCCTCATCATGGGAAATACTCACTCAGAGGCCGTGAGACCATCTGTCACAAATGTTGGGAAGGGAAATGCTGCATCAGCTGGAAGGTTGACCCAGATAACCTTTAAAGAATCACTGAGATTCTTTGATTTTATGAATATAACTGTAAGGCTTTATAGCAGGGCCTTATGTTTTAACCTCATGTCTTTCTTCATGACCTGCCCACTCCAGTACAGAGACGGGAAGAAACTCAAACCCAAACCTAACTACAACAGCGTGGATCTCTCTGAAGTGGAGTGGGAAGACCGAGCTGAAACTGTGAGTGGGGAAAGCAGGAGAAATAGAAGCTGGTGTAGCTCTACAGCCAGTACTCAAGCCAGCTGTGGGGCCATGAGCTCTGAGACCACCCTGTTCCTCCCCATGGAGGCTTTCCAAGTCCAGACCAGAAGCAGTTCTGTATGACTGCTGTAACAACATAGCAGTATCTTACTGAATCCCAGGGGGGTGCTGAGGCTGAATGAGCCATGTCTGTAAACCACAGAGGCTGAGCTCCAGTGGTATTTCATTCTGACTTTTGGGGTCAATAGCTCATTCAGAAAAAATTGTGTCTCAGTAATATGGCACTATGTTCTCTCATACATCAGTGTACTTGGGAGCATTATCTTGGTGAATGTCTGGAACTATAAGCTGAGTGGAACCTAGAATCATATCTATGTTCCCTCCTGTGTATTCTGCTTAAAGGAAAAAAGGAAGAACTGAAACTATTCCTAGGGATCACCTCCAGTCTGGTCAATAAAGCTCAGTGCCTTCCGCCCTCCAGTGTGAGCCAGGGAACTAATACCATTATCTTTCCTCTTGAAGCTGAGAACAGCCATGATCAATGGGGAAACAGGGTCTCTCTCTATGGACGTGAAGGTTCCACTGGACAAAGGGGTAAGGTGCTCGAAGGAAAGAACCAGGGTCTGGTACCAGGAAGGCAGCTTCCCAGTTGATTGAGATTTGGGGAGGTGACAAGGGACTTTGACCTAGCTTAATTAGAGCTTAAGTCTTGAGTGCTTGCTGTAGTCTATGGGGCTTGACTAGAGAGTATATCCAAAATGTGCATCAACCCCAGAGAAACATCAGGCCACAAAATGATCAGTTCTTTGGAGACTACCAAGAGAAGCAGTAGGTTTAGCTCAAGGCATTTACAACGCTTTTTTCTTCCTGATGCTGCCTGCTATTTGGCTCTTTTGTTGTTTGTTATGGAAAGGGGAAAAGCGACAGTTAATTTTATAAATTGTTAGCAACTCTTGAAATCGTGTTATATGGGAAGAGGTTGAAAATAATTGCCACTCCTTAGAGCTGATTTTCATCCACTGTAACCACAGATAGTCAAGAATCAATACACTCACTGATGCCATTGCTGTCTTCCCAGATCTACACATCATTTATAAAAGATCATATCATCTTCTCATTTAAAAGGTTCCACTGCATTTGTGGTGAATTTTCATTGTCCCTTGACATATTTACAAATGTCACCTCCTCCCTCACAACCACCCCCACCTCCTCCTCTTGTTGCCCATCTGCCTCAGCTAAAAGAACACAGGCATCTGTCTGCAACAATTAGACCCAAGTTCTTCCACAAACACAAACCTCCATGGAAGCCAAACAAGAAAGCATTGGAAAGGAAAAGCAATTCATTGCATTCCCTTTAGACACATGGGCTGAATTTCACTGGGACCAGTATCTGATTTCTGTGGCAGTTGCCTGCTTTTTATAAGCTCTCGGCTGAGAAAACCCTCCTTTAGGCAGACTGGAAAATATCAATGATGTTACCAGTTATGGCAGCTCTTTCTCCTAATCCAAAAGAGTAAAGGTTTCTTCCATGTACCTCCACCTTTATCCCAACAGACTCCTGCTTACATGCATGAAGGAGCTCTTCCTTAGCCCAGCCCAACCAAAACATTTCAGGTAGCTATAATGAAAATTTTAACATGCACATGGCAGACAGCAACTCCCAGATAGATTGGAATATAGCTATACTATATCTAATTCAGACTGACTTACAAAGTAGGTACAGTGTGTCTTCTATTCTTTCCTCCCAGTGCCCAATGTTCTCATGCTGCCTTCACACTTCTCAAAGCCACCAATTGAGCAAGAGTTCTAACCAGATCCAGACAGTCTGAACTTCTCCTCAAATTTCTGCCCATCCCTTTGAAATGTGTTCATTGCTGATAATAAACCATCCAGGTCAAATGTGCTATTTAACAAAAGCTTCCAGACATGTGGGTGCTTTAACATGAGTAGGGTGATGCTGATGATGATCATGATATAATGCACATTTCATAGCACATAGGTGTTCATGCCTTACTACTACTACTAATAATAATAATAGTGGTAGCTAACATTTATTTGAAACTTGACTAAGCATGTTATAAGTATTCACTTAACATTCACAATCCTATGAAGCATATACTATCCTATCCCCATTTTATAGATGAGGAAATTTAGAGAGGCTAAAAACTTGCCCAGTCATCTAGATGATTAATTGCAAAGCCCTCATGTGTCTGATTCTAGATCACACACTCTTTTTTTTTCTGAGAGAGAGAGAGAGAGATTGAGAGAGAGAATCTTAAGCAGGCTCTGCACCCAGACTGGAGCCCGACATGGAGCTTGATTCCACGACCCTGGGATCGTGACCTGAGCTGATTTCAAGAGTCAGATGCTTAACCAACTGAGCCACTTAGGCACCCCTAGACCCCACACTCTTAACCACTAATGTTTAAGGCTTTTTTGTAGGAGTAGCCCTGAATTCTCTACTCACTCTCCAGCCTTAAAGAATTCCCAAGAGTCTCTTTAGAATTCTGTTTCCATCTTTAAAATTCATTGTCTTCTCCTCTCCCTCCACCTCATTATATCATAACTCAACTCTAATCTTTCATCTCTTTACTTCCATGCTCAGAAGCCATCACACCTGCACTGTGTGTGTAGGACATTTTGCTATGTGGCCACTACTGTGGTATCCAGCCTCCTGCTGCTCTGATCTATTATGAGGCCACTCTGCGATGTTGCTACATTTTTTTCACTACCAATTGCTTTGTCTGCCCAATGTGTCTTCTCTTTTTAAGAGTCACAGACAGTTCCATTGTTTTCTCGCCTGCCACTCTATCCCATCCTTCACAGCTCAGTGGTGTGTCTCACCTCACAAACTCGTTCCTCACTAGAAACACTCTTCATATCTAGGCCAAGGGAAGCTTTCTTAAAGCATTGTGGGAATATCTGTCATCATTCAAGCCATCCTTCTGGCAGGTGTAGTTTGTTTTGTTGTTTTCTCTAGGGGATTTTACATGTATCCTTACTTCCCGTGGATCAATTTAGACCTTTTTTCCTAAACACCAGACAGGTAAGTATGGTGGCATTCACAAGACAGTAATGGCAACCCAGCAAGATTTAGAGCAGGGCTCACAAACTCAAAAACCTATGGGGTCAGATAGGCTGTGTTCAGAAATGTGAGTAATAGAGACAAGCCTCAGTATTTGTGGTTCTGGGAACTGAAGAGTTACATGTATCATCTAAAGGAGACAACTAAGAATCTGTATTTTTTAATGTGCATTTAATTCCAAAAATATTGAAAACACAATCTGGGCCAATATCTAAGATATCAAATTGAAAGGAATCCAGCTTTGGCTTGTAGGCCTCCTATTGGCCATTTTGATAGCTGTCTGTTTTCCGCAAAATGTGGACCAGTAATAGGTATCATAATTTCTAAACCATCAGTAGCATCCTGGGCATCCTAAGACATGTTTAAAAGAAAAGACAGGGACACCTAAGTGGCTTAGTCAGTTGAGTGTCCAACTCTTGGTTTCAGCTCAGGTCATGATCATGGGATCAAGCCCTGCATCAGGCTCCTCACTGAGCATAGAGTCTGCTTAAGAGTCTCTCTCTCTCTCTCTCTCTCTCTCTCTCTCTTTCTCTTTCCCTTTCTATTTCTCTCTCCCCCACTCACACACACACTCTCAAAGAATAAAAGGAAGGAAGGAATGAAGTTCATTAGTTTAATTTAAAACTTTATTTAAAAAAAAAGAAAAAGAAAGAAAAAACAGGTAAAATATCCTGAAGTATCTTATCCGGCACGCTTTTTATCATTTTCATCTTGTTTGATAGTTTAGGACAAATAATTAGCAGTGGGAGAGGAAGAGAGACAGACAGTGTTCTTTACTAGCCTTTAGATTTTTCCAAGTTAGCCCTGCTGATGGGTTCATGGTGTGTATACACACACACACACACCCACACACACACACACCAGCAACTGACATAGTCAGTTAGGACAGATTTGCCGCATATTCCTCCAGTACCTTCTAATCCCTATGCACTGGATTCAGGGGGGTAGCTCTGTAGCACTTTCTCATTCTCTCTGTGTGTTACACACTCATTCACTTTTTTTCCAGCAAAGGAAGGCAATCTATTAAAGGAGGAGATTGTTCTGACACCTCTTTACTTGTATTTTCCAAACCTCTCCAGTTCTTTCTTTCTGTTAACAAGATTCAGAGACAGCACCACTCCTCTCTTCCTTTTGCCTCAGCCTTAAAAGATTATCTCAAAGTTATGATTCTAGTTATGAGGGAGCAGCTTGCAATAGACTAATTCTCCAGTATATAACAATTATAAATTTGAACAAAATATTAAAAAACAAACATTTAAGGACATGCGAAAGTGGCCAAAAGCAGGCAGAAGCAAGGGTTGAAGAAGCTTCAACCCTTGAATCAAGAGAACTACACTGGGTGAAACACACATTTATGTGTTTTTTTTTTTTCTTAAGGGATGCCCCAGTCTGTTTAAATGAAATAGCTATAATTCAAGCAGAAAGCTATAGTTACCATCTTGAAGTATCAACTAACAGAACTTGGGCTCTCAGAGTGTATTGAAATGAAAGAAAATACCCTAGAAATAAGGGATCCTACAGTTGGGCTGGCCCTAATATATGTAAACAAACTCCTCTCAAATTCTTGACCGACCTTAAAGTACATATACGCAGGGGAGACTCTAAGTACCCAGGGGAAAGCAACAGTTGAAAGAGTTGAAAATCAGGGGCGCCTGGGTGGCGCAGTCGGTTAAGCGTCCGACTTCAGCCAGGTCACGATCTCGCGGTCCGGGAGTTCGAGCCCCGCGTCAGGCTCTGGGCTGATGGCTCGGAGCCTGGAGCCTGTTTCCGATTCTGTGTCTCCCTCTCTCTCTGCCCCTCCCCTGTTCATGCTCTGTCTCTCTCTGTCCGAAAAATAAATAAACGTTGAAAAAAAAATGTTTAAAAAAAAAAAGAAAGAGTTGAAAATCAGAACAAGGATTTCAACTGTTGCCTATGGTAATGAAGACAGTTTGGACTCTAAGTCACACCAAGGTGAAGAGGCGTGGTGAATACCTCAGGATTTTCTTTGAAAGCACAGAAGAGTTATACTTTAGGAGCAAAAACTATGTCCCAAGACCAAGAGATTCACTCTAGACCTAAAGACAAAGTTGAAACAGACCCACCCTAACAAAAATGTAAATCCAAGCCTCCACATGCTCAAGGTGATCAGCTAATTATTTATCTGCTGATTAAAATAAAAATCAACACTTGTCAGAGGAAGACAAGGTATCTCCAACCTATTCTTTACAATAGCCAGTATAGCATAAAAATTAGCAGGTGCATGAAGAAAAAGGAAAATGTGACACATAGTTAAAAGAAAAAGCAGTCTTAGAAACTGACCCAGAGATGACCAGCTGTTGGATTAGAAGGACTTTATAGCAGATATAACACATTTGCACAAGGAATTAAAGGGCAGTCAGAATGAGTGAATAAATGGAGAGTCTCAGCAGAGAAATGGTTGGGGTTTAATCAAAGTAAGTCCACTACAAGTGATATGAATATAGGGTTTTATTCCAGGGGTTAAACATTATGAGATTGTTATTGCTGGTAAAGAAGTTTGTAAGGCTGGTGTCTCTGCATCTAGTGGTGAGTTTGAAGTCATCATAGGTCAGTAGGACTAGCAATTTGAAAGGAATGCTGGATGAAATGGTGGGGGGAGGGTGGTGCAGGAGAGGGAACAAGAACAGACTGAAACCCATGAGGAAAAATAGGAAGCATAAGCACAACTAAAACCCACATCTGTCTCTCACTACCTCTAATCTCAAGAATATGGGCAATCTGCAAGAAAGAGCTAATGCCATTCATGTGGAGCTGCATAGTCACCAGGCTCAGATCTCAGGAAAGCTGAAGGAAGAGATCCAGTGGCAGCTGGGGAAAGTTTCTGTTGGGAAAGCCCAGAGATCAGAGCAAGCTGCAAGTGCTCGATATGCTATACTTACCTTTAGCGTGTAAAATGGCTGTTACTTCCCTTCTGCCTTACAAATCTCATGCAAACTTCTCTCTTGGCCAGCCCTAACTTGGAACCATTCAGGAAAGTAAGTCTGGAAATGTAGATCCAGCTTAGTTAATTTGACACAGTATATAAAACCACAAGAACCAAGTGGAAATTCTAAAACTGATGAGTACAATATCTGAAATGAAATTTTTACTGGATGGGCTTATCAGCAGTTGGAGGAAAAAAGGACAGTGAATTTGAAGACAGATAAATAGAAATTATCCATTCTGAAGAACAAAGAAAATTTTGAAAAAATGTTTGAAAAAAAAATTATCCCTCAGTTACCTATGGTCTGGCATTATGTCCTAAGAGTCCCAGAAGAAGGGAGAAGGAATGGAACAAAGGTATTTGCAAAAAAGAATGCCCCAGATATCTTGAATTTGGTGAAAAACATCACTCAGAAGATATAAAATTTTCAGCAACCCCCCAAGCAGATAAAAAGAAAAAGAAACCACATCTAGGCTCACCATAATATACCAGCTGAAAATCAAAGATACAGGAAAGTCTTAAAAGAAGCTAGAGGAAAGCAGTAATAAAATTATGGCTGACTTCTCATCAAAAACAATATAAAATAAAATGTTTTAAATGCCAAAAGGAAAAAAAACCTCTCAACCCAAATTTCTATGTATGGAGAAAATATCCTTCCAAAAGATGTGTATTTAGACATTTTCTTATAACAGAGAACAGAGTTTATCACCATCAGATCTGCTCTATAAGAAATGCTTAAGGAAGTTCTTGAGGCTGAAGAAAAATGACACAGATGGAAACTCAGATCTATATGAGGAAATGAACAGCACTGGAAATGGTAAATATGTGCACTAATATGAGACTCTTTTTGAACTCCTCAAAAAGACAACTATTTAAAGCAAAGGTTTTGACATTGTATTGTAGGGCTTATAATGTACCCAAGTATAAGATAAATGGGAATGATAGCACATAGTGGAATTATCCCAAGAATGTAAGGCTAGTTTGACATTCAAAAAAGTCAATTAATGTAATTCATTACATTAACAGCATAAGGGAAAAGCACCATATGGTCATCTCAATAGATGCTGAAAAAGCATTTGACAAAATTTAACTGGAAACAAAAGGAAACTTCTTGAATCTGGTAAAAGGCATCTATGAAAAGGCTAACTTTAAATGGTGGAATATTAAACACTTTCTCCCGAAAAGTGTGAACAAAGGAAAGATGTCTGCTTTCACCACCTCTGTTCAACATTGCACTGGACCCTGCAGGGATCTATCCTTACAATAGGTAAGGAAACAAAAGGCACAAAAATTACAAAGGAAGAAGTAAAACTGTCTTTATTCATAGACAAGATGATTATTTACACAGAAAATTCCAAGAATCTGCAAAACAACTACTAGAACTAACAGATAAATTTAGCAAGTTGACAGAACACAAGATCAATACTATAAAAATCAATTGCATTATATATATCAGCAAACAATTGGAAATAAATTATTTCTAATTTCAAATTTCAATAGCATCAAACAACATAAAAAACTTACGAATAAATTTAACAAAGTCATATATGACCTCTACGCTCAAAACTGCATAATGTTGCAGAAAGAATGTCAAAAAGTTAAATTAATAAAAATATATAACCATGTTTACAGGTTGTTAGTCAATATTGCTAAGTCATCCATTCTCCATCCATCAGACTGACCAGTAGATCCAATACAATCCCAATCAAAATTTGAACAGACTTATTCTAGATATAGCATAAGAAGTGAACAGGAGGTGATTCTAAAACCTATATGAAAATGTAAAGGACCTAAATAATGCCCAAAATGACCTTGAAAAATAACAAATTTAGATGTTTCGTACTATGTGATTTCAAAACTGACTGTAAACCTATAGTAGCCAAGCAGGGTGGTATTGACATAAAAATAGACAAAATAGGGGCACCTGGGTGGCTCAGTCAGTTAAGCTCCTGTGACTCTTGATCTCAGCTTAGGCCATGATCTCATGGTTCATGAGATCGAGCCCCACACTGGGCTCTGCACTGACAGCACAGATCCTGCTTGGGATTCTTTCCCTCTCTCTGTCCTTCCCCTGCTTGTGCTCTCTAAACAAACAAACAAACAAACAAACAAAAAGAACCCAGAATAGACGAAGGGATAGAGAATCCAGAAATAAACTTACATATTGTCAGCTGATTTTCAACAAAGCCACCTTGTCAAATCAATGTAGAAAGGAAAGTCTTTTTAACAAATGGTGCTGGAACTACTAAATAAATGTATGAAAAAAATAAATAGTGAGCCATATCTCACACCATAAAAAAAATTAACTTGAGGGGCACCTGCATGGCTCAGTCAGTTGAGTGTAGGATTCTTGATTTCAGGTCAGGCCATGATCTCACACAGTTCATGGACTTGAGCCCCATGACGGGCTCCAGCCACTCTGGCAGTGCACAGCCTGCTTGAGATTCTCACTCTCCCTCTCTCTCTGCTCCTCCCCTGCTCTCTCTCAAAATGAATAAACTTAAAAAAAATTTAAAAAAAAAATTAATTTGAGATGGATCATAGCCTCAATGTAAAAGCAATAATTGTTAGTCTTCTATAAGAAAACATAGAAGATCTTTACGACCTGAAGTTATCCAAAGGTTTCTCTTTTTTTTAAGTTTATTTATTTACTTTGAGAGAGAGTGGGGGGTGGGGGGAAGAGCAGAGAGAGAGGGAAAGAAAATCCCAAGCAGGCTCCACACTGTCAGCATAGAGCCCAGTGTGGGGCTTAGTCTCACGAACTGTGAGATCATGACCTGAGTCAAAACCAAGAGTCGGAGGCTTGACCGACTGAACCACCCAGGCACCCTTATCCAAAGATTTCTTAGATAAAACATGAAGAACACGAAACATAAAATAAGATTTGATAAATTGTATTTCATCAAAAGCAATAAGTTCTGCTCATCAAAAGGCACCATTAAGAAAATGAAAAAGCAAGGCTCAGACTGTGTCCAGAATACATAAAGAGCTTGTACAGATTGTTAACAAAAAGACTAACAACCCAATAAAAAATGGGCAAAATACTTGAGCAGACCCTATGCATCCTTAGTCATCAAGGAAATGCAAACTAAAGCTGCAGTCAGATTCCATTCCATACCTTCTGCTAGAATTTAAAGGACAGATAACACCACATCCTGGCAAAGATGTAGAGAAATTGGAACTCATATATTGCTAGTGGAAGTATAATAAAAACAACTTTGGAAGATTGTTTGGCAGTTTTTTATGAAGGCAAACACTTTTAGCATATCACCCAGAAATTCCATTCCTAGGTATTTATCAGGCAAAATAAAAACATGTCCATAAGAAGACTTGTCAATAATATTTGGAGCAGCTAAAGCTGCTCAGTATAGCCCCACACTGGAAACACTCCAGATGCCCATCAATAGGTGAATGTAAAGGCAAGCTGGCATGCCCACACACTGGAGCGCTACTTAGCAACAGAAGGAAACACACTGCTGATACACACAACACGGGTGGTCTTAAAGATGTTATGTTGTGCAAAAGAAACCAAGCACAAAAGGTACACACTGCAAGGACAGACAAACCTAATGTAAAGTGATAGAATTCAGAACAGAGTTCACCCTTGGAGGGGTGGGGTGGGGATGGGCTGGAAGGAGGCAAAAAGATTTTTAGAAGATGCAAACATTCCATACCTTGACTGGGGAGGTAACTACATGGGTATATATATATTTATCAAAACTAATGGAAGAATACACTTAAGATCTGTACATTTTGCCTTTTTCTTTAATAAATCAAAAAAGGAGGGGCCCCTGGGTGGCTCAGTCAGTTAAGCGTCCAACTCTTGGTTTCAGCCCAGGTCATGATCTTGCGGTTTCATAAGGTCAAGCCCCGCATTGGGCTCTGCACTGGCAGCATGAGGCATGCTTAGGATTCTCACTCTCCCTCTCTCTCTGTGCCCGCCCCAACTTGCACTGTCTCTGTCTCTCTCAAAATAAATTTAAAAAAATCAAAAAAGGAAAAATTTTATTTTTTTTCAATATATGAAGTTTATTGTCAAATTGGTTTCCATACAACACCCAGTGCTCATCCCAAAAGGTGCCCTCCTCAATACCCATCACCCACCCTCCTCTCCCTCCCACCCCCCATCAACCCTCAGTTTGTTCTCAGTTTCTAAGAGTCTCTTATGCTTTGGCTCTCTTCCACTCTACCCTCTTTTTTTTTTTCCTTCCCCTCCCCCATGGGTTTCTGTTAAGTTTCTCAGGATCCACATAAGAGTGAAACCACATGGTATCTGTCTTTCTCTGTATGGCTTATTTCACTTAGCATCACACTCTCCAATTCCATCCATGTTGCTACAAAGGGCCATATTTCATTCTTTCTCATTGCCATGTAGTACTCCATTGTGTATATAAACCACAATTTTTTTATCCATTCATCAGTTGATGGACATTTAATCTCTTTCCATAATTTGGCTATTGTTGAGAGTGCTGCTATAAACATTGGGGTACAAGTGCCCCTATGCATCAGCACTCCTGTATCCCTTGGGTAAATTCCTAGCAGAGCTATTGCTGGGTCATAAGGTAGGTCTATTTTTAATTTTTTGAGGAACCTCCACACTGTTTAAAAAAGGAAAAATTTTAAAGGTAATCTCCAGTTCTGACCTTCAAGCCAGCCCCATCTTGGAACACCGGGCTCCTGAGGCCACCACAGCCCTTCCTGGCCCCCGACTGCCCCAGCACCACTGTGAGGGAGGCTCTGACTGAGACAGTGGAGGCAGGAACATTATGGGGATGAGGCTGGTGCTGGAGAACTGTTCATTCAGGTTTGATCTAAAGCTGGTTTCTTCCAGAAACAAACTTTTTTGCCACCCAAATTCCACTGCACCCCCTTCGGACATCTTATTCTAAAAGCCAGAAAGAAGTGAAGGGAATAAGAACATGTGGCTTTCCCAACAGCATAAACTTCTCATGGACAGGACAATCCACAGGACTTCAGACCCCAGAGCAAATCCTGCTCTTCCCTGGACCCACCCCTATCCATTAAAGTCACACTCACCACCTCATGGCAGCCTTATGCATGGGGTGCTATTATTAATCCTGATTTACAAATGAGAATTCTGAAGCTTAGAATTGAAGTGAAACAGCTCACCCAAGAGCACACAGCTTGTAAGTGACTGAGCTGGCTCTAAATCCAGGTCTGCCTGATGCCCAGCCCAGTCCCTGAACCACCGTGTGAACTACCTGATGCCCTAACTTACACAATTCTACTGAAACTGAAAAGATGGCAGCTTTGAAAGGAAAAAGAAGTTGTAAAAGAGTGACGTAGCCCTGGGAAGGGGTTAGTGGAGGGAATCATGCTCCCTCTCCCTCGGCTGTATTCCAGAAAGGGGGAGGTTGTAGGTGGGTCATACACAAATGAGCTCCAGAAGCTTTTAGCACCAGCTGGTCCTGTATGAACCCTAGCATCGCTGTCCACACCTGCACTGTTCAATACAGTAGCCACTAGCCATGTTGGCTATCTAAATTTATATGAACTCAACTAAAACTTAAAACTTCAGTCCCTCAGTTGCACATTTCAAGCACACAATAGCCTCACATGGCTAACAGCCACTTCATGGGACAGCAAGGGTGTAGACATTGGTCCTTTAATCAGGCAGCCCCAAGGCTACAGCCTGCTGGGCCTGGTGGTCAACAAGGTGAGGCATGCCCCTGGCAGTCAGGGAAAGGGGTCAGAGGTGAAGGAAGTGGCACAGAGACAATGAAAGCCAAGGGCATTAGGTGAGGAGGTAAGTGGCATGGTCAGGCACTTCTCTCTCCAGCAAACCTCCTTTTCTTTTCTCTCTTTCAGAAGAGAGTTCTTTTCCTGACCAATGACTACTTCTTCACAGACATCAGTGACACACCTTTCAGGTGAGGGACCCATGTTTTATTTGGAAGGGAGAGGTGGGATGGCTGGAACATAAATTCCAATAACTCCAAGCAGAAATTCCAGGTCTGGGGAAAGAATTTACTCATATTTAGTTGGCAATTTTATGGTAACAGAAAAAAACCCCAGGCTTGCCTTCAGGAAACTTGAGGTCTAGACCTGCTTTGCCAGTGTATCCTACTTTGCAGGGTCTGGAGCCAAACTGCCTGGGTTTGGGTCCCAATTGCACCCCTAGCAGTCTGTGTGACCTTAGTTCAAGTTACTTAACTTCTCTTTGCCTTTGACTCTTGTTTGTAAAATGAAGGTAAAAATAGTAGCTACTTCTTTGTGGTTTGTAGGACATAATCTACTTAAAGATCTTAAAGCCATGCAATGTAAAAGATTGTAAGATGAAAGATCAAATCTGAAAATCTCTTTGGTTCCTTCCAACTGTTGTCAACATGAGGCATTATACAGCTTAGGAAACAAATAGCCCTTATCTCTGAATTACCTCATTTCTCAATAAAGTGTGGTGCCCAACCTGACTGCTCATTAGAATACCTGAGGAATTTTGCAAAACTGTCAATGCCCTGGCTCCATCCAAACAAATGAACTCAGAATTTCTAGGATATACCTGTAATTCAGATATTCAGCAAACATTAACAGCAGTGTTCTACTAGGAGAGAGAGGAGGGCATGGTGGTGTTCACCAGGCAGGAAAGCAGTCTCCTATTTGTGAAAGCCTGTGAGACATAGAAACCTCTCCACATTTCAGGAGGTCCCTGAGAGGTTTTGGATGAATCTTGTCTAAAATGGTAGGTGATGGGGCATCTGGGTGGCTCAGTTAGTTGATTGTCCAACTTCGGCTCAGGTCATGATCTCACAGCTCATGGGTTCGAGCCCCACGTCAGGCTCTGTGCTGACAGCTCAGAGCCTGGAGCCTGCTTTGGGTCTGTGTCTCCCTCTCTCTCTCTGTCCCTAACCCACTCACATTCTGTCTCTGTCTCTCTCAAAAATAAGTAAACATTAAAAAAAATTTTTTTTAATAAATAAAATTAAATGGTAGGTGTTGGGGCTCTTGACCTACAGAACTGAGAGTCCTTCTCAGGAAGAGAGGTTGATGGAAGCATAGAACTGCTGCTTTAGTTCTAGAGGAGACAACTTGTGAGGCCAAGGGCAACATTCATAGAGTCCAAGTTGCTGAAGGCCAAGGAAGTAGGCTGGACATTGCTTGGCCCTTGTTGCTGCTGAGCACTTGTGTTCTCTGTTCTCCCCATAGCCTGGGAGTGGTGCTGTCCAGGGGCCATGGAGAGTACATCCTCCTGGGGAACACAACTGTGGAAGAAGGTGGGTCTGTGCCCAGTTCTGGTGGGCAGTGTGAGAGGAAAATGGATTCTCCTGGGACACTGAGCAGGGCCATCCTGGGGACAGAGCCAGAGTCTCCCAGGTCCTGGACTTGAGCAAACTCTCAGAGCAAGGCTGCCTGGTGAGAAGGGGTCTGTGTGTCCTGTGTGCCAGGGCTGCAGGATCTGCCAGTCGGTTGTCAAAGCCGGCAAAGCCTAGGACTTGCCATTGTGGAAAGCTTTGGTGGACCAGAAGAGGTAGGTCAACGGGATATGTTTCTTCTTTGAACAAAGCTGAATTTCACCTAAGTCATGACAAAGGAGGCCGGAAAGAGTAAAGGAGCAAATCTGTAGCCGTTGGATAAGGCTAACAAAACAAAGTACCACCAACTGGGTGGCATAAGCAACAGAAATGCTTTCTCTTGCAGTTCTGGAGGCCATGCCCCCTCCAACACCTCCAGAGCAGGATCCTTCCTGGCCTCTACCTCCTGATTGCCCCAGGCATTTCTTGACTTGAAGCTACAGTTCTTCAGTCTCTGTCCTCACCATCACATGTAGCTTCTCATCTCTGTCTCTCTAACCTTGTACAAGGACACCAGTCATATTGGATTAGGGCCCACCCTAATGACTTCATCTTAACTTGATACGTGCCATGACATTATTTCCAAATAACGTCACATTCACAAGTACTGGGGTTCATACTTCAACATATCTTTTGGGGGGGACACAGCTGAACCCCTAGTAGGGAACTTATGGGAAGTGAACTGAGAGGGGCAGCAAGGAATGGTGGGGAAGGATGGGGGACAAGGTCCCCACCCTCCCTAACCCAACCTGTTCTTTACTTACAGCTGCCTGAGCACGTTGAGAGAACAAAACTAATATCCGGGATTCAGGGATATCTCAGGAAGTCCTGGGATGGTTTGGTCACAGTTCCATTTAACACCCACATTCTGTCCATTCTTCCTTTATCATCTCTTGAGTGCATCTCATGTCTCCATATCCCTGCCACCGCCCTAGTCATTGTCACCTCTCTCCTGGATAACCACAGCAGCCTCCAACTGGTCTCCCTGCCTCTCTCTTCCTGTAAATCTCTGCCAGAGAGATCCATCTAGAAATGCCAGATCAGATTGTGTCACTGCTAAATGACCTTTAATGGCATTCTAGGGTTTTTTTCTATTTTTTGTCATTTCTCCATGCACTAAGCTTTAAGATCTTCCCATGTGGTTTGCTCTCCCCTGAAATGCTCTCTTCTCCAGTGCCCACCCTCTTAGCCCACCTAACTTGGACCCACTCTTCATGTCCCAGTGTAGATGTCACTTTTCCAGCAGCTGTCCTTGGCAGACCCCCTGTGCCCAGCCACATGCTCCCATGTGACCCCTGCATTCACCCTTTCACAGCATACATCCATGGCATTAGACCACACTCCTTCCCTGTCTTCCACTGTCCCCAAAACGATCAAACTCCCTGGGCCTCCATGGTGCATTCTCTCTTCCTATACTTTTCTTTCTGTACTTAGATATTCTCAGGGCACATTCCTGCAGGGGACAGAGACCAACTTCCATGGGTGAGACCAACCAGTGATCCAAGGACTTGGAATTATGGACTCAACCAGGCTTACTGTGGGGAAAGGAGCATCACCCTGTAGCTATTTGCCTTATGTCTATGTCAGTCCAGTACCCCTTTTAATAACTCCACAAATTTCCCCTTGGTATTCATATCATCCTTTCCTTCAATTTAACAAACCTCAATTGAGCACCTATTTTTGAGGACTGAGTAGGTGCTCAGTAGGGCAATTGTTCATTTACTCATTCAATCAACAAACATACACTGAGCACACGGTTAGTGTAGGTACAGCAAGAGGCTACAGAGATTACACAAAACAGACTTGGCCCATCTCTGAGTTCTACTTTTGACTGGCCATTTAACTCAGTTGGGTACAATGCAGACAATGAAGCAAAAACCACTGGTTTCAAAGTATCAGCTCTTTGAGAGATCCAAATAGGTGGGATTTGGGCACAAGACAATGGGAAGAAAAAGCATTTCAGGAAGCAGGAGCAACATGGACAAAAGCGTGATTTGTACAAACCCAGCACCATCCTATGGGTTGAGTCCCTACTCCGAGCTGAGAACAAGGAAGAATAAAACCCAGTCCTTCCCTAGAGAAGCTTCCTGGCAGTTGTTTGTAAACAATTCAGGTGCACATCCTCACAACAGTGGGTGAGCACCGTACTGAGTGTGAACTCTGGTTTCAGGCCTGCATGACTTGCTTCACCCAGATCTGACCCTAGCCAGTGACTGGTAAGTGGGAAATTCGCTGTTCACAAAGAGTAGAGAATGGGAAGGAGAAAGGTGGAATTTTCTTGAGGTAACATTGATTCTCCTGGGCTCCAGGATCTACTGCATCACAGATATCGACCCAGACCATCGGAAGCTCAGCCAGCTGGAGGCCATAGTCCGCTTCCTGACAGGGGAGGACCCAGATCTGGAGTGTGAGTGCTGACCCTGCCCACCAAGGACTTTCTTTTTTCTTTTTTTCTTTCTTTCTTTACTTATTTATTTATTTTATTTATTTATTTTAATTTACATCCAAGTTAGTTAACATATAGTGCAATAATGGTTTCAGGAGTAGAATCTAGTGATTTGTCCCTTATGTATAACACCCAGTGCTCATCCCAACAGGTGTCTTCCTTAATGACCCTTACCCATTTAGCCCATCCTCCCACCCATAACCTCTCCAGCAACCCTCAGTTTTTTCTCTGTATTTTAAGAGTCTCTTAGGTTTTGTCTACTTTTTTCTTTTTTTAAAAATTTGACTACATGTGAGTTTTAATATGCCATTTATCAAAAATAATATAAGAAATTTAAGTGAAATCAAAAAAAAATACACTAACCTTGATGGGTAAGGTCTTGACGTGTGGTTTTTTTTAAGTGTTGACTTGTTGACATCTTATCACATTCATTATCACTGTCAACTTTTTTTAGTTCTAATTAACATAAGTATTATATTAGTGTCAGGTGTACAATATAGTGATTCAACAACTCTATATATTACTCAGTGATCATCATGATAAATGTACTCTTTAATCCCCATCGCCTATTTCACCCATCCCCCACCCACCTCCCTTCTGGTAACCAAGTTCTCTGTATTTCAGAGTCTGGTTTTTGTCTGCCTATTTTTTCTTTGTTTTGCTTCTTAAATTGCATATATGAGTGGAGTCATGTGGTATTTGTCTTTCTCTGACTTATTTCACTCAGCATTATACTCTCTAGATCCATCCATATTGTTGCAAATGGCAAGATTTCACTCTTTTTTATGGCTAAGCCACTGAGGACTTTACTTACTGCCAAGTAGCCTTATCCCTGGAACTCACCCATGGCTTAGGGAGAAGAGGGAGATTTTCAAAGAAAAAAGCAGAACTAGCCTCCCTATGGGACCACGAAGTTGCCTAAGTTCCTGGCACTGTGGCAGCATGAGTGTGTCCCCATGTCAGGGACTGAGATTGCTTTAAGCCTCTTTCACCAGGCACTGTTAAGCCTTCAAAGAGACACTCACACAGTGTAAGGGCATCAGCAGCCTGCCCCTAGATCTGTCCCTACTACCATCTAGCTGATACTGATGCTCTGTACTCTAAAGTCCTCATCTCAGCAAAGGAGAGCATTTGGCCAAGTGGCATCTTGTAGCCTGTGGTCTGTGAGAGTTTTCCAGTGCCTGGCTCTCAGGCTAAACTTAAATTCCCCAACACAGATGCAACTGGTGAAACCACAGGGCCACACCCTCAGCAGGGTCCCTCTTCTTCCTCTTTGGAAGAGGGACACACAAATGTCACCCCTAAGACAGGACCTTGCTTCCATGCTGGCCCAAAAGGGCACTCATTTGTGCATTCACTCACTCCATCAGTAATCAGTACTGAGCATGTACTTTGTGCCATGCCTGGGGTAGGCGCTGAAGCTACAGAGATGACCCAGATGAGTCCCTTATTCTCATGGAGCTTGTAATCTAGTGGAGAAACTACACAACAAAGAAGCAAGCATGTGTGTGTAGGTGTAGGTTATTCCAAATTGTGGTAAGTGCCATGAGTAGGATACTGTATGGGATCCTATAGAGCGCCCAACTCTGTCAGGTAGTGTTACTTATGCTGAGGATAAAAAAGAGTGACCCGAGTGCCTTCACAGGTACAGGGTCTGTTTTGGGGGCGATGACAGAGGTGATGACTGCACATCATTGTGAATGTACTAAATGCCACTGAGTTGTATACTTTAAATTGGTTGATTTTATGTTACATAGATTTCACCTAAATAAAAGTAGATAATTTTTTTAAAGAGAGAGGGAAAAGAGCCACACATGCAAAGAGTTGGGGAAAGCATCCAGACCAGGGAACAACATGCACAAAGGCTCTGAAGCAAATTCACGTGCACAGAACTGGCAAAAGGCCAGTGTGTTGGGAGGGTGATGATCAAGTTGCAGACTGATGGCAGCAGAAAGGAGAGGTAGCCTGGGCTCAGGGCAAGGTCTGATGTCCCTGAGAGATTCTAATCTCATGGAATACCAGAACTGGGAAGAGCCTTAGAAATCAGTTCTGCTCACATGTTGTTTGGGATTGAGGATGTGAAGGCTGAGGGAGACGACATGATTTCTTCAAGCTCACATAGATGGTTTTATGTGTCCCAGATACATGTTTATGAGACACATCCCATTCCCTGAAGTCAGGATTCCTTACAAAGGTGGATGAGCTGTATTCAACATCATAGAGGAAATAAGTGGTTTGGTCTCCTTTTATTTTGTCCCCAGGCGATGAGGAACTGGTGCGGGAGGTACTGCTTGATGCGGTGGTGACGGCCCCCATGGAAGCCTACTGGACAGCGATGGCTCTCAACACCTCTGAGTATGTCAGTCCAGGGTGGGGCTGAGGGTTCTGTGGAGCGAAGCAGCTCCAGCCCCTAGGATTCCCTTGACTGAGTCAGGGTCCCTCCCACTTCCTGGCTGGCAGCTCAGGAGACAACTGGGTCCAAGATGAAGGTGATGACAGTGGGCAGACATGGGAGGAGTGAGAGCTTCCTTCACATGGGCCCCAGTAAAGCAGGGACTTGGCACAGCTTCCACATCCCACATGTGCTGCTGCTCTCCCCTCTGGAAAAGCACCAAATGTGGGTCCCCCTGGCATAGCTCCAGATCCCCCACCCACACTGCAGCAGCCCCGTTCCAAGAACACCTCTCTCTCGGGGTTGGTCTGTAGCTGTGTAAGCCTGTTTCCAAGTACCCTAGAAAGAGTGGTTCAAGCAGGACCCAATTTCCAGCACATAAGGTCAAGACACTATGAAGTACAAACTTGGCCTTTACCAGTGCCTTAGATTTCCTCACTCCCTTTGCTGATATTTATCTTGTGCTATCAGGTTTAGTGAATAGGTAGAAAGAAGAAATGAATGGTGTGTGTGTGCACACGTGTGTGTGTGTGTGTGTGTGTGCTTGAGCACGCATGTGTGTTGGGAGGGTACAAGATATTAATGAGGTTAAGAATACAGTGGACTACACCTTGTTCCTGAATAGGAAGATTCAATGTTAACATCATGAAGATGTCAAACTCCCCTAAGACACTCAAGTTAATTAATGCTCTCCTAAAGAAAAGAATAGAATTTTGTATGAAACAACCACCTATTTTAAAAAGCAAGATGCAGACTACTGTGTACAGTTTGAAACCATTTCTATAAAAAGGAGGGAAAACAGTATATCTGTACGTGTGTGTGCGCATATGCATGTGTGTGTATAAAGTCTATGAAAGTCCAAATAGGAAATAGTTCACTGTATAACTTATAACTGTTTGGTATAATTTTGAACCATGTAAATGTATTACATATACAAAATTAAATGAAGCTAGAAAAAATAAAAAGAATATAGCAGGTCAGGCACTAAGTACTTAGTGTATATTAACCTCATAACCACCTTCCAATGTAGGTACTATCATTATCCCCATTTTACAGATGAGGAAACCAAGGTAAGGTGTGATAAACAACTTGCCCGAGGTCATACGCCTCACAAGTGGTGAAGTTGGAGTCAAACCAGGCAGTCAGGGGATTGGATCACTGGTTTGGAGAGAAGGGGCATGATCTTCATCTTTCCAAGTTCAGAGATTAACCAGAGACATTTTTTTTTAAATTTTTCTTTAATGTTTATTTTTGACAGAGAGAGAGAGAGAGAGAGACAGAGCATGAGCAGGGGAGGGGCAGAGAGAGAGGGAGACACAGAATTGGAAGCAGGCTCCAGGCTCTGAGCTGTCAGCACAGACCCGACACAGGGCTTGAACTCACGGGCTGTGAGATCATGACCCAAGCTGAAGTCGGACGCTCAACTGACTGAGCCACTCAGGTGCCCCATAGCCAGAGACGTTTTTAATGTTGAGAAACACTGAAGAATAAATATTCTTAACCAAGGTGTATATTAGAAAAGAAGACCTAGAGAATTAATATAAAATAGCATATTAATAAAGCTAGGGTGATAAGTCATATAATCACTCTCATAGATGCAGAAAGATATTTGAACAAATGTTAATATCCATGCATGTTTTTAAAAACTAATCAGTAAAGTTAAAATTGACCTAAGCATGAAAGTCAACATCTGAACGGGGCTAGAGGCTCTCTTAACTAAAGACAAGACTAAGATAGGCATTCCCATATCCTTATTACTATTTAACAAGGTCGGAAGGTATTAGTCAGTGCAACCAAACAAGAGAATGCACCTAGAAGCAATGAGAAGGGAAAGGGAGAAGTGAATTATCTCTAAGAAGGTGATATGATTATATTTCTGGAAACCCCAGAAGAATTTATAGGAAAGCTAGTAAAACAATAACAGAATTTAGTAAAGTAATAGTTTATAATATGAACATCCAAAAATTAATATCCTTTACCTATAAAAACAAAATTAAACTTAAAATATCATTAGAGAATTCCTATTTAAGAGGGCAAAAAATAAAATGTAATCAAACACCTAGGTATAAACTATAAGAAATATCCCAAAACTTACATAAGGAAAATATTAAAACACTCCTGGAAGACACAAACATAGTCTTGAACAAATGGGGAGGTATTCAGTGTTTTTGGATAAGAAGAATCAACATCACAAAGACATTGATCCTCCTTAGATTAATTTGTAAGTTTAATGCAACCCCAATAAAAAACATAATCAGTATTTTTATGGATCCAGATAAACTGATTATAAAGTTTATTTGAAAGAATAGTCAAGAAATTCCTGAAAAAGAAAAACAACAAAGGAAGTTTTGTGCTCCCAGGGTATTAAAACATGTAATTTATGAAGTGTAGTACTGACACATGAATAGAAAGGCAGACGAAGAGGAAAAAATAGAAAATCCAGAAATTCATCTAAATGCATGTGGAAATTTAGTATATGACAAAGACATCATGTCAAACCAGTGAGAGGAAAAAAATGGACTCTTTAATAACTGATTTGAGAGCCATCTGGAGAATGATAAAATTGTATTATTTCCTCACACCATACACCTGGACAAAGTCCAAATGACTCAGAGATTTAAATGTAAAAAATGAAACCATATAAGTACTAAAAAAAAAAAAAAATGAGCCAGTTGCTCTAAAATCTAGGAATTAGGAAATCTTTCCCAATGATGACTCAAACTTCAGAAACAAGAGAATGACTGATAAATTTAACAACATAAAAATGTTTATTTGGCAACAATAAAAACATAAGCAAGGTGAAAACATAAATGACAAACCAGAAAAATGTTTGCAACTTAAAAAACAAAAGATTACAATCTTTTATTCTCAAAAAATGAAGAACTTCGAAAATAGAGAAGTAAAAGACCAACCACTTTATAGGAAAAATTACCAAGGTATTCGGACAGTTCTGAGAATATATACAAATAGTCCTTAAACATATGAGAAAATGGTCAATATAGCTCATAATAAAAGGAATTCGTATTAAACGGTACCAAGATTATATACATCACTCATCAGATTGATAACCATCTAAGTTTGTTGACATGCACTACCGGCAAGGCTGTGGGGAATCAGGCTCTTGTATATTGTCAATGGGTATACACAATGTTTCAAGGGCTATGGAGAAGAATTTGGCAATATCTAACAAGTTAAAAATGCATTTACACTTTGACTCAGCAAGACCACTTCTAGGAACATATTCCAAAGATACACTAATAAAAATAGGAAAAGATATATACATGAGCTTTTTGTTACAGCTCCATTTAGTGAAAGATAGGAAATAACCTACATCCATCAGCAGGAGCCTAGTTAAATAAACCATGGTAGATCCACATAATGGAATACTATGTAACTGTAAAAAATGAGAAATCTATAAACTGTTATGGAATGGTCTCATCAATGGAGAAAAGTGTGTATAACACCTCCACTATTTATTTAAAAAGAGGAAATTCAAATATATTTTCATAGTTACACATATATAAACATAGACACATGTATGTATGTACATATGCACACATATATGTTTAATGGAACAATAAACAAGCAAACAAAAGTTACTTTAGGGAGAGTGAAAGACAGGCTTATAAATATGCTTTATTTTGCATATTTGACTTTGGAACGATGTAAATGCTTTATATCATTATAAAACAAAATTAAATTTTAAAAAATAAGCTCTAGGGGCGTCTGGATGGCTCAGTCAGTTGAGCGTCCGACTTCAGCTCAGGTCATGATCTCACAGTCCATGAGTTCGAGCCCCGCGTCAGGCTCTGTGCTGACAGCTCAGAGCCTGGAGCCTGCTTCCAATTCTGTGTCTCCCTCTCTCTCTGCCCCTAACCCACTCATGCTCTGTCTCTCTCTGTCTCAAAAATAAAAACATTAAAAAAATAAAATAAAATAAAAAATAAAAAATAAGCTCTAAAAAATTGAAAACAAAAGAAACAAATAAACCTGTGTATCAAGTTCATGAAATAACTGTACATAGATGAATTCCCTCAACGGACTTAAAAACACACACCATAAACAATAAATAAAATCATAAACCGTGCTCAATAACCACATTGCTAGAAACAACATTGGCACTGTTATTCTCAAACTATATAGATGGGTAGGGCAAATAGTATTGTGTTAATGTCATTAGGAACCAAGGTTTTCAAGAAACAAAAAAAAGAGACGCAAATTTTTTTAAATCAAAGAAGTTAAGATGTACTGCTGAATACGAATTGGAAATATCAATGAACTCACGATTATTTTCTCTGAAAGAAACAAAAAGGATATCCTTGCCCTGTACACTGAAAAGACCAACCTCAGTGAGCACCCCAGACCCAGATTGTGGACTTTCAATGTGCATATTAAGAAATTCTTATTAAAATGAGTCAGCGATCCTTGGAGAAATGTCTGATTTCAGGACAGTGACAAATGTACAAAATGAGCCAGGAGTATCTTGTCATAACCAGAAGCAAGAAGTTACTGAAGACTATAATGAGATTGTGCCAGTGAGACCCCAGAGCCAACTGGAAGCGACTCTCACTGGTTAAAGGTGGAAAAATTAGAGCAGCAAAAGCAGTGACAACTGCAGTGGATTAAAACATATTAAGTATGCTAAAATCCTGTGTTCACAATGATACTGGGGAGAAAAAAAGACTTTTGGTCATCTTCAGAAGATGTTAGGAAACCAACTCTTATTCTAAACTGGCAAGTAAACAGAGAGACAATTATTTATCCTGGCTCTCCTGTAGAAGCTGCATCTCAGGATAACCAAATATTGATGAGGAGAAGTCTATCTTTAATCAAGTATTTCAGGTACAAATAAAATAAGGAAGAATCCTGTCTTGCAACCTCTGGTCAATGAGAGAGTGTGCGCCTCTTGACAAAGAACACACCACCTATAACTCAAACCTATGTCAAACCCATAGCTCTAACTGCTAGTTTATAAGAAATACATGGGACAAGAGAGCATGCTAAATAACACCACAGCATCATGATCAGCTAAACCCAGAATGCAGAAACTCTACAGAACCAACAACCTACTTCAGCAAATAAATTGCAAAGAGAAGAAGAGAGGGAAAGAAGAGAAAGGAAGGTTGAAAGTGACTAAACATGACTGATAACAAGTATGGGGTTCCTTTTGGGGATGATGAAAATGTTCTAAAATAGACTGGTGATGGCCATACAACTCTGTGAATACACTAAAAACCGTTTAATTGCACACTTTAAATGGATGAACTGTATGGCAAGTGGATTACAGTTCAATAAATATCTAAATTGAGATTGAGAAATGAGAGAGAGAGAGAGAGAGAGATGAGAAAAAAAAAGAGACATATGAACTGTGGACCTTAGTCTGATTCTTATACAAATAAGCTTTAAAAAAGTCATGAGGATTGTGGATTATTGGATTATTTGATGCTATTAAGGAATTGTGGATTTTTTAGATGTGATAATGTCATTAATGATTTTTCCATTCCTTATATTTTAATGATAGAAATTAAAATATTTATTAATGAAATGATATCTGAGATTTGCCTCAAAATAATCTGAGGGCTGCAGGAGGCTGTAGATGAAACAATATTGGCATAGACTGGTAATTGTTGAAGCTAATTTATGGGTGCAGGAGTCTCATTAGACTATTCTGTACTACTTTTGAGTAAAAAATTGCATCAGGCAGATTTTCAGAGAAAGAGTCCCTTGGGCCCCACCCCTGGAAATTCTGGTTACTACAACATCAGAGGTGGGCAGGCAGTCAGTCCCATCTGCATCTCCAGACCTTGGTGCTTTTCCAGAATGTAGACCAAGTGTTTCAACCCAGCTCCAGGTACTATCAGTTGATATTGCATGGTGCAACCTTCTTCACAATATTCCTTTAGGGATACCCTAATAGCCATACAGCTGAGCCTTGATTAAAAAAAAACAAACCCAGGGTGCCTGGGTGGCTCAGTCAATTAAGCATCTGACTCTTGATTTTGGTTCAATCAAGATCTCAGCATTCAGGAGTTCAAGCCCTGCGTCAGGCTTGACTACTTTATACACTCACTAAAACCGCTAATCTAGGTACTAAGAGAAATTAGGTAGTCTCCTGCAGCAAATTGGGCTAGGCATATGAATATTAATAAAGTTAGAAGTAATTAAATAAAAACCATATATAACAAGCCCACAGCTAATACCATATTCAGTAGTAAAAACAATGAAAAGCTGAAAGCTCTTGCTCTAAGATCAGGAACAAGGAGTTCTTACCACTGTTACTCAACATAGTAGTGGAAGTCCTAGCCAAGCAAGAAAAAGAACAAAATGAAAAGGCAGCCTATGAAATGGGAGAAAATATTTGAAAATTATATCTGATAAGGGGTTAATAACCAAAATATATTTTTAAAAACTCACACAACTCAATAACAATAAAACAATCTGATTTTTTTAAAAGGGCAGAGGAACTGAATAGACATTTTTCCAGAGAAAAACCTACAGATGGCCAACTGATGCATGAAAAAGTTCTCAACATCAGTAATCATCAGGGAAATGCAAATCAAAAACACAGTGAGGTATCACCTCACATGTTAGAATGTTATCAGAAAGACAGAAGACAAGTGTTGGCAAGGATATGGAGAAAAGGAAACCCCTGTGCACCATTGGAATGTGAATTGGTGCACCCACTATAAACAACAGTTTGGAGGTTCTTCAAAAAATTAATAATAGAACTATCCAGCAATCTCACTTCTGGTTATCTATCCAAAGGAAATGAAACCATTATCTTGAAGACATGTCTACACCCCCATGTTCATTGCAGCATTATTTATAATAGCCAAGATATGGAAACAACATGTCATCACTGGACGAATGGACAAAGAAGATGTGGTGTATATATATATATATATATATATATATATATATATGAAGATATATTATTCAGCCATGAAGAAGAAGGAAATCCTGCCCTTTATGACAACCTAGATGAACCCTGAAGGCATTATGCTAAGTGAAACAAGCCAGACAGAGAAAGATAGATACTACATCATATCACTTATATGGAGAATCTATAAAAGAATAAAATAAAGTCAAACCCATAGAAACAGAGAGAAGAAAAGTGATTGCTGTGAGCTGGTTGGGTGAAGATAGGTCAGTACAAAGTTTAAACTACAAGCCACATAAGGCCTCAGGATCTAATGTAAAACATGGTGACTGTAGTTGGTTAACATGGTATTGTATAATTGAAATTAGCTAAGAGAATATTCTCAAATATTCTCACCCCCCCAAAAAAGATAAAAATACCTAATATGATGGATGTGTTAATTAACTAGATGGGAAGAGTCCTTTCACAATATATCAAATAACCATGATGGACACTTAAAAATTTTACAATTGTATATCAGTTATACCTCAAAAAAGCTGAAATTAAAAAAAAAAGAGGTGATGACTCCCACCCCTGGTGCCATCATCGCAGAAGTATGGCTTTGAGACCATAAGAAAAACTAGTTACACTCCAGCTAGCGAATGGATTTTCTTTCTCAAATCTTGCTGGCAAGGTTATAAAGTTCACTGGGTTCCCATAGGTAGATGTAGACAATCTACAATTCTTTCACAATTCAATAATAAGGTAAACATGTGAAAAGGGCTTTAAAGCTGTGGAGTGTCATGTATGTGTCAGTCATGAGAAGTTCCTGTTCCTGAAGTCCCAGGACAAAATCCCTTTTCCTTAATTCCTTCTGTCCTCCAGAGCCAACTCCCCTAAAACCTGGATGGACAAATTAGGAGCAAAAAAAAAAAAAAAAAAGCAGAAAGGCAGAGGCCCAAGGGACCCCATTAACAAGGGAAGATGCTGCCCAGGGGAGCCAGGTCAACCAGATGTAACAAACATGATGCTCACAGAGGATGGCCAGTGCATGTGTGTACAACCCCCTGAGCAAGCAACGTGTCTGTCCATTTCATGCTCCCCATCCCAAAGATCAGGCCAGAAACTAGGAGAGGCCCACAGGTCTTCCCCATGCCTCCAGTGCCCTCTTCTTAGTCCTGTCACTGCACTGCATGATAATGACACCTGTTCTGTCTGCTTCACAGCGAGTCTGAGCAGGTGGTGGACATGGCATTCCTGGGCACCCGGGCTGGCCTCCTCAGAAGCAGCTTATTTGTAGGCTCCGAGAAGGTCTCCGACAAGTGAGTCATGCTGGAGAGGGAGCGGGATCCCCGAAAGGTGTTCCTGTGGCATGTCGTCAGGCTGACTCTTGGAGTCCAGCAATGCAAGGAGGGTGGAAAGGTTATGGCTTGCAGATTGGGAGGGTCAGAAAAGTAACTCTTCCACCAGGTTTTAGATGCATCCTGGAGGTATCCCCAAGAAAGAAGGGACAGCAGCCCAGTCAGAGAAGAGAGTGGATGAGACTAAAGTTGGAAGGGTTAATCACTTCCATAAAGGGAAAACCAGAAGTTGTTTTTCCCACTGGGACCAGTGTCTATGTGACAAGCAAAATTATTTGGCTGTGTCCCCTTTTTTAACAACTTACATATCCCCTAAACCGGGGGTATTTTCCCCCATCCCCACCCCAGGGACATTTGGCAATGTCTGCAGACATTTTTGGTTGTCACAGCTAGGGGATGGGGGCTTGCTACTGGCATCTAGTGGGCAGAGGCCAGGGATGCTGTTAAACATCCTCACAACAATTATTTGGCCTAAAATGTCAATAGTGCTGCTCTCGGCAAAGCCTACATTTTGGGAGACCAGGTTGCCAGGGTGTCCTCCCCACCAAATACTGAAGCAAGGGGAGGATGGGAGAACAGAGCCACCTGCCACTCCACAAACCACCAGACTGAAATAGGCAGAGGCCACCAGGCACTTGGAGGAGAACAGTGAGGAGGCACCTCACAGTCTTCCATCCACACATGGCTGCTCTCACTGAATCCAAGCACACTCGGCCGCAGAGTGCCATCTTTAAGCTTCTTCCAGGACTCTGAAAGATCCATACTTGCTTGAAAGCTGAGGCTTTCTAGGAAAACAAAGTTGCTTCTCCCTCACCCACTTCCCCTCACTCCCAGAGAGGTGAACAGAGGAGAGCGCTGTCTCGCTAACCCTTTCCATGGCCCTGTTAGAGACACAGCAAATGACTCAATGGACCAAATCTGGTAGGTAAACTGTAGATTCACTCTAAGGCCTTGAGCAGTGTGGGGAAGTGACCTCCCCACACTTACTACCCCTCCTGCTCTCCACCCACTTGTACTTCCTCATCTGCTTACACTTCCACCCCCACACAGAAAATGACATCCATGTCATTGCTGGCCAAAGTTGGACAGGGTGAACCATACCTGGAAGTAGGAAGGGAATAAAAGCATCCTTCGTATTTCCCTAAATCCTCTCTGAAAGGCTTCTATGAATGAAAGAGGAAAATCTCAATACAGAGAGACCCTCCTGGCTTACAAACACAGCCACCATAAATGGCCACATGGGCACCATGCAACTCCAGAAGTCTCCCTTCACCTAGACCATGATACACCTGGCTGCTCAGGAATTGTGCAGGAGAGCTTCTTTTGAATATATAAGCCAAGCACTCTTAAAATCAAACTTCAATTATCCACCTTGTGGGTTATCCACAGTGTCTTTTTTAATCCACAAACCAGCTTTTCTCCCTGCCTCCCACTCTGCTTCTGGACCAACACTCCCTTCTGCTGGCTGCTGTGTGTTCAGGGAATGCAAAACCATAATTAGCAAGGTAAAGCTGTTCAAAAAAAAAAAAGATAACTCATAATGCATTCTAAACTCTGGAGGCAATGACTTTTGAAGTAACCATTTGGGGGGAATCTATGCCCTTCTATTAGTGCAGTGGTAGAATTGACTATACGGTTTCCCCATTCACACATGCTGATTAACCAGACAAAAGGAAATTAGGCTATATCCCAAAGAAATAAACCCTGCAGGCAAAGGAGTTTTCATTAAAAAAAAAAAAGTGTTCTTTCACAATACAGGCTCTATACCTCCTCTACCTAGTAATATGTCATCAGGTACAACAGCATTTGATTCTGGAAAAGGCAGGAATTGCTGGGGAACATTGTGTGGGGTAAAACTAGTTTAGGGGCTAATGTTTTCTACCTGCAACTCTACCAAGGCAGAGATGAATCTCTCTTCTTGGCCCAGCCAAGATGACCTTGTGTAAAAAGAAAGAGGGATGAACATATTCCCAGATTTAGGGGGAGGTACCAAATCTTTCTCCTTGCAGAAAGTTCCTGACTCCTGAGGATGAAGCCAGCATATTCACCATGGACCACTTCCCTCTGTGGTATCGACAGGCTGCTGAGCATCCTGCTGGCAGCTTTGTCTTCAATCTCCGATCAGCAGAGGCACCAGGTGATTGGCACCCCTGTGCTCCTGGGGCTGAGCTGGGACCAGGGCATGTCTCTTCCTGAGGCTTTTGGTGGGAAACAGGAGCAGACATGGAAAAGAATGTCCACACCTCGGGGTCCAACCTTCCCTCCTGACACCTGTCAGCAACTTGGAAAAGCTTACTCATGCCTTATCACACAATTGGCCTCTACTCTGAATATAGGACAGATCATTTTATCTCCTCTCCAGCAGCCAAAGTTGGTCCCTAAAAATCCAGCATGGCACAAAGGAAGAAATTTGACCCAAAAGTCAAGAAGAGCTGGATTCTAGCCCAAAGTCCAAACAGGTGGATATTAGAAAAGTTTGTCTTTAACATTCTTCTATTTCTAAACATCTATTTTTGAAAATGTCTTAAACCACCCAGATGAAAGTAACAGACCTTATTCCATCAGAGGACTTCTGTACTTACCAAGTTCACTGCCCCCATTGCACTTCTGCCCAGAGAAAGCAGACTGGTCTCCACTCCCTTGGGGTCTCCCAGGAAGGGCAACATTGGGCTCCCCGTCTGCTCCTCAGGAACTCCCAGTAATAATTGGGTGCCTCCTGGCTGGTAGGCCACTGGAGGCTCAAGGGGTAGGAAGAGTGGCAACTAAGATTGGTCCCATGGACCAAGCTACCAAATCCCTACTCGTCCAAGGCCCAGGAAAGGTTTCAGAGCTGCAGGCACCCAACTCTCAACCCCCAGACCCCACTCTGAAAAATAGCCCAAGAAAAGTTAAGTGACTTTAACAGAGCACCAAGAAAATTGCAAAATGTTTAGAACAGAAAGGGACTTTGGAGGATGCAAGACTTCACTTTCTTAATGTACACTCAAAAGATTCTATGGCCCAGAGAGGTTAAGGGACTCATCCAGGGGTCCAAGAGTCTGCAGCAGAGCAAGCTCTCCACCAGGTCACCTTGGGGGAAACTGACCCTAGCACAGTGGAGCAAGAGGGCCTAGAAATATCCATGTCCAGGTCAGAGTGCAAAGAGATAGAGAAAGAGAGGGAGGAGGGGGAGGAGAGGGAGGGAGAGAGGGAGGAGAAGAAAGAGAAGGGGGAGGAGGGGGAAAAGGGAAGGAGGGTGAAGGAGAGGAGGAGGAGAAGAAGGGGAAGAGAGAGGAGGATGAGAAAGAGGGGCAGGGGAAAGGAGAGAAGGAAGAGAAGGAGGGGAGGAGGGGAAGAGGGAGAGGTAGAGAACTCAGCTGAGTCCACCTGGAATGGAAATGTCCTTTCACCAAAACCCTCCAGCCACCACTTCCACCAAAACCATCCTCAGCTTTCTGGTGGAGAAATTCCCTGAGCTGACAGCTGGGGAGACCCAGGAGGTCCCCCTCTATGTCCTTTTGACTCCTTCTTCACCTTGTGCCTAAGCTCACCTCACCATCCCATGCCTGTTCCCCTCACTGAATGCAACACTAATAGGCTTTACAAAATGTTCTAGAGCATATAACTCATTTAATCTGCACAACTCTGTAAATGTTGTTATTCTCTTCTTGCACAGGAAAAATTTCAGGCTCAGAGAGGTTCTGTGACTTGCCTAGGATCATGCAGCTAGAGAGCCACACAGGCCAGGCTAAACCCAAGTTCTACCCACCTTAAGTATAAGCCAGGAGAGGTTAGAGGAAGGGAGTCCCAGTGAAAGCTTACAGGGGAGGCTCACAAAGCCAAGGTGATGGTCCCCTCCCCACATTGCCCCCCAGAGCCAGAAAGAGGCAGCCCTTTCTTCCTGTCGCCTTCTATAGCAGGATCAAGGGCTCCCCAAGGAGGGGCTCCCGCAAGGTCCTGGGGAGGTTCTCTAGAGTGAAGCTCTGGCCCCCCACCCCCAGTCCATGATGATGGCTCCCTCCTACCCGCATTGTCACTGGGCCCATGCCTGAAGGCTGCTGGGGTTGCTTTTTGTGGCGGTGAGGTAGGAGGGCGGTGGGTGGGGAACCAAGCCGCAAGGAGAAGAGAGGGAAGCTGGCAACCCAGAAGGGGGGACGGTTGAGTAGGGAGGCAGGAGCTTGCTCTCTTTTCACACCCTCGCTTGCTGCTTTAGCTCCTGCCTATGCTTAGAGACACGTGGACACCTCTGCACACTCCATTCTCCCCCAAGGGAAAAGACAACAACAGCTTCATTGTAATGGGGAGTGGGTACCCCGGGGAGGTGGAGGAGTCACCTCCAGGGTGAGTGGAGTCTTCGCTCTGCCTCTGCAGGCTGACTCTGTTGCCCTTTGCCTGAGGCCTGGTGGGCTGAGTTCTGCCCACACAGAGCCATCCTTTGCAACCAGTCCCTGAGAAATCTGCCAGCACAGAGCAGTCTCACCAATGCCCAGGTGCCTCAGGCTCATCACTCCTGCTTCTAGACATTTCTAGAGGCAAGGTGGGGAAGCTGACTTCTGTGTTTATTGTGGTTTTATCATGGCAAATTCCTCGGATCAAGGACAACGCTACATATTGTAAGTTGCTAGTATCAGAGTAATTTTGGGTTTCTGTGGGATATTTGATTATAGCGAGGTGCGATAGATGAGCTTAGCAAAAGAGATATGAGAAAACAGTGGTTAATTTAAGTTCTGCTATAGCAGACGATTTCCACACGAGCTTCTCATGACCTATTTGTTTCGAGCAACATTTGATATATAAAGACATTCTAACAAGATAGCACTTGATAAAATTTTTCCCCTTTCTTGGAATTTTTAGTAATGGAAATTGGCCTGTGGACAAGAATGCTTTGAAAAGCGAAGCCATGTCCCTGGACTGATGAAAATTAAAAAGCCCGAGGTCAGATACTAGCCCATGTCTTGGAGCCAGAAAGCTCTGTTTTAATGTAGAGCTGAAACTGCCACGTGAATTTTGCACCTGTGGTGGCCAGATTCTCTTAGAAAAGGTGGGGGTAGCAGCTCAAGGCAAGCCCCTTGCCCTTCAAGAGCCCAACAGAGTGTCCCAGAAGCACACCAACCATCTGCAAAGCGAAAGACATGGCTTGATAACGGGGTGGTGGTGGCAGGTTGGCCACCAATGACCAGGATTTATGGAGTGCCTCAGAGGTGTCAGGCACTAGCCAGCCTTCTGTGCCTGGTGCAGCCCTAGCATCCGGCCTCCAGAGGGGCTGGCTGTCAGTGTCACCCTGACTCATGTGACTGTTGAAGGACAACCCAGGATCAGCCACTGCCGAGTCCTGGAACGCAGCCTGTCCTTCTGCTAGAAAGAATCATTTGATGCAAGGCAAGTCTTCTGAGTGGAGCATGTGCTGAGAGGGTCAGAGCAGTGTCCCTGAGCTCAAGCGAGGCAACAACCAGCAGACAGTTGCTGCCCTGAGACAGAGAAAACTCACAGTGTCCTTGTGACATGGACAACACTGCATTGTCCAGGTGGGCAGGGGCTGTGGTGTATTTATCTGTCAGGTTCAGATCTGCACAGGAGGGGCAGTGCCTGACACTCAGGAGGGGCTCTGCAAAGACCAGTGGTTGATGGTAACAGAGCCACCATGGCGACAACTTCCCCAAACACTGCCCCCTTCGCCCCAACTTATTCAAGGAATGCCCTCACCTGGTATTTATGTTGTCTTTTCAGCCTACCCAATCACTACCCAATGACAGGCTCTTCCTCAGGTACTGAGAACTTGACTTAGCAATTTTTGTTTCCCCAGAAAGTCCAGGCCAGCCAATGGTAGTAACAGCGAGCACTGCTGTGGCCGTGACGGTGGACAAGAAGACAGCTATCGCTGCAGGTAGGAGCTGCCCTTTGCGCCACCATGGTCGAGGAGCTGTGAGTCAATGTCAAGAATAAGGCACACAGTAATAGCAAGAGGACCCTACCTATGGTCTGCAAGTGACACAGCCCTCAGGCCATAAGTTTTCCCAAGTGAAATGTGGGACTAAGGGAGAAAGGAGTCCTCCCAAGCCATTTTGGTTATAAAACCATAAAATCTTAGATCCAAAAGAGTTTAGGAAGTAAAATGAAGTTCAGACAGGTTAAGAGATCTGCTCCAGGTTGCACAGGACAGAGACTGCAACCCAGACCTCCTCACCACCCCTCTCTGCTACTTCCCGCTTCTATCACCTTGGGTCTAGCATCCTTCTGTGGAGAGAGCTGGGCCTGTGACTGAGACCCTAAAGTAAGAGCCCGGGACACATGCTCAATATGTGTCAGGCACCTCGGAAACTGCTTCCTGGCTGCATCTCCTTCAGCCCTCAGGGTGATCCAATGAAGCCGATACTTTTGGCTCCATTTTACAGATAAAGAAACTGAGACATAGAAAAATTATTTGCCCAAAGTCACCTAGCTAATAATTAATGAAGCTAGAATTTGAACTCAGGTTGCCTCTCTTTAAGCCCCAGCTTCCTACCCCATGTTGCCATTTGCCACAAATGTGATGAGAGTACCCAATGACCCTCCCACACTGCCCTGACTTGGTAGTTTCTTGGTATCTAAAAGAGTCCTTTGCATGGGTGCCTCCCTGCCTGAGTGCTGTCAGGCCTGTGTGGTGAAGCCCTCAGCCCTCAATATAAATCCTAACTTCAGTTTCCATGTCTCAGAGCCAGCTGTGTTCTGCAAAGTTGTGCAATCCAGTGGGCAGTCAAGCATCAGCCACCCCAGGTCCTGTCCTGCCTCACCAGGGGCCCGGAGCCATGTGAAAGGGCTCCAGCAGCTAGAGCAGGCAGGGGCAGGCAGGGGTGGTGCGCCTTGTCCCTCAAAGCTGGATTCAGGGCAAAAGAGGTGGGAGGAGCCGGCTAGGGTCTGGCAGAGATTTTCCAAACCTGTCTTACTGCCTGAGGAAACACCAGCACCACTGCTGGCCTTCAGGATGTACCACTACAGCATTTGGAAGGGGCCATCTCAGCCACCTTTTTAAACTCAGGCCACAGTGTGCTAACTTCAGACCCATTTCTAGGCCAAAACTGGACCTGAACTTGTCTCTCTAAAGACTATTCTGTGGTCCCAGCTGAAATCTGTGCCTGTCCTGCTCCCTGTGATATGGACCTTCTAGCTCCTGCTAGACTTGAGAGTCTAGAAACCAGAGGGGACAGGGGTCAGGCTGCCGGCTGCATTCTCCTGCACTCTCCAATCATTTGGTATCATTTTTAACTCAGAGCTGAATCAGAGCCTCCAGGGGTTGCCATAGAAACTGTGTCCTGGTGCCTCCGGCTTAACTCACTGCAGACAATGGCTCTGACGCTCTGGGATGCATGGATGTGATAGGAAAAGAGTGAGGCACTGGAGACCTCAACTTTTTGGGGAGTGTCTCCTTTTGCAATTTCCCTTCCATGGCAAATGGCTCAACCTCCCTGATACTGGGGCCAGAGGAGGCCAATAGTTGAAAGCAGAGTAGGCAGCTTATTTGCTATCCTGACAGTTTCATCCCTTGGAAATAAGTGACACCATGTGCATGTGAGCTGCAGGACCAGGTGAGCAAGGTGGCTGCCGGGCGGGCTGCATGTGTGATTTTGCACACTGAGCAAAGGGAGAAGGTAGGAGACAGGTACTCAGACCAGCTACGGGGACCGGCTACATGCCAGATGTATGCATAATGACACGGGTTCACACAGAAGGGCAGATGAATAAAGAGGGATCATTTTGATCTTAAGCAGGTGGTTTATCAACTGTTTATGCAGAAGTTCTAGGAATCTTTTTGATCAGGATCCAGTTTCGATTTCCCATGCCCTCCAGACCTACTTGGAGAATATTGCCCAGCATAATGATGGTGGCACCATAAATTGCAAGTGTGTTTCTCTAGCACGTGTCCTGTAGTACACACATGCCCCTGCCTGGAGGCCTTTAGCGATGAGCCTGCTGTCTGGAGCCGCACGAGGTCTCCTCCACTTTGCCTACATGCAAATAGGCCTAGCTGTCAGACCTGTGTGTGTACATGCACAGCAGTGACGTGCATGACACACCTATGCATTCCCCAGGCCTGTGCCAGGCTGCTGAGGGACCTTGGTCTCTGCTTCTGCAGCAGGGCTTGGGGAGTACTGTCTGTTGGGTCTGATACACCTGTTAGGCTTCAGGAGGCAGCACCCCACAATTATCACTGCCTCTGAAAAGCAAACAGCCCGGCTCTGCTGGGAGTCCAGCTGAATGCCAGGAAGGGGCCTGGATGGCTCACTTTTCCCTAGGGCTTTCTCCTGGCTCACTGGGATATCATCCAAAGGAAAGCTCCTAGGAAGGAGAAAATTCTGTCTTGGTCTCTGATGACTAATGAACCATAGAGCCCAGGCCCAATTAGCCAGAGGCCGGTCCAGGCCAGGAGATGAGTCACTCCAGCTTGGGATGGATGAACAACCCCAGAGATCTGGCCCTCTGGCTCATCTCCCCTCCCAGTCTCCCAGCCCCAGCCTCCAGTTTATAATTCTGGTCCCGTCCCACCACTGAACCTGCTCAGTCCTGTGGAAGATCATATTTGTAAGCTCAGAGTGTCATCTGCCTGTCCCTAAAGTCAGTCTTGAAGGTGCAAGAGGATAATAGTTTAAAAGGGATTCCTCTTTCACGTTAGCAACACCCCAATCTCACCAAAGCTGATAAAACCTAACCAATAGCTCTTGGAGAGCCCTTCCCCCGCCTCCCATCACACAGTGGTGTCCTCTGGGCAAATGCATGCCTTCCTACCACATCCACTCATCTGTCCTTGACTGTCACAGTGGATGAGCACACAAAGGGCTCGGAGCAGTGACAGGTCTCCAGCTGACCTTCACTGCCCAGTGCTACATGGAGACCCAACCTGAGGCTCACGTACCCATACTGTGAGGCCAGCACATGGGTGACTTGTCACACTCGGCTACAGAACCCGTTCTAACCCAGGACTCAGCCCTCCACATCTCTCCTGGCAGTGCCCCAAGGCATTCCCTCAGGCAGGAGTTTCCTGTCTTATGGAGGTCTGGACACTGGGGTGACATCCTGAAGCAATTTTTGCAGCTGCCTGGGGAGGTCAGGGCACAGGAAGCCACTCTCCCAGCACCTACATGCCCTCCCCACCCAAGGAAACCAGGAGGTACGTAGGAAAATACAGTCTTTATTGTTCTTCTGAAACAACAAACCAGAAATATAATTTTGCCTTTAAAAATCTTCTGTCTCTGGCTGAAGGTACCACAATTGACAACACCCACCCCTCCCCTCTCTTTCCCTTAGAAAATGCCTAGATCTGGTATTAGCTGGGAAGAAGGAAGACTGTGCCCCCAGCCTCAGGAGACATGTTTAGCAGCCTGCTAAGCGGCATTCCCTGCCTTCCCCCACAACATCCTTCACCTACCATGGTCCTCTATGAGGTGGAAGGATCGAGGGGTGCAAGGCAAGGTGGACATGCCCTGTCCTTCCCTGTTCCTCTTCAGACCCTTGACCTCAGTGTTCCAGTGGCCTCTTCCCAGGCCACCACCAAGACTCCTGTCTTGGAGCCAGAAACCAGCCTGATGCCTCCCGACCCTCCAAAAGCCTTGGAAAACTTGTGTCCAGCAGAGGGAGACCTAGTACTCATCTGAGATCAGACTTGCAGGAGGGCACAGACCTACAAGAGGGGACTAGTGACCCCCAAACCCCATACAGCCATCTTCTCACCTGCCGCCCCTTTTGTGTAGGCTGCTAGTAACAAACAGGCCCCCTGGCCCATGCTCTGGTTTGGAGCCCAGTCCAGGTGCAATTAAAACCTCCAGAAAGCCAGACTGAGCACGTAAAACCCTGGGAAAGGGACCCCACAACTGATGCTTCTGAGCAGAATGTGGCAGCCCTCTCTCTGCCCCTGGGGCCTGCTTGGAATATGCTGGCAGGCAGTGAGCTTTGGTGAGGGCCACCTGCTTTCCCAAGATGCCACCAATCATGACTCAGTCCCCGCCCCAAGGTCCCAGGCCTAGAGCTGCTTAAGATGGAGGGGTGAGGGGTACAGAGCAATGGTTCTTGGGCTGCAGGCTATAGGAGTGGAACTGGTGGGTATCCCCATGGGGCCTGGCAGTGATGATGTCCTTAGCGCTGAAGAAATGCCCAGTGGTGTATGTGCCTGGGCTCCCGGGAGGCTGCCATCCACACATGCTGTAGCTTCAAGGCCTCTGGGCCGGTGTCCCTGGAAAACCCAGCAGGAGAGGTGTGAGAGGGTTACCATGGTGACAGGCAGTCTCATCCAGCAGCACCACTTTGGCCCACTTCAGAGGATCTCAAAGGAAGCCTTGTGTTGTCAGTGTGTGCTTCTCCCCCTGTTGACTTGAGAAGATTGCGGTGAGCAAGCAAAAGGTTCTGTGGCCTGAGGGCTAGAGATCCAAGGGGAAACATGTCTCTACTGCCCAAGTTCTCATGACCTGTGTCCATGTGATTCTGTGTGTGTATGTGTGTGAGAGAGAGAGAGAAAGAGGGAGAAAGAGACAGACAGACAAGACAGAGACCAAGAAAGAGAGAGATTTCCAATAGATATAATTGTGCTGGTGATGCTGAGTGTGTGTGAGAGTGGATAAGTGAATCCAGGAGCAATGCAGTCGGTGTGGCCTATAGCAGATAGAGAGACCTAATGGCTTCAGCAGAGGGGTGTGTTATAATCATGTTTCTTAGAGCTGGGTCCAGATGCCATGGCTGGTGTGATTGTACATTAGTACTAGCAGTTGAAAGCTGGACCCAACTCCGACACTAAGGGCAGCTGAAAATATATTCCTGGCTTAGAAGAGGGTCACAGAAGTTGACCCTTGGCCCCCCTATCACTTCCTCCCCACCCCTAATGCAGATGAGGTGCTATGAGCAGGAGGTAGGGAGAGTCACCCAGTCTACAGCCAGGGCAGGAAGGGCAACAGGGGAACACTGAGTCCAGAAGCCTCCACTTGCACACATATCCTTTCTTCCCTATGGCCAGAAGCTTAGGGAGATCCCCCAGGTGTTCCAGAGACTTGGTGGCTCAGAAAGGAGCATGAGCAGGAGCCTTTAGCACAAGTGTGGCTTCCGCAGAGACTTGGAAGTTCATGGAGACAGCCGCACTGTGGCTTGTTTGCTGGAGGGATGGGGAGGAGAGGGGAGGGGGGGGCTATGGTGGAGGGAAGGGCAAGCCCTTACTGAAGCAATCCCCAGCGTGCTCTCCCAGCCCATCCTACCTAGGCCAAGTGGGGCTGGGCTCTCATGCCACAGAAGAGATCTGCTTCTGGTCTTCATGCTCACCCTCCGGGTCCCCCATTAGGGGCTGCCTCTTCTTGAGCTCCCGGTGGTACTTGGCCATAAGGGAGGCATAGATGCAGCCATAGGCAGCAGCCACCACCATCATGATGCAGACAATGCCACAGACAACCCCCGCGATGATCACCGTGCCGATGGCCCGCCTCACGCTCACCGGCCGATACCTCTGCTTCTGGGGGCAAGCAGTGCTGGGCTCGGGCTCGGGCTCAGCCCCTGGCTTGGGTTTAGCAGGTTCAGGGCTTGCCTTGGTACAGGGTGGCCCAGGAATATCCAGCCCAGCTGAGCTATTCTCATCCTCCAGCTGGGAGCAGTAGTTGAACATCTCCATGGGGACCACACGCATGTCCTTCCCCCTCAGTTCCTTAGGTAGGGTGCAGGCAAGCTGGTCCAGGCGCCCCCCTGCATCCAGGGAGAAAAAAAGGAGGAGATGACGAGACATGCAGAACTTGGACTCCCTCTCCCCATCCCCAGAAAGCCCAGAAGGTCTAGTTTCTATCAGGAATGCAGTCAGTCCTGAAATCACATCAATAGGAGAGGAAGAGAGAAGAAAACTAGCATTTATTAAGCCAAGGATCATGATAGGTGAGGTACATATATCATGTCATTTCATCTACACAGAAGCCATATGAAATGAATATTACCATTATTCCCATTTTAGAGCAGCACACAACCATTTCAGTCAAGCCTGCTCCCTCCAGTGTCAAACTGATGCACAAGAGTAAGGCAATGTTTATATATGGAGGTACTCAGGGAAGAGTTGACAATGCAAAGATAGAGCCAAGAACCCTGCCCAGGCTATAATTCTTCTCTTCTCCTTGCCCCTGAATCTGCCCGTTCACTATCTGTAAACCCAGGGCACTGTTCTCCGCAGTATCTAATTACTCCAGAGCTCCTCCCTCTCACAAACAGGACAAGTTAAAGTCACTGTCACAGTGACCATGCTTCCATGCAGAACCTTTTGGTTGCCCAAGACCACCTACTTGGAGAAAAAAGGTCGGGTGACAATGTTTTCTTTTTCCTTTTTAAGAGCAACTATAACCCATTAGCACCCCAACCACAGCATCTCTGAGTGAAGCAGCATCTTGAAAGGAAATCCTGAAAACCCATGAGGGCAAAGGAGAGGGGGCCAGTGCTAATGAGGGGGTGTGGGCAGCAATAGGTGCATGGGCTAATCACAACAATAGTGATAGCCACACAATGGTGAAGTCATGAGGGCATGTAGATGAAGAACATGGGTGGGGTAAGAGAGAAAGTAGCTGAGGAGAATCCCCTAGGATGTCAAAGTCAGATTTTGGCATTCTATCCACTTCCAGGCAAGGGACACCCCCCCCCCTTCTAAATGGCTCCTGCTAAATGTGCTCCTGCCAGTCCATCACTCCCAGGTCCATCTCCCAGCACAGCTGCTGCAAGCCTCCTCATACAACAGATATGCTTCTCCTGGGATGCTGATGAAAACACCCTGGGATTTTTTTTTAAAGAAATGCAAGGTTGAAAACAACTGTACTATTGAAATTTCCAAGAATATATATTCCCATTCCATGCCCTTTTGTGCTGAGAATTTAGTTCCTGATGACTATATGAAAGGACAAGGACATTCCCTTGGGATAACACATGGGTCTGAAGACACCTGGTCTCTAGTTCCCCTATGCCACTGACTGCCTGGGTGACCTATGGCAGGTCTTACATCCAGTGAAATGTGTCCAAGAGCCACCTTTGTACAGGCAGGAACTGGGTGCTGAGATGGGGACAACCTCACCTTCCTGCTCCAAAACCTGAGGTTGAATCATCTTGCACAAATTATTTAATTTAATTGCATTTGAGTCTTGTTTTCTTGGCCATAAAATAAGAACAGGTAACTCACTTAACTGCTATAGGGATTAAACAGATAATGTACATGAAAAAATATTTGTAAACTGGAAGCTATATTAATTATTATTTCCCAACTCACAAAAATGGGAGAAATTATCATAGTGACTAATATTTTATGGCACTTTACAGTTTGTAAAATTTAATTAACTAACACATGAGAATATCACCCAAATAATTGAGATGGTGGCTGGATATGAAACAAAAGGAGTAAGACTGAGGAAAAGCATTAACACTCTTCATATTGATTTCACTCATTCAGCAAATATTCATGGAGTGTCTACTTTGTGCTGGGCACAAATTATGTCTTATTAAGTCCATTTGCTATTATGGATATTACTAACAAATGAACAAATAAGTGAATAGGTTTCATGGAGGACTTACTTTATGCTAAGTACTTGTCAAGACACTTTTTGTGCATTACTATTTAATCCTCACAATGATTCTATGAGGTAGGTGGTATTTGCCCCATTTTACAGATGAGAACACTACCACAAAGAGGTTTCTCAGGATCCCACAGCTAGTAAGTGAGTGACAGGGCCACACATCAAACCCAGATCTGGCACTTTTAACCATTATGCTCACTTCCTTGCCCTCCTTTTCCATTCCATTTTATAGTCATTCTAGAACTTTCCCAGGTTAACAAAAAGGGGAAGGGAAAAGAGTAAAACTAAAGATAGGTGGGGGCACCTGGGTGGCCCAGTCAGTTGAGCATCTGATTTCTGCTCAGGTCATGATCTCGCAGTTTGTGAGTTTGAGCCCTGCATTGGGTTCTGTGCTGACTGCTCAGAGTCTGGAGCCTGCTTCAGATTCTGTGTCTCCTTCTCCCACTGGCTCCTCCCCCACCCCTGTACTCTCTCTCTCTCTCTCTCTCTCTCTCAGAGATAAATAAACATTAAAAAAACCTAAAGACAGTTGGCTTATTAAAGCTTTGAATATAAAACTTCTTGAGACAGAGAGTTGAGATCATCATCAAAGTGAAAATTTGGTTTTATCTGTGGATTTAAATTACATTCCACCCTCCTGAAACTGTAGATATTTAAGAAGGTATTGTATTATTCAGAAGAGCAAGGGTGTTTTTTCTTCCTCCTATCATGCCGGGGAAGCCCAGAGGCATACCTGGTGGGATGCAGAGAAAAATTATACTGAGTCTTTAAGTTGCCTCATGAAACCTACAGAAGTGAGATCAAGTTACAGTGAGTCAGTCTAAAAGAAAAAGAACAGGAAGGAGGCTGGGAGCTGGGAGGGGTACACAGGGAAGAAAGCGTATCAGTAGAACAGGAGGGAAAGCAGCACGGGCCTCTCAGCCCTGCTGATGATTTGGAACCGAGGCTGAGACTCTTCCAGCCAGCCCTGCTGGTAGAGAGGTAGGACCACTCCCTTCTCCCTGGACCTCAGCCCTGAGTCAGCGCTCAGCCTCCAGGAAGTGTGTTGGGCCAGGGGGTGACCCTCCCAATTCCTCACACCCAGGCAGGACTAGCTGTGCTTACCTCGGTAGGAAAACCACTCCATCCAGTGCTTGAAATCACGTAGGTTACAGTCGCATTCCCAGGGATTGTCCCCAACCTGCAGCAGCTGCAGGCTTGCGAGGGGTTCAAATGTCAGCCGGTCCAGGTTCTGCAGACGGTTGGAGCGAAGTGATAGGGAGCGCAGAGCCGGGAGTCCATCGAAAAGGCCAGGGGGCAGCTGGGCCAGGCCGTTGATGGACAGGTCCAGGTGGCGAAGCAGGGGCGAGTGCTGCAGCAGGTCCCTGTCCAGGGTCCTGATGCTGTTATTGCGCAGCTGCAGCTCTGTAAGATTCGTCAGGTCCCGGAAAATGGAACGGGGCAGCTGGTCCAGGAAGTTGTTGGATAGGTCCAGCCGCTGCAGGCTGGACAGATTGGCGAATGCCCAGCTAGGCAGGGCACTCAGCTTATTGTTCAAGAGTAAGAGGGTTCGGGTGGCAGCCGGCAAGTCCGGGGGCACCATGGTGAGGCCTAAGCCACTGCAGTCCACCTCCAGGCTGCGGCTGTCACACTTACAGGAGAAGGGGCAGGCGGGGAGGGCCTCCACAGCATACAGGGTGATCCAGCAGGTGATCCCTGGAGGGGAAGAGAACAAAGAGGTGGAAAAAAAGCAACAGGCTGGGGGTTATCACCTCCTGCTTCTATGCCCTCCTTTCTAATTTGTATCATAATGGCCTCTTGACTTTATCTGTTTTGGCCCAAGCCACAGTCAATACACAAACCTTTACTGACCACATAAAAAGATAATTAACAAACCCAAAGCAGGTCTATATTATTGGACATCACACAGTGTCAGTAGGGCTTCTTGCCTCCCAGCATATCTGGCAAAAGAATCCCTTTAGTGGAGTACAGTCCTGCAGAATGGCAGACCTGAGTCCAGAAGACAAGCAATGTTGTTCCACAAAAATGTCCCAGCTTGCAGGGCCTCCCATGGTTGATCTTCTTGGGAGTTTGGGCCCCACTGACACCATAGATGTTGACAAAATAAAGGATCTAGTAGTCAAAGAAGCCTCCTCCCTTGTTCCTCTCCCAGTGTCACAGAGAAGGATTCTCTTTCCAAAAGAAAATGGCCACACTACTGATTCCTTCTCCTCTGTACCCCCACCCCAACTTGGAGCTGTACTAGGCTAAGACATGCCATGCATGGAAGCATGAAGACCAGAAGCTTGAGCCCATCTACAGTCCCACTCCAGAGACCACTGTGGAAATGATGAGGATAAGATGCACAATTCTACTTCCATGCTGAGGAAGACTTGGGCACAAGCCACTTCACACCATAGGTCTAGAAGTTTCCTATTTATTCTCATTCTAAAACCAGCCATGAACTTAGGCTGGGTTCCTGTTCCTAAGGGCTGCAGAATGGACCCATTAACAGCATTCCATTAGTGGTCCCATGTTTTGCCCAGGACCCCTCTGAGTAAGCTCAGAGCCTAGTCTGGGGAAGGGCTGGGGGGTGGGAGAGGGGCCTAAAAGAACAATCACAACAGAGCAGTTCATCCTATTGCCCAGCAGCCCTTTTTCAGAGTGACTGCAAAAGTTAAGTGTCTTCCTGAGTATCAGAGAAGCTTGCTCACTGTGAAAGAGTTTTCTCTTTCTCATCCCTGGGATGAGCTCAAAATAGTTCAACTTCACTAAGTCAGCACCCGGTCTGGCAAATTACTGGCCCCATCTTGGATGTGGGATTCATGCAGATCTGACAGCACGTGGGAGGCTGTAGAGGGCCAGGGGTGGGAGTGCCCTTTTGTGCTCTCTCTCTTCCGTTAATGGCATGTCTTAGGCTAGTGCAGCTCCAGGTGTGGGGATGCAGAAGGGAAGGAAGAAGTAGTGTGGCCATTTTCTTTTGGAAAGAGAAGCCCAGAGGAAAGACCCTAGCCAGGGAAGTGGCAGAGAAGTTCAGACCCAGTTCGTGGCCCAGGTGGCCCCACCCAGACAGGCAGCAGCCACCCTGACTTGAGTGCCTGAATGAATCTGTGTCTGGTAGATGTCTGACTGTCTGGTGTCCTCAAGAGCAAAGCTTGAAGGAACAGTAGGGGACTGTCCCCCCCTCCACACACACACACACACACACACACACACACACACACATACACACATACCTGCAGGGTCACTGACAGCTGAGAAGCAGACTGCAAGGCTGACACCTGAGCCTCTTCATTCTCAGGGGGAAATGAGCACAGTCATGGCCATGGGAGCCAACTGGTGACCCTCCCTGGCCACATGTGGACACCTGATGCTACCTGTCACCCTCTTACCCCTCTGAGCCCATCTGCTGCCAGGTCAGCCTGCCCCCACACTACCCCCACTATTCCATTTGAAAATCAACATTCTTCAGACTTTACTTTCCACAGGAAAAAATTCAATCCATCCAGCTTCCCTCTCAAAAGGATCAACATAACCAGAAGCCATTATTCTCCCCACCCCTGAGAAATTCAGGGTGACATAAAAGCTCTGGTGACAAGAAAACATAATCCTGTATTGCAAGGTGTTGAATGATTCCAGAATGAGGTTGAAAGGGGATCTGAGCAGCTTGGGGATCAGCCATTCTCACATGATGAATAATTCAGGCTGCTTATGTAGTGGGGCAACCACATCACAGGACTGACCTTACGAGGGGAGAAGTCAGGCAGAATAATGTCTTTTAGGACTATGTCTTACCTCTTAACCACACAGCCTTGGGCAAACCGGTCCTTACAGACCTCAGCCCTCTCCCTCATGTGACGAGAATTCTCAGGGCTTCTTTCAACCTGACAACTTAAAGCCTTTCTTATGGGAAATCGACACCTCAGTCTCCTCAGAAGGAGGGGTGGGACCCAACCTGTAAGGTCCTTCCAACACCACGACCCAGGAGCTCTCTAGCTCCCTCCATTTCAGAGCTGGGAAGTCTGAGGCAGAAGAGAAGTCTCCAGGCTCACCCAGCCAATGGAAGAAAAGAGAGAGACTCGCCATTAGAACAAAAGGACTCTCCTAAACTGGACTTCTGGGCACAGGAACAGACTCACCTAGGAAAACAGGTCCACCCATCATGGCCTCCAGCTCCCAATTTAACCACTAAAGCTCTCAGTGTCGACTCTTCCTTTGCCACAGATGCGTAGCATGGGCAAGATTTTAGAGGGCAACCTCTGGCCCCCAGAGCCCCCTGCAGCCTGGCATGCATCCCTGCACGCCAAGCTAGCCCCTGCCGCTTGCCCCCACCCCATGGTACTCACAGTAAATCTGCCTCCACAGCACGGCAAGCCCGGTCCTTTGCTCGGGGCCACTGCCCCGGGCCAGCATGGTGAATGCCACAGCTCTCAAGGCCCTGAACCTCTGGGGAGAGAGGAGCCTCTCGGTGTGTGCTGTCAGTCCTGAGAGAGAGAGAGAGAAAGAGAGTGGTGAGCAGGCACTCAAGGCCCCATTCCAGCCCAGGGGTTAGGGAGAGGGCCAGGTGTCTCTTTACACTCCTTGTCGTCCCCTCTCCTGTTCTTCTCAGCTCAGCTATGGTTCCCTGGGGGGTGGGGGTGGGGTGGGTACGAGGGGCAGAGACGCCAGGAATCCTTCCACTTCCCTGGGTGACTGGGGAGGCAAGGAGGGCAGGCTCCGGCCTTTGGCATAGCACTGGGCTCTGTGTGTGGGACTCTTCTGCATCCTCTCCCCTGTCTCTCTTGTTGTCTCTCTGGTGTGTTGATCTCTAAAATGTTTTGGAAACATTTTATGGTCTCCTTTGTGGGCTTTCCCCCATGTCACAGATGGGGAAATTGAGGGATCTGTCTACCAGGTAAGCAGAGTGAGGCCATAGTGACACTGTTGCCAGGCCCGGCGCTGCTCTTACCATGGCCCCCGAGGAGGCAGAGTCTGCTGCTGAGTCAGGTGTGCAGCCTGGGCCTCGCTCTTGCTGCCGGATGGCCTCCTGCTTCCCCTCCACCTTTGCCTGAGAGGTGAGGTGCAGTGCTCTGTCTTCCGCCCGCTGGGCTATAATAAGACTCATCAGCTCAGGGAGTTCATGCAGCAGCTGTCTATGCAGGAGACAGGGGCAGGAAGGAGAAGAGGAGATTTTGGAGCACAGGGAGGGCTAGGAGTGGCCCTGGGGCTGCAAGAAGGCAGGTTTCTCTCGCAGATGATGAAAGAGGGGTACTCACTCTGTCTAGGGTCTCAGGACCTGCCCTGCCCCAACCCTATGGCTAATAAGAGGGACACGGGCCCTCCTCTGGTCCTCATTTCCTTCCAGATATGGCTAAGGCCCTTAGAGGCCAGAGCCTCCACTCTCCCAGCCCCAGCAGAGGAATGGGAGAGGAGACTGTGGTGGGCTGCCCTGCAGCAGGATGGGACAAGGTGGGGAAGGGGACAGGGGAAGGGAAGACTCTGCCCACAGCCCAGCCCCTCCGGCTCCCAAAGGGCACCGTCCTCTCAGCCCACTGCTTCTGGCTGGCTCCTCTGGTTTCCTGCTGCAGCCTTCCCTCTCCTCGCCCCCCTCCCCTGCCCCCATCCTCCAGAGCCAGGGGCAGAGTTAAGCAGGCAGCTGAGGAGGTGGAATGGGCTGCTGGGAAGCTAATGCGTTCAGCTCTGAAGTCTCTGCACCCAGTGAAGCGGGTTTCCCTCAGGCATTTCAGGTCCTGCTGCAGCTCCTGGTGTCTCTCACTGCCTCCCCAGCTCCCACTCTTGAATCCAGCTGCCTCTGGTGACAAAACCCACATAAAACACAGCAACCCCTGCGAGAACTTCAGCTGTACTACCAGCAAGAGCAGCCTGGTGTGTGGGGGTCTTGGCTTTGCCTTCCCCCCACCCCTCCACCGGGGAGGGCTCCAGGTTGTACAGGCCTCCCAGAAGCTGGCAGAGACAGCCACAACTGGCCCCTGACATGGGGCGTGGGGAACAGCCAGGTTCCCCACACTGCCTCTTGACTGAGGTGTGAAGAAGCCTAGAGCAGCTCAGGTATCTTCTCCAGCTGTTCTCTCAGGGCCAGGCCCCCATAGGCTCCTAGTTCAGAAGCCCAGGCAGGCAGGACTCCTAGTTTCCTTCTGGTCCACCACTCCCTAGCTGTGCAACCTTAAACAAACCCGTACACTCTCTGAGCTCCAATTATCTTATCTCTAAAAGTGGTGATCGTAATACTTCATGGGCGGAATCTCTGTGTGGATCCATTTAATTAAGGGAGGAGAGTTAGCATTTACTATATTTAGTACACATTACCTTAGGAGAGAATTCAGGCGAATGTGCCCAGCTTGGACTTGAGCCCATGATAGATGTGAGGAAACACCAGTTCCCTTCTTCTGTGGGTAGGGGAGAGCAGCTTGCAACAGCTCTAGGTAATGTCTCCTTCCTGGTCCCACCAACCTCACGCATGTGTTTACTTCTCTATTCCTGAGCAGATGGGCCATCACATGATGCTCATGGCCAGACACCCCACACACACAGGCTTCACAGACTTCCATCGCAGATGACAGTGTCCACCCTCTCTGTGTCCCTCAGGCCCTGACCCTCAGAACGATCTGTTTCTCCAGCAAGAACCCTCACATCCAGAGCTCACAGCACCCACACAATATTAGGCAGCTTGGTGGCCATCCAAGGCACAGAGATGAGGACCAACTTGCTCAGGGTCACACGCTAGATCAGAGATAGGTCATGGGCTTCTGAGCCTGGCTGCTCATCCACTCCCTGGCAACTGTGGGGTCTTAAGGGAAGACACATATGTGTGCACAGGGCAGGGTGCACATAGGCTCCCAGACACGTGTGTGGAGCTTCCAACATAGCACCTGGTGCAAACACACACCCACAGAGAGCTGTGCAGTTAGGCACGTGCTCACACACACACACACACACACACGCGCGTGCACACACACATGCCCTGCCAGCAGCCCTCCAGCCCTCCTCTTCAGATGCCAACAGTCAGCACAGTGAGATGCCTGGCAGGTCCCAGAAGCCCCCAGCGGACAGATGTACAGGGGCACCTCCAGCCTAGAAGGGAGGTCTAATGAAAATCCTGAAGGGCAACCTCTACCACAGGACTTTTTCTATACCCAGACCCACAAGGGTGCTGGAGACCCAATCCAGGCCTCCGCTCTGCTCTTTCCAGCTTTCTGCAAGGAGACAGGTGGCAGAGAATCCCTCTCACCCAAGCCCAGGCCCTATGTCCACCTGAACCTCCTCCCCTCTTTCAAGCAGGTTCTCCTTTTCCACCCCACTTACCCCTCCCTGACCTCAATGTCACCCCCATGGTGAGCCGAGGAGTTGACCAGCAAGCACCCATCAGTGGAGACAGTGGCCTGGAGCAGGTCCTGATGCCCCATCCCCAGACTTAGACAATGTCACCTATGCAAGGCAAGTCAGGCAAGTTGCCACAATGCAGACCCATAGGCATCATCTTTCGAGGTGGCAGGGCACTGTTGACCCTAGTATCTCTGGAGATATGTGATGAAAACAAAATCCCCCAGGCCCATGGGTGGGGGATGGGGGCTTCACCTGTGCTCCCTAGGGAGCTGGCCCTGCCTCCGTGGGCACCATGGAAGTGACCTTTAGGGAGATTTGGGGCTAGAACCCAGCACTTCCTGGCTCCTTGGCCCTTTGCCCACAAGCACACCTCCAACCAAAGAACCCCTTCTTACCCCCAGAAGTATCTAGCCTCATCAGGAAAGGGGGTGACCTACATTAGGAGAGCAGCTGCTGCAGCAGGCGCTGGCCAGCTGCTGGAATAAATTTACACTGTCTGAGAGGGAAGTCCCACCCAGGATGGAGAATGAAGGACAGAAGAGAGCAGAGAGGTCCTGCCAGAAAGATCTATCTCCAAGTCCTACAGCTTCCTGGCTCTGGATGCCAGACCTGCTCCTAATCATCATGGGACTCACTGTCCCAGTCCCAGAGACAGAGACACCAGAGAGAGGGGCTGGGCCCCAGCAGGAAACCCCTGCCTCCTTTGCCAGCCTGTGCTGAGAGAACCAGGATTGGAGGATGGGGCCAAGGAGCTACAAGCAATCAGACGGAGAACCCCTGAGAACCCTTTGCTACTCGGCATGGTCCATGGGCCTCACCTAGGCATTTCTTAGATGTGGAATCTCAGGTCCCACCCTGGTCCAAATGAATTAGAATCTGAATTTTAACAAGATCCCAAGCTTGAGAAGCACAAGACGAGATTGCTTCTCCCCCAGCAGGCCCCAGCACCTCCCAGGAGGCCATGCCAGTCAGTCTCTGGAAGCCAGGCCCCATCTCAGAAGCGTCAGTGACCTGGGCCGAGTGGGGAGGATACTGACACTGGCGCCCCCTTCAAAAAGCCTCTGTATGGGAAGAAGCGATGACCATAGCCACAAACGTCTGTGTATAGTGTCCTTGGTCCTCATAACAACTCTCTGAGGTTGGCATTACTTTTAACACCATTTTTGCAGATGGGGGAAACTAAGGCAAAGGAAATTAAGTAATTTGCCTCTGGATAGGCCCTGGAAGAATGAATACAGCTTTGGGTTCAAGCAGTCTGGTGACAAAGCTACTAACTCAGCTGCCTTTATAGGCTTCTCGGGCTGTTCTGTTCCTGGTCTGTTTACACACGGAGGTTCCGGGTATAAGAAGGAAAAGGCAGAAAAGGGAGATGCAACCTTTCACTTATACAGTACTTCACAGTTTACACAGCATTCCCTCACCCACTGTCTCACTGGGTCTGAGGAGGCAGAGGTTTAATGCCCCTCCTCCTGATGAAGAAACAGGGTCTGTGAGGTCCTGGACTCAGACACAAGCCCGGTCTCACCCTCCCAGCCCCTCCTTCCAGTAGCATCATAGATGTAGGGAGAAGCCCCAGGTGGCCAAGATCTTAGGAAAGGAAGGGAAGGGGGCTTTCTAGAAACCTTCCGGAAGAAGGTTGGGTGCTGAGGTGAGGAGGGTAGGCTGGGAGCTCCAGGGAAGCCAGGGGTGGAAGATAGTGATAGAATGAGAGGCAGCAATAAGAGCAGAAGGTTCCACGTGCTCCTGCTGAGCTGAGTGGGTGCAGCATCCCCTGGAGACTGGGAGTGGGGGCTGCTTCCCAGGTGGGGCACCTCACCTCAGCCCCCTGGGCAAGGAGCAGCCAGCCAGAGCCCCCAAACCCGAGTGCTCAGGTTAGGTCGGTGCAGAGCCATGGCCTCTCTGTGCTTCTGCCCCTTCAATTCCTCCTACAGACAGAGATAATCCTCCAAGTGGAGCTGCCTCAGACCCCAGCTAGAAATCTCCAGCACACCCACCAGCAGCCTGGTGTCCACACCCTTCCCCTGATGCCTCTGTCACATCCATCTCCCCAAGTCAAGTGTCCAAACCATACAACTGCTTAATGCCTATTGTACCTCAACCCAGGGTTCCTGACTCCTGGGACATCATGCTGTCCCTGCCATTCACCTCCACTGGTATCTCTCCCTTTGGTCAAGTATCCCTAGTTGAGGACAAGGCTTCTGCACGCCCTCAGCATCCAAGACTCACAGGACTTACAAGCAGAAAGGGACTTCGTAGTCGCCTATGCACCCACTTCACTCTGCAGAAAGGTGAAGGTCACAGGCGGGTGAGAAGCACCAAGAGGGTGAGAGGCACCTGCACCGCAGAGCGGCCTGAGCTGAGCCCTGTTTGGTGGGGACTGTGCAGGGCTGAGCTCTGCACCTGCTGCCTCCAGTCTGGCCATCTGGGCCCTTCCAAGAGACATTCTCAGTCTCTTCCTGCCTGTCACCCCCATAACATACACTGCCCAGGCAGCACGGAAGCAGGTTTTTTTTAATCTCTCTATCTGTACTTGGAACAGGCAAACCTTCCTGGTTCATTTCAAAATGCATACCCCATTCTCACCCCCAGCTTCCTGCATCCTGGTTTCCTTGTTGAATATTCCTGATCCCAAACAGATCCTCTGCTAATCAGAACAGAAACACCCCCTGAGTCATTCCTCACCGGAGCCCCTCTCCGTTGTGAACAAACTAAGCATGTTCATTGAGGTCATGGATCTGGGCTCAGGCCATGGCCTTGGGTCCATTGAGGTCATGGATCTGGGCTCAGGCCATGGCCTTGGGTCAGGGCGGTGGGGATTGGGGAGGGGGACAGAAGAGGCTTGATCTGGGTAGAAGGAGGGAGAACCCGAGAAGAGACTGCCTCCGCTCCAAGTCCTTCCTCCCCAGACACCCCAACATTACATAAAGGCCCTCCCCTGCCTCCTCCCCATGATACCCATTCCACCAAAAACAGCCCAGTAGGGCCCCTTGGCTTTAGTGCCTAGGAAATGGGAATAAGGTTTGCTTATCTGGGCCCCAGACACAGCTTCCAGCCAAACCCCAAAGAAACCAGATCGGTTGCTTAAGAAACCTCCCTCCTTCTCCTGCCACCCCCAGGCTGGCTTTCCTGGGCTCCCTCTTTTGGCAGTGCCCGAGACTGAGACTGTGGCAGCGGGGAGGTGGGGTGGGAAAAGCAGGAAGCTGCTTCGGGTTTCCCTCCTGCTGGACTTCCCCCGCCCCCTCCACGTGCTCAGCCTCCCCTCCCCTCCCCCAGCCTATGTAGTTATCTAAGCTGCCGGGTGTCAATCTGAGTCATGCCAAGGCAATGCCCAATGCGCCCTGACAGCCAGGTGCCACCTTCACCATCACCCCCAGAAACTCTGAAAAGCTTAGCCCAAGGAAAAGACAAAGCAGTCACTGGAACTGAGCTGGGTGGTCTGGACTCCTGGTCAGACTATCCTCTCTGCATTGTCAAAATGGGCCTCGGGGCTGCTGAGAGCAGCTTTCCTGATACAACTCAGGGTGTCCATGCCCCACTGGGTTGGGAAACCAGGTAGGAATGGCTTGGCCATATACCACCCTCTCCCCCTAAGCTGAGTCCACAATTCCCACCATGGCATAAGGCTTCTGAACCCATTTATGGATAGAGGACCTGGTGTGTAGCTGGGGGACACCCCGAGCGAATTCTCACAAGCCTGGATCCATCCCCTGCCCCTGGGACCCTGGAGGGCTGGGAGCAAGGCCTCAGGCTCACCAAGGAAGAGCTGCAAGGCTTTTCTCCATCATCCACTCCCAGCCACGCCCCCACCAGGGAGGCTTCCCCCACAGCCGCGTGGACCCATGTCCATGTAGGGAAGAGCTCCACTGCACCCTGTACAAGGGCAGCTTCCTGAAGGCCAATCCCGTGCTGAGGGCATCCTGAGGAGAGGCTGCCCCAGGTCTATTCCCAGACCTCAAACAGCATAGTCCTCCAGCCTGCCATCCCCGCCACCACCACCGCCCCCCCCCCCCGCCCCACCAAGCTGTCCTCTGTACCAGCCCTGTCACCAGCATCCCTTTCCATAGCACCCAAGCTCCTCAGGCTGTGTCCGCGAGCCGGACAGGCCGACGGCACAGGGCTCTCGGCTGGCACTCCCCGTGCTGCAGGGATTGGTTTCTATGCCCCCCCAGGGCCTGTCATCTGGCACTGGCACTGCCCTCCTCTCCCCTCCCCTTCCCCAGCTGCCCCCTCCCCAGCAGAATCCCAGCTTACCTCCCCAATGCTGTGATGTCAGAGTACCCCTGGGTCCTGTATCTTTGGGTCGCCCAGATGTCCAGTACTGAGCACTTCCCCAACCCCAGCCATCGCTCCCAGGCAGCAGGCAACAGCCACTGTCTGTGCAGGGCCAGGAGACCCAGCAAAGATGGGCCCTGTTCCCTGTGACCCAGCCACCCTGCAGCCCCACCGGCCCTTCATTCCTTCTCTCCAGAGGACAGCACTCACCTTTCTTCACCCTGACCGCAAGCTCCTTAAATCAAGTAGCTCTTAGCCGTCCGGCGAGTCCCTCCTGGGATTCCTGGAGAAATCCAGACAGCACTGCCCAGCGGAGCGCTGGGGGCACTGAGTCTCCAGTCGCCCGGCCGGGAGCAGGGACCTGGCACGCAGCGCACAGCACGGGGGAGAAGGAATGCCTGCCGCAGCTGCCAGGGGGACGGGGCTGCTGGGTCAATAGCAAACTGAGAAGGAAAGAGGGAGGGACAGAGGGAAACCGATAGGAAAGGGGAAGAAAGGGAGAGGAGGGGAGCGCGCGCGTGTGCGCGCGAGCGAAGAGACGGAGCAATGGAGTGACAGCTGGGGGTACATCTGTGATGACAGCGACAGTAGCACACACAGGCGCCGCGCGCACAGGCGCACACACACCGGAGGCGCTTGCGGCCAGAGGGCAGCGCTCACCCTTGAAATGCTCACATTTCGGTGGAAAAAAGCACCTATGGATTAACCGCTTCCAACTCGAAAGGAGGAAAGCTGTTGAAAGCCCTTGTACCCTGTACCTCCATCTTCCTTCCCCAATGTCCTCCAAGCTCTCCCTGCCCCGACCGCAGCCCCCCTCTCCTGTCTCTCCCCTTCCCTTTGGAGAAAGAGGGCCAGGACCCAGAGGGCAGAGAGGCCCCTAGGAGGCTGGGTCTGTCTCCCGTTCAGAGATCTGCAGGGTAGTATCTTCCATCCTGCCTGTGGAAAAGGAAAAACTAAACCCTTTTCTCGGTCAAAGGGTGATTTATTCCAGAGAGGGTCATTGGAGGGGTGCAAAGGACAGCCCATATGCCTGGCAGTCCTCCAGAAAGGGGCCCTGAGCCACACAGAGCTAGTGTCATGGTCACACATAGATCACTGAGCTTCAGTGACCCCAGACCAGGGCTATTTAAGGAAGTAAAATGCCAAGGCTGACAGGCTGGGAGCTAAGGGGACTGGAGCTGGTTGACAGGTTGTCTGTAGTGCCCTGGGGTGAGCCCTGGAGGAACCAGGGGTAAATGCAGCCCCGCCCCATCTGACTTGGCTTCTTTAGGCTCCTTGTTCTTATCTAGATGAGGTAGGCTTGCAGAAGGGAAGAGACTGGTATTCAAGAACTCAGAGGCCTCGTTGCTAACCAATCAGGACAAAGAAGTTGAGGAAATTGATATTCCAAGAGATGGCAAGTGTCTGATCCAAAGGCAAAAGACACCAGCAACTAAGCCAGAGGAGGAGTCCCAGCCTGGGGCACAGACCCCTAAGTGACCCTTCCTTGCATCTCTTAAAATCTGCCTGACAAGCAGGTGGCATGGCACATTGATAATATATGTCAGGGGTATCCCGGTGTCCCTCTTCCACTTTACCTGTGTTCCTTGGGGGATTCACCATCAGGACTGGGGTAGAGGTGAGGGTCAGGTCGAGAAACCCCCAAGATGCCTCTGACAGATGCTCCTGCACCATCTTTTCTGTCTGCCCTGCTGCACAACACAGCAGCAGAGGCTCAGACCACTGTTCCAGGAGGAAAGAGGGCATCTTCTACCTGGGAATTCACCTACACAGAGGTCAAGTGCATCCTATCCTTCAGGCTAACTGCACCCACTTACCTCTAAACAGATCTTGGCTCTCCCAGCTTCTTCCCTGAGTCTGAAACACCCTCCGTCCCCATGGGTAGCCTCCCCCTTCTTAAAAGCTCAGCCAGAAAGTCACCACCTTTACCAAGTTTCCCTGTACGGTCCACAGACTTGACCTTCTCCAATCTATGGCCTTTCTTTGGGGCACCCTTGCGGTTCATATCACAGAAAATGTACAGCAGCTTTCTGTGGGATGGCTTATCTTCTTTCATATACTATGAGCTGTATCAGAAAATGGACTCTGCCTCTCCCACACCCCAGTACATTCTTGTCAGCTGAATCAGGGCTAGAAGGGAAGAAAGAGCCCAAGCCTAGGCATCAGGAGACCCGGAGTCTAGACTCTGCTGCTCATTAACTAGCTATTAGCTAGTTAATGAACCTGACAGCCCTGGGCCTTATTTTCCTGCTCTATAGAATGAGGAGGGAGAATGATTGAGATCTTGGGTCTCCCTTCTGTTACTGGCACTCTATGACCTTGAGCATCTGCTGGAAAACCAGCCTGTAGGGTAAAAGATGGGCCCCTCCTAATCTCACAGCTCTTGATCAGTTAAACGCTCTCCAGGCTGAGTTATCAAGGCAGAGAGGGGGGAAGGACAAAGTAGCTATGAGAGCTAGGGGGTAAAGTGTGGAGGTGCTGGAAGAATGGCTCCCAACAGGGATCATTTCTGTGTGTGTGTGTGTGTGTGTGTGTGTGTGCACAGCTGCTTTGTTTTGCCATCTGTAATGACAAAGCAGCACTGAGGTGACAGCCAGGACCCCGAGCAGATAGGTACATCTTGATAAGCCATCTGCTGCCTGTGGTCTTATTGAGGCTTTTTGTTAGGTTGTCTGACAGTCAAGGGAATGTTAAAGAAAAGCTGCTTCAGAGGAAGACACAAGATCATTGTGGAGGAGAGATCCTTGTGCAGAAGCAGGGGAGAGAGGAAAGGCAGGAGGAGGCCAGAGGAGGGAGAAAAACAGGCACGGCTAGGGGCAGGAGGAAGGAGCATCATTTCTCTGCCTCTGTCAGGTTGTAGTGGGACCTGGGGTCCAACGTCTGTCTCTGAAACAAGGACCAATCACGCACAGAAAAGAGGGGGTCTCTTAATAACCCACTGGGGGTGGCAGCCCAGAGAGGCCAGTGCTGCACATTCCCATGGCCCCTTTGCTTGGATTTCTCTTCACCACTAGTTCCGTGCCTGCCTGCAAACATAATACCATGAAGTATTATCTCCTGCACACAGCAGGCTTATAGGAGGCACTAGGAGGGGGGTGACCCCCTGGTGCTCCCCTGAGACAGGTGTCCAGTGAGGTTCTGACAGTCGACCACCTGAGCAAGCAGAACAGGGACCCAAGGGCCACCTTGGCAGGTCTCCCAGGAGAGAAGCCTGGACTCTCGCAGTGTCTGGGGTGGAAAAGTACAGTTTGGGTTGTAAGGCAGGAATTGAACAGGATTTGAAATGATGAACAGCAGAACAGACGATTTGTTGTTGAAGATGCTCCCGTGATCCTCACTACCTCCCCCACTCTATACCAGCCCCTGCTGTCAGGATCTAGCAGATCCTACCATGAGGAAGCTCTTTTTGTCTCTCCTAAAGTCCCTGTTTCTTAGTGGGCTCCCTCCTAGGCCTTCAGGGGAATCAGAGCACAGCTAAACCTCTAGGGTCTCAAGTCCAGATCTATAAGAGGCCAGGCTCCATATGGGAGGAAGGAGCTCAGCTCAGTCCTAAGCCCTAAAGGTAAGGGATGAGATGGCAAGATCTTGTAGAATTTGCTTCCCAGTCAAGTGGCTGACTCAATGGAATTCACAAATATTTACTTAATTCAAAAAATAGTTATGGTGGGGAGCCTGGATGGCTCAGTCAGTTAAGCATCTGACTCTTGGTTTCAGCTCAGGTCATGATCTCATGGTTTATGAGTTCGAGCCCTGTGCCGGGCTCTGCACTGACAGTGCAGAGCCTGCTTGGGATTCTCTCTCTGTCCCTCTCTCTCTGCCCCTCCCCTGCTCTCTCTCTCTCTCTCAAGAATAAATAAAATTTTTAAAAACTTAAAAAAATGTTTATGGGCGGGCGCCTGGGTGGCTCAGTTGGTTAAGCTTCCTACTTTGGCTCAGGTCATGATCTTGTGGTTCTGTAATTTGAGCCCCACATTGGGCTCTGTGCTGACAGCTTGGAGCCTGGAGCCTGCTTCGGATTCTGTGTCTCCCTCTTTCTCTGCCCCTCCCCTGCTTGTGTTCTCTCACTCTCTCTCTCTCTCTCTCTCTCTCTCTCTCAAAAGAGAGTATGTTAAGTATTATACTAGGTGCAGGGATCAGAACTCACTCCCTCTTCCCTACTTTTAGCCCCCATGCTAATAAGGTGAGGCAGGCAATAAATGGGAATAAAATAAATCTGTTGCTGAGAAACTAAAAGTGATGAAATAGAGAGTGGAGGGTGAAGGAGTGGTCTGCTCTGTCTGGAGAGGTCAGAGAAAGCCTCTCTAGGAGGCAATGTTTGGGCTGAGATCCGATGATGAGAAGGAGCCAGCCATGTAAAGTTCTAGGGGAAGAGCATTCCAGGAAGGAAGCACAGCTTTGATGCACAGCCATTTAAGGGAGAAGATGATTCAGGTTGAAATCAGAGAGAATGGCAGGGCAGGCTCCTGTGGGGCTTTGAGGCCATATTACAGAGGAGTTTAGATTTTGTTCCAAAACCAGTGGAAAGGCACTGGAAGGTTTTAAGCAAGGGAGTGACATGACTTGATCTTCAGAAAGATCATTGTTATGGCTATTGGGGAACGGAAGGCAGAGAGGCAGGGAGACTGCTTAGGGATCTAGCACATTAATCCAAGTGAGGGATGTTGGTCTGGCCCAGGGTGGTAGCAGCAGAGGGTGGAGTAGACAGACTTACAGTGTTTTGGAATAAGGGCTGCCGAACTTGGATGGAAGAAGGGAACATGAGAACGATTAAGTGGAATATGCCCCAAACGGAAAAGTCTCAAGGAAGGTCACATTTGGGGGAGGAAAAGCCAGAGTTCAGTTGTGAAATGCTTCTTGGTGACCCAAGTGGAGATGTAGGCAGTTGGAATGTCCTCAATTCTGCAAAGGACACCCAGATGCAAAGGACCTGGAGCTCGCCTTAGAAGAGCTTCTGGTCCAGTTGTGAGACGGAACCTAGGGGAGAGACAATCTGCTTGGTTCCCCACTCCTCCCATTTCTAGCCAAGAGCCTCAAAAACCTGTTTCATTAGGGAAAAACTAACTCCCACCCTCTCAAGCCTCTCTGTGTTAGAATCACAGAATTTCTTCTGGCTCTGGAATGTCATGATTCCATGAGAATTGGCTCTGAGCAGGCAGGTAGAAGGGCAGGGTCTTCCTCTAGGAATCGTCTGAAATCTCTTTGACTATGGAAGCCAAGGACAAGGGTCAGTGGCCCAAAGATCTGATCATTCTAAGCATTAGTGTGACTCCTCTCTGACAATTTTTAAAAAGTTTCTTCCTTCACTCAGCTTTCTTTTGTTGGTGAAAGAAATGGTCTAAAATGAATATAATGGGTGGTCTTAAAAGGAAGAAAGGGAGAGAAAGAAGTCACCTGCAAGTTTAGAGGGAAGCATGGAAGGGAGGATAGGGTGTGGTCACCAGCGCTGGACTCTCCAGCACAAGCCTCGTGTGTTGATCATGTGCTGTGTCAGTGCATCTCTCGTCTTTGTCATGACCAAGAAGTGGGTGTGCCTGCGCCCTTCCCACCCCTCCTCTTAGTCATCAGACCTTGCAGCCCAAAGAAGTGCACAAAGAACTCAAATGTTCCCATATCATAGAACTTGTTCCAGAAGGCTAGCCAAAGTTCCAGCCACAGAAGTACCATGAGACTCCAAAGAAGGGGAGGGGCTTCTTGGGGCCTTGGTTTCATCATCTGTAAATTCATGTATCTAGAATTGCATTGTCCAGTATGGTGGCCATCAGCCACATGTAGCTATTTAAATTTAATTAAAATTAAATTAAAAATCTAAAATTCAGGCCCTCAGTCATACCAGCCACATTTCAAGGGCTCAATAGCCACATGTGTCTAGTGGCTACTGTATGAAACAGTGCAGGTCTAGAACAGAAAGTTCAATCAGATAGCATTGCTTTACAACAGTGGTTCCCAAAATATGGTCTCTGGGCCAGTAGCATAAACATCATCTAGAAACACTTTAGAATTGCAAATTCTCAGGCCTCACCCCAGACATACTAAATGAGAGACTCTAGGGACAGGGGAAAACCTTCCAGATGATTCTAATGCATGCCAAAGTTTGAGAACCAAGGCTCTAGTGTAAAATAATATTCTCCTCCATTATCTGTTTGAGCCTCAACAATCTTATACTCATTCTGACTTCCTAGGGCGAGTATAATCATGGTTCATTTTGTAACTGAAGAAACAAATCCAAAGATCACAGCCTTGGCAAACCCAGGGCCAGAACTCTGGCCCCTTGACCCTTCCTTGTCTCATTTTTTTTTCATAATATTTGTCTAGGATCATTCCATATTGAAAAAACAAAAAAATACAATTCTGTATCTCTGTGCCATTCTAGAACTCCAGCCCATTTAGAAGAGCCTGTTGCTGAGTTTTGGCAAGTCAGAATGGTCACAATGGAAGATCTCTCCAATGAGTGGTCATTGGGGTGCCTAGAATGTCTCATGAATATAGTATAACAGTCAAGAGCTCAGATCCACGCCCACTGTGCTGATGAGGGGACCGCAGCCCCAGGTGGGAGAGTGCTTGACTAGAGAACAAAAAGTTAAGAGCCTTAGGAACAGACCCAGCTGAGTCCTGGTTCTGCCTTTAGGGGCTGGGTGACTTAGGCAAGCACATCACCTCTGCAAGCCTCCATTTCCTCAGCTGTGAAGTCCGAATAAGAATAGAACTGGTCCGCTGTGTGGATGAAATAAGCTCATGGATGTGAAGGTGACTGGCACTCAAAATTTTCAATATTATTATACCAGACAGTAGGAAGTCGACCTAGTTTTTTTATTCCTTTTCTTTTCAATATAACCTGCCTTTTTGTTATGTTCTCTGACCTCAGATTTCTCTTAGCATGTGAGCTCCAGCTCGCATCCTCTGAGCCTATTTGGGAACCAAAGAGGCACAGGTGGCCCTTGGACGTGGCATCATCAAGAGTAGCTTTTGCCAGTTGGTAGCATCTCTAGTTTTCTGGAACCTACTTGGGTAAACCTGATCGTACCTTTCAGCAAGGAAAGAGACTTCTTACAAAGTGGGGGAGACCCTGAGCAGGAATGGGGTACAAGACAGGCTGTTATGTCAGGCTTGAAATCTAGAAAGCTCCATGAAGGGCGCTGAATTCCAGTCTCAGCCTACCACTTCTGGTCCGATGACCTTGAACAAATGGCTCAGTCTCTCTGCCTGTTTTTCCATCTGTGGGAAAAGGGAGAATGATGTGCCTAGTGCACCTGCCTCAATTTTCCCAAGATCAGAGGAGAGTGCTGTCCTCATTGTTCTGTAGAACCTGGGACTCATCTTTCTCTTGAGCATTTTCTGGTGTTGCCTGCTGTGGAGAGACAGAAGCCACCAGCCGGTCTGCTTTTCTCCCCACTCCCACTCCACAGGAGCCTCAGCTCTCGAGCACACTGCCATCTGACTCAGCTCGATGCTACCTCTCCCCTCAGTTCCTGCTGATGCACCTCCTCTCTCTGACTTGGATCTATTTTTTTCTCTCACTGTCTCTTCCCTCCCACCAACCCCCTCCCCAAAAAACACGCCCATGGTTTTGCCCTCCCTCTTCCCACTTCCTCGTAGCGGTGGGAGTTCAAATGAGGCTGGAGTTCCTACAACGCACGTTCTGGGCAGCGACCCGGCAGGTGGGTGTGAAGGTGCCAGGTCAGGGCCAGAGGATTGGCCGACACCTTGGGATGAGGAGGGCCCGCTCCCTCGGGCAGCGCCCACCGCCTCTTGGCCCACCTCCTGGGCCCTCAGTCTGCTGTCCCAGATCCCTTCCTTCTCTGCCTGGCTCAGTTCTCTGCACCTCAGCATGTGGACTCCTGACCTTCCTCACCAGGGGCTCTGTCTCAGCTCAGACCCAGAGAAAGGGCAGGACACAATGCTCCCACCTGCCCTGCCCCATCAGGCAGAGGAGAGAGCACCCCTCGTCCCTCCAGCCAAGACCCAGGCTTTGACTGCTGTCCATCCTGTGCTTCCCACTCCACCCCATCCTTCCCCACCTCTGCTTTTCCTCCCCAGAGCCTGGAGCCCTCGCACTGGGCTCTTCCCCCACTTCCTGGGTCTCCTCACTGTCTTCCTCAAGCTCCTCTGGCCAGAATCTTCCCCTCTGTGCCATGGCCCCCCCATCTGTGTGTTGCTGCATCCTCCCTTTGAGTGGGTTTAGGAAACCACAGAATGAAGATGGAAGGGATGGGAGGGGAAGGGGCACCAGCCCCATAACCTAGCAGCACCCTTCACATCAGGTGGGATCACAAAGAACAGGAGCCTCTGAAGCCACCCCATGAGGCTTCCAGTGCCCCCCTCACACATGGGCTGCAGTGGCCATGGCCCCTCAGACAAGGCTGAACCCGCCAGCAAGGGCCTGCTTCTCCTTGCCCTGACCCCACTAACACAGCTTCACACGTGCATCACACCACACGTATACACCACACATGCACACATGCACACTGAACACAGACGCCCTACACATACAACACACACACGGCATACATACCACATATACCATACACACACACCAAACACATACAGTATAAACCCCACATCAGTATACGAATATAACACACACACAACACCATACAGATGCACATACACAGGCATACACAGTTTACAATTTCTCCTCTTCCTTCCAGTGCGGCACTGTGGAGGGGCCATGCCCAGAGAGCTGCCAGGACAGTGTAAGTTCTTCCACGGACCCCCCAACCACATCCTTCCCTGAAGTACTGGGCCACACTGCGTGCCTCTACACTGGTCACGCAGGCCTGCCTTCCTGAACGCCGGGACAGGCACGTTACCCAGGGGTCATGGCCCAGCCATGACCTCCTCCTGGGTTTCTCCCCAGCACCTGGACTGCTTCGTCATCGACAACAACGGGTTCATCCTGATCTCAGAGAGGTCCCAGGAGGTAAGGCATTGGGAAGTAGAATTAGGGGGCAATCAAGTCATCTGGCAGCCAGGACAGCCAGGGGAAGGAAGTAATCCTGGCTTAGAGCAGATGAGAGTAAATGGTCTGAAGAAAACAGAGTCTCTTCTTGAAACCAAGTCCATATAGCAAGATCACAAAATTCAGACACTGTTCCACTTGGGTGGTCAGAGAAAATGTTACTTCTTATTTTGTCTGTACCTCATCTGGCCTAATCCCACGGTTGGTAGAGAATCTGCCCACATGATGAGGAGAGGCAAGACCAAACTCCACCTCAGGGTAGCGTGTGTCCTGTGCCGAGGCCGTGCCGCTGACTCCCAGAGTCCACACACCCTTGTACTGCCCATCGCCCCACTGCCCTCCGTCACGTCCCCTCCCCACTTAGTCCATTCAGGCCACTGCAACATGAACAGACTGTGTGGCTCATCCACAGCTGGAATTTATTTCTCAGGGTTCTTGAGGCCAGATGTCAGAAGCCAGGGTGCCCATGTGTTCAGGTGAGGGCCCTCTTCCAGGGCACAGAGTTCTCATGGTATCCTCACATGGCACAAAGGGCAAGGGAGCTCTGGGGGTCTCTTTGATAAAGGCACTGATCCCATTCCTATTCTACCCAGATCACATTTGCTCACAAGTTGGTACAACTTTGGATATTTGTAAAAACAAATAGAGACATATTTTATAAAGTATGTGTTTATTTAGCTTATTTACCCCTATTTTCTCAACTATTATAACATTGTATGTACTTTTAAAAGCCATCCCAAATCCTTTATAGAATGAAGCAGGGTGTAAATGAAATGAAATTTAATCTCATAATAGGGTTGGGACCATCCAGAAGCTCCTCCAGAGCCGCAAGCCCCCAGTGTGCTTGGTTACCCTGGCCTCTGACACTCCGGTGCTTCCACTGCCTCCCTTCCCCCACTTCAGGGCCCCACACCACCGCCACCATCATCTCCAGTAGTGGTATTAGTCTCATTTTGTCCTGGAGTTAAAACTGAGGCTGCAAGGTGAGGTTAGCAACCTGAAAACCAACAGCTGCAGAAAAGTCAGACTTTGAGCCTAGAAATACGAGTGAAGGGCAGTGACAGTGACCAGGGAGATAAGGCCTTCTCTGGGGGGCGTGGCAGACCGCAAGCCCCAGCCTCCGGGGTGGTCCTCCTGTGGCCTGGGCACCCACCCCAGGCTGCTCTGTTACTGCTTGGGGCAGAGTTCATTCACTTTGCTGCGCTTGGCTGAGTCTGATGGAATTAGGACCAATGCCTCTAGGACGCTGAATGCCAAGGCCAGGCATCCCAACCCCCAGATTAAACTCGAAGGCTGGTGCCAGGGCTCTGGGAGCAGTGTCTTGACAGAGCTCCTCTTTCCTCACTCTGGACAACTCTCACCCTGTGACCGGAGCTGTGTCAGGTTAGGAGAGAGCCGGAAGGGAGGCACCAATGGTATAGCAGCACCAGGCACAACACACACACCACACACACCAGGCACAACACACACTTAGTTACTACATGGAGAATCAAACTGGCCTAAAGGTAAGAGAGGCCTGGAAGAAGCAGGGACTGGACTGGAAGGTGAGTGGAGGGGCGCCTGGGTGGCTCAGTCGGTTAAGCGTCCGACTTCAGCTCAGGTCACGATCTCGCGGTCCATGAGTTCGAGCCCCGCATCGGGCTCTGGGCTGATGGCTCAGAGCCTGGAGCCTGCTTCAGATTCTGTGTCTCCCTCTCTCTCTGCCCCTCCCCCGTTCATGCTCTGTCTCTCTCTGTCTCAAAAATAAATAAATGTTAAAAAAAAAATTTAAAAAAAAAAAAAAAAAAGGAAGGTGAGTGGAAACACAGTGGTGGAAAGCGGGTGCTGATGCTGTAGATCAGCTGTCTATCCATCCATTTTTGCTTTTTGTTTTAACTCCTCCATTCAACAACTCTATAACAGTTATCTGTTGCATGTAACAATTTACCCCAACATGTAGTGGCTTAAAGCCACCTGACTTACTGTCCCACAGTTCTTGGGCGTGGTTTAGCTAGCTGATTCTGGCTCAGGGTCTGTCATACAGCTGAAAGGAAGGTGTCAGCCAGGGCTGTGTACTCATGTCAAGGCTTGGCTAGAGGACGGTCAGCTTCCAAGTTCACTCACATGGTCAGTTACCACATGGGCCTCTCCACAGGACAGCTCACAACATGGCAACTTGGTTCATCAGAGTGAGCAAGCCAAGAAGAGCCAGAGACAGAGAGAGTGAGAACAAGGTGGAAGTCACTGTCTCCTGGAACCTAGTTTCAGATGCGACATCCCATCACTTTTACTATGTTTTATTCACTAGAAGCAAGTTACTATATCCAACCTACCAAGGAGCCATTACAGAAGTGTTCTACCATAAACCCCTTCCCCTTCCCCAAACACACCCAAGTGCTGTCAAGGACCACATGGTCTGGCCCCTCCTCCAACTCATTCATTTCCCCCCCTTTTACTCCTAAGCCTCCAAGTGTTGGGGGGCAGGGGTACTGGAAGCAGCAGCAGCAGAAATACAAGTTAACAGAAATACAAGTTCTCGGGCCCTACCCAGACTAAGGGAATCAGAAAGTCTGGGGTGGGGCCCACCAACTGCGATGTGACAAGGCCTCTGATGATTCTGATGTGTGATAAAGTCTGAGAGCCACTTCCTAGGCCTTAATGCCAGCTGCTGTTGATCTGGATGCACTTTCCCAACTGGGCTAATGTGCCAGAAGGTCCAGACTACTCGTTGTCCCTGCTGAGGTCCATCCAGGGACCGGAGGAGAGAAGACTGTCACTGCTCTGGATGCAAAGATTCTTCCCAAAGTCCCTCCCAGCCCTTCCTCACTGCGGCCCTCCTGCCCAGCAAATGTGAGTGCAATGCCCAAAGGCACCATCTGTGGTCTGCCTGAGGGAGGGGCAGCCTGAATCTCTCCTGGCCCTGGTGGTGTTCCAGTCCTGCTGATTAGACATTTGGTCCCACTGAGCCTCTCTTCCAGCTCAGGGCTCATTCTTTTAATAAAGAACTACAGATGACAGGATTACAGCCCTCTGTTGGGGCCTAGAAAGAGAAGCAGACAGCTGGGGCCAAGAAAGTGACAACAGCTCTATAGATCTTTGTAATGTTTACAGTGGATCTGTCACCCTGGATTTGGGGACTCCAAGTCCTGTCATTTGCCTGTGGGTAGCACCCACACAGGAGAGCTTCAAAGTGGACCTCAAAGGGACAGCAAAGGTAAAAAATCAGATGCCCCATCATGATGTCTTTCCCTGAGGACTTGAATCTCTCAGAAGGAATGCACCCCTCTACCCCCAGCCCAAAATGCTGAGCTTGTCCTCAGACCAGGGCCTCTGATGTGCCTGTCTTGAGCCTCAGCTCCTGTTTTCCTTGGCTTCCCCTTCTCCTTCCCTGCCTTCCTACACACCTACCAAGCAAGTGCCCCCCACTGTCTTCCAGTCATACTCCCAGTGCAGTGGGTACGGTGGACACAGTGCAGGAGAAACCTCCAGCCTCCCTGCCTGGCTCATGCGTCTGACCGTGCCGCTCCAGCCCCCATCCCTCACCACCTGCCTCAGCACATCCCAGGCTCCCCCAGGCTCTGGCAGCAGAGCCTTCCTGGGGTCAAGGCAGCCTCATTTGGGCAGCTCAGGCTGGGTGTCTCTAGAGAAAAATTCAGCTGGCCACCTGCCCCAGAGATGACCCATCACAGCAGAGGACCTCTGGGTGCCTCTCTCCAAAGTGGTGCTAATGGCCACTCCTCCACATGCTTCCCTGGTCCCACTGTGGGGCCAAAGGCACTTGTCAAGAGACTGAGAAGCTCAGAGGAAACAGGCAGGGCTGTACAGTAGTAAGGAACAAAAAGAAATTGGTCCTCATGAGGAGCCACACACAGTGACTTCACTCTGGTAACTCATTTAATCCTCACACCCCTTAATTTTTTAGAGAAGAAACTGAGGCTGTCCCTGGGTAAAAGGCTGTGAGACATTTGCCCCATTTCAGAGTCAAGGGCTCCCCCACTCACCCTCTGGCCTCCCTTCCCTCTGGGGATAGTAGCTTCACAGAGGCATGCAAATTAGCCTATGCACAGGGCTGCTGCTCAGTCAGCAGGAATACTCATCAGTTCTGCCCCCTCTGCCACTACCTGCCCCATCTGCTTCCTGCTTGAGGCCCTGGGTGGTACCTCGCAGGACCCCATCTCACTCCTGCCTCATAACAGACAGGAAACACAGAAAGCCCCAGGCCCTTTGGATGCAGTCCCAGAGCTCAGGCAGTCCAAAGGACATTGCTTATCTGTGGACTGTCCCCTGTACACAAGTGGAGCCCTGACCTGCTGTGAGCAAACCTAGATGGCATGGGGACCTGGAGCTTCCAGAGACCCTGTACTGTGCTGTGGGTGGACAGAGGCAGGAGACCCTGTGCTGTGCTGTGCTGTGCTGTGCTGTGCTGTGCTTTGGGTGCTATGCCACAGTCAGTCTGGGGGACCTAAACTGACAAGGGTACTCAAGTTTGAGTGTTTCAACTTGGGCTTTGCAGGGTCAGGAACTAAATCAGTTTACCTATTTGAGGCACTGATTCACTCTGATGAAGCTCAAATGAAACTATCAGCACAGAATAGTGTTCTGCTGTCAGGAATAGTGCCCCCACTACAGTGTTTTTTATGTGGGTTTTTTTTTTAACTTATTTTTGAGAGCAGAGGAGGGGCTGAGAGAGAGACAGACAGAAAGACAGAATCCGAAGCAGGTTCCAGGCTCTGAGCTGTCAGCATAGAGCCCACTTGGGGCTTGAACCCAGGAACTGCGAGATCATGAACTGAGCCAAAGTTGGCTGCTTAACTGACTAAGCTACCCAGGCGCCCCTACAGTGTTTTAAACAAATTAAAGGTTTATTCTCTCATGTGAAAGAATAGAGAAAAGTAGCCCAGGCCTGGTATGGTGTGGTCACCAGGTGTCCCCATCCTCAAGATCACAACATGGCCATAGGAGTTCCTGCCTTCTTATCCACTTTCCAGACAGGAAGAAGGGGGAGGTCAACAGCCATGAATGAGGTGCTTCAGCAGATCTCCCTTTAAACAGATTCCCAGAAGTCTCACCCAGGAACTTTGCTCACATTTCATTGGCCAGCCCCAGCTGCAGGGGAGTCTGGGAAATGTAGTGTTTTAGCGAACACATTGCTACCGTAATTCAAGTCAGGATTGCCTTACCTAAAGAAGAAGGGGAGGATGGATATGCTCTGCCAGAGTGACATATCCTAGAAAGTCACTCTGTGTATGTGTAGGTACAGAGGAGGACACATTTTTCCCAGTGTCCAGGAGCTTGTCTTCTCAGAATCAAGTGTCTGAACAACAAAGAGAGATAAAGGGACAGCCTTGTGGGAATTTGGGCCGGCAGCTTCATCAGGAGCCTCTTTTCCATCCCACTGCACTTTCCCAGCAAGAGTACTCAGATCACTCATTCAACGCCCTGTCCATTCACTCACACATTCCTTCAGCAAATACATGCTGAATAGTGACCATGAACAAGACACTGTGTGGTCTATGAGAAGCCAGGAGGTGGATGTCTGCCCTGGAGGATCTCGCTGTCTAGTAATGCAGGAATGCACAGACACCTGGTCACTGGAACAGCAAAATTTAGCAAACCGCAGCTGACGGAGAGGGATGACTTGAACTGGAGGGACTCCAGGTGGGTTCAGGGCTGCACTGTGAGGAACAGCAGGACTGGATGCCTCTCACCTTTTCACTTGCTGTTCCTTCCCTTAAGTGCCCTCAGCCCCTCTCTGCTGTCCCCTGTGTTCTGGCCTCAGAACACAATGAGCCTCTGGCCAAAGAAAGCACAGAGCTCAGAAAAGCCTGAGTGTCTCATTGTATCCAGCTCTCTCATGGCTACTGCCTCGTGCCTTAGTCATTAGCCTCTAGGTTTCCAAGTGCAGAGGAGGGATGCCATCACTCCAGCTGGAGAGGGGAGAAAGAAAGACTTTTTAGAGGAGGACAAGTAAAGCTCCTTGGAGTGGGACTGAGGAAGGGTCATTGAGGCAGAGAGAAGAGCCAAGGCCTGGAGCATCTCCTGTCATATGGCCACCACATACAGAGCACTCACTGTGTGCCAGATGCATGGTACACATTATCCCCTAACTTACCCATGGCCACACAGTGGGCAGTGCCAGAGCCAGGATCTGAGTCAAAATCCAGTACCTAAGTCCAGACTCTTTCACTCTGCCATGCTGAGAAATCGGCAGAAGAGGCCAGGGCAGGTGAGGAGGTCAGTGTAGGGGTGCAGCTGGAGGGCAGTCTGAAGCCAGAGCACAGCAGGCTTGGGTGTCAACCAACGTGGAGGGACTTTGCAGGCTTGGAGGATACCGCCTAGCCTGGCACACTGGCACATTGGTCGGTGCTCACCAGTGCTGGCTCATTGGGTAATGGAGGGACGGAGCAGGAAGGAGACCAAATCCCAGCTGTATTTGAGAAAGGTTGTCTGGCAGCAGGGCTGGGGACTGGGAGACAGCCCAGTTGGGAGGGTGGAGTGAGCTGCCGTTGACAAAGGTCTGGGTTCAGTCACTGTCCACGAGTCAGAAGGTGAATGACAAACCCGCAGGGCACACTGGTAACTGGAAAGGTGGGGGGAATGGGGAGGGAAAATCAAAGGCAGCTCCAGAGTTCCGAAAACAGGATTTGGCCGAGTGATAAGGATGCCAGTGTGAGAGACAGAACTCTGCGTTTGAGCCTTTTTAGACCATGATTCACAGAAAGAAATACATGTTACATCTGATCTAGGACATACACATGCACCAGATACAACAAACCAAATTTCACAAAACCTTGTTTAACCTGACTGCATGCAGTTCACATGAAATTGTTCAAAGGAATTCTGTGCCTAAAAAAAAAATCAGACTGCAACCCCCATATTGATTTCATGGCCAACTAATGGATTACAACTTAGAGTTTAAAAAGGACTGAGAATATGGCAGGGGAGCAGGTTAAAGAGGGAAGGACCAGGTGGAATGGATACAGTTTTGATTATATTGAAAGGAATCTGAGGGGAAACCCAACCAGCAACTAGTCTGGAGCTCAGAAATGAGCCTGGCCTAATGTGGGGGACCTAGAAGTCCTCATCCAGTGCCAGCTCCCTCCCTCCTCTCACCACCCATCTCTCACGCCCCCTCCTCCTCCGTCTTTTCCCTCCCCTTGTTCTCCCCCTCTCTCCCTCCCTCCCTCTCCATCCATCCTTTCCTTCCTCTCTCCCTCTCCCCCCTCTCTCTCCCTCACAGATGGGAAGATTCCTGGGGGAGGTGGATGGCGCTCTCATGACCCAGCTGCTCAGCATGGGGGTGTTCAGCCAGTAAGTGGGACATGCTTCTCCCCAGACTGAATACACACAGAAAAGGCAGGAGCTGATGCTAAATGGTCCCGACAGATATCGGGATCCTGACCTCAAAAACCCATAGTAAAAGCCCCAAAGAGCTCCCAAAGCAACCTTTCTGAAGCCAGGGACTTGACATGAGGTGGAGAGGGGTATAAGGTCATATGGGCCCTTAGAGGGAAAACCAAATTTGCTGTTCAACCTCTTTAAAGCAAAGTGCCGAGATGTAATTTTCTGATCTGCCTATCCTAACCCATGCACCCTCATGAATCCTGGTGAATGAAAACCCTGCAGCAAACTTCCCCTGGGTGGGGGCAGGGAATAGGGGAAGGTCTGGACTCCCCAGATTCTGTTTCTGATTTTCAGAGTGACTATGTATGACTACCAGGCCATGTGCAAACCATCAAATCACCACCACAGCGCTGCCCGGCCCCTGGTCAGCGTAAGTGTCACCCCAGACTTTCCTCCCACCTGCTAGCCCCAGGACCCCACTCTTGACTCTGATCAGAAAGTCCTGTCCAACCTCTTCCCACACCCCTGCTCCCTGTTCTCAGCCTGCCCCCTGCCCCCAGGTCTTCTCTCTGGGGCTTCAGGGAATTGTTCTGGCAGCTCGTGAGATAACCAGGGATCTCTGGCAGAGAAAGCAGACCACATAGCTCCTTTCTTGCTTCGTTCCTAACCTCAGTTGCTAGTGCTTTCACTAGCACAAGAAACCTAATTGGCTCTTCAGGAAGAGAACTTCACTAGTCTTCTAGATGGGCATTGTCTAACCCCAAGTGTCTGCCCTACAATAGAAATTTATCAGATAACTCAGTTATAAATGTTCCCTCTGCTGGGAAGGGGTGGGGGGTGGTGGCAGCAGGAGGGGGATCCCCCCCCTCCGTGGTCGTTAATGGTGGTGCTGAGGGGAGCCCTCGCCAGGGTCCTGGGGTCCTGAGCTTAACTGTGTGTCCCCTTTCCTTCCCAGCCAATCTCTGCCCTCCTGACTGCTACCAGGTGGCTAGTGAATGAGCTCTTGCTGTGAGTGGGGTCTGCATCTGGGACGGGGGGTGGGGCCCTGGGGGAACTTCATGCAAGTGTGGCTTATGAGGGAGCCCTTTGAGCAGGAGCTGTCCAAAGTCCCCACAACCCCAGAGGAGGCAGGCAAGATCCCTGGGTGGAACTGGCCGGGCATGTATGATGCTTGCCTCCTACACTCTGCTGCCAGAGGTTGTGAGGCTCTCTGCTCACCTACGAGCCTCAGGCAGGGAGAGGGTGTCCTGGAGGAGAGGGGCTTGACCAGGGGCCATCAGGGAGCTCTGGTGCTCCAGCTGGCTGAGGGCCCAGCTGGGGAGGACATGCAGGTCTCTGGGATTCCGCTCTGCATCTGACAGGCTCCTGCTCGAGTGGAGTGCCTGGGGCTCCTGGCGTGCAGACAGCAAGGCCGAGGGTGAGTATACAGGACCACAAAAGGGAGTGCTTACTATCAAAGCCATTTCAGTAGAATCTGTCACTTCTGGGCGGATGACAGAGGGGATGGGGACTCTGGAAAGTCCATTGCTCACCTCTCACCCTGCTGGGCCATCTCTCACTCATCACCTCCCTGTCACTCCTGGCTCCCCTCACCTCTCTGTGTGACATCACACCATCTTGGGACACCCACTGCTCCATGTGACATCATTCATCCCATGTGACATCACCACCCGTGCCATCCTGCCCTCATGGGACATCATGCCCACCCTGTGCTGGGCCTCACATCTGGACAGCCAAAGCGGTCTTCCATCAGTGTAAGTAGCATTCACTGGGGAGCCTGGGAGTGTGGGGGGTATGGGAGGGACTGCAAAGGGCCTGTCTTCAGCTCTCCATCCCAGGCGTGCATCTAAGGAAGGCTGAGCTCTCTTCACTGGGGACACCCTAACTCAGAGGGCCTCTCCCAACCTAAAGCCCCATTCCTCACGGGGCAGCGGGACAGCCCAGATCTTATCCCACACAAGTACAGCCCTACCCCAGGGGAACCACCTCCTTGGGTAGGAACATTTATGATTCCAAGTGGAAAAGGATGAGCAGCCACCAAATCTCCTTGCAGAGCAAGAAACAGTGATGCCTCCAGCTCAGGTGTCCACCGAGCCCTCAGCAGCGCTCAGGGTTGAAGGCATGGTAGGTGGAGGCCTTGGTCTGGTCACAGGAACACTCTGGGGACAGTACATCTCCTGTGACCTTGTATCTGAGGACAGTGTCCTCCAAAGGCCTGATCACAAGCCAAAGATCAGCTGTGACTCTAGACTGCCCCCCTCCCAGGAGAGTGCAGCCACTTGATCTTTAAATGCAAAAAGGAAGCTAGTGGCTTCCACTTGCCTGGCTAACATGGGGTTCCCCTACCACACAGGACTGTCTTGCTTTAGCCAGTTTTACTCAATTCTCCATGTTAATAGAGCCTTTGCCGTGGGGTTCTGGAACATTGCCACTGCCTGGGCTGCACTCCCCACCCCATTTTTGTTAAGACTTTGGCTTCCTGATGGTGTCTGTGACAGGAACCAGGAACCATGTGTCACAACCCATTTAGAAACAGGTCCCTCCTCCCCTCTGCATGGGAACACAAGGTGGGGGACACAGCTCCCTCCTTATCTTTCTCTCTCTGCCAGCAGCTGCATCTTGCAAAAACTGGGAATGATCTCCCTCAATCTGCTTGTTCAGAATTTTTCATCTTCAGGGCAGCTGTCCCTGGAGCTTCTCCCTCCTGCCTAGGAGGCCTGGTCTGGCCACTCATCCATGTCCTCAGTGAATAGCGCTGGACTTGGGAGTCCAAGGACATGGATGAGTGAGGCCCTGATGCCCTTTCCCAGCTGCATGGGAGCCACTTCACCCTATCGTGGCTGGCATTGTTACTATCACTGTCACTGAGATAACCTACCCACACAAAGGGGCTCAGGTGACAGGCTTAGGGGACAAAGCCAGTGCAACTGGCCCCTGGAAGGAGTGGAGCCAGCCCTGAGTCTTCTGCAAGCTTTAGCCAGAGCACCCACTCTCAGGTTCCAAGGGGGCCCAGACAGCCACACTGCCCAGCAGGAGCCCTTGAAGGTCTGGTGGAACCTGACCGAATATATAGACACCCGACTTCTCTGCCTGCAGACTCCCCTCCCCTCCCCTTCAAGGTCTAGTGGGAAGTTTCTGGGTCTGGGAGTTTAGGAGACCTATAGCTCTCCTACTAACCCTGAGACCTACTAACCTATGTAATCCTGACTTAGGGATCTATCAAATGGGAGTGATATTGCCCACCCCTACCCCCCTATTTCACAGATAGGCCCTGAGAGCAAAAGGAAAGGCATGAGAAGTGCCTGGAAGAAATAGAAGTGCGGTTAACAAAACAGTGCTGCTATTTTGAACAGAAATAATGTCACTCAGCCTGTGAACCAGCCTTGTTTTGCTTTTGCTCACCTCAGGAGCAAATGTGGGCCCTTTAGGACTGGGCTTCCTGGGCCTCAACTTTTCCTTTTGCAGAGTCCTGTTCACTCATTCTTTGTCCCCTTCTGAGTGAATCCAAGTGTACCACACAGATACTAAGGAGTCTAAAAGGCTGTGGCTCCTGGGCTTAAGCAGCTCTGGGCACTGGAACCTCCCCTGCCGGTTCTCTCCCAGTCCCCGGCAGTCAGGCACTCAGCCCTTGCTGCTCTGCTCATAACTGGACACAGGGGTAAGACAGCAAGCCTAGGGCTTGTCCGGGAGCTGCATATGGAGAACACTGTAGCTAGACTTGAGAAATGTCACCTGTACACAATGGGAATGGGAGGGCTGATAGCATTAAGGGACCAAAGTCTCCCGCAGCCACCCCTTGACACTCCTACTACTCACCTCTCGGACCCTGGATGTCAGTGCTCATGGGTACCTTCAAGGGGTCCACTTCCACCCCTCCTCCCAACCAACCAGCTTACATTGAGGATCAGGCTTCCAAAGAGAGGAGGTGGTTTTTTCCAAGGTCACAGGGCTAGTTTGCTAATCACACACAACTGAGAGCCGAGGCCCCCAACGCCTTCTCTGCTGCCCTTTCCACTGTGATATCATTTGCTCCATTTATTCTGTTCCTTTTCCTTCCCTGTCTTCCTCCCACCCAACCTCTCCTCTACAAGCCCTGAGAACTTCTGACAAGGGGGCCATCTGCATGCACATGGACAAAGGGGTGTTTCATTGCATAGGGACTGCACCTGCCCTGGCAGTGCTGAAGCAGAGACCCCCACAGGCATGGCTTCTTGAGGCCCTCCCAATTCAGCAACACCCCATTACCCATGTGTGACTCTGTCTCTCTGCAGCCCACAAGCACAAGAAACAGGACATGCTGCAGCCCTGTGACACACAGTACCCTGTGTTTGTGCACCAGACGGCCATCCAGGAGACCAACGGGGCCATCGAGTGTGGGGCCTGCCAGAAGTAAGACCCAAGGGCAGCTCCCAGGGTCCCCAGCCATGCTCCCAGGGTCTTTGCCTCTCACTTGCCTTAGTGAAGGAAACACAGGCTGTTGCAGAGGGCAGGCCAGCTGGGGGCGCTGATCGGTTCCGTGTGCTGCTGTCTTAGGGAACCTGGGGAGAGCTGGTCCAGAGGCCAAATCCAGGCCCACCCACCCCACCACAGCCTCCCAAGTCATGCCACACAGAAGAAAGGCTCCCACAACCTCTCTCGGTGACCCCCTCAGTGTGGATCTCACTCACACCTGCATAGCCCACAGCAGCTCAGTGTCAGGGCCAGGCAAGCTTGGCTGCATCTGCAAGCCCTTGGAAGTCAAGGATAGCTTTGAGGAAAGAAACCAGTCAGCTCTCCCTCAGAAATCTCTGTGCAGAGAAACTGGCAAGCTTGAAGGTGTTCTCAGGAGTGGGTGGGCTAGAAGAGGGCTCGTAGCGTTGTCACCTGGCCTCTCCACTCCTGGGCCTGGAGCCTGTATGTGGCCCTGCCTAGACTCAGGCCTTCTCCCCTGTACAGACCACTAGATCTGACCAGTTCTGCCAAGCCCTGGCCCAGGAGGGCAGGAAGGCCTGACAGAAAGTTCTCTCCTGCTGACTCCCACCCCGACCTCAAGGACCTCCCAAAAAGCCCTGCCATTACCAGGGGCTTCCCAAGATGTACCTTAGAGCCCTAGACCTCAAGCAAATTATTTTATAGTGTAGCACCTCAGACTGTGGTGTGAGATAGACCTACTAGTGTGCAATGCCTGCGATTTTAATCTCACCACAGCAGCTTTCTTGGAAATATTGTTATTTATCTCAAAGTCTTGTTATGAGGATAAAGTAAATGGTATGGTATAAGGCAAAGACTTTATAGAGTAGACACAACTACTTCCTAGTTGTGTAATCTTGGGCAAGTTATTTAACCACTTCTAGCCTGTTCTCTCAGCTACAAACAGGAATAATACCAACCTCATACAGAGTGGTGAAAGTTAAATATATATGCGCATGTGTGTGTGTGTGTGTGTGTGTGTGTGTGTGTAAAATCATCCACCCCAATAGGAAATGCTCAAGAAGTGGCAGCTACTGTTATATAATGCGCCAGGCCTAGTGCACAACAAGCTTTCCCTAATCCTTCACTCCCTTCCTCTGGTGGGGCTCCGGGCTGTGTGCAGGTGTGCTGTGTGTGCCACCTTGTGGCCAAGCCTGAGCACTGCATCCCAACAGTGCTTGCATCCCAACAAGGCCTGGCCTCCACCATCATCCAAAGCAAGGACAGCCACACATCCCTATTTGCTTGGGACAGTCTTGATTTATGCTTGTTGTCCCTGCATATATTAATAACAACTCCTTTCACTCTCAAAATGTCCCAGTTTGGACTTCCTCACCTCTGATCTGCTAGAAAGGAGCAGTACAACTGCAAAGGCTTGTGGGTAAAATAAGCCAAAAGTCCTGAGTTCCTTGCCTAGGACTGTCCCTGCAGTCATGATCTGACCTGCCTCATGTTTCTGTTCCTTCCTCTGCCAGTCCAACTCCACACTAAGTCTCCAGAAATTCTCTCCCTAGAAACTCAATGTGATGCTTGCCATAGAGAAGTTTCATGACCCATCTCTCTCTCTGCTGCAGGATATTTGTGATGCAACAGATTCCCAGTAGTAACCTTCTCCTCCTGGTGACAGACCCCACCTGTGACTGTAGCATCTTCCCACTAATCCTGCAGGAGGCTACAGAAGTCAAATATATCCTTCCAATCCTCCACGATATGCCGGCTGAGGGAAGGGTGGAGGTGAAGGAGATGTCACTGAGGGGCTCAGATTTTGAGAAGATGAGGCCAGCTTCCCTCACCGTCAGCATCCCACCCTCCCCCACAGAGCATTGTGATTTGTTCTCCAGCCTTCCACCCCACTCCGACCCCCCACCTCTGGGTGCTGCCTCTGACCTTAGAAGCCACTTGCAAGACAGCTGGTCCCACCAAGGGGAGTTTCTTCCTGAACTTAGTCTCTAGAATCTCCAGAATCCATTCCTGTCATGAGGTGTTCACCTTAACAGTGAATTCTTCACATAATGCCTCTGTCAAGTGTGACAGGATGCGCTCCCAGAAGCTTCGCAGGAGACCAGATTCCTGCCATGCCTTCCATCCAGAGGTGAGGGCTGGAGGGGAGATAAGGGGCGGGGCTTGCTCTTCATCCCCAAATCCTCAGCTCTGGGACTGTGCCAAGGCACTTGCAGATAGGAGTGCTTCTGGACACTTATGAACATAACCGTACACGTGATCTCTGTGGAATACATTTGTGCATGTGCATTTACATTTAGGCCCCTGTGTCATTCAAATACTAAGTCAACCAGGAGCCAAGGATACTCTTACAAGGAGGGCCAAATTTCCCAGGGTTTGGGCCCTCAGTGGTTTAAAACCCAGCTTCCCCATATTGCCGTTCTTACTACTGCACTTAGCTCCAAATGATCTGATCAAATAGAAGAAACCATTATATGCATAATACTAATGGTGACCAACATTAATTGAGCACCCACTATGTAAGGTGCTTTTAGCTTATGGCCTTAACCTGGGTGCTTTATACATAGTATTGTCTTTGCTGAATATGACTGCCACAAATTATCCACCTCAAAGAAACTTCCAGAGTTGATGGCTTCCCTAAAGTCATTCTAAGGCATGGCCCCACAGCCACTCCAAGACTAGGGACAAGCAGAGGCTTGAGCCCAGTTTTGGGCTGAGTGTACAGCCTCTACTTTTCCCTACAAGGCAAACAGCCTAAAGGTGCCAGTGCTTCCTCCATTTTCTGGAACTTCCCTCTTACTCTAGGTTTTTGGTTCCTATTAGTCCCAGAGACCCTCCTCCCTACTCCTTGTCTCTTCTGGTGGGGATGGTTGCCTCATCTTGAATGCTACCCTTTCATCTCTGCTCTGGGTTCACAGGAAAATGCCCAGGACTGTGGTGGCACCTCGGACCTCTCAGCCTCGCTCCCCATGCTCCTGCTGCCTCTGTGTGCCTGGGTCCTTCCACCCCAGTTGCTGCGGTGACACCTGCCCAATCTGACCTCTGTTTTGATGAGATGGTCCTTGCAGAGATATTCTAAAGAGTCAAAAACTGGTGTGGGACCCACCTCACTACACCTGGGTTATCATCCAGGTCACTGTTCATCTCAATCTTAGGCTAATGGTCCCTGCCTCCTGAGCTTCCTGGACAGAACCAGAAACCACTTCTCAAAGACCTTCCAGGGTGTCTAGTACCATCCACCCCAAGTCTCGATGGGCATGCTCCCATCCTTCCTACCTCCTCTTCAGGAGCCCAGCATGAGCTCAACTTGGACCAAGACAAAAGAATTCAATTCCATCTATTTTCCAGAAGTCCAGAGCCAGCCAAGGGTCAGCTGTTTCTAATGAACCTGGTCGGACTTTGGAAGAATCCAAGAACTTAAAGGTACTGAGAAAGAGGGGCAGAATGAGGCCAACAGCAGAAAATGAGATGAAGAACATGCTTCATCAACCTGAAATACAGCTTTCTCAAAATGAGATGCATGGTAGAGGGTAGCTCAATTTCCTAGCTGCTACTCAAAAAAGTTGTGTGTGCGTGTGAGAGAGAAACAGAGAGAAAGAGAAAAAGAGACAGAGAGAAGGCAGGAAAGTAAATAGTAATGGGAAAAACTCTTTTCCTACAGGTATTAAATCCTTTTATATTACTGTGGTATATGCAAACTATTGCCATTAAAAAACTTCTAAAAATGTCTTTACAAAGCTCTAACATACAGGAACTTTTTTATCTAAGAAAATGCCAATAGGGTAAAATATACAGCTGCTGCACTAGAAGGTGATGTAAGTGGCGTAAGTATAGATGTAGCTGTAGCCAAGCATAGAGGTCCCAGAAAAAAGAACAGTCCTTCACAGTGGACTGGTGAGGGGTCCCCTGAGGGGTAGCTCCAGACTCTGCAGGAGGTCCAGGTCCCATGGCAGTCTTTTTCTAGCCACTAATCGGTGCAAGACATTACCAGACTCTATCCCTCGGGTTGGAACTTCGGGGAACATTCCAATATGCAAAGCAAAGTCCACTGAGAGGGGAACTCTAGCTAGCTAAGAACTTACTCTCCACATGCACAACTCCCCACAGGAGTCTCAAGGCCCTGGAGCTTCCTCCTCCTTCTCCCTCAGACCTGGCTCCTGAGAGACAGCAGTCTCCACTGTGAGAGCAATATTAAAGATAGAACCATGTAGAAATCTTTAGGTGGCCTCAAATCTTTAAATTTAACCAACCTCCAATGAGGAGGTCTAGCCAAATCCCATGACAGGCACAGACAGCATGCAGGGCCTCAGGGAACCCTTCCTTCCAGTCCTCCACAATTCAGAGTACAAGCTTCCCACCAGCAAATAGTGCCATTTCCCTAGAGTAGGCTGACTCTGTATGGCCTTGTTCATTGCAGTGTTTGTAACATGCCTTGTATTATTGATTACCTGACGTTGTTTTCACCATTTAGTCTCACAAGCCTGCGAGGTAGGCATTAACAGCCCCATTTATAGTTGAAGAAATCGAGCCTCAGAGAAGACAGTGACTCAAGCTCACTTGCTCAGCCAGTTTAAGTGGCAAAATAATGCTAGGAATGGCCAAGGCTTACAGGTACCTGGTAAGTAACAGGTATTGACTCAGTTAATCCTCACAACAACCCTCTGAAGTAGGTACTGCTATTAGCTCCATATTATAGAAGCACAGAGTTGAAAATTGACTGCCAATTACTGAAAGAGGTTTATGAAGTTTGAGTGCGATATTCATGTAATGTGCTGGGCATATAGTAAGCATGAATTACATGCTAACTACTATTATTCTATTCCCTCATTTTGTGAAGGTGGGGGCAAGATATGACACTTTGGATGCCAAGAATAACATGCAAAGATCACAGGTGTCTGTCTGCCTGGCACAGGTGGTTAAGAAAGCATCAGGGAACCCTTTCTCCAGCCCCCTCGATTGCCACCACCTTCATGATAAGACTTTACTGTGACAGGCATGGCAACATGAACACTTCCTAACTGTTGCTCCAGCAACACCCCCCTGCCCGCCCCCCCCCCCCCCAAGCAGGACCCATGGCCTTCCCTCTGCTTTCCTTTGTCTGTTTCTGGCCTCCAACAGGATCCAACCTCTACTACCAACTCCCAGACACAGGCTGCTTATCTTTCTCCCTAAAACAGCAAGCCTGTCTTTTGAAAGGCCTGTCTTCCCTGCCCAACCAGGGAGAGCATTTTCAGGCAAATTTATCAACCATCTCAGCTATGTAATTTAAAAACCAAGATTAGAAGTACTGGGGCAGTGGGGGTGAACAAGTGGCTCAGTTGGTTAAGTGTGCATCTGATTTCAGCTCAGGTCATGATCTCGGTTCATGAACTCAAGCCCCGCGTCGGGCTCTGTGCTGACAGCTCAGAGCCTAGAGCCTGCTTCAGATTCTGTCTCCCTCTTTCTCTGCCCCTGCCCTGCTCACGCTTTCTCTCTCTCAAAAATAAAAAAAATTAAAAATTAATTAAAAGAAAAAAAAAAAGAAGTGCTGAGGCAGCTCCTGGCCTTGTTTTGTCTGCTTCATCCCCATGCCTCTGCATGGCCAAGAGGAGACCGTAAAATTGGGAAATCACTTTTAGAACCAATGGAAGGAATGAACTACTTCTGATAACTAGCCTTGTTCCTCGCCTGGCAGAACAGAATGTTCTCTTGAGCTCCTGAGGTCAAAACTATTCCTTTCTTCTTTTAACAGAATAAAGGACAGCAGGTGGCAGCCTAGCCCAAGCTAAAGAGCCATCACTTTGATTTCAGAGGAACAAAGTTAAAACCAAAGTCATTTAATAAAGAACAAGATTCTGGAAGACAGAATCTTGACATTTCTTTACAATGTTGCACGCCTTTGGATGACCAGTAACTCAAAGCTGCTTTCAGATCCTTTTTCAGTACCAGTGATACATTAACTAGTAGATCCACCTAATAATTTTGTACATTTTAATAGAAGTGCTTTCAGGTTAAGAGTTCACTACTTCATAATGCTAAGTGAAGTTTTGGTTTAGGAGGACAAGGAAATGGACATATCTTAAAGCCAGAAAAGTAAATACAGGGAAGAGGGTGACAAAAGGGAGGGATAAGAGTAAGAGTTTGGCAGAAATGCCAGCCAATCACTATGTAAACTTTGAGAAATGTTAATCTCAGTGAAAGATGCAAAGAATAGAAGCCCATTTTAACAGGTGAGAAAAGGTGCATTAGGAAAATAAAACAACTCTTCCTAGTTCACTGGCAAATGGCAGAACCTAACTCTGAACCTACCTCTTTTTTCAGGTAAGCATAGCCAAGGCAAGGGATGGTAGTGGGCCATAATGAGAGGCTTTCATGTTCGTGCAGCTAGATTTCCTGTTTCATCAGTTTCCCCTAGGCCATCATAAGTAGAAGTTACAAGAGGCAAACTGACCTTGTTTCCACCAAGTCAAAAAGTTGAAGGCAGAAAAACTTTGCACATTAGGAAACAGGGAGCAGTGGTCAATAGTTCATGACCAGTGAGGGAAGGAAAATACAGAATGTGCTGTAACTGAAGCACAATATTCTAGAGACAAGGATATTATTTCTGGGATAACTTTAAAGCAACATTGCCAGGAGCTTCTTTAGGGAACTCAGAGCCCTAGCAGTCTATAAAGTCAAAATTCAAACTTACCCTTTATTTCCTTTATAATATCCACAGAAATCACCTGAGAAAGGGAGCATATAGACCGTTTTTAGCAAAAGACTAGGAAAAAAACCAAGTGTTTTTTTAAAAGGCCTCAGAAGAGAATGCAATCCAGTGTTCTATACATAGATAATATATAGGGAAACCCTAAAGTTAGATCTATACTTAAAAACAAGAATTCAAATATTGGAAATTCCCCTTGCAAAACAATTTACCCAAGGCAAAGGGGTTGGGATTCCTCTTTTGTAAATTACACAAAGGGTTAACAAATCCCAAAACCTTTAAGTCAACATACATGAAACTATTTAACCCAAACTTTCTTCTTATTGTGAAGAGTGCTGGCACAAGAGACTCAAACCTGGCCTTTCTGAGCTTCAGTCTCCTCATCCAGGTAATGAGGGAATAATACTGATCTGTTCACAGGGAGGTGGTTACAGGTATCTGAGATGTCAAGAGTCCTTCAACAGAAACTTTCCCATGAAGTGTCCATTATGTTAGGTATTATTCTTATAAACTTTAACCATAAATTGAGAACTGGCCTTGGAGTTAGCTCTCCCCTCCATTCTAACCTGGTCCCAGTTGTCATGAAAGTTTAAGAAAGGTCAGGAAAAGTGAGTTGGGCATACTTTGACTTATACACTGAGAATGGGAAGTCTCTGAAGATAAGCTTCAGTGTCTAAATTAAGGCTTCAAGGGAGGTGAGCTGAACCAGTAAAAAAGTACACAACAAAAGTTCATATTCCATTTGGTTCTTTTTATTAGAAGTTGAGAATACAGCAAGTAAGGGAAATCCCATGATGAATGGAACCATCACACAGAGGCCTCTCTGGAACCCCAACCTTCTATGATCCCCAAAAATGTGCTTTGTGGCTTCAGCAATTTATAAAGGGGGAAGGGGAAAATACTGAAAAAGGCCACTATTTAATGGTGAATGAAGCTGTAGAGGTCCTAACCAGCCTAGGGCCAACAAAGAAAATTAAAAATCTGCACAGAGCAAGCAAGCCTCTGATGCTGAGAGTAAGGCATTCAGGCGCCAACCTGGTGAGAGTTCTCAGCAAGCACTGTGAAGACCAAGTGCACAGTGAGGCTACTGGTAGTGAGTTGCACATAGACACACACATATAAATGGGCACACACACCCACACACGCGCGCACACACACCCTAAAGAGGGAGATTTTTACTGGATTACGCATCATTGATGTTAATTTCATTTTTCCTAACAGTTTGTGCTATATTGAACCAGATTCAGCTCCTCCTTTGGGGTGTGGGGTGACTGGGCCCGGAAACTGCTACTTCTGTTGGTGTTGTTACAGGGCTGCATCTTACACCCTGTATCCCAAAGTGCATGACCGAAGAGCAAGTCTGGCTTCTGATATGTGCTGTTGCTTCCATGAGACTAAGTGAGCTTTCTTCCCGATGGCCACTGACCTGCTGGGCTGTTCCCTCAAAGGGAGTAATACTGTTCTTTATGTTGTCAGGCACTGCACCAGTCTTGTCACCCACTCAGTCTTTTGCTGGGTCCCCTAGCACCCAGGGCAGTTACCTTATTCAGAACCAAAACACTCAAGTTCCTTCCAAGTTCTACCAGTGGAGTCCTTTTCCTGGTTCCCACCTTTTGCTGGAGATTGGAAGGGGAGAGAAAGGAGAATGACCAAGGAAACTCATTACTGAAAGGAGGCCCTCCCCATATTCCCAAGCACCTATTTGGTGCCAGTCCCTGTGCTCAGGGCCTCAACGTTTCCCTCTAAAGCCCACAATCCCCAGGGTGTAACTCAATCACCTGGAGTCTTGGATGATAGCAAGTAACCTAAGACTCAAGTGCTATTTTGGTGGTTTGCCTATGAGCCAAGCTCAGGGTTCTATGAACCAGAACCTTCCCCTACCACTCTCCCTGAGGGTACCTCTGGGGCACGAAAACTCATTTTTCTATTCCTGGCAGCTCTTTAAAGATATAGCTTAAGGACTGTACCAGATTCCCTGGCAGTAACAAACAACTTTCTTTTCAAACTTCCCATCATGCTATCCCCCAAAACTGGGGTTCAGAGAATACTGAAAACTCCATGGTGGGTACTGGACTTCGCTTTTATAAGAGTTCCACTGGCCTTCTTGTTCGAAGGACAGCTGATATGTGTATCACAAACTAGGCTTACTAAGCGATGCTAGAGGTGAAATTCATCTTTCCTGTCTAAAGGAAGCATTCTCCAACCTATGTAAATGAGCTCAGGAGGCACCTGGACAAGTCAGAATCTCTTTTGTAGCTGGCTCCATGCCAGAAACTGTGATGCCAGGGAAAGGTCCATTTACATTCCCAGGAGGAAGAAAGGTAGTTAGGGCAGTGACTTTAACAGAAGGAAATTTCTAGGGCAATCCAGAGCTCTATAGCAAGGATATGGAAAACTCACATCCCTTCAATCAGATAAAAATCACCACAAAATTGAATAGGATGCCAGGAAGTAATCAGATCAGGACATTTCCAGAGCTCCTCCTACTGTCTCCACTACCCCTTTGCTGGCATAACTGATTTTCCCAAGTAGATGGCTCTACTTTTTAGAAGGGGTCACTATCAGCACAACCAGTCAGTCTCTCAAATGATACCTTAACTAGAGCCTTTATCTAACACATCCTGTTAGCCTCACGTGCTGCTTCCACTGAGAAAACACATACAGCTTCCCTCTACCACAGGACTCTCAAAAGCTCTCAGACATGAGAGTGGTCATGTGATCACTGGGTTAGGGCTGTACTTTCTGCCCCCCAGGGTCCAAGGTATGTCAGCCTTTAGAAGGCACCTTGGTGTACCAAGGCATTATACATTCTGGGGCCATCACCTGAACCTCCTACAGTCACCTTGTGCAAAATTGAAACAGTGTGTGGTACTTGCATGTTTCATTCTATACAAAAATTCCCTTCCCTCCCCTACCCCTATGTTTTAAACATTTATATAAATTCTTATTTAAACAGTAAGTTAGAAATCTTATTTACATTAATTTCTTTGTTCTCCCAAAAGAGCATCTAAAATCACATTCCCACCCTTTAATAGGATACAAATGTTCACCTAAATTTGTTTGTATTACTGATTTAAGGAGAGAGAAAGGGAGAACAAACCACCAGCTAAACTGTTTTCCCATCTTCTACAAATAAATATGAACACGGATCAGAAGCCAGTTTGCCAAGGGTCTTGCAGAGCCCTCAACTGATAGATCCCAAGTGTAAGTCAAGGTCTGGGCCATTTCTCCTTTTCTCCAAATTGATGCACTCCATCCTTTGAGGTATGATTTATTTTTGTTTTTCTCTTCTCAGCCATGTACCAGGTGGAGCCCCAGGGGCATCACAAAGCCCATGAGGCTGTCAAAGTTTTGGGGCTCCTCTGGCACTGGCATCGATGGCCAGTAAGAGAGGCCTGCAGGTACCACAGGCCTTGGTTCAGGGTCACAGTCCCTGGCTTCTGGAAGGTGTCACAGTGCATCTTCTTCACTGCAGCCTCCGCCGATCATGAAACGGAACTCCTGGAGGTTTGAGACACCATGGAAGTGAACGAAAGCGCCAGCAACCACAAAGATGTGAAACAGCTGATGAGAGTGAAACTGGAGGCAAGGGGGAGTGGGGAGGGGGAGAGAAATCCATTCGTTATTAAAGTCTGCTAAAGAGTCTTCAGATCATTTGTGCTGAGCAGGGCAGGGAACGGAGGTGACAGAGCTCAAATTCGAAGTGTGCACAGATCTTGGAACATCCATTAGGCATATCACATTCTGCTGAACCGAAGGCTAGCCATCCCCAAAGAAATCAAAGTGCTGCCACTAAGTTTTAACCATGAAGATTTGCACACGTAACACTGGAGTATCTGGTGAACTCAGAGGCAAATGGCATACACATACTCTTGCCAACAGACATCAAAGGCCCAAGGATTCCTCCTTGCCCAGCAATGGACTGCAGTTAGACATGGGGAGGTTTTTCTCATTGCTGATGGAGATTTTTATCATGGACTGAATAAAGCACCAGAGCTATGGCCATTTAAATGTTGCTCTCTCCCAGGAAAACTACAGGGATTTCTAGGATTAGGTAGAAGGTCAAAACATATGTCTGCTCAGCAATAAGAGTCTGGAATTACATGAACATACTGTATCAAAAGACTAGGGAAGCCAGGGCTTTTTAATTCCTTCTCAAATAAGAAATTGGTCTATAAGCATGTGATGTTTTTTTCTGACTTAATCTGTTCTTTTGAATGCTAGTTCATTTCTTAAAAAGGGTTATCAATTGCTCAGTGCACCAAACATCACTTCAAAAATTACACTGTTCTCTCATTATACTCTCAAAATGAAAAAGTACAGTTGCAAAAACAGTATTCATCAAGGGAAAGATATTGATTTTAAAGGTGTAAACTAGAAGTACCCACAAGTCACATCCCAAGAAAGGCTTCCTAGGAAACCAATGGGGATTCATTCTCCCAAAAGTGGGGGGAGAATTATCTCCATAATCAACATCAAAATGACGATGAGGCAATCTCCAAAAGATAAATTAACTAATTTGAACCTGAAAGATTGCCTAAATTAGTATTATCTTCATTTTAGGAGGGCTAAACTTTGAAGACTAGGTGATCAACTTAGCCTACAATAATCAGCAACAGGTTTGAGGAACAGAATTCCAAAGGTCAGACTTCATATCCAACAACACTCCAATTCTACACCTATTGAAAATGTTTCAGGCCAATTTCAGTTATAAAATTTTCCATCTGTTGGTCCCTTCTATTTCTTTTCCATCCCTTTTTCCTTCTCTCTTAACCACAATCTAGTTAACTCTACCTCCTATTGTAACCAAACACACATATACACACTCAATCTCTCATGACAAATCACTGCGTTTTAGTATCAAAAAGGACTTTGGTAAAAACTCTAGTCCATCACCCTCATTTTACAAATGAGGAAACCAAAACAAATTAAATGCATGGCCAATTCAGTGTAGTATACAGGAGCACAGATTCTGATATCAGAAGACTAGCCTGATTCAAATTCTGCTCCTACCACCCAGGAGTAACTTGTCCTAATGTTGCTAGTCTCCCTAAACCACATTTCCTAATCTGTAAAATGAAAACATTAATAAAAGTTGCCATACCTTATACAGCCGATGTATTAAATGAGGTAATCTATGTAAAGTGCTCACTCAGTACCATGCCAACACCAAGTTAGTGCTCAGTAGAAGTCATCACTGTACTTATCCAGAGAAACACTAATGAGGGATAGTTACAACTAGAATACAGGTCTCTCAATTCTTAGTCTAAAACTTTTTCAATTATTTCACTCCCCGGTCTTCCAATAACAAACTAACAGATATGTATGTATACACACTAACTGCCCCTGATCATACTTACCCAGATATCACACTTGCCGGGAAAGAAGCGTTCAGGGATGCGGGCAGCATACAGGGCAGCGCCTGTGATATAGAGGCTGGCCATCAGCATCAGCCAGCCAATCTGCCCAATGGTGGCAGCCTTCAGGAATCCCTCCGAGATGACATAGTGAAAGGTAGGAATGATTCCACTCAGGCCAAGGCCCAAAAACACTCCTAGCAATCATAAGAACAGAATAAAGCAAAAATGCAGAAGAGAAATAAGGAAGGAAGAAGTCAGTATTAAAACACAGTACTAGTAATTCTACAAACTGAATATTTCAAGTGTGATGCAACACTGGCTTCTTGTTTGAAAGGAAAAACGTTCTTCAAACTCTTGGACACTGCCACACCAGACAGCACAGCTAAGTTCTAAAAGACAGATCTATTTACAAATGCAAGGAGCCTCCCGCTAAGAGATGCTTAGTTTAACAAGTCAGCAGTCCTCAAAGGGTACAGAATTGTGTCGCTAAGGTTTCAGGAATAGACAGTTCTAGGAGTTTGTTTAAACTTCCCTAAATGTTGCCTCTTTATAGACAAAGATTGCAAAACAGAGAAGTTTTACATATTTTATCTTCCCTGTGAAACACCAGATATTCCTGGCGTTTAAGCAGAGTGAAAGGGTGGAGGTGGCAACTGGGCGGAGGGGAGGGCACGACTGCTCCTGAAAGCTCCCAGGCCCAAAAAGTACCAATCCGGTACAGAAATCTATCAGAATCACTCCACCACAGCCCTACTGCTTTCCAGATCATTTATAGCAGTGTTTTTCAAACTTCTGGATAGGACCTAGGTTATAAGATCAACTAAGTGATCTCAATCAACAATTTTTTTTTAAGTGAACTAAAACAAAGTAAAAATTACCAGACTGTCATAAATAGAATGTTAAGTAAAAGTCTGTAAAAAGCTGAGTAATTTATATGTGTGTGAACTTATGAATATATACACAAATATGTGTCCATCAAAACACCACAGGAACACCTCTCAGCAGCCAGTAACTGCTCCTACATTTTGACACAGTTAAAAATGATCTTTAACTCTCAAAATACAAGAGGCATATTGCTTGCTTTGGACATTACCAAATACACTGCTGGTATGCACCAATATATGTATACACATACATCTCCAAGAGAAGAGGAAAATGGCAATACTCCTCACAGAAGAAAAATCATCATGATCCTGTTTTACTTGTTATTTCCCTCTACGTATTAAATAAAGGCTCTACTGGTCTTTCCTATCATTCTTGGAAGTCAGAGCCTCAGGAACTTGGTTCTTCTGATTTGTATCACAGCAGAATGTTTCTTATCTCACATGCTTAAGCAGGCTTAGCACCACAGTTAAGTACTACTGGACGCCAATCCTGACCACTGGTTATCTGCTCATATAATCACTTAAAAAGGGAAGTCGGGGGGCGCCTGGGTGGCGCAGTCGGTTAAGCATCCGACTTCAGCCAGGTCACTATCTCGCGGTCTGGGAGTTCGAGCCCTGCGTCAGGCTCTGGGCTGATGGCTCAGAGCCTGGAGCCTGTTTCCGATTCTGTGTCTCCCTCTCTCTCTGCCCCTCCCCCGTTCATGCTCTGTCTCTCTCTGTCCCAAAAATAAATAAACGTTGAAAAAAAAAAAAATTTAAAAAGGGAAGTCGGTAGACTGTTGCTAACAGTGGTCATTAACAAGAAGTTAAATTCTAACTTCTAACCTTCTAGGTAACCGTAGAAGAACCGCAGCTTGGATTTTAATACTCAATGTTTTGTTTTTGTTTTTTTTAAAGGTCAAAAGAAAACATACTCCTTTTACTACTAATTGTTCATTCTCAGCACCAGGCTTGGCACTGTGGATAGAAAACTGAAGACATGGTTCTGGCTACAAGGAGTCCCCAGGCTACTGGGAGACAAAAACATGTCTCTCTGAACTCCACACTTCTACAGGAAAGCTCAGCCAAGGCCTTTTGGCTTTCCATATGATCTCCAGCTAAACAAGCCATTATCCTAAATATAAAAAGCCTCTTTATCCTTACATCAGAAGAGATGTATGGTGCCTACTTGAGTAGAATACAATCAGTATGGAGTGAAGTTTTTATTTACCTAAGCAGTACACGTTAGAATAAAAATATAAAACAAAACAAAATGATAACAACAACAAAAGAACGAATTACTAAAAAAAAAAGTATACTCCAAGCTGACAGACTAAGAATAATCATTGTTTTACAAAGGTTACAGAGCCACTTGCTGCCTTATGGACAGCATATAGTCATAAACTCAAGTGAATTACAAAATATATACATCAGCTCATAAAGCTCACAATACCCTAAACTCTAGTGCTTTAAGATAACTGATGAACACTACTACATAAAAAGCCCTCGAAGAATAGAAACTATGACTTATTTATATTTGCATCACAAGTACACAGCATAAGACTTGCCAAGTGGGCCTTTAATAAATGACTGGTAAATAAATCAATGTCCAATGCAAAACTCCCGTATCTCTTACCTGCTCTTACTCCTCGATACTGAGGGGTAGCAAACATGTCCCACTGGGAAACTATGATGGCCGCAATGCCCAGCACACAGATGACAATCAAGTAGATGAAGCAAGGTTGTGGATTACAGTAGAAAGAATAATAAAGCCATGGAACAAAACTTCCCATAATCAGAAGAGCAATACCAGAGTAATCCAGTCTAAATTAAGAAAAAAAAAATCCATTTGATGTTAAAAAGTACTGCCCACTACAGGTTCCAATTAATCCCCTATAACATGAGCTAGCAGTAACAGCCAAGAGGCAAACTAGGATGCTTGCTTTAAATTAAAAACTAAATAAATAATTTTTTTTTAAGTTCTCTTCAGATGGTATCAAGAATTCTCCCTACTCTACTGGATGTTTTTCCCTAACCACTGACTCTAATATTTGATTACAATGTAGGCTTTCAGATACGTACTTAGAGAAGAGCCGGGAGACCCCTTCTGAGTGGCAGTAGACTGTGTGGAAGAGCCATGAAAAAGAAAGGCAGAGAATGGCCCCCAAGAAGAATAATCCAAAGACCACCTTCTCTTGCAGAGGGGCCACAAAGGAGATGTTTGGGCGAAACATATAAAAGATCCCCAGGCACAGGAAGAATACACAACCTATGAAAAGAGTGTGGGGAGAGAAAAGATTATCCTTGTGAAGAAACAGTGCTGTATATTCATTAGGCTTTCAGTCCTTCACAATCATAATGATATCTAAATCAAAAGTTCCATAAGAGGGGCGCCTGGGTGGCGCAGTCGGTTAAGCGTCCGACTTCAGCCAGGTCACGATCTCGCGGTCCATGAGTTCGAGCCCCGCGTCAGGCTCTGGGCTGATGGCTCAGGGCCTGGAGCCTGTTTCCGATTCTGTGTCTCCCTCTCTCTCTGCCCCTCCCCTGTTCATGCTCTGTCTCTCTCTGTCCCGAAAATAAATAAACGTTGAAAAAAAAAATTAAAAAAAAAAAAAAGTTCCATAAGAAAAATGTTCCAAATAACTGAGGCTTATCCAAAATTTTGGTCTACTTCATACATGGTTGGTACCCTATACTCCTCAGCCTCAAAAAACGAGTTTGTAGAATACAGTAACTTATTTATCTAACAGCATAATCAAAAAAAAAAAAATACAATGCTGCTACTTCTTAGAAGGCTAAATTATTCCACTTCTACCTCTAGATCTAGTATAAAATTTCATTTAGAAAGTTTTTGGTGGGGCACCTAGGTGGCTCAGTCAGTTAAGCGCCTGACTGCTGATTATGGCTCAGGTCATGATTTCATGAATTTTGAGTTTGAACCCCATGTTGGTCTCTGCACTGACAGAGCAGAGCCCGCTTGGGATTCTGTCTCTCCCTCTCTCTCTCTGCCCCTCCCCCATTCACACTCTTTCTCAAAATAAACTTAAAGAAAGAAAGAAAGAAAGAAAGAAAGAAAGAAAGAAAGAAAGAAAGAAAGAAGAGAAAGTAAGTTAGTTAGTTTTTAGCACATATATTGGAGTCCAGCTTTCAAAGGTCCATTTTATGTTTGCTTTGCAATGAATTCTAATACCTCCAAACCCTGGCAAGACATACAGCTTTCCTCCACCAACAGGTGTCAAGGAATATTATGCTTCTCTGGTCCTGTCCATTGACCCAATAGATTCAAAAGATAAGGACAATAAATTATGCCCATTTATGTTATTTCATAACCAGTTTTTCAACTGCTCTTTTTCACAATGAGATACATGTTTTTATTGCTTAGGGAAAAAGGCCACTTAACACAAGGAAGGCACACAGAAATTAAGAAGTTAAACATGTGCTCCCTCTCTCTCTCTGTCCCTCCCCCACACATGCTGTCTCCCTCTCTCTCAAATATAAACAAACATTAAAAAAAAAAAAAAAAAAAGAAGTTAAACATGTGCTATGTGACTGACTGTTCAATCTATTTAATAAATCTTTTACCCCTGAGTTGGAAGTCAGCAACAAGCTGGATTTGATTCTCTATTCCACTCTTACTACACTAGCAGGCAGGAACTTGGAGACACAATGGAAGCCAAATGTGTGATATGAAATGCAAGTCAAATCAGGTAAGCCAGAGGGGCGCCTGGGTGGCGCAGTCGGTTGAGCGTCCGACTTCAGCCAGGTCACGATCTCGCGGTCCATGGGTTCGAGCCCCGCGTCAGGCTCTGGGCTAGTGGCTCAGAGCCTGGAGCCTGTTTCCGATTCTGTGTCTCCCTCTCTCTCTGCCCCTCCCCCGTTCATGCTCTGTCTCTCTCTGTCCCCAAAATAAATAAAAACGTTGAAAAAAAAATTTTTTTTTTTAAAAAATCGGGTAAGCCAGAAAAGATTTAACATATTCACAATGTTATGCAACCATCACTATTATTTAATTTCAGAATATTTTCATCACCCCAAAAAGGAGCCTATACCTATTACATTCATCTCCCACTCCCCATTACCCCACAGCCTTAGACAACCACAATCTACTGTGTCTGTGGATTTTCCCATTCTGGGCATTTCATGTGTATGGATCATACAGTCTGGCTTATGCCACTTAGCATAATGTTTCAAGGCTCACCTATGCTGCAGCACATATCAGTACTTCATCTCTTTTTACAGTGAAATAATACTTCATTTGTATGGATATACCACATCCTGTTTACCCATTCACCAGCTGAAAGATGTTTGGATTGTTTCTACTTTTCAACTATTACAAATAATGTTGCTAAAAACACTTGTATACATGTTTTTGTATGAACATGTTTTCAATATTCTCGAGTACCTAACTAAGGAGCAGAACTGCTAGTGACTCAGTTTAACTTTCTGAGGAAGTGCCAAACTGTTTTCCATAAAGACGGTACCATTTTTACATTCCTACCAGCAATGTATGAGAGTTGTAATTTTTCTACATCCTTGCCAAGATTTGTTATTTTCCATTTTCTTGATTATAGCCATTCTAGTGAGTATAAAGTGGTATCTCATTACATTTTTCAAAGTTTTTGATTTGCATTTCCCAAAATGACTAATGATGTTGAGCATCATTTTTTTTTTTAACTGAAACAGAGTTGACACTTCAGCATCTTTCCATGTGTTTACTGTAGATTTATTTGTAGATCTTTGGAGAAATGTCTATTCAGATGTTTGTCCTTTTCTTGTTTAGTTGTAGAAAGTTAGTTACTAGATCCTCATCAGTTGTATGATTTGCAAATATTTTCTCCCATTTTGTGGGTGATCTTTCCACTTTCTTGATAATGTCCTTTGACATACAAAAGTTTTTAACTTTGAGAAAGTCCAACTTATCTATTTTTAATTTGGTTGCTTGTGCCAAATTTAGGCATCAATTCTAAGAAACTGTCACCTAATTCAAGGTCACAAAGATTTACATCTGTGTTTTCGCCTAGGTTCTATAGTTTTAGTTTAGGTCTTTGATCCATTTTGAGTTACTTTTGTATATGGAGTGATGTAGAGGTCCAACTTGATTCTTTTACATATAATTACTGTTTTCCTGAATACCATTTGTTGAAAAGATTAATCTTCCCTCGTTGTACTCTTTCTTTAATATGCAATCATGATGGAAAAAAAATTATAGATCACATTCTACTTCAAGTGAAACTAAAATTGTGACTATTTTAAGTAATGACTTTGAAAAATCAGGGTTTTTTTAAATGTTTATTTTTGTTTTTGAGAAAGACAGAGACAGAGTGCAAGCAGGTAAGGGCAGAGAGAGGGAGACAAAGAATCCAAAGCAGGCTCCAGGCTCTGAGTTGTCAACACAGAGAGCAACACGGGGCTCGAACTCACAAACTGTGAGATCATGACCTGAGCCGAAGTTGGACGTTCAACTGACTGAGCCACCTAGGCTCCCCCAAAATCAGCTTATTTCTATTAAATAACCACCCTCCTCACATTGTTCATTAAAATATTATACACATTTTGTATAGCAAAATGGCCTTGGCCTGGTTCAAGGACACTGTTGACAATCTAAGTAGAGAAAAATATGACTCAGCTATAATAAAATCAAAGTGCAAACTAGGATAACCAGAGTAAACCAATAAGAAATTATCATTAGAAATTCAGAAAACAAAATGGCAAGTCCGAAATACATTTTAAATTTTATCCTTAACCCTCAAATACATGGGGGGAAAAAAAATATAGTGAATCATTAATTCCTGACACCATTGATATTACATACCCAAGAGATGGGTCCAGATGTTTCCTGTCTCTGTGTGTATTCTGAAAATGCTCTTAAAACAGGCCCGGAAAGAAGGCATTGGGGGCCGATGTCCATGTAAAAGGAAATCGTTATCCTTGAGCCAGTCTGGTAGTACATCATGAGGGATTACTCGCCACCGGCCTTCCCATACCTGGAAGAAGAGTATCAAATACATATGTGGTTGTGTCAACATAGCAACACTGGTTGCCCTAAAGGAGTGGTTTCAAGCTTGGTTTCAGTCTGGCTAAAGGCAGGGTGAGAGGTCCACATATACAAACTCTCCTTCCTTCATTATCCACAACAAACTTTACCTCTGAAAATTCCCTGTGGTATTAAATATGACCGTTCTTATATTTAATATTTCTGTTGGTGGAAAAAAGAACTACAGTTGACCCCTGAATGTGGGTTTGAAATGCATGGGTCAACTTATATGCAGATTTTTTACAGTACAGTCCTATAAATGAATTTTCTCTTCCTTATGATGTTCTTAGTAACATTTTCTTTCTCTAGCTTACTTTATTGTAAGAATACAGTATAGTTGAGTTTATGTTATTGTTAAGGCTTCCAGTCAACAGAACCCTATTAATAGTTAAGTTGGTATACAGAATTGATGTAAAGAACAAAGGCAAAAGAAAAAAGTAAATTTCCTTACAACTTACAGCCCACTGACAAGTACTTGGGACAGGCAGAGTGGCCTTCTTCCCGGAACTCACTGATCTCAATGTTAATACTTTTCGAGAGGCAAAAGGCAACCTTAACTTGACATTAGCCTGAACTCCAGGATCCTATAAGTCTTCTTTAACATATGAAGATCTCTTTGGAAACTTTCTTTATCTTTACCCACTCTGCAAGATACATATTAGCAATCACCCTCCAAGCATATGGCCCACTGATATACATCTGAAGGGTCTCATGACAAGTGGTTTTACTAGGCAGTAGTAAATGATCTTTTCTTAATAGCAGCTAATCCCTCAAGGTCCTGGAAATCTTGCTCCCAAATTCCTTAGAGACTTATGCTATCCCGAACCTCCTCCCAACTTAAAAGTATATAATCAGTCACTCATAACCCCAATGCAGCTCTTTCTGCCCACAGGTCCTATCCCATGCTTTAATAAAACCACCTTTTTTGCACCAAAGATGTCTCAAGATTTCTTTCTTGAACATTTGCTCCTGGACCCCAACAACATATCAGAATCACTTTTGTGTCTTCTGCTAAAATCTCTCCCTCTCCCTTCTCTTCCTACCACAACAAACACGATGAAGAAAGAGCACAGCAGTCAAAATTTTGGATCTCGGCTATTAACTAGTTGAAGGAGCTTTAATCAGAAAATCACCAAGGGGTGCCTGGGTGGCTCAGTCAGTTAAGCGTCTGACTTCAGCCCAGGTCATGATCTCACAGTTCGTGAGTTCGAGCCCCGCTCTGTGCTGACAGCTTAGAACCTGGAGCCTGCTTCGGATTCTGTGTCTCCCTCTCTCTCTCTACCCCTCCCCAGCTCATGCTCGCACTCTGTCTCTGTCTAAAATAAACTTAAAAAAAAAAAAAAAGAAAAAGAAAATCACCAAGCTTCAGTTTCCTCATTTATAAAATGAAGGTAACAATACTTTGATTACTTCCTAAGGATCAAATGAAATAACCCAAAGCAAGCCCCAGCATCCACCCCACAGGTGGTATGTAATCCTGACCATCCCCAGAAGGTATTTATTACCTACCTAAGAGTTAGTGACTAATCCACCCTCAATCATGCTGGAGAGATGGCAAAGAAACTCAACCTTCACTGCCCTTCAAGTCTCGTCACCACCTCCCCTTCTCCCTTTTTCTTCACTGTCCCTCCCCCTAAGACTCTAACAGGAAAGGGTCAGGAATTTGGTACTCTTCCTTAAAATAAGTTTGTCAACCTCTGCACTGTTTCTTTTAATGTCTCTCAGCCCAGAGAGCACACATCACAAGGATCACTTAATCCTGAACTAACTTATTTCTACTAACCAGAAGGATACAAGGAAAAATGCCAGGTACGTGGTCGACCTACAGGCTTCAGGTTCAGACAATGACCCCCACACTTATCCCCCAGGGTTCTTGTGACAAATAACACGGCTAGGCTATACAAACTTGGCGCGCTCTCTCTCTCTCTCTCTCTACTATGCAAAATGACTTTTGTTCCACATCTTCCTGTTCTCTGCTATCCTTAATCCTTCTTACTGAAATACATTTATAAAAGAACTGATCTTCTGTGTAACTCCAAAGGAAATGAGAACAATTTAAGAGTAGACGTGGCCCTCTTAACACTATTGAAACTCACTCACTCTCTAGCCTCCCCACTTCCTGTCTCACCTTCTAGCTCAAACTGTGAGGCCTGCAGTTACGAGTGCAAATCTGACCATTCCATGCTTGTTCATAACATACAGTAAAAAAATAATAATGCCCAAAAGACTAATCTAGATTTTTAATGTCTACTGGTATAAGGACTTTCTGGAGAGAAAGAGAACATTCCAAGATAACTGAATTTCTTTCATCTAATTTTTACTTGAAAAAAGATAGTTACTGTTAATGTTAACTTTACAAGATGCTACTCTGTTTCACTTTGGGAGAATTTTATATTCTAACAGGGAGAGAAAAAGAGAAATCAATCCTCACAACTGCTCCGTAGTTCACAATATGCAAACAGCTCTGTGTGACCATATGAAAAGTGCTATTGTGTTATCCCACACAGTCAAAATGAACACTTTCTGCAGTCAGAAAGAATATGTTGAGTTTCTTACTAGTTGTATTTGCATATAATATCAATTTTTTTTCTCCACTGTTTCTAAACAAACATTCTAATGGACTAAACTGAGCCAAGGTGATATACTTTCATAATTATACTGAAATTAGTGTCATATTCAACTGACATTGCAACCTCAATTCTCAACTTGGGAGTCCATCCAAATGCCAACCCAAACAGGCATCCTCTTTTACCTCTCCATCATAAAAAGGATAGGATCACAGCTTAGGCAAATACATATTCATTTATAAGCAGAACAAAGGCACTGCATATAAGAAACATCTGAGCAATGGTCCACTGGATTCGTATTAGACCATTAACGCACAAAACATTTATTCTTAATTGAAGGCTGGGAAAAAAGAGACCATGATCAAACTTGGACACTCAATAAAGATTTTATGATTTTATTTCCCCTATTCCTATAAGAAAAGCTTTTCCAAAAGGGATAGTAAGTATACGAGCAAGGCCACAGGACACTTCATTTTAACTACTGTTTACTTGCTTCCAATACAAGAAAAAAATTTTTTCTAGTGTCAAGTACACTCAGGTGCACTAAGGCAGCAGGTGAAGCAAGCCTGGAGAATGTCATGTCACAGGAAGCCCCTTCAGACCACTCTCACAGACAAACTCTAGAGGGTGATAAGGGAATGGTAATAATTTTTGTGCTCCATTCAGTTTTCTTCAGTAAATCATAGTTTGGAGCAAACAAATGCCCTAGTTATTCTCCCATTAGCTGTTACACTGTAAGTTTTATTTGCTTTATTCTTTACTTAGTTCAGAAAAAGAGAATAAAAAAGAATAAAAGAGAATAGGACCCCACTGATCTATAAATATTAAAAATTCCTAATGGCCCAGACACTAAATATCCAACTTTGAGAGATTTACCATCAAATTTGCTTGTTGAAAAACAAAATGTATCTTCTATATACTTTTGTATTCATTCTCCTAAGACAGCAATCACTAGAAAGAATGCATTGTTTTGCTTGGCTTTTTGCTATGGTTTTGCTTGGTTTTTTCTTCACCAATTTTCAAACACTGATTAAAATTTCCTAGGCTCTAAGTAGACCCATAAATATTTATACCCCTCCCTCACCACTCTTCATCCATCCCTTTATCTTAGAAGGGGTGTCTATAATGTCCTCTTCTCATCCTCTTCTCCAAAGTATACTATTCTAGAGTCAACTGGCCCCAATTATTTCTACCACCACTGTGAATATAAGCAAACCTAATTTAGTTTTCAGGATCCAAGACCACAGGCATAAAAAGTCTTGGTTTCATGAAACCCATGAAAAAGCTAAGAGTCACAAAAATTTCTCTCTAAATGATCAAGAGTTCTCCAGAAATATTTAACAAATGAATTTATTTACACATACAAACATAGATTGACTTATGACTTTAGATCTGTCAAAGCCCTATCTAATGATCAGATTATCAAGTAGCTGTAAATTTACCAGTGTCCCTATTTTCTCTAAGAAAGCACCCCCAATTCCAGTTACCGATTTAGAAGGAAAAAAATCCCCACAATAGGTCTTAAAGAATCAGATAATGTGTTAGAAGAAAAACTTTAGAGACTGAAAACATGCCAGCTAAATTGGAAATCCTGGATGTTCATGAAAACCAGGAAATTTCTATCTAAAGAGTAGTTTGATTAGCCAAATAATCTTTAGCAAAATTAGCACATTTGCCATCACAGTCAAATAACAAAAGAGATTCAAGGCCCTTGGGACTTCAGTATCTCTAGGCATCATCTCCCCCCCACCCCCCACACACACACCTTTCATCCTGTCTTATCTAAACTATCAACAAGACATCTATTCTGTTAACTTACATCAGGAAACACTTGTTAATAGATGGATGTTCTAGTTTTATCACAACCTTATCATGGCTGCTGCAGGCAAACAAATGTATTTTGTCTTAAACAGGGTTAAAGTCATGATATTGTTTCTGTCTCCATTTTGCTACAGATTATCCCCAGAGTAAACCAAAGGCAGCTCTCCTTAAAGGTTTCTGTTTGGGAAGGGTTAAATATATAGCATAGGAATAACAAGAAACTGTCATCTTACCTTACAAACAAATTCTTCCATTCTTTCCATAGCATGATGTGCTTGTAAAAGAGGGGATATACCCATAAACCCCTCATCTTCCTGAGAAATTTCATCATTGCACTCATGTTCCTCAGAGATCTGTAAGGCAATCAAAGAAACAGTCAGGGACAGAGACCAGGGCCAATGAAAGAATCAATACACTTTCTTTGAAAAATTATAAATGAAGTAATTCTCTCTTAAGGTCAAAGCAAAGCCTCAAACAAGTAACAATATAGGAAGTAAAGTTAGTTTATTATAGAATTAGGACTACTAAAAATGAACAACAGTTAATTCTTCTCTAACAGACAAATGAAATACAAGAGCATTCCTATGTTTGTTTTAGTAGCGAATTCCTGGGGTAGCTTGAATGGTTCATTTTTTGTTTTAAGAATATATTCACAGTTCACATATTATTACTATAAAATTGATAAATTACTGAGGGGAAAATCTCCAGGAACCCCACCTGGTGTATATAAAATAAATAATTGTAATGCAATGTGGTAAGTGCTCTAGAGAGAAAAAAGGGGAAAAAAAAGAAAAAAATTTTACTCAATTCTTAAGATATGCCAAGCATAAAAGAAAGGACTTTATAAAGGCCATCTAACTTAATCCTGACAGCCACTTTATCATTAGATAAGTTTTCTTATCCCCACTTAACATATAAAGAACATTAGGCAAAAAGGTTAAATAAGTTGCCTAAGGTTAAGACTAATAAAGTGAAAAAGTAAAAACCCCCCACCCACTGCCTTTCTACATTCTTGACAAAATGAAGAAAGAAATGATAATCTGGTTAGACCTTAAGAAATAAATCACTAAAATTAAGACTTCTGCTTCCAGATGAAGCTTCTACTAAACAGAAGGATACTGTGAGAAGGGCAACTGACCAGAAGTCAGAAGACCTAAGTCTGGTTTTGCCACTAATATCCATGGAACTTTATATAGGTCTCTCAACCTTTCTGAGCCTCAAGTTCCTCATTTCTAATCTAAGAGGAGTTTAAAACTAAACAATCTCTACAGTTTTCCCTATTCTCTAAAATTCTGATATTCTGCAACTTAGTGAATAAATGAAAGCACAAGAGAACGGTAACTCCATATCTAATAAGTCTGCTAGATACATAGTACTGCTAACATACCTGCGTGAAGAAATGAAATGACCTTCTACCTCCAGTCAGAAAACTGGTAAAGGATGAACATGTAGGCACAATAGGTAATCTACCACAACACTTGAATTTGGACATGTTTAAAATGAAATCCTAAGATTTTATTTTCCTACTCTTTACTCTTCAAGATAACTAGATGCTTAGTATTAAGACACAGGTAAGACATGTTACATACCCAATCTCAACTGTTAAAAAATTATCTTCTCCAAGAAATCTATCTTGACTCTGCTTCTCTACAATTCTTACTTATAAAACACCCTCTTTTCATTACTTACCTAAAACTTATTGTCTGTCCTTCGGTGCCCAGTTTCTCATGATTGCCACTTTCCCCCAAGGCACTTTTAGTTTGCTTCTCCCATTCCCAGAAAATTTTATTAACCTAGATATACTACATGTTTATGTGCTATGGCTCTTCAGAGGGCTACAAACCACTGTAAAATTTAAGACTTTTTCAAATCCCCCTCAATCAAGAAGCAGTTTTCACCAGAGAATGTATATGCCCTAATCCATAGCAACTGCCTCCCTTTCTGAACTTCTCTAACACTTGAAGGCTGCAGCTCTCATTTGACAACGAATATAATATCTGATTTACAGCTCGTCTCATTGACTTATACTGTTTTATTTCGTGTTTGACTGGATTTTACTTTTTTAGTGTATCATTTCCTAAACAAAACTTTAAGTGTCTTTGTGGTCTTCTTTCCCATGGCCCCGAGAACAGTTCTCTGTAATATGTTATATACTTCATGGTGGCCTCAATTAATTAATTAATGCTTTAAAATTTTTTCAACAAAAATTGTTAAAGGTTTGTGCCTAATAAAACATAAGATTAAAATGATAAACTTCATTAAAACATCAAATACAGGGCACCCAGGTGGCTCTGTCGGTTAAGCGTCTGACTTCAGCTCAGGTCATGATCTCTCGGCTTTTGAGTTCAAGCCCTGAGTGAGTCAGACTCTGTGCTGACAGCTCAGAGCCTGGAACCTGCTTCAGATTCTGTGTCTCCCTCTCTGTGCTCCTTTCTCGCTCCCACTCTCTCTCAAAAATAAATAATAAAAAAATGTTTTTAATCAATTATATGAAAACTGAAAATAGATAATAGTTTAAAATGATTGGCAGACTGATTTTAAAGTATAAAATATAAATTTATATATAAAATGTAAAACAGCTCAAATATTTATACATGTTCAACATGTATTTAATTCTTCACAAAGAGTAACAGAAACAAAGATTCAGTCTGGACTTTCTCACAAATAAATTACGCCAGCAGTTTCTAATGAAACTACAGATGAGCACATAAAGTAGAACTATAGTTAAATGTTTCCTGTACTATCATAAGTAAAATCCTATTAAAAGTTGTAGACCTGTCTGACATATCAATGGGATTACTTACAACCAGTTAGTTTTGAGTATCAGGTTAATAATGCATTTGGGTCCACAGAAGACTACTGATGGGAAAAGGTAAGCCAGCCTCCCTGGCAAACTAAAGTCATTTTACGCACTTAATCTTAAATTATAGACTTAGATAAGAAAGAAATGAGGATAAGGTGACCTTTCTCCATAGGTACTCACCACTATACCCATATACAGAAAAGAGAGATGAATGGTTCAACTTCCCAATCATGGGGAGGGAAGAGGAATAATGACCCTGTTGCTGGGGAAGAAACAGGTTCACATCTTCAGCAAAGCTAATACATGTTTATTGAAAGAAAACAAGTACATTCAGAATGCAAGATGTATGGTCTAAGTCAAATACCAACTAGTGTACAAAAACACTGTTTATACATTTAGTCAAATATTTTTTTAGGAAAAGGTGGCTTGCCAAAATGGATTAAGAGTGAGTCTGAAGTCAGATAAACAGTGACTACTGATAAATTCTATCATCTTTGACAAGATTATATTTAACTAAAGCATCAGTTCCCTTACCTGTGAGATGATTTTAACAATATTGTACCTACAATACAGAAGTTTTCAGGATCAAAGATAATAAATAAAAAGAAACTATCACAGGGCCCAGGACTCAGAAGGCAAGAAATAAATGATGGTCCTTACTATTATGATGATGGGCTAGGTACTGAGAACATTAAAGTTAGTATCACAACCTAGTGGAGAAGCCATGCATGTAAGTAAATACAGCAAGGAACTAGTGAACAGTAAGAACTGTATGAAAAAGGTCTGATGCAAATAGAAAAATATTTAACTTTGGCACTGCTGGGAAGTTTTCTAGAAAAGTAACATCTGAACCAAGCCCTGGAAAACGTGTAAGAATCTGGAGCAGAGGAAAAGTAGGACAACCATAAAGGCTGTTCTCTTTATCTGATTTAATACCTTGAAAATTCAGAGACCTGGGAGCACGGGGCGGGGGTGGGGGGGGGGGGGGGACAAACACAAAACTAAAGTTCAGGGCAACCTGGTTTCAAATGTCTCTTTTGTGATTTTTTTTTTTTTTTTTTTTGTCTAAGGAAGTTTACAAAATGCTTAACTATATACTTCAACAAATACAGTTAAAAGAGTCCAGGTTTTAGAGTCAGAGGCCTGGAAGAAATGGCCTATTCATTTCAACCAATACACCATATTATACATTTCAAAAAGAATTTTGGATGATAAAAAATATTGCACCAGGACTCTAGAGATCTGCATTTTAGGCCTCAATCGTCTAGGCTTACTTACTACCAAACCCTCCACTGCCTTGTACCTTTGACCCTTCATTCTAGCTATGCTGAACATTTAACAGGTTTAGACACCAGTACACACCAGTACATACTCGATACATGTTAGCTATTATTGGTACTATTCCCTAAAAGCATCATGCTATTTACTTCTGTGTCTTCACATCTGCTGTTCCTTCTGTCCAGAATGTCCTTAGGCTTTTCTTAGTTAACTCTGAAACTCAAATTTTACCTCCCTAGATGCCCAGTTGAAATTAGAGTTGCTCCCATAGTACACTCCACAATCACATAGCACTTAGCATAAATGTATCAATATACTTGTCTGTCCTTCTGACTAGAGTGTCAGCTGCTTAAAGGCAGACACTATGTCTTATCTTTGTATTCCAAGAGTGCTAATACATACTTAAAAAAAAAAAACACCCAGAAACATCTGCAGAAAATTGATGCATCTTTTTAAAAAATTTTTTTAATGTTTGCTTATTTTTGAGAGAGAGCGAGAGACAGACAGAACGAACAAGCAGGGGAGAGGCAGAGAGAGAGGGAGACACAGAATCTGAAGCAGGCTCCAGGCTCTGAGCTGTCAGCACACAGCCCCCACAAACGGTGAGATCATGACCTGAGCCACCCAGGTGCCCCAATTAATGCATGTATCTTTACTAAAACTAAATGACTCTTGGTATTCCCTCCATTCTGATATTCCAGGAACCAAGTTTAGGTACTTGGAAGAAAGTTGGGACTTTTTTTTTTTTTTTTTTTTTGAGAGAGAGAGAGAAAGAGGGGGCATATGGGGTGGGGGGAGGAGGGGATCTCACGAACTGTGAGATCATGATCTGAGCAGAAATCAACAATCAGATGCTTAACTGATTAAGCACCTTAACCAGGTGCCCCAGGTGGGACTATTTAATAGGAAACAGTAGTGTGTCAGAAGGAAAAGCTTACGAGGTAGGGGGTAGGGTTGGGGTTGTGGGGAAGCAGGCTAAATTAGTTCAGTTTGAAGCAATTAAAGGTCCAATATAGAGGTCAGTACTAAGATGACAGATTTAGAAATCACTTTTGTGAAAAGACTACTGAAGTTGAGGTGGCTGAGATAGAAGAGTAAATTCAGGATGTGTTTACCACAATCTATTGCAACTACTCGAGCATTATTACAAAGGAAGGACAGCAAAACAGAATTGTTACTTATTGTGTACTAACCACATCCCAAACACTGTACTAAGTGCTTTCACAAATTAAGTAATCAAATCCTCAACAACTTTCTGGGATGAGTATTTCCATCCCCATTTTATGATATGGAAATCCAGACCAAGTGTGGTACATAAAGAAATGGAATCTAAGGGAAGTTACACAGCCCTAAGTGATACCTTGATTCCCAACCTAATGACATTATCTTACATAGATGAATTAAATTCCTTGTCAATTTCTATCATGCATTTTTTAAACTAATATTACAAATATGGCCATCATGTGGGGGTCTGTTAAATGTTTCTGATGTTTAAAGAAGGAAAGGGGTTATTCTTGAACCAGCAAGTCCATTCCTAAGTATACAGCTAACAGAAATGTTTCTATATGTTCACCAGAAGTACTAGAATATTCACAGAAATACTCTTTATAATAGCCTGAAACTTGAAACAACCCAACTAGCCTTTAATAATAGAATAAAGGTGTTATAGTCACACAAAGAAAAGCTATAGATAGAAAAGTAAAAATGAACAAACTATAGCTACACAAAGTACAAATGAATTTAATGTACATAATACTGAATGAAAGAAGCCAGATACAAGAGTACATATTGAATGGTTCAGATGACATAAAGTACAAAGACAGGCAAAACTAATCTATACATTAGAAGTCAAGATAATAGTTACCTCTGGGAAAGGGATAGGCAGGCATCACTATGAAGGAGGGAAGGTATTAAGGGGGCCTCTAGGGATACTGGTTACACAAGTAGTGTCCAGTATATAAAAATTTACTGAACTATTCACTTATGACATATCCACTTTTCTGTATGCATATTATATACTTCAATAAGGGTTTTTTTTGTTTTTTCTTTCTCAAAAAATTTGGGAAATGATGCAGAAGGGATTAGACATTCAAATCCAGGTCTCTCTGAACTCAAAACTCTGGGTTTTGGGTTTTTTTTTTCCCTTTTACCGAACTGCTTCCTTTGAGATTATCTACTGAAGCACAGAAATGGCTTCACTAAATAAAACCAAATTTGGTAAAAGTGATAAAAGTAGCTATTAAGTAGGGCTATTTAAGCAAAGATACCTAATTAGGTCAATCTATGAAAAACTAATTATGACCCTCATTCAAGTTTTATCCTCTAACAAGAGTTAAAACTACAGGGGGGTTGAGGAAACTTTAGATATCACCTAGTTCCAACAACTTCATTTCAATATTAAGAAAATGAGGCCCAAAGAAATAAAATTGGCAAAAACCACACAACTGGCTGGCAGCAGACCAGGACTAAAACGCAGGTTCAATCATTCATTCATTTTTTTCCTTACTTACTGAGCAAATACAATATTCCCAGACTATTTAGGTGCTGAACATAGAACATAGACATGTTCAGGGCGCCTGGGTGGCTCAGTCTATTAAGTGTCCGACTTTGGCTCGGTTCATGATCTCATGGTTTGTGAGTTTGAGCCCCACGTCGAGCTCTGTGCTGCCAGCTCAGAGACTAGAGCCTGTTTCGGATTCTGTGTCTCCCTCTCTCTCTGCCCCTCCCCTGCTTGTGCGCGCGCGCTCTCTCTCTCTCTCTCTCTCTCTCTCTCAAAAATAAACATAAAACAATTACAAAAAAAAAAAAGAACACAGACATGTTCAGGTTAGTGAAAACATAACAAAGTCAATTTTTTTAAAGATGATTACAAAGTCTAATAAGAACAATATCCAACAGATTATGTCCTGTTCTTTGGATTGGGCAATCTTCCTTTTTAAGGTGAAACTTAAGCAAATCTTTTCTTTCTGACACAAATACAGGCCTCCAGTGATGTACCGTATCCAACATTTGTAAGTACTTTCCATGTACCAGGCATTGTTCTCACTGCTTTACAGGTCCTATGCTCACTACAACACTGCGAGACAAAGTACATGTTATCAGATACTCCATTTACAGAAAAGGACACATTTAGTTACTCTGGGCCAAGGTTTACTCTGCTGAAGTTCCATCAGTCTAGAACTATACATATGTATCATGAAAAGGAAAAGGCTATAATCGCTTGTTCTCAAATTTTAAGTGTGCCCCAGAATCATGTGAGGGAGTTTGTGAAAACTAGATTCCTACTGCAGAGATTTTAATTTTAAAGTACAACCGGGGATGAGGCACTGACCTCCCATGTAGTCAAAAATCCTGTATAACTTCTGACTCCTCAAAAACTTAACTACTAACATTCTACTATGGATCAAAAGCCTTAAAAATAACATAAACATTTGACTAACACATATATTGTATGTTACATACTGTATTCTTACAATGAAGTAGGCTAAAGAGTTATTTAAAAAGGGAATATATATACATTTATAGTACTAGTACTACATAGATCAAAAATCTCTATATAAGTGGACCCACACAGTTTAAATCTGTATTGTTTTTCTTTTCTTTTCTTTTCTTTTTTTTAACATTTACTTATTTATTTTGAGGGAGAGAGAGTGCAAGCACAGGGGAGGGGCAGAGTAAGAGGGAGAGCGAGAATCCCAAGCAGGCTCAGCACTATCAGTGCAGAGCCTGATGTGGGGCTTGATCTCATGAATGGGGAGATCATGACATGAACCAAAATCAACAAAGGGACGCTTAATCGACTGAGTCACCCAGACGTCCCTAAACCCGTATTGTTTAAGGGTCAACTGTATTTGATTTCCAGTACAGTCCTCTTTCTTAAACCATTTTGCTTCTTAAGGAATCAAGCAGATTAACCTCTCCATTCCCTCAAAGAAAGGACTCCCATACACAGGGAAATGAATGTAACTGTGCACACAGATATTTCATTTGATGCTAAGAGTCAATTCTACAATTACAATGGATCACTACCACTTGTCAGTCTCTTTTCCCACAATTTTGACCATCTATGAAAACAGTGTCCTTGAAAATGTATTAAAGGCAAATAAGCAAACTGCCAAATCACACTTTTGACAATAAACCAGTGAAAAGAAAAACTCCAGCCCCCGTGAAGAGTATATGATCCTCCAATAAGAGTCCCTTTGTCACATAAATTCAATGGAACCTCAGTTCCATCACCTGTAAAACAGATACTATTAATACCTACTCTATAAGGCTCCTCTAGGAATGAATGAGATGATATGTGCAAGAGAGCTTAGAAAGTTGCCTCATACATTGCATAGGCTCGGTAAATATGAGCTATCATTCTTCTGATAAATAATAAGAATGCACTTATTTTATCAAAGATTAAATAAGTGTGTTAACTAATTTTCCCTGATCATCAAAATAGCATACCCCAATATTCTCTTTCTATACATCTCTTTATGGAAACTACTTGAGACAATTTAGACCTAGAATACTATATTGGCTACTGATAAACTCATTCACCTATATGTTATACGCCTACCATGGATCAGAAAGACTGGTCTAGGATCTGAGGATGGGGTGAGCAAAAGGCAAGATTCTTTCCACTATGGAACACAGTCTACAAGCAAAAATAATTACTAAACATCTATCTAATGATAGAAATACATAATTACAAGCTGTGATATGTATTGTGATGAAATATAAAAGTTATGATTAAAGATAAGAATGGGAAAGATGAAATAGAATAAATTAGGGAATAGAGAATTTGTGAAAGGTTTCTCTAAGGAAATAATACTTAACCTGAATACTAAAGAATAAGCAGCAATTAGCCAGAGGTGTGGATCTACAAACACCCCAGGCAAAGAAAACAGCCATATTTGAAGACTCTCAAGCTGGAAAGAGCCTAGCCTGTTTAAGGAACTGAAATAAGGCCAGTGTGGTTGAGGCTCACTGACCAAGGAGGAGAACACTGTGAAATAAACTTAGGCAGAGAGGTGAGATCATCAGAGTCCTGGATTATGGAAAATTATGGAAGATTATGGAAAAGAGTGGGGTTTTTGTCCTAAGTGCAAGGAGAAGCAAATGATTTTTTAAAAATGGAAATGGCTAATAAACTGCATTTTTAAGAGTTCTCTTAGGGGTGCCTGGGTGGTTCAGTCAGATGAGTGTGCAACTCTTGATTTCAGCTCAGGTCATGATCTCAGGGTTGTGGGATCAAGCCCCACATTGGGCTCTGCACTGGGCATGGAACCTGCTTAAGATTCTCTCTCTCCCCTTCCCTCTGCCCCTCTCCCCTGCTCACACTCTCTCAAACAAACAAATAAATGAACGCATTCTCCTTTGCAACTGTGTGAAGAATACACTGGACAAGAACAAACAAAACAGAAAGCCCTGTTAGAAGATCTACCCAATATTCCAATATTCCAGATGGGAGATGACAGAAACTTAAAGTAGTGACAGTATAAGTGAAAAGAAATGGATCATTAAAAGTTGAACAGACACAACCTGAGTTTTGTAATAGATTTGAATTCGGTTTCTATTTCCAAAGTCTTCAAAGAGGTTAAATAATTAAAATCTTCAGCCACAGCTAACCTAGGAAGGTCTCCTGATAAAAACTCAAGAGTCAACTGTGACCACAATGAGATGCCACTTCACACCCACTAGGATGGCTATATTCAAAAAGGCAGATAAAAATAAGTGCTGGGCAGGACATGGAAAAAATGGAACCCTCAAACGTTGCTAGTAGGGATGTAAAATGGTACAGTTGCTATAGAAAACAATCTGGCAGTTCCTCAAAATGTTAAACAGAGTTAACACATGGCCCAGTGAAAAATCACTCCTGTGTCTATACCCAAGAGAAATGAAATCTTATGTGCACACAAAAACTTCTACATGAATGTTCATATCAATATACTCGATAAAGTATAATATGTCCATACAATGGAATATTACTCAGCCATAAAAGAGAATGAAGTTCTAATATGCAAACAACATAAATGAATCTTGAAAACATTATGCTAAGTAAAAGAGCTGGTCATAAAACACCACACATTGTGTGATTCCATTATATAAAAAGTTCAGAACAGGAAAATCCATGGAGACAGAAAGTAAACTGGAAATTAGCTGTCTAGGCTTGGGGTGTGGGAACAGGGTATGACAGCTAATGGCTAAGAGGTTTCTTTTAGAGATGATAAAAATGTTCTAGATTAGATTGTTGTGATGGTTGCACAATTCTGTGAATATACTGAAACTTTTGAATTATACACTTCAGAATGTTATTTATATATGAATTATTTCAATATTTTTTAAGAGTCAACTGTGAGTAAATATGACATTTTCCTTTAACAAACAGCAAATAAATTCAACTTGATTTCCCAAATATTCCTCGGAGAACATGTATAGATTTGTCTTTTTGTAAATCATGTTTCTGAGAAGTTTTTAGTACATTTTAAGTAAAACAGAACTATAACTTTAGGCACTAGTTTTTAAACAGAAGTGAGCATCTTAATCACTTGTGAAGCTTTTAAAAACTACATTCATCCAGGACCCAAATATGCTGATTTAGTAGGTTAGAATTAAATCCTGGCATTTGTGTTTATTTTCCTTAAAGGGCCATAGGCGATCAGATAAGCATTCCTAACAGATTCACTGACTTAAAGGAACCTGTTGATATACACTTGAACATAAAGACATATCACTCTGTAATGGATTACAACTACCTTTAACCCATTTTTTTTAATAAATTCAGAATTTCACTTTTTATTTAAAAAAAAAAAGACACTCCTGTTATCTTTTCTATTACATTTTTATTCTTATGCACAATTGGCATTTAATGTACCTAGAGAGTCTAATGGAAACTGCCACATTTTTTAAAAAGCCTATGCAATCTATTTAAGTTGTACATCTTTAAAAGAGGGAACATATAGACAAAGAAAATAATGCAAAATTATCAGAAATGTGGAAGACCGCACCATGATAACGTTAGGTTTATTGAATTTCAAAGTAAGCAAAAAATCCATTGAAAGGTTAGAATGCATCTGAGAGGCAAAATTGTCCTGGCCTAACAAAAAATAAGGTGTGTGCAACAATTCTGTCAAAATACAAGTACCAATAGTTGAATCTAACCTCTGGGTTCAACATAAATACTCAGGCAGAGTTTGGAATTGAGAAATATGAAGTCAACCTGCTGCCAATTTTTATAAAGGCAGCTTTATTCAGATGAGAGTGCAGAGGACTAATTAATTAGCACATGCTCTCGTATACATGTGACCTTAGACAAATTACTCTTAAACTTTCTAAATCTTACTTTTATCCACGTTTTAAAAGAGATCATATCTGTTCTTCCTATTTCAGAGGGCAATCTTGAGAAGCAAATTAGATGTTTGTGAAAGTGCTACATACAAATTTAAGGCACTATTATAATTTAGAAGGATACTCTCCATCTGCTAACAGTTCACATACTTCCACTTCAAAACTGGAAATTTCAAGAAATTAGTCCTTCCTTCAAAAACAAACAAAAAATTAGCGTATGGAAATCATTAAGTCCCTTGAAGATATTAAGTTAATATTTTGTGTTTAATTCCCAGTCTCAAAATTACAGTTTTCTGTAACTCTACCTTCCTTCTTTTCTAATTCCCATGATTATTCTATACTAATAACCCTGAAATTAGCAGCAAGGAACAGTGCTGTATATAGAGCAATGAATGAAGAGGAAGGGCCAAGGGAGAACTAGCGCAGCAGAAAACTTTTCATTGGATCATTTAAATGATCCACTAAGTTTTCTATCAAAACTATCTCCCAAGTAGGTAGTACCTACAGATGGACTGGTTTTTTCAGAAACCACCTTCTTTTTTTCAGCAAAGAACTTCTACACCAAAGAGAAATAATATATAAAGGGCAAAGGAACAAAAAGACACAATTTCCTCATTAGTAAATTGAGGAAGGTAAACAAGATGGCTTCAAAAGAGACTTTTCAACTGTAACATTCCACAATCTATGGATCAGATTCTCTCAACTCCATGATTCCTCACAGAAAATCTGTTACAACAGATAGGAAGAAAGAAATGGTTTTGTTCAAGCTATTGGCTTCTGGGTTAACTTAGAGTAAAGGAAAATGAAATACAGGTTTTCAAGGCAATAGAATGAGTTCATTCGTAAGGATGAAAAAAAATCACATTCACTTAATTATCTGTTAGTGAAACAAAGAGCACAAACATTGTATTTAGAAGATACCACTCTATCAAATGAAGATGATAAACAAACATACATAGTATAATGAGAAACAGATAACCACTGTGAATCTGACACAAAAGGACAGGATGGATAAATTCTCAACTCTAAAAACATTTTACTGTCTCATAATTAATATTATAAACAGAATTTTGTTGCCATTCTTAATCTCAGTCAAATTGGCTAGTCTGAAATTCCTTCTAGTTTTACAATTCCTTAGCTTCAATAAGAACATGTATCAGTTTTAAATATAGTTAAGAAAATAATAATAATTTTAAAAAATAAATATAATTAAGAAACAGTGGTACATTAAAAATCATACAGTGATACAGCTACTGACTATTCAATTATCTCTAAGATGACTAAAGAGAATCTCAAGTCTCACATTCTAAAACAAAAGTCTTGATTCCTCCCCCACTTTCAAAAAGTTTTTTATTTATTTATTTTAATGTAATCTCCACACCCAGCGTGGGGCTCAAATTCACGACCCCTAGGACTGAGAGTCACATGCTCTTCCGACTGAGCCAACCAGGCACCCCTTGATTCCCCTTTTTAAACCTGCTCACTTTACCAATCCCACCCAGTTTTTGCTGAGTTAAAATATCCAATAATCATCCTTGATTCCCCTCTTTTCCTCACTGTCCACATCAAACCCACCAGAAAGTCCTGCTGACTTGACCTCCAAAATATATTCGGAATCTATCCACTTCCATTTCTGCTGCTACTATCACCCTGTTTCAAGCTAACATGGAATACTGGAATATATTCTCACCTGGAATGTTCTATAGGCTCCTGTCCTTCCATTCTGTCTTTTCACAATTCATTCTCCACAGTGAGTCATCTTTTTAAAATCATCAATCCCGGGACACCTGGGTGGCTCAGTTGATTAAGCGTCTGACTTCGGCTCAGGTCGTGATCTAACATTTGTGGGTTCGAGCCCCACGCCAGACTCTGCGCTGACAGCTCAGAGCCTGGAGCCTGCTCTGGATTCTGTGTCTCCCTCTTTCTGTCCCTCCCCTGCTCATGCTATCTCTCTCTCTCTCAACAATAAACAAATAAATAAAATAACCAATCCCTACCCCTGTTTAAACACCCCAAAGGCTGCCTACTTTCTGGTGGATTTTATTAAAATAAAATCTAAGCTTTTTCTATACACCTATAGAATCCTGGTCCCTCTCTGGCCTACTGACCTCATTTCACTCTTCCTTCTTGCTCCTCATGCTCTAATTGCACTGGTCTTTCAGTCCTGGGGGGGGGGGGGGGGAGGGAAGAAGGAGGAGATAGGAGGAAACAGCAGAAGCAGAGGGAGGAAAGGACCTCTGTACTAGCTTGTTTCTTCTATCTGGAAATACTCTTCCCCTAAGGTCTTTGCTGGTTCCTTATCATTCAGGCTTCACTTCAAACACGCTTTCCTTAACTATATCTAAAGAATTGCTGGGGGTGGTGGAGGGAGTAGGTAGAGCACAGAGGATTTTTAGGGCACTGAAACTATTCTGTATAATATCATAATGATGGATATATACATATCATTATACATTTGTCCAAATCCATAATATATACAATGTCAAGAGTAAACCTTGGGTAATTACAGTTTGTCAATATAGGCTCATCAACTTTAACAAAGGTAGCACTCTGGTTGGGGATGGTGACAGTGAGGGAAGCTATGTATATGTGCAGGCAGGGAGACGGCAGGAAATCTCTATATTTTCCCCTCAATTTTTCTGTGAACCTAAAAACTACTCTAAAAAAATAAAATCTTAATAAAAAGTAATTCTTTTAAATCACCTCACCTCATTACCTTAGCATACTTTTCTCCTTGTAGCACTTATCACTGTTTGTAATTATCTTATTCATTTATGTGTTTCACGGATTTATTGCCCATGTCTTCCCTACCTCTGCACTGGCACCATGCAGGGAAAAATTGTGGCTCTGACGCATCACCATATTCCTAGCACTTAGAAAGGCAGCTGGTCCAGACAGGGCCACCATATTCTACCCTCTAGGCTGTACACAGCACAACTTAAGATGGATCATTCACATGGATTATGATTTGATGAAAATCTCTTGAAGGTTTGCAAAAAAACAGACCTGGATCTGAAAAATGTATTCCTACAATACTTCCATTAATAAAACTATAATATTTCTAGATATGCTAATGCAACAATGTGCTACCAACGTAGCCAGAACATAGGTTAGGTTTCTCAACCTTGGCACTTACATACTTGGCTAGGTAATTCTTTGCTGTGGAGGCTGTCTATGCATTGTAGGATGTTTAGTAGCATCCCTGGCCTCTACCCACAAGATGCTAGTAGCATAAATTCGCTAGTTTTAACAACCAAAAATGACTCCAGACACTGCAAAATATTTCCTGGGAGTCACAACTGCCCCAAATTGTAAACCACTGGAATGGTCACTTGGGCTTACACCATCTCAGTTTTCTCATCTATAACACACAAAGGCTCAACTTATCAAAGAGGCTCAACATATCATAATTCAACTGTACACACTCGTTTACATCGTCTGAAGAAACCTCTGGATATTTACACAACTAAGTTTTTTTTGTTTTTTTTAACCCAATGCTCATTATTTGAATTTAGGGCAACAAAGTGGTATAGCAAAGCAAGCATCAAATCTAAAAACTAAAAGAATTTTCACAAATCTTCACATTATTCATATAACATGCATATAGAAGATATACACAATGTTATTTTGCTCTTTTCCAAAGAAACTGATGCACTGAAAAATTCTGCAAAGTCATAATTAGGAGTTCGATAAATAGAAGAACCTAGATCTTCCAACTGTCATTCCAATATTCTGTGGTACAAGAAAATTATCTCCAGCATGTGGCACAACACTGAAAACTTATTATATGAAGTATGATAACCTATATAAAGATACTGGGATAGGGAATGCCTTTTTCCTTTAGAAACTGTGGCAGATCATATATTAAAGTTCTCAATTATTCACTTACTCCTTCCCCTCAGAGGAATATAATCCCACCCCATTGTCATTGGACCTAGCTACATGACTGCTTTGGCCAACGGAACATAAGTAAATGTAACACACATCATATATGAGCAGGAACTTTGAATGCAAATGCAATTTGATTTGTTCTCTGGGACTTTTGCAATCTGCCACAAGAACATGTGCCAACCAGCCTCCTTCAACCTGGGTCCCAGAATGGATTCACAGAGCTGACCTGCAACAGACCGGCAACACAGACTAGTAACATTTTACCTACTGCCCTCATGTATGTTTGTATTGTTGTAAAATCACTGAACTTCTGGAGTATTTAGTTTCTGCAGCAAAAGCAGAATAACACAGGGATGTACTTTTTTGAGTACACAAACATTAAAATACTTACATAACTCTGAATTTCAGTGTATAGGACGTTATAAGTTGTTCCCTCTCCCTCCCTCTCTTTCTCTACACACACACACACACACACACACACACACACACACACACACACACAGGCACACACACAGAATCTTTTGCTTTTCTTTAACATTATTCAATATACATATTATGAATGTTTTCAGAGATAAAAAAAATTATCAGAACATCTGTCTGCACTGAAGACAGTTGTTTTAAAATTCTCAATTCACATTTCAATATTTAAATACCACAAAGATGGCTCAGTTGGTTGAGCGTCCAACTTCAGCTCAGGTCATGATCTCAGTTTACGAGTCTGAACCCCACATCAGGCTCGCTGCTCTCAGCCTATCAGTGCAAAGCCCACTTTGGATCCTCTGACCCCCTCTCTCTGCCCCTCCTTGGCCTGTGCTCTCCCCAAAATAAATAAATATCTAAAAAATAAAAAATTAAATACCACAAAGATAAGCATAGTATAACTACCAAGTACACAGAATCCAGGAAAAAGTGTTCACAAATCTAGAGAGTTGGAATATAGTAGGCCTGTGTCCTCCAAATTAGTCTCAGTATTCCTTTTATAGTCAAAAAAACACCAAAAAATAAATACTTGTATCTACACATTTGCCATCAGCAGACTAAAATGTGCTCATTTATAAAAGGAATAAGCAAAAAATTAAAGGCTTTGTGTAATTTTATTATTATTCTATATGGGAAACCAGAAAGTTTAAAATAATTTCAGCACACAGGAAACACACTTGGAAAAAAAGCTCACATGTTTTTTTACATGACAGAGAAAGGACTGCTTAGTACACATGCTATTGAATACTCATCACCTGCTATTCACAATCTGACCTACTCCAAGGTCTGGCTTCTGTTCCCACTCCTCTACCAAAACAGCTCTTAAGTTCACCAATGACCACCATGTTGCTGGAACCAGTGGTCACTAGCCTATCCTTTTTGTCCACGATTTCTTTAGCAGCAGTAGAAATAAACCAATCACTGCTCCCTTCCCTCCTTCTTGAAACACTTTTCTTAATTTTTGTGATATTACACTTTCCTGAGTTTCCTCCTACCTTATAGGCTTGTTGTCTTTAGCTTCCTTCCTCTACTTGCTTTCTCTCTTTGAAATGCCCTGTGAATGCTGGTGTTCTTCAAGCTAGATCTTAGGACTCTTAAGTAACCTTAACCATTTCAACAGTTTTAAATATCAGCTACACTGCAGCTACTTCCTAAATAATTACTTCAAGCCCAGGCCACTCTTAGGAATGCCACACTCCTACCCAACTATCTTCTAGACACAGCCAGTAAGATGTCTCACATACATTTCCTATTTTTTTGTAAGTTTATTTATTTTGAGAGAAAGAGAATATGAGCAGAGGAGGGGCAGAGAGAGAGGGAGAGAGAGAATCCCAAGGAGGCTCCATGCTGTCAGCACGGAGCCCAAAGCAGATGAGATCGTGACCTGAGCCGAAATCAAGAGTCAGATGCTCAACTGAATGAGTCCCTGCGTTTCATATTTAACACAGCCAAAAGCAAACTTGATCCTCCCATTTATACCTACTTCACCTCTAAACTTATCCTCTAGTTCTTCCCATCTCAAAATACAGATTCTTACCCCAGCAATCTAAATATTCACATCATACCCCAGACTCATTCTTGTCATTTCCTTCTCTTCTCCCTTAACCCATCACATCCAATCTACCAGCAAACTGTCAACTCTATCCCCAAGGCATAGTTCAAATGTATCCACTTCCTGCCAACCAACAATCACCATCAACCCAGAATAAGCTACTCTCATGAATTTCTGTAGCAGCCTTCTGACTCATCCCCAAGTTTCTCTCCCCACCAACAGCCCCCAAAATCTGTCTTCACATCAGAGCCAAAAAGTGATCTTTTCAGAACGTAAATAAGATTCTATCACTCCCTTGCTTAAAACTTTCCAATAGCCTCCAATGTACTTTCTCCATATCATGGTCTACAAAGGTCCTACTACATTTTTTCCTCATCTCTTACCATTCTCCCCATTATCCACTGACCACACTTGTTAAATATGCCAAGATTTTTTCAGATTCAAGGCGTTGAACACACTACTCCTATTATTCGAAATGCCCTATACATACTTCCTCCTTTCCTCTTCCCTCACTTTCAACCAGCCTTTACTAAGCATTCAGTTACATAATCACTTTTAGAAACTGCCAGAGGTACTACTTATCACCATCAGTTCTTTAAATTAGTTATGGGTATATTCCAGAATAGTTCGATGTGGGGCACCTGGCTAGCTCAGTTGGTAGAGCCTGTAACTCTTGATCTTGGAGTTGTAAGTTTGAGTCCCACCCACATTGGGTGTAGAGATTAAACATAAAATCTTAAAAAAAAAAAAAAAAAAAGGAATAGTTCAATGTGTACACTCTAGAAACCCTTGAGAATATTTCTTAATATCGAAAACTTGGTAAAAACGTAGAATCCTATCACAACTGGAAATGAAAACAGGCATCAACTATTATCCTATTGTATATGACAAAAAATAAATCCAGGGGAATTAAATAACTTGCCTATTTTATAAGGCTAAATGATAGGTCTTCTGACCCTGTGTTCAGTAAACTAGTCAACCCTCTTCCAATTCTGTTTATTACATTTCCACTTTCTTTAAGATAACCTCAATCATTAAAAAAAAAAAAGTCCTGAAATTCATATGGGATGACAAAGGGCCTCAAAAGTCAAAACAGTCTTGAGAAAGAGCAAAGCTGGAAATATCCCACTTCCTTCAAAACATACTACAAAAGTACAGTAATCAAAATAGTACGGTACTGGCATAAAGACAGACATATATATAAACCAACAGAACAGAATCAAGAGCCCAGAAATAGATTCATGCATATGTAGTCAAATGATCTTCAGCAAGAACAGCAACACTATATAATAGGAAAGAGACTATACAATCTCTTCAATAAATGGTGCTGGAAAACTGGATTACCTACATGCAAAAGAGTAAAACTGGACCCTTATCTTACATAACATAAAAAAAACAATTCAAAATGACTTAACTCAAAAAGAACTTAAATGTAAGACCTGAAACTACAAATTTCCTTGAAGAAAATATAGAGAAATAGTTTCATAATATTGGTCTTGGCAATGATTTCTTGGGTATGACACCAAAAGCACAAATAATAAACGCAAAAATTAGACAATTTGGAGAATGTCACACTAAAAAGCTACTACACGGCAACAACAGAAAAATCAACAGAATGAAAAGATAACCTACAGAATAGGAGAAAATACCTGCAAACCATATATCTGATAAGGAGTTAATATCTAAAATACATATAACTCAACAGGGGGTAGGGGGCCTCAATCACTTTATACTGGCTTAAAAAAATGGGCAAAGTATGTGAACAGACATTTCTTCAAAGACACATACTGGTATATGAAAAGGATGCTCAACATCACTAACATCAAAGAAACCTATCACAAAACTACAATGATGTTCCACATCACATCTGTTATGATAGCCATTATCAAAAAAGAAAATAGTAGGTGTTGGTGAGGATATGGAAAAATTAGACCCTTTGTGCTCTATTGACAGGAATGTAAAATGATGCAGCTCCTATGGAAAACAGTATGGAAGTTCCTCAAAAAAAAGTAAAAATAGAACTCTTATGACCCAGTAATCCTACTTCTGGGTATTTATGCAAAAGAACTGAAAACATTATTGGTAGCATTATTCACAATAGCCAAGACATGGAAAAAAACCTAAATGTCAATCATTGGATGGATGGATAAAAGCAATGTGGTATATACCTACAATGGAATATTATTTAGCCTTAAGAAAGAAGCCTCGGGGCACCTGGGTGGCTCAGTTGGTTGAGCGTCCGACTTCAGCTCAGGTCATGATCTCATACTCTTGTGAGTTTGAGCCCTGCATCAGGCTCTGTGCTGACAGCTCAGAGCCTGGAGCCTGCTTCAGATTCTGTATCTGCCCCTCCCCTGCTCATGCTCTGTCTCTGTCTCAAAAATAAATAAAAACATTTAAAAAAAAAAAAAAAAAGAAAGAAGCCTCATCACATGTTACAACATGCACAAACTTTGAGGATATTATGCTAAATGAAATAAGTCAGTAATAGAAAGCAAGATACTGTATGATTCCACTTATACAAGGTGTCTAAAGTGGTCAAACTCATAAAAGCAGAGAGCAGAGTAGTGGTTGCCAAGGGCTAGCAAGGGCAGAGAAAAATGGGGAGTTGCTATTCAATGGCTATAGAGTTTCAGTCATGTAAGATGAAAAAGTTCTAGAGATCCAATGTGCATATAGTTAGCAATAATGTACCATACACTTAAAAAATGTGTTAAGAGGGTAGATTTCATGTTGTGCTCACTATAATAAAAAGAAAAAAAAAAAAAAAAAAGATAACCCCAGTCACTCATCCAAGCTTAGTAACATTGCTTAGGCCTTAGCAGCAAATGAGGAAAACAGCTGGCTCAGCTTGGATAGGGAAGTCTTAGTTGCTAGTACTTATTACAGTAAAATGGCAGCAAGAAGGCAAGGTCTTAAGTGTTGATACAAGTTCTTGACCCAGATTATCTGGTCAACTTTTTAAAAAAAAATAATAATGCTGGCTTAAAAGCCAAATTGTATCATATGTAGTGTAGGCAAACAGCTTTTTTCTTTTAATCCTACTAATCTGTCCTGTGTATGTATGGGTATATATACCCACATGCATGCAAATAATCCTTCACCATAGTACAACCTAGCCAAGAAGATAAAGCTGACTTATAAAGAAAGTGTTACCAAGAATAGAAGAAATACTTTAAATTTCCTATTCTGTACCTATACTACTACAATGCTCTGATGAAATTCTTATAAAAGACCTGAAAGGACAAGACAACCCTCTGGGGTTCAAACCAATACCACTATTACCCACACAACCAATGTATGTCTTAGGACGGTACAGATGCAATTTGGAGTAGAGGCTTTCAAAATGTTTTTAGCTACAACTCACATGTATGTATTTTTCATATCTGTATACATATCTATATAAAACTAAACAATTTCATCAAATAACATAGTTTAAATGAACATTACTACATATATGCACCTCTTTGTTCTATTTTGCTGCTTAATATTTTAAACACAGCGTACAGTACCAAAATTTCACAAACCACTAATGGACACAACCTAGTTTTAGAAACATTGTACTAGAGCCACAACACTGAACACATGCTACGTGATTCAAAGTTACAAAGCATATAGCTAAATATCTATAATAAGGGCTTATTGTATACAAATATTTTACTATATTTTTTAATAGTTATTTATTCTTGAGGGAGAGAGAGCATGAGCAGGGGAAGGACAGAGAGAAAGGGAGACAGAGGATTGGAAGCAGGCTCTGCACTGACAGCAGAGAGCCCAATGCGGGGCTCAAACTCACAAACCGTGAGATCGTGACCTGAGCTGAAATCAGATGGTCAACCAACTGAGCTAGCCAGGTGCCCCTATAATAAGGACTTTCTGATGCTGTTCACAAACACTTATGCCTTTGCTCTCTAGGTAGATGTGCTTAAATAATTTAAAAGCTGCTCTTTTCTCTGGGAAGTAAAAGGAAAGATTAAAACCTACCTTCTGTTCCCAGAATTCTAATGACTCCCAAGGTATGCACTGGAGATAAACCATATTTGGAGAAGCAGTTCCAGCACAGAGTTAGAATTTCTCCAAAATTATAAATGACAATGTCGTAACTAAAATACAGTTTAGGGGTGCCTGGGTGGCTCAGTCGGTTAAGCAACCAACTTCGGCTCAAGTCATGCTCTCACGGTCATGGGTTCAAGCCCCACGTAGGGCCCTGTGCTGACAGCTCAGGGCCTAGAGCCTGCTTCGGATTCTGTGTCTCCCTCTCTCTCTCTACCCCTCATCTGCTTGCTCTCTGTCTTTCTCTCAAAAATAAATAAAACATTTTTAAAAATTAAAAAATAAATAATAAAGTTGAATTATAAAGACTAAATAGTAACTACAAAAACCCATTTCCCTTCTCAAACAAAATAAAGCAGATAAAGTATGATTTTAAGTGTCAGCAGAAAAGGATTATAAAATCAAAGAATACCTAGCCAATTTAAAAATGGGACTTCAGGGGCGCCTGGGTGGCGCAGTCGGTTAAGCGTCCGACTTCAGCCACGTCACGATCTCGCGGTCCGTGAGTTCGAGCCCCGCGTCAGGCTCTGGGCTGATGGCTCAGAGCCTGGAGCCTGTTTCCGATTCTGTCTCCCTCTCTCTCTGCCCCTCCCCCGTTCATGCTCTGTCTCTCTCTGTCCCAGAGAGAAAAAAACGTTGAAAAAAAAAATTTTTTTTTAAAAATAAATAAAAAATAAAAAATGGGACTTCAAATCATCTTGAACAAAAACAAAAACAAATATGCTCAAGATTCCTCTTCAAAACCCCATCCTCTCTCCAGCAATGTCTCATACATTTTTTTTTTAATATGCTCCTTCCAACCACATTCCCATAAACTTTGTTTTACTTACCATCCTTCCCCCTTTAACTTACTTTTTTATGATACGAAGAAAGAACAGATGCCTCTAAAATAGGCTCCAAATTTCCTTGGTGGTTGTCATTATCACTTTTCCTTGTACCATCAAGTTGGTGCCCTTTTCTGAGCCTTATATCTGGCTCTGGAGTCCTGCTGCACCCCAATCGGTTTTCTGCTGTCTGGTTCATGGGACAATCAAGCCTTTCTTACAAAGAGATGTTTCTTTCTGTCCCTTCTTCTTGGGAGGATGGATTTTCTGGATACTGAGTTGACTCTAAGGAGAGGAAAGTTATGAATTAACATACTTTAAATAAACACATTAAATGAGTGCTGGAGGAAGACACAGGTTATGTTATTATACACTCAAACAAAAGAATGCTAAGCAATCATTAAGAAAAATAAAACAATGTATATAATATCTAGGAAAGATTGCCAAAATCTATTTGTAAATAAAAAAAAAGCAGTATACAAGACAATGCAGATAATGTTCCCAGAAGTTATAAAACTATAACTGTATATGTACACAGAGTAATTATTGGAAAATACTCAAAACTGTGCTTGGTACACAGAGAAGAACTTATGGTCTCAAGTGAGAATTCAAATTGGACTAAAAATCAGCCAACTATTTGTTTAACAAATCATTTTGTTCTGTCTGCATTTTTTTTTTTACAATATGCCATTACTGTTTCAAATATACTATTTTACAATATACCATTACTTTTTCAATGAAAAACATACCTATCTGCAGAAAGAATACAGCTGGGTCTTACATATCTAATCTCATTTAAACATCACAATGACCCTACAGGGTATATTTTTTGTGTTTCTACCTTTCAGGTAAGGAAACAAAAATTCACTATACTTTGTATGAAACAGGACAAAGTCTGTGACTTTTATAGCACATATTATTGGTAATATTTTGCATATAAATTGCTTAAACGTCTGACATTTCAATATTTGAGTTGTTCTGAATTCTAACTAGACTACTCTGGAAGGCAAGAAACTCAGGACCAGAGAGAGCATACTCCTTTTACATTCCTTGAGTTCCCAGAAAGTACTATGCACATGAATGTTTAATGAATATATGATAAATAATATTTAAATGTTCTTTGTGTAAAAACACTTCCAGAAATCATCACTATCTCTCTAAACTAGACTGTAGTACGTTTCCTAGGTGTTAAATTATTTCAAGTCCTTGACCCTCTTAACTCACATGCAAAACTTAATTTAGACATGTAGTTATATATACTAATAAGGTCATTATCACAGCCAATCCAACTAGAAACACTAAAACATGATAAAGCGAGGGTATGTGTTATGCTATAAATCCCATGAGATTCAAAGTTCTTACTGGGGAAAAGGAGGAGTAGGGCAAAGTGGAAGGGCCTGGATATTATAAAAAGAAGGTAAAATGTGGATCTGGTTTTCATATATATGGGTACTAAAACTAAGAATCAGTCCTAGAATTCAAACTGGACTAAAAATTAGCCAACTATATGTTTAACAAATTATTTGAGTTTGCTTCAGGATTTCTCTAAGGGCTTTCAAAGTTCTGGAGCAAGAACAAATACAAATCTTTAAGGATCACCAAAACTTAGCACGTTCCTATCACATAAGGACCTAAGCAAGCATATTAATAATATTGAGATTATAAACTATGCTATTAATGCCAAATTCTGAAAGAGAAAACAATGTTAATGATTTCTGTTTATTTATGTACACTTCACAAAGCTATTTCACACCCACCATTTCATTTTGTTTCAGGGAAGAGGAAGCTAACATTTACTGCAGATCAACAATTCAACAAAGTTAAATTCCATACCAGAGAATTTACATGTGGTATCTCACATAACCCTAATATATAGCCCCCTGGGATATTTTATCTCTCATTTTATAGATGTGGAAACTGAGACTTGGAGATTAGTTAATTTATTCAAGACCATTAGTCAAGAGGAGCAGCTGGAATTTATATCCAGGTCTTTCTGGCCTGCACAATATCCATGTTCTTTCTATACCCAAAAGATTAAGATTGGGGGGAAAAAAAGATAAAAACTTGAACCCTAAAGTCATTTGGCTCACATGGCAAGTAAACTACAGAATCAGAATCTTTATTCACAAATTGTAGCAAGTAAAATAAAGTTTACTGCAAAGTAGCCTTGAAATATGACCACACTAAACTTCTCATAAGTGGGAGCTATACATGGAGGAGTATTGCTCATTTATGAGAATATAAATGGAATGTTCTATTAAGTTAGAATTGTTTTGTAATCCACAACTCAGGAAAAAAAAAAAAAGCAAATAATAAGAAATAAGTTTTCCAGGGGCACAGTTGACTAAGCTCTCTGATTTCAGCTTAGATCATGATCTCGCGGTTTGTGAGTTTGAGTCTTGCGTCTGGCTATGCACTGACAGTACGAAGTCTGCTTGGGATTCTCTTCTGTCTCCCTCCCTTTCTGCCCTTCCCCTCGCTCACCAGCACTCTCTCGCAAAATAAATAAATAAACCGAAAAGAAAAGAGAAAAAAGAAAGGAAAGGAAAGGAAAAGGAAAAGGAAAAGGAAAAGGAAAAGGAAAAGGAAAAGGAAAAGGAAAAGGAAAAGGAAAAGGAAAAGGAAAAGGAAAAGGAAAAGAAAGGAAAGGAAAGGAAAAGAAAGGAAAGGAAAAGAAAGGAAAAGAAAGGAAAAAGGGAAGAAGGGGAAGGAAGGGAAAAGGGAAGGGGAAGGAAGGGAAAGGGGAAGGGAGAGTAGAGTGGCAGGAGCAAGGAGGAGGAAGAAAATCTTAGTTCTGTCCCACCAAATATCTTATAGATCTTCTGCTGCATGGCCTTCATAAAAGAAACACCATGACAACTGGACTTACTCCTAGAATGAAAGACTAGTTCAATACAGATAAATCCATCAATGTAATACATCACATTAATAAAATGAAGGAAAAATACATAAGCATCACAACTGATGCAGAAAAAACACTTGACAAGATTCAACACCTTTTCATGATAAAAACACTCAGTAAAACAGAAAGAGAAGGAAATGTTCACAAAAATCATATATGAAAAAACCCATAGCAAACGTCATAATAGTGAAAGACTTAAAACTTTTTCTCTAAGATCAGAATTTTGTACTTCGTGAATCTGTTCCAATATAAATTTAATAATTCTAAAAATTAATAAAAAATGAAAATAGTCACAAGCACTAAATATAGTTTTTACTACCAAAATCATTAAGTATAGGTACCTTTTAAGATTTTCCAAGTATTCAGGGGTGCCTGGGTGGCTCAGTAGGTTAAGTGTCTGGCTCAGGTCATGAGCTCACGGTTCGTGGGTTCGGGCCCCACACTGGGTTCTGTGCTGGCAGCTCAGAGCCTGAAGCCTGCTTTGGATCTGTGTCTCCCTCTCTCTCTGCCCCTCCTCTGCTCATGCTCTCTCTCTTTCTCTCCCTCAAAAATAAGTAAACATTAAAAAAAATAAAATTTTCCAAGTATTCAGAACATAAAAGAAAATTAAGCATTCCTTTCTGCATTTTTTTTCTTTTTTAGAGAGAGAAGCGCACGCACTTACAAGCAGGGGAGACGGGCAGAAGGAGAAAGAGGGGGAGGGGGAGGGGGAGGGGGAGGGGGAGGGGGAGGGGGAGGGGGAGAGGGAGAGGGAGAGGGAGAGGGAGAGGGAGAGGGAGAGGGAGGGAGGGAGGGAGGGAGGGAGAGGGAGGGAGGGAGGGAGGGAGGGAGAGGGAGAGAGAGAGAGAGAGAGAGAGAGAGAGAGAATCTCAAGCAAGCTCGACACTCAAGTGTAAAACACGACATGGGGCTCAATCCCATGACCTTGGGATCACGACCTGAGCCAAAGTCAAGAGTCTGACACTCAAATGAGCCACCCAGGCACCCCACCTTTCCATATTTCATATAAACTGTCCTATAACCTCTGAGTCTGAAACAATTAAAAGACTGATCATGAAATGACAACCCCAAAGGTCACATTTTTAATGTAATAAAAAAAGTTACATTATTTTATATATATAACTTTTGTACATAGTATAGCCTATTCATCACATACAGCTCTCTTAAGCCAGACCTTTATACAGATAGAAATCACCAAAAATGATCAATTTTTAGTTTTAACAATTCAAAATAACACCTACCAATAACAGTATGTGGATATCTGAGTTAGATGTTTCACAGAATTTGAGCTATTGGCTGCCAATGCCACTTGACAAATTTGGGGCTGTCATAAATCTCTTTTCACAAGCAGTATTTTTTAATGATTCTCTAAGAGTTGTACTTTGCAAATGCCTTTAGAATTGCTATAATCTCTAGGGGAGGAGTCAACATGGTGGAGAAGTAGGGGGACCCAAAGTTCCCTCATCCCTCAAACACAGCAGTATTAAGGCCAGAAGACTGGGAATTCCAGGAATCTGGGCTACAGTGACAGAAACATCTCCAGGGACCCATGGGACAACTAGGCAGGCTATAGGTGTGTGATTGCAAACTAGGAGAGATAAAACGGGTGGCACAGGCACAGACGGGAGGTTTCCCCTGGGTGGAAAGACAAAAGGAAGAGAAAGGGAGGCTGTGGAAACGTAGGACTGTATTTGGACAAGAGAAAAACCACAGACCTGGGAACAGAAAAAAAAAAAGAAGGAACCAATTTCTACCTCATTCTAGGGTGGCAGGGCTTTCTCCAGACTGGAGCCACCCTGTGCACGCACCTGGGGAGGAGGGGAGCCAGCACCAGTCTCCGTAGCCAGCTCAGAGGCACAGTCAGAGACAGCAATCCTCTCCCTTGAATGCTGTGGGAAGAAGGCAAAAAGCCATTCCAAGAACAAAAGACTCTGCAGGTTCCTGCCAGCCAGAGGCCCCTTACCAGCTGAGCAGAGTAGTGCTACCCCAGAACTGGGGCGCAGAGCAGGATCCTTTAAGACGTCCAACAAACCTGCTCACTCATGCCCGCCTAGCACTGTGAGGAGCCAGAGGCCCTTTGTTGGCTTCTGGAGTGGCACTTCCCTGGAACCAGGGCACTTGGAGCGGGATCCTTTAAGATATCGGGGTTTGAATCCCAGCCAAGCACTTTGGAGGTGCAGGAGACTGTGGAGCACACTTGCCCAGCACAGTGAGGATGGCCTGAACAGAGTGGTTGGGGACACCCGGTCCAGGGGGAAAGAGACTGGGATATTGCCATTTTTCTCCCCATCACCAACAAGGTGGGGCTTCAGGGAACGGATGAGGGGCCCACAGTGGAGGCAGGACCACCTACACCAAACCACACCCCTCTGGGCCTGGTAACTGCATGTCTACCTGAGCAAGACTGACAATGACCAGACCAGACAGACCCTCCTCCAGACCAGCACTGCCACCAGTTCCAAGGCACCATCAGATACCAGTCCTGCATTTTTGCATTTTCTGATTTGATTCTTGCAATTCTTATTTTATATATACATATAAAATAATATATATCTTTTTCCTTCTTCCTTTTCTTCTGCTTATTCCTTCCCCTCTCTATTCTGGTTACTAAGGTTATTGAGTTGTTTAAGCAGACATTTTTAATCTATTCTTTTTACACCTCTTCTGTATCTCCTTCTTTATTTTCCTCTCTCTCTCTCTCTCTCTGGATTAAGCCGTCTAGTTTCTCTGATTCTCTGCCTAGTCAATTTTTTTTGTTGTTTGTTTTCTTTTTCCCTACCCGTCATTTCTCTTTTTGTATGGGATAGCCTTCTTCTACCACACCCCCTTTTCTTTTTTTTAAATTTTTTCCAGGGCTACTTCGATGAACAAATCAAAGTTTACCTGGTGGAAGGCTCAAACCACCACTACAAGTAGGAAGATAAAGCACCCAGAGTCACAACAACAGACATCACGCAACACACTCCAAAAACACCTCCTAAAGGACTAGGCCCTGGATAGTGTATGACCCCACTTTAATATAATAATGCTTCCAGGTGTAGGACACATAATAAGCTTTTAAAACACATATGGGGCGCCTGGGTGGCGCAGTCGGTTAAGCGTCTGACTTCAGCCAGGTCACGATCTCGCGGTCCGTGAGTTCGAGCCCCGCGTCAGGCTCTGGGCGGATGGCTCAGAGCCTGGAGCCTGTTTCCGATTCTGTGTCTCCCTCTCTCTCTGCCCCTCCCCCGTTCATGCTCTGTCTCTCTCTGTCCCAAAAATAAATAAACGTTGAAAAAAAAAATTTAAAAATTAAAAAAAAAAAAACCACATAAGGTACAGAAAACTACCCAAAATGAAAAAATGGAAGAATTCTCCTCAAAAGAAATTCTAGGAAGAAATGACAAGAGAGGAAGAAATGACAGCTAGAGATTTTAGATTAATAGTCATAAGATTAATAGCTGGGCTTGAAAAAAGTGTAGAAGACAGCAGAGAATCTATTGCTGCAGAGATCAAGGAACTAAGGAATAGTCACAATGAATTCAGAAATGCTGTAAATGAGGTTCAAAATAAACCAGACGCAGTGACATCAAGGATGGAGAAAGCAGAGGGGAGAATAAGTGAAATAGAAGATAAAATTATGGAAAATGATGAAGCCAAGAAAGAGATAAGAAAATACCACACCACAAGGGGAGAATTAGAGAACGAAATGATTCAATGAAACGTAGTAATATCCATATCATAAGAATTCCAAAAGAAGAGCAAGAAAAGGGGGCAGAAGGTTTATTTGAACACAATTACAGCTGAGAACGTCTCTAATTTGGGGAAGGAGGCAGACATCCATATCCAGGAGGCACAAAGAACTCCTTTCAGATTTAACAAGAATAAGTCTTCTCCAAGGCATTTCATAGTGAAATTGGCAAAATACAAAGATAAAAAGGTAATTCTGAAAGCAGCCAGACACAAACAGGCCTTAATCTACAAGGGTAGACACATAAGGGTAGTAGCAGACCTGTCCACTGAAACTTGGCAGCCCAGAAGGGAGGGGCAGGAAATATTCAATGTGCTGAATAGGAAAAATATGCAGCCAAGAATCCTTTATCCAGCAAAGCTGTTATTCAGAATAGACGGAGAGATAAAGGTTCTCAGACAAAAAATTAAGGAGTTCATGACCACTAAACCAGCCCTGCAAGAGATCCTAATGGGGACTCTGTGAGTGGAATGCTACAAAGACCACAAGGGACCAGAGACATCACCACAAGCATTAAACCTACAGATAACACAATGACTCTAAATCCGTATCTTTCAATAATGCTGAATGTAAATGAACTAAATGCTGCAATCAAAAGATACAGGGTATCAGAATGGATAAAAAAACAAGACCCATCTATATGCTTTCTATGAGAGACTCATTTTAGACCTGAAAACACCTTCAGATTGAAAGTGAGAAGATGGAGAACCATTAGCATGCTACTGGAAGTCAAAACAAAGCTGGAGTAGCCATACTTAGACAAACTAGATTTTAAACTAAAGGCTGTAACAAGAGATGAAGAAGGGCATTATATCATAATTACAGGGTCTATCCATCAAGATAAGCCAACAATCACAAATGTTTACACCCCCAACTTGGAGGCACCCAAATATATAAATCAATTAATCACAAACATAAGCAATCTTATTGGTAAGAATACAGTAATTGCAGGGGACCTTAATACTCCACTTACAACAATGGACAGATCATCTAGGCAGAAAATCAATAAAGAAATAATGGTCTTGAGGGGCACCTGGGTGGCGCAGTCGGTTAAGCGTCCAACTTCAGCCAGGTCACGATCTCGCGGTCCGTGAGTTCGAGCCCCGCGTCAGGCTCTGGGCTGATGGCTCAGAGCTTGGAGCCTGTTTCCGATTCTCTCTGTCCTTCTCTCTCTCTCTGCCCCTCCCCTGTTCATGCTCTGTCTCTCTCTGTCCCAAAAATAAATAAACGTTGAAAAAAAAATTAAAAAAAAAAAAAAAAGAAATAATGGTCTTGAATGATACACTGGACCAGATGGATTTGACAGATATATTAAGAACTATTCATCCAAAAGCAGAATACACATTCTTCTCAAGTGCACATGGAACATCCTCCAAGATAGATCATATACTGGGTCACAAAATAGCCCTCAATAAATATAAAAGAATTGAGATCATACCATGCATATTTTCAGATCGCAATGCTATGAAACTTAAAATCAACCACAAGAAAAAATTTGGAAAACCCCCAAATGCATGGAGGTTAAAGAACATTTCTTCAGAAAAAGAACCAAGCAATTAAAGAAGAAATTTAAAAATATACGAAAGCAAATGAAAATGAAAACATGACAGTCCAAAGGCAGTCTTAAGGGGAAAATACATTGCCATCCAGGCCTATCTCAAGAAACAAGAAAAATCTCAAACACAAAATCTAACCATACACCTAAAGGAACTAGAAGCACAACAGCAAAGAAACCCCAAAGCCAGCAGAAGAAGAGAAATAATAAAGATTAGAGCAGAAATAAACAATATAGAATCAAAAAAAAAAAAAAAAAAAACCAGCAGAACGGATCAATGAATTTAAGAGCTGGTTTTTTAGAAAAATGAACAAAACTGATAAACCCCTAGCCAGAATTCTCAAAAAGAAAAGAGAACCCAAATAGATGAAATCACGAATGAAAGAGGAGCAATCACAACCAACACCACAGAAATACAATTATTAGAGAATACTATGAAAAAGCATGCCAACAAACTGGACAACCTGGAAGAAATGGACAAATTCCTACACACCCACACACTACCAAAACTCAAACAGGAAGAAACAGAAAATTTGAACAGACCCATAACCAACAAAGAAATTCAATCAGTTATCAAAAATCTCCCAACAAATAAAAGTCCTGGGATGACTTCCCAGGGGAATTCTACCAGACATTTAAAGCAGAGTTAAATCTCTATCTTCTCAAGCTGTTCCAAAAAAACAGAAACGGAAGGAAAGCTTCCAGACTCATTCTATGAAGCCAGCATTACCATGATTCCCAAACCAGAGAACCCACTAAAAAGGACAATTACAGGCCAATATCACTCAGGAACATGGATGAAAAAATTCTCAACAAGATACCTGCAAATCGAACTCAACAGTATAGTAAAAGAATTATTCACCATGATCAAGTGGGATTCATTCCTGGGCTGCAGGGCTGATTCAATACTTGCAAATCAATCCATGTGATACATCACATTAATAGAATAAAGGATAAGAACCATATGATCCTATCAACAGGTGCAGAAAAAGCATCTGACAACATACAGCATCCTTTCTTAATAAAAACCCTCAAGAAATCGGGATAGAAGGAACATATATCATAAAAAGCCCATGAAAAGCCCATAGCCAATATCATCCTCAATGTGGAAAACCAGAGTTTTCCCCAAGATCAGGAACATGACAGGAACACGGCAGGAATGCACTCTCACCACTGTTGTTTAACATAGTGTTGGAAGTCCTAGCCTCAGCAGACAACAGAATGAAATAAAGGGTATCCAAATTGGCAAAGAAGTCAAACTTTCACTTTTCGCAGATGACATGATACTCTACATGGAAAACCCGTAAGACTCCACCAAAAAGCTGCTAGAACTGATACGTGAATTCAGCAAAGTCACAGGATACAAAATCAATGTACAGAAATCAGCTGCATTTCTATACATCAACAATAAAGCAACAGAAAGAGAAATCAAGAAATTGAGCCGATTTACAATTGCACCAAGAACCATAAAATACCTAGGAATAAACCTAACCAAAGATGTAGAAGATCTGTATGCTGAAAACTACAGAAAACTTATGAAAGAAACTGAAGACACAAAGAAATGGAAAAACATTCCATGCTCATAGATTAGGAGAACAAATATAGTTAAAATGTCAATACTACCCAAAGCAATCTACACATTCAATCCCAACCAAAATTGCACCGGCATTCTTCTCAAAGCTAGAACAAACAATTGTAAAATTTATATGGAACCACAAAAGACCCCGAATAGCCAAAGTAATGTTGAAAAAGAAAACTAAAGCGGAGGCATCACAATCCCAGGCTTTAGCCTCTACTACAAAGCTGTAATCATCAAGACAGTACGGTATTGGCACAAAACAGACACACAGACCAATGGAATAGAACAGAGAACCCAGAACTGGACCTACAAATACATGCCCAACTAATCTTTGACAAAGCAGGAAAGAGTATCCAATGGAATAAAGACAGTCTCTTCAGCAAATGGTGCTGGAAGAACTGGACAGCAACATGCAGAAGAATGAAACTGGACCACTTTCTTACACCATACACAAAAACAAACTCAAAATGGATGAAAGACCTAAATGTGAGACAGGAAACCATCAAAACCCTAGAAGAGAAAACAGGCAACAACTTCTTTGACCTCAACCGCAGCAACTTCTTACTCAACCCGTCTCTGAAGGCAGGAGAAATAAAAGCAAAAATTAACTATTGGGACCCCCTCAAGATAAAAAGCTTCTGCACTGCAAAGGAAACAATCAACAAAACTAAAAGATAACCGACAGAATGGAAGAAGGTATTTGCAAATGACTTACGGATAAAGGGTTAGTATCCAAAATCTATAAAGAACTTATCAAACTAAACACATGAAAAATAATTCAGTGAAGAAGTGGGCAGAAGACATGAATAGACACTTTTCCAAAGAAGACATCCAGATGGCCGACAGACACAAGAAAAGATGCTTAACATCACTCATCATCAGCGAAATACAAATCAAAACCACAATGAGATACCACCTCACACCTGTCAGAGTGGCTAAAATTAACTCAGGAAACAACAGATGGTGGCGAGGATGCACAGAGAGGATCTCTTTTGTACTACTGATGGGAACACAAACTGGTGCAGCCTCTCTGGAAAAGTGTGGAGGTTCCTCAAAAAATTAAAAATAGAACTATCCTATGACCTAGGCAATTGCACTACTAGAAATTTATCCAAAAGATACAGGAGTGCTAATTCATAGGGCCATTTATACCCCAATATTAATAGCAGTACTTTCAACAATAGCCAAATCATGGAAAGAGCCCAAATGTCCATCAACTGATGAATGGATAAAGAAGATGTGGTTTATACATACAATGGAATACTACTTGGCAAAGAGAAAGAATGAAATCCTGCCATTTGCAATGACACGAAAGGAACTGGAAGGTATTATGCTAAGTGAAGCAAGTCAGTCAGAGAAAGAGATATCATATGTTTTCACTCATAGGTGGAACTTGAGAAAATTAACAGAAGACCATGGGGGAAGGTAAGGGGAAAAAATTGTTTCAAACAGAGAGGGAGGCAAACACAAAAAAGACTCTTAAATACAGAGAACAAACTGAGAGTTGGTGGGGGGGGGGACAGAGAAGAGATGGAAATGAGTGATGGGCACTGAGGAGGGCACTTGTTGGGATGAGCACTGGATGTTGTATGTAAGCAATAAAGCACGGGAATCTACCCCCAAAACCAAGAGCACACTGTATACAATGTATGTTAGCTAACTTGACAATAAATATTAAAAAAAAAAAAAAAAAAAAAAGGGAAGAAAGAATTGCTACAATCTCCCTGAATAAGAAAGTAACACAACTAAACCCTTCAATTCCCTACTTTTCATAAGAAACATAAAACTTGGTGGTCTTGAGATAAAGAAGGCTGCTATCATATTAACCTTACTTTTGTACATTCCATTCAGAACCTCGAATTACTAAATGCTTTCTTCTAGTAGGTGCCTATCTTATGGCTGGGGGACCTAAGCCTCAGAGGTAGAGATCTAACAACGGAAGTAAGTAGCAAAAATCAGATCCAGATCTCACAACTGACCCCCAATGAGTTCAAATTCTTGGTATTAGATAGAATGTTTCAATTCTCAAAAAGACCATCTTAATCTATTAAAGCTCATCTTTACCTATCATTATGTTATATACCATACCTACTTTCACCTAAGGGCTGTTCCACTTTAAAAACATTTACCTTGGAATAAAGAACTCTATCTCTAAAGAAAATCACTTAATGGCATTCATGGTCATTCCATTAAACCTGACATTTATTATTTTATAAGACTCTCCAAGGCTTTTTAGTTCCAGACAGGTTATTTGTCCCAAAGGTACACTTTCTGGCAAAGTATGAATGCCCTACATGTTTTCTAGTGATTCCTAGCCTGTCAGTTGGCCACTGAATTAAATAAACCAAACCACTGTTTATTAACCTTATATTTTCCTGCTTAATGATTTAAGGCTTTACCTTTCTAAGTTATACTCTTCAACTTGCTGACTCAACAATCAACTTGCTAATACTATAGATTTACTTGCCTTAGAGGATAGTATTACACAACATTATTGCTAAAGATATTCCTCCCTTATCTCAAATCGCCATATCCAATCCATTAGCAAATGTTATAGATTTTACCTCCAAAATACCTCTCAAATTATTTCCATTTCTTTTCCTTTCCTCTGTCACACTTCTTAAGCCAGGTTATCCAGTATTCTCTGACCAAGAATACTTTTGATAGGGGCACCCAGGTGGCTCAGTTCATTAAGTATCTGACTCCTGATTTCAGCTCAGGTCATGATCTCAGGGTTCATGAGTTCAAGCCCCGCACTGGTCTCTGCTGACAGCACAGAGCCTGCTTGGGATTCTCTCTCTTCCTTTCTCTCTGGCCCTTTCCCACTCACACTCACTCGCTCTCAAAATAAATAAACTTAAGAAAATAAAATTTAATTTGAAAAAAAAAGCATACTTTTGATAATCCCCTAATAGGTCTCCCTGTCTTATACCTACAGTCCTCTATACAATGGCCAAAGTGCTCTTTTTTTTTCAACTTTTTTTTTTTTTTATTTTTTTTATTTTTGGGACAGAGAGAGACAGAGCATGAACGGGGGAGGGGCAGAGAGAGAGGGAGACACAGAATCGGAAACAGGCTCCAGGCTCCGAGCCATCAGCCCAGAGCCCGACGCGGGGCTCGAACTCACGGACCGCGAGATCGTGACCTGGCTGAAGTCGGACGCTCAACCGACTGCGCCACCCAGGCGCCCCCAAAGTGCTCTTTCAAACAGAAAAATCATACCAATTATCCCACTAAAATCCTTCCAGTACATTTTATTCCTTGTGCAAAGGAAAACCAAAATCTTTTCCATAATCTCCACAAGGTCCTTCATGATTTTGCCCCTGTCAATCTCTCCAATTTAACTCATAAAGCTCACTCATCGGTTCACTTACTCTTTTAATCCTTGTCTATACCAATCTTGATCATCATCAGGACCTGGAAAAAGACCTGATCCCTAGAGTCACCTTTTGTAAAAACTCTTACATGACCATTCTTACCTAACACAGCATTACCCCATCCTCCATACCAGTCACTGATAGCACTTTACACTGTTTAATTTCCTTCATAGCACTTCCCACTCTCAAATCATATTTTTACTTGTTCCCTTTTTTATTATCTATCTTGCCCCACTAAACCATCAGTTCCAAAAGTGTTAAACCTGGTCTGTCCTGTTCACCACATGTTCACACTGTCTGTCATATAGTACACCCTCAAAATTTATTTATTTCTCTTTCAACTCAATTACTGCCCCTTCCCTCCCCTCCTCCCCAAAAGAAGCCTTTATGGAAGTTATTTTCCCCACCAAAAAAAAAAAAAAAAAAAAAAAAAGAATTTTTATGGCAGTATAAAATTAAACAAGAAATCTTGAAGAGAATCTTTCAAAAAATGTTATTCTTTAAAACAAGTGACCTACCCCCAAATATATTTGAGATGGGTTTTTTATTGTTACTTATTAATGTAACTATTTATTCTTATTTTTAAGAAAAATATTCCTTTGCTCTTAAAAGGAAATACAAATCTGAAGAGTTAAATAGAGAAAAAAATCCATGAAAATGGCTTCATCATTCAACACAGAAGAAAATCTTGTCTCTTAAATGTACCCACTCCATTAATAAGCATGCTTATGAAGCTGCCAGATAGTTTTGAGTAGCAGAGTTTATCCACCGTCAAAAGGTGATGGTGGGAAGAAAGGAGAAACCAACATAACTAGCAATTTGAGATAAGATGGTTTCTGCTGGCTGGAGAATTCACCTAATATAGTATTTTATTCTTTTAGGTTCTGGAATTCTTCCAGACACACTTTAAACAAAAACAGTAAGAGAGGGAGGAAAATACAAACTCCCTAGGCAGGGGGATAAAGGGTTGTTTTGTTTTCTCTAAAACAAGAAATGACAGAATTGGAGCTTTATTGGCTGACATGACAAATTAAATACAATTTGTAAATAAAACAAAGTGATAAAACTCATCAAGGTGTGCCCATAAGGGAATAACACATTAAAATCAAGTAGTGATAATATTCTAACATTTACTTCCACCACTGAATAGGAAAAAAAAAAAAAAAATTTAAGTGAATTTGACACCTGAAAACTCTAATAAGACACTGACCAAATCTTAAATTCCAAGTATGAATATGGAAAAGTGTTGGAGTAATGCTGTCTTTAAAAGTCAGTATAACAAACCGTGTTTTTTGCATTATAGGAAAACTAATCATTCACTGACTTCTTTGAGGACCCATACTTCTATTTGGTAAACTTGGAAATTATTATAACTAATACCATGAAGACAACTAGGTACCAACTCTAGAGGGAATGGACTAATTTTGAAACAATTCAGCAGAAAACCTAAAGCCTGGTAACAAACATACATTTTCTATATGACAAATTATTAATACTCTTTGCTTAAAAAAAAAATCCCCAAGTATCTTGGGTACTCTCTTTAAAAACAAAAACAAATACAAATACAACTTCAACTATGAAAAGCACACTGAAATATACTTAAACGATCTGTCTGAAGAACAAGTATTTAGACATTGAGTATCTAACAAAAGGAGACCACCATTTCAAACAGAAATAAATATACATTATTTAATATAAACATATGTTGTCAAGTATCCTTTAACTGATTTATTCTTCGTAACCACTGTAAAGATTCAATACTTCCCATCTACAGCTGAGGAATCTGAGGCTCAGACAGGTTGAGCAGGTAACTCAAAGCCTCACAGCTGGCAAATGGAAAAAGAGAGTTCAAACTCAGGTGTTTCACACTTTCCAGTCAGCCATGATGCTCTAAGTGGAAATGAAAATAGACCAACAATATGCACAGTAACTCTGACCAAATTTTTTGTGCCAAAAATAGGGTGCAAGGTTTAACTAGAAACATATTTTCCTGATTTTAAGTTTATTTGGTTATTTTGAAAGAAAGAGAAAGCACACATGGGGGCAGGGTAGAGAGAGACAGAGAAAGAGAATCCCAAGCAGCCTCTGCGCTCAGCAAAGAGCCCAAGACAGGGCTTGATCTCACAAGTGTGAGATCACGACCTGAGCCGATATCAAGAGTCACACACTTAACCGAATGAACCACTCAGGTGCCTCTGTATTTTCCTAACTTTAAATTTCTATACTTGAAATGCAGCTCCAAAAAATCTAATTTAATAACCTACAAAAAAAATTTTTTTGATTCAGTAATTCTATTGATATTGATATTTAAAACTTGCAAAAAAAGAAGTTAATGCAGGTCTCAAGAGTCTAATTACTCTTAGGGCTATCTCCAAGAGCATGCTATCTCAAGGAAATCCTGTTTCCCCACCTATAAAAAGCAGTATTTGTGAAAAAAATCTTATTTAATTACACTAAATGCACATTTAGTGTTCTAAAGTAATCAAGAACAGAAGATACAGATAACAAACATTAATTTTTGAACAAAAAAAACCACAGTATCACCACTTTCTTAAGGGAAACCATTGAGAAGCTTAAAAGCTAAACAGTTAGACCTTAGAATTACAAATAACCTGGTATTACTCTTGTTTAGATAGCAATATAAACTGCAGTAAACCTCGAATCTACATAGAACAAGACCTGCAGACCTAATTATATACCAAGAATTATCTAAAAAACAGCCATGACTCCTTGACCTAAAATCCTACTCTTTCAAATTTCTCTTTGAAACTGATACAAAAGCAATACAAAAACAGGAAAATCCATATGCACAAAGGTATTTATTTTGGGGAGAAAAAAAAGCAATTAACCATCCTTGTGTTTTTTTATTAGAATATTAAATAACATTTAGAAATGTATAAACAGTTTATTTATGGTATCTTAAAATTAAAGAACAAGATAAAATGCTTATCACAATTAGATAAAAATAAGTTTTACAGCTATATAAAAATGTGTGTGTATAATACAAAAGTTTAAAAGGCAATTTACCAAAATAAGTTGAAAACTTACGTCCATGCAAAAAACTACACAAATAGTTTATAGTAGCTTTATTCACAATTGCCAAAAGTTGTAGCAACCACATGTTCTTCAATAGGTGAATAAACTATGATACATCAATACAACAAAACATTACTCAATTAAAAAAAAAAAAACAAGCTATTAAGTCATGCAAAGAAACTTACATAGAGGAAATTTTGCTAAATGGAAAGAAGCCATTCTAAAAGGCTACATACTATATGATTTCAAAGCTGACATTCTGAAAAAGGCAAAATTAGGGAGACAGTAAAAAGATGAGTGATTAACAGGAGTTCATGGGAAAGAGAGATGAATAGGTGGAGCACAGGACATTTTTAGGGCAGTGAAACTATTCTGTATGATCCTGTAATGGTGGATACATACACACATGTCACAACCCACAAAAAGAATAAACCCTACTGTAAACTGTGGAATTTAGTTAATATTAACATTTATATTGGCACATCAAACATAACAAACACACCATACTAATGAAAGATACTAATACTAGATGAAACTGGAGGAAATGAGAGGGTATATGGGAACTCTGTATTTTCCACTCAATTTTTCTAAAAACTTAAAATTGCTCGAAAAAAACACAAGGTACTAATTTTTTTAAAAAGAAACTTTGACAAAAACAAATATAAAAAAAATAAAATCATTCAGATAGAGTAGTGGATTAATCAGTGATATTTTTTCCTTTTAGAATTGGTTATTTTCATGTATTATATTTAGCAACACATCAGCCATGAAATATAATTCTAGCAATGTCTGAAGTAGCTGCCCAGTCCCCAAACAGAAATCAATTCATTCCTAGTTTTACCTACATAAAACCGCACACAAATTATCCATCTGTGATTTTTTTAATTGTCCTCAATTTGGAATAGAAAAAAAAGTTGAGCGGCAGCTTTCAACTATTACACCACATATTGAGGGGCAGAGAGGGAAGATGTGAGGAATCTATATAATTGCCAGCTAATTTCAGTCACTTAGTGACTACGAATGACTAATGATTTCAATGGAAAGTGAAGAATTTGATGTGAACAGTAGGGACATATGCCTCCCTCAAATTTTTAAGACTTTAGAAGAAATGTCTTAAACTTTTACTCATCTCTTACTTAGTTTATAATTACCAGAAAATCATCCACAGACTACAGCTCAACTGATGACAAGATACCACATAGTTATGATGAAAACCAATACTGAAAATAAATGTCCGACTTGGTCTATCACATTTTTCAAAGCTAGAGATTTATCTCAACACCACTTTAAAACTGTTTTCTATAGATAGGAATTTATACATCAATTTCTTAAAAGTTCAATATAAAGTCCAATCTAAATCATTGTAAACATTTCCAAAATCATTTTATTATCTGAGTTAACATGATCAGTTAAGTCATGCAAACATCACGAAAAATCTTACAATCTAATATGTTGCTTAAAAAGGAATCGACAGAGAGTGATATCAACAAGAAGGAACAGGAGTTTTCAGCACTCATTTCCCACAAAACAGCAATTTTGATAATTGCCCATGGACTAGAGTACCTTTGTGGGAACCCTGGAGTCCCAGAGAGGTCTCATAAGCTCTTTGGAGGAAAAAAATCTGCAAGTAAGTACACTGAAGAAAGTAAAAAGAACAGTTACAACTTCACCAATGGCATACTTTCCCTAAAGCAGCACAAATCAGTGCCAAGAAAGAATCCTTCCACCTGTGATTTCTACCACAGGGGAAAGTGAGAACAAAATGAGCACCCACTTCCCCAGATCTACAGGATGCTGCTCAGGGGCCCCTTCATTCTCATTCCACCCAGAACACTGAGACAAAGCAGGGAAGAGAAACAGGGCTCACAGCAACTAGGGCACAGAATTCAATAAAGTGCCATGGATGTCACTGACCACTCACAGGCTCCAGCAAGAGGCCTACCCACAAACCTCCTAAGACACATTACCTGAAGATAACCCCAACTAGGCCCCATGTGCCCCCAGCACTCCATGTGCTCTTCCCCAATGAAACCAGCTCACGCAAAACACGGAAAATCATAGACAAAGCAATCACAGACGGCTGGCTCAACTCTCCTGGACTGAAAGATGGTACATGGCCTTCAAAACTTCAGGGCACTGCCCTAGGAAAAAATAAATGGGAGCCTGTCAGTATAAACAACAAAATTGCTTTTTAAGGAAACTCAGTGACCTACAAGAGAGCACAGATAAACAACTCAATGAAATCAGAAAAAGACATAAAAACGAGAAGTTCAACAAAAATATAGAAATCACAAAAAATAATCAAACACTAATTCTGGGGCTGAAGAATACAATAAATAAAATGAAAACTGCAATAGAAAACTTCAAAAGCATGTTCAATCAAACACAACAAAGAATCTCTGAGCTCAAACATGTCATTTCAAATTACTGAGTCAGAGAAGAAAAAAGAAAAACAAATGAAAAACAATGAAGAAAACTTACAGGAATTATGGGCTACCCTCAAATGAACCAAAATACCCATAGTGGGAGTCCCAGAAAGAAAAGAGGAAGAAAAAAGGCAGAAAACTTATTTAAAAAACAATGGCAGAGAGGTGCCTACGTGGCTCAGTTGGTTAAGCGTCCATCTCTTGACTTCGGCTCAGGTCACGATCTCACGGTTTGTGGGTTCAAGACTCCAAGTCAGGCTCTGCATGGACAGCGCAGAGTCAACTTTGTATTCTCTCTCTCTCCTCGCTCTCTGCCCCTCTGCCATTCGTGCACATGCTCACACTCTCTCTCAAAATAAATAAATAAACTTTAAAAAAAATTAACGGAACAATGCCTGAAACTTCCCATATTATGGGAAGGATATAGACCTCTAGATACTTGAGGCTCAGAGGTCCCAAAATAGGGCTATCCTAAAATGATTACACAACAACACATTATAACCAAATCTCAAAAGTTAAAGACAAAATGAGAAGTTCGAAATCAGAAAGAGAAAAGCAACTCATGATATACAAGGAAACCTCCATAAGGCAATAAGCAGATTTCTCAGCAGAAACTCTGCAGGCCAAGAGAAAATGGGATGACATATTAAAAATGCTAAAAGAAAACAAAAACAAAAAACCATCTTCACCAACAATACCCAGCAAAACAGTCCTTCAAAAACAAATGAGAGATAAAGACTTTCCCAAACAAAAGCTGAGGGAGTTCTTCACCACCACACCTGCCCTACAAGAAACGCTAAAAAGAGTTCTTCAAACTGAAATGAAAGGATACTAATTAATAACATGAAAACATATGAAATTATGACACTCACTGGCAAAGGCAAGTATAGACTCAAATACAGAATACTCTAATAGTGTAATGATGTTGTGGGCATCACTTTTAACTTTAAAAGTTATAAAACAAAACTATTAAAAATAACTCTAGAAGCACCTGGGTGGCTCAGATGGTTAAGTGTCAATTATATTAATATGTAATATTAATATATATTAATATTAAGTGTCAATATATATTAACATGTAATATTAATATATATTACATATAATTATAATAACTGTTAATAATTACTTGACATTATGTTCAGTAAAATAAGCCAGACACAGATCAACAAATATCGCATGAGCTCACTTAACATTTGTCATCTAAAAAAGTCAAACTCAAAAAACAGAAAGAATGGTGGTTGCCAGGGGCTGGGTAGTACAGGACACAGAGAGAGGTTAATCAAAGGGTGCAAAGTTTCAGTTACACAGGACGAGTAAGTTCTGGAGATCTAATATACAACACGGTGATTACAGTTAATAATGTTGTATTGTATACTTGAATATTGTATACTTGAATACTTGTATACATACTTAACACTGTATATTAAGAGGGTAAATCTTAAGTGTTTTTACTAGACAGATAGATAAGGGAGGGGGAGGTAACTGTCAGTTGATAGATGTGTCAATTACTGGACTGTGGTAACCACCTTACAAAATGTGTATGTGTGTATACATATAAATATAAAGCTAGAGGAGGGCAGAGAACAAATCTACATAGCAGGACTGGTCACAACGGGTGAAAAGCTGAAAGAACAGACGAATGGATAAACAAAATGTGGTATAATCATAATATGGATTATTCTTCAGCCATAAAAAGAAATGAAATTCTAATACATGCTATAACATGAACCAATGTTGTAAACATTATGCTATGTACTAAATAAACCAGACCAAACACAAAAGACAAATATTGTATGGTTCCACTTACATGAGGTTACTGGAATAGGCAAATTCACAGAGACTGAAAGTAAAACAGAAGTTACCAGAAGGAATGGAAAGGAAGGAGTAGGAGTTATTAATTGGTACATATTTTTTTTAGGATGATGAAAAAGTTCTGGAAATGGTGGGGATGGTTACACAACATGTAAATGTATTTAATGAATTGTACACTTAAAAAAGGGTTAAAATGGAGACATGTGGGTGGCTCAGTCAGTGTAGCGTCCGACTCAACTTCAGCTCAGGTCATGATCTCACGATTCAGGAAATCAAGCACTGCTTTGGGCTCTGCGCTGACCTATAGAGCCTGCTTGCAATTCTCTCTTTCCCTCTCTCTGCCCCTCCCCCAACTCGTGCTCACTTTCTCCCTCTCTAAGTAAACATTTTTTTAATGGTTAAAATGTAAATTTTATTTTTTTCACAATAAAAAAAAAAGTAATGAAGTACTGACACATGCTACAACATTTCTCCCAAAAAAAATGTTCAAGGTTTTATAGAGGGGGTTTGCCAGTCACAATAGATGAAAGGTATTCTGTGCAAAGAGCATATGCAAACAAGAATAGTAAGGTCTATTCAAAAATTAGAGGACAAGGGACAGATTCAAGATATACTCAGTAGAGAAATATCAACACTGGATGACTGATTAAATGAGGGTCAATGAAGAATACAAAGACATTAGATGACTCAGGTTTTTTGCTTAGGCAGTTAAGTGTATTTAGAGAATACCATTCATTGAGATGAAGGGATGTTAAAGGGGAAAGTAATGAATTTGTTTTTGGAAATGAAGTTTGAAGTAACAAATATTCAGCTGATATCAGGAAGCACAAATTAAGAAAAGAGAATAAGCTTGAAAATAGTACTGGGTGTTACCAGTAACAAAAGTGATCTAACATAGTTACCAGCCTAACAACAGTGGCCAAAATCCTTTAAAAAGAAGTGAGGGACAAAAATGAAAGTGAAGAATCCAGGAGAATACCAAATATTACATGATGGACTGGAACCTAGATCTCTTGACTCCCAGGCAAATGTACTAACACCAGGTTGCCTTTCTAATGGAAAAGCAATGGAAAATTTTAAATTCCCACTTCATAGACTTCACTTTCCCTTCAAATAATACTGCATAAAGTTATTACACTGCTTAAAAACACCGAGGTTACTTACATGTACCTCAAAAGCAATTTTTTCTACCTGAAGAAATTGCTAACTTAATTGTTTGACACTTCAGGTCTAGAAATATAACTCTATTCTAGGAAATGTATTTTTTAAAAAACAATAGTTTGCATGTTGCATAAGGGCAAGGATTCCTGTTTTGTTCACTGCTGAAACACAAATTGCAAGATATACAGGAGACATTCAATATAGGTTTCTTGAATGAACGAATAAATGTCCCATTCTCTAGGGGGACAAATGGAAAAAAGAAAAGGATTTAAAATTATTTATATTTAATCATAAGTTGGGCTTGTTATTAGATATTAGTATGATGTATTACTTCACCTATTTTGTGATTTTGATTTTTATGTTGCCCTCAATTTTAAAAGAACAGGCAAGATGTGGAAAACAGTATGGTAGTTCCCTCAAAAAAATTAAAAATAGAATCACTATATGATCTAGCAATTCTATTTCTGGGTATACACTCAAAAGAATTCAAAGCAGGGTCCAGGAGAGACATTTATACACTCATATTTATAACAGTGTTACTTATAACAGCTAACACATGGAAGCAACCCAAGTGTCTTATCAATGAATGAATCAATAATATAGTCTATACATACAAAATACTTAGCCTCAAAAAGGAAGGAAATTCTGATACACACTACAACCTGGATGAACTGTGGCATTTTGCTAAGTGAAATAAGCCAATCACAAAGAACAAATGCTACATGATTCTACTTGTATGAGAGAACTTATTAAAGTAGCCAAAATCACAGAGAGAGAAAGTAGAATGATGGTATCCAGGGTTTGGGGGGGGGGGGGGGGGGAGAGACAGGGAATTACTGCTTAATTTATAGTTTCCATTTTGTAAGATGAAAAGAATTCTATAGATAAATGGCTGCACAAAATGCACAACATGACTGCACATTTTAAAAATGTGTAGTAAAAAAGACAGTAAATTTTATATACATTTTACAATTTTTTAATTGGGGAGAAAAAAAACAATCCCAAAAAGTAATACACTGTATGATTCCATTTTTATGACATCCTTGAAATAACAAAAATACAGAAATGGAGAACAGACTAGTGGTTGTCAGGACTTAAGGAAGGCATAGGAGTGAGAAGTGGATACGGTCATAAAAGGTCACCATGAAAGATCCTTGGGGTAACAGAATTGTTCTGTATCTTGGGGCGCCTAGGGGGCTCAGTCAAGCGTCTGACTGTTGATTTTGGCTCAGGTCATGATCTCACAGTCGAAAGATCAAGCCCCATGTGGGGCTTTGCGTTCAGCGTGGAGCCTGCTTAAGATTCTTTCTCTGCCCCCTCCCTGCTCTCTAAACTAAATTTCAAAATTAAAAAAAAAAATTGTCCTGTATCTTAAAAATGTCAATATCACAAAAAGAAACAACAATGTCAGTATCATGATTACAATATTACACTAGATATAGTTTTGTAAGATTTTAGCAGTGGGAGAAACTAGGCAAAGTGTATGGGGATCTCTGTATCATTTCTTACAACTGCACATCCACCTACAATTATCTCCAACAGAAAAGTTTAATTCAAAAAAAAGAGAGAAAGCAGGCAAGTCCAGCTCCACAGTTTTATACATAATACTCCACACCAGAAATTTCAATGCAAGGAGTGGAAAATCATGCACATAGTTTCCGATAAAAATACATACCACGATGCTAATAGCACCTGGGTAGTAATTTCTAAAAAAAAAATCTCATCAATACATTTCACCAAATAATGGCGACCATAATGATAATAAAAACAAGAGTAACAGGTTCCTCAAAAGTTCCTCAAAAAGGTAAACAGAATTACTGTGATTCAGCAATTCCACTCCTGGACATATACTAAAAATTGAAAACAAGATTTCAAATAGATACTTGTATACCAATACTCCCAAGAGACAAAACATGGAAACTCTACTAGCATCCATGGACAAATGAATGGATAAACAAAATGTAATATAAACACGTAATGAAATGGGGTGCCTGGGTGGCTCAGTCGGTTAAGCGTCCGACGACTTCCGCTCAGGTCATGATCTCCAGGTTCCTGAATTCAAGCCCCATGTCGGGATCTGTGCTGACAGCTTGGAGCAAGGAGCCTGCTTCGGATTCTGTGTCTCCCTCTCTCTCTGCCCCTCCCCCATGCGTACTCTCTTCCTCTCTCTCTCTCCTTCTCAAAAATAAAACATTAAAAATTTTTTAAAAACATACAATGAAATATTAAGCTATTAATAAATAACAAAAGAGGATTAAGTTTGGATTCATGGTACAATTGACAGAACACAGATTATCAGGGCTAGTGAGAGGGGCTAATGGCGAGTTATTGCTAATGGTTAGTTTTTGTTTTAGGTGATTCAAAAGTTTTGGAATAGATACTGGTAAAGGTTACACAACATTGTAAATATATTAAACACTAATGAAATATAAACTTAAAAATGCTCAAAATAGTAAACTTCATATGTATATTTTATCACAGTAAGAAAAATGGTAATAGCAACTATAGCTTATTTAGTGCTTACGATACACCAGGCACTGTGTCTTTTAAGTAATATACAAGAATTAAGTCAGTTAAAACTCTGTGAGATATGAGATGGGTACTATCAATCCCCACTTTATAGATGAGGACATAAAGCAAAACAGTCTGAGTAACTAACACACAACTAGTAACTGGTGAGCTAAAATTTCAATCTAGTGCTCTAGTGCTCATTCCTGGTGCTCTTATTAATCAATGCTACTTCTATAGTTTTATTAATAAATAATTAATATTAGCAAAGAGAAAGCTCAATTCACTGATCCCTACTTGGGGAATAAATGAAAAGAAATTTTAAAATTGTAAGTCAAATTACCATTAAAAATTGGATGAATAAAGAAAATAGAAATATATTTCAAAAAAACATGCTCAGCTTAGAGCCCATAAAGTCCACAGCCTGTAAAATATAGAAAAAAGGTACCAAATTAAAGTTTTAAGAACTGTGAAATAAGATGTCAAGGCTGCAATCCAGAAAAATATACTACAGTACTGCATTGCCTCTTTGCTAATAAACTTTTTATTGATGTAAAAAATACATTCAAGAAAGCACACAGAGTTCACAAAGATCACAAAGCATAAATGTCACATAACCAGCAAGGAACAACATTCTAGTATCCAGAGGACACCTCTCCCCCATCACTGTACCGTTCTGTAAGTATTAATTTTAAGAGATCAACCACTTTCCCTGCAGTTAGTGTGACAGAAATCTTCCATCCGAATTCTGTAAAAACTTAAGCCAGTCAAGTAACACACATCAGTACTTCATTGATAGTGGTTAAAAAGGAAAAAGCTAGGGTTCAAAAGAAAATCTAGCACCTTTAATATCCTTACTGATCCTACTGATGGAATAAACTATTCCATCCTAAAAAATAATCCCATTCCATTAGTTGAACAACTAAATCTGAACAATTTGTATCCACTATATTTTACTTCACAATGAAGTCTGAAAGAGGAGGTAATAAGGGACACAACATACCAAAACTTCCATGTAGAACATTTTGTACCATTCAGGTTTCCAATGAAGGAAAAGCATGAATTTGATATCAGGAATCTCATTAACCATGCACCAACTTCAAAGGCATACCTCAGTGTGGAATGATAGACCACAGAATAGTTTCAGTATACAACTTTCCAGTCACTTTGAAATTGGCTACTTTCACCTTAGAGGAAGCCAACAAAAACCTGGGGACATATTTGGCAGCCTGTCCTCTACCACTGAATAATCTAATTATAGAACTAGAAAGTGATGCTCCTAGATTTCAACTATTACACCCTACTCACTGTGTCCCAACTAATACAAAGAGACACTGCACTACTGGCCCTCAGAATCTGAAGACTTAATATACTAATTTTTAACAACTTCAAAGGTCCATGGCAGATGGCAAATTAATGTGTAAAAGAGTCAACAATCTCCATGTCATGCATAGTTGTGAGAACTGAATAAGTTAACAGAGGCAAAGCACCAAGAATTAACTTAAATCATGCCCTGTGAGGTTGGCAATAGAATGAGATCACTAGTGAGAAAGCCCAGCTAAATACCACACACCAAGTAGCAATAGTCATATTTGAAGATTGTGAAGTTTCTGGTCACAACAAACACTAATGACAAACCAGTATTAAAAAGACACCTTAGGGGTACCTGGGTGACTCAGTCATTTAAGCACCCGACTTGGGCTCAGGTCATGATTTCATGGTTCAGGAGTTTGAGTCCCGCGATGGGCTCTGTGCTGACAGCTCAGAGCCTGGAGCCTGCTTGATTCTGTCTCTGTCTCTCTCTCTCTCTCTCAAGAATAAACATTAAAAAAATTTTTTTTAATTTAAAAAACCACCTTAATGCCATTTCATTAAATTTGTGCATTTCTTTCTGCCATTTTTTTATTTGGAAGATGAGGTACCCATAGTATACAAAAGAATTAGCTAAGTATAAATGTAGTGTTTAAACTAAATGGCGGAAGCCCTAGCTTATAATCACATAATGAAATGCAAAAGTATGGAAATGATAACTAACCAATACCTACTCTTCTCTCACTAAGCAATATAAAGAATCAAACCCAATACATGATTTCAAAATATGTGATGGGTTCAATTCTTTATACCAAGTGGAAATCATTCAATAGATTCTCAAAGGTCTCCAAAGATGAGGCTCTCCCACAAGCATTTCTTCAAATATTTGATACTCCTTAAGGTCTAGAAATCCATAGTATTCAGGATGAATATCAAAAGACATCATCATTTTAGTTTTCCACAATGATAATATCCATTAGTTTGCTGCAAATCATTATTGTTAATTCAACTTTGACCAATCCAGGCTAAATAATTCTTATTCATTAAGCTTTTCCATAAAGGACTCATTTTTTAATTTCTGATCATTTCCTGGAGACTTTACTAGACTCTACCCAATTTTTTCATATCCTATCTAGCATAAGAAGCTCAAAATTAGATACAATATTATTAAAATGTTTACATAATACTCTTCACAATTATTACCATGTGATATGTGATGCAACATATACCTATAAAACATTATTTAGGCACCAAAGAACGTAATAATAAGACCTGTCATAATACACTCAGCAAGTCCTACTAATTCAGTCTTCAAAACATAGTCCAAATCTACCCATTTCTATTACTTTCTGGTTTCAGCCAGAAAATAAAATCTCTCACCTGTCCTAATACACTAGCCTATAAAGGTCTCCTTGGTTCCATCTTTGTTACCCAACTATCCCCATTCCTTATGCTTTAGAATCCAGAATCCACTACTCACACAGCAGTCACAGTGATCTTTATCAAAAGGCACCCCCTTGTTTTGAGCCCTCCAATAACTTTCCTTTATAACTAGAAAACCTTTATCCTGGCTTACAAAACCTTAATTGATTTTAGCCCTACCTTTGACCTCTTCTTGTACCACTGTCCCCCTTGCACACTACATTGCATCCACTGACCTGTCTGTTCCTCTAACACTCCAAAAGCTCAAAGGGCTTTATGTCACCAGGTTTCCCAAACCCTGGAATGCTCATCCCTCTGATCACCCCCATTGCAGGCTCCTTCTACACATGCTGATCTCAATTTAAAAGTCACCTACTCAAAGAATCCTTCTGTCTACACAATCTAAATTGGCACCTCCTAACTCAACTTATTCCTTACCATATGACCTTTTTTAATCTCTTTCTTGTCTGTGAGATTTTTGTTTACTACTGCTCTTTTCCCATTAGAATGAAAGCCCCTGAGAGAACAGACATTGTCTTCTTTATTCCTATATTCCTAGCACCTAAAACAGCAACTGGCACACACTAACTATTCAAAATAAGTATTTGCCAAATAAATGTATAGGGAATTACTACTCAAAGTTTGTAAGAAGTTCAGGGGCAGAAATTAATTTCCCTGACCTCCCCAGGCTCCTAACACTAACTCCTTTATTCTTATTAATGTTTTTATTATAGCACCTGTCACAATTTACTGCATTTATCCATTTACATGTTTGCCTTCCCTTCCTGGAAACTTCTTAGGGTCAGAAAACCTTTAGAATCCATTTTTGTTTCATAACACGGATGCAAAGTAGGAACTCAAAACCTTTGTTGGGTGTGTAGGTGGAGGAGAAAGAGGAGGAGTACTTACTACATGCAAAGAACATTTCTCATGAATTATCTCTTTAATCTTTACAACAATTCTGGGGGATAGGTACAATTATTTCCTCCATTTTGGAAATGACAAAACCCCCAGGAAACTTCTAAATAACTTGCCTGAGTTAACTATATTTACAAGTGGCAAACTAACCCACCTAATCAACCTACTCTGCCTAACACCCAAGTCAATGCTCTTATTCACAACCCTCTGTTTCCATGAAACATAAGCTCTACTAAATGCATACTACTTAAATGCCAAAATCAGGAGTTTGAACACTGATAATATGTTGTACTTTACAACAACGTTGAAAATATTAAGAAACAGTCAAAAAATAGGGAAAAACATAGAGCCTTGCTACATACCAGAACCAATGAAACGACTGATTAAAATTGGAATTCTTCCCCAGACACTCAAAACATTTCTGAGTAGAAAAATGTCAATAAAACAAAACTGGAATGGGGGGGGGGGGGGGAGGAAGTGACTGATAAAATGGGAAAGGTTCCCAACATATACTACTGATACAGCCCTTAAGAAAATGGTACAGCTGACAACTAAGAAGAAGAAATACCTCAATTTTTAAGATAAGCATTCTCAAGCCTTCATGTTCATAAAACCTTAACTGCTATAAACACAAAGAAACATTTCAAATCAAACAGTTTATTTTTTAAAATTTACTTTGAATAGGGGAGCCTGGGTGGCTCAGTTGGTTAAGCATCTGACTTCAGCCCAGGTCATGATCTCACAGCTCGTGGGTTCGAGCCCTGCATCAGGCTCTATCTATGCTGACAGCTCAGGGAGCCTGTTTTAGATTCTGTGTCTCCCTCACTCTTTTCCCCTCCCCCACTCACACTGTCTCTCTCAAAAATAAAAACATTAAAAAAATATTTTTTTTAATTATTTTGAATATATAAAGACAGGCAACACTTGGAATCATTTACACTACTTTTTTTTTTTTTTTGCCCTAGCATGAAGTAGGCCAACTTTTAAGTAAAATCACATGGAACCTGTTCTAACTGCCATATCCCACTTGACCAACTTTCTTGAGGGGAAAAAAAAAAAAATCCCATCATCATGTGAATGACAGTTGGGGGAAAAGTCAGTGGAGCAGACCACACAACTGGCCTATTGTTATGCCTAATGCAAATCTTCCTATAAAGATTTCTAAAGTTATAAAAAGATGCCAACTGTTATTTGCTGCACTGCTACTTTATAGGCCTTTCCACTAGTTATCAAGTCCACTTTGGCATAAAAAATCCTTCAGGAATGTTTGCAAAAATTCACAGAACTGTACCTCTAAAAAAAGGGTGAATCTTATAGAGTGTAAACTATACTCAATAAATTTGACTTTTTAAAAAGCTAAACCATAAACATGACCAAAAAAGTTTCTACTCCTCAGTAAAAAAAAAATCTGAATTTGTTTTGTCAAATTCCCAAAATATAAAGTCAAGTTCTAAGCCTTTAAGAAACAGAATTGGAGGGAAGACACTGGACTTATGCTATATGTATTATATACTGTACCATTACAATAAAGTAAGCTAGAGGAAAAAAAAGGTTATTAAGAAAATCATAAGAGAAAATACACTTACAGTACTGCACTACAAAAAATTCACATATTAAGTAGACCTGCACAGTTTAAACCCATGTAGTTCAAAGGTCAACTATATTCTGAAGTTTCAAGTATCAAGATGTCAATGGAACACCTGCTTATCTGGTTTCCAAAGTCTGTGGATATTAACCAGCAATGCAAAAGACAGAAATCTGTTTCCTCAAAGTGTATCCTTAAACTGCACACCAGTTCTACTACAAAAGTGGTTGAGAAAAATGACATGGGTGAGATCTACAAATATGTTCTGTATCTATCTACTCCTCTAGGTTGTACTTCTGAATCAAGTAATCGCTCAATCATTTCCTCTTGCCCAGAAGTCACAAACTTGAACATGTGAAACAGCCTGAGTAAAGACAAAGGCTGTTACTGTGTTGAACCAAAACTGCTTAAAAGATTAACAATTCAAATTCTAAAACACACTGTTAAATGGTGCTGTAATAACTGATTATGCATATAAAAAATTAGATTAAATCTGTAGTAACTGATTATGCATATAAAAAATTAAATTAGATCGCTGCCTCGTATTATATAAAAATACCTTTTTTTTTTTTCAGGCAAAATATTCAAAACATTTTTTCAAAAACTTTTAGAAAGAGGGGCGCCTGGGTGGCGCAGTCGGTTAAGCGTCCGACTTCAGCCAGGTCACGATCCGTGAGTTCGAGCCCCGCGTCAGGCTCTGGGCTGATGGCTAGGAGCCTGGAGCCTGTTTCCGATTCTGTGTCTCCCTCTCTCTCTGCCCCTCCCCCGTTCATGCTCTGTCTCTCTCTGTCCCAAAAATAAATAAAAACGTTGGAAAAAAAAAATTAAAAAAAAAAAAAACTTTTAGAAAGAAATATGGAAGACTCTTAATGACCTTGGGGTATGGAATAGATTTCTTAAGACACAAAGGACACAAATAAGGAAAATGGTAATAGATTTAATAATCATTTATATTCAACAAAACCATCTAAAAAGTTAACAAATAAACCACATAGCTTGGAAGAAAATATTTGCAATTCATTTAGCAGACACAACTAAAATATTTAATAAGCTCCTATAATCAATTTAAAAAGACAAAGGAATAGGCAGGACAGGTAGCAGATAGTCAATTCAAGAAATGGAACTTGAATAGTCACTCAACAATTGAAACATGTTCAATCTCATAATTAATCAAGAAAAATAAAGATGATATGATACTTTTCTGTAAAAATATCATCTGATTTGTAAACACATAAAAAAATCTGGCAATGCCATGGATCCTAATGATTTGGAAACAGCAAATTCTCATATTCTCGTGCTAAAATAAAGTGGCACAATTTGGGAGGATAATTAGGCAATCTATGACATAGTTAAAAGTTCCCATAATCTCCATAATCTCCAACCCAATAACTTCATTTCTGGGTAATTTTCACTTCATTTCAAACTTAGTAACCACAGGGGCACCTGGGTGGCTCAGTCAGTTAAGTATCCGACTTCAGCTCAGGTCATGATTTCCCAGTCTGTGAGTTTGAGGCCTGCATCAGGCTCTGTGCTGATAGCTCAGAGCCTGAAGCCTACTTTGGATTGTGTCTCCCTCTCTCTCTCTGTCCCTCCCAGCTCAAGCTCTGTCTCTCTCTCTCTCTCTCTCTCTCTCTCTCTCTCTCTCTCTCTCTCTCTCAAAAATAAACATTAAAAAAAAATTGTAATAAACTTAAAAAAAACACTTAGTAACCACATAGATACACATACACAAAAAGAAACAAAATTTTCACAAAACATTTTATCCATACTGCCTGTAATACAACCTAATACTTTTCTATCCTATTTTAATTCCTGATTAAAACTGATTTCAGAACCCATTAATGGCTTCCAACATGCAGTTTAGAAAACCTGCCAAAGAGCTGAAATATGTGCACAAGGATGCCTAATCAGGAATGTTCAACGTAGCATTGTTTTTAAAAGAGGAAAAATTGGAAACAACCTAAATACCTATCAACATGATAAATTAAAAATGGATGTATTCATATAATAATGTAATTGTACCCCAGATAAAAGTGATGACTATAATTAGGCTGAACCACAGGAAACTGTCATTCTTGTAGGTCAAAAATGGTAATGTATCAACAGTTTCATATGAATCTAAAAGACATGTTTCATGGGGTGCTTGGGTGGCTCAGTTGGTTAAGCCTCCAACTTCAGCTTAGGTCATGATCTCATAGTTCATGAGTTCCAGCCCTGCATGAGGCTCTCCACATCGGGTTCTACGCTGTCAGCACAAAAGCCCAATTTGGATCCTCAGTCTCCCTATCTCTCTGCCCCTCCCACACTGTCATGCAGGCTCGCTCTCTCTCTAAGATAAATTAAAAAAAATTAAAAATAGGGGCACCTGGGTGGCTCAGTCGGTTGAGCATCCGACTTCGGCTCAGGTCATGATCTCGCGGTTTGTGAGTTCGAGCCCCGCATCGGGCTCTGTGCTGACAGCTCAGAGCCTGGAGCCTGCTTCGGATTCTGTGTCTCCTCCTCTCTTTGCCCCTCCCCTGGTCATGCTCTGTCTCTCTGTCTCTCAATAATAAATAAACGTTAAAAAAAAAATTTTTTTAAGTAAATAAATAAAATACAGATATTTCATGAAAAACAAGTTACAGAATATGCAGAACATTGTTTACATCAAGTTTGAAAATATGCAAAACAATATTATGATCTGTTTATAAACGTTATTTCTATGCAGTTATTACATAAAAATAGGCATTAGGAATGATCAACACCAAATTCATGATAATCATTACTTCTGTAAAGAGACTGAAATGTAATCCAAGAAGGTGCTTCAACTGTATGTGCAATTTTTTTCTTAAAAAAATGGAAATGAGAAAAATGTTAAGATTTAATACAGCTGTAGAGTAGATACATGAATGTTAATTATATTGGTCTCTGTATTCTGAATGTTTGAAGTATTTTGAAGAAAAAAAAAATCTGTTAGCCAAATAAAAAACACATGTGCAGCCCAAATTCAAACCAAACCCCATAAAAAATTTCTTCCATTGGCTTGAAATGCTAATGCTTGGTCCTAGCCCTTTAACTAGGGCCTCTAGCAAAAACAAACAACAAACAAAAAATTAAAGAAACAGCTTTTTATGTAATTCCCATTTTAAACAGTTCTTTAAAATCTGTCAAGAAAAGATTTACCCCTGGAAAATTGGTCTTATTCCTCCTTCCAGTTTAGTGCTATGTATTTTACCATATTTCCATTTTTACCTTTGCTGCCAAGAAAACCCAAATCCAAATTTTATTCTTAGTCATTGAATTATGCTTCCTCCTTTTCCTCCTTATATTTTATTACATTTCTGGATGAAAATGGATATAAATAAATTCCAAGAAAATAAAAGTAACCCTCTTGTTCCAACATGCTAAACAGTTTTTACTACCACCACTTTCTTCCCTGACCCAAGGAATATACAGATACAATTATGTATACATGCTCACTAAAGTAAGATTTCAGAGCACATAGGATTAAAGTGAATATGCTGCCAGTGAAAAATAATCAGCAATATACTAACAAAAAAATGCATACAAAAGGCCTAGCTGGCCAAAATTTAATAAGGTAATTAAGTTTGTCTCTTCGAGACCATATGCTTTATATGCTTTGTTTTCTAGCACATAACGTGGAAAATACAGAAGTCCAAAAAGAATATGCAATACTGTAAGTCAGCTATTAAAAAAATCTTATTGTTCTGTGCTCTTACATCAAAAAACTTCAATTGTCCTTTCCCACAGTTATTTTACCCATGTCTGAAGACATTCTGGCGGTTTCCAGAATTTAGCTTCACTTTTCCTTCTGTCTGGACGCTTAAAATGTCTAAATCAGGCTATATAATCACTAACCAGCATACATCCCTTCTAACGCATGGTATACTACAAAACAGAAAAATCAAAACCATGGGTCACGTGAAACAAATCCTCTATTTAATCCATTTAACTTCCAAAACTGAATACTAAATGTACTTATTAAATAGATTAGGTTAATTATTCCTAACAAACAGGTTCTAGGATATCAATCAGCCTTATTTCATTTTAGAATTAAAAGAGGAGATAAAGCTGCAATTTTTCAAGTTTGTATTTCACAAAGACTTTGAAAAGGTTATTTTTAACAGAATTGAAGCACTTCACTTAGCAAAAGAATACAATCCAGTTTAGGTTTTAAAAAGACCATTTACTCCCTACTTGCTATACACCAGGACTGCTGTTTGATATAAAGAAAGCTATCCTCTCTTTACCCTCAAGAAATATACAATCTACTGGCCATCACTCAGATTTTTTTAAGAGGGGTGGCAAAATCACACTGCTTTCAAGGGCTAAGTAGGAAATCTTAATAGATGAACAGATCTAAGAAAGTACTAGGAAGAATAACTACAGAATGTAAGCACCACCTAAAATAATTCTAAATCAACTTCAATGCAAATCTCAGTAGAGATTTTCAAACTGCAACCAAATAAACCCAGCAAAGAACTGGCAAAGTGGTGACATTTATGGCACCCATTGGTCACTGCTACCCAGAACATCTAGACAACTTTCCTCAAGAGTTGAAAGATCTGCTCTCCTACAATTACACTATCTTGAACACAGATCTTCCAATAACATTTTGCAAATCTTTGATCTCTGGGAGAAGAATCTGATCAACCCATCAAGTTTGCTTTTTTCTTTTTGAGAGAGAGAAAGAGAGCAATTAAGAGAGAGAGAGCACACAAGAGTGAGCAGGGAAGAGGCAGAGGGTGGAGAGAGAGAATCTTAAATCTATATGCCTAGCACAGAGCCAATGTGGGGCTCAATGTCATGACCATAAGATAATGACCTGAGCTGAAATCAGGAGTTGGACGCTTAACTGCCACCCAGGCACCCCACTACTGTTCTTCTTTTAACTTCTACATTGCCATATAAGCTTCTAAGATTTTATACACTCATTTGTAACAGAATAGAACTGTGAAATACTGGGGCACCTGGGGCACCTGGGGCACCTGGGTGCCAGTTAGTTAAGCATCCAACTCTTGATCTCAGGGTTGTGAGTTCATGCCCCTCATTGGACTCTGCACTGGCCATGAAGCCTCCTTAAAAACAATAAAAGAGGGGTTTTGGGTGGCTCAATCGGTTAAGTATCAGGACTTGGCTCAGGTCATGATCTCACAGTTCATGGGTTCCAGCCCTACATCCAGCTGTGTGCTGACAGCACAAAGCCTGGAGCCTGCTTCGGATTCTGTGTCTCTCTCTGCCCCTCTCCCACTCATGCTTTGTCTCTCTGCCTCTCAAAAATAAATAAGTGTTAAAAAAAAAAAATTACAAAAAAAGAAAAAAGTGTAAAATACAAGAATACTAGATGGCTCAGTCAGCTAAGAGTCCGACTTTGGCTCAGGTCATGATCTCATGGTTTGTGGGTTTGAGCCCCGCATTGGACTCTGTGCTGACAGCTCAGAGCCTGAAGCCTGCTTCAGACCCTGTGTCTCCCTCTCTCTCTGCCCCTCTCCTGCTCATGCTTTCTCTCTCAAAAATAACAAACATTAAAAATTTTTTTTTAAAAAGAGCCCGACTTCAGCTCAGGTCATGATGTCACAGCTCATGAGTTCCAGCCCTGCATGGGACTCTCTGCTGTTAGTGCAGAGCCCACTTCAGATCCTCTGTCTCCCTCTCTCTCTCTGCCCCTCCCCAACGCTCTCTCTCTCTCAAAAATAAACAAACATTAAAACAAGAAGAAGAAGAAAGTGAATATACTATTGCAGAATTCCATATGCACATTTTAAGAGACAGCAATGCAACTGTAGCCAAGATATCTTTGAAAGTGATGACTGAACTCCAGAAGAAACATCTGAAATGATGCCAAGACTGCCAGTGTTATCACAATTCATGCTTCTCTAAGGTCACCAAAGTATTAGTTGCTACCTTGACCTTCCTCCTAGGAAAAAAAGAACAAGAGAAACAGGACAGTGACTAAGAATCTTAGTGCAGTATGCCATAAGGAAAACAGGCTCCAAATACAAGGAAAGGTTGAAAAGGTTATGGAAGTGCTTAGAAACAAAAGAAGAGAAAAAAACAGAGGTGTTTAACTTCTCAGCTATCCATTTGAGTCCTGATTCCCCAAGGTTTTGCAGAAATACTATTGCCGCTAAAGAGCTCTAAAGAGATACTCTACAAACTCTCCAGATTGGTGGGAATTCATGAGCTTTTTCTAATTTCTATCCCTTTGTGCAAAGGTTTCTATAGCAGCACCAAAGAGAAGGAGCAAGATCCTTCTGTTTGTGCACAAACATCTCATAAGCTGGTAGTCCCAGAAATCAGTCATTGCTCATAATTGAGGCCACCCATTTTGTTGTGGACAAGAACTCTGAGGAAATCATGACAGTAGGAATCAATGAAGGAGATTCTAAGAAAAAGATAACCGCTCAATGACTCCATTTCCCCAAATCCTGGCCTAGTATAAAACACTCAAAGTAAAGAATCTGATGATGTCTGCTGCAACTTTGACTCAGTTCTTCTGAACAATGAATTTCTCAGATGCAGAAGAAATTCCAGGGTAAGACTAGATAAAATCAAGAGTACAAGGATATGGAGAATTAGATGCTAAAGCTTATATTCTAGGAACTGAAGTGTTGGAAATTGAGAAAGAGGAAGAGAACAAAAAAGATGCATGGGGAAGTAGCTGTCTCAGTGAGGCAGAGAATGCTAATGGTAAATAGGTTGACGTGTTATCACGCTTCCAACGAAGAACAGCAACAAAATCTCCAAGAAGCTGAACAGCTTCAAGGAGGAGCCACAATGTCCAATCAGAAAATAAGCATTCCTTCAGAGAAAAGCAACTGGCACTATAACATAAACTTTTGAAAAAGAAAAAAACAGAATGAAGTAACTTTCAAGCAACTTTTCCATTCCAAGAAGACTGTTAAATATGTGTCATAAACCTGAAAATTAGTGAAACAATGATGTTCATTTGCATTAAAAAGTCCAGAAGCACTGTATTTTGAAAACCACAAAGCACACTATAGAACAATGACTGGTTGAATCCCTTTTTAAAAAACTCTGCAACACAAAGAGGAGCCCTATTATAATCAGATTTTAATTAATGACAATGTAACAATATTGGTTCATCAACTGTAACAAATATGCCACATTAATACATGTTATTAATAAGGGAAAACAGAGTAGGTGATATGGGAACTTTCTATACCATGCATAGAAATTTCTGTAAACCTAAAACTTCTCTAAAAAATGAAGTCTATTAATTTTTTTAAGACCTGCACATGTGGACAGATTTGGGAATAAACATTTGTATAAGCAGACAAAGAGGTGGCAATCTCTATATCAAAGTATTAACAGTGGGTTTCTACGGAGAGTGAAGCTGAAATAAAGTGTGTAACAAATTTCTACATCATGTACCCCTGGACTGTCTAAACTTTCTACCCTGAGCGGAAAGGCTCTGTAGCATATTGGGAGCCTGGGTCCTAAAACCAGACTGCATGGATTTAAATCCCAACTCCACTATTAAGTAGCTGACAAACTTGGGCAGTTAATTTCTCTGTACCTCAGTTTCCTCATCTTCAAATATGGATACTAGTACATGTCTCTACAGAGCTGCTGCAGGTAAGTAAGTTGATACACGTAAAGTATTGGAAAAGTACCAGTACACCAGAAGTGCTCCCACCACCACCATCAAGCATCTTTCATTCTTGATTTTATTTTTATCTTAACTGGTAAACAAATTAGGAAAACCTGGTTCATCCAGCCCCTTTCCAGTGAGCTCTTTGATGCAGAAGTACAAATGTATTCCATAGCGATGTAACAATAATCTGAGTTTGGGGGCACCTGGCAGGCTACATCGGTAGAGCATATGACTCTTTATCTCAGGGTCATGAGTTGAGCTCCAGGTTGGGCATGGAGCCTACTTAAAATAAAATAAACAAATACACAAATAAATATAAATAAATAGACAATGAGGGTTTTTTTAAACCAGATTACAAACCAACACTTAACAATATGAGCCCATTTATACAAAAACAACTAACAGATTCTATAAGAATAATCACAAAAACAAACCCTTCTGAGTGGTGTGATTCTAGACAATTTTTACTTTCTTCTTTATACTTTTCTGATTCATTTTAACTTTCTATACGGGGCGCCTGGGTGGCTCAGTCAGTTGAGCGTTAGACTTCAGCTCAGGTCATGATCTCGCGGTCCCTGAGTTCCAGCCTTGTGTCGGGCTCTGTGCTGATAGCTCAGAGCCTGGAGCCTGGAGCCTGGAGCCTGGAGCCTGGAGCCTGGAGCCTGGAGCCTGGAGCCTGCTTCGGATTCTGTGTCTCCCACGCTCTCTGCCCCTCCCCCACTCACACTCTGTCTCTCTCACTCTCAAAAAATGAATAAATGTTGAAAAAATTAAAAAAAAATTTTCTACATTACATATGCATGATTTTTAATAAAATAAACTAGGAGTCAGCAAGCTTTTTCTATTAAGGACCAGACAATACATATTTTAGGCTCTGCAGGCCATACGAGTCTCTGTCCCACTACTCACTCAGTTCTACCCTTACACTGCAAAAGCAACCACAAACAACATCAAAATGAATACATACAGCTATATCCCAATAAAAACTTAATTTACAAAAACAGCTAGCAAAAGTTGCCCCACAAGCCATAAAGTCTGTTCCCGGAGATAAAAAATAAAATTATTTTCATTTTGGAAAACCTGATGTGATTTATACCAAAGAAAGTGCAACAGCTAAATTGATACCATTTGTGGGGGAAAGAAAAAAAAAATCCATCCATTTACTTATTCATAGTCTAGGAATAGAAAAAGACAAACTCTTAGGCTCTGGAAATCCTTTTCTCATCCCTAACATTCAGGTAAGAAGAGAAAATTTGCTACTAAATAGCCTATAAAGTGTAGATATAAACATATACTGGTGGGTATGTAGTTACAAATAGAAGCTAAAAGAAATGTCTTTCATATTTAAATCAATCTGAAATGTTTTCAAAGTTTGCAATAATTCACCACCAAGCAGCTGCCAACACATGTGCGGAAGTCCCAACTACTGATGAAATTATTTTAGTTACAGATCATCAGTCAGCACTCTGACATATGTATGAGAAAGCACGAAAATATCTATGAACAACAGCAGTAGAAATGAAATTTCTATAAAATAAATACTATGGATGAAAATTTTCATTTCTATGAAATGAGAAAGTAGAAAAATCTATCAAATTCTAACAAAAAAAGTCAGAGGGTGGTAAAAGGAGACATAGAGGTGGCCTTTGGATAAGAGAACACTTCAAACTTCAGAAATAAGTTTAAGATCTCCCCTCCAAAATTAAAGCTTTGCGTTGAAGGAAATTATTTTTAACATTTCACTGAAAAGTTCTGTGATCAAATTATTTTAAATGTTACAACAGATTTCTTCAAATTTTAAACAGTTTCTTGGGGATGGGGGCACTGTTTTTGGAAGAGATTTAATGGGGCTAACATAAGGCTGAGAAATCCAGCATCTAAAAATAAAAATATTAAAAGGCCAGTGTACTAAAAAAAATGCCAACAACCTGCACTGAAGTCATCATACCCAGTAAAATTCCAATCTGACATTTGAATCCTTCTACCAAAAGTCACAGTTGGGCCGTCTCATAAAGTCAAATTCCAGAGACAAACGTATTTGTATTTAATGTCAAAAACCAAAAAGAGGAAAAAAAAAAAAAGTTACCTGACAGTTTCCAATCCAAACTCTCTCATGGACCCCTAGATGAACTGATTTAAACCTTGTTAGCATCAGTTTAAAAGAAGCAAGCAATGACAGACGAAAGGCCAAACCAGTTTTGGGAAAACAGGGCCCAAGGTACTAACTATTCCAAGTAGGTTGCCTGAAGCGCCACCAAAGAAAAGGTAAAGAAAATCTTCCTACCCCAGGGACTAGAAAAGTAGCACTAAGCAGATCCCATTCGAAGCCTGCCACCAAAGAAATTCCTAGAGCTAATGAAAGAGACAAAAATGAAGAAAGGGAGGGCAGATTCTCTCGGTGGGCAGTAAGGCAGGGCAACTGCACGCGAAGGGGAGAAGAGCTGAGACAGTGCTCCGGACGCTGTATCAGGAGGGGCGAGGCAGGTGGTGGGCGCCAGGCGCCACAGACAGCGGTTGAAAGGAGGGCGGCTCCAGGCCCCTCTCGGTCGGTCCCCCCGGTCACAGCACAGCACGCCGTGCAGGGCGACAGGTCAGGTAAGGAGGCCGAGTTGAAGGCTGGGACGGAGCGCGCGCTCCCCGGCCCGCGCCGGGGACACTCTCCCCCTCAGAGCCCTCACCTCCTTCTCGACCCCGGGCTCTCCCTCTTCTCCCCTGAAACGGCGCTCACACTCCAGAGACCCTCACCCAGAGCTTGTCGCCGCCTCGCCGCGCGTCTCGGACTCCTCTGGAACCAGAGCTGAGGGGAGGGGGAGGAGGGGGGAGCGGAGGAGGGAGGGGACCGAACCCGGGGTAGCCGCGCCGCTGCCGCCGCCGCGATACCGCGTCTGGAATCGTGCTCGCGCCGCCGCGACCGCCGCCGCCGCGTCTTCCCGCCCCCACGACTGCACGTCGCCGTGACGCGCATCGCACGAGGCGGTTCGAACCAATAAAGTCAGAGCTAGTGCGCAGGCGCGCTTGCCAAAACCGGAAACTGCTCTTCTGACCGCTCTAGATCGTGGTGGCATCTTGGGAGTTGTGGTTCGGCCAGGAACTCAACGAAAACAGTACTGAGAAAGTGCTCCGCGGGCACTCACACAAATCTCCTTCGTTTTCTTTCTCCCATAGAAAGCGGAAGCATTTAGATCAGAAGAGGCAAGGGGCCCGCCCGGCTAGGGGACGCTTTTTCCGGTCTCTATGGATACGGGCTACACACCTTGGGCGGAAGCCAAAATTTTGGGATTTTTAGGGTGGCTCGTGTTTCTGTCAACGGCCAGTATATTGTTAGGCGTCGTCTGTGAGAGCTTCCGAAATAAATCCGAAAGTATTAGCCAAGTCTTGTGCAAGACAATAGCGTTTACCTTTTATTACCTTGTTAAGGTATTATGATTTATGCCTTCTAAAAAACAAATGTGAACCCACTCATTCTTAAAATACATGTAATTCGGACTAATTTGTAAAATGTTTTTAACGTAATAGCAGATCACTATAGCAGAAATGTAATAGCAGAAACTAATCTGGCATTAAATACTGTGTCTATTTCCCAGAATGAGTGAGTTTCTATTGAGCTCTAACTTCTAAGAAACCAAGAATGGTTTGGTTACATACTTATTCTATAAGAAAAGAAAATAAAAGCTCCCCACCCCCCAGCCAAAAGTTCGCTTTTTCACTAACCGGAAGAATTAAAAAAAAAAAAAAAGTTTTCGCTTTTCCGAAATGGTAATTGTTTCTTTGTTTTTCCGCCTTGGCTTTGGAAAGGCTTCAGTGAGAACACTGTACTTTCGGATAGCCAGGTGAAATCGGTTGGCATAGAAAAATGTGTTTCTCACGTTCAAAGATGAATTTATCACACTCTGAAGAGGTAATTGCCTTAACTGTCAAAACTCTTGTTATTGATATAGAGGAAATCCATAAGCTTTCAAGAACACTTATGCCCATACCTTGCTTGTCTTTCCCTGAACCACAGCAGGAGAAAACAAAGAATTCTGGAAAAACCTGCACAGATCTCATAACCAAAAGGCCTAGAGTCTAATGTATGAGGAACCTGCCCCTAAAAAAAACAGGGAACTCTTCAAGCCTGGAAATGTGAATTCTAAGAAGTGATTAAAGTCACTAAAATCACGAGGACCATGAATAAAATGCTCTTAATACGATAAATTAGGCCACCCAGTTAAGGTTGCAAGAGATAAAATTAATGCAAATAAGATTATAGAAATTAAAAGAATAAATTCCCTTCAAGGAGTAGTTTACAATGAAAATGTAAATTTTTTAAATTTACATATTTTTTTAATTTACATAATTTGTAAAAGATATAACAATAATGACTTCTGTTTTTCCAGGTAAAGACATAAAGCTTTTGAGATTGATATCAAGGAAGACATTGATACACTTCCACAGCACATTAGAAATGAAACACAGACACCTTTGGATGGCAAATTTGACCCGGTATACCAAATCACATAGGGAAAAGATGAGAAGAACAAGAGCCTGAGAGTTAATAAAAGGTCTGCTAAAGGGAACAGAGCTATATAAAAAAGACAATTAGAAAAGATCCAAGATCTCAAATTTTTTCTCAAAGCATTCTTCTCTTTTAATGATTTGCTTTGACAAAATGCTCAACTCAAAGAAACTTCCTCTGGAACAGTCCATTGTGTGCTGAAACATGTGAGAAAGAGTGTTATTTTCCCACCAAGATTTTACCTCCCATTCTCTGTCACCTTGATCCCATTCCCAGATCACTACTGCCAATTCTTGATGTTCACCATGATAAACCACTTCATTTCCTCAGAATGCTCACACCTTCTCAGCTATTGAGGGTGTTGCCAACATACTTCACCTGAGGGACATTCCCCTGAGGCCCATGTCAATACTGGCTTCACCCATATCCCTTACCTAAATGTCACCATTAAATGTTCCAAAGCAGATTTCTCAGGACTCTCTCCCAGGCTGTACTTCAGTTGCTAATCTTTATATATTAACTTATGACTCGCTGTCCAAAAACCAAGGAGAATTCAGGACAATTCTGTGTCTTCAGTGTCAGCTGTGGATCTTTAGAATCTCTGCTGTCTCCATTCTTAAAGTGTCACACTTCCCCACCACAGGAGAGTGGAGTTCTTCATCTTCCACAGCACCAAGAAGAGTCCCTTCCACCCCTACTCTCCATACCAGTCACCAATGACACAATAGTGCCTGTGGCACAGCTAGTCTGATGTAGTCATCTCAACAATTATCAGATATTGTTGACAAAGAGAATGCATCACTGGGTGAGTAACGTTCATAATCTAGTTGTAGCCATCCCAGAATGAGGCTTGAGTGACATTACAATATGTTGCCAAAATGTTGATATTGGACTCGTTGGAGGAGCAGGCTTAGGTTCCATTGTGATATGTGAGTCAATAGCCAATGGGAATTGAAGTTGTATCTAAAATGACAAGCAAATGAAGGTACAGCTTTCAAATTCTAAAAGGTAAGAAAAAAGTACTCTACACTCCATTGTGAACTTAAACTTGAGTTCACAACGGTTTTTGTTACTTCTGTAAAGAAAAGAAGAATTATTTCATTCATTATTTTCCTAATCAGAACAATTGTTATTTTCAAGAAGAAAAAAGGTCAAATTATCTGCTAGAGAAAACCAAAATTAGTAGTCTTCTTTGAGAGAACTGTTTGTATGACTTTCCCCAAAAGATTACAAAGGAAATCAGCTTCATTATTACAAAATACCTAAAACCAGCTAAACTCTTCTTTTGTCCCTCAAGATCTATAAGCTTTTGAAATATGAACATTAGAACTGAAGGAAAAAAATCTGGACAATATAGAAGTTGGACCATAAAAAAAAAAAGATAAACCAAAAGTAAATGCAAGACATGTCAAATCAGTCCCTGTGTCTGTGTCATATACATGTTGTAGGAGAGGAGAGATTGTCCTCTTATGTTCCATGGCTGGCATATTAATTAAACTGACATAAAATAGATTAGAAGGAGAAAAGTATGCAAATGTATTTAATATTTTTCATGTACACAGGAATCTTCAGAAAGAAAATGAAGACCTGAAGATGACTTTAGACACAAAAGCTTATATACTTTTTACACAAAAAATGAAGGACTCTAGGGATGTAGCAAGATCAAGGGGCTTGCACTAAGAACAATAAACTGTGGGAAAATGACTAGGAACTGTAGTGGAGAAGCTAAGGGTTACTTTAGCAGGTTGTATATATCCACTTGGGCATTGAATCCGGATCTCTGATATGAATGTTCTTAAGTGATGGATGTCAACCAAACTTTTCGTGGTGATCATTTCGCAATGTATACATATATCCAATCATTATGTTGTGCACCTGAAACTTATACAATGTTAAAATGTAATTATATGTTGATAAAACTGGGAGAAAAAAAAGAATGTTCTCTTCCTGGTACAGAAAGACTACCTTTCTCATAGGAAATTTATGGCCTGCTTTTAGGTAAAAAGGGACAGGGTAGAGTGCTTCGTGCATTTGCTGTTTCTCAAGTACTCTCAGCTCAAAATAACTAACATGCCAAAGTTTCATATTTTGGAGTGGCATGTTCTGAACCCCTCCAATGCAAAACAGTCAAATGCAGCCAGCTAATTGGAGTTTGAAGCATTAGGAATCAATGGTGTTAGTTGCTTTAAAAATTATCTAGTAATCTAGGGGTGCCTGCATGGCTCAGTCAGTTAAGCATCTGACTCTTGATTTCGGCTCAGGTCATGATCTCACAGTTTGTGAGTTTGAGCCCACATCAGGCTCTGCGCTGATAGTACAGGGCCTGCTTGGGATTCTCTCTCTCTCCCTCTCTGTCTGCCCCTCCCCCACTCATGCATTCTCACACTCTGTCTCAAAATAAACATTAAAAAAAATATAAAAATAGGGGCGCCTGGGTGGCTCAGTCGGTTGGGCATCCAACTTCAGCTCAGGTCATGATCTTGTGGTTCATGGGTTCGAGCCCCACATCAGGCTCTGTGCAGACAGCTCAGAGCCTGGAACCTGCTTCTGATTCTGGGTCTCCCTCTCTCTCTGCCCCTCCCCCACTCTCTCTCTCTCTCTCAAAAATAAATAAACATTAAAAAAAATTAATTAAAAAATAAGAAAATAAAAATAATCTAGTAATCTATATGGCAAAATTAGAGTGAAAAACATAAATATCTGCATTCTTTCTTAATTACAATTGAAATGATATCAAACATATATTGATAAATATCACATTAGTCTGAAAGTTTTCAAGGAGTCCATTTTAAACACTTAGAGAAACATCACAACACACTAAATTCCCATTTAAGCCACATTTTTGTAAAGTTTAAAACTGAGGATAAAGAGCAGTATAAACGTCCTCATAACTACATAAATTACGATAGAAGCTCCACAAACACAGGTTAGGTAACATAGTCCTGGAGAATGAGCATATGACTGGGAACATTATTACCAGCTGTGCTGCTAACTGACTCCCTGTTTAACTATGACCTATACACAGTTCTTGTCAAGCTTTGATATCTTCATTAGTAAAATGAGGATGTCTATTAATACATTTTATTAATGGACAGAGAAAGAAACATACAACTTTATGAATGTGCTTGCTGGTGGGAAGGGGTGGAAAATAGATCTGGGAACTAAGAATTCACCTTCATTGGTAATAATTCATTTCTCCTACATGGAGAAAGATAAAGCAAATGACAAAATGTTTAACATTTATTAACCCTGGGTCGTGTGCACATGGATGTGTGTGTGAGAGTCTTCTTTAAATATTTTTTGTAGTTTATAAAAATCAACTTTATTGAACTACGCTTTACATAAAATAAAATGCACCAATTTTTTGTGCACAGTTCAAATAACAGAATTTTTTTCAGCTTTATTGATGTATATTGAACAAATAAAATTATAAAATATTTAAAGTTTACAACCTGACAATTTGATATACATGTACATTGTGAAAGGATTCCCCCCCACACACAGTGAGTTAACACATACATCACCTCACATAATTACGTGTGTGTGTGCGTGTGTGTGTGTGTGTGTGTGTGTGTGTGTGTGTGTGAAAAGATTTAAGTTCTATTCTCTTAGCAAGTTTCACTGATATAATATAGTATAACAACCGTGGTGACCATGTTATAATTTAGATCCTCAGACCTTACTCAAAACAGAAAGTTTGTACTCTTTTACCAACCTCTCCCTATTTCCCCTACCCTACAGCCCCTGGCAACCTCTCTTCTACTCTATGATTTTACAAGTTCAACTTTTTTTAGATTCCACGTGTAAGTGATACCATGCAGCAGTATTTGTATTTCTCTGTCTAGCTTATTTCACTTAGCATAATGAACTCCAGCTTTACCCATGTTTAGCAAGTGACAAGATTTTCTTCTTTTTAAGGATGATAATATTCCATTGTGCATGTGTGCATGTTTGTTTATATATACATATATACGTATATACATATATATACCACATATCCTTGATCCATTCATCCATTGATAGACACTTAAGTTGTTTCCACATCTTGGCTACTGTGGATAATTTTGCAATGAACACAGGGGTGCAAATATCTCTTCAAGATAATGGTTTTGTTTCCTTTGGATATACATCCAGAAGTGGGATAGCTGGACCATATGGTAGTTCTACTTTCAATTTCCTAAGGAACCACTATAATGATTTATATTTCTACCAGCATTGTACAAGAGTTCCCTTTTCTCCATATTCTTCACAGCACTTGTTAGCTCCTGTATTTTTGAGAATAACCATCCTAATAGGTGTGAGGTTATATCTTGGAGTTTTTATTTGCATTTCTCTGAAGGTTAGTGATGTTGAGCCTTTTATGTATTTGTCATCCATTTGTATGTCTTCTTTGGAAAAATGTATATTCAGGTCCTTTGCCCATTTTGAAATTGGGTTACTTTTTTTTTTTTTTTTTTGCTATTAGCTTCTAGGAGTCCCTTCTATATATTTTTTAAGTTTATTTGTTTATTTGAGAGAGAAAGTGCACACAAGCCAGGGAAGGGCAGAGAGAGAAAGAGAGAGAACCTCAAGCAGGCTCTGCACTGTTAGGGTGGAGCTGGACACGGGGCCAAACCCACAAACCACAAGATCACGACCCCAGCCGAAATCAAGAGTCAATCACTTAACCTAGTGAGCCACCCAGGCACCCCTATATATTAGATATTGGCCACTTATCAGATATGTGGTTTCCAATATTTTATACCCTTTCATATGTTGCCTTTTTATTTTGTTGGTGGTTTCATTTGCTGAACAGAAGCTTTTTAATTTAATGTAATCCAACTTGCTTATTTTTGCTTTTGTTGCCTTTAGTTTTTGGTGTCAAATCCAAAATATCACTGCAAAGACAAATGTCAAGGAGCTTATCCTCCATGTTTTCTTCTAGGAGTTCTATGATTTCAGGTCTTATTGTCAAGTCTTTAATACATTTGGAGTTGATTTTTCTATATGGTGTGAGATAATGTTCCAATTTCATTCTTTTGCATGTGGATATCCAGTTTTTCCAACATCATTAATTTTTTTTAGTTAAAAATTTTTTAAATTATATATATATATAGAGAGAGAGAGCACGTTCAAGCAGGGGAGAAGGGTAGAGGGGGAGAGAAAATCTCAAGCAGGCTCCATGCTCAGTGCAGAACCCCATGCGGAGTTCCATCCCACAACCCTGGGATCATGACCTGAGCCAAAATAGTCAGTTGCTCAACCAACTGAGTCACCCAGGCACCCTTCCAATATATTAGAGAGACTATCCTTTTCTCCTTGTATATTGGCTTCCTTGTCAAAAATCAATTTAGCATATATGCATGGTTTTTTTCTGTGCTCTCTATTCTGTTCTATTGATCTATGTGCCTCTTTTTATGCCAATACTATACAATACTATATAGCTTTATCATATAGTATATATTATATGTAGTATAATCAGGAAGCATGATCCCTCCAGCTTTATTCTTCTTGCTCAAGACTGTTTGGCTCTTCAGTATCTTTTGTGATTCCATACAAATTTTAGGATTGTTTTTCTATTTCTGTGAAAAATGCCATTGGAAATTTGATAGAGATTATATTAAATCTGTAGATCACTTTGGATACTATGCACATCTTAACAATATTAATTCTTCCAATCTGTAAGCATGAAATATCTTTCAATTTATTTGTGTTGTCTTCAATTTTTTTCATCATTGCCTTACAGTTTTCAGCATATAGAACTTTTACCTCCTTGATTAAATTTACTCCTAAGTATTTTATTCTTTTTGATGCTATGAAAAATGAGATTGTTTTCTTAATTTTCTCTTAGTTTATTGTTAAAGTATAGAAATGCAATTGATTTTTGTATACTGATTTTTTTTATCCTGTAAATTTGCTGAATTCATTGATTAGTTCTAGCAGATTTTGGAAGGAGTCTTTTGGATTTTCTACATACAAGGTCATGTCATGTACACATAGAGACAATTTCACTTCTTCTGGATGCCTTTTATTTCTTTTTCTTGCTTAATTGCTCCAAGACTTCTAGTACTGTGTTGAATAAAAGTGGCAAGAGTGACATGCTTGTCTTGTTCCTGATCTTAGAGAAAAGCTTTCAGCTTTTTACAATTGAGTATGATGTTATCTGTGGGCTTAATAATGGCCTTTATTATGATGAAGTACGTACCTTCTATACCAAGTTTGTTGGGAGTTTGGTGAAATGTTTTTTCTGTATCTATTGATATGTCATATGATTTTTGTCTTTCATTTTGTTAATGTAGTGTATCACATTGACTGATTTATGGATGTTGAATCATTCTTGCAACTCTGGAATAAATCCCACTTGATCATGGAGTTTGATCCTTTAAATGCACTAATTTGGTTTGCTAGTATTTGTTCAGGACTTTTGCACTTATATTCTTTAGTGATATTGGCCTCTAATTTTCTTTTCATGCAGTGTCCTTGTCTGGCTTTGGTATCAAAGTTATGCTGGCCTCATAAAAGTAGGGAACTGTTTCTCCCTATAATTTTTGGAAAACTTCAAGAAGAAGAGATATTAATTTTTCTTTAAATATTTGGTAGAATTCACTAGTGAAGCCATCTCATCCTGGATTTTTGTTTACTGGGAGGTATTTGATTACTGATTCAATCTCTTTAGAGAGATTGGTCTCTTCAGATATTCTATTTCTTTACAATTCAGGCTTAAGAATGTATCCATTTCTTCTAGGTTGTCCAATTCATTGGCATATGATTATGATTACTCATAGTAGTCTCTTTTTTTATTTTAAAGTTCATTTTTTTTATTTTGAGAGAGAGAGAGAGGGAGAGAGACAGAGAGAGAGAATCCCAAGCAGACCCACACTTGGTGCCCCTTGTTCATAATAGTCTCTTAAGATCCTTTGTATTTGTGTGGTATCAGTTGTAACTCCACTTTTATTTATAATTTTGTTTGCACTCTCTATCCTTCTTATGATAAATATAGCTAAAATTTTGTGGATTTTGTTTATCTTTTCAAAAAAAAACAGCTCTCAGTTTCATTTATTTTTTCTATTATCTTTTTAGACTCTTTATTTTCACTGTGATTTTTATTGCAAATCCTTCTACAAAGTTAGATTGTTCCTTCCTTCTACAAAGTTAGATTGTTTAATGGAGAGCTTTCTTTTTTCTTTCTTTTAAAAAATTTTTTAACTTTATTTATTTATTTTTGAGAGAGACAGAGAGAGACAGAGAGAGAGAGTGCACAGAAGCAGGGGAGGGGCAGAGAGAAGGAAAAACAGAATCCCATGCAGGCTATGCACTATCAGTGCACAGCCCGATGCGGGGCTCAAACCCACAAACAATGAAATCATGACCTGAGCTGAGACCAAGAGTTGGATGCTTAACCAACTGTGCCACCCAGGTTCCCCCTTTCTTTTTTCTTACTATAGGCATTTATCACTATGAATTTCCTTCTTAGAACTGCTTTTGCTGCATCACATAAGGTTTAGTGTGTTTATTTCCATTTTCATTTGTCTCAAGATACTTTTTAATCTTTATTTTTGAGAGAGAGAGAGAGAGAGAGAGAGAGAGAGAGAGGAGGGAGGGGCAGAGAGAGAGGGAGACACAGAATCTGAAGCAGGCTCCAGCCTCTGAGCTATCAGCACAGAGCCCAATGAGGGGCTTGAACCCACAAACTGTGAGATCGTGACCTGAGCCAAAGTCAGACACTTAACCGACTGAGGCACCCAGGCACCCCTCATTTGTCTCAAATATTTTTTTATTTCTCTCTTAATTTATTTGATCCATTGGTTGTTCAGTAGCATGTTGTTTACAAGACCAGTGCTCTAACCCCTGAGCTATGGAACCCAGTAGCATGTTGTTTAATCTCCACATATTGGGTTAATTTTCAGTTTTCTTCCTGTAATTGATTTCTAGTTTTGTACCATTATGCTCAGAAAAGATGCTTGATATGATTTAAATCTTCTTAAAGTTTTTAAGACTTGTTTTGTGGCTTAAAATAAAATCTACCCTGGAGAATGTTCCATGTGTGCTGGAGAAGTTCCATGTGCACTGTGTATTCTGCTGCTATTCAATGAAATGTTCTGTAAAATGCCTATTAGATCCATCTGATGAAATATGTAGTTTAAATCCAATGTTTCTGTATTGATTTTCTGTCTGGATGTTCCATCCATTGTTGAAAGTAGAGTACTGAAGTTGCCTACTATTATTGTATTGCTGCTATCTCTTTTTCCCTTATTAACATGTTAATATTTGCTTTATATATTTAAGTTCTCCTATGTTGGGAGCATAAGTATTTACTAATGTTATATCATCTTGATGAATTGACCGTTTTATATAAAAGGCTTATATATAAGCCTTTTATATAAAACAGACAAATTTCCAGAAACAGATGTAAATGACACTACAGAGAAAAGTAATTAACCTGATCAAATTCAAAATAAGGGTCATAAAGATGCTCACCAAAATCAGGAGACTAATGCATGAACAAAGTGAGAATTTTAACAAAGATTTTTAAAATATTAAAAAGTACCAAACAGAGGCACCTGGCTGGCTCAGTTGGAAGAGCATGAGACTCTTGATCTCAAGGTTGTGAGTTCAAGGCTTATATATAAGCCTTTTATATAAAAGGCTTTTATATAAAAGGCTTATATAATGGCTTATGTCTCTTGTTACTGTCTTTGGTTTAAAGTCTGTTTCCTGATATAAGTATAGTTTAGCTCTACTTTCTTTGGGTTTCCACTTGCATGCAATATCTTTTTCCATCTCTGCTCTTTCAAGCTATGTGCGTCCTTAAACTTGAAATGAGGCTCTTGTAGGCAGCATAGAGATGGGTGTTGTTTTTATGCATTCAACCAGTCTATATCTTTTGATTGGAGAATCTAGTCCATTTACATTTAAAGTAATTATTGAAAGACAAGAACTTACTATTGCCATTTTGTTCATTGTTTTCTGGTTGTTTTATAATTCTTTTATTTCTTTTGTCCCTTCCTTTGTGTTTTAATAATTTACTTTTTAATTGAAGTATAGCTGACATACAATGTTACATGAGTTTTCAGGTGTACATGTGATATGATTATTTTCTATCAGCACCATGAATATGTCATGCCACTCCCTTCTGACTTGCAAAGTTTCTGCTGAAAAAACTGCTGATACTATCATGGGGGCTCCTTTGTTCATAACAAGTTGCTTTTCTCTTGCTGCTTTTAAGATTCTCTCCTGTCTTTAACTTTTGACAGTTTAATTATAATGTGAGTTGGTATGGGTCTCTTTGGTTTACCTTTTTGGAATGCTCTATATTTCCTGGATCTGGATATTCGTGTATTTCTCCAGGTTTGAGAAGTTGTTAGCCATTATTTCTCTGAATAAGCTTTCTGACTTTTTCTGTCTCTCTTCTCCTTCTGGGACCCCTATTATGTATATATTAGTCTGCTTGATGATATCTCATAAATCCTTTAAAGAATCTTTACTTTTTTCATTCTTTTTTCTTCTTGCTACTCTGGATGAATTTCACTGCCCTGCCTTCTAGTTTTGCTGATCTTTTTTTCTATTTGATGTAATCTTTTGTCAAACCTCTCTATTGAAATTTTCAGTTTAGTTATAGTATTCTTCAGCTCCATATTTTTTGTTTTGTACTTTTATTTTACTTTTTTAGTAATCTCTGCACCCATCATGGGGCTAGAACTCACAACTTTGAGATCAAGAGTCTCATGCTCTTCCAACTGAGCCAGCCAGGTGCCTCTGTTTGGTACTTTTTAATATTTTAAAAATCTTTGTTAAAATTCTCACTTTGTTCATGCATTAGTCTCCTGATCTTGGTGAGCATCTTTATGACCCTTATTTTGAATTTGATCAGGTTAATTACTTTTCTCTGTAGTGTCACTTACATCTGTTTCTGGAAATTTGTCTGTTTTTTTAAACATATTTCTTTTTCTTCATTCTCCTTGATTCTCTGTGTTGGTTTCTGTATATTAGATAAGACAGCCACCTTTCCCAATTTTGACAGAGTGGTCCCATGTAGGAAACTAATCAGCCTTGTCAATCAGCCTGGCCTGAGCTCCTGGTTGTCTCCCAAACCTGTGTGATTATCCAAGCCACCTTCTTTGTTCTTAGTGGCTCCTAGCAGTTGAGAGTGTGCCAAGACCCATCAGTGCCCCAAAGGGGAGGATCTCATTCAGCACCTAGATAAGGGCTGATTGGGAGCCAGACCCTCAGGCAGGAGCTAAAAAAGTATGTAGTTAAGGGGTGCCTGGGTGGCTCAGTTGGTTAGGCGTCCAACTTTGGCTCAGATCATGATCTCACAGTTGGTGAGTTTGAGCCCCACATCAGGCTCTGTGCTGGCAGTTCGGAGCCTGGAGCCTGGGCCTCAGATTCTATGTCTCCCTCTCTCTGCCCCTCCCCTGCTCATGCTCTGTCTCTCTTTGTCTCTCAAAAATCAATAAACATTTAAAAAATTAGAAAAAAGAAAATATGTAGTTAAGCCCCTTCCAGGGAGAAACTAGGAGATGGACATTTTTGTTTGCTCCTTCTGCACTGGGTCCAAGTCTAAAATTACAAGGAGATAACTCTTGCACCCATGAAGAGCTGCTTCTTGTTTGCTATAGTCCTGTGGGACTTACGAATGTGAATCCCATTGGCTCTGAGAGTCAGGTAATCTAGACACCTGTGCCTTGGGCAACAGCTGAAAAAGTTGGGGCACAGTGTGTACACACTGACTCAAGGGGAATACTGGTGACTTGGAGGGGGCTGGAGAGAGAGAGTGGGGGAGGTGTCCACCAGTTTCCCTGGTCTCTGGGGAGGTCACAGTCAGCCTCTAGATGTGTGCTAAATTAGAAGCTTGACCCTCAGGAAATAGCTTTCAAAGTATACAAATGGACCCCTTTCAGGAAAAGGCTGATATATATACAAATTTTTGCCTTTTTCTGCTCCGAGCCTGGGGGGATAGCTGTTGAGTGCTAACTGCCAGTTAACGACTGCTTCTTTGTTTGCTATATTCTTTTTTTTTTTTAACGTTTATTCATTTTTGAGAGATAGAGAGAGACAGAGCATGAGCGGGAAGGGGCAGAGAGAGGGAGACACAGAATCCAAACAAAGCAGGCTCCAGGCTCCAGGCTGTCAGCACAGAGCCTGATGTGGGGCTTGAACTCATAAACTGTGAGATCAAGACCCAAGCTGAAGTCAGACACTCAACCAACTGAGCCACCCAGGCACCCCTGTTTGCTATATTCTTGAGGGTTTTGTGGATGCAAGCCTCATTGGCTTTCAGAGCTAGGTGCTTTGGGAGCCCATCCTTCAGGTGGAAATCTTAAAAGCTAGGGCACTAAATGTGAAGTCCAAATCCTTTGCTCTTCAGGGAGAAGCTAGAAGTTGGGAGTTCCCTCCCCATGGTGTAATGTTGTGCTGGGGATGAGATTAATAGTAAGAGTGTATTTCACCCTTACCTACACATTCTGATGTGAGTATTTTCTCATTCACCCAATGTATAGGTAGTTTCTGGATTTCTTTCAGTCGTATTGCTCTGTGTGTAGCTATGCACTTGGTGTGTCCATGAGAGGAGAGGAGTTCAGCAGTCATCCAGTTCAAATGAGTTTTGACAAAGGTATACACTCATGGAAGCATCACTTCAATCAAAATATAGAATGTTCCAACACCCCCCTCCCAAATTCCCTCATTCCCCTTTGAGTCAATAGCCCCCTCCCAAACCAGGCAAGCACTGATCTTTCTGTCACTGCAGATTAGTTTTGCCTCTTCTAGAATTCCAAATCAATGGAATCCTGCAGTATGTATTCCTTTGTGTCTGGCTTCTTTCACTCAACATAACGTTTTGGAGATTCATTCATGTTTTTGTACGTATCAGTACTTCATTCCTTTCTAGTGCTAAATAGTATGCATATATCACAGTTTCACCTATTCACCCATTGATGAATGTTTGGGTAATTTCCAGTTATTGACTGCTATGAATAAAAGCTGCTATGAACATTTATATATAAATCTTTGAAAAGACATATGCTTTCACTTCTTTTGGATAAATACCTAGGACTGGAATAGTTGAGTTTATGGTAAGTTTGTGTTTCTTGCATAGAACTTCTTTGCCCAAATAAAAAGCAAGCAGGATATATTTTTTAAGAATTTCAGGGTTACATAATATTCCAAAGTTACAAAGAGTTGTTTTCATTTAGTCTCTCATTTACTGTGAGAATGGAAATAGAAACAGAAAAGTTTACATTACTTTAAAAACATAGAGTAATATGAGACACCTGGGTGGCTCAGTCCGTTGAACATCCAACTCTTGATTTCTGCTCAGGTCATGATCTCACAGTTTGTGAGTTTGAGCCCTGCATCAGACTCTGCACTGACAGCATGGAGCCTATATGGGATTCTCTCTCTCCCTCTTTCTCTGCCCCTTCCTTGCTCAAGTTGTCTCTCTCTCAAAATAAATAAAGTTGAAAAATAAATAGATACAAAACATAAAAACACAGTAATAAAGCTCTGTGTTAAAAAGCTATAAATACTGGAGGGGGGGAGGACAGGAAACAGAGGTAAAAAATCAATAAAGATAAAATTAATCTCATAAGTAATTTAGACACAACTGCTAGTAAAAATCTGTCAGCTTTTTATTAAGAAAAAAGTCAAGACAACATCTGTTCTGCTTAGTGACTACTTAAGCAATCACCCACACAGAGAAAACTGCGAGCCAGTAAGAAAAAGAAAAAAGAGCATTTTTTGTGCTAAAGGAGGTTTCTTAATCTTGAAATATCTTGATGATGTACAGTTAAACTCAGAACTTACAACCAAGTGCTTAGGGTAAGTTGATAAGAATTCTCTCATCAGGTTACCCAGTATGAATTCCCGAGCCCTTGAGGTTGCAATTTAGTGAAGAGACATTTTGCAGAAATAAGTGCCAAGAACTGACAGGCATTTACCATGAAAGAAACAGGACTGATCTGGAATTAGATTCCAATAAATGTGATCAAACAGTCACTGAGAGTGAGGCTGGAAATTGGGGGTTGTTCTCACAGCATTGTTTCTCAAATATTTTTCCTTTTCTATTTTTTTGTTTTGTTTTTTTTTCGTTTTTGTTTTTAAGTAAAAGCCAACTTAGTAAGAAAAGGGGGCTCTGGCAAAACACACACACACACACACACACACACACACAATCCCTACAGAAAAAGTGCCTAAACCATTGAAAGTCTTACTCACTCTTCTCAAATTTTCTCTTTGTTTAATAGTTTCATATGCTTTGGGTATCATCAGCCAAGGTTAGCCATGCCTGGCATACTACTGACAGGCCCGAAACAAATGTAGAATAGAAGAGCAAAGGGAAGAAAGAAAGTAAAGAGAGAAAGAGAAAAGAAAGCAAAAAGAAAAGCTGAAGGTGGTGTAAGGTAGCCACCTCAGGTAGCTATCAAGGCAAGTAAGCCATACACTTTTAAAAGATAGAATTGCTTTCTTCTTTCCCAGCAAATGAAAGAAATAGGTGAAAGGTTATCAGTTTTGTGTGTTTCTACAAAATTAACATTGGAGAGCTTCTTAAGAATGTTGATTCACAGACACTATCTCCAGAGATTCTATTTCATTAACTCTCTGGTAGGCCCCAGAAATCAAATTTACCAGTCAGATACCATATTTTCTGATGCCATGGGCTCCACACAGGCTTAGTCTCATGGACATACAGCCTGTGCCATTGCACAGGGCTCTGTGCTCAAAAGGACTCTTCACTTGTGTTTAATGCTCTCTTGTAGCTGTTGAAATTCTTACTTTTGAACAAGAGACCCTTCCCACTGGGTCTTGAAAATTATGTAGTTGGTCCTGTCCCCATGGACCACACTTTGAAAAACATGCAATAGAGTTTAGACTTTAGGCTTCAATCTTTCACTACTGAAAATATTCAGGCAACTATCTATAGGTCTATTGGATTTTAAGACTGACAGATACCCAGCATCTGAATAAAATCGCTTTACACAATTTCTACTTGGCACTCTTGGATCAGGGGTTCCTAAGTGGGTTTGTTTCCAGAGGGAGAGCCCAGGGAGAGAAGTAGCCATTATTACAGGAAGCAAATTCCTGGGGGCAGTTGTTACAGGAATTGGAAATTATTTGCTCAAGGAAGAAAGAAAAAAAAAGGTAGAGACCTCAGAAATAATACAAGGAGAACAATCACTCTCAGGCATTTGAGGGGAGGCAAAATTGACCCAACAAAGGTGAACAGATAACCCTGAGATTCAATTGTCAAAAGAAAACTTTGGTCATCAAAAGCTAGAAAAAGTTAAAGACCTTTGGAATAAATTTCCATCTAATCTAATTCACCTAACCCTTTCAGCAGTAGAGATGAGTGGGTAGAGATGGGGACTTAAAGAAAATGTTTGTCAGATTGTCACAGTATTTTATAGGAGCACTGGGACCAAAAAACTTTGACTGCCAATCAAAAGTTCCCATTTCCCCATTCAATGTTTACCATTGGTAAACCATCAACAATGCACATTCCATGGGGTAAAAAAACAACCGAGGCAGTGAGTCAGTTCCATTCCAGGCTAAAAAATAGAACCAGCGCACATGTTAGTTAAATCTAAGAGTCAAAATGCAACTTGAATACACTCATCTCAGCTGTCAAATAAGATTACCCAGGCTTAAGAGCCTAGCTATCCTTAAAGTAGAATGAGAAAAGCTGTATTAGCTTCACCCAAAATGGTCAGCTGGTTATTCAACATTTCTTATGGTTGCTCATTTTTATTCACTCTTAAGTGGCTTTGGGAAGATATAAGTCATCATGATTTTCACCATCGTTATCATCAATGCCACATGCATGTAATAATTATAAAAACAATAGCTAATATAGATAGACTATGTACTATATGCTGAGCATTTTCTGAGCTATTTATACATATATATTATATATTTTACATATATATTAATATACATATGTATATATTAATATATATATATTAAATCATGTAATCCTTACCACAACCCCATGACACAGTACCATTGTTATCTCCATTTTACAGATGAGGAAACTGATCACAGAGAGGTTAAGTGACTTGTTTAAGGTCACACGGCTATTACATAGCAGAGCCAAGAGTCAAACACAGGGACTATGACTATATTACTCAAGCACTTAACCACTAGACAAGGTAGCAAAGAGCACTAGTCAGGGAGCTTAATGAAGCAAAGCAAACAGAGTTGTTTGGAACATTTTTGGGGTTATGGACTCCTTTGAGAATCTATATCCCTCAGAAAAATAAATATATACAGCACATATTTACAAACTGTCAGAGGACTGCCTTTGTTCCTCCAAGACTATACATTTACGTTTATGACTCAATCTCAGGCTAAAAATGCCTACTCCAGACACTAATTATTTAAAATCGTAAAATAGCTATAACTGCCAAAGACAAAAATAAATTAAAAATCTAATGGTGGGGCACCTGGGTGGCTCAGTCAGTTGAGCAATGGGCTCTTGATTTTGGCTTAGGTTATGATCCCCCAGGGTTATGGGATCGAGTCCCACATAGGGCTTTGAGTGTGGAACCTGCTTAAGATTCTCTGTCTCTCTCTCTCTCTGTGTCTCTCTCTCTCTCTCTACCCCCTTTCCTCCACTCACGCTCTATCTCTGTCTGTAAATAAATAAATAAATAGAAAAATCTAATGGTTCTGTGAAGTGTGGACTCAGACCATTAATAAAACTGTAAGCCTTATGCTTGTACCATATCATCAAATCCAAAAACAGCCTATTTTTAAATAACAAACTTTTTTTTAGTGTTTATTTTCAGAGAGAGAGAGAGAGAGAGCCCGCATGTGCACACAAACATGGGAAGGGCAGAGAGAGAGGGAGAGAGAGAATCCTAAGCAGGCTCCGTGCCATCAGCTCAGAGCCCAACACGGTGTTCAATCTCACCAACTGTGAGATCACAACCTGAGCCAAAATCAAGAGTTGGACACTTAACCAGGTGCCCCTAAACAACAAACTTTAAAGCTTTTTATCAACTGACAAATTATTTCAAAATGAAAGAACAAATCACTGTAATTTCTAGCATGTAACATGGTACTTATCTATACTAAGTGCCAATAAATGTTGATAGAGAAGAAAAGGGAGAAAAGGAAGGTAAAAGTATCTTAATGTTCCTTAGTAGTATAGTAAATATGATTCCAAAATATCATTCAACTTTTTTTTTTTAAGATTCTTTTGAAGTAATCTCTACACCCAATATGAGGCTCGAATTCACAACCCCAAGATCAAGAGTTGTATGTTCCACTGGCTAAACCAGCCGGGCACCCCTCAGCTCCTTTTTAATAGTATTCACCTATTCAAATATTTATTTAATAAGATTTGTTGAATATTTATTATGTAATATAAACCATGCTAGGCATCAAGGGTATGAATTTAAAAGGCACTGAGGGGGGCGCCTGGGTGGCGCAGTCGGTTAAGCGTCCGACTTCAGCCAGGTCACGATCTCGCAGTCCGTGAGTTCGAGCCCCGCGTCAGGCTCTGGGCTGATGGCTCGGAGCCTGGAGCCTGTTTCCGATTCTGTGTCTCCCTCTGTCTCTGCCCCTCCCCCGTTCATGCTCTGTCTCTCTCTGTCCCAAAAATAAATAAAAAACGTTGAAAAAAAAAATGTAAAAGGCACTGAGGAAAAAACACACCAAAAATGTGAAATCTGTGAAATGCAAGTTGTTACATGATGAACAAAGCTAGCAATTAGAAAAACACACAAAAGAATATATAAAGGTTGAAAGCAAAATCTACATAGGTGTTGCAAATCTGGTAAGGGAGCATCAATGTTTGCCTTTACTTTCCACGTTCTTTCTTCCCTCAGTCCACACCCACACCTTGACAACTCATTCTCACAATTAAGTTATTTGAGTTTTCTCCAATAAACTTCTTAGCTTGATAGTTCTATTGCTTTTCATTAGTTCACTCATTAATTAAATACTAAATGTGGCATTTCTGAATAGCAGGTGTCCATTTAAATTTAGCCAATTAAGGGGCACCTGAGTGGCTCAGTCAGTTAAGCGGCTGACTTTGGCTCAGGTCATGATCTCGTGGTTTGTGAGTTCGAGCCTTGGGCTTGCTGCTGTCAGCACAGAGCCTGCTTCAGTTCCTCTGTCTCCTTCTCTCTCTCTGCCCCTTCCCTGCCTCACACTCTGTCTCTCTCTCTCAAAAATAAATAAACATTAAAAAAATAATAAATAAATAATTTAAAAAATTAATTTAGCCAATTAAAAAACAAGTTAGAAAACAACCCACAACAATTTGGGGAAGGGAGACTCATACTCAGGACACGTGTATGACAATAACCTTAGAATATACCAGGGTATTGAGAAAACAAGTGCAAACCAAGACAGTTTAGGTTGTCATCATGCCAGCTAGACATATGACCCAGTAGAAACAGGTGATTAAATTGGCCTGCTAATAAATTTGGTGATAGAAAGTCCAGATCAATGATTTCAGAAGATCTCGTTAACAATAGAAACAAACAACAGGGGACTCCTTAAAACTCTTACTGCTGATGCTAAGAACAGTTGTTTATACTCTGTAGAGCAATGGCTCTCTCTGTTTTGCTCTACTTTCCCTGTTTTTTTTTTAATTTTTTTTAATGTTTATTTTTGAGGGAGAGAGGAAGAGAGTGAGCAGGGGAGGGGCAGAGAGAGATGGAGACACAGGCTCCAGGCTCTGAGCTGTCAGCACAGAGCCTGACATGGGGCTCAAACCCACAAATCATGACCTGAGCCAAAGTCAGATGCTCAACTGACTGATCCACTTAGACACCCCTCTATTTTTCCTGTTTTAAAACTATTTTTCAAGCTGTACTGATGCATGTTTTTCAAGCCTGGGTTCAATCACAGGAAAGCTCTAACTAGCTCAACAGGCTAATGAGCAGACATTTTATAAATAGCATGTCTGAGAGTTCATAATGCTACTCCATTGGGAAGCAACTTAGCTCTAGAGAATGCTATCATTTGTCTATAACAGCATCTTTTGTCAGCCCCAATTTGGTTAATAACTACAATTATGCTTTGGTCATTTCAGCAGCTCTGAGTCTTTGTCAGGCCTTACCCCTATTATGTGCCTTCATACCTTCTTCTTGGTCTACTGCAATAAGTTCCTAATTGGTCTCTCTGCTATCAGTCTCACCACCCTCTAAACCATTCTATATGTTACTGCCAAGACTAACCTTTAAAATGAACCAAGTTTGAAAACTTTCAAAGACTTTCAAAGTCCAAATTCCCTTAAGCTGACAGCCAAGGCCCTCCACATTCTGTCACTAATTTACTATTCCAGAAATTTGCTCACATCATTTCCTGTATCATGTACTGTGTATTCCCAGACTATGTCCTCCACTCTCTGCCTCTCTGCCTTTCCTTCTTTTGGAAAACCTTAGCTTCCTACTAACTTATTAAGAAGTCCTTTCTAATACTGCAGCTAAAAATGGGCACCCTTTTTGCAGTTTTACCCATCATTAAAAGCTAATTCATAAATTTTATGGTATGTATTTTACCACAATTCAAAACTTGTTTAAATTAACACACATACACACAGTTAATTAATAACCTTCAAGTTTGGCAAGTTGGCAGACTAGATGTCCTGAAATTTTTCCTGTGAGGAATACCTAGAACTGCTGAATAAATTCAAAAGCTTTCTTTCAAATGCAACACTGAATACTCAAGAAAGAAATTTAATTACTCAGGTTTCACAAAAGGAATGAAAACCACTGTAGTAAATGTGAATTAAAGCTTAACTTTCCCCTGAAGATAGGGAACAGGGAAAAGAAAAAAGTCTTCCCTGAGAAATTAATAACCTTACAATAACCATGTAAGCCTAAGATTTAAATGTAGAACAATATTATTGATGCTAAAAAATAAGCATTTTAAAATTATAAACTATCTAAAAGAAAAACGTAAGAACAAGAATAAATGAAACAAGAACAAGTAGAAATGCAAAAAAATCAAATTTCTAAAAATAATAAACAATCATTTAGTGAATAAGTTGAACAGCAGATTAGATATAGCTAAAGAGAAAATCAAAAGACTGGCTGGATTAACCTAGAAGACATCACAGATGAGAGAGAAAGAATAGACTTTTAGAGAAAAGAGGAATATATGTTCATTATAAGTCTAATAAAAGGTGATCTAGAAGGAGAAAAGGGAGAAGAGAAGATGGTGGCAGAGTAGGAGGACCCTAGACTCACCTTGTCCCATGAATACAACTAGATAACTACCAAATCATCCTAAATACTCTAGAAATTGATCTGAAGACTGGCAGAACAAACTCTACAACTAAAGGTAGAGAAGAGGTCACATTGAAGAAGGTAGGAAGTGCAGAGATGTGGTTTGGGAAAGAAACAGATTGTGGCTGCTGCAGTGAGGAGGGAGCTATGGACTCAGAGAAGGGCGAGAGATAAACTAGCACACAAAGGAGCACACAAGGAAAACAAATCCCTGTAGCAACTGGCCTGGAAAGAAAGAGAACCCAAATTTTGCAAATTCTTGCAACCAATGGGGCTTAAAGCCTGGAGTTTTAAAGGTCAGTGTGCTTGGCTCTAGGAGAGCTCAGAGGCCATTGGGGCTGTTCTTGGAGAGAAGGCAAGCAAACAACCCATGGACATACAACATGGAAACAGCAACCTGAAGAGTATCCCAGGCACACAGTGGTGAGGACAGTTGCTCATATCGGAGCATGTCCCAGAGAGGCAGCATACATAGAGGGACCCCTCTGGAAACAAAGGAGCTAGCTGCTACCATTTCCCTCTCCCCCAACTCAGCATAAATACAGAGCCACCTGCAGGTACCAGCACAGTGCCCACACTTGCTACCTAACTTGCTTACACCAAGCCTCTTCCCCCATGCTCCAGAAAACCACTCTTCCCAGTCAGACCTGCCTCAGTCCCAGTGTGGTGGGACCCTCCCCCAGAAGACCAGCGCACACCCTTCCCAACACAAAGTCTCCTGACTCAAGAGTTTTGTGAGCCCTTTGTTGTGGTGGTGGTAGCAATGGGTCTCATTTCACAAGCTGACCAGAGCACACATAGTTAAACTCACCATATTCAGGCCAGGGACCAAACACTGCCCACACAGGCAAAGAGAGCCTCTGCAAATGACTGGCCAAAAGGATAAAGTGGCCAGGACACAACAGCAGAACACATGCAGCACACATTGGTGGCACCTTCAGAAGTGTCAGGCCCTGTGGAAAAGAGGACATTACACTGCAGAGCACTAGAAGACCTCTTCTTCATAAAGCCATTAAACTCAAGAACAGGAGATGTAACTGACTTTCCTAACACAGAGAAACTGGCACAGAGATTTAGACGAAATGAGAAGACAGAGGAATTTGTCCCAAACAAAAGAACAGGACAAAGCTGTGGCCAAAGACCTAAGCAAAACAGATATAAGTAACATGCCTGATAGAGAACTTAAAGCAATGATCATGAAGATACTCACTGGACTTGAGAAAGAGTGGAGAGCATGAGTAGACCCTTAACACAGAAATACAGAATAACAGGGGCACCCGGGTGGCTCAGTTGGTAAGTGTCTGACTTTGGCTCAGGTCATGATCTCACTGTTTGTGGGTTCAAGCCCCACATTGGGCTCTGTGCTGACAGCTCAGAGCCTGGAGCCTGCTTTGATTCTTTATCTCCCTCTCTCTCTGCCCCTCCCCCATTTTCTCTCTCTCTCTCAAAAATAAATAAACATTAAAAAAAAAGAAATATGGAGTGACATAGCACAGATAAAGGACTCAATAGATGAAATGGGAAACATACTTGATGGAATAAACAGCAGGCTGGAAGAAGCAGAGGAACAAATTAATGACCCAGAAGACAAAGTGATGGAAAATAATCAAGCTGAATGAAAGAGAAGAAGGAATTATGCAAAACAAGATTAGATTTAGAGAACTCAGGGACTCCATCAAATGTAGTAACATTCATATTATAGGAGTCCCAGAAGAAGAAGAGAGAGAAAGCAGGCAGAGAATTTATTTGAAGAAATAACAGCTGGAAGCTTTCCTAATCTGGAGAAGGAAACAGATATCCAGATCCAGGACTCACAGAGAACCACTATCAAAATCAACAAAATCAGATCCACACCAACACATATTGTAATTAAAATGGCAAAAATATAATGATAAAGAAAAAAATATTAAAAGTTGAAAGACAATAAAGACAGTAACATGCAAAGGAAACTCCATGAAGCAATTCGGTGGATTTTTCAACAGGAACTTTCCAAGCCAGAAAGGACTAACATGATATATTCAAAGTGCTGAAAGGGAAAAACTTGCAGCCAAGGATATTCTATCCAACAAGGCTATCATTCAAAATAGATAAAGAATTCCCCAGAAATATAAAAACTAAAGGAGTTCATGAACACTATCTAGCCCTGCAGGAAATACTAAAGGAGACTCTTTTTGAGAAGAAAGACCAAAAAAATGACAATATGAAGTTGGAAACACAAAAGCAGTAAAATGAATATTTCTGTAAAAAATCAGTTAAGGGACTCACAAAATAAAAGGATGTATAATATGACAACATATACCTAAAACATGGAGAGGAAAGGAGTAAAGAATGAGTTCAAACTTCAATGACCAACAACCTAATATAGACTGCTATATGTAGAAGATATTGTATACAAACCAAATGGTAACCACAAATCAAAAAACAGTAACAAATATGCAAAGAATAAAGAGAAAAAAATCCAAATATATCACTAAAGAAAATGAGCAAACCAGGAAAGAGAGAAAGATAAGAAAGGGTCAGAGAAAACCTTCAGAAACAACCACATAACAAGTAATAAAATGGCAATAAATACATATCTATCAATAATTACTTTGAATATAAATGGACTAGGTGCTCCAATCAAAAGACATAGGATGACAGAATAGATCAAAAAACAAGATCCATCTCTATGCTGCCTACAAGAGACTCATTTTAGATCTAAAGATACATGCAGGGGCACTTGGGTGACTCAGTTGGGTAAGTGTCCAATTCTTGGTTTTGGCTCTGGTGATGGTCTCACAGTCGTGGGATCGAGCCCTGTGTTGGGTTCCACACTAAGCACAGAGCCTGCTTAAGATTTGCTCTCCCAGGGGCACCTGGGTGGCTCAGTTGGTTAAGTGTCCAACTCTTGGTTTCAGCTCAGGTCATGATCTCATGGTTTTGTGAGTTTGAGCCCCACATCAGGCTCTGCATTGGCAGTGTGGAGCCTGCTTGGGATATTCTCTCTCTCTCTCTCTCTCTCTCTCTCTCTGCCTCTCCCCTACTCGTGCTGTCTCAGTCTCTCTCAAATAAATAAATAAAATTTTAAAAAAAGATCCTCCCCCCAAAAAAAGAAAGATTTTCTCTCTTCCTCTCTCTTTGCCCCTCACCCCCCTCTTCTCTCTGTCTCTCTTTCTCAAAATAAATAAACATTTTTTAAAAGGAATTTAAAAAATACATGGAAACAAATGAAAATGAAAACACAACAGTTCAAAAACTTTGAGACTCAGTTGGTTAAAGGTCCACCTTCAGCTCAGGCCATGATTTTATGGTTCATAAGTTTGAGCCCCGCATCAGGCTTTGTACTGTCAGCTCAGAGACTGCTTGAGATCCTCTGCCTCCCTTTCTCTATGCCCTTCCCCATTCATGATCTCTCTCTCTCTCTCTCTCAAAAATAAACAAACATAAAAAAAACACCTTTGGGACACAGCACAAGCAGTTCTAAGAGGGAAGTGTTTAGCAATATAGGCCTCCCTCAAGAGGCAAGAAAAATCTCAAATAAATAACCTAAACTTACACTGAAAGGAGCTAGAAAAAGAACAAAAACAACAACAACAAACTAAAACTAGCAGAAGGAAGTAAATAATAAAGATTAGAGCAGAAATAAATGATATAAAACTAAAAAATACAATAGGACAGATCAATGAAACCAGGACCTAGTTCTTTGAAAAAAATCAATGAAATTGATAAACCACTACCCAGACTTATCAAGCAAAAAAAAAAGACCCAAGGAAATAAAATCACAAATTGCAGAGGAAAAATAACAACCAACACCATAGAAATACAAACAATTATAAGAGAATATTATGGGGGCACCTGAGTGGCTCCAACTCTTGATTTCAGCTCAGGTGATGATCTCACAGTTCATGGGTTCAGGCCCCACATTGGGCTCTGTGCTGAGAGTGTGGAGCCTGATTGGGATTCTGCCTCTCCCTCTCTCTCTCTCTCTGCTTCTTCTCCCACCCTCAAAAATAAATAAACTTTTTTTCAAAAAAGAGAATATTATTAAAAACTATATGGCAACATATTGGACAACCTAAAAGAAATGGATAAATTCCTAGAAACATACAAACTACCAAAACTGAAACAAGAATAAATAGAAAATTTGAACAGACCCATAACCAGCAAAGAAATTGAATCAGTAATCAAAACTTTTGAAACAAAGAAAAGTCCAGGGCCAGATAACTTCCCAGGGGGATTCCACCAGACATTCAAAGAAGAGTTAATATCTATTCTTCTCAAACTTTTCCAAAAAATAGAAATGGAAGGAAAACTTCCAAACTCATTCTATGAGGCCAGCATTACCTTGATTCCAAAACCAAACAAAGACTCCACTAAAAAGGAGAATTACATGGGGTGCCTGGGTGGCTCAGTCAGTTGAGCGTCTGACTTTGGCTCAGGTCATGAGCTCACAGTTCGTGAGTTCGAGCCCCACGTCGGGCTCTGTGCTGACAGCTCAGAGCCTGGAGCCTGCTTCGGATTCTGTGTCTCCCTCTCTCTCTGCTCTTCCCCTGCTCACATGCTGTCTCTCTCTCAAAAATAAATAAAGATTAAAAAAAAAAAAGGAGAATTACAGGCCAATATCCTTAATGAACATGGATGCAAAAATTCTCAACAAGATACTAGTAAATCAAATTGAACAGTACATTAAAAGAATTATTCACCACGATCAAGTGGGATTTATTCCTGGGCTGCTGGTGTGGTTCAATATCTTAATCAATCAATGTGATATACCACATTAATAAAAGAAAGGATAAGGACCATGTGATCCTCTCAATAGATGCAGAAAAAGCATTTGTCAAAATATAGCATGAATTCTTGATAAAAACCATCAACAAGGTAGGGACAGAAGGAACATACCTCAATATCATAAAGGCCATATATGAAAGACCCACAGCTAATATCATCCTCAACAGGGAAAAAATGAGAGCTTTTCCTCTATGGTCAGGAAGAAGAAAGGAATGTCCACTCTTACCACTGTTATTTATCATAGTACTGGAAGTCTCTAGCCTCAGCAATTAGACAACAGAAAGAAATAAAAGGTGTCCAAATTGGAAAGGAAGAAATCAAACTTTTCACTATTCACAGACAACATGATACTCAATGTAGAAAACCCAAAAGACTCCACCAAGAAATTGCTAGAACTGATACATAAATTCAGCAAAGTTCCAGGATATAAAATCAACATACAGAAATCTGTTGCATTTCTATACACCAATAATGAAGCAGCAGAAAGAGAAATTAAGAAGGCAATCCTCATTTACAATTGCACCAAAAACCATAAGATACCTAGGAATAAACCTAACCAAAGAGGTAAAAGATCTGTACTTTGAAAACTATAGAACACTTATGAAAGAAATTGAACAGGATGCAAAGAAATGAAAAGACATCCCATGCTTATGAATTAGAAGAACAAATATTGTTAAAATCTCTATACTACTCAAAGCAATCTACACATTTAATGCAATCCCTATCAAAATACCACCAGCATTTTTCCCTGAGCTAGAACAAACAATACTAAAATTTGTATGGAACCACAAAAGACACTGAATAGCCAAAATAATATTGAAAAAAAGCAGGGGCGCCTGGGTGGCTCAATTGGTTAAGCGTCCAACTTCAGCTTAGGTCATGTTCTCACGGTGTGTGTTCGAGCCCCAGGTTGGGCTCTGTGCTGACAGCTCAGAGCCTGGAGCCTGCTTTGGATTTTCCCTCCCTCTCTGCCCCTCCCCCACTTGTGCTCTGTCTCTCAGAAATAAACATTTTTTTTTAATTATAAAGAAAAAATATTAAAAAAAAAAAAGAAAAGAAAATCTGGAGGCATCACAAGCTGTAGTCATCAAGACAATATGGTACTGGCATAAAAACAGACACATGCATCTGTGAAACAGAATAGAATACCCAGAAATGGACCACAACTATATGGTCAACAATCTTCAACAAAGCAGGAAAGAATATCCAATAGAAAAAAGACAGTTTCTTCAACAAATGATGTTCAAAAAACAAACTGGACAACAACATGCAGAAGCATGAAACTGGACCACTTTCTCATACCACACAGAAATATAAATTCAAAATGGATAAAAGACCTAAATGTGAGACAGGAAACCATCAAAATCATAGAGGAGAATACAGACAACAACCTCTTTGACCTCAGCCATAGTAACTTCTTATTACACACATCTCTAGAGGCAAGAGAAACAAAAGCAAAAATGAACTATTGGGACTTCATCAAGATGAAAATCTTCTGCACAGTGAAGGAAAAAATCAACAAAACTAAAAAACAATCTATGGAATGGGAGAACATATTTGTAACTGACATATCTGATAAAGGGTTAATATCCAAAACACATAAAGAACTTATCCAACTCACCACCCAAAAAATAAATAATCCAGTAATAAATAGGCAGAAGTGGGTCACCTAGGTGGCTCAGTCAGTTAAGCATCTGACGCTTGGTTTTGGCTCAGGTTGTGATCTCAAGGTTCATAGGCTCAAGCCCCACATTGGGCTTTGCATTGGCAGTGTGGAACCTGCTTGGGATTTTCTCTCTCCCTTTCTCTGCCCCTTCCCTGCTTGTACCCATGTGCACATACTCTAAATAAATAAATAAATAAATAAATAAATAAATAAATAAATTTTTTAAAAAAGAAAGAAATAGGCAGAAGACATGAACAGACATTTTCCCAAAGACATCCAGATGGCTAACAGACACATGAAAAGATGCTCAACATCACTCGTAATCACGGAAATGAAAATCAACACCATGATGAAATACCACCTCACCCCTGTCAGAATGGCTAAAATTAACAACACAGGAAACAATAGACGTTGGCAAGGATGTGGAGAAAGGAGAACCCTCTTACACTGTTGGTTGGAATGCAAATTGGTACAATCACTCTGGAAAACAGTATGGAGTTTCCTCAAAAAGTTAACAATAGAACTACCCTATGACCCAGTAAATGCACTACTATGTATTTACCCAAAGGATACAAAATACTGATTCAAAAGGGTACATGCACCCTGATGTTTATAGCAGGCATTATTAACAATAGTCAAATTATGGAAATAGCTCGAATGTCCATGGACTGATGAATGGATAAAGAAGTGGTGTACACACAGACACACACACACACACACACACACACACACACACACAGTGGAACATCACTCAGATATCAAAAAGAATGAAACCTTTCCATTTGCAATGACATGGATGAAGCTAGAATGTATTATGCTAAACAAAATAAGTCAGTCAGAGAAAGACAAATACCATATGATCTCACTCATATGTGGAATTTAAGAAACAAACCAGATGAACATAGGGGGGAAGAGAGAGAGGGAAGCAAACCATAAGAGATTCTTAACTACAGAGAACAGACAGGGTTGATGGAGGAAGGTGGGTAGGGAATGGGCTAAGTGGGTGATGGGTATTAAGGAGGGCACTGGGTTGTGATGCCAGTTGTGATGTTGTGATAAGCACTGGGTGTTATTGTAATTGATTAATCACTAAATTCTACACCTAAAACCAATTTTACTGTATATGTTAACTAACTATAATTTAAATAAAAACTTGGGAAGGGGTGCCTGGGTGGCTCAAGTCAGTTAAGCATCTGACACTGGCTCAGGTCATGATCTCACGGTTCATGAGTTCAAGCCCCATGTCGGACTCTGTGCTGACAGCTCAGAGCCTGCAGCCTGCTTCAGATTCTGTGTGTCCCTCTCTCTGCTCCTCCCCCACTCATGCTCTGTCTCTGTCTCTCTCCTCCTCTCAAAAATAAACATTAAAAAAAAACTTGGGGAAAAAAATCCCAACAAACAAAAGTCTAGGACCAGATGGCTTCACAGACAAATTCTGCCAAATATTTAAAGAAGAGTTAATACCTATTCTCAAACTATTCCGAAAGATAGAAAAAGAAGAAAATATCCAAATTCATTGTATGAGGCCAGCATTACCTTGATACAAAAACTGGATAAAAGCACCACACAAAAAAAGAAAACTACAGGCCAATATTTGAGCATAGATGCAAAATTCCTCAACAAAATGCTAGCAAACCAAATCCAACAATACATTTTAAAAAACATTCACCATGATCAAGTGGGTTTTATGCCTGGGTTGCCATGGTGGTTCAATATTTGCAAATCAATCAATGTGACACATCACATCAATAAGAGAAAGGATAAGTATCATATGATGGTGGGGCACCTGGGTGGCTCAGTGGGTAAAGCGTCTGACTTCGGCTCATGTCATGATCTCACAGTTTGGAAGTTTGAGCCCCGCATCGAGCTCTGCACTGACAATGAAGAGCCTGCTTGGGATTCTCTCTCTGCCTCTCTCTGCCCCTCCCCCACTTGTTCTCTCTCTCTCTCTCTCTCTCTCTCTCTCTGTCTCTGTCTCTCCCCTTTTCCCTCTCTCTCACAAAATAAATTAAAAAAAGAGAATTGTATGATTGTTTCAATAGATGCAGACAAAGCATTTGACAAAGTACAACATCCATTCATGATAAAAACCCTCAACAAAGTTTAGAAGCAACATACCTCAACATAATAAAGGCCTTATAGAAAAAACCCATAGCTAACATCATCCTCAATGGGGAAAAACTGAGAGCCTTTCCCCTAAAGTCAGGAAGAAGACTAAGATGTCCACTGTCACCATATTTATTCAACATAGTACTGGAAGTCCTAGCCACAGCAATCAGGCAACAAAAAGAAATAAAAGGAATCCAAACAGGCAAGGAAGAAGTCAAACTTTCACTATTGCAGATGACGTGATACTATATATAGAAAACCTCAAAGACTCCAGCAAAAATATACTAGAACTGATAAGCAAATTGAGTAAAGTCACATGGTACAAAATCATTCTACAGAAATCTGTTGCATGATTGTACACCAATATTGAAGCAGCAGAAAGAGAAATTAAGAAGACAATCCCCATTTACAGTTACAATAAGATACCTAGAAATAAACTTAAGCAAAGAGGTGAAAGGCCTGTGCTCTGAAAACTATAAAGCACTGATGAAAGAAATTGAAAACGGCACAAAGAAATGGAAAAATAACCCATGCTCATGGATGGGAAGAACAATTGTCTATATAACCCAAAGCAATCTATACATTTAATGCAATCCCTATCAAAATATCAACAACACTTTTTACAGAACTAGAACAAATAATCCTAAACTTTGTAGGGAAACACAAAAGATCCTGAATGGCCAAAGAAATTTTGAAAAAGCAACGCAAAGCTGGAGGCATCACAACTCCAAAATTTAAGTTATGTATTACAAAGTTGAAGTAATCAAAACGGACATATAGGTCACAAAAACAGACATATAGATCAATAGAACAGAATAGAATAGAAAGCCCAGAAATAAATCCCTGATTATGTGGTCAATTAACCTTTGACAAAGCAGGAAAGAATATCCAATGAGAAAAAGACAGTCTCCTCAACAGATAGTGTTAGGAAAACTGGACAGCAACATGCAAAAGAATGAAACTGAACTACTGTCTTACACCATACACAAAAATCTATTCAAAACGGATTACAGACCTCAATGCAAGACATGAAACCAGGAGCGCCTGGGTGGCTCAGTTGGTTAAGCCTCTGACTTTGACTCGGATCATAATCTCACAGCTAATGATTTTGAGGCCTGAATCGGGTTCTGTGCTGACATCTCAGAGCCTGCTTTGGATCCTCTGTCTCCCTGTCTCTGCCCCACTCATGCTCTCTCTCTCTCTCTCTCTCTCTCAAAAATAAATAAACATTAAAAAAAAAAAGACCTGAAACCATAAAAATCCTCAAAGAGAGCACAGTCTGTAATATCTCTGACACTAGCCTTAGCAACTCTTTTCTAGATAGGGTCCCCAGAGGCAAGGGAAATAATAATAAACTACCGGGACTACAGAAAAAAAAAAAAAAGAAAGAAAGAAAGAAAAGAAAAGAAAAAGCTCAGTGAAGGAAATAATCAACAAAACTAAAAGGCAACCTTTGGAATGGGAGAAGATGGTTGCAAATGACATATCTGATAAAGGGTTAGTATCGAAAATATATAAAGAGCTTGTAAAACCCAATACCCAAAAAACAAATAATTCAGTTAAAAAATGGGCAGAGGGGCACCTGGGTGGCTCAGTCAGTTAAGCAACCTACTTCAGCTCAGGTCATGACCTTGAGGTTTGTGAGTTTGAGCCCCGCGTGGGGCTCTGTGCTGACAACTCGGAGCCTGGAGCCTGCTTCGGATTCTGTGTATCCTGCTCTCTCTCTGCCCTTCCCATGCTCATGCTCTGTCTCTCTCTGTCTCTCAATAATAAATAAACGTTAAAAAAAATTTTTTTTTAATGGGCAGAAGACATGAATAGAGCAGCAAATTTTGGGTAGCCACACACCCAGAGGCTACAGAAATGCTCTCAGGGAATGTAGCCTGGGGATGCCATCTTTGCACTGTCCCTTGGCCTTGCTGCAGTTTTCTGGTACTTCCCAGAAAGGACTCATCTGGAGTCCTGATTTTTGCAACTGTCTCCAAGGAGACACTTTCAGATTTCCTGATCTGGAGGCCAGCAAGGTTAACCTTTATGGTACCACAGGACTGTATATATTTGCATACCTTTAAAGCTGCTGCCTGAGGGTCTACTTTCCAATTAGCCTGAAATTAGGGGCTGAGACTGTCCCTCTGGAACTGGAAGCCTCTCAATAACTAGGACCTATCAGGAATAAATCAGGTTGGGGTGCCTGGGTGGCTCAGGCAGTTGTTGAGTGACCGACTTCAGCTCAGGTCATGATCTCACTATCTGTGGGTTCGAGCCCCATATTGGACTCTGCTAGCAGCTCAGAGCCTGGAACCTTCTTCAGATTCTGTGTCTCCCTCTCTCTTTGCCCCTACCCTGCTTGCACTCTATCTCTCTCTCTTTCAAAAATAAACATTAAGGGGCGCCTGGGTGGCGCAGTCGGTTAAGCGTCCGACTTGAGCCAGGTCACGATCTCGCGGTCCGTGAGTTCGAGCCCCGCGTCAGGCTCTGGGCTGATGGCTCAGAGCCTGGAGCCTGTTTCCGATTCTGTGTCTCCCTCTGTCTCTGCCCCTCCCCCGTTCATGCTCTGTCTCTCTCTGTCCCAAAAATAAATAAACCTTGAAGAAAAAAATAAATAAATAAATAAACATTAAAAAAAAATTTTTTTAAAGGAATAAATCAGGTTGCTTAGACAATCACTAAAGTTGGAGAAACAACCAAGAACTAAGGCAAAGTTAAACGATAGGTTTTCTTTCCTACAAAAGGCCACTCCTTTAACACTGGAAAAGATAGCTGTTTCACCTAATGTATAGAAAGAGAGAGTTAAGCAAAATAAGGAGACTGGGGTATATTCCCTAAAAAAGAACAGGGTAAAACCCCAGAGGTGAAAAATCTTAATGAAACAAAGATAAGTAATTTATGTGATAAAGAATTCAGGATAATGATCATAAAGATGCTCACTGAACTCAGGAGAAGAATGGATGAACATAGTGAGAACTTCAACAAACAGACAGAAAATATAATAAAGTACCGAACAGAAGTTACAGAACTAAAGAGTACAATAACGGCACTGAAAAAATACATTAGAGGGGTATAACAGCAGACTCGATGAAGCAGAAGAAAGAATCAGTGAGCTGTAAAAGAGGGAAGTAGAACTCATCCAATCAGAGTAGCAAGAAGAAAAATTAATTTTAAAAAGTGAGACAACATCACGCAGAATAACATCTGCATTAGAGGGGTCCCAAAAGGAGAAGAGAGAGGAGAAAGGAGCAGAAAATTTCTTTGAAAAAATAATAGCTGAAACATTCCCTAACTTGGGGAAGGAAACAAACGTCCAGGTCCAGGAAAGCCAAAAGACTTCCAAAAAAGATAAACCCAGAGAGAGCCACACCGAGACACATTATAATTAAAATGTCAAGAGTTAATGGGGCGCCTGGGTGGCTCGGTCGGTTAGGCGTCCGACTTCGGCTCAGGTCATGATCTCGCAGTCTGTGAAATAGAGCCCTGCGTCAGGCTCTGTGCTAACAGCTCAGAGCCTGGAGCCTGTTTCAGATTCTGTGTCTCCCTCTCTCTCTGGCCCTCCCCCGTTCATGCTCTGTCTCTGTCTCAAAAATAAATAAACGTTAAAAAAAAAATTTTTTTTTTAATGTCAAGAGTTAAAGATGAAGAGAAAATCTTAAAAGCAGCAAGAGAAAAAACAAAGCACAATGTGAAAAAGAAATGCTGTGGCCAGAATGGAGTGTCCTGATATATTCAAAAGTGCTGAAGGGGAAAATCTTCCAACCAGGAGCACTCAATTTGGCAAGGTTATCATTCAGAATTAAAGGAGAGATAAAGAGGGGCACCTGACTGGCCCAGTCAGTAGAACCTGTGACTCTCAGTCTCAGGGGGGTAAATTCAAGCCCCATGTTAGGAATGGAACCTACTTTAAAAAAAAAAAAAAAAGAGTAAAGGAGAGATAAAGAGCTTTCCAGACAAACAAAAGCTAAAGGATTATTTCATCACCACTAAACTGGTCCTACACAAATGTTAAAGGAATTTCTTTAAGCTAAAAAAAGGGGGGGAGGGGGGCACAAATTAGTAAGAAGAAAACACATGAGAGTAAAATTCCAATAAAAGTATATAGTAAAGGTAGTGGGTTGATCACTTACAAAGCTAGCATGAAGGTTAAAAGGCAAAAGTAGCAAAAATAACTATAACCACAATAATTAGTTAAGGGATGTACAAAATAAAAAGATGTAAATTGTGATGTCAAAAAGCAATCCATTTTAAGTTGATAACAAGTTTGAATGCATTCTAAAACTCTACATTTTTAGTCCCTCTCCATAACTTTTTATATTTTTGATGTCACATTTTGCATTTGATAGCAAAGAAATACAGGGAATCATAAGACACTACTATGAACAATTATATGCCAACACATTTGACAACCTGGGAAAAAACAGAAACATTGTTAGAAACATATAGTCTTCCAATACTGATTCATAAAGAAATAGAAAATCTGAATAGGTCAATTACTGCAAAGGATTTTTTGAAGTGGTAACTAGACATTGTGGTGATCATTTTGCAATATATACAAATGTCAAATCATGTTGTATATCTGAAAACTAATATGTTGTACATCTAAAAACTATACTTCAATTAAAAATTTTTTTAACATTTATTTATTTTTGAGAGACAGAGAGTGAGTGGAGGAGGGGCAGAGAGAGAGGGAGACACAGAATCTGAAGCAGGCTCCAGGCTCTGAGCTGTCAGCACAGAGCCCAACAGGGGGCTTGAACCCATGAACTGAATCAAAATCATATGTTTAACCGACTGAGCCACCCAGGTGCCCCTGCTATAAATTGCAAAACATAATGTGTTTTGAGGTAAGCAAGTTACAGTAGAATACATTCAATATGATCTCACACAAAAGTTGAAAAAAAATAGATCTCAAAAACACATAGACTAGGCAAACCATAAGAGACTCTTAAACACAGGAAACAGAGGGTTGCTGGAGGGGTGTTGAGTGGGGGGTGAGCTAAATGGGTGATGGGCATTAAGGAGGACACTTGTTGGGATGAGCACTGGGTGTTCTATGTAAGTGATGAATCACAAAATTCTACTCCTGAAACCATTATTACACTGTATGTTAACTAACTTGGATTTAAATAAAATTAAAAAGAGAATAAACATATACTATCAAAAGAACACACACGTGGGCATGCCTGGTTGGCTCATAGTTAAAGGTGTCCAACTTCAGCTCAGGTCATGATCTCACAGTTTTTGAGTTGCAGCCCTGCAACAGGCTCTCTGCTGTCAGCACAGGTCAGCACAGCTGTCAGCACAGTGTCTGATCCTCTGTCCCCCTCTCTCTGCCTCTACCCTGCTCATGCATGCTCTCTCTCGCTCTCTCTCTCAAACACATACACACACACACACACACACACACACACACGAACTAAAACCAAGTGGCAAAACAACCTGAACAGTAAAATGGCATTGATTTGAATTAAAAAGAACTTACCTGCTCATGGGATGGAAAGGGAGAGGGAAAAGAACTAAGAGTCGTGGTTAAAGGGACTTTAGCTACATTCATAACGTTTTATTTCTCTGCGGGAAAAAAGATAAAGCACATAAGACAAAAATTTAACAGAAATTTTGGATTGTGAGAGTAGAGGTGTTTGTTATATTATTTGTGTTTTCTATATTATTATCTGTGCTTGAATTTTAAAAATATATTATAAATGTCTGAAAATTATATAGTGTTTTAAAAAGAAGAATTAGGGAGTCTAAAGAGCAATCTAAAGTTTTGGCCTAATGTCATCTATGTTCTATAAATAATCCTTGCTAGCATGTGGATTTTCTTGGAGCTATGCACCTGCTCCATGGGAGGACATACACCAGTTTTGCTCTCCATCCTCCTATTTCTAGATTCTGACCAAGTTGATCCACATTTTCAGATTTCCTCTCCTCACAAATTTAACTCCAGAATAGAATTCAGGGTAAGTTAGAAAAAAAACATTCTATTTGCAGTGCAAAGATAACATCACGAATTAAGGTGAAATGTTTATCTTGCACTTATTTTTTATATTTGCTATATTTACCTTGTCATAGTAAAAGTGTATTCTGTTTCAGATATGTAGGTTTGTGGGCAAGAGTACAGCCAAGTGTTAAGTAGACCAAAGGAACTGAAGAAACAGATCCAGTGACAGAGGCTGGATCTAAAAAGGGCAGCATCCAAGGGTTAGGGCAAGTTCAGCTGTAGTTAGGACAGATATCAGCCCTTAGGACAAAGGACAGATGATTATTTGGCAGTTGGAATACACCAGCTCTGTTAAAACTGTTGGGTGTTGGGTCAGATTAAAGGTCAGGCTGTGGCAATAGTGTTATTGCTTGTGATCTGACCACTTACATCAGGATGCTAGCAGATATACAGAACCAATATTCTGAGGGAGTGATTTGGTAAGGACTAGTGAAGATTATAAGACTATATCCTGCGAGCTTACGAAGGATTTTTGCATTGGTTGGGACCTGTTTAGTTCCTAATAATAGAAACTCACATAATTGGGTGGCATTAACTTCAGATGCAATGTGATCAAAGGTTTAAATGATACACTCACAACTCTTTTTCACTGGCCATCTATGTTAATCACTTTTGCTGTAAACATGTTTTGTAGCAAGTTAGCCCCCTCACCTCAATGCTGTGTAACAAGTAACTCAAAATCTCAGTGGCCTACAACAATGAAAATTTATTTCTTGCTGACAAGTCTGTAGATTGGCTATGTTTAAGCTAATATTGGCTGGTCATGGATGGGCTTAGCTGGACTACAGTCTTCAGGTTAGCTACAGATCTGCTCCATGTGTTCATCCTGGGACCAAAGCAGAGGGATGAACAGCTATCTGTTCTTTCCATGGGAGAGAGCAGAAGATCCAAAATTGTTGGTGGAAACTCATAAGGCCTCAGCTTAGAATGGGCGCATTGGTCATTTCTTTCTTTTTTTTTTTATGTTTGTTTATTTTTGAGAGAGAGACAGAGCGACAGAGTGTGAGCAGGGGAGGGGCAGAGAGAGAGGGAGACACAGAACTCAAAGCAGGCTCCAGGCTCCATGCTGTCAGCACAGAGCCTGATGTGGGGCTTGAACTCATAAACCATGAAATCATGACCTGAGCCGAAGAGGCTTAACAGACTGAGCCACCCAGGAGCCCCTGCACTGGTCATTTTCATCCCTGCTCTACTGGTCAAAATAAGTCATATGGCCAAGTCCAAAGTCAATGGGCACGGATGTAATTCCATTTACTCTAGTGGGAGGCAATGCAAAGTCAAATGGCAAAAGATTAGAGAGAGAGAGATGAATAGAGATAGATGATAGGTAAATAGATAAATCTATCTCTCTCTATATATATAATTTCAAATTAAGCATGAAGATTTGGAAGCTATAATCCAATCCACCACTCACTCTATCTCTGAACTTTCCTTGCCTCTGCTTGGCTTCCCTAGCATGTAGGCTCTGTTGCCAAAGTCAAGATGGCTGTTAACTGTTCCTGTCTCACTTTCCCCAAGCTCAGCAGTCCTAATGGATAGAGAACATCTTTCCAGGTAACTTTAGTTAAAAAAAAAAAAAAGTCTAAGGAGAGTTCTGATTGGACTGGCATGGGTTTTACCTATTCCTGAACTGACCGCCACCACTAAGGAAGATAGGGCCCTCTGATTGGCCAGCCTAGGCCACACACCTATCGCACTTTATTATCCAGGGATTAGGAGGAGGTCTTCATAGCCTCACCAGGATCACATAAAACTTTAGAGGGGTCCTTAAAGGAACCAATACGGAAAGACAGACACTGCAGTCTTTAATCTCAGCAGGAAACTAGAGGCCTAGACAGGGAAACTAAGTAAAAACCCAGCCCTATGGCATCAATGTGAAAAAAGTAGGAAGGAACAGCAGACCCTTGAGCACCAAAGTTACAGCAATGGGACTTAGGCTGAAGCTTCTGTGTACTTCTTATCCCTACTGTGGACCTGAGATAGGCCTGGTAGAGACATAGAACTCCAGGAACATCCAGCTTTAGGAGCAACTGGGAGGAAAAACAATGTGTGTTTAGCTGTATTGGTAAAGTTAAAATGCTGGGGTTTTTAAAGGTGAAAAAGTACATCTGAATCTTAGGGAAAAGCTATACTGTGCCAGCTTCAAGATTCAGACATTGGTGCCAGTGAGAACCACAGGGTAAAATGAACACAGCACTTACAGGTGTAAGTACACTGGGGCCAACGTGGCAGACATTTTACCAGATGTCAGGAGTAGACTTGTGACTCACAACACTGTCCTGAACACTAATAACACACCAACAACTTCATACTGCAAAACAAAACAAAACAAAACAAAACAAAACAACTATAATTTAGTTGAAGTGAGAAACTTAACAAGCAAAGTCTTTCCAAATGAGTTGTAAACTATATCATTTCTTAAATAATGGAATGAAGTCTAAACCTCCAGTGGTTTGTAAATTATGTGCTCAGCAAATATAAGGTGAATGAATGAACAAATCATCAGGATTCCCTCCGTTAACCGGTTTTGTGGAAGACCTGTACCAGTAACGAGAAAAATGTAGGGATAAAAATAGAGAATGGGGGAGAGAGTGCCTGTCTGAGGGACGTTATAAAGAATTGCTTGCATTGGAAACAAAGTCAGGCACTATTAGCTTTGGAAGTGAGTGAAGAGGAGGTGACAACTGTGGTTGCTCCAAGATAAAGAGGCTTTTGCCTCCAGGCAAGGTCTTCAAGGAAAGCTTTAAAGGGCCCAAACAGGTCCATGAATCCCCTTTCTGGTTTGGTTCATTCTCCCTCCTTCAGGAGCTGATTCTCCTCCACCCTCAAATCTTCAGCCCACAGAAGGAGATGTGATATTAGTACTTGCCTCTCCATGTTCTTCAGAAAGAGAGTTGGATTGGAGTGTGGAAGAAGCCAAGTATCCCCTGTAGCCTGAATGTTTGGAGGTAGTAAGAGTATAGAATGAGCCCTGTTTTTTCTAACACCAAAAGAAATAAGATGTGTTGAGGTGTTCTTTGGTCTATGAAAGCAAAAGCTGGTGATGTTTCTGATAATCAGAGATTATTTGAAGGTAATACCAAAACAACAACAACAAAAACAAAACAAAACAAAAAGAACAAAAACACAAAAAACAAAAAACCTAATGTGTCAAGGATTCAAATTGTACCCAATTGCTGTAATAGTCTGTTTCTACCCAATCCTCCTCCCTGAGCCAGAGCTCCCATTTGTAAGACAAATAAACGCCAACTGAAATAAAAGTTCTTTTTAGACAAGGGTCAAGGCAGATTAGAAATATTCTAGCTAGGTTTCCCAATCAAAGATGGGTATTTTTCAATTTCTCTCTAGTCAGAGTCCAATGGCAGTGATGTTTCCATGCCAGTAGGCCATGTACGGATCCCATGGTGCTGAGTGGGAGGCTCGGGGACCAGAGCACAGGCCTGGGCTGGGCACACCAAATGGGCCCTGTCATTGGTAGAGGCAGTATAGGGTGACATGCCACAGGACACCTTGGCTCTCACTCAGACTGTTATTTTGAATAACAAGAGCACAATGAAGTGGGCTAATCAGTGTTGGGGCAAGCAGGGATTGGGTCATGGCTACACAAAGTTACAAAACCAGCATTTGGCTGGCATAAGTAGACAGCAATATCACTTTCAGATACCAGACTCCCTCTGCCCTAGTTCTGTTCAAAGTCCAGAAACCAGGACTCTCCCTAAAGTCTAGAGCTTGAGATATGCTCGCTCACACATATTATGACACTGTCTTTGAAAGGAAATTCAGTTAGGACACTGGTGGAAAGGTCAAAAAGCAGTGAAATGTCATTCACCTGAACATTACCAATGGATAGTTGCTGTGTGGAAGGAGTGAGGGGCCGGGGGGAGGTCCTCCCACAGTTGCAATGTTTCTCCCCTTTTGGCCATTACAGAAAACAGAAATGGCTTCATTTGGTTCATCCAATGGTTCATTGGATGTTTCCACCTGTGTGAAGGAAATCTGAGTAAGGCTCACTATCTTCATCACTTAAAAGCTGTTTGTTTAGTTTAGTTTTGTTGTTAGTTATATATATATATATATGTATATATATATATATAGTTATGTTAATAGCTCGCGCATGCACGCCTGTTTATGTCTGAATGTCAGAGTTGTAACTCACACTCTCATCAAAAAATTTATAGAGAAAAAAATAAAGAAGGGTTTGGTTAAGGTTCATGGGGCAATAATAAGACCGGTTAAGCATTGCACCTTTTTTTTTTTTTAAGTTTATTCATTTACTATTTGAGAGAGAGAGAGAGGAGCACACAAGTAGGGGAGGGGCAGAGAGAGAGACAGACAGACAGAATCTGAAGCAGGCTCCAGGCTCTGAGCTGTCAGAACAGAATCCTATGTGGGTCTCGAATTCAGGAATGGTGGGTCTCAATTCAGGAATTGAGATATGAGCTGAGCTGAAGTCTGAGTCTTAACCCATGGAGCCACCCAGGTGCTCCACATAGCACCTTTAATGACTAGTTAATGGTTTTATGCTCGTCAGGACTGTCAGCTAGGTAGGCAACTTCTTTTTTTTAATTGTGGTAAAATGTACATCACATAAGATTTATCATTTTAATCATTTCTAAGCATACAGTTCAGTGCAGTAAGTACATTCACATTGCCGTGACTCCATCACCACCATGCATTTCCAGAACTTTTCCATTTCCAACTGAATCTCTGTTCCCATTAAACACGAGTTCCCCATCCCCTACTCCCACCTCATCCCTGGCAACCTGCAGTCTACTCTCTGTCTCTTCTGACTACTGTAGGTCCCTCATAGAAGTGGAACCACATGGTATCTGTCCTTTTGTGACTGGTCTGTTTCACTTAGCATAACGTCTTCAGGGTTCATCCATGTTTGTCATAAGGTTTTCATAGTTTATTTTCCATTGATTGGACTGTTTTGTTTTCTTGCTGAGGACTCTGACTTGAAAACAGAATAACTATCTGAAAGTTTGCCTGGCCATGGGCTTCCTTCTCACTCCCTAAAATATACTTGTCTTTGCCATACTGGACATTTTTCAGTGTTTTTTCCTGCCTGTGCACTACACAACTGGTGTGGTAATAGCTGCTCCCGGCTCTCGGCAGGGGTTGAGGGTGCGCACCCCATCTTTCCCCTTCTCTCTCTCCTCAGGCAAAGACTTCAGAGAACCAAAAGATGCCCTTTCTTCTCTTGGTAAAGTCGAGGCAACTCCAGATCTAGAGGGCAGGCAATGCTTATCTTGCTCTCTAAGCAGAGCTGGCTCTTAACACATGCTTTTTGTTTGCTCTTTATGATTATTAAGTAATACACTCACATGGTTAAATAAATACAGAGTCAGAATGTGCAGTGAAAAATTAATCTCCTTCCCACCCCTCACCCACTTCCTTGTTCCCCTTGCCAGCGATCAACCATTGTCACCTTGTCTATCTTTCCAGAGATGGTTCCATGTAACCAAGCACACAGGTGCCTTTTTTTTTTACACAAAAGATATCACCTTATACCCACTGATCTATATCATGCCTTCTGGAAAAATACAGAAAAGTAGGAGGCAATACACAAAGTTTCAGAGCTGATGAGAATGCTTAGTCATAACGGTTTTTTTTTCTTACATAAATGAGGTAAAATGTTACAGAGAAAGTTGAAATAGTCTAAGACCAAAAAAAAAAAAAAAAATTTCTATGATCTTCACAGTCAATCCTGCCCTCCTCCTCCCATCCAGTGCTATCATGAATCTGTTGTATCCTTTCAGTAAGCTTGTATATTTTCACATGCATTCATAGATATGCCCATGAACCATTTTGTGTATTTTTCAATTTATATAATAGCCATGTTTAATATTCATTCCCTCTATTGATAGGCATTTAGGTTCTTTCAGACTTTTCCTCCCCAAATACTGATGTAAGAAGGTTTTTTGTGCAAACATCTTTGTATACACATATGTTTAGGATAATTCTATAGAGGTGGGTTCACTGGATCAAAAGATGCGTGTATTTTTTTTTTAATTTCTTTTTTTTTTTAATTTTTTTTCAACGTTTATTTATTTTTGGGACAGAGAGAGACAGAGCATGAACGGGCAAGGGGCAGAGAGAGAGGGAGACACAGAATCAGAAACAGGCTCCAGGCTCTGAGCCATCAGCCCAGAGCCTGACGCGGGGCTCGAACTCACGGACCGCGAGATCGTGACCTGGCTGAAGTCGGACGCTTAACCGACTGCGCCACCCAGGCGCCCCAAGATGCGTGTATTTTTATTTTGATAGATTATTCCAAAGTTGTGGTACCAATTTTTACTCCACTAACAATGCATGGAGTACCTGTTTCTCCACATCCTCTCTCACACAGTGATTTATCCAAAAATTGTTCATCTTTACTCATCTATTAGGTGAAAAATTACATCTCTTATAATTTGAATTTACATTTCTTTCGTTAAAAATGAGGTGGACCAGGGGCACCTGGGTGGCTCAGTCAGTTAAGTGTCCAACTCTTGACTTCAGCTCAGGTCATGCTTTCACAGTTCCTGAGGGTTCAAGCCCCCACTTCAGGCTCTACACTGGTGCTGCTGGCACAGAGCCTGCTTGGGAGTCTCTGTCTCCCTCTCTCTCTGCCTCTCTCCACCTCGTGCTCTTGGTGTCTCTCTCTCTTACAAACAAATAATAAATAAACATTTTTAAAAATGAGGTTGATCAATTATTTATGGTTTGAAAGCCATCTGTATTTCTTCTTTTATGATTTTTTGAAGGTCCTTTGTCCATTTTTCTTTTGGGTTTGTCATGATATACACTACAAATATTTTCTCAGTTTATTGTGTGTGTTTTGATTTGCCTTCATTATTTTTGCCACATGGAAATTTTAATTTGTATGCAATCAACTTAACAATCTTTATGACAGCTTTAAAGTGATGATACATTTATTGCTTTCTCTTCCTTCTCTGTCTCTCCCACCTTCTCATTTTCTCCAAATACCAAAATTAATCTGATACCAGTCTAACCAAAAGCTCACCTCATATTCCTGGGTCTAGGGTTAGATCAACAGGAGGAAGTCACCCAGAGTTAAGCCATGTGAACCCTGGAGGTTTGACATAATCACAGAGGCACCAGTTGGCTTTGGCTCAGCTTTGCCCTGGTGTGCATTTTAAAGGGTATCCTAAATCGGGGCACCTGGGTGGCTCAGCCGGTTAAGCGTCCGACTTCAGCCAGGTCATGATCTCGCGGTCCGTGGGTTCGGGCCCCGTGTCGGGCTCTGTGCTGACAGCTCAGAGCCTGGAGCCTGTTTCAGATTCTGTGCCTCCCTCTTTCTCTGACTCTCCCCTGTTCATGCTCTCTCTCTGTCTCAAAAATAAATAAATGTTAAAAAAAATTTTTTTTAAGTAAATAAATAAAGGGTGTCCAAATCAATCTGAAGCACTGACACATCTGGGACTTTTTACAATCTGGGGGTGCACCCACAGCCACGCTGGTCTGCTTAGACTGCTTCTGCCCTAGTCTGAGCTATGCCCTTGCAGGCATTACAAGAAGGCTGACACGGGAGCTAGGATCGTGGTGACCCATTGCTTCTTTTTTATTCTTTTCATTGGAGCCAGTTTCTCACTGTCAGAGAAAATGAAAATGAACTTTATGGTGTTGACTGGAATTGGAATATGGCTATCAATGCAAACGCGCAATTTCTAATTCCTAGAGAAAGCCATAAAGGTAAATACAGGTGTACAGGTGAGTGCGCAACTAGGAATTTGCTTTAGTGTATTCTTTGAAGGTTTCACCCACACACATCCTTTTCATTTTTTTCGTCAAATCCTTCTTCCCTAGTTTGTAAAGACAAACTGCCCCAGTCAGCTATTTCCTTTGCTCTTTCCATATCTCTTCTATCACAAATACAAAGGGCTGCACAAAACATCATTATTTAAGCATTGAGTATTAAAAAATAAGACTGAAAAAAAAAAGATCATTAGTTGTTCTGGACTGAGTGGTGTATTCCCTCATCGTTCTTGCCTTCAACGGTGCTTCTCAGTAGAAGGTTCCAATCTGGGGGCGCCTGGGTGGCTCAGTCGGTTAAGCGGCCGACTTCGGCTCAGGTCATGATCTCGCAGTCTGTGAGTTCGAGCCCCGCATCGGGCTCTGTGCTGACAGCTCAGAGCCTGGAGCCTGTTTCGGATTCTGTGTCTCCCTCTCTCTGACCCTCCCCTGTTCATGCTCTGTCTCTCACTGTCTCAAAAATAAATTAAAAAAACGTTAAAAAAATTTAAAAAAAAAAAAAGAAGGTTCCAATCTGAACCTTCTACTAGCCCTTAGCATGGCTGCACCCTCCCTAGAAATATTTACCCCTAAGCAACTTCCCTCTTCCTTTCTTTCTTTCCTCCCTCCTTTCCACAAATGTTTACTGAGCTTTTAACATGTGTCAGTCACATGTGCCATGAACTGGTGCTGTATCCAACAGATCCAAGCACTGTCTTCAGCACCTGTACAATCTAGCAGACATAACATAATGAATCACTGGGGCACCTGGGTGGCTCAGTCGGTTAAGCGACCGACTTCGGCTCAGGTCATGATCTCGCGGTTTGTGAGTTCAAGCCCCGCGTCGGGCTCTGTGCTGACAGCTTGGAGCCTCCTTGGAATTCTGTGTCTCCGTCTCTCTCTGCCTCTCCCCCACTTGTGCTCTGTCTCTCTCTATCAAAAATAAATAAAGTGTTGAAAAAAAAGTAAAAAGAAAACACCATAACAAATCACTAAATAAACTTCCTTCCAGTAGCCAATCCCTCACTGGAACAGGGGTTATTAGCAGATCCCAACTGTAGCCTCAAGATATACAGACACCTCCACTGCACATGATGAGGGGGATCTAGTGGAGGTGTGGACAAAATCCCATTGGGACCTTCCCTGAATTCTCTCTTCTCCACAGTGAAGGCTGTCGGGGAGGAAGAGTGAAGTTAATGGACAATTCTGGAGGGAGAAGGGGTTGCGAAATGGCAGGAATTCGTGTTGCCCCCAGTCTCAGGGCCAGGGCAGAGCAGCATCAGCGGAGAGGATGAGGACACCAGTGGGGGAGCAGTGGGGGGGCAGGGGTGAGAAACCGAAGAGGGGAGAGGGGCACATCTGAGGAGAAGAGAGGTCCAGCCGCAGGAGTCTGTCTGAGGGCGAATGCCTAGGTCTGTGGTTTTTCTTCAGCAAACCACAGCAGGAGAAAGGAACAGAGAGAAATCAGACAGTGGGTGGCCAAGGTAAGGAGGTAACCATTCAAGGTCATGCCCCAGGAAAGCACTTTGAGCATTTGAAAGCTGTTTTTATACAGGTGCAAAAGACCCTTTCTACCCTGCAGGGGTCAGGAATCGGATCTAAGAAGGCTCTTTGCCCCAGTGGGAGAGAAAGTGAAGTGTATTTCCTCAGTGGCTGGATGCCACCGGCTCACCCCTGTAAGTCACACGCTGCTGAGTGCTGCTTCTCAACAAGATGGCCAGTGGAAGGTGGAATCTGAGGGTGCCGGTGGGGTGGGGTGCTCATGACTGGCCATGAGGGCCCGGTCCTGAGAGCAGAAAATGAGGGCAGACGAGGGCAGACAGCCAGGAAGTGTAGTAATGAGAGGACGTGGCACGTTTGGAAGCCATGAGGGAGAGGCAGGGGAGCTGGGGCTCAGGGATCCAAAGGGGATCTAGGCTTTGAAACTGCCAGATAATACAAAAATCAGGGTACAAGTTCCACAGGTGTGGCCAGCTTGTGAGTTGCCAACATGGCCCAGCTTACTGTCAGGAGACTGGCTGGGAGGAAGAGGTAGCCACGTGCCTCAATCCCACTGCCTTTGCAGAGGAATCCCCAGGTGCGGAGAGGGGAAGGTCTGGAGGCTTTGCTGGCTAGTTCTGAAATTGTGGGGTATGCACGCAGCACCTCCCCCTCCTCAAGCCCCTTAGCATAGGGGCATGAGAGAAAGAAGAGCCTTTACCCTAGAAAGCTTTTCTTTCTTTCTTTCTTTTTTTTTTTTTTTGATAGAGGGCTCAACTGAGCAAAGGGCAAAGAGAGAGAGAAGGAGAATCCCAGGAGAGGCAGAAAGAGAGAGAGAGAGAGAAGTGGGGCTCCCCCAAAACAAAGCTGGAGTTCACCTGATGGGGACTTGAACTCACGAACTGTGAGGTCAAAACCTAAGCTAAAGTCAGATGCTTCATGCCTGAGCCACCCAGGCACCCTAGCAAGTTTTCAACTGAGGACATTGTCAAGGAAATTCCAGAATTCACTTAAGGCAAGAAGGAGTGAGAATGTTTTACAAAAAACAACTTTAGCCTCTATAAGATTTTCATGGAATCTTCTGGATGCTTTCCCTAGAACCAGAGTGAAGTTTAAGCTTCAGGGTGTCTCTCTTGCTATTCATAATTTGGTATTCATTATTTTTTTTATTGTCTCCCCCACCTCCATTGTATAGCCTTTAACTCCCACAAAATCTTAATCTATGTCTGCCTAGAACTCTACAAACTGGGATTTGGAAAAAGCCCGGGTTCTATAAATGAGTCCTGGGGACGTAATGACAGCGTGATGGCTGTGGTTAACACTGCTCTATGCGGTTCACCTAAAAGTTGGTAAGAGGGTAGATCCTAAAAGTTCTCATTATGAGGAAAAAAAGCATTTTGTCTTTTTCTTTCCTTTTTCTTTCTTTTTTTTTTTTTTTTTTTTTTTGGTATCTATCTGAGATGATGGGCGTTAACTAAACTTACTGTGGCAATTATTATACAACATAGGTAAGTCAGGTCATTATGCTGTATACCTTAAACTTGTACGGTACTTATGCCAATGATGTTTTCTTAAAAAGCTGAAATAGAAATAAATAAAACTCTCTACATGAAATGCAAAAAAGAAAGAAAGAAAAGAAAATGAAAGAAATGCAAAAAAGAAAGAAAGAAAGAAAGAAACTCTCTACATGAAATGCAAAAAAAAAGATAACCTCAGTGTTTTGATTTCCAAACAGTTTTTCTACTCCTGTATTGTCAAAAGACAGGAGAGGGGTGCCTCGTTGGCTTAGTCAGTAGAACATGCTACTCTCAATCTTGGGGTTGTGAGTTTGAGCCCCATGCTGGGTATAGAGATTACTTAAAAATAAAATCTTAAAAAAAAAGATAAGCAGGAAAAATGATAAGTGTGCTACTTGGGAGTTAATTTTTTCTAAACATTGTTAGCCTGAATAGTATCTGAAGGTGTGTTACTATGACCTCAGTGGAGGTCACGGTTACCCAATATTCTTCAGCTCAGAGCAAAGGTTAGGTGACACGTTAGGACGTGTGACTGTCACATGCACAGGCCATGTTCCTCTGGACAGGTCTGGACCTGTCTTTTATGTTTATGCATCCCTAACAAACACTAGGAGTTGAGTTTCTAAACACACCCCACTCTGTAGTAGGGGTGACACGCTAACCACCTCCCTGTCCTGAGAATTGTGACAGCTGACCAGCCATTGTTTGTACAGAATGTCCCCAACTCATGAATGGGCATTGTTTTCGGAAAGGGAATTTGTAAGTCAAATGTTTAGAATTGGGAGGCATTTCCCCTAGATAAACAAGGGAATGTGTAATCTTAATTATTCAGAACAGCCCAAGAGAACTTCCTGTGTCCTTAAAATCATCATTTGTACAAGGGTAACACAACCCCCCCCCCCCCCGCCCTGGGGGAGTTATCCTTCAGAAAATGCCTTCCAACGTCCAACCTGAGATCCTGAGAATCTTCTTCCCCCATCAGAGAACTTTTCTGGAGGGCGGGGGCACTTCCCCGATTCTCAGCCCTCTGTGTGACTGCCACAGCATGGGATGGAGGCCACAGAAAAGAAAGAGTTATGAGCAGCGTGGCCAGAACCTGAAGAAGGCAGAGTAAATCCCAGAATTCCTCTGAGCATCTGGCTCCCCGTCCACATCTTCTGAGAGCCCCAAGGATAACCCTACTTTCCTTCTGCTTCTAGTCCAGGTTTCTTGGTCCTTTTAAGGTTTCCTAAGGTCTTTGTACCCCAGAAACAATGCTAAGCAGACTGGAGATTTAAAAAATGGCTCCCTTTTGAAGAAGAGCGTGTTTTCTACTTAATTTTGAATTTTCACGTTTTTGAAATTCTAATTTATAAACATTCACTTATTTTTCAGTTAATGACCCTCTCAGAAAAGACCAAAGTTGACACAGGAAAGAAGAGTGGATTTCCGGGTATACAAAAGACTAAAGACATCCAGGTGAGATTCCTTACAGATGTAGTTGGCTTCAATCAAGAGATGATTCCCAAGATCTTACATGTCATAATTCTGTACTTTTTAAAAATCATGCTTTCTTTGCTTTTGCCTCGATACAGTCTCAATGTATCTATACCAATATCTCAATCTCTCAAAGGATTGTATTTCACAAAAGGTTTTCACATCCATTATCTTATTTGAGGTAAAGATATTATTATCCCTGTTTTATTGCCAGGGAAACTGCATGAGATCACTTAGCTAGTTGCTTGGGAAGCCAAGTATCTGCACCAGATCTGTGCCCTTGCTAATGTTTTTTTAGAGGTTGGTTAATTCCCTAAGGGAGGCAGGACTCACAGAGTTGAGTAGCTGAGCTGAGTCTCCAGAGTGTGTCTGGTTTTCTCCCTGTCCCCAGATTGTACTAAATTCTCCCAAACATCTAAATGTACCTTATTTTCTTAACTTTCTTAGGGAATGAGATCTATAATTCTCAGTTACCTGTCCTGGTGACAAATAGCCTCTGTCTGGCTATTCTATATCCACCTTGGGTTTTTTTTTGTTACCAAAAAAAAAAAAAAGTTTGTTTGGCAGAAGAAGTGTTTTTTACTACTTTGTTGGGAAAACGCAATAGAAGGCTTAGAAACAGGGATTGGGTCAGTTCACAACACTCCACAGCATAACTGAAATAACTGACACCAGAATGGATTGTGTGCATTTTCAACATTACTTCCTCATCTTCTGTGGCAGCTAAGCCTTACACAACCCCTGAGTGGTAGGTAGAGCTGGCCAGGAGCTGATAAGCAAGCTAACGCCTGGAAGCCTGATGTTTTTGTCTTACACAAATTGTCAACAGAGCTGATGAGAATTCTGGTCTCTGGCCCTGGGTCTCCATGCCCATCAAAAGTTCATATTGACTCTACAGGTTAACCAAGTTTTTATTGGGGTGAGTTCTTAATTTGGTGCCAAACCCAAATTCAGGACTGCTGAAACAGAAACAGAGATGCTCCCTGGGGACTTTGCTTAGAGAACACAAAGCCCCAGTTGGCTTCTGCCAGTCGGTCCTGGGGCAGAGCCAGCCAGTGTGTGCAACTGTTCAGTTCAGCAGAGCTTTGCCCTGCTCTGGCCGGCATGGGAACCCACAACGTTCAGAGGCTTCTCTTGAGCTCTTATCTCTCAGGTCTGCCTAGATCTGCACACAAGGCGCGTAGTCTTGTACAATCTGAGAGCAGTGCTGCTTGTGCATGCTGTGTCTGGTGCAACTCTCCAAAACTTGGGGAGTCAACTGACCACAGTAGAGATTAGCAACGGGTCTAGGAGGTTACACTTACACATCTTCTCATGTAGGAGGATCTGGGGACAGACTGTACTGCTCTTAGTCTCTTGGGAGATTCTAATCCGGGACAGTTTACCAGTCTCCCTCCCAGTTCACCCTTTTTCTTTCTCTTTTTAGGCCTTTGTCAAATGTAGGGGAGAATTCTTTTTTTTTAAGTTTATTTATTTTTGAGAGAGAGTGAGAGAGAGCACATATGTGCAGGAGGGATGGAGAGAGAGGGGGAGAGACAGAGAATCCCAAGAAGACGTGGCACTGAAAGCATGGAACCCAATGCGGGACTCGAACTCAGGAACCACGAGATTGTGACCTGAGCCAAAATGAAGAGTCCGATGCTTAACTGACTGAGCCACTCAGGCACCCCTCCCAGTTGACTCTTGAGTGTGTAGACATTGATGATTGACTCTGAATTCCCATCCTCAGACCTCTAACACCCTGGGACTTGGGTCACTCTTCTAAGCCCAACTGTTCCTGCCAATAGCCAATCTTACTGCATGGAACACTTGGGTGTAGTCAGACATGGTAACCTATCAGCAATTCCCAAACCTTGCTGGTGAGCACAATCACCCAAGGGGTTTTTTTAAAACACAGGTTCCGAGGCCCCACCCCAGATTCACTCAGCGGTATCTCTAGGTCTAGATCCTGAGAGTCCCAAGTTTTCAATTCAGCCAGATCAAGGGCAAGCAATGAGGAACCAGTGCCTAGCAAGCAATGAACTCCCTCCTTACCACCACCACCAAAAGGGGAACATAACTGCTTATTTCACTGTTTCCACACACTAGATAGAGAGAGCATTGCTTCAGACTGAACTCAAAATAACCAGCTGCAATCCAAGCTCTGCTCGATGTCCGTTTCAAGCTTCCTCTCCTGTGACACTAAACCCCATCTTGCTTTGACCGGGGCTCCTTTCTCTCCGAGCAGCTGGATGATGGGGAACCCCAAGAGCTGCTCACTCCACAGCACTCCCCTACTCTTGCTCTGAGCCCAGATGCCCGGGTGAGCCACTCCCTTGGGCACACCTGGCAAGTGTGACGAGAAGAGCTCCACGTTCTCACTTGGCATCAAAACACCCTCTGTGTCCTGCCCTCAGTGTCCTGCCCTCAGTGTCACTGTCCCCACAGTGCCTCTGACCCCATTGTGGAGCACACAGCCTCCACGCTTTGACTGGTCTGGTCAAGGGCCAAGGCTATACTGGGTTTGGAGATGGGGCCTTTCAAATGGCTGAATGGGTCACGTAATTCAAAAGTATTTCAGATTGTCTCCTTTCCTTGTGATAGAAATTACTTCTTTGTGAAGAAGAATTAAGTCCTGGCATAGAGACTGGACAGCTGGAAGAACACTTGGGGAACGGAAGTTCAGAAGCTCAGCTCATGGTTTTGTCTGTTTGCCATCAGACATTTTTAGAGCCCTTGTGAATTGTAAAGACCACTATTATTCAAAACCTCAGACTCCTAATACCTGGGAAAGGCAATGGAAAGAGAATTTTCCTTTGGGTAAATACAGGGGAAGCAGCAGAGAAGAGAATGGCCTCTGAGGCCCCTTCCTGAGGACTGGCCAGATTTCCACCCTGCTGGTAGGGAAAGGACATTTCTGCCAGGAGACTTGGCTGCTTTTTGACTGGAAAGGAAATTCCTGGAGAGAGACTTTACTGTTCCAAGGCTTTTGAGATACAAGGGAATCCCAGTAACCAAGGATCATGGGGAAGGCCAGAAAGCTGATGCATCCAGTCCTGAGAGCTCAGGCCATCTCCTCAGAAGGAAGAGATGCTGCTCTGGCCTTGGGGGATGAAGGCCAGCACAGGGACTGACTCATAAACCCGGGAACTGTGTGACTCCCCTTCCCACCCCTGCTCTCCCACCAGCCAATCCCCATTCTTTCCTCTGTTCATAGACCCTGTAAGTCCATAGAAGGGCAAGCAATGAGCAACTTGACTTGTCCCCTTCCCCTCAGACCTGTCCTTAATAATTGAAAGGAAGGGTATTTTTTTCTTTTAAAGCTCCACATTAAGGCTGGTACAGTTCCTCCTCTCCCTCTTAGCACTTGGGATTTGACACATGAAACCTACCCATTGTTCATCTGTACGGCTCATCCCCTTTCCATGAAGAGTCCATCTCACCGCCTCCTGCCAGCTTGGTGCTTTCTCCAAGGGCCACAATGTCTCACCTAGCCTGAGGGCTTAAGTCCTAATGCTGTGTTACTTACATTGCCAGAACAAATTAAGATTCGCAAAGAAAAAAAAAAACTGGGGTGCCTGGCTGGCTCAGTCGGTACAACACATGACTTGATTTCAGGGTTGTGAGTTGAAGCCCCATGTCAGGCGTGGAGCTTATTTAAAAAAAAAAAAAAAGCCACTTCTCTTGTGTACAATGACCCCACCACAAAGGCAGCTCTGTAATTCATACTGTGAGTTGCCTAGTTGGTTGCACTGTCCTAGACATGTAACTCCCCAAGTTCAGCAATACACAGCTCTCTCTTTGCTTCAACACGTACATAAATATACTCTGGTCATTTTGTGCCTGATTTCCTGTAATTGGCTCTGTATGCTTTGTCCTTTTACTTTATCTTTTCAATTTTTTTTAAAGATTTTATTTTTCAATACTCCCTGCACCCGACATGGGACTCAAACTCACAACCCTGAGATCAAAAGAGATCAAGAGTCACATGCTCTACCAACTGAGCTGGCCAGGCACTCCCATCCTTTGACTTTAGATTTGAGATCACCAAGTTCCTTCCACCGTGTGCCCCATCAAAAGAAATTTCCTCAGTCGCTCTTCTCATCCAAAATTCATGCTGGCTAGATGAGGAAGATTACTGTACACACCTTGAGACTTAAAAGGAAATAGGCACCTCTTATTTCAGGTGACTAGATGCTATAATTACCCAGAAACCCACTAAGGAACCAGAAAGAGCTCCGGTGTCAGCATCAATTATTAGCTGTGTGAGTCAAATGATATTACATAGCCTCTCTGAGTCTTAGTTTTGCCATCTGTCACATGTGGATAATAATGCCTAGCTTACAGAGGTACTGAGAGAATTATGTGTAATATATATAAAGCAGCCAGTATACAGTAAGCACTAGATAATTGGTAGCTATAATTATTCCCCACGTCTATAATGATAACCTTCAAGCAAAGCATGCAAAGTATTTCGCAGCATAGAAACTACTTAAGAGCAAGGAATAAACTTTGGCTAAAGGCATGCCCAGTATGCAGCCATTTCCCTGACCCACACTCCATTGTCATCACTCAAGTTCAGTGGCCCAGCCAAGCAGGACTAGGCATTGTCCTCATGGTTTCCTTCTCCCTCCCCCAATGGTTGCTTGATTTAAATTTTTTTTTACCAGTGGGGAAGAGGGGCAGAGGGAGAGAGAGAAAGAGAATCCCAAGCAGCTACATGCTCAGCACAGAGCCCAACATGGGGCTTGATCCCACAAGCCTGTGATCATGACCTGAGCCAAAACCAAGAGGTGGACATTCAACCAACTGAGCCACCCAGGCAGCCCGGTTGCTTGATTTTTTAATCTCATGGTTTCCTTAACTCTATTACTTTCCACACTCATCTCTAAAAATAAGTAAAATAACACCTCTTTCCAAATTGGTTCAAACAAACAAATAAAAATCTAAAAGTCAGATTTCGTTTGGTGTTCAGATTTCGTTTCTGCCATTAATTCACCAGGACCCCATTGCCCAACTGTTGAACTAAGGTGTGAGCCACGCAGACGTCTGGCTAGAACTGGTAAAACAGCGACCCCGTGTGGTCAGATAGAAGCACAGCCCAGCGCCCAGAGGGAGCCTCATGAGCCCACAGTCTTGGCGCCTGCGGATGAGCCATTAGATCTGTCAGTCAGAACGTCAAATGAGGAAGGAAACATAGCACCTTGCAAGTGTGAGAGGAATTACTTTCTACCTTACAAATGGGTCTTCCCTGTCCGCAGCTCAAGATCTGAAGGCTGGATGGCTTGTGCTCTCAAAGCAAAAAGGACAAAAGAAGGCTGGCCACAGGGCATGGGTAAAGTTTGAGATGTTTGCTGTGTCACTCCTTGGGAGGTATGGAAGATTTACAGAAAAATCTTGTAATCCTTATCTCTCATACGTATTCTTTTTGTTTGTTTTTATCTCTTACATGTTCTTTTTGGCGTGTACTTAGACTTCGAAGAACTAGGGAAAGTATGAAGGAAGCATTTGACATTGTAGTTACACCACCAAAAGGAAGATATCTTTAAATCATTAACAGGAATGGCTGACTCTTCAAACAGAGTTCAGTGTAAAAAAAAATTGCTACGTCTGCGGGATGGAATGTCAGCCAGGCGTTGTCACTGAGTCTCATCTAGTCATCTGTTTCTTAGCATCCTCATCTCCTCTGTGTCTGTCAGACACATCAATGGGCATCCGTCTCATCCCTGCAGTGATTTAGGGAACAGGAGCCTTCCTCTTCACACTGTTGGGCTCAGGTTTTTACCTCTTTGAGAAGAGTCTCAGGACTTGTCCCATAATTATGCATTTCCACAGATAAAAGGGTGAATTGCCTAGGTTATTTTAGAAAAACAAACAAACAAACAAACACCTAGGTATTTCCATGCACAACAACAAGCTAGATTATGCATGCTGTCTGATCTGTCATCAGGGAAATTGATGGAGGAAGGAGTGGCTTCTCCTGCTTGGATGAATTCCTTTTTTTTTTTTTTTTTTTTTTACTTTTAAAAAATATTTATTTTGAGTGAGAGAGAGAGAGAGAGCAGGGGAGGTGCAGAGAGAAGGAGAGAGAGAATCCCAAGGAGGCTCCACACTGCCAGCACAGAGCCTGATTCAGGGGCTCGAACCCATGAACTGTGAGATCATGACCCTAGCTGAAATCAAGAGTCCGATGCTTAACTGACTGAGCCACCCAGGTGCCCCTTGGATGAATTCATAAACTCCTCTACTTCATTGACCCTGAACCACTGTAAGGTCACAGGATGGTGGAGAGAGCCCTGGCCCAGGAATTTGGCACAAGGTTTAGGAGAGATTCAGAGTCACTTCCCATGGCTGGAGCTGGAGCTTGTTAACTCAAATTCTGTTGGCTGCCATGTTTCCCCATGAGGGGCAGAGGAAGCTGGTCTGCAGAGGCACAAAGGAGAGCAGACCACAGAGAAGAGTGAGGAGGAGGGAGAGAGAGCCAAGGTATCTGCCTTCAGCCCCACAAAGACCCTGGAGTCAATGAGACTCTCCTAACTCTTATACTACCTGACTCCCTTTAAACTGATTCAAGTTGATTTTTGCTGCTTACAACTGTGAGAGCACAAACTACACAATGGCCTGGGCAGTTAATCTCATCTGTTCAGTAAGAATCATCATTCATTCATTCATTCAGAAAATATTTACTGAACATTCCTCTGCGCTAGGCACTTTTTAAAGTTCTGGGAGACATAGCTGGAAGCATGGGAGATTTTTCAAAATCCTTTCTTCATGAAACTTCTCTTCCACTTAAACAGTCTCTGGAAATGGTATAAGTATATGAGAGAAGATATAAACTTCAAATCATGTACTAGCCAAAGGACTGATTGACCCAACAGATAGGGCACACGCCGGGCATCTTAGAAAATGTACTGGAGGGCCAGGGACACTTAAAACAATATTCATTCCTTTTAGCTTTACAATATGATTGGATTAAAAAAGGTTCACCCTTGCCATTTGCAACTACGTGGATGGAACTGGAGGATATTATGCTAAGCGAAATTAGAGAAAGACAAATATCATATGACTTCACTCATATGAGGACCTTAAGATACAAAACAGATGAACATAAGGGAAGGGAAGCAAAAATAATATAAAAACAGGGAGGAGGACAAAACATAAGACACTCCTAAATATGGAGAACAAACAGAGGGTTACTGGAGGGGTTGTGGGAGGGGGATGGGCTAAATGGGTAAGGGGCACTAAGGAATCTACTCCTGAAATCATTGTTGCACTATATGCTAACTTGGATGTAAATTTAAAAAATAAATTAAATAAAATGATAAAAAAAAAAAAGCTTCACCCTTTCTATAGTGTCTTTTCTTTTACATCTTAGGCCCTTTCCGATGCTTTGCTGATAGGCCCCACACCTAGACAAACTCTCTTGATAGATACTGTGATTTCCTACCTGCTTTGGCTGTGGACAGCTTCAGTCTATTTTCAGTTATCATGGGGAGCAGCAGATAATACACATAAGTGACACATTAAATTCACAGATAATTTTAAAATCTAATTTTAGCCACTCCTTTTCCCACTCAGTTATTTATCAAAACTACTTAGGAGGCCCAAATGAACTGATTTGGTTCTATCTTCTGTTGCTGCCTCTGGTAGAGTTGCAAATGAACAGATTGAAGAGCAAAAGGCAGGCAGCAGGAGGGAGAAAGCAAAGAATGTGGATAATCTACAGGATGAATGCCCAAACTCTCAAACAATCTAGAAAATTAACCGTGGGAGAGCTCAGTCTTCCCTGTTGCCTGTCTGACCCTCATATCTCCCTACTTATGGGCAAATTACCCATAGTTCTCATGTAAAACCAGGAATGAAAGCAGCCTTTACTTATTGTTTTGGTATAAATACAGCACAGGGATTCCTTCACTCTAAAGGAGTAAGAAAAATATTTAGCAAGCATGTCTCTGGTGGCCCTTCTCAGCTTCCCAACATCCCTTCTAGAGATAGGAAGTTTGTCATCACTAGCCAACCAAGGCACAAAGATTTCCAATAAAGATGGACAATCCACATCCTGCAACATCTCAGCCAGAAAAAATGATGGTTATTTTTACTTTTTTTTTTTTTTTACAGCTTCCTTGCCTCAAGTGCCTCCCCATCTCTCCTCCCAAATTAATGAAAAACATTCATTCCTGTGTGCATGGGTGTGCATGAGCACGCATGCACATGCCCACACACCCACCCACAGACACACATACACACACTGAAGTTCTCCCAAAATACATGTGACCAATGTCAGTGGGGTCTGGCTATGCGTCAGAGACTGTTTTAAGATGGAAATGACTATTTTCTTCCACCTTCTCTGGATCGTGTGGCTCTCTGCCCAAGAAATAGATTTCTTTTTTGATAAGCTACTGCAGCTGTGAGATCTGTATCTCGTGGAGCAATCTCAACCACAGATGTCTTGCTAGCTCCTAGAACTCCAGCAAATGACAAAGCTTAAGACAGTGAGCAGAGCAGAATTTCAGAAGCAATAACTAATTTGGGGTTTTAATACAAATAGCAGGTTTTGTCTCTGACCTCAGAGGATAGGCAGCGGATGACCACTGAGTTCTCCAAATTAGGGTTTCGAATCCAAGTTCTTGAGAGACTTGCATCAGAACGCTTTTATGAATGTAGGCCCACCCTCATCTTAACCCTGGTTGTGACTGCGTTCCTACCCTCTTATCTACTTTTTTTAAAAATGTTTTTTAATGTTTATTCATTTTTGAGAGACAGAGAGAGACAGAGTATGAGTGGGGAAGGGGCAGAGAGAGAAGGAGACACAGAATCGTAAGCAAACTCCAGGCTCTGAGCTGTCAGTACAGAGCCTGACGCAGGGCTCAAACTCACGAACTGCGAAATCATGACCTGAGCTGAAGTTGGACACTCAACCGACTGAGCCACCCAGGCGTCGCCCCCCGCTTATCTACTTTTAAGTGGAGGCAGTCAGACATACCTTTCTCCGAATTTTATCTTGAAGACAAGGTGAATACATGCAGACAGTTAAGCAAATATGACCGTACTATATTTGTAATAGATCTGTAGGTTTCCCCCGACCAGTCCTAGGCAGAAGAGGGAGGTAGAACATCCCAGGGCAAATCGGTTCTGCTCTATGCCAGAATGCTCTTTCCCCTCCCAATAAAAAGGATCCCTGAGATGGTTAGGACTGCTTGGTCCAGGCATTACATCCAATTCAGTACGCTTTCAGTTAGACTCTAGGTTAACCATAATAAATTTCAGGTACGAGGAAATAATCTTGCACAGCGTTGCTGAGACGACTCAGATGCCTGTCTCCCTGTGGATGTTGGGCTCGCTTTTACTGACCATAGGTCCAGTGTAGTGTCTGGAACACCAGCAGAGGATCCCCTCAGGGTCTTGTTAAAGGTTCAGACAGTTGTTCTGGCTCCACTCCAGACCAACTGAATAAAAATCTCTGATGCTCGAGGCCCAGGCCTCTGCATTTTTACACACACTAGACTTTGGGACCTACTCAAGATTTGGAGGCCCTTATCTGGAAACCCAGGAGCAGGAGATCTGACTGCCACCTTCTGTTCCTGCTCGAACACTGTGTGGTTCTGAGCAGAATCTCATTTTCTTAGGTTGGTATTTTCCAGCCACATTCCTACAGCATTACTGGTCACAACACAGACAACCGCCAATTCATCAGGATTTAACAAGCATGTAACTATTACTCCATCCCAATCTATTTTGAAGGTTACATCTTTCCTAACCTTGGTGGTCAACGGCTGCAACAGTCACATTGGTATTGGAACATATGACTTGCTTTCTCAAGAAAACATTTAATATTTACTCAATCCCCTTGCCATGACTCTGCAGGAAAACCTCAACACAACAGGGATGATCTATCTCCTTTTCACGAACGTGAAAGTCACTTTTTGTGGACCAGTCACTCTCACCTAATTTCCTGAAGTTTCTAAAGATGAATTGGATTTCAGCTCTTAGACACTTTGAGCACCTGACATAAGGTAACTCTCCAGGAGTTACAACAGTGATGTAGGAAATAATGCCAGCCAGTGTTTCAAAACCCTTATTGTCATGGCTGGTCTGTGTGACCACGTTAGTTTGGCTAAATGCCAACTAATGAAGATGAGGACACAGCGTTGATCTTGTGTATGCCAGATGAGTTCAATCCCTTTCTTTCATGGACTACTCATCTTGAAAATGTCAACCAAAGAATCTGAGTAACAGTGTGAGGAGCAGTTGCTAGTGAAATAACCCTAGGTCTGGTGTTCTTTGATGTCGAGTCAGAAGGTTCTTCTTTAGGCACTGAAGATACAAGTAGTATACATGGCCATGAATACCCTCAGACAGAACCTCTTTTACATTGTTTTGCAATATAATTTGTTCATTACAACCCAAAACTCCTTTAATTCCATTATTTCCCCAGAAGTAAACTTTTCTAGAATAAAACTGGTGTTTTTATGTGGTTACTTACTGGGTCACCTGCAGGCTAGCCACTCCGTTGCACCTGGATCAATGTGTCTCCCATAACTACTTCCTCCCGTTCTAGAATATAACATCTCCCTTTGTGGATCACCCCTGAACTCTGTCTCCCTCTCTCTCCCGTCTCCACATCCTGGAGTCCAAGACAGGAGATCGCAACATAGAGAAGGCTGCAGAGAGTGTCCCCATCACCTGTGCTTTACCAAGGACCCAGTGACCAAACCAGGGATAACTGGGTGAGCTGTAAAATGGAAGAAGGGAAGGTAGACATGAGGTTTAAACTGAAATCTCTGAATTCTTTTGCTTATAATTGTGATATTTTTTTCATAATAGTAATACTAATAGCTATCATTTATGAGTATTTAACTTTGGGCTAACCCTTGGGGAGAGTGCTTAAATGCATAAACTTACTTAATTTTCATACTGTTCTGTCTCCAACCACCAGGCTAGAGTTCTAAAGCATTTCCATGCCCTTACCTTCTCCCATACGTGCACCGTGGAGCAGGGTTCTAAGGATCAGATCAAACATAAAAGGAGACTCATGAAACATAATTGCATGTCCAAAAAGGAAAGGGAGAGAAATTCCAGTGAAGGGTATTTAATATCAGAGAGAAACTGTACATCTGGGGCAGAGATGAAAAGACGGTGCCGGGCCAGCGGAGCCTGACTTGGCCACGCGTCCTGTCATTGGTGGGGCCCCCGTGATGGAGGAAGTGACAGCAACACCCCAGCTGCCCCTCCCTGCGGGAGCACAGTGCAATGTTTGCTTGGTCCAGTTACGCTCCTGGCTCTCTGCAGCTGTGGCACAAATACTCCGTTCACATCTCTCCTAACAAGTCAGGCCAAGGGACTCGCTTTCCCCTCGGCGCAGGGAATGGGTGGCAGGAGCTAGTGAACTGTGGAGGGAGAATAATTCTCGCTGGAAAGTCAGGCCCAGGAGTCTGGGGAGATGCAGGTCTACTTCGTGGCCACCGGTCAGAGATGACATGGGACCTGTCCTCATTCCTGTAACTGTGGATTCTGCAAGGGTGCACATAAACCCAAGGGTAAGCAAGCCCTGGGCCTCTTACAGAAATGATCGGTTTTCTGGACAAGACCCTGAGGATGCGATGGTTTGAGCTGAGTTCTGCCACCTTGCACAGGGCCTCCTGGCTAACGACGGGGGTCACAGGGCGGCTGTCCACCCAGCAAAGACTCCAGACTTCAGACAAAAGCATCTTCTCCATGTAACCACCATGAGTCTCCTCGAGGCCGTGGTGGCCTGACAGTGAATATCCCCGAGTCCCTACCCACTGTGACGACCCACCAGAGGGAGGGGGAGAATCCCCTTTCCCCACCCACCCAGAGTAGAGAACCAGCACAGTTCAATCCTCAAAGGTCTCCAGCGTCTCTTAAATAAGCTTTTCCTTTCCATTTTCTTCTTTTAATTATTTATCATCCATCCATTTATTTATACAAATATAAAATAGATTTATATAGATTTCTATAATATAAACTTTGTGAGGCAGAGCAGAGGCGAGGCCAGAGGAGTGGGCCCTCGCTGGCTATTTGCACACGTACTGGTCGACGATCTCAGTGCATTTCCTGCACTTGACGAAGCAGCACCAGTGGAACTTGCAGTGACAGCGCTCCACCTGGACACTCTTGAACTGGTCATAGCCACGGCCACAGCACATGAGCTCGCAGCCGTCCATGCCCTCCGAGGTCTTGTTGCAGAGGCGGCCCTGAGTGCCCAGGGAGCCTGTGGTCTCGTTGCGCAGGCAGTAGTCAGGGCTGGGGTCCACGTAGACCAGGTCCTCCGGGGTGGGCTGGTTGAAGCGGCTGTTGACCAGCTCCAGCTTGCCTTTGCGGGTGATGCGCATGGCGGCCGCGCTGTCGTACTTCTCCTTCAGCTGGTCCCCCACCTTGCGGAACTCGGCCAGCTGCAGCCAGCACGTCTTGAGGCTGCAGGACCCTGAGACGCCGTGGCATTTGCAGGCCACGTCTGCCATCTTATACACAGCCTGAGGGGAGGAGAAAGAAGGCGATGAGAGGGAGCATGCTGCTGGAAGATGTCAAGAGGGTGGCTGGGGGTGCCACAGGCCAAATACTGAAGATGGCTAATGGTTGGGGAGGTGAGGATTAGTTTTTCAAAAGTATAGAAAGATCTTTCCAGGATCCTCAGTCACCCAAATCGAAAGTGGATAAAGGGAGCACCGCATAGAAAAACACAGGGAGGCAGTGTCTGTGTCTGATCAGCTATAAGGATGGCATCTGGTGCACTTGCCCTTTCTACTTTGCCCATTTCTTTTTTGTGCTTTTTTTTTTTTGAGAGAGAAAGGGGGCATAAATGAGTGAGGGGCGGGCGAGGGGTGGAGAGAGACAGAAGTGGGGCTCGAGCTCACAAACCGTGAGATCATGACCTGAGCCAAAGTCAGATGCTTAACCAACCGAGCCACCCAGGTGCTCCCTTTTTCCCATTGCTTATTACTTGAAACTTGTTATGATCAATGTGTCATCTTTACCATCAGGAAAACAGGGATATTTCTATCTTGACCAAAGTCTCAGACAAACAAACACAAACCAGCAAACAGTGTCCAGCTTTTGCATCATATGGAATACAATCGGGGAAAAAAAAATCCGGTCGTACTGCTAGCCTGTCACAGAAACTGCTGGCATGGCCCTGGTTAGCAAAAAGCTCTCTCTGACTCTGCCAAATCCCCTAAGAACTAAACAGTCCCTTTTTCTGTGTTAACATTTGGTCCTCAACTCCACAGTCACAGGGGCCTCGCCACACACCACACGGTGTTTGTGAACAAGACCGTTTTCTTGCACCACAGCACCCGCAGACCCCCCCCCCCTGGAGGGACTGAGTGTGGAGGCAGAGAGGTAAGGCCCTGTGCACTGCAAGAGTAGGTCAGTGGGCCCACTAACAGAGGTGATGTATTTGAAAACAAATCCCTGAAGCCACTGAACCACAACAATGTGGAGTGGATTTGAACTTGGGTTATCCCAAATCAAAATTTTAAAAGCAGGCGCAGACCAAAAAGCTGCTTACAAAGTGCTTTTCAATGAAAGCATACTGATGCATTGTGTCCAATAGCCCTGGAGGCAGGCCCGGGTGTACAGATGGCAAGATAAAAATGCAAGCCCGCTGCAAAACATTTTCTTATACCACAGCTATTGTCATGGACGGAGTCAGGACTCATTTTTTCAAGGGTTTCTCTAGGATTTCTTTTCAAGAGTCCCCAGATTGTGTCTTTATTCAGCACTGCGCAGAGACCACTGCAGGTGCAAGAAATAGCTTAACCATCATCAGCTCATCTTACTATTGTCAAAACTCTTCCTGATTTTTTTTTCTGGTGTGGAATTATCCCCACTATTTTGTGGTGGAGGAACTGAAGCTCTAGAGAGGCTCAGTAATCTGGCCAGGGCCACCCAGAAGGGAGTCAGGATGACTAGCACTTTTGCACTCCAATCTTGGGGCTTAAAAACAGCTTAGGGTGGAGAAGGAAGGAGCCTCCTCCCCAGCGTTAAAGGACCGGCACTTGGCTGGCAGCTCCAGGCCCAGGGCGTAAAGGAACCAACACCCCATTCCAACAGGCACTTCAAAGACAGGGTCTGCAATTACCCTCTTCTGGCACAAATCCCCCAGTCTGAGCCGGGGCCTGACATTCCCCTGGAAATGGTCCTCGGTTTGGAGAGGGAGGTCAGGCATCTGGTGCTGCTGGAAAGAGGAAACATTAAGGGCCTAAAACTGTATACCCCACCACTAAGTGACCAAGGGAACAGGATAAGCATCTCTACTGGAAGCAAACACTTAGGGAGATTTGGGGAAGGAGAGCCGGAGACGACTCCGCAGAGTAAGAACGGAGCTTTTGTAAAACAAATCCAAGAGGAAGAGTGTCACGGATCTTCACTATGCAGACATTCATTCCACCCTTCATCTATGGAGACACTGTAATATTTGTATATTCAAACAGTTTACTATTGATAATATATATAAGCTCCTCTTTTTTTTTTAATTTTTTTTTTTAACGTTTATTTATTTTTGGGACAGAGAGAGACAGAGCATGAACGGGGGAGGGGCAGAGAGAGAGGGAGACACAGAATCGGAAACAGGCTCCAGGCTCCGAGCCATCAGCCCAGAGCCTGACGCGGGGCTCGAACTCACGGACCGCGAGATCATGACCTGGCTGAAGTCGGACGCTTAACCGACTGCGCCACCCAGGCGCCCCTATATAAACTCCTCTTACAGGAAAAGGGGGGAAAATCTCAATGTTTGGCCTTTTCTGCTAACTGAAAAAGCAACAAAGTTTTAAAATATTTTCTTGGTTCTACATCTTGCTCCTTGGCAAAGCCCTAAGTCCCTCTTCTGCACTAATGGTGTGACTGAGCTTGGTAACTGATAGGAATGTCACAAGGATTAGGCAGCTTTTATCTGGAAAATGCTTAAGCCCTTGAGTGACAAGGCAGTATCAACCCACTGCTCTTGCCATCGATGTCTAGAATGGGGTTACTAGAGACTCTCAAAGGCCAAGAGAAATTGCTTGCAAAGTATGCCCAAGATTTATTCTGTGGCCAACATGTCAGATCCTAGATAGTCTGTTAAAAAAATGGTTTGGGGCTCCTGGCTGGCTCAGTCGGCGGAGTGTGCAACTCTTGATCTTGGGGCTATTGTGAGTTTGAGCCTCACGTTAAGTGTAGAGATTACTTAAAAGTAAAATCTTTAATTGGTCGTAGAATACGAGTGCAGGAAATTTTCGATCCCTGCCGCCATTTTAGTCTTTCTTAAGGAACTGTTTGTGTAGGTGTGAGGAGGTGGGAGGTGAATACCTTTGGCCTCAGATGGTGATTGATGGCAGAGGCCTGCTCCTCAGAGAGGGGAGAAAAAAATAGAGAGGGACAGGAATTCCCAACCTGGAGCAGACAGGAGCAAAGGGAGAGATAAAGGCTGTGGAAGAGGTGTGGAGACTGGAGGAAGGGGGCCCAAAGGCAGGGAGACAGACAGAGGAAGACAGGAAAGGTGTGTAAGTGAGAAACAAGGCAGATGGAAGGAAGGTTTGCCAAGATAAGGGCCAGAACAAACAAACAAACAATTAAGGGCAATAAAATGAGGAGCCAGCAGAAGTGGGGTCAAGACTGTGACTGAAATGGAGTCCAGATTAGGATGAATGCCTAGTCACCTCAGCATCTGCCACAACGCCCCAAGGATAGCACAGAGCAGAGACGGGAAACAGCCTTCCATGAATTTGACCTCTTCCTAGGAGGCAATACGGGGGCTTTGCTCTGCACATTTGCATGTGCCCACTCATGTAAAGCACAGTGAGCGTTGTTTCAAAGAGCTATAGATGGAATCCCTGTCCTCAGGAAGTCACAGCCAGTGGGATGAGGTAGAGTAAGGAATACCTCAAGAAACATAGCAACTGCTCTACTGTGGTTCAGAGGCAGAAAGACTACTAATTATGAGGGGTGGGGAAGATTTTAAGGAGTAGGTGCTGTTTGAAGTGGGATCTTGAAAAATGGATAGAATCTGGGCATTCAGGAGATAAAGTGAAGATCCTAACCTTTTTTGCCAAATGTCTCATGGTAGATACGCAAAGACTGGCAAGCAGACTGCCAAACAGAGACAAAGTCCTGGGGGACGGCGGAAGGAAGTGGCCCCGGAGATGCCCTGAGAATGGAAGGTCATCTAAGACAGTGCTGCTCTCTCTGCTCTGGTTTGTACTGGAGCAACACCCAGAATTCCTAACATCACCACAGATTAATACCACCCCCCACACCCAGATCCATAACCACCCGCCCAACCCCAGATTCAGCCTCCGGGTATGGGCTTTGTAAGAAAGATACTGGCCAAGTAACCAATTCTAATTTCAACTTGACATCACACTATTGATGATAGTAAGTTTACACAAGTGCACCATGTTCTACCAAGCCAACATCACAGATCCCAGTTCCTATAAAAGACATTTCAGTTCCGTTTATTGAATATGTGTTCCTATGAAACATGAGTTGATTTTTTTTAAGTTGATAAACTTTTTAAGAAATACATCCATATCCTATTGCTGAATCACCAATGAACCAACATTAAATTTCTCAATTTATTTCTTCTCAAGAAGCTGCTGGCCCCACTGTTTAATGGGTTCATCTCTGGTGTCCCTACAGTACCTTGCAAACTGGCTTGATGCAGACCTGAGTGCAGACAGAGCTCCCAGAAAGAAGTCTGCGTGGTTTCCTAAGAGGTCTGCAGTCCCCTGGCCCTGTGCCAGGAGGGACTCCCACCACCCAGTGCTCAGACCTCAGACCTCTCTAGGAGGAGACCTGGACGCACATCCACACTCCCCTGCACACGGGATGTACCAAACCAGCAGAAGGAGAGCTTCTGCCCCAGCGAGCCCTTTGGTTTCCTGCAGCAGAGACAGATCATGTCGGGAGCAGCAAAGGGAAGGGGAGGCAGAGCATGTGCTCAGCGGTGAGGCCTTCATGAGCGAGGGGCAGGCAGAGAAGGCCCGTGCTCCTCAGCACACCACAAAGGAAAGCTAGAGCCATCGCCCAGGTATGCTCTGCATGTGCAATAAACCACGCTCACCTCAAACCCCACATTATAGTTTCCACTGAAACGGAGGCTCACCCAACAGTCACGTCTCACATCACATTGGTGACACAGCCTTGAGAAGGTGGTTACCCATCCTGCTTCCACTCATGCACAGAACTGTGTTTGATGTTAGCACTTGCGTGTGCTTTTGGATTGGGCTTCTGGATATGCATGGTGGCAGCTCTTAAAAGTCAGCTCTGCTTTTACCTGAGCCTCCAACAAATCATAAACCCTTGGCTAGGTCAAATGGCCTAAACTTCCCACCATCCTATCTGCTCACGTTACAAAGGAAGGGCAGACAAGAACTCTACTCTGTATGGCTGGAATCCTGATGGCAAGGAGCCTCCTAAGTCTCATAGGGACAGATGTCCTGTGAAAAATAAATGAGGTTTATAAAAATTACACCTGCATGTGTCCGTTGGGAAACAGAGCCTTGTGAAATGGAATGGGGCATTAATGCAGGAATCCAGGTCAGCCACGGTAGGTAAGAATCACCATGGTCAGACCTACCCCCTTTTTCACAGCCAGGCCACTGTTCCTGGCTCAGCCCAGGAACAAGCCAGGGACCCCACGGTATGTGTGGAGGTGGGGGAGCTCCAGCTTACCCTCCGACCTGCCTCATTGTTCTGCAGGTTCATGAGTACTCGGCCCTGCTCCTCCGACCCCTTGGCAAAGTTCTTCTCCCGCTCGCGGGCATCCACAAACTCCTTAGCAAAGCGGTAGCCATATTCCACATTGTCCCCGCAGCCGCCCCACAGCCAGTCCCGGGGAAGGTCCTTGGGCCGCGCTGTCCGGCTGCAGCCACACGTGGAGAGCTCACCCTCGCGGCAAGCTCGGCTGATGGCATTCACCACGCCTGCCGCGCTCACTGCGTAGGTGAAGGCCGTCTCCCGGCTCCCTGCAAGAGAAGGCAAGAGAGGTGGTGAAGGATGCCAGCTCTCTGGGAAGGCCCCTTCCTTCCCTCTGTCTCTCCTGGACCCAACACCATCGCCTGGGCCTTAATACTCCAGGGGAAATGATGGCACCTTTCACTTCCCATGGCTCTAATGGTCAGAAACTTCTCCTGATAATGAGCATAAATTTGCCTTCTCGGCCCTGTGAACACACACAGTAGAATGAACCCCTCCAGCCTTGGCCCACACTAACATCCATTCCAGGGAAGGGTACATAGCCAGCAGATTCCTAGGAGGCAGACCTAAGTGGAGGGGACAGTGGGCATTAAGGAGTTTATAGAACCTGTGGGAGGAAGATGAGACAGAGTAGCAATCATGGGACCAATAGTAAGACTGTATCCTAACACAAACCTCTCCCTCACAGATGCCAAGTTCTCACCACTCTATGGGCCATGCATCTGCCTTTTTCATTGCTGCCATTATCTAGCTAGATAGTGGCAAAGACCAGGAGTAGAAGTGAACCCGAATTACAATGTCCAGGATCATCCAAGCTGTTTCCCTCTGTCTTCTATGGGGTCCACACTGCCTCCCAACTCATGAACACTGGGAAACCACATCTATAGGACCCTCAGCATGGTCTCTCCAAATATCCAAATCACTCCCCGTAGAAAATCTGAACTGTATTCCTCTAACCACTTAAAAACTCATATGATGTAGGAGCGCCTGGGTGGCTCAGTCGGTTGAGCATCCAACTTGATTTCGGCTCAGGTCGTGATCCCAGGGTTCTGGGACCGAGCCCCACATCAGGCTCAGCATGGGCTGTGCACTGAGCATGGAGCCTGCTTGGGATTCTCCCTCTCTCATTCTCTCTCTGCCCCTCCCTCACTTGCATGCACACTCCCCACCCCCAAAATAAATAAATAAACTTAAAAAGAGATCTTACTGAGATTAACAAAACAAAACAAAAACACAAAAAACTCCTGTTATGTTCCACTTCAATAAAAAATGTTATGAAAAAATAATATTCAGCCACTAGGGAAATGCAAATCAAAATCACAGTGAGATACCACTGTGCACTCACGAGGATGGCTATAATCAAAAAAGCAATAGTAAGGTGCCTGGCTGCCTCAGTGAGTACAGCATGTGACTCCTGATCTCGGGATTGTAAGTTCAAGCCCCACAGTGGGTGTAGAGATGACTTAAAAAAAATAAAAGCTTTAAAAAAAAAGGCACTAGTAACAAGTTGGTGAGGATATGAGGAAGCTGGAATGCTCATGTAGTCCTAGTGGGAACCTTAAGCTTTGGAAAACAGTCTGGCAGCTCCTCACAAGGTTAAACACAGAATCACCATATGACCTAGCAATTCCACTCTTAAGATATATCCAGGATAAATAAAAATACACTCACACAAAAACTTATACATGCATGTTCACTGAAGCATTATTCATCATAGCCAAAAAAATGGAGAGAGCTCATATTGTCCATCAGTGGATGAATGGGTAAACTCAAGGTGGCATTATCCAAGCGGTGGAATATTATTTAGCCATACAAAGTAATCGAGTGCTGGTACAAGCTACAATGTGGATGAACCTTGACTCATTATACTGAGTGAATCACTTAACATTTTTTAAAAGATTTTATTTTTCAGTAATCTCTACACCCAACATAGGGCTGGAACCCACAACCCTGAGATCAAAAGTCACATGCTCCAGCCAGGTGCCCCTAGCATTTGGCATCTGTACTGAACCAGATACAAAAGACCACATAGTGTATGATCTCATTTATATGAAATGTCCATAATAAGAAAATTCATAGAGGCAGAAGATTTGTGATGGCCTAGGGTTTCAGCAGAAGGGGAGGGAGGGAGAGTGATTACTAACGGGTATGCAGGTTTTTTCATAGGGTTACGAAAATGTTCTGGAATTGGACAGTGGCGATGGTTGCACAATCCTCTGAATATACACCAACCTGTATGTACTCTTTAAAATGGTGATTGTACAGCATGTGAATTCTGTTTCAGTAAGGCTGTCATAATAAATACCACTCATAAAAACTCAGGTATGGAAGAAAAGGGCTAGGTTCTTAGCAGGAATCTGAGATCCAATCTTGATCTCAGGGATTAAGCTAGGCAGAATCTTCTGTTCTCCATTTCCTCCTCTCTTGAGTCTTGTGGTCAGAAGCAGACATCCCATAATCCTGTCTTGGCAGGTGGACAGGGAAGTGGCCTGCATTCATCAATAGGTCTAGAGTGATCTCTCAACTTTGCCCTACTTCTCAATTGTCTGGGCAGGACACGGTGAAGCTTGCAACCAGACCAGACTGGGCAAGTCAGTGTTTCTCAAGTAACCAGGGGTCAGCTTCTGGTCAGATGTGGACTAGCAGCCACGCAAGAAAAACCCAGGTGATGCAGGAAGTCACTCTCATGATTCAGCCATCAAGCTCGACATGTAGTCAGTGCCGAAACCACTGGAGCTTTATCTAATCTAGGGTAGTCAGACTATGAGAATGAGCAACCAGGATGCTAGGATGACCAAAAGGCCTTTAGGGAGGAGGGCCTAGGCCCCTCTTTGAGGGAGCCATGTCTGAGAAGTCTTGCTAAAATGGAGCCTCAAGCCCCTGACTGGGCCTTCTGGGACAGGAAGGAGCCTCTGATCTGCAGCCCAATGACAACCCACCCACCGTGAGTCTTCCTTTCACGCATTTTTCAGGGGAGCAGGCTGGATTTTCAAGGCAACCCATCCCATCCCATCATCTATTAATGACTCTACTCACCAGAATATTCTTTCTTACAGTAAGTTGAAAAATGCCTCCCTATAACTTCCACCCACTGGAGCTAAACTGTCTAATCCCTTTCCGTTTGACAGCCTTTCAGCTTTTGAAAACAACTGATGCGCCTTTTATGTTTTCTCTTTTCCAGGCTACACGTCTGACTTCTTCCTCAGTTTTTTAGGAAACATGCTTTTCAGAGCCAAATCACTCCTCCCAGAACTGCCTTTCAAAATAACGTACCTGCAACTGAGCGTAATACTGCAGCCACTATGTGCTCTGATGGTCCTGGTCTGTCCTGATGGTTTCAGATCCCAGTCTGTCCTCAGGTGGATTAGCTGTCCTTGCAATTACTCTGCCTCTTTTGGTTGGGGGCATCATTAGGTACTGAGTGTGGGTAGCTCTGCATTCAGGGGGAGCATTTGGGTCCTCCGACAGGCCTGGTTAGTACAGACCATAGTGCCATTCCCAGAAAGCAAGACATGATGCAAGGCTTCAGAGTGGACGAGCAAGGTGGGGAGTTTCTCTATATGTGGAACAACTCAGAGTGGAAACTCAAACCATCTCAAGTAAAAAGTCTAAGAAACCAGCAGCCATGGAACTGCTGGAGATACCTGCCATCTATCCCCTAGAAGGAGACAGCAGGACAGTTCCATGCTCTCTGTCTCTGCTCCACACCCACTGCCAAGAAGGTGCCCCCATGGTCCCCTGACCAAGGCTGGGGGCAGTGTCAGTAGCTCCCTCCAAGCTACTCTGCTGCCCTCTGCTGGTGGAGTCTTGCAGCAGCTTCAAAAAAGGCAGGACTTTCTGGGAAGTTGTAACACAAGATAGCAGACAGAAGACTCACTAGGAGCCACCCTGGGCCCAAGGGGATGACTGGAGGATAACTTCCTGGGTAGTATAAGTCTGTCTGCAGGGAAGCTACAAAAAGAAACTGTGGAAAGAAGGCAAGCGGAGGGTTCCATTTGTAACAGAATAGCATACAGAGACAATGGTAGGATCTGCTTTCATAGGTCATTCCCCCAATCAAATCTGGATTCTTTCCTGAAGTAAAGCTCAATTCTTGGCCTTCACTCAAACAAAATTACACATGAAAAGGATCTAGCCAATGTCAGGCACACATGAGGTCCCAAAGAAACAGGAGTTCCCTTACAGTGATTAGTGGATGCCTCTCTCTATACCTGGGTCTCCTACTTTCCTCCCCCAGAACCCAGAGCAGGCAGTGCTGCTAAGACTTCACCATATACCGAGTGTATTTAGAAGAATCAATAAACTACAAACAATTCTCACTTAACCCAAGTCCATTCTTTTTTAGGAAAACTGCCTGATAAGACTGTTGCAGGAACACATGAGAATTCCTTGTATGGCCCTTGAGTGAATACTGAAGGAAGGAAGAGAACAGCAAGGTTCAGAGCATACTTTCCCCTGGTCCTCGCTTGTCAATATGGGGCAGGGGAGGTAGGGAAAAGGGTCAGAAAGGAGAGGTCTTCCAAACACCCTGCTTGTTGCTAAAAGCATTCTTTGGGGAAAACTCAGCCTCAGGTAATTCCGGAATGCCATCCTTGGAGGAGAAACTTTTTTGGGAGAATGGCAGACAGAAGAATACAGTGCTCTAACACCTTCCTTTTATGGCCCTGGGGATCAGACCCAGTAGAATAGGGCCGGATTTCTCAATTTCTTGCCAGGGAGAGGAGGATTGCATTTCAAAAGGACCTAAAACAATTAGACCCCAGATCACACCTCCATCCAAGCAATAGGGCAGCCAGAGGGTCCAAGTGGGAGAGGGGAAGGGACAGGAATCCAGGAAGAGGTGGCCTCTCCTCTTTCTTCTGGGTCTGTCCCCTTCCCCCACTTTCACACACATCCCCTTTGGAATGAAAAAGCCAGGACTGGATCTGGGTCAGGTTAATGATAGCTATCAGCAATTTGGCTCAAAGTTTCTATCTCTCTCAGGGTCCAAGTGGAAGAGGCAAAAGTCATACAGGCTTTTTTGGTTTTCTACCCAATGCTGCCACCAGAGCAGGAGCACGGGAGCTGCCCTGTGCTGGGGCGAAGGGCAGTGGCGGCAGGCAGTCTTGCTAATCCACTCTAACTCAGCTCGGCTGTTCTGCGACCTTCCTCGAGTGAGGAAGTTTGGTTGTCCCAAACAGGATGAGGCCAGCAGCGGAGCACCAGCTGAGCACTGAGCTGTGCCACCCACACATCATCCAAGACTCTGCTTCCTGAGTGCTTCCCCGTCGCCTTGCACACTGCTTCCCAGCCTCGAGAGAACTGGACGCTTGTGAGGGCTCTCCGCACCAGTCCCGAGGTACTTGCACCCAGGCCGGGTGAGCCCAGTTCCTTCAGCCAGGCGGTGTCTGGGAGGCCTCTTACCTATCTGCATGACTCTCCCGAAGACAGACGTGTTGTCCACGATGCTGCAGTTCCAACGCCTCTGCCGGAACTGGTACTGGCATTCCTTGATGCCTGTCTTGGCTCCCTCCCCTATGTAGGCCATGTGCTCCTGGTACAATTGGCACAGCTTTCTCTGGCCAGGGGACAGCCCGGGAAGCTGGCTGCACACGGGCTGGGCACCGATGATAAACACCTCGGGTCTCTGCACCGGGTTCACAGCTAATGACCTACAGCAGAGATCCAGAAAGCAGAAAAAAGGCCAAGGAGTGAGCATATGCCATGTGCAGCATTAAGTCATTCATTCAACGCATTTATCACACACTTTCTTTCTGTGTACAAGGCCCTGTACTAAGGGCTTGGGAAGAAAAATTGGTAAAACAGAGCACCTGCCTTCAAAGGGCAACGGAGGAAAACTGAGGCACGGCCACAGATGACGCGTGAGATGTCAAATGCCAAAGGCAGACTTGAACTTCTGCATCCACAGTGATCAGATAGAGAAAGAGCTCTTACAGCTGGAGAGAAGCTTTTACAAGGCGATGGTGTGAACCGGGTCTTAAAAGGGAGAGGGCGGGGGACAGGCAGAGAAGGTGACAGAGAGGGCAGAGGACATTGATTCCAAGCAGAGGACAGAAACGGCCAAACCTCAACAGGAGAGCACGTGACTTGTTCAAGGGGTAGGGGCGACTTGTTCACTTTAGCCCAAGTGCAGGATATGTGATGGAAAGCGAAAAACTCCTTGAAATAGAACTCCCCTTATGCCTCGAAAACAGAAGCCAATTTTCATACATCACAACATAGTCTAAATGTTTTCACTTCCATATCCCACCCACAAATCCCCTAACCCACTCTATCAGTTCACGGGCTCTCCCTTTGGCTCCATCCTCTACCAGACATAGTAAAGTGTTCAGTTAAATTTGCCATCAGAATAAAAATGTGAGCGGGGCAGGGGGGGGGGTGCAGACCATGCAAAATAGGTGGGGTGTGCCTGCCATTTCCATGTTGACTTGGCAATGACATTAGTCTTCAAAACATAAAAGAAAGCCACGCACAGTCCTGCATATCTCTCAATTTCTCATCTGGTCATCAGACTTCTAAAATAGGAATTCTATTCTTCTTGCCCCCACAGAAAAAAAAAAAAAATCAATATCCTTATTGATCCAAGAGCAACACAAGAGCTATTTCTAACAACCCATGAGGACGGAGGAAGGTCCAGGAAAAGGGGAATGCAGACAGGATCAGAGGAAAACACCAGATGAACTAATCCTTTATTCTTGGTGAACCTTTACCTCTGGGGGCCTGTGAGAGAAAAAGCTGTCCTAGTTTTCCTGGGATAAAAGCAGTCCTCAGGATTCCTATGAATAAAGGAATGATCACAACACACGGTGACCCTTCTCCACATTTAATTACCAAAGGAGGCGTAGGTTGTAGAGAAGGACTTCAGCCCCTCTCACTCACCACCAGGAGCTGGCTTCGGCCGGAAGCTGAGCCCAGCTGGACAGCAGTGCAGCGGCGAGCAGCAGCAGACTGGGCATGGTCGGCCTCGGCCTCGGCCTCGGCCCTCCCCAGTGCCCTGGGAAGACCCCGGGGGCAGTCGGCTTCTGAAATGGGGCTCCCTGGAGAAAGCAGAACAGAGAGAGAATCAATGTGGAAATGGAGCAGATGAGGCAGGACCAGGGGAGAGGAGGAGGGAAGCACAAAGGATGAGCTCTGGGTAGGTCTAATGTCAAGTTCTGCTCCCCCCCCCCACCTCCCCCAAAGAAATTCAGCCTCTTTCCAACCTCCATTTCTTACTGCTACTCTGCTCACCATAGGAGCCTCCAAGTCTCTTACCCCAAACTGTGGGAACCCTACTCAGGACCTAATTCCAAAGGAAACAATGAGCTGAGAAACTAGAAAAGAGAAATGAAAACAAGTCATTCCAAGAATGGTGGCTCCGTGCACCATGAAGGAGGATGCTTTGGTTGCTGCAGCAGACACCTGCCGTTCCCCAACATCCAAAGAAACCAGGGTATCCATCGCCTCCTCTCTCTATGTCTCACTGCAGTCAGAGGCTCTCCTTCGCGGGCTAAGAACAATTGGTGAGTTGGATTTACCTATAGCCAAATAGGTGTCTTCCCTCCCAATCTGTACTCTTCTCACTCCAAGAAAGTTCCCACATTCCAGCATTCCCACATTCCCATTACCAGGAATATAGCAGACAGAAGGGCGAGGATTTTGCACCTTCTCAAGACAACTTCTCTGAGAAATGTGAAAGCCACAGCCAGCCGTGTGCCCCTAAAGCCCCTGCGGATGAGGCGGTGTCTTCCTGGGTGGCCTCTTTCCCCTCCTGTGCGCTGTGGCCCTGCAAGGGCAGCCAGGAGCACAGACAGCAACAGTGGGGCACAGCCAGCTTTGGTCTGCAACTTTTGCCTCAAATGTCTGTGCCCAGGACGCATCTTCCAGAAGCAATGACCCCTTCCCTAGTAGCTCAAGAGCTTCCCACATCTTTGCCATATTTTTTGTAACTGACGCCTGTGCCTGTATCCGCGAAAGAACACCTTTCCTCCAGCCCTTGGAAACATACGAAAAATCGTTGCTTCTGGATCCTGGAGTAAGTCTATAAAAACACACCCCCTCCCATTCACCCCCCACCCCCATCTCGTTTCTCCCTTAGCTTCCATCCAGGGCGTGACCCCACATCCCCAATGAGTCTTCTTCCCAGGACCCCTTAACACCTCCGACTCTACACGCGCAAACACACATCGGCGCGCACGCTCCACGCCGCCCCCGCCTCATCTCACCGCACTGCTCCCGCAGCCCTGGGTCTCCAGGCTCTCCGGGAGGGGGCGGCAGGTGCTTCGGATCATCAGCCTAGGAGATATTTTTGTCCTGGGGCCACCAAGAGAGGAAGGTGGCCTGAGCAGGATCCAGGGAAGCTGGGCCAAAGCCTGGTCCCCACCCCCTTTTGGTTTTCCTTCTTGAGATCTCAGCTGGGGCGGGAGCACCAACAGGCAGGTGTGTGGGGCCGGCAGGGGGCAGATCAAAGAAGAAACTTGCTCCTTTCCCCTTTGTCATGCAGAGCCAGCTCGGAAATGATCCGGCCTCTAGCCCGGCTGACTAACAGCTCCCCACACCCTACTTTCCTAACAGACCTCTCCTCCTCTAAAGGATGCCCCCTCCCCCTCTCCCCTCTCCCCCCCATAAATCCTCCCCCTCCCTCAGGGCAGGAGGTCTGTGAATGCACCGACTGGAACCAAGAGAGATGGAGCAGAGATAGGGCTGGCACCAGAAGCTAATGGCTTTATGGAGGGGAGGGAACCAGGTCCAGAGTGGGGAGGACCAGAGAAGAGCTTCAAAGAGTTTCCTTGTGCAAACATCCTCAACTCCACCTACCAGTCCTTCTTGGGGACTGAGGAGTCAGAGCTGCCCCCATTCCCTGTGGTCCTCCTCCCTCCCCCACCCCAGCCTTCCCACCGCCCTGCCTCTTGCAAAACCCCTGCTCCCGCCTGCCCCACATACATCCTCATACATTTCCACTGCCAGAGTGCTCAGTTGTGTCTCCCCACGGGTGACACTTCTTATCCCCAGGGATGCCCCCCTCATACCAGCGTCTCTCACTTCTGTCACACCTTTTCTTCAAGCTCCTGTGAAATCTTTTTGGTTCTGCAAATCCTAGGTTCAACTGAGGCCATGGCGGGGGGGGGGGGGGGTACTGTTTCTGAGCCAAGGACAGGAGTCAGTGCCTGCTAATGGTCACTGTGGCTTTGACTCCCCAGTGACAGGCCAGCTAAGGCCAAACTTCCCAATAGCTTCTAATCCCGCCCCTCGCAAACAAGAGCTGAGACCGGACTCAGACACGGACTGAGATAGGACTCACTGCTGACAGCTGTTCCTACCACCCTGCGCTCTCCATCAAACTCTCAGCTCATTAAAAAAAAATATATGTTAAAAACTTGAAAAAGAAAGGAAAAAAGATGGTAGCACATGTGGGGACTTCTTTCTCTGTCTTCCAGATACATGACACCTGAAACTGAACCCCAACGCCCTCCCCCCAGGATGCTCTCACTCAGGATGCAGGCAGACGTGAGCTGCCCTCTGCATGGTCACAAAACCCCAGGGCCACTCTGCCCTCACTTACATTCTTTGCTTTCCTTGTGCGGAGCTAGGAGGAGAAGAGAGAAGATTGGGGATTGGTTTCATCAGCATGGGCAGCATAGAAACTTCTGCCTCAATCCCACTGGGGTGGAAGGAAGCTGAGCAGGGACTCATGGTTTGGTCTTAATGAGTGAGACACATTGAAAGCTCGGTTTGTGGGTCATTGGTGAGTTTTACAGCAGGACTCAACCAAGGGATGCTGTCCTCTGCATAGGAAGAAAGAGCTAGTAAATACTGAAAAGACAGGGAAGGGAATTCCTTGTGCTGCCTTTTGTCATAACTACAGATCTCCTCAGAGAACCAAAGCAGCTCCCCTTCCTAGGAGAGGTGAATGTCATGTCAAACAACAAAGTTAAGCACGAGAGAATCCAGGGTCTCTGTCCTTCAGTAGTAGAGGTTCGGGGATGGGAGAGATGCTTCCAGAGGGCCAGAAGGAGCTGGTCAGACATCTGCTCTGCCCTACTTCTTCAGTCAGTTATTCATTCATTCATTAAAGTCATTAATCAGATGCACACAGGGGGCCTAGTATGTGCCAGCTACAGCTCTAAGTGCCAGGGATATGGCAGGGAACAAGTGAACACCCGATGTGTTAGGGGACAAGGATCAAGAATAGTAAGGGGTGATGGCTTACATTATTTAGGGTCCTTTATGGAATCTAAGGAAAGCCCTACTCTGCAATGTCTGCCCAGCCCACCTCTCTTCAAACTGCTGTGGGGACAGGCAGGTGGCCAGGGGGTGGGGGTGGGAGAGACGCCGCTGCACATCCCAGACCCTGCTGTGCCATGTCTCAGGTCCCTTACTGAGATGTGATGCCCACCTTTACCCAACCAGAGGGGTGCATATTTGAATACAGGGCTCCAGGTCCTCTTCCTTTTGCTGGGTGGACTCAGTCACCAATTTGCATTCCTTTAAGTGGCCACATGCAGTTAGTCCAGAGATAGGAGACCAAGGAGAGAGACGTGGGCAAGTGGGGCTGACCCCAGCCAGGCTGTCCTCAAAGGGACACCTCCGTGCTTCCACACACACACCTCAGAGCAGTCAGCAAGGGCTGAAACCATGAGAACCCCACCCAGTTGGCAAGGGCTTGACATGGTCATGAACTGTTCACAAAAGCCACCACCACCGGGTGTTCAGGACTGACCTGCCCCAGAGCCTGAGGACTCAAGTGACATACAGGAGTCGCACATGAAATGGTGTCACATCCCACACCTGCCCTCTTGCCCCAGACAGGCACCTCACACCTAGAAACTTACCCAGAAATAACCAACAGCCTCCATGGGAGCCTTTTCCTGGTTGCCACTGGCTAATTCTTTCTGTGTGACCCAAGGAGGAGCTATGGAATGTGTAATTACAAAATACATTTGCAGGGTGCCTGGCTGGGGTCACTAGGTAGAACCTGGGACTCTTGATGTTGGGGCTGTGAGTCCAAGCTAGAGTGTGGACTCTACATAAAAAATACATTTATAGGGCGCCTGGATGGCTCAGTCAGTTAAGCATCTGACGTCAGCTCAGGTCATGATCTCACAGTTTGGTTCGTGAGCTTGAGCCTCGCATGGGGCTCTGTGCTGACAGCTCGGAGCCTGGAGCCTGCTTTGGATTCTGTGTCCCCCTCTCTCTCTGCCCCTCCCCCACTTGCACTCTGTCTCTATCTCTCTATCACTATCTATCACTCTCTGTCTCTCTCTAAAAAAATTAATAATAAACATTAAAAAATACATTTCCAATGTTGTTAACATTCCTGACATAACAAGAGAGACCCTCTTAACAGTCTTTGGGAAGGGAGTGCCTCCTTTTGTGATCTTCTAGCTGCACTCATGTCCAGGTATCTGCCAGTTATTGGATGATCTCCATGGCGGTGCAGGGGTGGGGGAGGGAAGGGACAGGAGTGATAGACCCTTCTCCTCTCCCCGTGGCTGCTTTTACCACTGTAGAGAGAGATTCTTTTTTTTTTTTAATGTTTATTTATTTATTTTGACAGAGAGGAAGAGAGAGGATCACAAGCAGACTCTGTCAAGCGCAGAGCCTGATGCAGGGCTCTATCCCACAAACTGTGAGATTATGACCTGAGCTGAAATCAAGAGTCAGACCATTAACCAACTGAGCCACCCAGGTGCCCCTGTAGAGAAAGATTCTTTATGGATCTCAAAACACTTGACAAGCACCTCCTAAAAGGCACTTGGTTCACATATTTCCTTTCCCTGTTTTCAGGTAAGTGCTCACCCTCCTTACACAGACCAGTTCTCTGTGGTCTAACCCATGGCTCCCACATAACCCATGTTAAAATACTAATCCTAAAATACTAATTGTGCATCTTAATATTCCCATTTGAGGACCTACAGTGGTTCCCAGGTCTTCAATCATTCTAAACTTCCCAGCCTGGCATCATTTTATATTTCATCCTTCTCCTGAAATTCCTGCTATGGGATATCTTTTCCAGTCTCCCTCTGCTCCTAGAATAAGCCCTCTTTTCTCTCAAGCCCTCCTACTGATCCTCTTCCCAGGATGCTTTCTCATCTACAGCAATACTTCCAAATCCGTGCTCAAGATTCACTTTCTCCATAAAGCTGTCTTTGATTAATCCCACGCCATGAAAATCTTTCCATTGATTTGGGACTTCCTCGGCACCTGTGAAGACAGGGAACTAGTCTGCAGCACCCCATCCCACACAGGCTGTCTTGGTACTGTGCATATTTCTTCCAGTAGATCCAAAGCTCCCTGAAGGTCAGAACTCACCTCCCCTACTTTCCTGTATGCCCCCATTGTGGCTGGTATAGTTTTACTAGACAATAAAAAACAGGCTCTTGGTTGATAGCCGGTGACAATACTAAATATGAGCAAACACTTACTGACACTTCCTACATGCACTGAGCCAAACATTTTACATCCAATTCTCCCATTTATTCTTCACTAAAATTCTATGTGGTATATGCCATTATTATCCTCACTTTGAATATAGGGAAACTAAGGTATAAAGAGGTTAAGAAACTTGCTCATACAACAAGGGAGGCTAGATCCTGGCTTGGAATCCAGATCTTTCTACTTCTCCCCGAACATAGGCAAATATATCCCATGCTTGGTAGTTCCCCTGTCACTGGAACATAACACCTCTCCGCTTTGTTTTTGTTCTTTCCACCATTGTCCTGCTACTGGGGCTGTGAACAGTATGACTGTCAGATCACAACATCCTGATATATAGGAAGTAGCACAAAAAGCAATGTTTATCAAAAAAAGGCTGATTGCAAAGTTACTAGTATAAGTGCGCACGCACACACACACACACACACACACACACATACACACACACAAAGTGTGTTTGGGGGGAATCCAGACTTCTCTTCATCCAAAATGATATCTGGATTGTGAACAGGTCTGGCTGTTTAAAGTTGGAGATACTAAAATAGAAAAATAGAGGCGCCTGGGTGGCTCAGTCAGCTAAGCATCTGACTTCAGCTTCATGATCTCATGGTTCTTTTTTTTAAAAAAAAATTTTTTTAACGTTTATTTATTTTTGAGACAGAGAGAGACAGAGCATGAACGGGGGAGGGTCAGAGAGAGAGGGAGACACAGAATCTGAAACAGGCTCCAGGCTCTGAGCTGTCAGCACAGAGCCCGACGCGGGGCTCAAACTCACGGACCGTGAGATCATGACCCGAGCTGAAGTCAGACGCTCAACCGACCAAGCCACCCAGGCGCCCCATGATCTCATGGTTCTTGAGTTCAAGCCCGGCGTTGGGCTCTGCACTGACAGCTCAAAGCCTGGAGCCTGCTTCAGATTCTGTGTCTCTCTTTCTCTCTCTCTCTCTTTCTCTCTGTTTCTCTCTGCCCCTCCCCACTCACACTCTGTCTCTCTCAAAAATGAATAAACGTTAAAAGAAAAATTTTTTAATAAAATAAAACAGAAAAATAGTTTTTAGAGAGCTGGAGTTTATGTATATGTTGGGTGGGAAAAGACAAACCAAGAGATAAACGTCAGGAAAGATGGCATGATGTGAGGTGCTCATGGGAAACCCTGGCAGAGGTGAGGAGCAGAGTGGTTATGTGAAGAAATGTAAAGTTCGGAGAGAGCATGGAAAGAAGCTTTAGATGCCTCATAGCAGAGAAGCTAAGGGGCTATGTCTATTTGAGAGCATAAAATTGCATTACCTTTCAATGACTATAGCTACCTAGAATCTCCTTTCAAAACTCATATTTGACCATGTGACTCCCCTGCTTACAACCCTTCAAAGGTTCCCCACCTCCTAAAGGATGAAATCAAAACTCCTCACCACATTATGCAAGGCTTTGCAAAAATCTGACCCTTGTCAACCTTTCCATCCTATTTTGGTTTTCACTTTGTGCTCCAGAAACTGCAAACTGCTATGTATACTTCCTTACCCACCCCTCATGCTGTTTCTCCCCTCTGTGCCTTGCTGACTTCTGGGAATTGTTCCCTTCTCTCTGTGCAGATCAGGCTCCTTTGTCCTGAGGTCACACCTTCAAAGAAACTTTCCCTGCCCGTCCTATCCAGAGAATGGCTCCACCTCCATCATCCTCTCCCTAGCTTCTTCCATGTTTTTGTCACAGCATTTACTATAAGGCGGCATAATTTGGCATGCTACCCGTTTATTTGTATTTTGTTTCTTTCCAACGGTTTTGTTCACCATTTTCTCCCCGGTGGTTAGGAGCGTACCCCAAGGGTAACTGGAAGGTGCTCAGTAAGTCTTTGCCAACTGAACAACAAGAAAAGCCCTCCTTGGCTCCCACGAAAATAGAAGGCAGGCCATCAAGGCCAGCCTCTCATGGAGACAAAGGAGCCCTTTTGGCTTCCATATGGCCCAGCCCACAAAAAAGCTGTTTCTACTGACGTATCTATCCCCTTAATTGGGGACAGAAAATTTCAAGGTGCTTTGAGAAAGGTAGGAGAGGTACTGCAATAAATAAGGACTTCAGAGGCTCCCGTGTGGCTCAGCTGGTTAAGCATCTGACTTTGATCTGGCTCAGGTCACGACCTCATGGTTCATGGCTTTGAGCTCTGTGTCGGGCTCTTTGCTGACAGCACGGAGCCTGCTTGGGATTCTCTCTCTCTTTCTCTCTGCCCTCCCCTGCTGGTGCTCTCTCTCTCTCACAATAAAAAAAAAAAAAACATTTTTTAAAAAAAGAAAGAGGGCTTCAATGATTTCCAGTGTTCTCAGAATCATTCTTATTCGTTAAATTTATGTAGTCCCTCTGAACACTGTTACTGAATTCCCACTAGGCATTCATTATCAATGGCCCAGGAAAACTCTCCTGATCTCTGGCTTCTGGTTTCACCCTGCAAGAATGGGACCTGAAGGCAATAATCAGTCACCTTTTGACAGTGAATTGATGGTTGGGGAAATCCTCCCAGAGAGTCAAGAAGCGCAGAAGTTGAGACACTGATCGACCACCCTCTTCTCTTCTTTCATGATCTTGCTCCATCTTGCTAGTTCTCTACCAATTCTCTCCCTGGATCCAGGCCTAGAATCTTGCTGCCCATTTTGACTCCTCCCTGTCCTTTACCCTCCAGGCCAAACCAACTGTCAAGTTCTCTTGACTGTGTCTCCATAGTATTTACAGCACATATTTTCTCCTCTCTTTCCTGCTGTCAGACTCTGAGCTACTACAAGGACCTGTGAATTGCCTCCTTTCCCTTCAACAATTTGTAAGTGTCTTTTTCCTAATTCTTATCTATTTAATAATGGAATGAATTCCTTCTGCCCCCAGTCCTCTAATTACCAAGGTAATAGCCAGCTACCAGAAGTACGGTCCCCAGACTAACAGTATCAGTATCAGTTGGAAACTGATTAGATACACAAATTCTCAAGCCCCACCCAGACCTATTGAATCTGAAACTCTGAGGGTGGTGCCTAGCAATCTGTTTAAACAGGCCCTCCAAGCAATTTTTTTTAAGTAGGCTTCACACTCAGCGTGGAGTCCAGTGCAGGGCTTGAAAACTCTCCATCCTGAGATCAAGACCTGAGCTGAGATCAAGAGTCTTAACTGAGCCACCCAGGCACCTCCAGGTGATTCTGATGGACAATAAAATTTGAGAACCACTGCCCTAAAGCAGTCTGTAGTACTATGGAATTAATTAACGCAGCAAATCTTTCAAGGAACATGTATCTATTTTAATGACAAATTTCTACCTGTCATTCCTTAAAGCAGTGGTTCCTTACCTGGGGGGCCACAGAACCACAGAACATACGCAAACCAAGCATTACCTCTGGAATGAATAAATATGTCCACCTACTTTTACTGCAATGGTCTACATGTATGTAGACCCTTGTAATTAATCAAATACTAATTCATTTAAAAGTGTTACCGATGGAGGATCCTGGGTGGCTCAGTCTGTTGAGCATCCATCCAACTCTTGATTTTTTTCTCAGGTCATGATCTCACAGTTTCATGAGTTCCAGCCCCATGTCAGGCTCTGCACTGGCCACATAGAGCGTCTCTCTCCCTCCCTCCCTCTTTGCCCCTCCCCTGCTCGTGCTCTCTCAAAATAAATAAATAAACAAAAAAAAATTTTTAAGTGTTACTGATGATTGTGGTAATGGTTGCACAACTCCAGGAATATATTATAAAACACTCAATTGTATACTTTATACAAGTGAGCTGTATGGTCAATAAAACTGTTACATTTTTTTAAAAACATTCATTTATTTTTGGGAGAGAGAGAAAAAGGGGAAGGAGGGGCAGAGAGAGAGGGGGACAGAGGATCCAAAGTGGCTCCATACTGACAGCAGAGAGCCCAATGTGGGGCTCGAACTCACAAACCGTGAGATCATGACCTGAGCCGAAATCAAGAGTTGGACACTTAACCAACTGAGCCACCCAGGCTCCTCAGTTAACATTTTAAAAAAGTGTTCCTGGGGCTCCTAGGTGGTTCAGTTGGTTAAGTGTCCAACTTCGGCTCAGGTTATGATCTCATGGTTCTTGGGTTCAATCCCCGTGTTGGACTCTGTGCTGACAGTTCAGAGAGCCTGGAGCCTGCTTCGGATTCTGTGTCTCCCTCTTTCTCTGCCCCTTCCCCACTCACACTCTTTTTCTCTCTCTCGAAAATAAATAAACCTTTTAAAAAAAACAAACCAAAAAAAGTGTTCCTGATGAGGCAGCAATTCCATTTTCCTGGAGACATCTGCCCACGTGCACACCAGGACACATGTCAAGAATAGCTGTGCTATTAGCAGTTTCATACTGGAAGCAACACACATATCCATCAACAATGCATGGACCAATTAATTGTGATATATTAACACGATGAAATATTAGGCAGTGATGAAAATGAATGAACTACAGTTCCATGCAACAGCATGCATGAATCTTACAAACATCATGTTGAGAAGAAGCAAAAGGATATATAACAAAAGGATACATAAACTATGATTCCATTTACAGCGAAACTATATTGTTCAGGGACCCATACATGGGTGGCTAAGCCAGAGAGAAAAGCAGGGAAACAATTACGGTAACTGTCATCAAGAGAATGGTTTCCTTAAGGGTGGAAAGGGAATTGTGAGGAGAAGAGGACATAAGAGAATTAATTTCTGGAGCACCAGCAATGTTCTATTTCTCAACCTGGGTAATGGGTACATGGCAGTTCCCTTTATAACAACTTATTAAGTTGTGGGTATACGCTCCATGCACTGTTCTGTATAGGTTATGTTATACAACAAAAAATATTTTAAGATAACAAAAAATCGGGTGCCTTGCTGGCTCAGTTGGCAGAGCATGTGACCCTTGATCTGGAGGTCAGGAGTTCAAGCCCCATGTTGGACCTAAAGAGTAGTTTTTAAAAAAATAAAATAAAATGAGAAAAAAATCTCATTAATACCTAATGAGGGGATCTTTATGTCTTTTCTTAGTGGAAAGTACAACTATAGCCTCATGGGGCACATGACCTTTTGGTGGAGAGCTTAAAAGAGGGTCCTCATACTCAAAGAGAAACCTCTGCCTTAAATGCATGTTCAACAATTTAGGCACAGAGACAAGCACCTGGGATAACTATTTGAGGGCAGGTTCAGTGCAAACCACATGGGTACTGTACACGGAGTACAAGGCCTGGATTAACTATACATGTAACAGCAGCTGCCATGACCATGCCAGGGGCTGGCTCAGCATTTTGTTTCTTCTCTTCTCACTCCAGGAAATGCAGATCTGGCAAAATCACCTTCTGGCAAAACCAGCGCTGTCTCCTCCCCTTTTATTTTTTCTTCCAATATTTACCATTTAGTCTTATAGCTAGCTGTTTCTCTTATATGGATTTTTTTAATTTATTTTGAGAGAGACAGAGAGAGCACAAGTGATCGGGGGAGGGGCAGAGAGAAAGAAAGAGAGTCTCAAGCAGGTACGCTGTCAGCACAGAGCCCGACGCGCACGTTCAAACTCACAAACTGTGAGATCGTGACCTGAGCCAAAGTCAGATTCTTAACTGACTGAGCCACCAGGTGCCCCCCAAAAATATATTTTTAAAGTAGTGATGAAAGATGAATGCAATTATGTACCCAAGACTTGATCAGACAATCCTGCAACCTCTCAAAAGAATCCCCAGGTGCTCATCTTTCTTCTCAGCTCAATTAACATAGCCTTTCCCCGCCAGCCTTAATTATTTCTCCCAAGGGTCTCTCTCTCTCTCTCTCTCTCTCTCTCTCTAGGTGTCTCTAGTTCTTCCTTCCAGGCTTTTCTCAATGAATCCTCTCAGCCCGAAGTCAGAGCATTCTTTTGTGTGATCTACTTTCCTGAGGCTTGGTAGAGATGAAAATTAAAAAATATTTTTTGGGGGGCGCCTGGGTGGCTCAGTCGGTTGAGCGTCCGACTTCGGCTCAGGTCATGATCTCGCGGTTGGTGAGTTCAAGCCCCGCGTCAGGCTCTGGGCTGACGACTCAGAGCCTGGAGCCTGTTTCAGATTCTGTGTCTCCCTCTCTCTCTCTGACCCTCCCCCGTTCATGCTCTGTCTCTCTCTGTCTCAAAAATAAATAAACGTTAAAAAAAATTTTAAAAAAAAATATTTTTTGGGGGGCGCCTGGGTGGCTCAGTCAGTTAAGCGTCTGACTTCGGCTCAGGTCATGATCTCACAGTTTGTGAGTTCCAGCCCCGCGTCGGGCCCTGTGCTGACAGCTCAGAGCTTGGAGCCTGCTTCGGATTCTGTGTCTCCCTCTCTCTCTGCCCCTTGTCTGCTCATGCTCTGTCTCTCTCTGTCTCAAAAATAAATAAAGCATTTAAAAAAATGTATTTTTTTGGAGCAGGTATCCCAGCTACCAACATATTGCTCATCTCCCAAATAGTGTGTGTGTTTTGTTTCTCTCATTTGCAGGAGAAATAATGCCCTGGGGACGGGGGATGAAGGGGATTAGAAGGGGGCAGGAGCTCGATGAGATTTTAATTCTAGCCCTCAAGAAAAATGCAAAACTGCCCGTTCTCAAAACTGTGTTTGCCATTCCCGATGAGAAATTTCCCACAATGTGGGAAATATGGAGCAAAACGGATGCAATCACAGCACAGGATGACAAGGACACAGAAATAGATCCTGAGGCCTCCACACTAAAATCTAGTTCTTGATGTTTCAGAGAAAAATGATTCCTGAGTCTCTAGTTTCTAGTGTCTGGAGAAGTGTGAAAGTGGCCTCTCCTACTGGGCGAGAATAACCCCACACCCCAGGCAGAGCAAATCCCAGAGACTTCAGGCCCTGTGTGGTTCCCAGATGTGGCCCATCCCAGCTGACTCTTCCTCATCTGTTACAGTTGGGGGGGGTGGGGGTGGGCAGAGGAAATCAGTCATTTCCCTGGGGACCAAGCAGAACCTCATCAGAAGTCTTATTCTGCACAGAAGATAAGAAAGGAATTTTTCCTTCTCCTAAATCCTGAATAATTTCAAAAGATGTTCTAGCAAAGAAGGCAGAAAAGGTATAGCCACAGATCGGTGTGGTACAGGAAATTGTTCAAGAAGCATGGCAGCCATGGGTGTGGACTTTGTTTCAAGAGACTTAGGGAGTTGAGGCGAAAGCTGTCTGGATGCACTCATCTTTCTTCAAAGTAACCTGTTTTCACTGGGTCTGGTCCTATGGGGAAAAAAAATTTCCTGGGAAATTGCCACCCACTTCTGCAAATTTCCTGGCTTGGATAGTGAAAGAAGCAAAGAAATAGAATTCTGGATCCCCATCCTGGGCGGGGTGATGACCTCTCTATGCCACAGGCTAATGAGAATAAAAATGTATCTTGTGCTGTTAAGTAAACGTGTTCCTGTTTTTGCAAACTGAAGTGTATTGTAAAAAGACCTGGGGCAATCTTACTGTTTAAAAAAGCAGGATCACCAACTGGCAGACAACAAAATCTCTTTGGCCAACACAATATTTTTAAATTTGGGGAATATGACTGCCTCGGTGAGTGGGTGAGAGGTACACAGCCCTCCTCATCTCCCCAAATCCCTGCTGTTTTCTATTGCATCTCTCCTGGCTGCTTCACAAACTCATCCTGCTTGTCAGGTGCCCAAAGGCTTTTAAGTATGCCACTGTTAGTTAAAGGAACTGTAATATGTGTATTATATATTATAATTATATATATTACATATACAACAGTCATTTTACTAATTGAGTAGTCATTCTGAACTATTTATAAATCTGGATTTGCACACATGGAGTTTTAGGAACACAGTTATTCTAGTTCTTCTTTTCTTCTAAACAGTTCTGTAATTTCATCCCAGGAACTAAGTTTGGATGAGAATTTATTGCCTCACCTCATCCTAGTCTTCTTGCTCTCTTGGAATCTTGCTGAAGCTGCCAACCTTAGGCTTCAAAAATTGGCAATTTCCAAATGGAAAATAGGATAGTTACTTCGTTTTTTATAAACAAGTGGGAGGTGACTATTACAGTGGAAAGAACAGCAGAAGCAGCCGCCCTAGATCCAGAGGCCTTGAGTGGTGAGTGCCAGGGCCTGTCTTCCAGCTGTCCCGGGTCAGGTGTGCCCGGAAGGAGGAAGGACTGGCTGGCAAGGCTCCAATGGCAGTGTGGGAACAGACAGACTGCAAGCTAATTCCCCCCCCCCCCCCAGAGCTTACTGTTCATGCAGAAATGACACTTCAACGCTTTTTTTTTTAAGTTTATTTATTTATTTTGAGAGAGAGACAGAGTGAAGAGATGGAGGAGAGAGAGAGAGAGAGAGAGAAAGAGAGAGAATCCCAAGCAGGCTCTGTACTGTCAGTGAGGAGCCTGACACGGGGCTCAAACTCACGAACCATGAGATCATGACCTGATCATGACCCCAGCGAAATCGAGTCTGACGCTCAACCGACTGAGCCACCCAGGCACCCCTACACTTCGTTTCTATGTGGGGGGAAACCAATAACTAAGTTATGCGGGTCTACCTATTACTCACCCTAGCTGTTATTCCTGCGTTTCAAACTGACCCTTAGGTGGTGCTGTGGCTCAGAGGGAAGAAGTGCCAGGCAGCTTTCTAATGAAAACCATAGACAGAAATCCTTCAGTCCCTCTCAGATGCAACCTCACTTCCTTCCTCACCAGGTGAGAAGCCACGCCAGCCACCTTTCTCACCTCCGCTCATGCTGAACACATGCCCATCTCCTTCACCACCGCTGGAGTCTCTGCCAGCCGTCTTCAGGCCAGGTTTGTGGGCCTCACAGGTTCTGATTTGGGGAATTCAATAAAATCCAATTCTGAGGCTTCTTCAGGAAAAAACATGATCACCAAATTCAGGCCTGGGCACGTTAAAGAGGCTTTTGGTTTACCGCTGAGATTCTTTCATTTCTTTTATGGCTCTGCCAGGCCTGTTTCACAGAGCTCCAACCCTCTTGCTAAATGGCTCCCAATTGCTGCCTGCTTCCCTGGTGAAGGTTGCAGTGATGGACGCCAAGCCTCAGGGTCTGGGCCACCTCAGCTCAGGGCTCCGCAGAAAATGGAGGCAATGCACAAATGGCCCCCGGCAAGCACCCTGAATTCAGCAGCCATTCGATGAATGTTAAATGTTCATCATTTCACACATATTTATTGTGGGCCTGCTGAGCACCTAGCACTATATAGGAGATTATAATAAATTATTAAGATGTTACTCTCCCAGGAGCTCGATATCACTGTCTTGTCCAGTATGGTAGCCACTGGCCACATGTGGCTTTTCAATAGGACATTTCCATCATCACAAAAAATTTATGGATGGTGCTGGTCTAGAGTGGAAGCTAAGCAAATAAACAAATTATTACTCATATGAAACCAAAAGCTCCATTTGAAGTCTACTATTTAAGGTTGGCACAACAAAGGCTGTAATAGAGGGAACATGTAAACTATGGGCACTTGAGTCAGGGCAACTAACTCTGGAACCCATGGCCCAGGACCAACATCCCACCTACCAGCTAGGGATATAGACATTTTCTACTTCAATGACAACCTCCACTCATCATCTTTAGACTTGTCATTAGGAAAAGGAGACAATGTAATGAATCAGGAAGCAATTTTTCATGATTAGAACTAAATGAGTAGCTATTTTACATTTGCTACTCAAGAAAAAAGGAAAAAGTTCAGACCCAGTGAAAATGCCAGAAAGTAATGTAAATGGAATTCTTTCTGTGACTCCAATTCAAATCAATAATATATATTTTTTAATGTTTATTTATATTTGAGAGAGAGAGTGCGAACAGGGGAGGGGTAAAGAGAGAGAGACACAGAATCCGAAGCAGGCTCCATGTTGTCAGCACAGAGCCTGACACGGGGCTCGAACCCACAAAGATCTCGAACCCATGACATCATGACCTGAGCTGAAGTCAGATGCTTAACCAATCGAGCCACCTAGGCGCCCCCAAATCAATAAATATTATTGAGCACCTACCAGTTCTTACCCAAAGAGTAAGAGAAATTGTTATAATCTTGTAGACTTGAGACAAGACATGTATGAGTTACAATATTTAGCCGAGTAACATGTTACAATGGAGATACCAACTGCTATCCAATTGTTATGCTAATATTTGTATCCAAGTATTAGTTCTACAATCAACTTATTAATTCCAAAGGAGGGCATTCTTCATGATAGAAGTGGTATTTGAACTTGTCCCTAAGAGGACAGGCAGAATTCCCACAAGTGGAGATGGAAGAGGGAGACCCTCCCATTGGGCAAAGGTGCAGAGGCCTGAAAACACATAACACATTCTAAGAATGAGAAGAACATCACACAACAATTTCATGTCCACAGAGAAAGGGAGAGAGAGAGGGAGGGAGAGGGGTGGGAGAGAGAAAGAGAGAGAGAGAGAGAGAGGGAAAACAAAGCCAAAATGCAAAGAAAAACAAATCATTAATTCTTGGTGAAGCAGGACCTTCATACTGGGACTTGCCCATGGAAGACTTTGAGGTCCCACCTGGGAGTTTGGGCTTTATTCTGTAATCCTAGGAACCATCAAAGGCATTTAAACAGAAGAGAGGCATCATCAGATCTGTATTTAGGAAAACTGCTTATAGTTTGCCAGCAATAATGATTGATGGAGTATAGAGGATGAGAGTCTAAGGGTTGAGAGCCCAGCTGGGAGGACTAATCCAGCAGAAACATGATAAGGGGCAGAAGGAGAACACTGTCAGCCTGAGTGGAAAGAAGGGGAGGAGGTGTGGTCTGTGCATTATGCAGCCATGAGAATAATGAATGTTAGTGGTGGAATCAACCACCAGTACAGGCCCTCAGACCACTGCCTTTGGTCCCTATTGAATTGAAATAAAAAATACTGATGATAGTATATGTGCATGTGGCTTTGGGGAGATCCCACTATTTAAAAAAATTGTTTTTCAATATTTATTTTGAGAGACAGAGAGAGATAGAGCGTGAGTGGAGGAGGGGTAAAGAGAGAGAGACACACACACAGAATCTGAGGCAGGCTCCAGGCTCTGAGCTGTCAGCACAGAGCCCAACATGGGCTCAAACTCACAGAGTGTGAGATCATGACCTGAGTTGAAGTCAGATGCCCAGCTGACTGAGCCACCCAGGTGCCCCAGAACAGTTTTGATATCCATGAAATCTGGCCATCTTGCAAATACATGTCATTGATCAAAAAGTCACCACTACTAAAGAAATAAACAGCTTGAGGTATGTATAACACCTCGAATGAGTCCGCAGAAATACCTATATCAAAATTAACAAAAAATTATAGTTAATAGTAGAAATAGGGGTGCCTGGCTGGTTCAGTCGGTGGAGCATGTGACTCTTTTTTTTTTTTTTTAATTTTTTTTCAACGTTTATTTTTTTATTTTTGGGACAGAGAGAGACAGAGCATGAACGGGGGAGGGGCAGAGAGAGAGGGAGACACAGAATCGGAAACAGGCTCCAGGCTCTGAGCCATCAGCCCAGAGCCTGACGCGGGGCTCGAACTCCCGGACCACAAGATTGTGACCTGGTTGAAGTCGGACGCTTAACCGACTGTGCCACCCAGGCACCCCAGCATGTGACTCTTTATCTCAGAGTTGTAAGTTTGAGACCCACATTAGATTAAGAGATTCTTTAAAAATAATTTTTTTAAAGTTCATTTATTTATTTTGAGAGAGAGAGAGAGAGAGAGAGAGCGAGCAGGAGAGCGGGGGAGGGGCAGAGAGAGAGGGAGAGAGAGAATCCCAAGCAGGCTCCATGCTGTCAGCGCAGAGTCTGATTTGGGGCTCCAACTCACACACTGTGAGATCCGACCTGAGCCAAAACCAAGAGTCAGACACTTAACCGACTGAGCCACCCAGGCACTCCTTAAAAACAATCTTTACAAAAAATAGTAGAAATAATTATCAATAACTTCTACACTCCTGGGTTTGTGTGTATATACACATATATGTATATTTGCCTAAGAAGATACTTCACCCCATATGCTGTCTTCCTACTTTGGACCCTCAAAGTTATTCATGGCAGAGCTCACTTAACAGTCACTGAAACCGCACAGGGCTTGACTACATCCTCCAGCCTCCAACGCACTAAGATGCCATCATGTGATTGGGTTCTTTCTAATGGAATGTTAGAAGAAATGATGTCTACCACTTCCATGCCTGGCCCACAAAATTCACCCACAAATAGTCATCCATGCTCGCTTTCCTTCTTTCACCTTGATGCAGATAAGCATAGTGGCTTTCTATTTTTTTTTTTTTATGTTTATTTTTGAGAGAGACAGAGACAGAATGTGAGTGGCTTAGGGGCAGAGAGAGATGAAGACACAGAATCCAAAGCAGGCTCCAGGCTCCGAGCTGTCAGCACAGAGCCCGATGCAGGGCTTGAACCCACGAGCTGTGAGATCATGACCTGAGCCGAAGTCGAACACTCAACCGACTGAGCCACCCAGGCGCCCCAAGCATAGTGGCTTTCAAAATGAGAGCTAAGGATAGAGTCACAAGACAGGCCCCCAAATTACCCCTTGGAGAACTGCCTGCCAATAGGAACATGCATTTTGCCTTTTACTTGGGCTAGAAACAAACTTTGATGGTTTTAGAGCCAACTTACATTGGGGTGTTTGTTCATTACAGAAGCTAACATTTACCTTAACAGAAACTCTGCCTGATGTTAGAATCATCTATATACTTTTAAAATATCCCCCTTTTGGACTGTAAACACCCTATTTTTATTTATAATTGCTCAAGTGGTTTCCAACTAAGACTATCAAAGGGACTTCAATTACAGATAGATTGCTATCCTCATTAAAAATATATAGAGGTATGCAGCCACTCAGTCACATAAAGGACAGATTGAGTGAAGGTAACAATGCCTGAATTCCTGTTCTTTGAGGTCTATGACATTTTGTCTGCCCAGAAAGATAGTAAAGCACAACATCCTTGAGGTATTAAAAAAGACAAAAAAAGTTGAATCCTGTATTAAGCTCTTTATCTACAGCAAGGTCTAAATAACAGCCCATGATATTTTACGAATGCAGTCCCAGCTCTTCATAACTGTGCGACCCTAGACAAGTCACACAGCTACTCTAGGTCCCTGATTTCTCAATTACAGAATAAAAGGTTGAACTGTATGATTCCTAACATCTTTTGCAGCCCCTAACATCTCTGGCATCTATTGGCCAGTCCACCAATCCAGCTAAATTGGCTCATTAAGTACATTGGGCAATTTATTGCTCTTTCAAAATAAACTATTTTTAAGATTTCCAACCTTTAATGAAAATAAAGCCTAATAAAATACTAGACTAGGTTATAGTTTTAAATGACAAAAGGTAATTAAGATATTTAGATAGTGTCATTTAAAAAAATCTTTTCTCATAATAGGTGAAAATGCCTATCTGATTTTAAACTGCATTTCTTTGATTATTAGTGAGGGTATGTACACTGTTAGATGGTTATAGACATTTGTATTTCCTCTTTCATAGGTCATTTAGTTTTAAGACTAGAACACTGGCAGTAGGATCACAGAAGAGGATATTATTGCCGGCATCTTTCAGCCAGTAGCCAACTAAAGGGGCATAAAGTGTCTTGCCCACAACTGTCACCAGCTCAACCGACAGAACTGTAGGGCTCCTCGCATTGGTTCAGCCCTATGCCTCCCAAAGTATGCCTGCCTTTTATTATGTGTCCAATTCAATGGAATAAAAGTAGCTGCAAGCATAGCATTGTGGGGTTCCATATTTATTCTCTTTCTGTGACAGCCGCATCCAATTTTCTCAGTTGAGAAGTCAAAGGGGTTACAAATTCCACTCAGGACCTGGAAATCCAGCTGGGCTGTTAGAGCTTCTTTCTACTTCTCCATGAATAAAGATTCTATGGAGAGGCCCTAAGCCAACAATGCTGCTAATGATGTATGAGGCAGATGGGTCCTCAAACTCAACTGGCCAAGGAGACACTGGCTTTGCCCGGCTAACTCTCACACAAAAATTTGTTTTTGCCAAAAGAAACCCTGTAACTAGATATGTGCTGAAGTCACACAGAGAACGGAAGTGTTGAATCAGAAGGCATTTTTTGGCTCCGCTGCTTTCCCGAGCGTAACCAGGCTCTGTGGCCACAGCACTGTCCTGACATCACCCTTCTGTGTCCAGGTGATACAGTACATGTGCAGCGATTCAAATGATGGAAAAAAACCACTCTCTCCTGCCATCTGGGTTCTATCAGCAAAATAAAACAACACTGTGGGTTTCAAAAGCATTTAGAGATTTTGTTTAAAAAACAGATTTAAAACACTGACACAGAGGGGAATTCTAATGAGGATCCTCTGCAAAAAAATGCCCAGTAGCCAGTGCCACCGAGCTCAAATCAAGAAAACATTAGCAGGAGTGCTGTCGGATCTCAGCCACTGGAGCACGAATAAGGGAGGCGTGTCCTTGATATTCTGCAAAAGGGCCTTGTCCTTGTGGATGTCACTGTCTGGGATGGCGGTAATAGGCAAAGACAGCTGGACCTGAAGCTCTGATAGACCACAAACAAATGTGCGTTAATAGCACACAATATTACCATGGTTTCCTTGTCTTCTTGGCTGCATCAGAGAAGCTGCATTTTTCTACTTACATGTAGCACATCCACCACACCACAGAAAGCCTAATGCCATGGGTGGCACACAGATGAAAGCAAGAACAGGAATGTGAAAACGTATCCCGAAGACAATTTCCAGCTTCAAATGACCAGACTCCTAGGAAAATTTCAGTGGTAAATGTGTTCGTGTTTGTGTCGAGAGAAACCACACACCAAACCCTAAAAGCCAATATCAACAACCAAAAAGTCAATGAAAAACAGCACGGGATAACATAGCAAGTATAATGTGGCCTGATTTGGTTCGTAGGGAACAGCATGGAATGGTGTGCAGCAAATGATAAAACTATTGCATTTTTTCAATATTAAGAAAACATTCTCAAAGACTGAGGCAAAATGTGCTCTCTATTCCAGCTCCTGCCCCCACCCCAGATTGCTTCCCACAATACAGATTCATTCACTGATCTATTCTTTAAAAAACAGCTTGGGGCGCCTGGGTGGCTCAGTTGGTTAAGTCTCCAACTTCGGCTCAGGTCATGATCTCACAGACAGTTTGCGGGCGCATTGGACTCTGTGCTGACAGCTCGGAGCCTGAGCCTCCTTCCGATTCTGTGTCTCCCTCTCTCTCTGCCCCTCCCCAGCTCGTGCTCTCTCTCCCTTTCAAAGATAAATAAATAAACTTTAAAAATTAAAATACTTAAAACATTAAAAAAAACCAGCTTCCTCTTCCCCTCCCACTCTGGTCCCCACCCCCAACACATATTAACCAAAGAAAATGATCAGAATTAGAGGCAATATTTGTTGAGTGCAGACTGCACACACTGTACCAGGGGCTGAGGGATGGGGATGAGGTTTGCAGGTGAAGAGTAACAAAAGAGATACAACTCTCGCCCTAGTTCTGGAGTGAGAGCAGCCAGGTCAGGAAGGTCCAGGGTGGGAGTGACAGTTACAAGCAAGACAGGGCTGTGGGGTTGAGGGGTAGGGCCGAGTTCCCATCACAGTTAAATTCTAGGCAGCAGCTGCTGCAGAATCTCTACCTGTTTGGTTAGCCTGTTGAACAAACAGAACTTGTGATAATTTGTATGCACAGAAGTAAACTTTCCTTGACCCATTAAACCCCCTTCTGACTTAAACACACAAACAGCTTTTTTAAATTATTATTACTATTGAGACAAAACAGAAAAATGCACAAATTTTAAATATACAGCCTGATGAATTTTTTACATTTGTATACACCCATGAAACCATCACTCAGACCAAGAACCATTTAACCATGAAGCAAATCAAATTGATATGCTACAGAAAAATGCAGGAAGAGAATCCAGTTGGATCTCTAACATGCCTTTCAAAAATTGTTTTATTGTTGTGGATTTTATTTGGATGTTAGAGATAGTTTACTCTTTTTTTGTGAGCAGGAGGGACATTAAAAGGAGGTCCACTCAGCAGGATCTAGGACCACAGACACTCATTCAAAGTAGAATTTTCTGTTTGTTTGGGAATCTTTCAGGATCCTTAACATTTAAGAAATGTTTAAGAAAACATTCAGGCTTCAACCTACTGCTGCCACATATTTGCATATCCCTTATGTTTAGGAACAGGGTGTGAAACAGTTTAACTTTTATATGTAATCTGGATGCCTTCTCTTGCATAACACCACAAATCTAATTCCTGCCAACCTCCTTTTTTTTTTTTTTTTTTTTTTTTTGCACGCCATTTCTTTTCCATGGCAGAACAGCAATGGCAGACAATGTTGTTTTCAGGTCTTCAATTCTCCTGTTTCCAGCTTTGTCTTAGAATTTAAATAAACAGAATTTTAAAACTTGATTTTTTTAATTTTATTTTTAATTTTATTTAAATCCAAGCTAGTTAACAAATACTGGAGTAATGGTTTCAGGAGTAGAATTTAAACTTGATATTGTTAAAAAACAAAACAAAACAAAACAAAACAAAACAAAACAAAACAAACAAACCCCTCAGTTTGGAATATGATCTATGCATTAGAATGAAAAACCAGTTCGCTCCCAGAGCCATGGAGAATTTAAGATGATCTAATGTTAAGCATGCGATTCTTTACGTTGGTCAAGGATTAAGAAACACTCAAATTTTAAGCACTTACTATCTTCATGCTACAGAACACAGAAAAACTTTAGTTCACATATTAATTCATGTAGTAGTTGCAACTATCTACCAGTTTAGGCCACCTTACAGAATTTTTTTTAAGTTTATTTATTTATTTTAATAATCTCTATACCCATTGCACAAGGGCTCAAACTCATGACCCCAAGATCTAGCATCACACACTCTTCCGACTGAGCCAGTCAGGAGCCCCCAGAAAGTTTTTAATAAATGCTATGTTTATATTGAAAATTATGATAATTAGGATATTAAGGGTAGCATATGACAGCTGATATGCCATCTGTATAGTGAAGCATTACAGACTAAGGCATGTTGCTGATGAAAACACAATGCAAGCTAATTCACTTGCAAGCAAATCTCTTAGTCTTCATATTGTTTTTCAAACTATGCCAAACTTTTAAAATTTATAGCGTTAAAATCAGAAAAATGGAGGACTAGGCTGAAAAAGGATTCCAAAGATTGTTTTCTATTTTCCCAAAGCACTTTGTCAGTAACATGGTTGGGTGACACGCATAATCACTCTTTCTAAAATAAAATGTTCACTTGTCCTCCTTTATTGTAGTTAAATCAACTGGCAATCCTAATCACTTAGTAGCATAAGTGATCAAATTTAATTCTATGTACTTCTGCCAATAACTGATTATGCTTCCCACGGCGTATGAGTTTTCTTGAAACATCGCGTACAGAGGTGATCCTGAGTGCGCACCTGAGTGAGGAATTCAAAGATGCTCGCAGGTCAGAGGAACGATGCACTCAACCTCAACGGTTCCCAGGACCCTGAGAAAATCCCTTCTTTATTCTATGCCTTATTTTCTCCATTTGCAAAACAAACAAATAAGTGCTGTCATCAAATGTCTACACAGTGCTCTCAAAGCTTTAAAGGGAAGGTGTCACCTAATTACTAAGTTTTGTTATTATGTCAGAATGTTGACAACTCCAATTTCGGGTCATGCCCTCACCTAGCTAAATCAAAGAATTCTTGATGGTTACAACAGATCTTTTGAGTAAGTTACTTGAACACTTTGGCCTTAAATGGTAAGTGAAGTTTAAAAATAAAAAGTAAGGGCGCCTGGTGGCTCAGTTGGTTAAGCGTCCGACTTCGGCTCAGGCAGGTCATGATCTCACAGGTGAGTTCGAGCCCCGCATCAGGCTCTGTGCTGACAGCTTAGAACCTGGAGCCTGCTTTGGATTCTGTGTCTCCCTCTCTCTCTCTGCTCCTCCCCCGCTCATGCTCTGTCTCTCTCTCTCCTTCAAAAATAAATAAAAACAGGGGCGCCCGGGGGGCTCAGTCGGTTGAGCGTCCTGAACGTCTGACTTTGGCTCGAGTCATGATCTCACAGTTAGTGAGTTTGAGCCCTGCATCGGGCTCTGTGCGGACAGCTTGGAGCCTGGAGCCTGCTTCAGATTCTGTGTCTCCCTCTCTCTCTGTCCCATCCCCACTCATGCTCTGTCTCTCTTTGTCTTAAAAATAAGTGAAACATTTAAAAATTTTTTAAAAAATAAAAATAAATAAATAAAAACATTTAAAAATTTTTTAAATAATAAAAATAAAAAGTAAACAACAAATAAACTTCACTGGATTCTAGGTCTCAAAACTAAGAGAAGTTGTTTTAACTTTAGAAAAAATTTGAACAGAGTTTTTGTACTGTTTTCACATCCCTCTTTGAAGAGGGGAAAGCCAGTGCTTGGTGTATTGGCAGTTTGGGGAATGACTGGTATCCAGAAAAACAACAGTATCACATGATGTAAAGATTTGCTTTTTATCTCTTTTTTTTCTTTTAATTCTCTTTTTTTTTTAATTTTTTTTCAACGTTTATTTATTTTTTTGGGGACAGAGAGAGACAGAGCATGAATGGGGGAGGGGCAGAGAGAGAGGGAGACACAGAGTCGGAAACAGGCTCCAGGCTCCGAGCCATCAGCCCAGAGCCTGACGCGGGGCTCGAACTCACGGACCGCGAGATCGTAACCTGGCTGAAGTCGGACACTTAACCGACTGCGCCACCCAGGCGCCCCTAATTCTCTTTTTTTAAAAATTTTTTGTAACTATCTTTTTTCTGGGGTGTGAAGAGTTAATTCTGGCTATTTTCTAAACCTTTAACCCTACCCTCTTGGCAGAAAAGGGAAGCTGGCTGTGAGCTCTGCAACAGAGCTGGTGCCTCAGACTCCTCTGGGTCTGGCATTATGTAAGAAATGTAAATGCTTTGGTTCATCCACATAGAACTTTCCAGAAAAACCTGGCTCAGCCCCAGTACCTTTTCAAAATAGGAATAACCTTCAAACTCTGGCTCAGTAAGGTTTTAGACAGCAGAGTTCCAGACCCGATGTGGAGTTACAAACCAGTTCTGAGGAAGATTGATCGTGATTCCATCCTTGCCTTTTGAAATATTTATCAAGATATGACAGATCTATGAGGATGACCTTCACTGGCAGAGAGAACACAGCCTCAGGCTATGGAGAAAGAGGAAAGTTAGCTGTCCATTCCAGGGTGGTGAAAACCTGGAAAGTAGCCAGCCTTTGTTAGCCCCACAGTCTGTGCTTACTTCCCTTGGAAAAGAGAATTGAAACTGGCTAAGAATATTCCTTGTGTAATCCCACTTCAGCCCTCAGTACTGAAGCTCTGGAAAGAGCTCTAGATGCACTAACTGTCCCATCCCATAAATACAAATGGTACTGGGTGAAAAGTGATATCAGGACTCTCACTTGAGCCCATCTTCCTTCCTTCCCCCCCCCCCCTTGCTCCAAAATGTTCTGCCTTTCCTGCCTCCCCTTCTTCCCCTGCCAGAAGTGAACTACTGGTTATTTCCAGTGGTGCGTTCCCTTCCTTCACACTCTTCCTCTCTCTTCTTGCCCTGGGCCATGCTCCCCTTCTCTCAGCCCCTCCGTGCAGTCTCCCTCAGGTTCTGCTCACTGAGTCTCATTTGGAAGAAGCACTGACACGGAGTGGCGGTTTCATGGAGGAAGGGCTAATGGAGAAGTAACCACTAGAGGGTGACATAATTACACACAAGTGCATTCCTTGGGGACACTACAAGGCCAGAGCCAGCCAGGCATCCAGCTGTAGGTCTGGAGATGTAAAATGGATTATCAACATATCTACCCACAGTGTGCACATCACACAGGCTTGCACATGTTCTCTCTCCCTCTCTCTCTCTCTCTCTCTCTCTCTCTCTCACACACACACACACACACACACACACACATACAGGCACACAAATACCAACCTACCTTGGCTAGCAAATCAAACAGTGTCTTCAAGCGTTTTGTGTGAAAGCCACACCTTGCCCTGGCCTAATATTGCTTACAGTACAGTCACTATCTCATTCACTGTTAACAAATTTTTTCCTGGACCCCTTCTTCTTTGATGTCATACAGAAACCACATCCTAGCAAGGTATAATGATGTTCAGTATAATGAAAGTTCAGATTCCAGTTCCGCTACCTGTTTTGTCTTGAGCAAGTTACTTCTCTGTGCCATAGTTTCCTCATCTGTAAAATGGACTTTTCTTCTTAGTTCAGATTCCACTTATTAACTGATTAGCTGTTGCTAGCCTGTACTATTTAGCTGTTGTGAAGAATAGATAAGTCCATATATGTAAAGACCTTAAAAGAATGATTAATACACAATAAATGCTCAATAAATATTAGCTATTTTCATTATGGTCAGGAACTGTACTCTCACAAAACTCCCAAGATACAAAAATCACTAGTCCCATTTCATAGTAAGAAAACCAAGGCTCCAACTGATTAAAATAATTTGTCCAATGTCACAGAAGTAATAAGTGATAGAATCAAGATTTTAAACCAGAATCTGACTACAAAACCTATATTCTTTTCACTCTATCACTGGGGGGAAAAATTCAGTCATCATGAGCTTATGATCTAAAAGATGAAAGATGAGTGGTGGGAAACATCGTTTTTTTTCTTCTGTGAATTATTTTTATTTTGCTAAAAAGGGAGAGACTTTAGGAAGTATCATTTAATGGAAGTCTTTAATTTTTTTTTAATGTTCATTTATTTTTGAGAGACAGAGAAACAGAGTGTGAGTGGGAGAGGGGCCAAGAGAGGGAGACAACAGAATCCAAAGCAGGCTCCAGGCTCCGAGCTGTCAGCCCAGAGCCCAACGCAGGGCTCGAACCCACAAATTGCGAGATTAAGTCGGATGCTTAACCACCAGGCGCTCCTTAATAGAAGTCTTAAAGCAGGAGAAAGAAAACTGGGTAGTAGGAAGTTCACCAGGGTTGTCAGTGCTGTGATCCCAGTCAACAGCATCAACATCACATGGGATCGTGTTAGAAATGCCAATTCTCGGCCCCACCCCAGACCTTCTGACTCAGAAGTGTTCAAAGTCATTCTGCTCAAGTTTGAGAACCGTGGCTCCAAGCAAGAGTGTGAGAGTTGGTAGTGAGATCATACATTGAAGGCAACAGGATGGATGTTGTTCTGGCGGAAGTGGTCTGGGACCTTTCCTTGGTGACTGAATGGAATCTGCTGCTCTTCCTGACTTTTGGAGGAGAAAATGAGATGGAGAGAGATAGATGGCTTGCTCTAACTGAAAGATCATTTTATTATGTTCTTGCACTTTTGCTGTGTTTCCACCCCTTTAACCTGCACATTTCTTAAAAACAGGAAATAACGTTTAAAAAAATGTTCAACTGTCAGCAAATGTATATCTGTACAAATTGAGGGCACACCTGTGTGGGTTTTTCTTTTCCCCCACAGTGCATTTATAAAAGAAAACCCAAAACATAGCATTTATTTGATCTCTACTATGTGCCAGGTCCTACACTAGGCCCTTCCTTTCCTGTGGATTGTTTTTTCCTCAGGGAATTTGGACAACAGCTCTGTGAAAGGAATTACTTTCACTTTATAGATGAGGAAATTGAAGCTCAAAGAATTTCAGTCACTTTGCCTGAGGCCATGTGTCTAGTATAATAGGAGAGCTAGGATTCTAATGCACAACTTCAGACTCCAAATCTGGTGTAGATTTAGCTCATGATGCTATCTTGGGAACAGAGGTGACCTCAGGGGCTGCCATGTTGCAAGCACTTACGGGAGACACACGTGGGAACCACCTTTGCACCTTTTAAGGGGCCTTTTAAGGGGCCAGGCAGAACACTGAATGGCTCCTCTTCTCCATCCCTGCCTGGATGTGTACTATCAAGCTCTACTGTCAGAGAGCAGTGAATTGGGCAAATGAAGAGAAAGACTGCCAATCAAGAAAAAATTTTTTCAGGGCAATCGGGTTTGTAAACACAGCAGAAAATCCAAACCATGAACTAAAATTTTCTGACTTCAGATACTGAATTCTAATTCCAGATGAATAAGAATTAAAGTTTCCTGGGGCGCCTGAGTGGCTTAGTCAGTTGAGCATCCAACTTCGGCTCAGGTCATGATCTCACCATTCATGAGTTCGAGCCCCGTGTTGGGCTCTGTGCTGACAGCCGGAGCCTGGAGCTTGCTTCGGATTCTGTGTCTCCCTCTCTCTCTGCCCCTCCCCTGCTCGTGCTCTCTCTGTCTCTGTCTCTGTCTCTCTCTCAAAAATAAATAAACATTAAAAAAATTAGAAAAAAAGAATTAAAGTTTCTTTATTCTTGAAGGGAAAAAAAGCCAAAAATTCTTTGAAAAGATGATTTTTAAAATTAACCTGGTGTCTCAAAGGGGAAGAACCGTAACAAAGTATGACAATGTATGGCTGCTGTTACAGTGTTCTTATTTCTTTCCAAACAAGTAAGGAAAAATTTCAGCCTGTTGTCTAAACAAGTTTCTACTTGATGTAATGACCTTCCTTCCATCAAAACGATTCATAAATTCTAGGCTTCCCTATGGTTACCCTCTCAATGGAAACATTTTATTTCTATCACTCTGTCGGCACTGTAACACCAACAGACACATCACTATGAGTAGGCGTTTTCTAGCTCATTGCTTGGTCTAAATCGTTAAAGACAGAAACATCACTTCAACATCTTTGTCTGCTTCAAAGCACCGAGCAGTGCACAAAAATTGTTTCAACATTTCCTGAACTACTGAATGAGTGAAAATCCACCTTTTTAGGTGTTCATTGCCCTGGAAATAGCTATATTTACAACACAGGTTTGTTTTGTTTTTTTTTTTCGAAGATGCTACCTGCTTTGTAACAAGTATCTAAGGTTTTTGTTAATATTAACAAATAATAGCTGGTATTCTATCAAAGTATTTCTTTTTTTTTTTAAGTTTATTTATTAATTTTGAGAGAGAGACAGAGTGCACGAGCAGGGGAGAGGCAGAGAGAGTGGGAGAGAGAGAATCCCCAGCGGGCCCCACACTGTCAGCACAGAACCCAACTCAGGGCTTGATCCCATGAACCCGTGAGATCATGACCTGAGCGCAAATCAAGAGTGGGATGCTTCATGAAAAGATGCTCAATGTCACTCCTTATCAGGGAAATACAAATAAAAACCACACTGAGATATCACCTCATACCAGCCAGTCAGAGTGGCTAAAATGAACAAATCGGAGACTATAGATGCTGGAGAGGATGTGGAGAAACGGGAACCCTCTTGCACTGTTGGTGGGAATGCAAACTGGTGCGGCCGCTCTGGAAAACAGTGTGGAGGTTCCTCAAAAAATTAAAAATAGATCTACCCTATGACCCAGCAATAGCACTGCTAGGAATTTACCCAAGGGATACAGGAGTGCTGATGCATAGGGGCACTTGTACCCCAATGTTTATAGCAGCACTTTCAACAATAGCCAAATTATGGAAAGAGCCTAAATGTCCATCAACTGATGAATGGATAAAGAAATTATGGTTTATATACACAATGGAATACTACTTGGCAATGAGAAAGAATGAAATATGGCCTTTTGTAGCAACATGGATGGAACTGGAGAGTGTGATGCTAAGTGAAATAAGTCAGGCAGAGAAAGACAGATACCATATGTTTTCACTCATATATGGATCCTGACAAACTTAACAGAAGACCATGAGGGAGGGGAAGGAAAAACAAAAAGTTAGAGGGAGGAAGCCAGACCATAAGAGGCTCCTAAAAACTGAGAATAAACTGATGGTTGATGGGGGGTGGGAGGGAGGGGAAAGTGGGTGATGGGCATTGAGGAGGGTACCTGTTGGGATGAGCACTGGGTGTTGTATGGAAACCAATCTGACAATAAATTTTGTATTTAAAAAAAAGAGTGGGGTGCTTTTTAAAAAAAAATTTTTTTTAAGTTTATTCATTTTTGAGAGAGAGAAACAGAGCATGAGCAGGGGAGGGGCAGAGAGAGAGAGAGAGAGAGAGAGAGAGAGGGAATCCAAAGCAGGCTCCAGGCTCTGAGCTGTCAGCACAGAGCCCGACATGGGGCTCGAACTCACGAACCATGAGATCATGACCTGAGCTGAGGTCGGACGCTTAACTGAGCACCCAGGTGCCCCAAAAAAGAGTGGGATGCTTAACCGAGGCACCCCACTATCAGAGTACTTCTAATCCTTTGGTTAGGTGCCTGAAAATATGAAAACATACATTAAAGTTAATACTCAAAAGTTGCAAATTACAACTTACAAATGGCAACCCCACTTCCAGGGTAGAAGGAGGGAGAGACCATTCAAATGGGGGTGATCATTATTGGCAATCCCTTTCACTCTCATGAATTTTTCTAGTTCAGACAATAGAGTGCACAGTCGCCTTTCATGGTGGTGGCGACAGGCCGAGAGTGCCCCACGAAGGCCTCGGGCACCCTGCAACGGTCCAAGGTGATGGGGGTCGGCCTGCCCACCCCCAATGCAGCACTCAGCCCCTCTATGGCCAGGGAATCTTTTGCACCTAATCATATTGGGACCAAGCCCCCCCTTCTGGTACTTTGTGTCTCAGCTGAGGAAGACGAAAAAGTCTTCAGGCGCAACTGTCTGCTGCAGACAGGGGTGCAAGAAATGCCCCTTGTGGGGGAAGAGCTTCAGAGCCTGGCTGAGCTATGACTCCAGCAACGGCACCCAGGGCACCGGTACCCGAAGTATGGGGACCGACCACTGCAGGCTCTGGCACCCAGTGCTGTCCTGACATAGGCACTGGCACAGCGCTCACTCGATCCAGATCATGAAGGTGAGGACTGCAGCCAGCAAGGGCAGCCCACTGGCAGCCAAGCAGTTCCAGGACTCCAAGATCAAGTTCCCACTGTCCCATCTGGTCCTGTGGCCCCAGGGAGAGCCACACTTCACCACCAAAAGGCCCAACATTTTCTTTCAGATGCAAAGCTTCCCTGTCCCCAAGTTGGCCCAAATAAATTCCTTGGGAAACCTCCCTCTGCCCCCCTCAAATAATAATAATAGTAATAATAATAATAATAAAGTGCACAGCTATCCTAATGAGAGGGCTCTACCTACCCAGACCCCAAGTCCTTATTTTTATTGTGGTGGATAAAGCCCATGTTTACAGGATATAGCAAATTAATAACCTAGGAAGAGTAAACAAATATTTCAGGGTATTCCTGGCAATTTGTTGATATGAGAACAATTTTCACCAATTTTTTCCTTTTATTCACATCTTTATTTCAAAATGTTCGTTCTGTTTAATTTTTTTTTTTTTAAGTAGGTTTCATGCCCAGTATGGAGCCCAACGAGCTCGAACTCACCATCCTGAGATCAAGACATGAGCTGAAATTAAGAGTCAGACCCTCAACCGACTGAACCACCCAGCCACCCCTATGGTAATTCTATTTTTAAGTTTTTGAGGACCCATGATACTAGTTTCTACAGGGGCTGAACCATTTACATTCCCACTAACAGTATGCCAGGGTTCCAGTCTCTCTACATTTTCACCAACTCTTGTTATCTTCTATTTTATTAATAGTATCCATCCTAATAGATGTGAGTGGTATCTTATTGTGCTTTTGATTTACATTTCCCTAACAATTACTGATGTTTAGCATCTTTTCATATGCTCATTATCCATTTGTATATCTTCTTTGGAGAAATGTCTGAGAGATGCCCCAAGAAACTCTCATTTAGTAATACAGTAAAACCTTGGTTTGCGAGCATAATTCGTTCCAGAAACATGCTTGTGATCCAAAGCACTTATATATCAAAGCAAATTTGAAGAACCATTGGCTCAGTTATGATCATGTGACATTCGACCTCACACACTACTTGTATTGCAAGACATAGCTCTTTTTATCAAGTTAAAATTTATTAGAAATGTTTGCTTATCTTGCGGAACACTTGCAGAACAAGTTACTCGCAATCCAAGGTTTTACTGGACTAGGAAGGAATAGAAAGAATATTTCCATCAAGAAATCTTGAAGTTGGAAAGTAGTTGGAAAGGTACCATTTTATAAACCTCAGATGTCCGTTGCTATTGGTTGTCCAGATTCTTGGAGACGTTTTGATATGCATGAAGTCTTTCATAAAGATATTATGTTATTACTGTTCTCATTCATTTCAGTTCAAAAACCTTTACAGAGTGTCTACTACACAGTAGTGCCATGGATACTTTAGAGTTAATACAAAACACACACAACATATTTTAACTCCTTTGATCCAACACTTACCAGCTAGACTCAGGGTCACTAGTTTTGGATCTGTATTTTTTTGAATGACTTTAAAAAGCTGCAGATCTCTTCCGATCTTTCCTGCCAGATCTTCCTTCTCTGAACGAGGAAGTACACACACCCTTAAGTAAGCTTGATATCCGGGTTGGGCCTCTCAATTTTCCCAGGCCTCACCCAGATGAAAAACACACCCATCTGAAAATCTAGTTCCTTTAAAATTCTTGATAAAGTTTTGGAGAGACTTCTTATACAGGGCTCTCATTTTTGTTTCTATACAGAATAGCTCATTCAGAAAAAAACTCCTTTCTGGTTGCAACTTATTGAACCATATACGAAAATCTGAACAAGTCCTTAGAACACGAACAGTGCCTGTGCTGCCTGCCCCTCCTTGCCTCCCCTCTCCCAACCCACGCCCAGGGAACCAAAGCAAGAAGCAGGGACCACGTTCCAAGGCAAGCTGATGGCCCTCAACTACCACAACCCTGCTGGCTTCAACTGAAAAACTGAAACAGAATTTAGAAACCTTATTGTTTGACTTGAAGACCAGAAAATCAAACACCACAAGATTGAAGGCAGAGGTAGTTTAAGAAACATCCACAGCAGTGACTGGTCCAAGTCCTTTGAAAAGTATCTCAGACATGTTAACTGTCCTTTCAAGATTCAAGATCAACAAGAAGTAATTGACTGGCTTCTTGGTTTAGCCGTTAGACTTGAGTATGGAGACAATGCTGAAAAATACAAGGGCTTGCTACCTGATAATACAAAAAATGCTGACAGTGTAGAGGCACTGATCAATTTGGATGTAAATAATCCTGATCTTAAGGCTGGTGTAATGGCTTTGGCTAACTTTCTTCAGATTCAGCATCTTAATGGTTACCTGGTAATGCTTAAGGCAACTCGCATTTTGGTCCAGGAGCACCTGAGCAGGATGCAGTTGCTAGAGCAAATCAAACAAAAGAGGGTTTGCCTGTTACTTTAGATAAATATATTCTTGGTTTTGACACTGGAGATGCAGTTGTTAATGAAGTGCTCAAAATCTGTAATTGCTGCACATAGAAGAGCTCAGAGACCTACAGGCAAAAATTAATGAAGCCATAGTAGCTGTTCAGGTAATTACTGTTGATCCAAAGACAGACCACAGACAGTTGGAAGATGTACATCTTAGGATTTCAGCTTCTCACTGACAAGTATAGTTGGGAACCATGTACACTCTAGCATGTGTTTGGAAATCAACTGTCATATTTTTGAGGGAAGAATCCCAGAAAATTGACTATGTTCTAGAGATTTACCTTCACTTTTGCTTTAATAAAGTTCAGCAAAGTGGCGGGGGAGGGGGGGAATGAACAGCTATCCATAGGATTTTCTACATTGGTATCCATCTTTCTCAGATAATCAAGGTCTCTGCTCTCTAATATGCTCCATCCATTTTTGTGTCCCAAATCCGAGCCTAAACCAAAATCCCCAAGGAGCCATTGCACGTGAAAATATTTTAAACTCTGGCCTGTCTTGAGAACAATGCGCAAGCTCCAGGGTTGAGAAGCCAGTAGGACTAATCTAGGCTCATGGTCTCCCAGGGTGTTAATACTGGAAAGGTCCCTGAAGATTATCCAGTCAAATCACCCTACTGTTACATAAGGAAACTGACACCCAGAAAGGGGAGACATTTTCTCAATGCTATAAAAAGTCACCGTATCTCCAGACAGCATAGGGCTCATTTGATGCCACACTTCCTTTTCTCCACTAATGTTCATTTTCTGAGATGCTTCTTGATGTTTATTTTCCTATTTGTTGAACATGAAAATAATCATATTACTGCAAATCCTTGAAATATGTTTGAACGTCTTCAACAAAAGGCTCTGTATTAATAAAACTCAGGAAAAAGTTTTGGTAGAACTAGGATCAAGTGGCCAACTTCTAGAGAAAGTGTTTCTGGGCATCACTGAATGACTCTTCAGAATTGAGAACAATACCCTGTCTAGAGGAGGAAAACCAGTAAGCTCCTTTTCTTCAGGTCATGCTCCCAGTTTACAAATCCGCTCCCCCTACCCCATGTGTGGTCTAGCACTTTGTTTTGTGTTAAGTAGGATTAAGTTGTTTTGGACTGATACTTTGACATCAATACAAATACATCTACATCTACAGAACGACAAAAAAGTGACTTTCATGTAGAGTTTAAGGTAAAAATTTAGTCATAAGTGACTGAGACAAACATGAGGCCAGATACACTCTAGGAGAAGAGTGTTGGCTCAGGTATGGCCTGAAATTATTGCCTCAGCACATCTGGATCATCTAGGTGACTAACAGTACAGTCCATTATTTCAGAGAGGTTATAAAAATCTATGGGCCTCACATCATGTGTAATGTGGGTGAGGTGGCAAATGTGTAAGAGTTTTTGCTTCTGCATTTCCTGATTTATAGACAGGAAAGGTAGGGGCACCTGGGTGGCTTAGTCAGTTGAGCGTTGAGCCTCTGACTTTGGCTCAGGTCGTGATCTCACAGTTTGTGGGTTAGGGCTCTGCACTGAGGGTGCTGAGCCTGCTTAGGATTCTCTCTCCCTCTCTCTGCCCCTCCCCCACTTGTGTGCACAAGGTCGCTCTGTCTCAAAATAAAGAAAACTTTAAAAAAATTTTAAGAAATAGGAGAGGTGGATGGGGTGTGTGTAATATATATTATGCCTATTAGTGAATCTGTATGCACTTGTATTGGTCTCTTGAGCAAAGAGAAGTGGCCAAAAGCTAATCTCATATACTGAAAATGGAGCCCATTCAAAATTTTGTTCAGGTCCTCAAACAATCAATGAAACCATTTTCCTTTTCCGATAAACAGATCAGGTTGTCCTGTATCAAGTTGTACGGACCCATAAGTTCATTAAAAATAGGGTCATTTTCTCTGATGCGAAGATTCATGGTTTGGGGATAGTTAAAAGGAAACTCTGAAATCCTATATTCAGTGTGGCATTTAAGACTCAGGAGCCACATTGTAGAAGAGAGCACTGCCCTGGTTCAATGAAACAGTTGACAGACCAACAGACATTTGCCTGGAGCATTTTAAACCAAGCCCAATAGTCATTGTATTTTATCTAAACAGTATCTTTGTGTTTGTACATACAAATATACTATCATACAACTGTCCGTAAAACTGTATGTAGTCTAAAAGGCTGGGGAGAAAGGAAAAGATCACAAAACAAGGCTTAGGGACGGCTGCTCCCTTCTAAGTGTAAAGCAGGCTGAGGAGATGGGAGGACATCTGTGGCGCTCCCGACAGTTCAGTTCACAGTTCAGCAGCCAAGTGCGGAAGTGGAGGGAAGTTTTGATGTATAAAGTACTCACAGAGGCGTATGGACACAACCAGAAGATGCTAGATGGAAGCAGTAATGGATACTTCTAGTATGAGGGCCGGAGAGGGTCAGTGATAAGCTAGGGCAGAGATGAATAAAGTCGAGTTTCTTCATAATTTGAGGCACAAGACTGGAGAGAAAGGAATCGTAGGAAACAGCCCCGTTGGAAGAATTGGGGGTGTGATAGCAGAGACAAGGGGCATTAAGGACAGTAAAAGAAGGAAGGAGAGTCGGAGTGATGATTATTGAGTACTACCACTGGAAGAGGGTCTTGCAAGGATAATAAAGGGAGAAGGGTGTAAAGTAGGGGTCAGGAATTGCAGGGGTAAACTATGGGAAAAGACTGCGCAGACGTCAGCAGCAAAGAAAAAGAGAAGGAATGGGGTTGGGGCGTGGCCCAGAAAGGGAATGGCTCAATAGCGGGCTACGGGGTGAAAAGGAGAAGGGTGGGGAAGAGCCTGGCTGACAGCTGCTCTCAAATGGCGCCTACAGGGTTAAAAATCGGGGCGGCCAGACTAGGAAGAACTCGGTTTCCAGGGTAACGGCTCCGACAGTTCCGGCAGCGCAGGCTCGTACCATTGCGCGAGAGCGCGCGGGGGGAGCGCGGCGGGAGTGAGGGAGGGGACGCGCGAAGGAGCAGTCGGGCAGAGGGGTCCGGCCCGGACTCTACCAAACGCGCGGCCCGCCTGCTCGCTCCGGGCCCGGCGCCGAGCCGCGCTCCGGCCGCGCCGGCCGCGGCGTCCTCCGTGCCCGGGCCGGCAGCTCCCAACTGGCCGCGGACGGCGGGGGGGAGAAGGAACGTGCGCCCGGTGGCCCGGATTGGCCTCCAGGTCCCCCCGCCTGGGCGGCGGAGTGCGGGCGGCCCGGGCTGGGAGGTTTGAAAAGCGGGCGAGAGACAAAGGCAGCAGGAAGCCTCCTCGGCGCCCGGAGCCCGTGCTCGCAGCCCCCGGGGCCCCCCGGCCCGGAGCAGCAGCGGCGGCGGCTGGCGGCGGCAGTGGCAGGAGGCAGAGGATGCGGCAGGGGGCGTGGGAGCGGCGGCGGAGCGGGCGGAGCGGCGCGGCCCGAGCGCGGTGTGGTTAGACCCGAGGCGGCGGAGGCGGCGGAGGCGGCGGCCCGGCCGGGCTCGGGAGTGAGTGAGAGGGCGCCTTCCCCGCCCGGGATGTGAGGACCGAGCGGAGCCCGGGGCGGGGGGAGGGAAGGGAAGGGAGGCGAAGCCGGCAGGAAGGAAGGAAGGACGGACGGACCAGGAGGAGGAGCGGCGGCGGCGGCCGGAGCCGGAAGGCGGGGAGGAGCCGTCCGTTGGGCCCGAGGCGGCGGCGGCAGCGGCCGGGGCGAACCGCTCTTGTCGCCTCTCGGGGCAGGAGCGGCGGGGCCCGCGCCTCCTCCCCCCGGCGCCGCGGAGGGGGGAGGAGGAAGATGGAGACCCACATCTCGTGCTTGTTCCCCGAGCTGCTGGCCATGATCTTCGGCTACCTGGACGTCCGGGATAAGGGGCGCGCGGCGCAGGTGTGCACGGCCTGGCGGGACGCCGCCTACCACAAGTCGGTGTGGCGGGGGGTGGAGGCCAAGCTGCACCTGCGCCGGGCCAACCCGTCGCTGTTCCCCAGCCTGCAGGCCCGGGGTATCCGCCGTGTGCAGATCCTGAGCCTCCGCCGCAGCCTCAGCTACGTGATCCAGGGCATGGCCAACATCGAGAGCCTCAACCTAAGCGGCTGCTACAACCTCACTGACAACGGGCTGGGCCACGCGTTTGTGCAGGAGATCGGCTCCCTGCGTGCCCTGAACCTGAGTCTCTGCAAGCAGATCACCGACAGCAGCCTGGGCCGCATAGCCCAGTACCTCAAGGGCCTGGAGGTGCTGGAGCTGGGGGGTTGCAGCAACATCACCAATACCGGCCTCCTGCTCATCGCCTGGGGCCTGCAGCGCCTCAAGAGCCTTAATCTCCGCAGCTGCCGCCACCTCTCGGACGTGGGCATAGGGCACCTGGCCGGCATGACGCGCAGCGCCGCCGAGGGCTGCCTGGGCCTGGAGCAGCTTACGCTGCAGGACTGCCAGAAGCTGACTGACCTTTCTCTAAAGCACATCTCCCGGGGGCTGACGGGCCTGAGGCTCCTCAACCTCAGTTTCTGCGGGGGCATCTCGGACGCGGGCCTCCTGCACCTGTCGCACATGGGCAGCCTACGCAGCCTTAACCTGCGCTCCTGCGACAACATCAGTGACACTGGCATCATGCATCTGGCCATGGGCAGCCTTCGCCTCTCGGGGCTGGATGTGTCGTTCTGTGACAAGGTGGGGGACCAGAGTCTGGCTTACATAGCTCAGGGCCTGGACGGCCTCAAGTCCCTGTCCCTCTGCTCCTGCCACATCAGCGACGATGGCATCAACCGCATGGTGCGGCAGATGCATGGGCTGCGCACGCTCAACATTGGACAGTGTGTGCGTATCACAGACAAGGGCCTGGAGCTGATCGCGGAGCACCTGAGCCAGCTCACTGGCATAGACCTGTATGGCTGCACCCGAATCACCAAGCGCGGCCTGGAGCGCATCACGCAGCTGCCCTGCCTCAAGGTACTCAACCTAGGACTCTGGCAGATGACGGACAGTGAGAAGGTCAGGTGAGGGCAGCAGCACCTGCTCCCCTTGTCCCACCCTGTTCATCCTCCGGTCACCACCACACCTCCCTCCCCCCCCCCCCCCCAACACTTGACATGTACACTTACACATAGATCATTGTAGTGGATGAGATGGGGGCAGTGACACGAAGCCTCAGGCTCATTTTCTCCCTCTTCCAGCACCTCGGCCCACTATGCACCCATTCTCATTGCATCTGGGGTTCCTCCGCTACCCCTACCTTAACTCCCCTCTCTTTTTCCCTGAGGATAGAGAGATTGAATCAGCTACTTACCCACCCACTCCTCTCGGCAGGGGGATGGAGGACTGTTTGAGCTACTGTGTCCCCCACTGCTTTGCATTTGGAAATGGGGGAGGGGGTGGGGAGTGACTAGTCCTTAAAACCCTGGGGAGTTGAGGAAAATGTCTGCCTTCACTTAAGCTTTCATTTGAATACTGTGATCTGGTTTTTATTTTGAAATGTATAAAGAGCAAACCCAACTACCACGGCCTTTTCACCCTTCTTCCTTCCACTTTGTAACTAATCCCAGGCTCTTCTCCTCCCTTCTCCTACAGTGCTCTGCTATTCACGTTCATTTCCTTTTTATTGTCTTTCTTTTTCTTATTTTCATTTTTTAGAGAAATTCGAAATCACGGTCCTTTTTTTTTCTGCTGAATATAGTCTATATATTATATATATATAAATTATATATATATACATATATATATGTCTGGCTACCTCGTTTTAGTTTACTTTTTTCTCTGAAGCCCTGGAAATCTACAAGAGAGATATTTTGAGACTGAAACATTTTTGTGCCTAGACTGGAAAGATGCCCATTGGGTTTGTACGTCCATTTTGTTTTGGCTTCTTCCCAAACCCCATCCATCCAGTGTGTCCACTTCTACATTCTGGCTAGAATTTTTTCTCCCCATCCATTGGGATTTGAGGGCCCAATGGTGTCCATAAATCTTGACTTAATTTATAGCACAAATGTGTGGAAGAAATGAGAGTTGAACTTTTGTTTGTTTGCTTGAGACGCAGATTGTGTCTTGAAAATGATTATTATATATGCAAATTCTGCCCTACCCTCACCCTCTTCCAAGTTTCCCCACAAAAAGGTCACACAGTGAGGCTTCCTGTTGGAAGCAGAGGGGCAGAGTTGGCCTACGGAGCCCCTGGGGCTGTAACGTGAAGGGGAGGAGACTGAAACTCCTGTCTCATCTCTGTTCTGTTAATAAAATGGGAGTTTGTGGGTTTTACAAAAATCTGTTTCTAAATGGAGGAATAGATGGCTTTCTTTATTTTGGTGGGGGTTGGGACTCGTGGCTTTAAAAAAAAAATTGCTTTTGAGTAGGATGTATATTTCTGTTGGAGTTTTTGTTTGTTTGTTTATTTTTTTAGAATCCTCCACAGCAACCTGTGAGACCATGGAGTTAAAGAAACCCAGAGACCTTTATCAATTAATTGTACTGTTTGTGAATTTGTATAAATAATAACAAAGATCCTCTTAAAACGTTTATATTCTTACAGTAAAAGGTTAAACTGATATTTATATAATAAAAGAGGAAATATGAAGTATGTTTTTGAAAAAAAAAAACAAAAACAAAAAACCTTGTATCTGTGAATTATTTTGAAGGCAGTGTGTGTTTGGGCCCACACCAAAGTAGGAGGTGCTGTTTGTGTACTCTAAGAGGAAATAAGGTATAGGGTTTGGTGCATCCTATGTGGTGTGAGTAAGCTCACGGTTAAACATTTATTCTGTATAAGGTTTACCACTGACACCTAAATGTTTTGTTTCTAGAAATGTGACTGGACTGGAGATTGGTATAATTCTTGGTTTTAAACTGTCAACAACATGGAAATTTTAAAAAGCTGAACAAAATGGAACTTTTTAAAAACGTGATCTGTAAGAGTCACGGTTTCCCCAGGGTGGAAATGAGATCGAGGGGTCCTGTTGAAAAATGGCTCATGGGATGTGGAAGTGGGGGAGAAAGAGGGGTTTCTTTCCACTCTGAGTGGGTGTGGGGAGGATGTGAAATGGTGAAGGGTGGAGGGAACTGAAGCCATTGTTCAGAAAGTTAAAAGAGCGCTGTCCTTGCTCGCTCTCTCTCTTGCTCACTCATGCATGCTGAATCTCACAGTGTGAGTGAGGGTCCTAGTGGAGAGGAGGAAGGCAGTTCAGCCCCTCTTTTTAACATTCTCCTCCAGGCCTGGCTGTATTTAAGCACTTTCCTGGGGGATGGGGAGGTTGGCCAGGAGTTCTTGCACATTTGCATTTTAAGCACTTCCAGCTCTGAAGCTGGCCACTCGATCCACTGTGGTGAGGGTTCTTAGAATTCTTCCGGGCAGATAAATGAATACCAACAATTCTAGCAAAGAGTTCCCTTTGGTAGACATTAACTAAATAATCGACACCCTGTAGAAGTGGAAGGGTATAAGCGCTCAAACAGTGGAGCAGTGCATATTCCTGGTTTCACATAGGTCTTTCTCGTTGTTTCTGAGATTTTTTTTAAACCAAAAATACTGATCCCAGCAAGAGCTAGTTAGAGTGGTATAAAACTTTCCTGCAAAGACACCTCTTTCCAGGAAGAGAGCTAGAACCCAAGTTTCTCTCGGGGTAAGGTTGTTTTGTAAAATTTCCAAGCTTTCTGCTGGAGCCTATCACAAAAGCTGCATTGTTCCTTTTTGGAGAGCTATCACAATTGGGTCTAATTGAGCCTGACACTAGATCCATCTTCCTTTTCTTTGGGGAAGGTGTGGATCTCTTTCTTCCCTCTTAGGTTGCAAATGCTTATGGCCTGGGGGGGGGGGTGATGTGTGAACCCTAATAAGAAGTCTGGACTTGGAATTAGGGTCAGCTTTCTGATTTGGCACTATAATGCATGAAGGTTCCATAAGCTCTAAGTTCTTAGAGGATCTTTCTTTCTCCCAGACTGCATGACTGTACAGATTCAGTCCATCAAAATTTGAGCACCCCCTAAGTCTTAGACTCTGTGCTCACATTCTTCATTTTAATACACAGTCCTACCAACTAACAGGAAGTTTTCCACTTTTCTGTTTGGTTTTGTTTTTTACTTGCAAGGCTAAATAAATATAAGCCTGATTAAAGGTCGGTGAATGAATGTTTGAAAGTTAAGATCATGGGCCTACTGTCCTCATGCTGAACTGGGTATGCTTAATATATCTGGAGTGTCTCTGGAAACGATGAATAAACCATTTACTTTCATCAGTCAAGGTTAACTGTTTATCTCTCAACCTTCATGGGTAGAAAGAAATGAGTATGTGTTGAGAACCTATGGTATGCTTTGCATGGTACCTGAATATTTCTCCTTTTAGTCTTCAAAGCAACCTGTTGAAACAGGTATCCTTATTTCCAGATAAGGCATACTACTTACCTTAAGTCACCCAGCCACTAATTGAGGGGAACCAGGACTCAAACCAAGTCCAGTTCCAAAGTCCAGCTCCCTTCCGTACCTAAGAAGGTTTAGTTACTAATCGTACCTTGGTTTCCAGTAAGGTGACCTCACAGAAATGAGTGGCAACTGATTGATCACAGTGTGGACAAGCTCATGCCACAGGGCACTACTTAAAGGGAATATGGGTGGATCTGATCTCCGCCATACCTACAGCAATTAGAAGCACTAAAGAAAATAAGATGTTTTGTGGGCACTACAAAAGTTAAAAAGCACTTCAGGGCAACTTTTAGAATAACAGGAAAACCTGGTTCAGGTATTTGCTGAAACTTCAGAAGTGAAAAACCTTAGTGTAAACTTTATCATCTAGAAGTAATAAACCTCATAGAAACTGGGTAGTGGTGAGGACAGGGCTCCACATACCTTTCTTTTCTGAGCCTCATTGGGCAATAGCCCTTGAAGTCTGTCTGGAAAAGATTATCAGTGCAACCTCACTGGGGTCCAGACAGTTTCTGCAGCCCCATAAGGACCATGCTAGGCCTCTAGCTAGAAGTGCTGGGCATTGTTGCATGATGCTCCCTGCTGTGGACTCCCTCCTGTGGGATTCCTCAGTCCTAAAGTGGGGGAGCCCCCCCTGCCCCGCACCTGATTTACCCCACATTTGGCAACAGAGACAGGGATGCTTGCCTAACTTACAGCCTGTCTTTAAATAGTTTAGAAAATTCAAACTGATCATATTCTTTCCTGATTCAAATCAACAAAGATCTGAAAAAGCAAATGTTTCTTTTATTGGAGTTTCCTTTTAAAGGTAAGGACTTTTCTCTTTAAAAAGGACACTTGATATGGAAACTGAAGTATGGCCTGTTCCCTAAATCCTGGTGCTTTCCTGCAGCATTTACTAGATAGACCCTGGTCTCAGAATTAGTAAAACTTTTTTACTTTTGACTTAGAAAATGTGAAGTCAAGTTTTCAAAGGGGAAAGGTATGGCCCCCAGAGACCACTGTGTTTTCAAGGAATAAGAACCTCTTGATTAAAAGATCAGATTTGTAAAACAAAACCAAGACCTCATGCAGCCTCTGACAACCGTCTTTTGCCAGTCCCCTGAAAGGGGGAGCCCCTGGCCTCTGCTCTCAGCTGCCCTGCTGGAGAAAGGGAGGCTACAGTAAGTCATGTATCAGTCGCCCTCTCTGGTGCCCTTCTCTTCCCTGCATCTCACATCAGTCCCTTTTAAGTTCATTCTATCCACTTAGTAGAGGGCAAGGCCTAAACTCCGTATGCCTCTGAACTCCTATGGAGGCAGGGGTGAGGCTTTCTGTTGAGATAATGTGGAGCACAGGATTAGAAACTGGAAAGCTATGGTCAAACACAGGCCTATGCTTGGGTCACATATCTTGTTTTTGTTCCAATATGATGTAGCAAGTTAAAATATTTTGAAAAGTGGTATCAAACAGATAAGACATTCATATTTGGGTCACTGGCAACTACTAGTTTAGAACTTAGCAAGGGTAAGTGCACAGCTGGAAAGAGCATGTACTTTCAGGTCTTGCATAGAAAACAAGTATTTCTAGACAATGATAAATTTAAATGTCCACAAATGATCAGTTTCAGTCTTTTCCTCTTTTCCAGGGATTGCTCTGATTTTGCCTGGTGGAGTTGCCTGTACCAACCCAGAACATTTGGTACTATGTAAAGTCAAGTCTTCCTGTTAAGGTGGAAGAGAAAGTAAGCTTGAGATCTTAACTGTGCAGCACTAGTGTGGGGGTATGTTGAGCATCCCCACAAATAAAACAGAAGTGGAATTCCTCTGCTTGCTGTTTGTTAACCCAGAAAATTGCACATTCTTTTCTTAAAAAAAGACTTCTGTTTTTATTATCTCATTGTGCTTAGACTATAATTGTGTAAAACACAAATGCCACATATCCTTGTAAGTTCACTTTTATTTGTGATGGTGGAAAATAGTGTCAGTTGCAAAGAAAAGAATGAGGTCTTCTGCAGCAGCAAAGAAACTTAAGGGGGGACAGTGTTAGGGATGTGAATGCAACCTGCTGGAAGAATTTAGTCATGACACAGTGTTCACTTTCTGTCTCAAATGTTTGTTTTCACAAATCTGGTTGATACTGCACACTTAATTTTATAAATGGGGAGAGAAGCTTGACAAAGGTAAGGTTTTGCCACGGTGATATGAGGAGTACTTATCAGAACCGACTGCTGCAGACTTGACTGACCACCTCAGAGGGTGATAAGCATGCCGGTAGCTCTTTGATCTTTCCCTGAGGTATTGTAAAGGGCCACCCTAACCCCTGGCTTCAGAAAGGTGCTAAACCAGGGCCTGTTTTCATTGGGAGTAGGGAAAAAACAAAAACAAAAACAAACCCCACCAACTGCTGAAAGTTACTACTATTTAATATGTATTATTACGTTTTATTACGTTGTGCAAACTTAGATATGTCTTGTCAGCATCATATATAGAGTTATTTGAGAAGCTGGAAAACTAGTGCAAGTTGGTAAATGGGCTCTAGGGTACTGAAGTAGCTAGTAGTGTTAAATCTGTCCCCTGTTGTCCTCAGAGGAATTGAGCCGGTTTCCAGAACACTGCTTTGTCACAAATAGTGATGCGAAGTACGAATGCTGTAAGTCTGTGCTGGTGTTAAGAGTTCGCACATGTTCAGCACACTACAATGCCTGTCACACAATCCTTATAAAGTAGAATCAAGTTGCAGGATCACCAGCTATTTCCTCTTCATTCAAAGGTAAAAAGGCTTGACTTACCAGATGTTTTAGTTACAAATCCCTCTTGTCCAGAAAGAGTACAAGGGTCTAATTTGTTAATATCAGGCACTCTTGTTATGTTTATTGCTCCTCAGTTTATGTAATCCACACTCCAGAAGGACGGGGCCTCGCACACAGCTGTCTGTCAGTAATTACTACTCATATCATGGATTCGAGTCACTGGACCTGGCCTGTGGGAAAATCATTCTTTGAGACCAGATTAACTTGTTATAAATAGCAAGGGATAACTCAGCATGGCTGGCAAGTACTATTTTCCTCATCTGAAAAGAATATGAAAATATTTGCAAACACCCATAATATTTCTCCTTAGGAAATCCTTACCCCAAACTGGCATTTTAATGCACACATTTGCGTGCTACCATTTGCTTTTTGAGAAATGGTCTCTAAATAGGGAGGAACCAAAAGAATTAGTCATAATATTCCTGGACTCTTTAGTAAAATCACTGAGGCTAAAAGTGGACAGATGGATGAAATAAGGGAGGAATTAACAACAGTTATGCCTCTCAAATTCTTAATGTTCTTAGATGGAAGGCAACTAATTTGCACCTTCCATTATACTTCAGTGTTTTAAACCTTAGCTTCATAGCTCAAAAGCTCACTACTGTGAACCAAAAAAACAACAAAAAAGAGGACCAGACCAGTAGGTGTGTCCAAAGGAAACAACATGGAAATGAAAAAATTAAAGTGATAATTTCTAGCTCTTCTAGTTCATTCCAAATGCACACAATTTCGAGAGTTTCAGGAATACTCTGTAAAAATGGTCTGACCAGATTCTCTGATGTAAGCTTTATCAGGCTCACAGCTTGCTGCTGCAGGAAGCAGACAAGGTCTCCTCATTCTGTGAATCTGGAATAGATGACTGGCTCTTCCAACCCTAGCTGACGTCTGTGCACTTTAGCCAGATGCCCTGCCATTGTACTCAGAGTCAACTGGCGACAATTAGAGCAGCATGGCCCAAAGGAAGACAGCTGCCCTATCTTCTTCCCACACATGAAGGTCTAAATTTCAGTGGACTCACAAGAGGAGCCGCAGAAATTCACTTGAGTAAGTACGACATAGGATTTAGCAGCAAACAGCCTCATTACTGCTTAGTTTAGAAACAAAAATTGAGTCAGTAGAGCATGCAACTCTTGATCTTGGGGTTTTAAGTTCAAGCCCCACGTTGAGTATAGAGATTACTTAAAAATAAAATCTTTTTAAAAAATTGAAAAAATGCATATATGCGAGTTAGGAGACAGAAGTCAAGCACTACATTTTACTGAAAGGCAGGGGTGGAAAATAAATGTTGACTTCTTCTACATTGCTCCTTGACCTTCCCCCTCCCCGCAAAAAACAAGAAACCTTTCCCACTCACCCAAGACTGATCCTCCCCACTGTGACGCAGCTATGAATCAGGTTTACACCAGTATCAGAGGTAGCTGGGAGTCCAACCTTGTATTTTTCTTTCCTGCTAGTCTACTAAGATGATTTTAAGATCCACTATAAGGCAGAAAAATAGAGCATAGTTACTACAAATGAATGGAAATTTGTTTTCCAATGTGGAAGATGGAAAGTAGAAAGAGGAAACGTATTTATCCACAAAGCCTGCAAGCCCTATGTTTTGTCAGCAGGTGGCAGCATTGTCTGCGAATTGGAGGTTATTTCCAGTGGGGCGCCCAAACCTTCCCCCTCAGACAAATGCCCTCCAGTCACCACCCCCGCCCCATCTTCCCCCCAACCCAAAGAATTTCCCCAGGGTCTAAGAGCTGACAAAGGAGGGATTATTACCAAAAAGATGAAATTAAATTTTAAAACATCAGTGAAGCTCTTCAAAGGAGCCCAGGTGTACAGCACTTTGTTCTCTGAGAAAGGTAACAGATGTGACCTCAGAAAGGTTCCCTGATTTAGCTCACAGTGCTCTGCTTTTGGAGGCTGTGGGAATCAAACATCAATTTCTAATTTTTCTTAAAGACCATCTTGTACAAATCTGGTTAGATTGTCATATTTGGGAAGTTTGGGAGAACAAATGGGCTGAAATTTTAGTCATACGTGGAGAGAGGTTTGTTTTTTTTTTAATTTTTAAAAATGTTTTTATTTTTATTTTTGAGACAGAGAGAGACAGAGCGTGAGCAGGGGAGGGGCAGAGAGAGAGGGAGACACAGAATCCGAAGCAGGCTCCAGGCTCCGAGCTGTCAGCACAGACCCCGACGCAGGGCTCGAACTCACAGACTGTGAGATCGTGACCTGAGCTGAAGTCGAACGCCCAACCGACTGAGAGAGGTGCCCCCGTGGAGAGAGTTTTAACAGCAAGAGTAGAAGTTCTGGCTTTTTTTATGGCAAAAAAAAAAAGCGCATATCATCTGTAATGAAAAATTCTAGAGAGCCTTTGAGGAAAAACAAAAAAGTATTTTTAAAATTGTAGGAGTGTCTATTTTTATTACAAAATGAGCATCTTTATTACAGATGAAGACATTTTCATAAAATCTAAAGGAGTCTATGACATTGAAAATGTTTAAGAGCCTGATAAAGGTGTGAGGTTGCTCACATATCTAAATTCTTCCTATGGAAAACAGACATTAGGAAAAGGTAGGAGAAATTAAAAAGAAAAGAACTTCTAAGCCAAGTTGGCCAGATTCCATAAGCCACACAATAAGGGGCAGGCTGAGGGCTGGAGAGGCCTGAGGGCTCTTGCTGTCCAGGTGCTCCGTAGTCTGGCCTCAGGGAATCAAAGCGTGGATCTGAAGAGCAGTTGGTGCAAACATGGAATGAAAAGGTGGAAGGTGGAAGGTGGATATCCCCCATGGCTACTTCTACAAGCTGCATTCACTGTGGAGGGCACAGCTTTATTAGCTAATACAGAGGATAGTTTGGGTTGGAGAATGAGAGAAAAGGAAAAACTTCTGGAACTCAGGGCCCAGCCACGAAGCAAATTAGCAATCCCGGCATCATCCATGAATGTCTTACAAAAGCAGAAAATCTCCCCAGGCAGCTCTATGGACACTGTAGCTGAAATATGCCATTGTTAGTGACCATGCCAAACACAGCCTGAGGGACAGCAGCCCAAATAAAGAAAAGAGGTGGTAGCAAGGCCGGGGAGCCTGCATCCCTCCACGTGAGGCTGAGGACAAGACAACACGGGGCAGGCTGAGGAGCCAGAATAACCAAGAGCGATTGCAATGAAATTAAGTGAGGGAAAGCACAGACTAAAGACTCGCAGTTTCTCAGGACGGTCGTTGGAAGGAACTAGCAGAGTTGCTCTTTGATTCACAGCCTCCAAGAACAGCTCTCCTGGGCTAGCCACATCTTCAAGAAGACAGGCCCTCTTGCTTTGTGTGAATCTGACTTGAGACAAACATTCCGGCTACCAGGCCACCAGGCTGGCCTGAGGTGAGCCCGAGGCTGAGGATGTGCATGGAAGGTGACGGTCCTGTGCACCTGCCAGCATCCTGCTCCGACACAGGGGCCACCCCCCCCCCCCCAGCCGTCAGCGTCTGCGGTCAGGAGAGCGGTATGTTCTATCCCGCATCCTGGTTGTACAGGGAAAGCAAGCTAGGGCGACAGTGTACACGGGGAGAAACAGAAAACAGGCGTTTCCAGGGCCACTGGCGAGTGACATCCCTCACACGGGCCCTGCAGACAGCGGTTGGCTCCAGTGGCCTGAACGCTGCCTACCAGCTGCCTACCAGCTCCACGCGGCTCAGCTTTGCACGCTCCGTTTCAGCAAAGAAGGTATTGTAACAACTCTAGTAACCCAAGAAGACAATTTCAGGTAACTCCGCAAGCCCTGACCCAAGAGGGCTGCCAGTCCACACAGCCAGACTACTTATTTGCACACAGGGCAGCCACTGCCGCTGCTCTCCTAACCTTCTTCTGTCCCCTCTGTTGCTGCCCCACAGAAATAAAGGTGTCTACACACACATCCACGTCCTTAATTTAAAGTGATCCAGGGGCGCCTGGGTGGCTCAGTCGGTTAAGCATCCGACTTCAGCTCTGTGGGTGATCTTGCCCTCTGTGAGTTCGAGCCCCACATCAGGCTCTGGGCTGACAGCTCAGAGCCTGGAGCTGCTTCCGATTCTGTGTCTCCCTCTCTCTCTCTGCCCCTCCCCTGTTCATGCTCTGTCTCTGTCTCAAAAATAAATAAACATTTAAAAAAAAAATTTAAAGTGATCCAGCACAGCCCCTTCCAGGCTCCTTGAGTTCTGGTTGCCCCATCTACAGAGAGTGTAAAGAGGGGCCCAGAGAGTGGTGTATGTGTGTGTGTTGTGGGGGGAGGGTTCCAGGTGACATAGAGGCACATAACCTACAATGAAGCACGTCTGGGGCCTCTCATATACCACCCAGCAGGTACCCTGCATTTTCTTGCAATCCTCCTTCATTTGGGTTGCCTCGCACTTGATGCCCTGGAGGTAAAGCCCCATGGACCATTCCCAAGCCCGGCAGCTCCCACTCCTGTGCCCACTCCTGCCTCTACACCTGCCAGGGAATTGCAGAGAAACCACAGCACTTGTGCGCAGGGCTGCAGACACCTTCCCACCCCTCCACCAGTGCCCAGAACAAGCCTGCTAATGCTAATCTACCCCCTCACTTGCAGCTCAACAGCTTTTCTCCTTTAAGCCCCTGATAATGGTTTTACTAAAATCCCCTTTTGATGGAAAAAAATCCCAGCTGGACATTTCAGGCCTCAGCACAATGTACAAGGCCGCGGGTCCCTTTCCCGACCTCACAAAGGCCTCTAATCAAGTGGAAAATGTGCTAGAGGCCAGAGGTTTGGGTCTGCAATTATTTTTTAAGGGATTACTAGAGAAGAATAGGGGGCAGCAAAGGACCCCCCCCCTACTTTGTTTTCCATTTGGTCCTTCTCTTAGACATATTGAACCAGTACAGCCGTCCAGTTCCCCAAGCCCAAGAGCCCCATGCCTCCCTTCCCTGGTGGAAGGGTGTCATCTCTGAACGCCATCACTTCAAAAAGATTTAGAGGGTTTGGAAGCAATACGCAGGTCCTATTCTGACCCCATTTAAGCCCTTATTTATAAAACCACCATAGAACAGGATCTCGTGGGTGAGGAGAGCACTCATTCATTAACCTCTAACCCCCACTCTGTATGCAGAGGGGAGAGTTCACACCGTGTCCATACACTGCTAAGATTGGGAGCATTCACTAGGGCTTCCCAGGCTTTGGAGGGCAAGAGGTCATGTTCCCAATCTTGCCAGATATCCTTCTTCTTATTTATATACATTGACCCTTCCCCTCAACACAGAGCAAATATCCATGAAAGTCCTAATGCAAAACATAGATGAAAATATAAAACCCCAACCATTCTTATTAGCCTATTTTAAAAAGTACACTATGGAAGACAGTTTTCTTCTCTCTATATTTTCATGCTACATAAATGCTCATTAAGGGCTAACTGAGAAATGAACATTTCAGGTTGGTCCTAAATTCACATCATTCTATTTCAGCACAGAGAGACTGCTGCTCATCCTTCTAAACCTAGCTGGTGAGTGATGTATGCAAATACCCAGTAAAAAGGAAATGATCACAATTCCTAAACTCATTCTGGGATGATCAAGGATTAGGCTGGTCAGCTCTGAAAGTTAGAAGTCAGCATATGTTGCAAAATAAATACCAGGCTGAGTGATAATTTTCAGGTCCTTTCTTCAAAGTCCCTAAAATATCCCTAGTCAAAAGCAAAAACCAAAAAATCCCAAACCAAACCAATAAACAGAAACCAAAAAACCAAAAAAAAAAAAAAAAACTCCTGTCTGTTTTCATCAGTATAAATGCCTTATTGATATATTTTGCCTTATTGATTTTTCAGTTTTCCCTAAAACCCTAAGCAATAGAGAACCAGATGGATAAAAGCACAATTATTATATTTAATTTATTACATTTAATACTAACACCATAGCAGTACATTATGTTGGCCTTCAAACTTCTTTTGGTGGGTGCTGCAGGAGGAGGGGGCCATATAGTTTCCCTAAAGAAACTCCACCCTCTGGAGTCCTCTCACCAGATAATGACAGACAGCCTTGCTGAATCACTTCTGCTGGTTATCAAAATGTTGTGACAGCTTTCTCCAGGAGCGAATAATCTTCACCCTGCTTTACATGAGGATGAACTTGTTCAGCAAGGTGAAGTGATACATTCAAGGGCATCAGAGAGGACAGTGGACTGTCTCTAAAGAAGAGTCTAAGTGGGCCTGGTTCCTTAAAGAAGGAGCAAATCATGAGGTAAGTCTGCCTTATAGGTAGAGTTGTTCAAAATCTTCCTCTCCCGGATACGCTTCCCGAATCATTACTCAGAATGCCTGTTTGCTTCTTTCCTGGGCTTATCAGTATTATCTTAATACTCATCACTATTCTTATGCTTCTCCACCCTTTTAACATACTACATGGAACAAAGTATGGGTTGTTTCGGAAGTCACTCTTCCTACCAAAATCAGTTTGGGAAAGGGTAAAATAGCAATTTGAAAACAGTAATTTGTTAAAACAGTGATGACAATGCATCTCCGATTTTTCAGGGCGGTTGAATATTGGGATGTAAACATCTTTCAGACTCTTATTAGATCACAAAAGTATGTAAAAACCAACCTAAGGCCATTCAGAAAAGAAAATGACCACAATTAGAACTAAGAAGTACAAAGTGTGGGCTTTCAAATTAACTAACAGAAAATTTTGTTCAAGGCCTCCTGAGAGAAGGAAATTGTATCTTGAGGCTGAAATGTTATCGGTCCAGAGTTCACTGTGTCCGGCTGGCACACCTAAAATGGTTGGGAAGTGCCCTTGAGTCCATGGAGAAAATATGAAGTGTTCTTCAGGTTGCACCAGGCAGGGTAGCCAACAGGGAGAAATGGAGCCTCGTTTCTCTACAGTGTTTTTCTCTAGATCCTTCTCTCATGCTCTTAATAACCAAGGTCTGTACCTAACTCCTGCTCAAATCACCTGTGCTGTATTGCTTCTTATTTCTGAAATTCTCCCTGTGCACTCACTTTCCATTATTATGGGCACACTTATCATCTGGTTCACCTAACTCCCTAAACCACCGCTTCCATGCCTAACAATCTGGTTTCAGCAACCACAGACCCTGCTTGGGATTGCTGTGCACCTGACTCTGGTTCCCTGCTTCCCCTGCTCTGCCCCAGCACCTCCCAACAGCTATGGAACTTTCCAGAATCATCCAGATTGTTGGTGGCCAGATGAGTGACAACTGCCATGACTATATTTGATTGGCAATCTTGACACCACAGTTTATTATTTTTACTAAAATATGCCTACTTAAAATATGCCTGCTGTTCTTAAAAGTGATACATAAATCCTTATCTTAAAAAATCATCCAGAATAGAAAAATCTGGATGACAAGGTAAAATTGCCCTTCAGTCCCCATCTAATACCATCTCCCTGCCCCAAGATGCCCTAGGAGATGGAGTGGTCTGTGTCCTTTTGGACCAACTCCAGCTTTCAGAGTTGCCAACAGCAGTGAGGTGGCAAAATGCCCCAAATTTGGATCTGATGCAGAATCTTATCCTTCATTTGTATAAGATCTTGAAATTAACCTTTTGTCAGAATACGTTAAGCCCCCAAAGGGTCTATGGTAATGAGGCAACATTAAGAATCTCTCTCCCTTGGTTTCCTGCTTAAGAATCTCTTAAAAAGTTCCTCTCTGGGAACTATTATGAGTTTATCTACATAGTGCTGACAGTCAAGTGGCAGGACTGATAAAGCTTGTGCTTGGCTTTATCAGTTTTAGAGCTAAAACTACTTTGAGAGCCCATAAAAATGCTAACAAATATTCCTTCTGCCCAACCTACAATAACGGCCCTTCGCAATCACAAGATCCTGTTGGCTTATTGGGATTAATTGCCAACTAATAGTTAAAATGCTAGAATTTATGAATGACTGTTCAAAAATACAAATTAGTGTGGATTCAGGCTATCTTTCACTTAGTAAATATTTATTTGGCAGCCACTATTGGCCAGAATCCTGCACCCAGGGCTCGGGATACAGAGTAACGTCTTACACTTACTTGTATGGAGGTCTGAGTGGGAGAGAAAGAAGTGGAGTTTCACTGGGAACTGCTCCCAACCCACAGCCTGATTTATCTGTGCCGCAGCCTGTAATCTGGATATGCCCATGGGAGTGTGCCTCATGTGTGTTTTAGGGGGAAAAAAAAGAAAGTTGGGGGTTGCTGCTTTACAGAGTTCTCTGCGCAGGAGGAACCAGCCAGTGACAGATAAGGAGGCAGAACTGAGGTTTGTAGACATACAACACTAAATTCTTTCCAGCTTCCCCAGAGAGTGACAGCCTAGTCCGACTCCACACCGGAACTACTCTCTTCCTCATCTCTCCTGACCTCCTGGTCTCTCCCCCACCTCCTGGAGGCTGCCCTCCATGTCAGCTTCAACTTGATTTCAATGGGACAAAAATATTGAGTGAGGGGCCAAATGAGCCACGGTGGCCTACAAGACCTCCTCCCCCCAGCCTCTGGAACGGCCACTCTGCCTTTCACTCAGGTCAGCTTAGCCTGCCTGGCCTTTATTAGCACAGCACAAGCTAAAACGTCTCCAAGGGAGGCCGAGCCAAACCAGGTCCTTGATTTAAATGACTGTTTTAATTATTCCCTGCTTTATCTCCAGTAATTTTATTAGAGAAAGGGTTTGTGAGAAGAAAAGAGACATTTAAGGTTTCCTCTTGCTGTTCAAAGCTAGTTAAATGTAAACAGAAAAAAACCTGTTGGTCTGTGTTGAGGCACTGTGTACACTTTGTCATGTGCATCTCAGTGTGGACACAAACACACATGCCCGCAGGCTTCACAAGCAAGGGGAAGTTTCCCTGAGTTGCCTTCTTAGGACGGGACCTTCTCCACTGAAGACCCTGTGAAGGGAGGAAGTTCAGAGTTTGTGCCCAACCTGCAAACCACCTTGTTTATTTGTTATTATTTTTTATTAAAAGAATGTTTTTAAGTAATCTAACCCAACCTGGGGCTCGAACTCACAACCCCAAGATCAAGGCTTGCTTGGTCTACCTACCGACTGAGCCAGCCAGGTTCATACCACTTTGTAATAATTCCCCAGGACCCAAGTACAGACAATTCCCCAAAGACATGCCCACAGAGATGGTAACCCTCTGTGCGCTTCCTCCAGTGCACATGTGAAAACTGACCACACACTCTCCACTCACTGTTTTCCTCCCGACCAACCACCAGGTGCCTCCATAAGCTCCCACGACTGTCAGCTCTAGATGCTGACACAGCGTGGACAGGAGCCAAAAGCAACTCCAGGGGCAAGGATCACAGTGTGCCAGGCAGTGGGGGTGGCGAGGTGCGAGGGGTGTGATTCGGATCGCAGAGCCCTCCATGAGCTTCAGATATGGGCTTTTGATACTCTGGTTACTCTTCAGATGGTATAAATCTTTCGCCTTTTACTAAATATTTCCGTGGACAGATATGGGCTTTTGGATGGGGGTAGAAGCGGTGAGCACAGTATTCTCACTGACCAATGAGGAGGATGGCTTTTTTCCTGAGTGGCAGTGTTAGTATTTACTCAAAGTGCCATTATCCCAGCCACACACGAAGTTCTATGCTTATGGCTGGAAGATTCAGGGCCAGAGATAGGTAGGCAGGAAGGTAGGTAGGTAGGTAGGTAGGTAGGTAGGTAGGTAGATAAATACATAAAAATACTTTCTTTTTGTTCAACTCTTAATCAGCATCCCCTGAGAAACTGAAGTACTTTTATCTCAAAGTGGAATAAAGGGACCCCAGTGAGCAAAGGATAAAGCTGTGGGGAATCTTTATTTTTATTTTAATAGAAGTTTTTTCTCCCTTGGGGTTTTGCTTAGCTGTCCATATATGTCCACAGAAAATATTATTCTTAGAGTCCAGAGTCTGTTCATGTTTGTTTGTACAGATTTTTAAGGGCAAATAAAGGCAAGTGGAGATACTTTTGATACTGTTGTGCTTAGATGATGTCCTTAGATCTTTCCCATCTAGTTCAGGAGCAATTTGTTGGTCATTGCTGGCAAAAAAGTACCTTCGAAATACACTGTTAAGCTCGTCAAACATGACTTATAAAGAAGACCCCTGCCTTTTCCAATGAACTCCTACCAAAACTTTTCTGACAGGAATAATCATGCTCACATTAGACTAAAACAGTCATCAGAACACCAGGAGCTGTGACCAGATTACGTCTGAAGTAAGGTAGGATCCTTCTGGCCGTGTCACCAAGGTTTTCTGCCCACATCCGACCACTAAACCATGCCCGTGGCGGGACCACAAAGTGTCGTGTGACATAAGCATCACTGATGCTCTAGGCCCTAGGAGGCCCTGAGTTTTAGATGCCTCAGAAGAGGGTTCTAAAGGCTCCTCTGGATGACTAGCTGGCCCTCAGCTCCCAGCAGATTCCTGCCTGCCTCCCAAGGCACCTCTCCCCTCCCCCTTTCTCATTCATCCCACTGCTTCTCCAGGTGTAGTCTTGTGTTGACTTGTGGAAGAACCACCTGGGTGCTTGGTGCTTGCCCAAAATGCATTCTGCAGGGGGAGGGGTTCACAACCTCTCTACTCTATCCCAGAGATTTCTTCCTAAAACTGTAATCTGATCATATGGCTATCCTGCTTAGAAACCTCCACTAACTTCCTGTTACATTAAGAGTCAAGTCCCAACTCCTCGCTATCAGCTGCCATAAGCCTGCAGGGGTCCCAGTTACTCCTCAAGCTGCATTGCCTGCAAGTCTTCATCCTTCCAAATTCCAGCCTCTTCTGCTGGTCACATGCAACCTTTTCACGCTTTTGTGGCCTTGTGTATTTTGTAGCCCCAGGCCTAGAATGTTCTTCCCTCCCAGCTTGAAGAACTTGTCCTCACTCCTCAAGGCCTGGCTCAAATGAACTTTGTAGAACCTTCCATTACTTTCTGCTATGCAGCCTTACAACACCTTGTATGAGGCTCTGGTCTTAGTGCTTCTGGCCTGTCTGGTAGTGTCCTCTCTGCATCACTCCCTCTCCCTAGAAGGATCTCCTAGTCATGGTGGTTCGGGAGACATTCAGCTGACAGGCATGCAAATATGTGTTGAGTTTCTACTAGGTGCTCTGTGAGAGGGGCTGAGGATATAGCAGTGAACCAACCTTAGCACCAGTGTCACCAGCCTATAGCCTTGTGGAGAAAGGAAACAATTAGTAAGTAATTACCAAAATGGGGAGTGAATTTTTTTTTAAAAACATTTTATTTTTTATTTTAAAGAGAGAGACAGAAAGAGAGCATAAGCAGGGGAGAGGGGCAGAGGGAGAGAGAAAGAGAATCTCAAGTAGGCTCTACTCTCAGCATCGAGCCTCATGTGAGGCTCAATCTCACAACTGTGGGATCATGACTTGAGCCAAAATCAAGAGCAGGACACTCAACCGATGGAACCACCCAGGCGTCCCAGGATGAATGTTTTGACAGGAGAAGTACCTTGTATAGGTTGGGGGTGAGAGACTCAAATCAAAAGGCCCTAACCTGACCTAGGAATCAGAGAATGCCTCGCAGACAATGCCAGGACTTACCTTTGCTTTGCTTTTCTAACTGTTGCTTACACATTGAGACAAGAGTCAGACAGCCTACTGAGCCACCCAGGCACCCTGAGTTTTAAAAGGCACGTTATTTGTATTAAAATGTTTGCAAAGGTACAGGAGGAAACTTTGGGATGAAGAAAAGTTCTGTATGTTGATTGTGGTGGTGATTTCATGGGGCATATGCCTGTCAACACTCACCATATTGTATACTTTAAATGAGTGCACTTTGTTGTACATTAATTAGATCTCAGTAAAGTTATTATAAATAATGTTCCCTCCAGGGGTGCCTGGGTGGCTCAGTCAGTTAGGCATCCAACTTTGGCTCAGGTCATGATCTCGCGGTTTGTGGGTTTGAGCCCTGAATCGGGCTCTGCACTATGGATCCTCTGGCTCCCTCTCTCTCTCTGCCTCTCCCCCACTCATGCTCTTTCTCTCTCCCAAGAATAAACATTAAAAAAATGTTTCCTCCATCAAAACCATTGCATGCATTGTCATACCACCACCTACACTGCTCCATCCCTGCCTACCTGCCTGTAAATCTTCCTTTCCTCTTTGCTACCTCCATGAAGCCTTTCCTGACTCCTCCAGGCAAACTTGGCTGTCATTTCTCTTGTTCCCTACAGTTTGGATCATCCCTCCCCATCCTTGATGGTGAGGTCTCTGAAACCCCCTTGGTAAAAGCATTTCCAGTCATGGAGCTTAAGACTTCATAGAACCACCAGGCTCAGGGCGGTGAGGTCTCATGGGACCAAAGCGCAGGAACTGTCTTCACCCTAGTGGCCCCTATACTCAGGGAAGTGCCTGCTATGTTGCAGGTGTTCAGTAAATATCTGAGGAACAAGTGGAGTAGAAGACACATACTTTGCACACTAGGTTCAAATGATTTTGACTGGAAGGAGGCAGATGAAGCCTGTAGTAATGACTACAAACTTGCACTAACCTAAGTAGTGAGATATCTATTAAAAGCCCAGATTTATTAATAAGTCACTCTTTGATAACTGCTGTGTCCCTATCCCAAGGTAACACTTCAAAGTCAAAGCAACAACATAAGATGATTAGAATGTTTCAAGGATTTTTTTTTAAGTTTATTCATTTATTTTGAGAGAGAGAGAGAGAAAGGGAGAGAGGGAGTGCATAAGCAGGGGAGGGGCAGAGAGAGAGGGAGAGAGAGAAGCCCAAGCAGGCTCTGTTCTGTCAGTGAGGAGCCCTATGCGGGGCTCGAACTCATGAACCATGAGATCATGACCTGAGCCGAAATCAAGAGTCAGATGCTTAACCGACTGAGCCACCCAGGCACCCCAAGCATCTGACTCTTGATTTCGGCTCAGGCCATGATCCCAGGGTTGTGGGTTTGAGCTGGGCCCGCACTGGGCTCTTTGCTGGATATGGGGCCTGCTTAAGATCTTCTCTCTTCCTCTCCCTCTGCCCCTCTCCCCTGCTCATGCTCTGGCTTACTCGCTCTCTCAAAAAAGGCAAGAAAAAAAAAGCAAGTGTTTCACGACTACGGCTATACAAAACATGCTTTGGGAGATATACACAAGTATATCTAAAATCTAAGATATACACAAGATTCAAAAACTGTGATTGAAGGACTGTCCAGTCAAACGGTCACGGCAATGACTGATCATTGTAATAAATGCCACACGGTACGAGGACTGTTGACAATAATGTCATATTTAATGTGCCACTGTCTTGCAGGGATCTCTCACTCGATTCAGCAGACAGGGGCAGAGGAGCTGAGCTGTGACAAGGCTGGCGTCTCTCCTTGCCCCTGGCGCCACGACTCCCCCCAGCATTACCACAATCACTCAGGAGACCACTGAAGGGGTAAACATCAAGAGAGACAGAGGAGAATTAATACCATTTGGTCTCCATGATCCTATCGTCAAAGATTTATTGAATATTTAGTGTATGCTCAGACTAAAATAAGTGAAATTGCTCAGAAACTTGGGTTCTATTCTGCTTTGCTCACTTAGTCCTTGGCTTAGCTTGACTGGCCTTCCCTTGCCTCATTTTTTTTCACTTGTAAAACCACACAAAGTACAATACATAATCCTTGCCATTAGATCCAGGAAAGACTGTAGGGAATCACAAAGAGTGAAATACAGAACAATTCAGCAAATACACATTGCAGGTGTAGAGCACGCAGCTGGTGCCCACCCAGGCCCCTCCCCTCCACACTTCAGGACACAGAAGCCCACCTTTTAACTGCCAGATACCACATTTCTTAGCAAAGCTCTCTTTGCCCATACTGGTAGGAATTAGGCACAGGGAATTAAGGGCTCCCTGGGATGGCCCTCGGCCACTAACAGGAGTCCCTGGGCCGTGTGTTCCATTCTGGCTACGTTCTCCAGAGGATTTAACCTCAAAGGCCCCCAGCAGTAACCAGCTTAGCAGCTCACCTGCTCCTGGCCGCCTTCCTTCTCCCGCTTACTCTTCCACTCCCTGACCAGTGGCTCCCTCACAACACAGACGATCTGCACAAACCACCACTACCTTTCCTCAACTTAGAAAGAGAAGAAAATAAAACGGAGAGAAATGCTAAGGCAAGACAAAGAGATGGGATGAGCTCAGGCTATCGCATTCTTTGACTTACACACAGTCTCCATAAATACATATACATTTGCACATAAGGGTAATACTGATTATATTAGCAAGTATAGAGATAAAGATGCATCCTTTTCTGTTCTGTAGTTCTTTATACCTCATCCTCATGAAGATGCTTTTAAGATTATTATGATTACATTATAAAAGGTAATTATTCTAGGTTATTCTTTTTTTTAATTTTTTTAAAGTGTATTTATTTATTTTGAGAGAGAGACAGTGCTAGTGGGGAGGGGCAGAAAGAGAGGGAGACAGAGAATCCCAAGCAAGCTCTGCACCACCAGTGCAGAACCCGACACGGGGCTCGAGCCCATGAAACCACGAGATCATGACCTGAGCCAAAACCAAGAATAGGACGCTCAACCAACTAAGCCACCCAAGCACCCCTATTCTAGGTTATTCTTAATGTTTCAGGACTACACTTTGTACTGCCCAGCCCAAAATGACCTCAAAGAAGCACACTTTAATTATATATATATATGTATATGTTTATATATGTACATATGTATATGTGTATATGTATATATGCACATATATACATAAAATTATGATACATACAATGATGACATATATTTCTGAGAGAGAAAACTGAGATTACACAGTGACAGCTGACACACAAGGAATTCACAACCCCCACCCCCACCCCCAACAGCATCTGGATGGTCTGCCTAGCAATTCCCCATGGAGTATAAGAATGTCTCCATTTTTCTATCCCTGTTCCTTCCCTGAAAACACTTTCAGTCATGTGACAAATCATTATCATTCATTAATAATGTTTCCTGAGTGTCTATATGTGAAAGAAATTCACCATATATTTCACAGTTGCAATGGTCTTCCCTATGGAGCTTTCGTTTTAATGGAAACTACAGAATACGTACGTCTTCCTTTCACGTATTCTGTTTGGGTTTGTTGTTTCTTGTTTTTCTCTCTTCTCTCTCTCTGGTCCAGAAGAATAATTTCCCGGTTTACAATCTAAATTGGATCATTTCACTTCCATGAGTCAGGGAATACTTCATGAAAGAATAAACATTTAAGAGGACTGGGGACAAGGGGTGGAAGGAAGTGGAGTAGAGGCAAACGAGGCAGCTGAGCAGTGGTGGCTGCACGTTCTCAGTACAGAAGAAAGTTCCTGGTGGAGGGTCATTGTAAGCAGGGATCAAGGAAGAATCACTGGGGACAGAATATGCATACACCAAGGGGAGGCCAGGCTGATAACAAGAAAGAATGGTCCCATTGTCACATCTCACATTGCCTTTTCTCAAATTACCTTGTCAATTTGATGGGACCAAATTCTCCTCGTCCCCATCTCAGAGCCAAAGAGACTGATTTACATACTACACAGCTTAGGAAGTCCGGAGAGGTGGAATCTCAAGTTCTCTTCCAAGTTCTGCTTTAGTCGAGCCAGGATGGCCAAGGTGTTGGAGAACGTTGTCTCTTATGATTGTTCTAGAAACTGCTGCCTATGCCCAGTATAAGGACACTGATAAGAATCCTCTCCCTGCTGCCCAAAAGGACCTCCTGGCTTGGACTCTAGTATAAGGACCCCAAGGTATGAGTTTGAATACATGGTGAACGTGGCTGACTTGTGCTTTTGGTATAGAGACCCTTCCCAAAAACATGAAAGTAGGGACACCTGGGTGGCTCAGTCAGTTAAGTGTCTGACTCTTGATTTTGGCTCAGGTCATGATCTCACTCTTTGTTGAGGTGGAGCCCTACATCGGGCTCTGACAGCACAGAGCCTGCTTGGGATTCTCTCACACGCTCTCTGCCCCTCCCCTCCTTGTTCTCTCTCTCTCTCTCTCTCTCAAAATAAATACATAAATAAACTTTAAAAAAAAAAAAAAACACGAGAGGGGCACCTGGGTGGCTCAGTTGGTTAAGCGTCCAACTTTGGCTCAGGTCACGATCTCACGGCTTGTGAGTTTGAACCCTGCATGGGGCTCTGTGCTGACAGCTCAGAGCCTGGATCCTGCTTCAGATTCTGTCTCCCTCTCTCTCTGCCCTTCCCCCATTTGCACTCTGTCTCTCTGTCTCTTTCAAATATAAATAAACATTAAAAAATATTTTTAAAAAAACATGAGAGTACTATCCAGTGGTGTAGACAATTTGATGGGTAGACCTATTTATAGTGCATCACAAAGAGAGAGATGGTGATTATCTACTCTAGTGGCTTTAAACTTTTTTCCCCTAAGAAATAGAACTCTGCTTTTCCACCAAAAATTGTATGTTGAAGCAAAAGAAATAAAAGCAGGGGTGCCTGGGTGGCTCAGTTGGACGCTTAAATGTCCAACTTTAGCTCAGGTCATGAGCTCACAGTTCATGGGTTTGAGCCTCACGTTAAGCTCTCTGCTGTCAGTGTAAAGCTGGCTTTGGATTCTTTGTCCCCCTCTCTCTCTGCCTCTCCCCTGCTCATGCTCTCTCTCTCAAAAATAAATAAACATTAAAAAAAGAAAGAAAGAGAAGCATTTATGCAGTTGAACCTTGGAGAGGGAAAGGATCTCCATACAAGTTCCTTAGTAAGAACTCTCAAAAACCACTTGTGCAGCCCGGTCCATCTACATTATAGGTGACTAAATGGGAACACAGAGAAGTCAGGTAGACTACCCAGCATTGCAGAGCTAGGGACCAATCTACTTTCTGGATGCTTCATCTCTTGCTCTTTCTGCTATAGCATCCTGTCTCGGAGAATCCATTCTGAGCCTACAAATCTACATGCGGCAATATTGAGCCACAAAAATTACTGACTTGATGCTTTCATTACTCACTCCTGTTCATATCCTGAGAATGAGAAGCTTGGGGTTCTCTGTACCACATTAACTTCAGTGGTTAATTCTGAATTCCCTTGTGGTGGAATAATATAGGTCAGATTCCATTTAACACATATCACTACAATAAAAAAAAATTAGAATCCAGCTCATGGTCTACAAACTCCAGTAAGATTTAATGAGCAAGAGCTTAGTACTGTTCTATAAAGAAATGGGGATAGTGTTTTGGATTTTACTGTAAAAAGACTTTGCCTATAGTGTAAATATTGGCCTTGTGGTGGTAGATCTGATAACTCAGATAGCAGATGGCTTCCAAGTCCCTCACCATAAAAGGGCCATGTATTCCACAACCCAACACTGAAACACCACTCCCTGGGATCCCTGACTTCATTCAGCTTCTCCAGGTAGTCAGACATGATATGCAATTTGCTATCCTGGCACAGAGAAGAGGAAAGGAACTGTCAGCACTCCCAAGGCCCACCCATGGCCTCAGTGGGACCCCTCCAGGAGTGCGCTCTTGATCCCAGCTTCGTCAGTAAGGAGCCTTAGGTTATTTATAAGACCAGAGTCCTTAAAGTAATTATGTTCAAGTCCATTAAAATGAAAAGAGGAGGGGCGCCTGGGTGGCTCAGTCGGTTAAGCATCTGACTTCGGCTCAGGTCATGATCTCACAGTCCGTGAGTTCGAGCCCCACATCAGGCTCTGTGCTGACAGCTCAGAGCCTGGAGCCTGCTTCAGATTCTGTGTCTCCCTCTCTCTCCGACCCTCCCCCATTCATGCTCTGTCTCTCTCTGTCTCAAAAATAAATAATAAAAACATTAAAAAAATTTTTTTAATGAAAAATAAGTAGGAATTTGAATGAAATTAAGTGAAAAATTTAAATGAAAAATAAGTAGGAATTTGAAAGAAATGTATGTACATATTTCAAAAATTCAGGGACAGAGGGGAAGTGGGCTTAGAAGTAGGAGGAGGTAGGGTATCAGAGTGGGAGGCTGGCCCCTCTGGGAAAGAACCTGCAAATGGGCTTCCCGCTTACTCATTCCCACACCTCTGAGGTTGGGTGGGGGAGGGAAGATGTTGCAGGCTCAGAAAGGATGGTCACGGAAGTAACAAAGAGGAGGCCACAAGGAACGAGGAAACTGTCGACATGGAGAATAGACTCAAGGCCAAGATCCAAGTAAAACATCAAATTGGAAAGAAAGAAAAAAACAGAAACATTTCAGATGACAGAGCTGAAACTGTCTCTGGGATGTGGCTACTTAGGTTTCCCTCTCATGCCTGACAGCTAGGATCAGAGTGCTGCCATTTCTAGCACTGAGTCCTTGACATGTGATGCCTCTGGTACAGATGGAACCCACTCACCACGCAAGTGATCTGGGCAGGGGACGGGGTGTGTGGAGCCAACTTGCACCCCCGACTCGGGTTTCCCAACCATTAGTTTGTATTTGAAACCTGGCATTAGAATAGTTCATGCTGGGACACTCTCTGAACTCTGCTTGCCCTGGTCCTGGCACTTCTGCCCTACAAAGGGAGGGTAATCTTAAAAGCATTTTTAAAAAAAAGCAAGGAAGAGGATGAAACACTTGTAAAAGCTTTTGATAGTACTGAGTCACACACACAGAAGCAATCAAGTGGTCAGGGTACTGTATGTTCTGTAACAGACACAGTAAAACTCTCAGTGTATCAACCTTTCATATTACCTCATGGGGCAGCAAGGCTGAGCTACAGCTGAGAGATACACTGAAGTTTCTAAACATCTGGGGCTTTTAAACACCTTTGCACTAGATATTGGTTTGGGGTGACATACAGCTTCGGCAGAGAGCTGAGCCCTGAGTGTGTGTAAATTCTGCAACACTGAATACAGAACTGGGGTTTAAAATTCAGTTATGTCAATTATTGGCTGCATGACTCTGAGCAAGTTATCTAACCTCCGGTCCTCAGTTTCCTTATCTGTAAAATGGGAGTATTAAAACCTACTTCAGAGGGTCATAGTTGAGATAAATGAAATGAGATGATATATGCAAAGCATCTACTATAGTGCCTGGTAGGTGGTAGATGCTTCGTTCATTCAACCAATATTAACTGGGCACCTTACTATTTTCCAGGCACTATGCCAGACGCTGCAAATACAAAGTAGCAAAGACAGCCTTGGCACCTGTCCTCTGGAAGCTTTTGGCATGGCCACTAGTCTAGTCACCTAATAGTAGCATTTACTGTGAATTGCTCGTCTTGACTGATGTATGTGGATGGTAGTATGTAGGTTACAGAAATAAGAGAGGTCCAGGCTTTGTTCCTCAACTGCTTCCACTTGACTGAGAAGGTAAGAGAACCATATAACTGGATGGCTCTGCTACTAATTATGTGACCTTGGGCAAGTCATTTAACAATTTTGGAGCAGGGCGCCTGGGTGGCTCAGTCAGTTAGGCATCTGACTCTTGATTTCAGCTCAGGTCATGATCCCATGAGTTTGAGCCTCATGTTGGGCTCTGTGCTGGCAGTGTAGAGCCTGCTTGGGGCTCTCTCTCTTCCTCTCTCTCTGTCCCTCCCCAACTCATGCATTCTTTCTCTCTCTCAAAATAAATAAATAAACTTTAAAAAATCTTAAAAAAAAATAATTTTGGATTTCAGTTTCCCTGTAAGTACAATAAGGAGCTTGGATTGGATGACTCATTCTCAAACTTGACTGGGTATCAGAATCTCCTGGAGGAGCTTTGGAAGTATAGATTCCAGACCCCCACCCACACCTGCTGGTCAGAATGTGGGGCTCAGGGATCTATCATGATTTTTTAAATGTTCCCAAGTGATCAAATGCAGACATCTTGGTTTTGGTCCATTTGTAAGATTCCTTTTAACAGGAGTAAAGTTCTGTGACACCTCACTGCCACACGAAGCTGAAGCTAACAGAGCCACAGAAGAGGCACCAGCACAGCATTATGAGCGAGGGTGAGGAGAAGGTAGACAATGGCTGGGCCAGTGGCAGCACGGAGTGAACTTGCGATGGGCCTTGGCTGAGGGCTAGAATCTGAACTTGGGAGAGGGAATAATAGCATGGAGAACAGAAGCCAAAAATTGGGCCAGAGGACAATGCGCTTGAATGGGAATGATGGGACAGAGGTTGCCAAGTTGGATTAAGACCAACCTCATTCATTCATTTATAATGTGACCTCATTCAGAAATAGGGTCTTTACAAGGTAATCAAGTTAAAAGTGAGGTCATTAGGGTGGGCCCTAATCCATTATGACCAGTATGTTTATAAAAAGGGGAAATTCAGACAGAGAGACATTCATGGAGAGAAGACTATGTGCAGAGACACAGGGAGACCGTCATGTGAAGAAGGGGGACTGGAGTGTGTGTGCAGAGGCCAAGGGATGCCAAAGATTGCCGCTAACCCACCAGCAGCTGGGACAGAGGCATAGTACATTCTGCCTCACAGGCCTCAGAAGGGACCAATGCTGCTGATGCCTTGATTTCAGGCTTGTGGCCTCCAGAACTGTGAGATAATACATTTCTGCTGTTTTAAGCCACCTAGTTTGTGGGATTTTGTTACTGCAGCCCTAGGAAACTGACACATGATGTAACAGAAATAGAGGCAAAAGAGCTGTGAGAGACTGTGGATTAGAGGCTTGACAATTCATTTCCTGGAAAGGTTGGATTAACCACTAATTATGTACTGAGAATGTTGGCACTCACCATTTGGTATCATCCAGTATCAACAGATATTTGCTGGGTAATTAATGAGATGTTGGGGGTCAAGGAAAAGAAAAGATGGATTCCTGGGAAGGACGGTGGCAGGTGGGAAGAAATGTAGGTGTCGTGTCAGACATGTGAACTTCTCCAGATAGAAATATCTAGAGGCAGCTGGAACACAGAAGTGAAGCTCAGGAGAGAAGTCCGGGCAGAGATTAAGCTTTGGGAATCACCCATATCGAGACAATAGGTTAGATGCAGTGAGAAAAAATTATCTAGGGAAAGAAAAGACAGCTAAAGGCAGACTCACCATAAGTTAGGGTCTCCAAAGAGTATGGAGAAAAAGAGGAAAATAGGAGAATCTGGTGGCTCAGAAGCCGGTCATGGGGGAGGCCCTAGCTATGGCAGAAACAGAAAAAAAGACATGGATTTTGGCATATTTCAAGGCATTTTCTTTCCATATTACATCAGGTCCTTTTTTTTTTTTTTTTTTTAACATAAATCCATGACAAGTCTTGAATGGTTTTAAATGGAGCAGGTTTGATTTCTTAAATTCAAGTAGAGGTTCTGGGGAAAAAGAGTGTTAGTGTTGATGTCTTGAGTGTTTTCAATAGCAATTTTAACCTGAAAAGCTCAAAGAGCATTCGATCAGGCAAATGATCTAATAGCAAGTACGATGTCCTAATGTCACAGATACAAAGGCTCAGGAAAGTAAAGATTTGTAGCTCCATTTGCCCAGAACATAAGGTTCAAGTGAAGAGCAGGTTCTGATTCAGGGGCAAATGTTCAAATCCAAGCACCAGCCAGTTCATCCATTTATCCACTCATTCAACACATTATTGATCACTGCACTGCACTAGGAGCACAAAGATGAATAAAATCATCAAGGAACTTACAGTCCAATGGGCAAGAGAAACATATTATCAGGTGTTAAACATCTTAACTAGAGAAACTTTAAAAAACAATAATGTTCAAACATGGATGACCAGATAAACAAAATGTGGTCCAGGGTGCCTGGGTGGCTCCGTCGTAGAGCATCCAACTTCAGCTCAGGGCATGATCTCACCGTTTGTGAGTTTGAGCCCTACATCGAGCTCACTGCTGTCAGCATAGAGCCCACTTCGGATCTTCTGACCGCCCCCCCCACACACACACTCTGCCTCTCCCCCACTCATTCTCTTTCCCTCAAAAATAAAATAAACATTTAAAAAAAAATGTGGTCCGTGCATACAATGACACATAAATGAACTTTGAAGACATTATGCTAAGTGAAATAAGCCAGACACTAAAGGACAATTATTGTATAATTCCACTAACATTAAGTACCCATGGTCGTCAAATTCATAGAGGCAGAAAGCAGAATGGTGCTTTCCAGGAGCCAGAGGGAAGGGAGAAGATTGGAGAGTTAGTGTTTAATGGGTTGAATTTCAGTTGCGGATGACAAAAAATTTCTAGGGGTAGATGGTGTGATGTCTGCAAAGCAACATGAATGTACTTAAAGCCACATAAGTGTATACTTTTTTTAAATCTTTATTTATTTATTTTTGAGAAAGAGAGAAAACAAGCAAGGGGCAGAGAGAGAGAGAGAGAGAGAGAGAGGAAGAGAGAGAGAATCCCAAGCAGGCTCTGCACTGTTAGCACAGAGCCTGACTCAGGGCTCGAACTCATGAACCATGAGATCATGACCTGAGCCAAAGTCGGACGCTCAGGCGCCCCCACAGAAGTGCAATACTTAACAGTGGTCAATTTTATATTGTATACACTAAAAATGTTGTTACTGTGTTTAAAACAACAACAGCAACACAGTAATGTTTGTGACCCTGTCAGACGATAATTGAAAAATTAAAGGTCTTTTTCCATGATTCTGATCAGAACATACATCTTCTTCAGCTCAGTGAATAGCTAGGTCCATATGCCACCAGATACAAAGTTGGGTTGAAAGGAGAATGTCCCACTTCTATTGCCCAAGTTGATAGGTGGCAGCACCCCAAGGATCAAAAGACACATGGAGGCCTTCTTGACTGTGACCTCATGTGTAATCCATTCTTACCTCACAATCAGGGATCCAATGGACCTGATATAATGTTCCAGGGGTTCAGGAATTGTTGCCCATCATCAGGGAGAAATAAGAACTCTCTCAAGTGGCCTCCTCTCTCCCACTGCCACAGAAGTGAGATTTTGACCACAGCCCTCTCAGAAAGAAGCCAAACTCAGACTGCAACCAGGGGTACTGTCATTGAATTTCAATGGCACTTTACCACTGGCATTAACTGTTAATATTTGTCTTAATAGATGGCATTCTAAATTTCTTTTTTTATGTTTATTTATTTATTTAGGGAGGGGAAGGGGAGAGAGAGAGAAAGAGAGGAGAGAGAGAGAGAGAGAGAGAGAGAGAGAGAGAGAGAGAGAGAGAATCCCAAGCAGGCTTCATGCTGTCAGCGCAGAGCCTCACAAGGGGCTTGATCCCACAAACCATGAGATCATGACCTGAGCCAAAAACAAGAGTTGGCCGCTTAACTGACTGAGCCACCCAGGCTTCTCCTAAATTTCCTTTTAATACACGGGAAAGGTATGGAGAAGCTGGCTGCCAAATATTAAGTCAATGTCAAAGTCAAGTAAAGAGCAGGTCAAATCTGTTATCCCAATACATACTACATGTTTTCAAGTTTTATTACAATTATTTAGCATTTGCATACTTAAAAGTAACTTTTCGGTTTTATTTTATTATCTCTTTACTTTTAGAAATGTTAGAAAATAAGAAATAGGGAGAAATAACACTTAAAACTCTACCATTTAGAACTTTTTTAAAAATTTGATCTTTTTTTTAAAGTTTATTTTGAGAGAGAGAGCACAGGTGCACAATTGAAAGTTGGGGAGGAGCAGAGAGAGAGAGAGATGAGAGAGAGAGAGAATCCCATGCAGACTCTGCACCTGTCAGTGCAGAGCCTGATGTGGGGCTTGAAGTCATGAACGCTGAGACCATGACCCAAGCCAAAATCAGACACTTAACCGACTGAGCCACCTAGGCACCCCTAGAGAGAACTATTATTAACACTTTGGTGTAGCATCTTTTAGCTGAAAAATGTCCTATATTCATTTTTTTTAAGTTCAACCCTTTGTATGGGAATTTGCAATTCTTCCTACGTACAAATGGCAAAGAGTGATCTAGAAGAAAGGATCAGGTGGCTTTCCCAGCACCTCACAGTCTGTCAGGAGGAAGGTCAGAATTAGAATTCAATTCGAACTCGGCCATCCAAGGCTCTCTGACACTCCAGTAACTATCAGGATGATTAGAGTCATTGCTTACCACAGCCAGAGCCCCTGGCTAAAAATACACCCTCCTCTGAGATGGTTTCTGTTATTTAAATGTTTGAGAGCCAGCCAGAGCCTGCCCTGGGCACGGAGCGAACATCTGGGCAAGGGATTGGCCAGAGAACCACCCGGCAGCTGGAGGCCATATGGGTCCAGAGCCTCCCCAGTGGGCAAGACCTCCCTCCACCTCCCTTCACCTCTCTGCACAGCACGTTGGGCCTTCAAAGCCCTCCACCTTCTCTTTTGCCAGATCACAGCTCTCCTTTGCTCCTCTGCCCTACCTCACTTCCCCACTCTGTCCAGGAGAATAATTTCTTCTGCCTTCTTTGTTCCTTTTCCCTGTCATGCCTCCATTGACTTCCTTTTCCACTCTACCCTGCACCTGGAAGAGTTTTTCCCTCTCTCGCTTGTCAGTCTGATGGTTTCCTCCAAGTGCTTCCTCACAAGCCATTTGTCTCTGAAAGGCTTCCATGGATTTCCCACACTGGTGGCTTTTATGCCACTTCCTCTGACTGGTTAGCCTCACCAGAGAGGGATCATGCATTTAACCAAATTCACCAAGATCTATTCTGGGTCAAGCACGGTGTGCTTCTGCGGGCACAGTAATGAATGGGAAGAGGTCTCTGCCTTTAAGGGCCCAAGTCCAGTGAAGGGAAAGATGAATACAAATAGTTAAAGGGATGTGCTAGATGTGTGTTAGAGTTTGGGGGGACAATTTTGTTAGATTTTGGGAACTTTGAGAAGAAAGCAACCTTGCCCATGGAGGTCAGGGAGGCATGAAAAGAGCACCCCTCTGAGTGAATCTAGTGGTAAAGGTCATCATTTCACGGGTTTGCAAGGTGCAAAGGGGCATTGCCAACAGTGGGGAGGGCATGTACAAAGGCCCATGGGCAGGCTAACTCAGGCAGGAAGGGCTTGGAACTCCACACTCAGGAGTGAGGGTCCAGCTCCTCGTGGGGCCTCACTGTTGCTCCTGGGTCCCTAATAAAAGGGCTTAAACTGGCTGTGAGCTCTTCAGAATCTGTGGCTAGTTCTTATTTTCAGTTGGGAAAGTTCAGAACAGTTTTCCCCAGACATCACAACAGAGTTAAAACCATTGCCACATGCATTGTCAGAGGTTCATAAACATCAAGGAGTGGCCATGATGCAGTCACTGGAGTCTACTGGAGGCAAATAACCTCAGTGATGTCAGATTCTCAGAACTTATGAGTTGGCTCATCTACTAAATATGGTGATGGACGAGGGCAGGGACTTGCTCAGACAAAAGAGGGTTTCATAGTCAAGTAAGCATGGGAAACGCTCGCCCTCCTGAGGGATTCACATTGCATATGAACACATTAAAGTTCTGTGGTAGGGGGAAACAAAAGTGTTTAATTTGGTTGAAACCAGCATTTCTCAAACTTATGTAATTCTCCACCACCCCTCTCCCCCCGGACCAAATATCTATTAACCTCTAGGGAGAAACACATGTGGGAAAGTGCTGGATGAGATGGTTTCCAGCCTGCCTTTCAGCCATTAAAACCCACTGCTGAATGGATTGAGAATAAGTAGTCGGGCTGGAACTAGAGTAATCGAAATACAATTGGGTTTTTCTATACACTAACATTTATTCTAAGAAGATAATGGAACTAGAAGCAGGCGTGACTCTGAGAAAGGGTGTGATACTAATGATGAAGGGTCATGCGGGAGGCCCAGAGTGAGCAGAGAAATAATACAGAAAGCCTGAAGAAGTCCCACAGGGAAGACAAACTGGTTAAACGCTGAAGCCAGGAAAACTTCGATCAGAAGGAAAAAAGGACCCAATAAGTTAAGGAAAGTTTAGAAATCCCACAGAGGTTCTTTGGGCACCAAGAAAGGCTGAGCTAGGGATCAGGAGAAGGTGGGGGGGGGGGGGAGGGATGGGCTAAATGAGGGATGGGCTAAATGGGTGATGGGCATCAAGGAGGGCACTTGTTATGATGAGCACCGGGTGTTGTATGTAAGTAATGAATCATTAAATTCTACTTCTGAAACCAATATTATACTTTTATGTTAACTAACTAGAATTTAAGTAAAAATTTGAGAATAAAATTTTAAATAAAAATTTCCTGTGAGAGGGAAGCTCGGCAGCCCAGTAAGGGTATGCTTTCTCCCAGTGAGAAAGCATAGCATGATCACAGGTAGGAGGGGAAGAATCAGATAACCTTGGGGTGAAAGAGCTACTGAATATCTGGGGCTGAAGGCTGCTGGTGACCTGTAATCTACAGCCCTTCCCCTCCCCAGGCCTCTGGGACCTTGCTCCACTGCCCACACTGGTCTCTCAAGTATCTTATGCCCCTTTCTGACCCACCTCCAAGTTATCCTTACCTCTGCTGACCCCTCATGTTACCTGAAGTTCCTGACCTCCACAGCTCAACTTGAAAGGGGTTCCAGTGCCGTATTTATGACTTCCTGGATGGACTAGCCACCTCCAATTCAACATGTCCAAAAGTGAATCCTCCCACTTCCCCTCAGTCCAGCCCCTAACATCATCATCCACAACCATGTTCCAATCAGGCAGACTTCAAGTAGACCAAGTCACTGCCCATGACTACATAGGTGACCAGTCTTATCAAATCTATCCCTGTGCCACACTTGGTGGAATCTCATTGTGCCACCTGACCCCTATCATAGTGGTCTTCTAAATGTTCTCCAGACTCAAACACTGGGAGGGCAAATCGTCACATATAGGCCCCTCTCCCTCTAACCTTACCCAGACGCCAATCGTAAGACATCAGGAATGGATCACGGCAATCTTTCCTGCTAAACCCACACCTGGCCTCACAATCTTTCTTAACAAAGTATACAATCCAAGGAAGCCAGCATCAGTCAATGAAAGTTGACACTCAAGCACACATTTTATCATAGTTGAACAACTCCGAAATCTGCATGCAAATGTCAACACTGCCAAACAAATCTCAATGTTGCAAATTATGCCATCGTGACACAAAACTGTTATCACCTCTGAATGGCAGAATTGGTCACAGTTCTTCATATTGTTGTCACTTCACGTGAGTAATGTGACTGAAGAAATGACTGAGTTATTCATTCATTTGTTTATTTATTTATTATTTTTAATGTTCATTTATTTTGAGAGAGAGAGAGCATACTCATGCAAGGGGGAGAGGGGGAGAGAGAGGATCCCACGCAGGCTTCGTGCTGTCACTACAGGGCAAAGGGTGGAGCGCCAGAATCACTGTGCAGGTCCTGGGATGGCAGTGGCTCCCTGTCACAGCATCAGAGCCATTGTCTGATGCTGGACCCTCCGCGGTGGCAGGGCAGGGCATCTGCCCGGTGACTGGTGAACTGACTTCAGTCTGTGAACCCAGAGCTGCCATCATGATTCTAAGCATATGTGCACCTTCACCGTAGGACTTCTTCCACGACAGTGCCCTGAGGGGCCCCAGCGTATTTCAGGACACCCGATTTGCCTTCTGCTAGAACAACCGGACACAGTAAAATCCCAACTGTCTACACGCAGCTTAATGCATGGGTGTGAGCCACATGGCTCAGTTATCTGTCTTAAAAAGGGTTTTTATTTCCCCTCTAGAGAAAGATCCCCTCTGAAGAAAGCACAGCGTATGTTGGAGGGAAAACGGCTGTCCACAGGAATTCATTTACTTCACTTCACCTCATGTACCCTTCTAAATCCTGAAGCTGAGGCACGGATGCATGTTTGATATGGGGTGGCTGACAGAACACGTGTCCCCAGGGAAAGAGCCAAGAAGGAACTCCATAAGGATTCAATGGATCTGCCGTGCCGCCATGCTGACAAGCCTCTGCAGCTGTGAAATGACAGCAAGTTCAGAACACAGGATTCTCAGATCTCCCAAGACCACAGAAATCACCTGGGGGAAGCGACACGTGAGACAGCCTAGTAAACAGGACTGTACAGAAACAATCTGGGCCCACGTTGTCCATCGGTTTGGAGAACTCGCAAAAGCCCCAAAGTGGGAAGTTCCCACATTCCTTGTCCCGGGCCTCCTGGGCCTCTCTCAATGCCCATTCTGATGTGGGCAATCTGTGCAACAAGGTGGCCACCGACAAAAAGCCCTAACAGTACCTCTCGTGATCCTTCGCATCTGAGGACAAGAGGGCCATTTTCAAAGTCCCCTCACACATCCCTGCACTGATCCTCACAACACCCCAGGGAAGTGGGGGCACACACATGAGCTCCTCAAGAAACTGTTCCTCAGGAAAGGCAAGTATCGGCCTGAGGGCAGATGGTGAGCTCTCCAATCCAGACCTCTCCAAGTCAGGACCTGTCTATCTCATCTTTAATCCAAACACCTCAAAGCCTTCTTACTACCATACAAATGGGCAAATGGCAGAGTGAAATGATTTGCCTGAGGTCACACACACATGTAAAGCATTATCGTATTATCACCTGCTCTGGGAAAATGATTCCCATGAACTACAAGCTTGCTAGTTGATGGAAAGAACAGGCTGGCGTGGGAGACTTGACTCACGCTCAATGATGGACATGCCATTGAAATATGACTCCTAGAAATACTTTCCAAAATATTTAGCAAGATGATAATGTTCAATTAGAATCCTGTGTTATCTCTAATTAGCTCCAATTATCTTGAGAGGTGTCATGAAACACAGAACTAAACTAATTTCAATTCACATTTAACAGACACACACCATGTAGTATTTTGTGGGAACGGAGGAAGAATTCTCACAACACATAATGATACATGCTTCCATTACAAAAAATTAACTTTTATTTTCAGAGGACTTTCATTCACCTATAAGCTTCTAAAATTATGCAAAGACACTATGGACATAAAGCTCAAGTTACTGTGGAATTTGGACATTCCTAAGATCCCTGAGCTCTAACCACTAGGTGCCTCATTCAGCCAACACTCCTACTCAACAAGCCAACTGTCAGATGGGGCTTTGATGCACAAGTCATCTGTTCCAAAGGAAAGTCCCTAGGCTTCTGAGCTCCTGGAACCTTAACAATATTAGTGACAATTACAGGATTTTCTACTTATTAACAACATTAAATACTCTCTCTATATAAGCAATTTGTATTTTGGCAATTTATCACAGCTTAACCAGCTTCTCTCAACACGTTTAGGTCACTTCATCTATTGATAACAATGCAGGATGTCTCAGAGACCTGTATTAGCTGCTCAATATGTTTTGAACTTTCCTCTTTAGTGGTGCAAACAATGCTCCCAAGAGGAAGCAACCCACAAAACAGGAGAAAATGTGTGCAAATATAAGATCTAAAAAGCCACAACATGTTAACAACACTCACAACTCGGGGTGCCTGGGTGGCTTAGTTAGTTAAGCATCTGACTCTTGATTTTGTTTCAGGTCATGATCTCACTGTTCATGAGTTTGAGCCCTGTTGGGCCCTGCACTGACAGAGTGGAGCCTGCTTGGGATTCTTCTCTCTCTGCTCCTTCCCCAAACACAGGTCCACGTGCTCTCTCTCTCTCAAAAATAAACATAAAAAAAAAAAAAGAGAGAGAGAGAGAGAGAACACTCACAACTCAATAATTAAAAGACAATCCAGTTTTCCAAATAGGCAAAGGATCAGAATAGACATTTCCCCAAAGAAGATATACAAATGGCCAATAATGCAAATCAAATCAAACCCATAATGAAATATCATTTCAAATGTGTCTTAATCTGCTCAGGCTGTCATAACAAAATACCATAGACTGGATGGCTTAAACAACAAGAATTTATTTTCTCACAGTTCTGGAGGCTGGCAGTCCAAGATCAAGGTGCAAGCATGGTTAAGTTCTGGTGAAGTCTTCCTTCCTATTTTGTAGACAGTCACCTCCTCAACAAGGCAAAGACAGAGTATGTGCATTCTGGTATCTCTTCTTATAAGGACACTAATCCCATCATGAGAGCTCCACCCTTATGACCTTCCAAAAGGCCCCATATCCAAATCCCATCATACTGAGAGTTATGGCTTCAACATGTGAATTTGAGGGGAACATAATTCAGTCTATACCAATACCTACTAGGATGGCTATAATAAGAAAGTCAGATAATAACAAGTGTTGACAAGGATGTGGAGAAATGGGAAGCCTCATACATTGCTGGTGGCACTGTAAAATGGTAGAGACACTTTGAAAAGCAGGCTGCCAGTTCCTCAAAAGGTTAAACACAGAGTTACCAAATGGCCCAACAATTCAACTCCTAGGTGTCTGCCCAAGAGACTCAAAAACTTGCATACAAATATTGGTAACAACATTGTTCATAATAGCCAAAAAGTAAAAACCCTAATGTCCATCAACTGATGAAAGAATACAATGTGATATATCCATACAATGGAATATTATTCAGCCAGAAAAAGAAATGAGGTGCTATAACATTGATTAACCTTTAAAAACATTATGCTAAACAAAAGAATCCAGTACAAAACACCACATATTGCATGATTCCATTTTTTGAAATGTCCAGAATAGACAAATATGTAGACAGAAAGCAGATTGGTAGTGGCCTGGGACTGGTAGGGAGACTGGGGAAAATGGAGTGACTACAAATAGGGGTGGGGTTTCTTTGAAGGGGGGAGGATGAAAATGTTCTAAAATAGATTGTAGTGATGGTTGCCCAACTCTGTGAATATAATAAAAAACACTGAATGGTACACTTCAAATAATTGTATAGAATGTGAATCATATCTCAAAAAACTTTATGTATATGTATATGTATATGTATATGTATATGTATATGTATATGTATATGTATATGTATATGTATATATGTATATATATATAGTAAGTGGTAGTTAACACCCCTGGAATTGAGCTGACACACGCCATACGAGTAAGGGCCATGCCCTACAGTAAGACTTCTTCTAGACTCAATCTAATAAAGTCCAAAACTGAGCCCTAGGGAACTTGGGTGGCTCAGTCAGTTAAGTGTCCGACTTCAGCTCAGGTCATGATCTCACTGTTCATGGGTTCAAGCCCCAACATCTGGCTCTGCACTGACACTGTGAAGCCTGGAGGATGCTTCAGATTCTGTCTCCCTCCCTCTCTGCCCCTCCCCCACTTGTGCTCTTTCTCTCTCTCAAAAATAAAATAAACATTAAAAAAAATTAAAAAATTAAAAAAATTAAAAAAATTAAAAACGCTGAGCCCTAACAAGACCTGCAGGAAAGATGAAGTTACAGTTTGAGTCCTGCTACATTAAAATTTGTGCTTTCTACAGATCCTCACTAACAAAGTGTTAAACCAAACCTACATTGGCACAGTAATTAGCCAGCAATTTAACTGTCTGCCAAAACAGGAATCAACACACTTCAGAGAATGCTAACAAAATCCAGAGTCTTTAAAACTTATTATCATCTAATATTCAATAGAAAATCACCAGACAAAAATAAACAAATAAATAAATAAATAAACAGGAAAAATTTGAGACAAAATAGTCAAAATAAATCAAATTTGACAGGCCTAGGTGTTCAACTTAGCTGACAAAAACTCTGATGTTGCTATTATAACTACATTTAAGTAAGCAAAGGAAAGTATGTTCAAAGAACATAATAAAAATGTGGTCTTAATATGGAAATAAGGGAATCTCAGCAGAGAAATGGGAACTATATAAAGAACCAAATGAAAATTTAAGATCTAACGAGTACAGTAACTACAATGAAAAATTCACTGGATAATCTTCACATCACATTGGAGATGGCAGAAGAGTCAATGAGCATTAAGACACAGCAACAGAAACTAAATGCAATTAAAAGATAACAATAAAAGGATGATAGTGGGGCATCAAAAAAAAGAAAAAACCCATCAGAAGAAATAATGACTAAAATTTCCCAAAGTTGATGAATCCTGCTATAACTGATGGATCTAAGAAGTTCAGCAGATTCCAAGAAGGATAAATGTAAAAAGAACCACGCCTAGGCACATCATGGTCAAAATTCTGCAAGATAAAGATAAAATCTTGAAAGCAGTGGGGACTGGGGCTTGTGGAAACACATTGTGTCCAGCAACAAAAAACGTTTAAAAAGCTAGCCAACTTCTCATCAAAAACAGCAGAGGTCAGAACACAACGAAACAACAGCTTCGAGGTACAGAAAGAAAAAAAAATTATACCCCGCAAAACTAGCCTTCAAAAACAAGGATGAATGAAATAAAGGCATTTTCAGATAAATGAGAGCCGAGAGAATTCACTTTCAGTAGACCTGCACTACAAAAAAATACTAAAGTATATCTGTCAGGCTAGAAACGTGGATCTGCAGGAAAAAATGAAGAGCAACCGAAATGATAAATAAGACCGTAAAGTAGAAAAAACTATTTTCCTTCTTCTCATAATTTACCTAAAAGACAACCAACTGTTTAAAGCAAAAGCAATAACTATAAATAGGGGTTTGTAACCCTATAGATTAAATCTATAGGTAAAATATCAACTCTGTAAAGTGTGGACTGTGAAGAGGTGTGATGTTGATTCTAAACAGACCCTGAGAAGGGCGCCTGGGTGGCGCAGTCGGTTAAGCGTCCGACTTCAACCAGGTCACGATCTCGTGGTCCCTGAGTTCGAGCCCTGCGTCAGGCTCTGGGCTGATGGCTCAGAGCCTGGAGCCTGTTTCCGATTTTGTGTCTCCCTCTCTCTCTGCCCCTCCCCCGTTCATGCTCTGTCTCTCTCTGTCCCCAAAAAATAAATAAACGTTGAAAAAAAAATTTATAAAAAAAAAATAATAAAAAAAAAAATAAACAGACCCTGAGAAGCAAAGGATGTTTGCAGCCGTAGAGGACCACCCAAACCAAACAATAACAACAACAAAAATGGGAGGAGATCAGTGGAAAACAAATAGCAATATGGTAGACTTTAATCAAACCATATCAAAAATTAAATGATTAGGGGTACTTGGGTGACTCAGCCAGCTAAGCCTCTGACTCTTGATTTCAGTTCAGATCATGATCTCATGGATCCATGGGGTCCATGCTGACAGCACAGAGCCTCCTTGGGGTTCTCTCTCTCTCTCTCTCTCTCTCTCTCTCTGACCCTCCCCCACTTGTTCTCTCTGTCCAAATAAATAAACTTAAAAAAAAATTGAATGATCAAAAGTTAACATCACCGGTAGTAAGAAATACTGACTTTATGTACCTTGTGATATGATGCATTGAGAAGGACACAGCATCACGTCTGTAGTAGTCCTGCCAGAAATGCATAACCACAATCTAATCCTGAGAAAACATCAGACAAGCCCAAACCGGAACATTCTTTAAATGTGCACATCAAAAATGTGAAGGTCATGAAAAACAAAAGAAACATTGAGGAAGTGTCACTGACTGGAAGTGAGATACTGGGTTGAATCCAGGGGCAGAAAAAGACAATAGGAAAAAAATAGGCGAAATTGGAAGAAGATCTGTGAATTACTTACGAATACTCAAACGATACTAATTTCTTATTGTGGACCATTGTTCTGTGCTTGTGTAAATTTTTTGCTTTTAAGAGAGAGCACAAGAGTGGGGGAGAGGGGCAGAGGGAGAGAGAGAAAATACCCCAAGCAGGCTTCACGCTCGGCATGGAGCCCAACAGAAGGCTCCATCCCATGACCCTGGGATCATGACCTGAGCCAAAATCAAGAGTTGGACACTCAACTGACTGAGCCACCCAGGCACACCGGTTGTGTAAAATGTTAATACGAGGGAAATTAAGGGAAGTATATACAGGAATTCTCTGAACTATTTTTGCAGCATTTTTGTAAGTCTACATTGATTTCAAAATAAAAATTGTAAAGATGGAACTAAATGCAAAGACTAAATATCTCAATTAAAAGCCAGATTACTGGGGTGCCTCGGTGACTCAGTCAGTTAAACATCCGACTTTGGCTCAGAACATGATCTCACAGTTGTGAGTTCGAGCCCCACATTGGCCTCCCTGCTGTCAGCACAAAGCCAGCTTCAGATCTTCTGTCCTCCTCTCTCTCTGCCCCTGCCCTGCTCTCCCTCTCTCTCAAAAATAAATAAGCATTAAAAAAAAAAGGTTGTTATATTAACCAAATATCTAGAATGATCCAAATATCTACCAAAAGGGGATACACTGTCTCATATTCATTCAATAAAATACTACTCAGCAATAAAAAGGAAGGAACTACTAATACCTCAACAACACAGGCACATTTCAGATACTGTGCTAAGCAAAAGAAGCCAGACACCAAGAAAAAACTGAGAATTCTGGTATAATTCTATTTGTGTGAAATTCTAGAATAGGTAAAAGTGACTTACTCACATAAATCAGATCAGTGTTTGCCTGAGGCGGGGAGGGTGGGGAGTCTGTGGAGACTGCAAGTTGCCAGCGGACTTTCTCAGGAAGTCAAAATATGATTGGGGTGTGGTTGCATGGTTGTATATATCTGCCCAAATTTATTGAAGTGTGTGCACTCACAACCTGTGAATTTTATTGTATGCATATTATATCTCAATAAAGTTGACTGAAAAGGAAAAGTAAGCATCGCTGCTGCTCAGCTGTGGCAACAGAGGGCGGCATGTGAAGGAACAGGGCAGAATGTATGAAGTCTGAATTGGGGCACTAAGACTTTCCCTAACCTGCAGCTATAAACAGACTGTGGAAGTAAGTTCACGGTATTTTCTCAGAAGCGTGTGTCCCCTAGTGAGCCAGACATCTCAGCCGGACACCATCTCTCCACAACTCCCTCTCTGAGGGCAGGCATCGCAAGCTGTTGTGTTTTTTTAATGTTTACTTATTTTGGAGAGAGAGAGAGAGACACAGTGCGAGCAAGGGAGGAGCAGAGAGAAGGAGTCACAGAATCTGAAGCAGGCTCCAGACTCTGAGCTGTCAGCCCAGAGCTCAATGTGGGGCTTGAACTTGTGAACTGTGAGATCATGACCTGAGCTGAAGTTTGATGCTTACCTTGACTGAACCACTCAGGCACCGCCAGGCATCGCAAGTTTTTAAGGATAAAAAATGCCACTTAAGGCTACTCCTCAGCACGTGGATGGTTAACAGGACGCTTCAAGAATCTCATATGAAAGAAAAATATTTAACAGCTGCCTGGTAAGCTTTTGACCAGGATTCTCTTGATTTGGCTACAGTGTAATACACTGTCCGTATCTGAAAATGCAATGTTATTGAGGTCAGATAATTGCTGAATTGACAGGCTTGTGTAGCTTATTAAAGCCCGTGCTTAACTATGAAAATAACACCAACTCCGTCCCTTCTTTCCAGACACAACCAAGCTTTAGATAGTGTCAGCAGAACTAGTTACTGTGACTGCACAATAGCATTTCTCATGGTTGTTCAGGAGCACAATTAGAGCAAACATCTACTGAGTGATTTCTATGCGCAAGGCCCTGCTAAGTGCTTTCCAAGCATTCTGTGTAATCCTCACAACGGCCTTTTAAGGGCTTCAGCAGATGACAAAACTGAGGTCAAGTTTGTGGGTAACTTGCTCAAGGTCACCTCTGTGCGATATTCCCACTCCTGGTCAGTTTTGGGGCCAGGATTGGGCCAGTACCTTTTGGGCTCAGAATTTGATTTCTTAAGCACTGTACATAAGAGATTAGACTTACTCTTTCATGAGAAAGATATTTGTGTTAATATTAATGATACTTTATCTGACTAAATTTCCAATGTCAAGGCAGTGAAACAGGAAAATACGAAATGGAAAAAAAGCAAAAAAGTGCATATTCTAGTTGTAGGATGTTACTTCTCTTTGATCCTTTGGGATACTATTTTACCTCACCAGACAAGCTTCTGCAAAGTTTCAAAGACTCTTTCCTAGAAATAAAGAAATAAGACAAGTGCCAGGTATGAATCACTGCTGAGTCACCTAGAACTGCATTTTGTCAGTGGACTTAAAAAAAGTCTCTGTCTGGGTCACATTTCCACTCCACACATCCTCCTACAGGTAGGCACAGTGCCTTACATTGGTTAGAAACCACTTTCACACACACTGTCTCAATCCTAATAACTATTCTATGAGTTAGGCAAGGCAGGGCTACGTTATAAACCCATTTACGGATGAGGACAGGGAGACTTGTCCAAGGTATCTTCTGCCCAAGATCCCTGGTAAACAGGGGCAGAAACCACAGACTTCTGATTCCCAAGTGACTGCCTGGGAGACTGAGAGTCCTCGAACACCAGCGTCCAGGATCCACGGGACACCTGGTCTTTGCCTAATATTTCCTATCTCAGTTTTAACTCTTAGTTGGTAGATGCTCAACATGAAGGTGACTCTCTAACTCTCCTATTTGGCAAAATAACAGTAGCACATTTCCAAGGGAGCACTAAGGCGGGTACCAAGAAATGACATGAGGTCATCTTAGTAAATAGTGATCAATGACATTACCTTATTTATGAGATGCTACAGATTCTAAATTGCAAAGTTCTCCCAAATGAACTATGACACATACTGATTTTAAGTTGCATCCTACAGGTACCTGGGTGGCTCAGTCAGTTAAGCATCCAACTTCGGCTCAGGTCATGATCTTGAGGTTCATGGGTTGGAGCCCCGGTTGGGTTCTGTGCTGGCAGCTCAGAGCCTGGAGCCTGCTTCAGATTCTGTGTCTCCCTCTCTCTCTGTCCCTCCCCTGCTCACACTCTTCCTCTCTCTCAAAAATAAACATTAAAAAATGTTTTTAAGATGCATCGTAATCTCAGATATATGAAAATGTATCTTAGTATCGATGATATAAGACAATTCAAAAAATAAAATAAAATAAAATAAATTAAAAAAAAAAAGACAATTCAAGACCAGCTTTCTTAAACTGGGGATTATAACCTCTTTAGAAGCCACCAGCTCAGGGCACCTGGATGGCTCAGTCATTTAAGTGTCAGACTTTGGCTCAGGTCATGATCTCATGGTTCATGGGTTTGAGCCCCACATTGGCCTCTGCACTGACAGTGTGGAGCCTGCTTGGGATTCTCACTCTCCCTCTCTCTCTGCCCCTCTTCCACTTGTGCTTTCTCTCTTTAAATAAATAAATAAACTTAAAGATTGTTTTAAAAAAATTGAAGCTACCAGCTCACTAATTTATCAATATTATTAAGCAAGTAAAAACAGTGTTGAATGCTGGGACTGTCACTGGGAAGAGAGAAGCAAAGATATGTAGGGTATCATTTCTGCTATTCAGAACCCACCTCTCAGATTGGGTCCTCATGGAAAATTCCAAAGAGCCAGGAGCTGCAGAGCTTTGAACAGTACTTTGATAAAAAGTTGCTGGCACATAAGTGAATTTTCAGGTCTCCTTTGCTTCCTCAATGTTGAAACAAATCAAATTATACAATACTCAATTCTTCTGTTTTTTTTTTTTTTAATGTTTATTTTCGAGAGAGAGAGAGAGAGAGCAAGCACACACATGAGCAGGACAGGGGCAGAGAGAGAGGGAGACACAGAATCTGAAGCAGACTCCAGGCTCTGAGCTGTCAGCATAGAGCCCCACGCAGGGCTTGAACTCACAAACTGTGAGATCATGACCTGAGCCAAAGTCAGACACTTAACCAACTGAGCCACCCAGGCACCCCAGCTAATACTCTGTTTAAACAAGTACATAGTAAATAACAAAGCCTCTTCTGGCTGGGCACCCGTTTAATCAGTAGGATGGCTGAGGGAAATCACCTGAGGTGATTTGGGTACATATAGTCCTAGCTGCACGTGGGAACTCACCTAAGTTCTTCTACCTGAGAAGAAAGCTTAGCCAACCACATAACTAGTGGTGAAAATAAGACCCCATCACAAGTAATTACAATATAGGGCAAAGTGTGAAAAGGGCCATTATAACGAATGTCTCCTGATATAACAGCTCTTCGGGAAGCCAACTCCAAGCCACAGTAAGATCATTTCTGACAGAGGTGGCCAGGGAGGTAGCATCTGAGCCATACCTTGAAGAACAGGTAGGTTCTTCAAAAAGGAAGGGAAGGGGTCTGAGAGGAACAAGAGGCATGAGCAGACCCTGAGAAGTAGGGGAAGCAGTAGGAGAGAACTCTGGAAAGGTGGTAAGTTAGGGTAAGATTTTGAAGGGCACTGAACAGCAGAGTAAAGATGTCTGTTCAGTAGGCAAAGGAGGAGTCACCCAAGAATTATGAGCAGGAGAGGGACCTAGAGCGAGCAGGGTGAGGGGTGCCCTTGTGTGGGGAGACCAGGGACAGACAGCAGGTGAGAAGGCTGGGGCCATAATTCACATCTGATGCATAAAAACTCACACTCAGGCAATGGCACAGAAACAGGATGCAAGACGAGTGACAATTCCAAAGGATTTAGGGGACGTGGAAACAAGGGAGACAAGAGAGACACTTTAGGACAGTGGTGCTTAGCCAGGGGGAGGTTTTGCCCCCACAGGACAGCTGGCAATGTCTAGCAACACTCTGACTTAGCACTACCGGCATCTAGCGGGCAGGGGGCAGGGATGCGGCTAAACATTCTGCAATGCACAGGACAACCCTCCTCAACCAAGAATTATCAGGTCGAAAACAATCAATAGGGGTGAGATTTAGACATACGGTTTTAGAACTGTAAGGAAACACAAGTGGTAGAGATGCTACGCTGGTCCTGCGGCTCATGAGACGAAAAGGCAAAGAAACCCAGGGCCTGGCTCCACACAGACTACAACTGCTTACCAGGTGACAGACCACACACTTGTTCCTCGGCCCTATGTGCACCTGCTCCGGCCAGGCCCTGTGAGGTACTGAAGGGGAGCGGCACGGGCACCGTCCTCATCCTCAAAGTGTCACCATTGGGAAAGGAGCAAGCATGTAAGGAACACACACGTCTACAAACACATATGTGCCTGTACACGTATGTGCAGAGAAGACTGAAAAGGAATGCTCCAAAATATTATCCATGATTACCTCTAACTTGGAATTAACGTTTTTATTTTTCCAATATTTTTCCCTGAAAATATGAATGGATTGAAAAAATGAAAAAAAATTCTGTTTTTCAATGAACCTGTCTTAATTTCGTCAGTTAGAACAAAGAGAAGTATGCCACACAGTCTCACCAGCTGCCCTGTGTCTGCCCTCCAGTGAGGGAGGGGGAAGAAGAATGGGGAAACCACAGAGCCGAGGAAGGACCACCTCTTCCACTTGTAGCCCTTCCATGTGATGTGAGAGACCCTCACCGTTCTTTCAATTCCTTCACCCACTACGAGTCAGGCATTGTTCTACATAACAAAACAGACAAAATCCCTGCCCTTGTGATGTGTATATTCTAGAAAGAGGAATCAGACAAAGTACAAATATGTAAAATATATATAAATATGCACGTCCAATGGTTATAAGTGCTATGGAGAAAAGTAAGGCAGAGAAGGGGGTGGGGAACAGGTAGGAGGTTTGGGGTTTATACAGTGGTCAAGGAAGATCACAAGCACATGACATTTGACGGAAGGCCAGAGGAAGGAGCAGGAGAGTGGGATGCAGTGCAGGTAGAGGGAAAGCAAAGTGCGGAGCCCCAAGGCAGTTGCGTGCCTGCTGGGTTCACAGACCAGCAAGAAGGTCACCGTGATGCAGCAAAGGGAGAGAACAGAGGTCACGGAGGGAAGCAAGAGTCAGATCGGCCAGGCGAGTGAGCTGTCGTAAGGACTCTGCATTTCTCCTGCACCAGATGGAAGGCCAGCGGAGGGCTCAGTGGCACAATCTGATGTGGTTCAACAGGGAGACCAGGGAGGAGTCCGTCCATCACTGTGATCCCACAGAGAGCTGCTGGTGGAATGAGACAGGAGAGGGGTGGGGAAGGTGAGAAACAGTCAGGGATCTGAGTATCTTCTGAAAGTAGACTTGGCAAGATTCCCTGGTGGGTTGGATGCGGGCAGTGAGAGGGAGAAATCAAGAACGACTCCAGGGTTTATGGTGGAGCAACTGGAAGGGTGAGGAGAAGAAGCCTGTGCGAAGAGCAGGTTTAAGGGAAGAGGTCAGAAGGTAGGCTGGGATGCCTCTTCGACTTCCTAGACGAGACACTGCTTACGCCGTTGGGCACACCAGTCTGAAGGTCAGGGGAGACCAGCAGGCAGGAGATTAAAATGTGAGATGGGAAGGAAGGGGACAGTACTTACAGCCATCAGAATGGATGCAGAGGAGAGAAGAGGTCTGAGGAGATAAAGGAAACCAGGACAGCCGCTGCCAGTGACAGAGAAGGGAAACTAGGCTATGACACATCACAGGAGGTAGTGGTACAGTTGCCTGTGGCAAACTAGAGAGCTTTTCCTATCAGTTCTTTTCGAAAGATACTCGATGTGGCTTTCCTGGATGCTTGTGCTCAGCAGTCTAGGACCAAAGAGATGAGATCTAGTAACTTCTAGATGGTGCCAATCTGGAATGACTGAGTGCCTGGGATACAAGATACCCAGGGAACTCCTAAATCAGTTTCTTCACTGTCTCTCAATCTGGTCACACACATGGGTGAAAAATATCCCACCAGTAATGGCAGCATGGAGGGATGTTCCAGATCCCCTTGAGAGCAAGTGAGGACCCAGCTTGAGCAACAGGTCAGGTCAGTGCTACAAGTCATGGATCTACCATTGGGCCTCGACGGCTTCCTCTGGCTTCCTGTTCCTTCTGCATTTCCGCCCTCTACTGCATCCCCAAACTGCCTGTGATGCGCACGATCAAAGATGGGTCTAACGCATAGGCTGTGGGAGAATAAAAGAGTTGAGAGCTTCTGAAGTACTGCACACTTGCTATCTGCATGCAGTAGAAGTTTCTAGAACAAAAGCTACTGAAGTTCAGGAACTATGTCTTATATCTCTAGCACCTGGGACATGCCTACATCAATATTTGTTATATGAATAATTCAACCATCATCAGAAAATCAGTAAGGGATGGCATACTTATTAGGCAAAATGGGCTTATTTCTAGCAATGAACATGCTACACAATTCATTGCCCTCAGATCAACAGTAACAAATATAGCTTGACTATCTTTTAACCTCAGACACTGTTCAGACACTGTTTTCGCTCTGAGGATGCAGTGCAGAACAAGACAAACATGGGGCAGGGGCAGACTTTTAACAAGAACTAATAGGGGCGCCTGGGTGGCTCAGGTGGTTAAGTGTCTGACTTTGGCTCAGGTCATGATCTCGAGGTTCATGAGTTTGAGCCCCACATCGGGCTCTCTGCTATTAGCACAGAGCCCACTTCGGATCCTCTGGCTCCCTGTCTCTCTGTACTGTACCTCCCCTGTGAGAGCTCTGTCTCTCTCAAAAATAAATAAACGTTTAAGAAAAAAAAAAAAGAATAAACAGGAGAGTTACAGATGGTGGTAAGTGCTCCAGAGGAAACAGAGTGCCTGGGGGCAGGTGACAGTTCTGCTTGGCAGGATCTCTCTGAGAAGCTGAGACCCAAATGGGGGGGTGGGGTGGGGGAGGAGGGCATGAGCAGTCCAATCAGAGGGAGCAGCAGGTGCAAAGGCCCTGAATGAGGTGGGGGGGTGTGGGGGGGTTCTGTAACATCATGCACACCTACGTGTGGCAGGAAGTGGATGTGGAGAGGGAACTGCTGGAGGCTGTGGTGAGCTTGGGAGACCTTTGTGCAGGGCTGGGTTGTATTTCTTTCAAGTTGCAGTGAAGGTAAGGAGGGTATTCTCTGGGAGGTGTGAGAGCTCCCTGTGAATATCACGAATGATACACAAAGTCTATAAGAAACCCCATTTGTAATGGCTCTGTTTCTGACACCTCTGAAAGAGGCCCCATTCTCTTTGAGAAACTGGGAGATTAGGTTAGGAGATTAGGACTAGGGATGAGTAATCTCTGGGTTTTGACAAATTAAAGGACCCAATGCAACCCTCTAGAGGCAACCTCACGTCCATTCTGGAGAAGGGATCTTAGCTGGGAAAGCAAGGGGGTCCCTGCTTGTCAGCCTGAGGCTCCCTAACACAGAGAGAGGTGTTGGGAGGGTTGACCATGAGTTTAAAAAAAAACATTTTTTTTTACTTTATTTATTTTGAGAGAGCAGTGCATGCACAAGGACGGAGCAGAGAGGGAGAGGAATCCTAAGCAAGCTCCACACTATCAGCACAGAGCCCAACTTTGGGCTCAATCCCATGAACCAGATCAGGACCTGAGCTGAGATCAACAAGGGTCGATGCCTAACCAACTGAGCCACCCAGCCCTCCCCCCTCCAACAAAACGAATTTTAAATGTCTCAACTGGAATGCCTTTAAGTGGGAATACGCTCTCAATTTGCCACAGGGAACTCTCCTTCACTCACTATTGTATTACAAACTCTCAGCTCCTCCCTCATGCATTCCGGCTACCTGCTTGGCCTTTGGGGACACAGGAGAATGAGACCCTGAAAGTGTCTCTTTTCTAAGTAACTGTACTATTTGTTCTCACGGTGGTAGACACATCCAGCCCAGGGGAAAAAGGAAAAGTCTCAAATCTGATCTTCCCCTTTATATTTAAAGCTTATTTGAGATTTGGTATCACAGAGGTTACCTTTTTAAGAATAAGAAAACACAAACGTCAAGAATTTGAGTGGTTTCAAATACAGGGAATGTTTCAGCATCTGCTTAGTAAAAACAACAGACTTTTTGAGATGGGGTCAGCAAGACCCCTTCCCTCTCAGCTGGAGACTTGTTCAGTCCTCAACTCTACAGGACCACATCAGAATCCACTCTCCTCCTAAGAGTGCCCCACTTTTCCCTCCCTTCACGACAGCCACCCCTGAACATCTATGCTCTCCTGTTATGGGTCATTACACAAACAGGGACCCTCAATTCCCACTGATGCGACGATCAAAACATCTATGCCTGATTGGACAGGGTCGGTGTTCTTCATGAGGCTCCCTGGAGAACTGGAGGGCACATGCTGACTTAAGCGATGAGTGTGCTGCTAATGTCCCACACAAAACAGCCTCCATCTTTAAATGCAGAGCAAGTAGGGGGCAGGGGCCAAGTAGTTCTCCCTGTCCTGCCAACAGGCCTTCATCAGTAGCATGGTAACATTGCACTTCTACAGTCCTACAAAATCCTGGACACAGTTTTAGTGCTTTATATACACTAATTCTTACTACACCCCTCCACACAGCAAACACATAAGTATCATGTTACTGTTTCTACTTTACAACCGAGGAAATTGAGGCACAGAGAAGTCAGGTAACCTACCTGGCCGGAGGTTCTACCTGTGCTGGGGTTCCACACCCAGGCAGCCTGACTCCAAAGCCCAGGTCTTCATTGTCTTTGCCTTCTATAGCTTCAGGTCTCAGGGCATAATCTGATAGTGCAGTCTAGAACTCCTCCCCATTCTCTTCTCCCCTCCTCCCAGCCTGAGTCCCATTCACCAGCTCCTGCTCCAGAGTGCGACCTGGAATTTTCCAGTTTTAACCTTATATACAAAATCGCTCTAAGGTTTCATTACCTTGATTGCAACTCATGCACCCCAAACAAGATCTGGGTGAAATATTTAGTAATTCATTACTCAGTTTTTTCCAGGAGAACTTTCTCAATGAGTATAGGTGAAGTACATAATCTTAGAGATGATCTATGAGGAGACCCCTCTGAACTGCAGCCCCCTGCAGCAATGGAAGACGGATCGCGTGGGATATTTGCTGGAAAGAGAAACGCAGGAGGGTGCAGGAGTCCTGGTTCAAACCCAGGAGATGCCCCAAGTGCAGGGAGCCGAGCTCCCCTTCTGTGGAAGGAGAGCAAAGGACCCTCAGCAGCACACCTGATTACCCCCAGCTAGTGTCAGAAAAGCTTTGTTACCGTATCTCTTGCTCTCCCAGCAGGAATCAGCAAATCTACCCACTGAACATTCTAGATAACTCCACAGTGACCTTTGGGGACTAACGTTTGCAAACCAAAAACTTCTAACCCACTGCCTTTTCTAACTAAGCTTTCCCAGGCCTGGGGAAATCCTCTCCTGACCCTTTATCAATTAGTCAGACAAGAGCAACCTTTGAGGGGTTCGCATTTCTGGGGCTCAAGGGGGCTGTAGAGGAGAGAGGGCTGGAAACCCAGCCTCAAGTCACCCGAAGCTGGAGACGGAGCCTCGCGGTAATCCTCTCCTCGGGAGGCCGACTAACCACAGAGGCCCCTGCCAGGCCGGAGCCCAAAGCCAGGAGCACAACCAGAGCCTCCGGCGCGACCACAAACCCTGCCTGCGCGACCACGGTTTGTGAAACAGTAACTCTGTGAAAGCAGCCGGCCGGCCCGCCCCTCCGGTGGGAACGCACCTCCTCTGATTGGCGGCTTCCCCTCCCCAGGCCCGGCCAAGGCAGAGGGATTTCCGAAGCGGAATCGGCTAAAGCTGTTGAAGACGACAGAACGCTAGCACGGGAAAGGGCCTCCAGCGCCCTCATTTTATGGAAGAGAGAGCTGACACCTCAAAAGGAGAAGCTGCAATGCACCTCGCTCCCGCCCCTCTCCCCTGCCCCCCATCCCCACCAGGGTAAATAACCTTCCCTGCAACACCACAGGGAAAGACGCTGATGCCAAGAACCGGACATACAGACAGGTTGAGATCTGAGGGGGGCCGGGGGCGGGGGTTGGAGGTTTAGGGGTGCAAAAAGAAATTGAGAAAACACTCCTGTGCCTTTAAGGACTGCAACTGCCGCCAGCACTGTACTTGCTCTTAGGGGGTCCCAGACCAGGCGGGCGGGGCTGGGTAGTGGTCAGTCAGCACCGGCAGCCCTGGGGACCTTCGGTGACAACATGTGTCTACGTGTCCTAAAACCTCCGTGCGCGGCACTTGGAGGGTCTCCCTCGAGGACCAAACCAGGTTCCAAGTCACCCAGGAGGAAAGGAGTTGGGAAGAACGCCACATGGGTGGAGAAGCAGGGAGGAAAGAGACCAACTTTAGAAAGTCTGGAAGAGGATTCATGCAGCACAAAAAGACCCAACTGCAACCGCAGGGGCAAAGAAGTCAGGAAATGCTGCCGGATCAGCCAGCCCAGTGGCCAGACAGCCAGCCAGAGGGTCAAACTGGGATGGAGGGGGCGGAGGTTTAAATTTAGCCAGGTAAACAGAGCCTCTGCCCGGGAGGGAGAGGGCCCTGTAGGAGCGGAGCAGTCACCTGCTCTGCGCAGTTGGGGGACCTGTCGCTGAAGGAAGGGCACAGGAACTACCCCCAACAGCAGGTGGGCTCCCAGGTTGGCTCCTGGCTCCACCAACAAGCTAGAAACCATGCCCCTCAGAGTTGGATAGAAGGTTATTATTACTTTAAAAGGTGGCTCAGTTTGGAAACAACCAGACCTTCTCATCTCTATCATGGTATCTACTCCCAACCCCTCTGCTGGATTTTTCTGGATTCCTACATACAGTTTAAAGATGCTCAGTAGAAACCAGGCAGGGATGCCCAGATGAGGCTGGGGAGCTTCCATATTCTCTCCTCCTTAGAGGATCTTTATAGCTTAGTGCTGTTGTGAGTCTTAAAGAGACCTGAAGGAGTTACAAACACTCAGGATTGTGTTCAGGTGTGGGGGTGAACAAAGGTGGAGTCTGAGGGAAGACCTGTTTAGAAGACTACAGAGATAAATGGCAGGTAGTTTGAAAAGGAGCTAGGGAGGACCAAACCAGAAGAGTGAACAGGAAAGCTTTTGTGGACATGTTGTTTTTTTATTTCAGAGAAGGCAAGGACTATCACCTCATATAAAAATTTCCTCCCCTGCTGGAGATGCCAGATGTGGCAATCCAGAAACCAACAGAACTATCTTAGAAGCAAAAATTAGAACAGACTAGCCTAGTCCTCTGCCCTTCTTGAAGAAGAGCAAACAAAAAAATCTTTCAGCTGCCACTAGAGTTAAAGGGGGGGGGGGTGGATATTCAGGTGAATAACAATCCCAGATTTTTGCTTTTCACAGCATATGGCGCCCAGCAATTTGGCAGTATCCCTTTCACTTACGCTTTTGGGCTTTAAAAAAATTTTAGAAAACTTTTTTTTTTTCAAGTCAGTGAGATACCCTTTGAGATATTACAGCCACCAAAGGAACTTAAGAGGGGACTGGTTTCAGACATCCTGAGCAAACACCTAACACACACACACACACACACACACACACACACACACACACACACCCTCACTCACCCTCACTCATATATTCATACTCAAATACATAAGAAGCGAAAGCCTGGGAAAGTAGGAAATCCACGGATGGAAGAGGGCCAGCAAGCTCTCCAACGCTGACTTCTGCACCCCTGGCAGTCAGAAGCCCCTGCTTCCAATGCCCTCAGTGTGCCACACACCCTCTGTCTGATTTTCTTCAGGAAAGAAAGAGGAGCTGTCTCTCACAGCTGCCCTTAGGTATTTATCCACCACTGTCTCTTTAGGTCCTTGTATTCCATTCAGCTCCTACCCTGGTGTGAGTTCCACCTGCATGTTTGAGTGTGGAGACAGACCCCCTGTTAAGTCTGCTTCTTCTCTTGGGCTCATGGACTTGGCATCACAATGAAGGGCCTAGCTACATTGCTCCTGGCTCACAACTGTGCAAAAGAGGTCTCTTGGCATTGCCTTTCCTTCCCAGGAGACACACCTCCCTCTTGCTATTTATAACCACAAATCTTCTGTGTCAAAGAGAGAACAGACACTATTTTGAAATGGAGAAAAACCACCACTCATAGGTTGGTGTGTTTGCCAGGACTTGTGTGTGTGAGCCTTGGACAGGCGTGTGGGCACAAGCTTGAGGCCTGGCATCCACTCATCCCTGGCTGAGATTGGGAGTCTTGCCTTTGATAAGTAAAGCCCACAGCTGAATCAGACAGCAGGAGGTGTGGCTGGGTCCAGGAAAGGGTCCTCACGCTTTCTGAGGGTGTGTCTGCTGCTCCCAGGGCCCTATGTTGCCTTAGGGGCCAGCCACAGAAGGAGTCACCCTAAGGTTCCACCCACGTGTGCGCATTAAGTGCTGGCGTTTGGCCCTGCCCTGCTGGCCCAAGGTTTTCTGCACCAACATGGATGACATGGCACAGATGCCCCATGACAGCTCTCTGTCAAGTGGGCACATTCCTGGGCTACTGTAGCAGTTCAAGGGACTGGTAACATGATCCTGAACCTTTCTCTCCAGGTACCAGGTTAAAACTCTGCCCAGGGTGGTAGTAACTGAAAGCTATTGCCAATGTGATCAGGTGGCAAAGCAGTGAAGGGGGGGGGGGGAAGGCAGGCAGGGACAGGGTGGAGAGCAAATGCCTCCATTCACAGCTGGGTAACCAACCCACGGCCTGAGCCACCTCAGTTTCCCTCTTGCAAAACAGAAGCAATCATGCCCCAAGCAAATTGAATCATCTCTCACAGTGATTCGCAGGATGGAAATATCTAGGAAATGTGGCTCTGACTAGAGTGCATGGCCAAATATCCACTGAGGTTCCACGAGAAAATGGAGAACTAGGGCACCCTCCCCCCACCCACCCACCCGCCTTCTCCCAGGGCTGGGATGGATGAGGCACAGGAGTGGAGGAGCAATGAAAGAAAACAGAAAGCTCCCAATTCCACTCAGCGCCTTACCTGCTCTGAGGCTTAGGCAGGAATTCGGGCACCAAAGTAACCCCGCTCCTGGGGGTTAAAAAAATCCAGATGTAGTTCTCGCTCCAGTCTGCTGATGCGGGGCGCAGACCTCAAGCGCAGAAGTGCAGCTGGGCCGACTAAGCCCGGAAAAGTGACCAAGAAGCTCCAAGGGGCTCGCACTCAGCAGGGACCAGAGACGGTCCTTGGGCGCGCCCGGGGGTTACAGCTGCCCTGGCCCCCTCCTCGGTCGCCCTACCCTGGGGAAGGACTGCGGCGGGCGCCGGGGCTGCAGGGGGAGGGCGAGCAAGCCCTAGCCTACCTGCCCGCGGCCAGGAGCGCGCCCTCGGTGTCCAGCCCCGCACGCTCACCGGAGGCAGTCGCGCGCGGAGAGTCCGTCGCCCCAGCTTTGTTCGCGGCCGGGGCACTACGCTTTCCCCGGCGCTCCCTGCCCCCCACCTGACCCGGGGCCGCCAGCTCGAGCCAAGCGCCGCGAGGTTCCCCGCCGAGCGCAGGGCCCCGCTCCCCGGAGCCTCCGCGCCGCCCCTCGGCCCTTCCCGCTGCCGGGAGCCGAGCGCAGGCGGACGCCCAGGGGGCCGCTAAGTCGGGGCGCTCCGGGAAGTTTCGGCCGCCGAAGCCAGGACGAGGACGCCTCTCGGGCGGCGACAGCCGGGGGCCAGGGTCCGGGGCCGGCGACGGAGGCCCGCCGGCTCCCTTTCCCACAGCTGGCAGCCGGGCGCTTACCTGCATGTCCCGCCGCCTGGCAGGCCCGCGGGCTCTGGCTGGCCGCTCCGTTCGGCCCGGGTCTTCCAGCGCCCGGCTGCGCTGGGTCGGCCGGGCGCGCCGGCGTGCGGTCTGGAGGGCTCTGCCCCGCCGGGGACGCCCGGAGCAGATCCTACCGGCTCCTCTCAGCGAGCGGGCCGCTCAGGCCCCCGCACCGGACTCTTCATCCGCCGCCCGGCGCGGGGCTGGCGGCGTGGACCCGCGCGCTCCGCTCCGGGGGGCCCGCCGGGGCGTCTGCTCTGCCCCTCAGACGCTGGAGCCAACTCCGCGGGGGCCGCGGAACCTCCCCTCCCCCGGCGGTCCCGGGTCTCGGAGTCCGCGCACCGGGCTGCCGCCGGGAGGGCTCCCTGCTCGGCGCCCGGGAACCCCCGAGCTCAGCGGTCGGGGGCGGTCGGGGAGCGGAGCCCGCGGCCGAGCCGGAGGGAGGCCCTGGGCCCGGGGCGCCTGGCTCGGGCCGCCGCCGTCGGTCGTCGCAGGGCTGCGCGCTCTCCTCCGGAGCGCGGGACCCGAAGAAGTTTCGGCCCCAAGTTGGCTGCGGGGCGGGTGGCGGCCGCGGCTCGGAGTGCAGAGGCCGGCGCTGGGCGAGTGGATCCCGGGGGCTCCGCCGCCTCCGCCCCGCCTCCCGCGCCTCCTCCCCGCCCCCCGGCAGCCGCGCCGGCCCCTGGCTCGCTCCTTCCCACCAGCGGAGCCCGCGACACCCCTCCCCAGGGCTCCTCCCAGGCGCGGGGACCGTGAACTCCGCACCTGCCTCCCGCCCCACGGGCGCACTCGCCTTGCCCCTCCGCCCCTCGGCAGAGCGGCCCCGGGCTTGGACGCGGGGGTGCCGGGGGGTGGGGGCCCGCCTCAGAGGCCAGCCGCCCTCCCCCTTCCCCCGGCCCAGCACAACCGCGGCCTCCTCCCGGAACTCGACCTGGTCCTCTGCGAGGACCTGAGGGACTCACTCTGTCCAGCAGCCCCCTCGGGGCACCCCGCGCTCCTGGCTGGCGCTGCGGAGCTGGAGGCGCTGAGAGCAGGGAAGGTTCCGGCCATAGCTCCTGAATTTACATCAGCCACTCGCACGCGTTCGTCCTCCTTTGAATACCCCCAGAGAAGATCTGTTATATCCGCTTTACAAACTCAAGTTATCCCCTCTTGATCTTGGACCGCCCCCCCCCTTCTCCTACAGCACCCAGCAGAAATCTCTGGGACTAGGAAATCTGGTGGAGGAGGGGGTACACCAAGTAAAATGTTTCCAAATGGGAAATGCATTCTCCGATGGTTTCTGCGACAGCTCTGGGGCTGAAATATTCGCCTGCCTTTTTATGAGGAAACTGAGGCACAGAACATTGGCACGACCAGTCCATAATCACTGAAGGGAGTTAGTAGCCTGAAAAGTCACTAGAGCCCAGTTTTTAGCCTGAACTCAGACCGAAGTTTAAATACTTTCATTGAGGTCCCCAAGTCCTATTGGTAGATTAGCTCATAGCACCTCTGGGTGAGCTGTCCAAGGAGTTAGCGAAGGCTTCCCAGGAGGCGGGAGCTCCAGCCCAGGCTGCTGGACCCTAGTAACAGGGCACCAACAAAGAGCAGCCAGCAAGGTTTGAGGCGTGCCCTCCAAATGCCTTTTCTTTTACATTCTGAGACCCAGTCTCTTCCCTGAGTGAGTAGGAGGTCACCCTGCTAAAGAAATTGCCTTTGAATGCAGTACAGTGAGGAAACAAAACAAAACAATAGTAATAATCGAAGGCTTTGCCTTTTCTTAATTAGTAACCAAACAAGGTAACAGCCTCCCCTTTCAGTGGGGGAAGGGGCCACAGGGAGCGTGAGGGAATGAGGGACCAGGAACCCACCACATTGGCCTGGCTGGCTATAAGGACCTATTGTCCTCTGGCTTTTACAATAAGGAAAGTAAGAGCTGTTTTAGCAAATACCTGACTAATTAGAGGGAAAGGCTTCCTTGGAATTGTGCTGCCTTGGGCCGGAGGTTCTCTACGACTTTTCTCACCTCACAGTGAATGGGGTTTATGAGACCAGGTCCAGCAACTTTAAATGAATAGCCTATAATTGCCATTGGGGGGGATAGTCCTGCATTCACTGAGGGGAGCTAGTTCAAGGCTTTATCTTTGGGGACAGATGGAACTGGGAGCAGAACTGGTCTAAAGCAGCCATAAAAGCTTTGAATCCACTTTGTCAAATTACAAATAGGCTCAGTTCCTCTCCTCCTCAGAAGAAAGCATCAGTTCCGGGGGTAGGGTCTTTGCAGGAGGTCAAGGGAAGGTCTCATCCAGGAGGCTCCTATCACTCTGGACTGCAACCTGGGGGGATTTGGAGGTCCCCTTCATGCATGCGTTTATTGAGCCCTTAACACACAAAGATGACTCAGACCAGTTCCCAGCCCAGGGAAGTTTCAATCTAAAGGAGTGGGGTGGAGTTAGGGGCCAAACTTCTCATTTGGGGGGTAGAATGAGCACAAGAAGGGACACCTTTGCTTGGTCCCCAGCTGATGACCCAGGAGAAGAGCAGGTGACAGATGACAGCACTCCCACCTGAATGCCGGTACCTACGTAGTCCCTTTCCTCCTACCGTAGTCTCTGTCCAGGATGAGTCAAAACTTGTGGCCCACAGAGGAAAGCTGCAATGGCCCCAGGAAAGGGGCTTGTGGCCCAGTAACTGGGAAAACATTCGAATGAGGAGCCAGCAGAGTCCTGGGCCAGATTCCCAAGGGAAGTGGTGAGCGCCCCATCGCTTGAGTCACTGAACTGCTGGGGAGTCTAGAGCCAGCCCTGGAGGCAAGCTGATGGGAATGCGGACAGATCTCACCCATGTTTTGTCTGTGATTGCTGGGTGGGGTCTCTCGCCTTCTCCCCCAAATAAAACATATCCTGACTTGGCATTTGTGGTTTAAACAAAGAAAGAAAAAACAAATATTTGGGCCTATGAAAACGTGTACTGATTCCTGCCCCCCCCCCTTCCTGGCCATGCCCTCACAGGCCACCAACCACCCCCAGAGGTCTCTTCCAAGCCAGATGGGCTAACAAAACCTCGTCGGAAAGAGTCAGAGAGGAGCCAGACTCCATCTCCTAAGCTCTCTGTGGCTTTCCCATGGGGGTACGTCTAGAGCTGACCTCTGGCCCTTGGACTGTGCATTCTTAGGGCAATTGCCCCCTTACCCGCCCCAGCCCCAGCAGGAAGGGCTTCAGGTAGCACTGCTGCTCTGGCTCCTTGGCGGTCCCTGTTGCTGGAAAGTTCTTCATTCTGCCCCAGTCTGTTCTCTGGCCCCTTTCAAAGGATTTATTTGGGATGCACCGAAAATTTCTTGGGGAACCAGCCTGATGAGCGTCTGCAGCCCCAAACAATCATAGAGGCAAAGCTAGTGACCTTATATCCTGACAGCTGGTTCATGGTGCTGTACCTCTGCTGTCTAAGCTACTCAGGGCTCCTTTTGTGCTTGTTATCTGGATGTTTTTTTAGGAACAAGGGCTTGAAAAAACTGGTGGATTCTTCTTTTTTTTTTTTTTTTTTTTAATGTCTTTTGGGGCACCTGAGTGGTTCAGTTGGTTGAGCTTTCGACTTCGGCTCAGGTCGTGATCTCACAGTTGGTGAGTTCGAGCCCCAGGTCACACTCGGTACTGATAGCATGGAGCCTGCTCAGGATTCTCTCTCTCTTCCTCTGTCTCTGCCTCTCCCTCATTCTCTCTCTCTGTCTGTCTCTCAAAAGTAAATAAATAAACTTTTGAAAAAACAACAACCCCTCCCCAAGAATCATGCTTTGTGTGGTATATGCTCAATAAATATTAATAATAGTCTTTTTACTGTTAAATAGACATGACTTGATTTTCCATTTAGATAGTCTAATGTTGCTCTTGGTTCTTGAACTCTTGGATTTTAATCCCCATTTTTTTCACCCAAGAGAAGACAGAGTCCTAAATTGTCCCTTGAATGAATTCTTGCTTTACAAATATCTAGAATGAAGGAGGTGAAGGTGTCACTAAAAATCAGCAAAACCCAGAGACCCCCACTGACTGGGACGGCAAGAATTTCAAGTCAGTACCACCTGTCAAGGTCCAATAAAGGGACAACCAGAAGGGCTAACGAATGTGGTCCTGATAATAAGCTGCTCCAGGGGCACCTGGGTGGCTCAGTTGGTTAAGCGTCCGACTTCAGCTGAGGTGATGATCTTATAGTTTGTGAGTTCTAGCCCAGCGTCAGGCTCTGTGCTGACAGTTCAGGGCTTGGAGTCTGCTTCAGATTCTGTGTCTCCCTCTCTTTCTGTCCCTCCCCCACTTACATTCTGTCTCTCTCTCTCTCTCTCTCTCTCAAAAATAAACATTAAAAACAATTTAAAAAATAAGCTGCTCCAATGCTTGACCAAAAATGAGGCACTAATTGGAATTGTTATCAGGAAATGATATTTTTCCTTGTGACAGTTTAACAGTGCCACGTCCCTCCTGTTTTCCCCTTCTCAGCTTTGACTGAAGTCCTCTTGTGTATTCTGTACTGAGGAACCCACTGAGGAAAGGGGGACAGAGCACCACCCTCAAGGAGCTTTACTCTAGTGGTGGGGCCGGGGTACAAGCGGACAGAAACAAAACAAAGGACCAATGCCCATGCCATATACCCCTAGGTGCTGAAGCCGTAGCAGCTTACGGCCATCGGGATTAAGGGTAGAGGCCTGGGCTGTCCCCCCCCCTTCCTTCCTTGAAGAGCTCTTTTACCCTGGACACTTCATCTCCTCTCTCTGGACCTCAGTGTCCTCACTGCTAAAGAGCATGGATCTCACTAACTAATCCCTAAGATTTCTTCCAGAACTAAATGAATCTATGGTTGAGTCAAAGGGGAAATGGAGAAAAATGGAAGTGTGGGTGGAAGATCATGAATTTGACTGCAACATTTTGTGTTGCAAAATGTGTGTCAGTAGGGCCATCAAGTGTTGACAGCAAGAAATAGAGAACGGGAAGGAGGGTTAAAGGTCAGGGTGGTGGGAGATGGGGTCTGAGTGAAGGGAGCTGGGAAATAGGAGAGCGGGTGTGAGGGTCAAGGCTGGAGGAGCTGGCAGAGCACTTGCTCAGTAGGTGTGGATAATCCTTGCAAGTTTAGCTAAGGAGGGTGGGGGAGGGACCAGACCGTGTGGCGGGGGCAGGGGCAGGTGGTGCATGGGGTCAAGTGATGTGGTTTTCACGGTAAGGGAGCCCTGGACACGCTTGAAAGCAGAGAGAAGAAAAGCGGGGAGGGTGGGATATCCCTGCCGTTAGAAAGGGAGGGGGCAGGGCTGGAGCAAGATCCAGTGGGAGGAGGGAGGCCAGGAGCTCAGCTGGGGGGGGGGGTAGCATTCCAGAGCCTGAGGGGCCCCTTCTTCCTTCTTCTCCAGAGACAGGACGCCAGGAAAGGCAGATACCCTGAGAATGAGGGGGGAGGAAAGGAGGCTGCGTTTGCAGTGAGGAGCACTGAAGTGGCCCCAAGCAGGAGACACACCTATGCCAGTGTCAAGGTCACTAGCTCTGAAGTAGCTCCTTGGGAGGCTTCCTAGGACACTGATGGGTTGAATTGCTGGTTTATCAGAATTTCTCAGGAAAGAATGTATGTTAAAACCAGATTCCAGGCGGCACCTCCAGCCTTCTACGTATATGTGGTTGCAGTCTGTAACTGTTAAGGCCCCACAGATGATTTCTGATCCTCAGCCCAGTGTGAGACTCAGTCACAGGGTCCCAAAGGTCCGGCACCCAGCCTACAAGGTGGAGAGGCACTTGCTGGAATGTGTAAAACCCTGGGGAAGGCTGTGGCCACCCCCAAGCCTCAGGAAATTACTAGTTAAGTCCTCTCAGGCTACACTGCAGTGGTGGTAGAAAGAAAGGGGGTGGGGTAGAGCTCAAATCTACCTGGTTTTCCACCAGCCTGGTTTCTTCCTGCATTGGCCTTGGCCAGGTCTAGCTGGGGTGCGCTCTGCCCAAATGACACTGGATTCCAGGTTCCGCCATCATCACCGTGTTTGAGTTAACTTTTGCTAAATGGTACTAATAAGGATGATAAAGGAAATCCACAGGTAATCCAAACATCTCAAGGTAAGTAACAGTTTGTCTCCTGACCTGTAATTATCATCAAAAGCATTTATAAACTCCTGAATTCCGCTCCATGGGGCTGGGACGCTTTGCTAGGCAGTTTCCTATCTGAAGTGTTTGTTGGGCTTGAGGAAAGTGGTTGTGCCCCAAGAAGCAAACAGTGACAAGTGAAAACATATCATTGTGATGGACAGTTGTTAAGGTTAAACTTAACATATGTAGTTTAACACTCTTCCTTGTTATCTGGTTTTCACTATGCATTTATGCAGCCGCCTGGGTCCTAACGCAGAACTAGCTTGGGCATCCTGCATTAATTCTTGAGGTTCTTAAATATTTTGGCTAATAGGATCACCTACATCTGACTTTGGCTCAGGTCACGATCTTGCCGTTCATGAGTTTGAGCCCCGTCGAATCCCGTGCTGATAACTCAGAGCCTGGAGCCTGCTTGGGATTCTGGGTCTCCATCTCTCTCTGCCTCTCCCCTGCTCACACTCTGTCTCTCTCAAAAATAAATAAACATTTAAAAAATTAAATTTTTTGATAAAAAAAATGACTCCTAAAAAATAGCAACCAGCTCCATTGTGAATTAGATTTGAACATTTCTCCAGTCCTGAAAGTCCTTGAGACTTCATGTGTCTCCATAAAGACACTGAAATCCAGGGGCACCTGGTTGGCTCAGTAGGTGGAACATGTGACTCTTGATCTCTGGGTTGTGAGTTTGAGTCCCACACTGGGTGTAGAGATTAGTTAAAAATAAAGTCTTTAGGGAAAAACAAAAAAGACACCAAGGTTGAGAAAGATGGATCAAAGGAGACAGAGTGCGAATTTCCTTTCCTGCCAAGTTTCAAATATGGGCCTTGAACACCTTGAGATCTAAAAGGAGAAGGGACAGGGGTGCCTGGGTGGCTCAGTCGGTTGAGCGGCCGATTTAGGCTCAGGTCATGATCTCACGGTCCGTGAGTTTGAGCCCCGCGTCGGGCTCTGTGCTGACAGCTCAGAGCCTGGAGCCTGTTTCGGATTCTGTGTCTCCCTCTCTCTGACCCTCCCCCGTTCATGCTCTGTCTCTCTCTGTCTCAAAGATAAATAAACGTTAAAAAAAATTTTTTTTTTAAAGGAGAAGGGACAGATAAATGCCAGTGGTTTTTACAGGTTTAGTAATGTGCGGGAGGTGCTGACTTGTTTTTCCCAAGCCTGAGTAGGAAGGAGGGAAACAGATAAGGAGAGAACAGGGCAAGAGGCAACTGGCCCAGGGAGGGGAAGAGCTGGTAGTGACCTCACCCTCATGCAGAGTGCTGAGGTCCTCCTTCATGCCTGGCCTCCTACCTCCCCCTTTAATTTCCTTTTTGCCTTCTTGTAGCCTGATAACCATACCTGTATCCCCACCTGCCTATCTCATTCTTGGGCTGCCGTCTGTGGTGTGCTTTAACAGGAAATTCTGGAAAGAGAAGATCCACCAGATCCACAGCAGATGATTCTCCAGTGGTGGAATTTTAGGCACTGAGACCTCTGAGTGCAGGAGATATTTCAGGGCCCCAGGGATAGGTAGGGGGACCTACGGGAGCCTCCCAGTGCCTCTGGGTCTTACCACCCAGGCAGCTACTTGCCTCTGTTGGCTCCCCACTGCCCCAACCACTGGCAGGCAGCCAGGAGCTGCTCGCTTGGCTTCCTTAATTTAAATGTCCTTTTGGGGGGCACCTGGGTGGCTCAGTGGGTTAAACGTCCGATTTCAGCTCAGGTCATGATCTAACCGCTCATGAGTTCGAGCTCCGCATCGGGTTCTGTGCTGACAGCTCAGAGCCTGGAGCCTGTTTCCAATTCTGTGTCTCCTGCTCTCTCTGCCCTTCTCCTGCTCACACTCTGTCTCTTTCTCTAAAACATAAATAAACCTTAAAAAAAATTTTTTTAAATGTCCGTCTGGCTTTGCAGTAAGTTCAGGGTCTCCAGAAGCTAACAGTGAAGGCCCAGGTAATTGAAAGCTAAGCCAGGCAACCCAGTCCTCAAGATTTTCCCTCCCTGGGAGGGATTTTGACTGTGTGTTTCAAAGATGCCTTCATTCTGCCAAATAAAGTATCCGAACAAATCTGGTCATAATCGGTATTTTAAAACCTTCTCCCTTTGCACTTAGAGAATTCTCGGCTTGGCCCTGCTTGCAATGATGGCTGATGACAGTGACCCAGGCAGACAGAGGCCACTCATTTGCTCCAAATACCAAGCACATAAATATTTACTGCGGTCCAAGCCAGATCCGTGTGCCTTTTATGTGGTGGGAAAGATGAATGAACCAGGTAGACTGGCAGTTGGGCCGGGAAAGGAAGAGGAAGGGGAGTTTCTTCTCTGGGGAGCAGCCATCTGAGAGCTGGCAGAAGTAGGAGAGGGAGGTGTGCAGCCAGGGCTACTTGGGCATGGGGTGTCCTGAGAGGGTGCACAAGAGGGGAGCCTGCAGACACTGTAAGGACTGAGCCTCGCCTGAGAGGGCTTTGGGTCACTCTTAACAGCAGATGCCAGGGCTGGAGGGGCCCCTGCGGCATTCTCTCCACTGTTCGAAACACTGTGATCTCAGCCTTGTCAAAGGGCCAAAGACAGGAGGAAGGAAGGGAGTCAAGGGAGAGTATTGACCACAGGCCCTTGCTTCCTGCCCCAGGCCAGCAGTGCCACCTGCTGAGGACTGGGTTTCAGAGTCCATGCTGCTAAGAAGGCGGTCCTGATGTAGGTCGTGCCAGAGATGGTGTGTCTTCCCCTACACGAGTAACACTAACACCGCACTCACACCCCAGCCCCCAGGGTGAGATTCACAGAACCCACTGCAACTTTATTTCCAATCTCATTGGGGTCAGGGAGGGGCTGGCTGGGAGCAGTAAAGGATGTTCTGAGCAGCTGACCTCACAGGTAGAAACTCGGATCCCGGAGCCCCAGGATGAGATACCGGGCAGCCCCAGGGTGCCATCCTTTCTGTCCACTAACTCCTCCCCACACAGGATGCTACAACAAGGGGAACCACTTAACCCGGGGCTGTTTCTGGGACTTCCCACTTGACCTCTGCTCTGCTCCAAAGGCTGGCCGAGAGAGACAGAAGCAAAGCCGTGGAAGGAACTCCATTCGGCCTCTGTTTCTAACTAAAGGAGATGTCCATCTTCTCCTGAACCAAGCCCGGAAGCCTCCTCCTCTCTGGTTTCCCTTCAGGGGCCCAGGCATGGTGGTCGGGGTGGAGCTGAGGTCTTCTGTGGGTGGGGGAGGGAACACCTTCTCCAGCAGAACCCAGCATTAGAAGCACAGTCTTGGTAGCATGGATTCAGGAGTTCAGTCGTCAGGAAAAGTTTTGGGATTAGGATAGTTTCCATGGCTGCTGATGAGGGGGGCACTGTCAACTGTGCTGTACCGTATAGATAGTTGTTCATTTTTATAAATATTCTATTGGCCTTTGGTGTGAGAAAGTATGCCTTAGTCCAGGACTCACTTCTGCAGGAGAATTATAATAATAGCAGCACAACAATAATAACGACCTGTTCTAATTAAGCACTTGCAGTAGGCTAAGGGATTTAATCCTCACAACAACGCTATGAGGTTGGCGCTTTTATTATCCCATTTTAAAGATGAGAAAACTGAGGTAAAGTTACCTACACGCAACTCCGTGGCTAGCATAGATCCAGGTCAGCTGCACACTGGCTGTAAAAGAGCCTGTCTGGAGAGAACCCTTGCAGCTGGTTGGGTCAAACTCCCTGCCCCAGACCACCACAGACCAGAAGTTAGTCTCCTTTCCTACCTCTTACAGTCATTCAGGGACAGGAAATCTACTCTGGCCCTAATTCTATAAATCATGGGAGAGGAAGAGGGGGGCCAGGGAACTTGAGAAAAATGCCGAAGATAAAGTGCTTTTTATATATATAATCTGTTCAAGTTCACAATGAGGCGGGAAACCAATTTTCCCCAAACTAAGAATTGAGGAAAGGGCAGTTCTTTGATTTTTACCTCAATCTCTCACCCCTGGGGGCTCAGACGTGTTCCTTTTAATAAAGCAATTTCGAGGGTGTGTTTGGAACTCCAGGGAACAAAAGCCCCGAAGTCTGCCGAAGATGTGAATGGGTCAGACCCATGAGAATTGGCCTCTGAGAGCGTGGGAGGGCAGCCATTTCCTTCACTGTAGTCTTACTGTGTCCTTTCTCACCTCCACCAAGCTGCAAAGGAAGACCCCACCAAATCCCAGGGTGGGGAGCTCCCCCTAGTGGCCCAATGGACCCACTTGCTGATGGCCCCTGGGGTCTTGAAAGGAGAAGGAAGCAAATGTTTGAACAAGTCCGGAGTCAGGCCTAAGAAAGAATGGGCCACTTGTAGGTATTATGCCCAAAAGAATTGAAAGCAGGGACTTGAAGGCATATGTGTATACCAAGGCTCATAGCAGCAGTATTCACAAGAGCCAAAAGGTGGAAACGATTTAAATGTCCATTGACTGATGAATGAGTAAAAAGGAACATTATTCGGTCTTAAAAAGGAATGAAATTCTGATACGGGCTACAATGTGGATGACCCTTGAAGATGTTATGCCAAGTGAAAGAAGCCAGACACGAAAGGACAGATATTGTACAATTCCACTTACAGAAAGTACCTACTTAAACTCTTAAAAACAGAAAGTAGACTTGTGGCTGCCAGAGGCTTGAGGGAAAAGAGAGTGGGTTTTTAGTTATTTGATGGGCACAGAATTTGAGTTGGGGATGACGAAAAAGTCTGGAGATGGATGGTTGCATAACCATGTGAATATACTTAATGGCACTGAATTGTACACTTAAGAATGGTTAAAATGGTAGGGGCTCAGTCAGTTAAGTGTCCGACTCTTGATTTCAGCTCAAGTCATGATCTCACAGTTCCTGAGTTCGAGCCTCACATCAGGATCTGTGCTGACAGCATGGAGCCTGCTTGGAATTCTCTGTCTCCCTCTCTCCCTCCCCCCCCCCCCCCGCCCCGCCCCTACTTCTGCTCATTTTCTCTCTCTTTCTCTCAAAAATAAATAAACATTGAAATAAAATAAAATAACTAAAAAGTGGCTAAAATGGGGCACCTGGATGGCTTGGTCGGTTAAGTGTCTGACTTCAGCTCAGGTCATGATCTCATGGTCCGTGATTTCGAGCCCCACGTCGGGCTCTGTGCTGACAGATCAGAGCCTGGAGCCTGTTTCAGATTCTGTGTCTCCTTCTCTTTCTGTCCCTCCCCTGTTCATGCTCTGTTTCTCTCTGTCTCAAAAATAAACGTTAGAAAAAATTTTTTTTAAAGTGGCTAAAATGGTAAATTTTATGTTGTGTATGTTTTACCATAATAAGAAAAACAAACAATAAAAAAAGAGAAAGAATGGGTTCACTCATTTTCGTGGAAAAAAACACACCTTTTTACAGCTTCCTGAAAAAATTTTCAAATCACCCCATTTATGTGGAAATTTCCTGTGCCTGGTCTCAGCCTAATATGAAATCTAAGATGAATATTGTCTTAAAATCCACTCAGTTTCAAAGAATAAAGTGGGAGAAATTACTCTACTCGATGTGAAAACTTACTATATAGTTACAGTAACTGAGACAGTGTGGTCTTAGTGGAAGGACAGAGAACCCAGAAACAGATCCCCACAAGTGTGCCCAACTGACTTTTGGTGAAGATATAAAAACAATTCACCTTTTCAACAAACGGTCAGTGCTGGAGCTACTGGACATCCACAGATTAAAAATGTGAACTTCGATCTACATCTCACACTTTATACAAAATTAATGTGTGTGTGATTAACTACTAGGGAAATGCAAACTAAAGCCACTATGCGCTATCACTACACACGTATTAATGACTAGCTAAAGTACAAATAAGTGACAATGGCAAATTCTGGCAGAGTATGGAGGAACTGGATTTCTCATACATTGTCAGGGAACATATGAAATTGTACAGCCACTCTGGAAAGTGGTTTGGAAATTTCTTAAAAACCTCAACATACACCGACCACACAATGCACAATTGCACACCTGGCCATTTATCCCAGAGAAATGAAAACTCATGCTCACACAGAAACCTGTATGTGAGAGTTCATAGCAGCTCTATTTGTAATAGCCAAAAATTGGAAACAGCCCAGATACCCTTCAGTAGGTGACTGTTTACACAAACTGTGGCATATCCACACCATAGAATACTATTCAGCAATAAAAAGGAACCAACTATTGGAACATGCAATGATTTGGATGGATCTCAGAGGCATTATGCTGAGAAAAGCCAAACTCAAAAGGTTGCTCCATGATTCCATTTATATAAAAGTCTCAAATGGATAACATAAAAATGAGAATGGATTAGTGGTGTCAGGGGTTAAGGATGAGGTGGGAGGGAGGAGGATATGTGTGGCTATTTAGGATAGCATAAGGGGGTGGCAATGAAGCAATTCTCTATCTTGACTGATGAGAATCTACACGTGATAACATTGCTTGGAAACACACATGCATGCAATGAGCATACTGTTGAAATCTGAGTAGGGTCTGGAGATTACACCATCTCAGTTTCCTGGTTTTACTACTGTACTATACTTATGTAAGATGTGGCCATTGGCAGAAACTAGGTGAAGGGTACAGGGGACATCTCTGTACTATTTTTGTAACTTCCTGTGAATCTATAATCATTAAAAAAAAAAAAAAGACTGGAAAAAAATGCACTTAGCTCTTCAAGAGACAAAGAAGAAAAGGGCCAAGTAAGTGTGATGGAACATTTACCCTTTGCCCAGACCTGAGCCAGGCACTCTCCAAGGATCAGCATTTGACCTCCTCATGGCCCTGCAAAGTGTGTATTATCCCATTTTATAGACAGAGAGACCAAGGCCGAAAGTGGCAGAATTGTGTTGCAAACCAAGTCTGTCTGACCTTAAAGCCTGTCCTCTTTTAGGGAGCTGAAATGCATATGAGCTTCCAAGGTTGAGTGTGAGAGGAGGAATAAGTGATCATCTTTGCTTTGCCTGCCAAAGCACTCAGAAATGAGCCCTGTGCACATATTGCAATTATTGTGAATTGAATGGCTCACTCCTCAGGCTATCCTGTTTGATGGCATCCATGTAAGCTAATCAGAACAAATCCTTGCCTTCTGAAAGCTCATGAATTTTCTTCAACACCACTTTTGCATGTTACTCTCCTGCCCATAAGTCTAGGTGGCCACTGAGAATGAGGGCTGAATCTTTGACTTGGTGCTTGGGCACTTGAGGCCCTGACCGACTGTCTCCTTAAGAAATGTCCAGGGGGCGCCTGGGTGGCTCTGCCGGTTGAGCTTCCAACTCTTAATTTTGGCTCAGGTCATGATCTCACGGGGTTCGTGGGATCAAGCCCTGAGTTGGGTTCTGCGCTGACAGCACAGAGCCTCCTTGGGATTCTCTTTCTCTCTCTCTCTCTCTCTCTCTCTCTCTGCCCCTCTCCCACTCACATGTGTGTGTACATACGCACACACACACTCTCTCTCAAAATAAATAGAAAAATTTAAAAAAAAGAAAAAGTAATGTCCAGTGGTCCCTCCCGCTGCTGTCCATGTGGACTGTCTTCTCCAGCTGAAATATTTATGCCTCCAGACTGACTTACACACATCATTGTTTCCAGAGATCCTTTCACTGTCCTTAGCCTATCTAGATTCTATCCATCTTCACAGTCCTCACTGTCTGCGAAGCCCACTCTGCTACCCCAACACTCAAGAGCTTTTGTCTCTACCTAGCACATGGGAGGCACTCAGGTGCATTGAAACAGTGAATTATGATCTTATCACATATGGCCTTGTGTTGACACTGAATGTCTATTTATATGTCTGTTTTACCTTTCTAAAACAGGATGGTGAGTTTCTTAGCTAATTAGCCCACTTTGTATTCTCAACAGCCCTTAACCCAATTGGTTAACTGATTTTAAAACAGCCACTAAGGGTGCCAGGGTGGCTGTCAGTTAAGTGTCCAACTCTTGATTTCAGCTCAGGTCAGGATCTCACAGATTCCTGAGTTGGAGCCCCACATCAGGCTCCACCAGGCTGTGTGCTGACAGCACGGAGTCTGCTTGGGATTCTCTCTCTCTCTCTCCCAAAATAAATAAATAAACATTTAAAAAAATAAATAAAACAGCCACTAACAATGAGAGCTTATTCTCACACCCACGACTGGATATCCATCTTTACCCCTGGTCACCTATTTGGATGAAACTGTCTCAGACACAGTCACCACAGAGTGTAGTGGTGGCCTGAGATACAGCCGCCAGTGATGTTCTAATTCTTTCTTCTTCTCTTCTTTCATGGAGAATTCTGAGTTGCAAAGGTCCCAGATGTGCAATATCTTCACCATAACCCACCCCCCCACCCCTCTCCTCATGATTATTTCCTTCAGCAATTATAACCTTCCTTGGGGGGTTGACTTGGCTCCTTCAGTTTCAAGACATGAGTCTGGAATGAACTCAGACACCAGCACTTAGCCGCGGTCATCCATCTCTCGGGATGAGCACATTAGGAGGGGGCCATAGAACGTGTAACTGAAGAAGAATTAGTGGCTGGGGAAAGGGCTGGGCTGTTACTGAGTGAGCCTGATCTCATCGCCTTTCATAACATAAGTCAAGGCTGAGGCTCTGAGGGAGACAGGCCAGCAGGAAGAGGGTGTTTGTGAAACTCAGATGCCTGGAGTAGCAGCTTGTGTCAAAGGCAGTGAGTAGGAAAGGCTGCCTCTCCTTTCTGTCTCCATGTTCTTCTTGGAAGGTTCTTGAGCCAGTAAGCTGTAGTGGACATCTGCTCAGGGATGCCATTAAGACAGAAGTTCTGGGTGTTCCTGAGCCTTGATGCTCTGGGGCCAGACTGGGGTTCTGCCATCAACATCGCTTCCCAGAGAAACACATGTAAGATGCTTTCAGGAAGGATTCAGCACATGTGTTGACACTGAGGTCTCTAGTGCCCCTCCTGTTCTCTGATCAAGCAGAAGAAGCAGACCCAACATCACAACTTAGAGACTAAAGTGGCTTTGTAGGGTGAGGGAGGTGGAGTGGTGGCTGAATCTGCATCTCTACTTTCATTGGTTGGGTCAGATCCAGGGTGTCAGAAGGAAAAGGTGAATTCCCTGGAAAGGTATTCCCAGAAGGTACATTTCCCTCCTCTCCACCATGATGCAGACACACACAGCTCTTAACTGATAACATGCCATTCCAATATGGCGGCATAGTAGCATGACCTGTGTGTAAGCCCAGTAACTTCCCGGGAATCCTAGCAAACATCTGGAATTTCAACAAGAGGAAAATGGCGGTCTCCACAGATTTTTCTCTAGACTAAGTGTTGGCCAACTATATCTCAGGGGTGAAATCCAGACTACTACCTATTTTTGCATGGCCTACAAGCTAAAAATGGCTTTTACATTTTTAAATGGTTGGAAAAAATTTTTTTGAAGACTGATATTTCATGACATGTGAAAATTATATGATATTCATGTTTCAGTGTCTACAAATAAACCTTTATTGGAACACATGCAATTATTTACACATTGCTTATGGCTGCTGTAGTGCTGCAGCAGCTTGGCTAAGCAGTTGTATTAGAGACTATATGAACCTGAGAGCAAGCATGGCTACCAAATTTACTGTACAAAGTGAAAATGTGTGGCCACTTGTTAAAAAATTATTAAGAATTCCACGATGGCAACAATAGAGCATTAAACCCAGTGTGATGGCCCCTCTAAAGGTAGGGTCCTGTGTGACTGCCCATGAAGCCAACACTGACTAAAATATTTACTTTCTGGCTGCTTTCAGAAAAAGTTGGCTACCTTCTGCTCTAAGGATTCAAACACCAACCTAAAAAAAAAAAAAAAAAAAAAAAAAAAAAAAAAAAAAGATTAGGTCCCCTGGGTGGCTCAGTCGGTTAAGCTTCCAACTTCAGCTCAGGTCATGATCTCATGGTTTGTGAGCTCAAGCCCCGCACTGGGCTCTGGGCTGATGGCTTGGAGCTTGGAGCCTGTTTCAGATTCTGTGTCTCCCTCTCTCTCTCTCTTCCCTTCTTCCGCTCATGCTCTCTCTCTCTCTCTCAAAAATAAACATTAAAAAAAAGATTAATGTTATTCTCCAGCAAAACATTTAGAGAAAATTACTAAATTATTTCTGGACACTTTGAAAATAAATTATTACATATTAGGACTCAATTTAGAGTCACTAAAAATCATTCCAAATTACACTCATTTTCTTTTATTTTTTTTAATGTTTACTTATTTTTGAGAAAGAGAGAGAGAGAGACAGAGTGTGAGTGGAGGAGGGGCAGAGAGAGAAGGAGACACAAAATCTGAAGCAGGTTTCAGGATCCAAGCTGTCAGCACAGAGCCTGATGTGGGGCTTGAACTCATGAACTGTAAGATCAAGACCTGAGCGGAAATCAAGAGTTGGAGGCCTAACTGACTGAGCCACCCAGGTGCCCCAAAAGCATAAATATTTTTTAGTCTTCTTATTTCTCAGATACCACAATAATTCATTTGAAAGACTATTCCAAATACCTTTATAAGGTTGGAAAGTTAATTCTGAAAGTTATTTCAAAGTTACTTGGGCTTTTTTTCCTCAAGCCATTTCAGGGGCTCTCTGTGAAGCTGAATATATATTAACATTTTTTTCAGATACAGAAATTGAATTTGGTGCAAACCTAGGTAGCAGATATAGTTTATGGTTCCAAAATGGAGAAGGGGTGAATCCCCATCTAATCCCCAAAGGTTCGTATCTACTGACAATTTTAGAATCTAAGTGAACATTATAGTTTGGAAGCTGCACACAGTGTTTTGCTGTTTCCACTAGATATCATCAGCTTATTAAATAAATGTGAGCTGCAGTTTCCATAAGAGGCCCTGATGGGGTATCCATTTCTAGGTGCAGTAAATAATATTGATCTTTGCTATTTCTCGTAGAACAGATTTATTCTTGTTGAGGTAGAAAGAAAGGGCTGGGGGATGGTATCCAGGCTCAGGCTGTGTCTCGCCTCTAGCAGACTGGCTCTTGGGTTAACCTCAGGGCAGATGTGCTCTTCATTGCCTGTGGACAGGGAGGTTCCCTGAGCAGGGGGGCACGTTGTCGGGCTACGGCAGGAGGGAGAACTGGCTGTAGTGGGGGAACTCTAGCCAGTGTCTAGTTTAGCTGGAGCTGGGTCACCCCAGCTCAGAAGTCTCATGTGCCATGCTGGAGGGAGCCCAAGGCTAAAGAGCAGGGGCCTGGGTGTTGCCGAAAGTGGGATCTTGACCACATTGCTTATTATTTCTAGACCCTCTTATGTTTATCTTTATTTAGTTTTTCAAGTTTATTTATTATTTTTTGAAAGAGAGAGAGAGAGTTGGGGAGGGGCAGAGAGAGGAGATAGAGAATCCCATGCAGACTCCACACTGTCAGCAAAGTCCGATGTGGGGCCCGAACCCATGAAACTATGAGATCATGACCTGGGCTGAAACCCAAGAGTCAGACGCTTAACCAACTGAGCCACCCAGGCTCCCCTCTTCTGTTTAAAATGAAGAGAGTGGACAGGACTATTTCTAAGATCCTTTCCAGCTCTCGTTATCTATGAACCTCTAAGGAAGCGTTTTCTAACATACATATCTGTTCAAAAATAGAACCGGCTGCTTTAGAGAGTAAGAGGGGAAGTTAGGGCAACCCCCACTGTTCTCTGACGATGCCCTTAATCGAAAGCAGCCTTTCTTTAATAGAAAGTGAATTCCTCAGGAGCATTCTGCTCTAAACCAAACAAATCTAATAAAAGGTAGTTGTTTCAACCTCCTAGTGCCCTATTCCCCATTTAGAAAATGGAAGAAGCCCTCAGGTGTAGTTTTAGAGCAGACAAGAGGGAGCAAGAGTGGCCAGATGGGCATCAGGGATGGAAGCCCCTGGGCAGCTTGGGGAAATGGCTGGGGCTGGCATGGTGCTGCCTGAGCCATTCACTATTCCAGAGACACTTGCTTTAAAGGGGCCAACGCTGAGCAAAGGAGGTGGGAGGCCCGATGAGCAGTGACCAGACCAGTGGAGAGGCCTTGGTGCCAGGCTGATGAGTTCAGGCTTTATCCTTGGCTAAAAGGAGCCTTTGAAAGATTCTAGTCGAGGGAGTGACAAGGACCAAGTCGCTTGGACCAAGTGTCCAAGACTGTAAGAATCGGGTATGGGAGCAGCTTTTAAAATAAAAAACATGATTGTGGTAAAAAATACATGACATAGAATTTATAATTTTAACCATTCGTAGATATACAGTCCAGTGGCACTAAGTATCACAATGCTGTATAACCATGGAGCACAGTCTACACCTAAAACTTTTCCATCATTCCCCAGAAAAACACTAAATTAACTCTATTCTATTTTCTGTTTGTATTTATTATTGTTATTTAAGATTTTATTTTATTTTTTAAAGTTTATTTATTTATTTTGAGGAGGGGTTGCAGAGAGAGAGGGAGAGAGAGAGAGAATCCCAAACACTGTCAGCTCAGAGCCCGAGGGAGGGCTTGAACTCACAAACCATGAAAGCATGACTTAAGCAGAAATCAAGGGTCAGACGCTTAACTGACTGAGCCACCCAGGCACCCCTAAGATTTTAATTTTAAGTAATCTCTACACCAACGTGGGGCTCAAACCCACAACCCCGAGACAAGAGTCACCGGCTCAGGGAACCTGGGTGGCTCAGTCAGCTGAGTGCCCGACTCTTGATTTTGGCTCAGATCATGATCCCAGCATCATGGGATCGAGCTGAGCATGGAGCCTGCTTAAGATTCTCTCTCCCTCCCTCTGTCTCTCTCCCTCTGCCCCTCTCCCACCCTAAAAAAAAAGAGTCACATGCTCCACTGACTGATCTAGCCAGGTGCCCCCGGATTTATAATTTTTAATTAAATTTTATTATGATAACATTTAGATAACATAAAAATGACCATTTTAACCCTGTTTAAGCAGCTCAGTGGCATTAAGCACATTCACATTGTGGCCCCACAATGGCCACTATCATCTCCAGAACACTGTTCATCTTCCCAGATTGTAACTCTGTGCCCACGAACCACCAACTCTCTTTCTGCCCTTCCTCCAGCCCCTGGTAACCTCTAATCTACTTTCTGTCTCTGTGAATTTGCCTGCTCTAGGTCCCCCATAGAAGAGGAATCACACAACATTTGTCCTTTTGTGTCCATCCTAATCACTTAGCATAATGTCTTCAAGGTTCAGCCACATTGTAGCATGTGTCAGAATTGTCTGCCTTTTTAAGGCTGAATAATATTCCACTGAGGGATATTTTGCTTGATGCATTCATCCATTGCTGGCCACTGGGGTTGCTTCCACCTTTTGGCTGTTGTGAATGATGCTGCACAAGTGTACAAATATCTCTTTGAGACCCTGCCTTCAATTCTTTGGGGGATAAATACACAGAAGTGGGATTGGTGGATCATATGGTAATTGTATGTTGAATTTTTTTTTTTAAGTAGACTCCATGCCCAGCGTGGGGTCCAACATGGGGCTTGAACTCTGTTACCTGGGCTGAGATCAAGAGTTGGACGCTTAACCGACTGAGCCACCTAGGTGTTTAATTTTTTGAAGAACCACCATACCGTTTGGGGGAATCTTTGAAAGAGCCCCATGAGCTGCATCCTGAGAAGATGAGGAAGATCCATGGAAGGTGGAAAGGAAGGAGCCTGGGCTGAGGGCCAGGCAGGCATAGACCGCTATCCATCTGGTCATGGCCAGGATGCGAGATTCCACATAAGCAGCATCCCCCTCTGTGCCCCTGTTTCCTTTCCATTCGTTTATGGAACACATTTTTATTGAACACCTAGAATGCTCCAGCCACTCTTCTAAGCACGAGGATGCACTGATGATAAAACAGATGTGGGCTGTGTTCTCGTTCAGCATCTGTATAAAACGTGGACAGTGATCTCAGGAACATATGAAGGGGTTCGCTCAGTGTCTGACTCATCATAAGCACTTAATAAAGGCTTCTTTCCTTCCCTTTAACTCAGCAGCTGGATGATCAAGGATGCTGTATGTTCTCATATAAATAACCTCTTGTTGAGGTATTCGTATAAATAACTCTCTTCTAGTTCTCATTTTTAAAATTCACAGAGGGTCACTGTGAACAACAACAACAACCCCAAGGGGTGCTTTGTGTGAAATGAGAGCTGTGTGCGGTGAAGGGGAGGAAGAGGCAGGCACTGGTGGCCTCACCAGTTTGGGTCAGCTTGCCGCCTCTGGGCTGGGAGGCGTTAGGAGGCGCAGAGGGGAGCTGGCGGGGCCCAGGTTTGCCCTGGTAACTAAAGTTACCCACAGTCAACAGTGGCTGACGCAAACCTGGAAACAGACAGACACATATCAGCAAACCTCAAAAGGCATCCCAAGAAAAGCTGGTGAGAGGCACGGAACGTAAATGATGGAGTTTCTCCACCAACCTGGCCCAGCTGCCAACAGCTGGGATTCTGTGTCCTGGAGACTCAGGACACATTCCTTCCCAGACTTGCTGGGAACACATCAGACCTTGAAACCATCCCTAGTCCACACCTGAATATAGTGACCTCCAGCTTGCAGACCAGCGTAATTCCCAGCCCCTGTGTTTTCCTAATCTGGTTGCTACATATGGAGGAAGAGAAGAAAACAATTGTGTGTGTGTGTCTGTGTGTGTGTGGTGGGATCTTTTTAGGCAAAGGGAGGAAATGGAAGAGAAAGAAAATAAGGGCAGCTGCTGGGGAAGGCTGGGCAGGTTTGGGTTGGAGAAGCTGTCTCCATGGGGCAGATTAGTGGCAGGTGTGGGTGAGGAGGGCTTAGGTAGAGCAGCCCAGCCTTCCTTCGGTCACGGGCTATCTCCCAGCTGTCAAGAGGAAGTGTGACCCATCACTACAGCCTGTGTGAGCCACCTCTGGGCCCTCATTTCATATGCAGGGCTTGAGGCACACACCTCTCTTTTCTTCCTCTCTCTCTCAGGAGGGAGAATGCAAAGAAACTCCGGGAGGAAGTAATTACATTTAATAGAAGCCCTGCTTTGCAGACACAGATATCCAGGCAAGAATATTTAATCGCTATTTACAGAGGCACCCACAAACACACATATATGGGAAATTGTGCCGAGGGGATTAGATGGAGTCCAGCCGGACCCACCCCCACGTTTCAGATCTTTGAAGGTTGCAGAGATTCTGGGCAAAGGCCCTCGGTGCTCCCAGGAGATTACATGAAGGAGACTTAGAAGAATGCTGTGGCTAGTCCCCAGCTATGATTTTTTTTAAGAATACATTTTATTTTATTATTATAGTAATCTCTACACCCAACGTGTGGCTCAAACTCATGACCCCAAGATCAAGAGTCTCTGTTCTATTAACTGAGCCAGCCAGGTGCCCCTGTGCTGAAGATTTTAACACGTTATAATAAAACCAATATTTTTATTAAGATAGGAAAGATGGCTGAATTCTAGCTGACCAGAAGAAGACCAGTGTGGTCCTGTGTCTACTGACCACAGCTCCTGCCTTCCTGCCCCCACCAGTGTTGCCTGTGGGTCCTCACCAGCCCCCTCAGATCAGAGATCTCACAGGGGCCAGCTCAGGGATGGAGGGCTTATGTCATGTATAGAATGGGGTGGCTTATGCCAGGCACCACAGGGCTCTGCAGAGGCAGGCTCTTGTCCTTGGCTGGCTTGTGTTAGAGACAGGAGATGAGACTCTTCAAGTTCAATGACACAAAGTCACAAGAGACTCTACTGGTGCAGAAACGTCCTCAGAGCTGAAACAGATGGAGGACGGGAGCTGGGCTAAGTGTTAGTGAAGTGCCCGGGGTTGGCAGAGCCATTTTAGGAAGACATCTTGGAGCTGAACTTGGGCTGGAGCTAAGAGTGGTTCCCTCTGCACTGTAAAATCTCCTCCTCTTGGTCCCCTCCACTCTGATCCCATCCTGAGTTATGCTGCTCACTGCTGATTCATGTCTTTGTTCTGATCCCTCAACTGGATTCAGAACTCCTTGCACACAGTGATTTTGCTTATATTTCTGTGTCTTGTGGGCATAGTCCCTGCCCCCAGTAAAGGGGCAGCTGATCTTTGGAGGAGGGAGGCTGCCTCAGGTTGGGTGGAGAGGGCTTGGTAGCTGAGCGGCTGGGGCTTCCCTTTCCCGCTTGTCTCTCAAAGGCAATTTGGGCCAGTTCTGGGACTGGCTGGACTACAAGTTCTGCTGCCCTGCCATGAGTCCTTCAGGTATAAATGAGTCTCCATTTGTTAAGGAAACAGTAGGAAAGGTAGAAAAAAATTCAGTACCCTGAAGGCCTTACCTGGGCTCCGGCCGCATCTCCTCACTCAGCCAGGGTGTGTGGCTGGATCGGAGCGTGGCAGCCCCCGCTCCGCCTTCCATAGGTTGGATGGCTTGGCTCACTCCCACTCACTGTCTTCCTCTACTTGATTCCTTCTGGATTAGCTCAGTGTAGCTTTACCCCAAAGACTCTGTCCGAGTTGGCAAGAGTCACACATTGGGCTGTTTGGCTTTTAATAAAGTTTATGATTTAAATCTTGTGCTCTTAACACCTTCTTTGCAAGCCTCAGAGGGAAACAGAAATGTTGAGGTTGTTTACTTATTTCCTTCATAACATGGAGACCCTCACACTTGGCCAGAGCCTACATATACGTGTGTGTGTGTGTATTAACATAGAGTTAGGGTGTATGGCTGTATGTATACACATACTCAGAGGGACAGGAGGAACCTTTAGAAAGACTGGCTGCATTTCAGTCCTTGGCAAGTTCCCAAGACTTTAAATGAGCCCTTCAGCATGAAGATTTTCCTCTGAAGAACTAATACCTGCATTAGATTCTGAGTCTTTGCTCCCTCACCAAGGTCAGTGAGGTCCAGAAGGAGCCCTTATCAGACTTCTTAAGAGCCAGTGGAAGGAAATAAAAGCTCAAAGACACCAGAGGACCCAAGCAAAGAGTTCAGCACAGGGGAGAATAGAAAGGCCCTGGTAAGACCCTCAAACGGGATCTCGAGGCTCGGAGGTCAAACCTGAGCTGCTTTTCTCCCAGCTGTTTGTGTCTGAGATGCAATAACAGGGAGGCTGCTGCTCCCTGGCCTGGCCTGGAAACAAATAATCTGACAGAAGAAGCAGCCGACGGGACTCCCCATGACATCAAGTAGCTCTGGCACAGGCTTGTTCTGACCTGTCCTGCCCACAGGGGAAGTTGGGTTCATGACAGATGTCTGTGTGAATATTTCGGGGATTGATACATTTCCAGTGACATAGGCTAAAACCTGGCCAGCTGTGGAAAAGCGTATCCCAGAATACAAACCTCGAGGGAAGCCGACAATGGAGCGAACCAGCTCAAAAGGCTTCGTAAGCTCTGGAGTATGTGCTATGGGCCCGCAGGGGAGCCAAAAAGGAGGCAGACACATTTCCTGCCCTCAGGGGCCTTCCCGGCAGAGGGGACAGGGAGAAGAAGACAGGGACAGAGCAAAAGGAAATGGAGGTCAAAGTGTCCTGTCACTTCTGGGGTTGAATGGGGACAACTCGAGTGCCTTTTGCAAGTTTTAGTCCACGTAGGAGAGCTCAGAGGTATTGGACCCAGGGTTTGTTTGCACGCTGCGGCCTGGACTCCACGACGTGACGTCCTGGCCAAAGAATCCAACGTCGGGCTCCAGTCTCCCTGGGTCTCTTTTGTCACAGTGACTAACAGGCAGGGCAGACAAAGCTTGCATTCAAGAGCCCATCCCTGCAGGAGGATAACACGGCCCCAGCTGATGAGGCAGGCACATTGGCATCTGGGTTTTTTTTCCTCCTAAAGCAGAAGCAATATGATTGTTGGCATCTGGCTCCCCTGGGGGAGGGCACTGCTGCCTAAGCCCGGGGGCCAGACTCCCAGAAGGCAGGCCCAGAGCTGTCTGATGTGCTTTCCTGAGTTCGGGCAGGGCTGGGAGGGAGCCTGGGACAGGGGGAGGGGGTGGAGGTGGGTGGCGATTCCCCCATTTGAGACTCCCCATTCCAGGCCTCAGTTTTCCCATCTGTAGGATTCCACACAGTGGGAAATAGCACTTGTAGGCTCTGGTCAGAGTGAGATGAACTTTTAAACAGGTGATGGTTCATTTTCAAGTCTTGAGGCAAAACAGTATGTAGATTTACTCATAGGCCACGGGGATAATTCTACCCTACCATTGGTGGGTGCTGCCCAGCAAGCGGTTCCCAAGCAAGGGACAGCCCCCCTCCCCCCCACCGAGCTTATTAATGCAACAAATAGCTGCTGGGTGCCTCTCCTGCACTTTCCTGTGTGCTATCTTGCCTCACTTCACCATGCACCTGTGAAGTAGACACTGTTATTTCTATTTAAAAAATGAGGGGCACCTGAGTGGCTCCAGCTCCGTCGGTTAAGTGACTCTTGATTTTGGCTCAGGTCATGGTCTCATGGTTTGTGAGTTCCAGCCCCGCATTGGGCTCTGGGATGGCAATGTGGAGCCTGCTTGGGATTCTCTCTCTCCCTCTCTCACTGCCCCTCCCCTGCTCTCTCTCTCTCTCTCTTAAAATAAATAAATAAATTTCAAAGAAAAACACATTAAAAAAGTGATAAAACTGAAGGCCAAAGAGGTCTAGTGAATTCTCCAAGGCCACACACCTAATGAGCAGTGCAGATAAGACGAGAACTTAGGTCTTCTTTCATTTTCAAAGCCAATGAAAATGAATTCATTTTCATTTCCACGTGCCGATCCCTACATTGCCCTTGTTCTCTACCCAGTAAGAGGGATAAGCATCGTGTTCCCCACAGCCATTTGGCCCCACAGACGCTGTACTTGGGCAAGGAGCTAGTGTGGCCCAGAGACAGCCTCCCTGGGGTAGCACAGCCTCTCCTGGACAGGTGTCCTTTCAGAAGCTTCGTGTGGTGGGAATGTCCAGGAAGATAGACTGGCTTCTTGAGTTTTCTTCTTTCCTAGAGTCAGATGACTCCTAAAGCTGTAGGATCTTCCTGACATCCATACTTATGATAACGATCAAAGAAAAACTTCAGTCACTCATTCACCCTGGAGCCTGCCCTGTGTTTCCAAGGTTGCTGCCTTTGTCCACTTGGTTCTCCATTTACCTGGACGCCCAGCTCGCTGTCATGGGAGGGACAGCAGGGCCGTAGCACGTCACACAGAAGTTCTCATCGCTGGGCTTTGTTCCCAGCACATCTATGCCACACAAACACACAGTAAGGAGTTCAGGGATGCCACCCCATTAAATTGTGCACACAACTCCAAGATTGCAAATGGACTCCCTCCAAAGCTTCATTTCCGACAATGCTAAAGAATACAATCATAATAGGGGCACCTGGGTGGCTCAGTAAGTTAAGCATCTGACTTCGGCTCGGGCCACAATCTCATAGTTTGTGAGTTCAAGCCCTGCGTCAGGCTCTGCTGACAGCTCAGAGCCTGAGGCCTGCTTCGGATTCTGTGTCTCCTTCTCTCCGCCCCTCCCCAATTTGTGCTCTATGTCTCTCAAAAAATAAATAAATGTAAAAAAAATTTTTTTTTAAAGAATAAAATCATAATAAAAAAATCAAGCCCAAGACAAACCAAAAAGGAACCACCTCTTGAGTGTGAATTCCATCAGGGGCCACAGAGGTGGCTTTTTGGCATGGAAACTCTGCAGACATTTGGTGGACATTTTTTCCTCATGTCCAACACTCCCTCTTAAATGAACATGGTTCAAGTTCTTCACCCTCACAAGCAAGGTTGAAGGGCTGGGGGCACTGAGACTGAGAGACGGGAAGGAGTGTTAATGCAGGAAGGGAAAGATGAAGCATGCTGTCGTGGCACAGCTGGAAGCAAGACAGAGGACCAACGTGAGGATGTGCGGATCCCTCAGTCACCCTGTGAATGTTGCTTCTGGTGGGGCAATTACTTCTTCCATCAGACATGGCAAGGGAATGGTCTCTGTGGACAGGGAGGGCTGACGTGGTATTACCAAGGCTTCAAACCTCATTTCTTTCCCATCAAGGGCCGAGAGCATTCATAGTGCTCCATTGCCTGATTCTTGGGGAGAAATGGCGCCCAGAGCTTAAGAGCACAAAATCCTGTGTGACTCATCCATCCTGCTTGTGAAAGAGCAAGACACATTATTTTCCTCTTCCTTTGAACACCCGCAGCCCCCAGGCTGGCCTCGATGCCTCACACCCTGCAAGGCTAGCAGGGAGTCTCCTCAGAGTCCCGGATCCCACAGAGCCTTCTGGAGAAGGGAACCAAGGACAAAGATTGGCAAACAGACGGACCCAGGTTTGACCCTAGGCCCATCACTTCTTGGCCTTGTAACATTGGGCGATTTCCCTCCAACAGCTCCAGCTACAGCCTGCTCCTATCTCCAGCAGCCTCCATGGTCACTAGGACTGGAGACTTCCTGGAGTTGACCCACCCAGGTGCTTTTCTTTTTCTTTTAATTTCTTTCTTTCTTCTTTCCTTTCTTTTTCTTTCCTTCCTTCTTTCTCTTTCTTTCTTTCATCAGCTCTTGTTGTGGCTGTAGTTATGGTCACTGGTGGTGTGGGTAATGCTCTACCTTGCCTTCCTTTCCAGGAAGGTAGAGATCTCTCACAGTATGGGCCCATCCAACCTCCTTTTAAGCCATGTTTGCGGCCTCCCTGTCTTCTCCTCCATGGTTTTGAGCCAAGCAGTATTTGACCTATTGACATTAGACTGCTTGCTATCCCCAAATACATGGTGTCCTTTTCCACCTCCCTGTTTTTGCTCAGGCTCTTTTCTGCCTTCTCCATCCTTGAACTCCTTTGCTGGCAAAATTCAGTTTATCTTTCAAGGTCAAAGTTGAAATTCTGTGAAGAGCATTGCCTGCTCCTCTGTGTTCCCACAATTTATTGGGATTCGTCCTGTACTGACTGTGAGCTCCTTAAGAGAAGTGGCCACAGGAATGGGCTGAAAAGCACAAGCTCTGGAGACAGGGCTGGGTTTAAACTCCAGCCCTACTACTTACAGGCTGCAAGACCTGGGGAAAGTTGTTTAACTGGCCCGCGCCTCATCTGTAAAATGGGGGTAACAGCACCTACCTCATAGGATTGCTATGAAGAGGAGATAAAACGTGTGTGGTGCTGAGAGCTGAGCCTGACACATGGGAAACGTGCCCCAAGCTGGTATTACTTGCATGGCTGGTACCCAGAATACAGCAGAGCATGCACACTGAACTGAGTGCTCTGCTGGCAATTTGTGAAGGTGGGTTACTTGGAACCTTGGGGAAAAGGTGCATGTGTGATGACTGGGCAAGTATAATTGGAGGATGTGACTCTTGAACTCAGGAAAATTCCCAGCACCCGCAATCACAAAATGGTATAATGAAGCCGGTGCACCCAGCCCCCAGCTTCAACAGTTACTGATTCGTGGCCAATATTTCTGTACTTATAACCTGCTCCTCACCACCTCTCAACACACATACTGGATTATCCTAAAGCAAATTGCAGACAAGAAAAAAGCAATTTTATGCTTTACACTCTTAAAGGAGCTTTCAAAAGGGAAACACATAATCATATATTATCCTCATTATGGCTGTGGCTTGTGACCTCGATGAAGGCGGCCTTATTTTCAAGGGGAAGGTTGAAAAGAGGGTGAGAGATCAAGGGGCAGCCAAGGGCTCTGGGCTGGGAAACCAGGGCTTTTTCCAGGACATCTGGGAAAGCTCGTGGATCTCAAACCAGTTCAGAACACTCCCTCACCCCCGGATCTAGCTAGTTCTTAATCATCTTTGAGCCAGCCTGGGACATTCCACCTCAAAAATCAAATAGCAGTCTTTTCCCAATTCAGAGAAAAAAAAAAAAACCAAGTTAATGGATGGAATTCTCAATTGCAAGTTCTCTTCTCACATATTTTCCTTAAACCTTGTGGTCTCTGTGTCCATTTGTCTGCAACTGAGTGCTGGTAGACCGCAGAGTGAATAAACAAATAGTGAAATAAGATTAATGGAAAACCCTGGAAACAGCTGACCAGTGTAATCTGACAGCTTCCTGTGGACACATCTGCTGGCGGTTGGGATTTTATATCCTGCAGTATGATACACGTTCTGTAAGTGGAATCACTCCTGCTTTGTGACGAAATGACGAGCAACGTCAGATTTCCAGTCCTGCAAATAGCACGGCCTCCCAGGTGCTCCTCCACCTGGTGGGACTTCTCAGCAGCTGTGCCAGCTGGAGGCAGGCAGGGCTAGAGCCCAGGTGCTGGGAGAACCTGCCAGGAGGGGCGACGTCTGACTCTCCTGTCCAATTCCCAAGTGCCAGAGCACAGTGGGCAGCAGTTTCCATGGGAGAGGGAGTGCATGCAGCAAGCAGGTTGATTCCCTTGTGGAGTAGACGCAGAAACGGAGCTAAGTAGAAAGCGAATTCTCACAAAGAAGTCCCCCAGAGTAACTTCTTATTGAGCGTAAGACCAAGACAAATACCAAAGCTGGGGAATTTTCACACACAGGTTCTCTAGCTCCTTGACTCTTGGTATTGGCACCTTCTGTTGGTTCCTACAAACCCCACATCCCTGAGCTAATACATCAGATGCACCCCTGTGAAGCCCGAGTCCCAGTTAAAAAAAAAAGTTCATTCATTTAGAGAGGGCAAGTGAGCATGAGCAGGGGAGGGGAAGACAGAGAGAGAGAGAGAGAATGAGAAAGATCCTCAGTAGGCTCCCCTCTGTCAGCGCAGAGCCTGACTCGGGGCATTGATCCCACGAACCATGAGATCATGACCTGAGCCAAAATCAAGAGTCAGACACTCAACTGACGGAGCCGCCTGGGCGCCCCCTTAGTCCCAGTCCTGAATGAAACCACCTCAGCTATGCCATGGCTGCTCCTTCACCTGAGTACAAGCTCTGGAAACGCAGTTAGATGCGGAATGGGGAAACTGGCTCAGGGCCTAGCATGTAAGGGAGAAAGGAAGGTGGAAATTGACTTTGAAAAGCAATTCAGGGGGCTCCTGGGTGGCTCAGTTGGTTGAGCATCTGCCTTCGGCTCAGGTCATGATCTTGTGGTTCATGGGTTAAGAGCCCCATGGCAGGCTCTGTGCTGACAGCTGAGCCTGGAGCCTGCTTCAGATTCTGTGTCTCCCTCTCTCTTTGTGCCTCTCCTGCTCACATTCTCTCTCTCTCACTCTCAAAAATAAACATTAAAACAAAATTTTTTTTTAATTAAAAAAAAAAAAAAAAGGAACTCAGGGGCTGCCAATCCAGAGTTCAGATGGGAGCCTGAAGGAGGCCTACTCATTTGGGGGCATCACCCCGCCAGGCCCTTCAGGACTGAGCCAGCCTTGGGCTCCTCTGGCCCCACCTTAACCTGGAGCCCCACTGGTTCTTGGCTTACTTACCAAAGTGTTAATCTCTGGGAGACCACTGGCTTCTCCCTGCTTTTCTGGCATTTGAGGACTAATCTCACTTGGATAATCAGGCTGAATGAGACTCAAAGAAAGACACAGCACACAATTTTTAAATAACTTTATAATTTCCTGATGGATTTAGTTTGTGAATAAAAAAGAAAAAATGGACAAAGTGTTTACAATAATTATCAAGGCAAAGTTGACTATAACACAATTTCTTTGTAATGTCATTATCCTGTCAGTAACATGACTCTGGCCATCACACACACACGCAAACACACACGCACGCGCACACACACACACAGTTGAAGGCAGCAGGTGCATCTGCATCACAGACACCATCATTGCGGCTGCTACTGTCACCAAAAGGAACTCAAGCTAGGAGTCAGTGCCCAGTGCTCCTCAGCTCCTCACTAAAGTGCAGCTCCCCTCTTCCAAAGCAGAGGGGGCGAGTCCCAGGGAGACCCCCGAGTCCCCATCCTGGACATCCCGGTGTGCTCAGCAGGTTCCTGGGCTAGTCGGCTAGTCCTGCGTGGGCAGACAGGCCAGAACGGATGGTGTGTTGCCCTCAGGTAGGTCTGGCTGCATTGGAGCGTGAATGCAATACTGGTGCGGTGTGGAAAGAAGGGCTGGGCTCAGAGCGCTTGTTCTGGCCCGGGGCGAATTCTCTGGCTTCAGCAGGGTTCCCGTCCTTTCCTGATCAGGGCATCTCTAGGGCCAAGAGAGACAGCCTGGGCCTGGGAGATGTAGGGTCTAAAAAGCTTAAAGGGGAAGGAATCTAGGGACTGAAGCCAGAAGGAATTGAGATCTGAGTACAATTCATTCACCTGGATTGCAGGCTCCAGGCTGGCCACTGCTTGGCCCATAGTGGATGAGTCACTGGATGATATAGCACCAAGTGGGCAGGAAAGAGGTTCTGTGGCCTGTACAGGGCTGCCGGGTGTGGCGCTTCCGAGTCAAGCCTAGGTTACCACACAGTATTAGGCACACTGAGCTGGGACCAATGTGGGTTTGAGGGTGGTTATGGGGTCACAAAATTTGAAACCTCTACCCAGGGGTCCTGAGGATGTATAGGAAATCTCTGGCACAGTGGGGGCTTTCTGAGCCCCAGATTCCAATTCCTTTTACTCAGCAGTTGTCTCTTTCACTCAGGCAGTCCCCTACCTAGAGTGTGGTCATCGTGTTTCCCAAGTGGCTAGCCCAGGTGCCACCTAAGCCAACTTGGGAGGAGGGGGAGGAGTTGGGCTGCCCCATAGCTTGAATTCCTTTATTAACATGATATCATTTTGCATTTTTAAAAACACAGCTCTTTAACTTTTCAGTTCTACAAACTACTTTTTAATATCTTAATAATCTCAACAATGGACACAATGTAACTGCCCCAATGCTCTGAGCCACACAGACAATATCGACAAGCAGAGAAACAAAGAGGAGGTGGGATGGGACAAAAATCCGCTCCCCCCAAATCAATCCCTAAAACCACCTTTCCCCCAAAAGAGTCAGAAGAAATACCTACAATAGGGTCACAGCACTCACCAAACACGTTGGAAGAAATCAGGAGACGCTTGGTTACAGTTTTGACACTAAAAAGTTTGGAAACAGTTTTTGCTTAAAAAGAGTAAATAAAGACAGCCATTTTGTTCAGAAGGATTTCCCTGTAATGTGTGTGTGTTTTTGCCCAAACATTCCCCTAGTCCGCATGGGGAAAATGCCAGATTCTTTTTAGAACATGTCTTTGACCAGTTCAAGTCGCTGTTCTGAGAAGCCCAGGGACTGGCAGTGATGGAGGGGTCGGCCTTGCAGGCTTGCAAAGGGTAGCATCCACACCACATCTACTGTCTCCTTACCTGCTTCTCCAGTTCTGAACTCCTGCAGGAGGGACATGAGGCTGGGGAGGCAGACGTGGGAGTTACTGATATTGCTGACACAGGGCCCATGGTAACTTAGGAAGTGCCACATGAGGGTCACATTCGATGCGACAACATATTCTTTGATTTGCTCTTTCCTCAAAACCCCCGAGAGGGGAGCCAGCGGGCCTATGCTTCACTGCTGGGGTCAAAGGGGAGGGCAGGATGGTTCTGGGATCAGCAGCAAATCCAAATGCCAATCCTGAATGTCGCAGGGGAGGGATGACTAATAAAACTTTGTAATGACTTCCTCTTCTCTCTGGGGAGTGGGTGAGCCAATGAGCTCCCGTGGAAAACCAAACAGACTTTTATTGACAAAAGGTGTCAAGTCCCACTGCTACTACTGACACCAAAGGCAGTCTTGGGTCCAGTTTGCTTCACTAATATTTCTAAAGACCAACTGTAAGGAAGAGAGAGAAGCACTTCGATCTTTGTTAGGTTATAAGGTACTAGGTTAAAGGTTAGAGCTGAGATGGATTTAGGGATTCCCATTCATATTTCTTAATATATTAAAGCCTATTTAAAATCTTTTCCATTTCAAATAGTATCCAAGTCTTTGTAAATCTCAATTCAGATACTTCATCAAGAACTCAATGAGTACCTGGAATAGAGGTATATGAAAAGATGAGAAAATCACATTGTATTTCTTCAGCCCCACATTGGATTCCACTCACTCTTCTTCATCTTGTCCCCTTTCGTGATGACCTTGATCTTTAGGTGCTAAGGGGCAACTAGACTTGCCAATGGAACGGATGAGTTTGGTGAACATAATAGGCAATGTGCAGTGAGCTTTCAAGGCTCTAGACCTTCGGCAGCAGTTGAGTGACCTAGTGAAACCATGAACACCAGAAGAGTGTCATGCAATGATAAGTCTTTGTGTGATGGGAATAGTGCATTTAGTAAAAGTTGGCTCAATGAGTTATCTCAACTCAAGAAGATACTCTAAGTGCTGGACACTGTATTAATTTTGTCCCTATAACATACAGTCAGGTCATGTTCACTACTAAAGTTTAGCCAGAACCTACTTTCATCTAGAACCAAACAGTCCCCAGAACCATTTGAGATGCTAGAATGACCACCCAAGAGAAATCAAGGAGATCCCTGCTACGGTTCACAGAGACCACACAGATAATGTTTGCCCCAGATATTTTTCTTACTAGAAGTATTTGTCCAGAGGACTTCAATAAAGTTTTGGAGAAGAAGTAACAAGAAGGCTTGAAATGAAAAGGGGAAGAAAGGTAGTGCAGTGAGAGTCATGCACCAAGTGGGCAAAAGTGACAGGCATTGTATTTGACAGCAAAGACAGAACGAGCAGGACCCAGGGAGACCTGCTGATGCCTTCCCTTGCCAAAGCTGCTAGAGAACAGCCAGAACCAGGCCACTTCTTTGTGGATGGCCTCTTCTCCTGCCTTCTCTGTTCTGCCGTAGTCCTGTGAAGGCTATTATCATACCTCAGTTCCTTGCATTATGGTAGATAAAGTGAGATGCTAATACACCAGGCTTAAAATACTGGGGGCTATCTACATGATTTATGGGCAGTGCAATAAATACATGGAATTGAGGTGATTGACCACAAACGACCACCACTTACTATCTTACCCCTACATCTCCCACTTCCCCTGCTTCTGGCCAGCCTGGCTATCAGGAAGCATCTCAGTAAGAAGTTTATGAGCAGAGTCCACTTAAACCTTCGATAAGAAACAGTCTACAGCTTCTCATAGGAGAGGCTGTTTTACAGCAGGGAATCAGGGCAGCTGGAGATATGACCATATAAGTTAATGGGACAGTCAAGGGCTGCTGGTGGGAAGATACTGGACTGAAGGCTTGTGATGACTTTACAGGCAGCATCATTCTTTGGGTGAGTAACTGGGGAGGGGGAAAGGACAAAACGCAAGACAAAAGCATTTAGCCCAGCAACTCTTATCAGAAGATGTGAGTATCTGGTGGGCGTCTGGCTGGAGAGGTGGTTAAAGGCTACATTTGGGTTAAGTGGTCTCTTTCTTGGTGCCTGATTATTTATTTACGACTGTCATTGTCTAAGCCTGGGAAAAATGCCCCTCAAAATGCCAATACCTTCAACTTGATTTGCAACTTTAGGGTCAATTTTTTGATCTGCAACATGGAGCTGGCCAAGTTCCACGTGGTGTACACAGATGTGTGAAGAAAACACTATCTACTACTGCAGCCCCCCTAAACACTATACTCCTGCAGGGTAACGACGACAAATAAAAATCCCGAACCACCAAATAAGATCCTGCAGGCAAGTAAGTGACTCAGCTCCCTGCCCCTGAACTCATCAATTACATTATAGTGAGAAATGCTCATCTGTAAAACATTTTTTTATGAAAAAGATAACTTCTACTCAGAAGGAGTAGGGAGAGGATAGGTATACCTTTTACTGCTTTGACTCAAACAAGGTATGTCTCAGAGTCCTTTACATTTCTCCCTCACTAAAAAGAGACTTTTTTTCAAGGATGGATACCTAACAGTGACTTGCACATAGTAGGCATTTCATACATACTATTTGAATGAAAGAATGGAGGAAGGAATGTGTGTGGGATGAGAAACATTCATTTGTGCCAGAAGGGAGGTTCCAGACAATGCACGAGGCTATGGTTATGGGAGTGCACATCAAGAGTAAAGCTAAAAGGGTAGAAGGTGGGTCATAAACTTCAGCAACTGCTGGGCCGCAAGAGCATACATAGAACATGGATGGTGGGAAGGCAGAAGCATTCTTTAGGGGCTCAGGGGACTAGAATGCTGATGAGGGAGATGTTTAGGAGAAACCAGCCTGGGCCCAAGGAGCGGTCATCTTCTACAGAAGCAGAGCAGCAGGTGGTTGATGGCAAGGTTCGTGTCAAACCCGTCTTCTCTTTCAGACTGAGATGTATAATCTGACAGATTAAGTATAATAAGGTCAAAGGTCTTAAACAAGAGGGACTGGGGGAGAACTGTTCACACCATCTTCTTATTAACTGGTTGAGAAGAGCAAGGATGAGTGAGACAGACAGGACTGGGTGAAGACTCCAAACTTGTGGTATTAGTGTTCACTAAGCCCTCATGAGGCCTGCTTGCAGCTCCCCTGCATAAAACATTACATGTGAAAGTGAGCGAAAGAAACAGTAAGAAGAGTCAGTTTCTCTTTGTCCCTGTTCTCTCTTTTCCCCCTCTCTCTTTTTAAGATTTTTTTTTAACCCTTTTAGGAGAAAGCACCTGTTGTGATATTAGAACACTCAGCTCTCTGGTCCATGGGGAAGTTTCTTTCAATATGTTGAACTCCAAGGAGATTCCAGATTTAGTTCTCATGTCAAGGACAGAAGGTAAACAGGCTATCTACTCCATGTCCCACTGTAAGGGCAGAACCACCAGCTTCCACAGTCCTCCACTGTTGACGACCAGATGGCAGTTCTTCACGGAAACTTGGCCACTTACCTACCCTGGACATCAAGAAAATTAGTGTAGAGACAATATCCAAAGTAGAAAGGCAGAGTTAAGATGAGAGCTGTAGAAAGGGTGCTGGAATCATACTTGAAGGACCAACCAAGATGGGATACAGTTTGTAGTGTTTGCTGGGTGCCAGAAGCTCCTGGGAGCCTGTTCCTTCCAGCTCTTCTTTCTTGGCACCTGGATTTACTATAGCAGGCTGCTGGGCTGGCTACTCCCCATAAAGCAGGGTCAGGATGACTCTTCCAATGCGTTGACCACTTGCTCCAGGATGTCGGGGCAATGATCTGCTATCTGCTGGAGAATGGCATTGGCAAACTCCTGCAGTTCTGCATTGTCCCGTTCACCTTTTTCTAGCTCATTCTGAAGCTGAAAGGGAAAGAAAAGATGGATTTCAGATAAAATAAAATTATCCTGTTTGCACTGGGTTAAGAATTATTGTCCATGAATAAAGAAATTGCATTTCCAACAACATGGATGAACCTGGAGGGCCTTGTGCTAAGTGAAATAAACCAGACAGAAAGGCAGATACTGCATAGTATCACTTATAAGTGGGACCTGGGGGGAAAAAGTCAAACTCACAGGTTGCTATCAAGGGCTGGAGGGTGGGGGAGATGGAGCAGGTTGGTAAAAGGGCACAAACTTTCAGTTATAACATGAATAAGGTCTGAGGATCTAATGTATAATACGATGACTACAGTTGATAACATCATACTGTAGAATTAAATTTGCTGAGAGTAGAACTTAAGTGTTCTCATAAGGGGAAAAAAGGAAGTATGTCAGATGACAGATGTATTACCTCGACTGTGGGAATCTTCACAATGTCTATCAAATCATCATGTGCACTTAATAGATCACAATTTTGTCAATTAAACCTTAATAAAGCTGAAAATTAAAAAAAAAAAAAGAGAGGCACTTTCTATGTGAAGTCTTCCTGCATCAACGTTAACAACCAGGAAAGTGTAAACGTTAACATCAAGTGTTTGTTCGTGAAGGTGTGACTAGTTCACCAGTAATCTGCGGAGCTGGAGCCCCAGCTCCAGTCCCCTCATTCCAGGTGGAACATTCTCTCCACTGTGTCCCAATGTCACACCTCTGTCCAGGATGGGGAAAGGGATACATGCATGACCTCAGGTAGGATCTTAATCTTGTGTAATGGTTCTCATCCTAGGGAAACTTACAATTTAAAAGACTTTCCCCATTTGCTATATACCACTTTTGTTCAGTACATTAGACTATCTGCTCATATAGCTAAAGAGATTATTTTGAGAAACATTTAAGATGCTTAGAAATATAATTCTAACTTCCTGTTGTTTCAAACACTCTTTTGAACATTCCTTCAAGCATTAAAACAACATTTATTGAGGGCCTACTACTTGCTGAAAGATGGAACGGATCTGGTCTTTTCCCTGAAGACCCACTGGGTTAATGGAAGAAAACACACAAACAGATCATTACAACACAGGATGGTAGGGGCCATGGCCGAGGCTCAGACATGCACTGTAGTGGAAGACATAATAGGGCTGTTTGCATCCTGGAGGAGTGTAAGAAGATGCTACTGTAGGCAGTATGTGGTGTGAATCTTGAAGGCTGAGCGGGAGTTTGCTGGGAGGTCAAAGGCAGAAGAGGCTTTCAAGCACATGAAACAAGGGCAGGTGTGTAGGGCTAAGAAAGGGCGTGGGACCTTGGGGATGAGGGAGTTTCTCAGCATGGCTGGAGCATAAGGTAAGGGGGCTGGGCAGAGAGTGACAGAAAATGAAGCTGATTATGCTAACTAATTTGGATGTAAATTAAAAAAATAAAATTAAAATAAAATAAAAAATTAAAAATAAATTAAAAAAAGTAAATGAAGATGAGGACACAGACAGGGCCAGACTGTTTGTAAAGCTAAGGAGTTCAGATTGAATCTGGTTAAAAAACAAAGAAAGAAACACCCACAAAAAGGAAGTCCAAGAGTTTTCAAACAGTGTAGTAACATGGTCAGCTTCATTTTTTTAGAAGAGACCTGTGAAGATAAAAACATGTTAGCCTGAGTGGAGGGAACACTAAGCTAAAAGAAGTTTTGTGGCAAGCCCAGGTGAGAGTTAAGGAGGGCTAACATGGGGGCACCTGGATGGCTCAGTCGGTTAAGCTATCTGACTTTGGCTCAGGTCATGATCTCATGGTTTGTGGGTTTGAGCCCCCACGGCGGGCTCTGTGCTGACAGCTCAATAGATTGAGCCACCCAGGTGCCCCTGTTTTAAGGACTGAATGAGCTATTTATATAAACTGCAGTACAATACCTGACACACAGAAAATTATGTATGTTAGATGTTGTTACAATTATTGTTGAATAGGTAAGATTACCTAGACAGAGCATGTAGATTAAAAGGCAAATAGAACCAAGTTTTTTTTTTTTTTAAGAACCAAGTTTTAATTATACTGCTGACAGAATCCACATGCTGTGAGCCAAGAATTAGCATGCTGCGTCTTCAAATATATCAAAAAGTTGGGAACAGATTTTGCAATCTTTATTCTGTTAAATGTTGACTGAATACCAGGACATGCAAAGACCAGATTTGGACTACTCTAAGTCTTGACGCATCTCAAGGTCTGACTGTGTCATATGAATATGAATCTCTGAAATGGGGAAACCAAAGAAGCAAAGTGTCTTTTAAATACAGCTGCAAAGAATATAACCCAGAAATACTGCTAGGTGAAAAGGCCACTATTCTCAAATCTCTTGAACAGAACTGAAGTCAATCACACAAAGTAACAGAGGAGGTTGTGAGGTTGTATTGCTTCAGTTTCCCATCTCAGTCCTTCCTAGGAATATTGTGAACATCTTTGGTTTATATTCTGAGTCGGGTATCTGCACTTTACTCTCTACAAGTCACATATTCATTTCCTATGAAATATTTTTCTAATTTGGCTTCTGCTAAGCAGATAATCACGAAGTTACTTAATGGATTCATTTTAGTTTAAAAATTTTCAGTTTTTTTTTCTAATTCAAAAAGTATTACGCATGCATTGTAGAAAAATTTTAAAACAAAAACACCAAGAAAAAAAATTAACTGTAATATTAGCATCAGGAGATAACCACTGCTACATATTTTGTCATATATTCTTTGAGACTTTGTTTTATTACACACACATACACACACACACACACACACACACGTGTAATTTTAGAAACAAAATGGCAATGATAGTATATAGATTATTTGTGAGCTGATTTTGTTTTCACCTAAAAATATACTACAAATACATTTCAGACCAAATCCCAAAGGCTCTTTCAGAGCTTGCTAACTAATTCTAAAATTTATCCCTATGTATAAATATACAACAGGAACCAAGAAAATATTTTAAAGGAAGAAAAACAATGTGTAGACTGGCTTACCAGATTACAAAACATACTGTAAAAAGCCACGAATTAGAAGAGTATTGTACTGATGAAATTAGATCAATGGGATTTAGAATATGATCAGGAGGCATTTGAAATCAGTTAACTGTATTAGGTCAACTGGGCCCAGTTGTGGTCAGATTCTTGCTCATATCATATATAAACATAAATTTGAAATTACCTAAAGATCTAAGTTTAAAAATTATACTGTGAATTCATATTCTTCTCATGTGCATACAAAACATTCTCCAGGATAGATCATATGAAAGCCACAAAACAAATCTTAATAAATTTAAGACTGAAATCACATCAAGCATGTTTTCCAACCACAATGATATGAAACTAGAAATGTTACAAAGTGAAAACAGAAAAATTCACAAATATTTGTAGATTAAACAACATGTGACTGAAAAACCAAAGGGCCAAGAAAGAAATCAAAAATTACTTGAGGAGCGTCTGGGTGGATTAGTTGGTTAAGCGTCTGACTCTTGGTTTTGGCTCAGGTCATGATCTCACGGTTTGTGGGTTCAAACCCTGAATCAGGCTCTGTGCTGACAGTGCAGACCCTGCTTGGAATTCTCTCTCTCTCCCTCTCTTTCTGCCCTCCCCTGCTCGCACTCTCTCAAAATACATAAATAAACTTAAAAAAAATTACTTGAGACAAAAATGAAAATACAACATACCAAATCTATGGGCTCAGTAAAAACAGTTCTTAAGAGGGAAACTCATAGTGACAGATGCCTACAGTAAGAAGCAAGAAAGATCTCAAACAACCTAACTTTATACCTCAAGGAATTAGAAAAAGAACTAAGCCCAAAGTTAGCAGAAGGAACAAAATAACAAAAAAGACTAAAAAAACAATAGAAATGAAATTGAGACTAAAAAGACAATAGAAAAGATCAATGAAACTAAGAGCTGGTTTTTTGAAAAGATAAATAGACCAAACTTTAGCTAAATTTACCAAGAAAAAAAGTAAGAGAACTCAAAATTGGAAATTAAAGATGAGATGTTATAACCTGTACCAGAGAAAGACAAAGAATCAAAAAAGATTACTACAAAAAATTATATGCCAACAAACTGGACAACCTAGAAGAAATGCATAAATTCCTAGAAACATACAACCTACATAACTGAATCATGAAGAAATAAAAAATTGGAACAAACAGATTTTTAGCAAGGGAACTGAATCAGTAATCAAAAACCTCCCAACAAACAAAAGCCCAGGACCAAATGACTTCACTGGTGAATTCTATCGAACATTTAAAGAAGAATTAATACCAATCCTTCTCAAACTCTTCCAAAAAATAGAAGAGGAGGGACAGTGCCAGACTCATTTTACAAAGCCAATATTACTGATACCAAAATCAGAAAAGATACCACAAAGAAAGAAAATTGTGGCCAATACTGCTGATGAACATAGATACAAGATCCTCAATAAAATATTAGCAAACTGCATTTAATACTACATTAAAAGGATGTACACCATGATCAAGTGGGATTTATTCTAAGCATGCAAGGATGCTTCAACATCTGCAAATCAGTAAAATGTGATAAACTACAGTAACAACATGAAGGCCAAAAGTCATATGATCATCCCAACAGATGTAGAAAAAGGATTTGATAAAATTCAACATCCATTTATAACAACTCTCAACAAAGAGGGTATAGAGAGAATATACCTCAACATAAATTAAAATAAATAAAGGAAAAAAAAGACAAAGGATTGGGATCAATGTATTATGAAAGTATTAGGCTTGTATACAAGCCTAATAATAGAAAAATGGGTGGAGGATATGAACAAAAAAACTCATTGAAGAAAAACAAATGGCTAATAAGCACATAAAAAATACACAACCTCACTGAGTATTAATAATTACTAATGAGTAGTTAAAGAGATACAAAGTAAACAAGATAGAGTTTTGTTCCCCCTATCACACTGGCAAAAGACTGTTAATCCGTGTTGGTACAGATTTGGGGAAGTGGGTACTTTGATACTGCTAAGGGATGGAAGGACTTTCAATTTTACTCTCTATACGTTTTTTTTTTTTTTTAATTACAGTTGACACACAATATTACATTAGTTTCAGGTGTACAACAGAGTGATTGAACATACCTATATGTTTATGCTATGCTCACCACAAGTGTGGCTACCATCTGTCACCATTACAACACTATCACTATACCACTGACTATATTCTCTATGCTGTACCTTTTATCCTCATGACTTATTCATTCCATAACTGAAAGCCTGTATCTCCCACTCCTCTTCATCCATTTTGCTCGTCACCCATCCCCATCCTCTCTGACAACCACCAGTTTGTTGTCTGTATTTATAGGTCTGTTTATGCTTTTTGTTTATTCAATTGTTTTGTTTTTCAGATTCCACATATAAGTGAAATCATATGGTGTTTGTCTTTCTCTGACTTATTTCACTTAGCATAATGCCCTCTAGGTCCATCCATATTGTTGCAAATGGCAAGATTTCATTCCTTTTTTACAGTTGAGTAATATTCCATTGTATATAATGTGTATGTGTAGATACATCTCTCCCTTCCTCCCTCCCTCTCTTTATCTTCTTTATCAATTCTTTATCCATTCATCTATTGACAGACACTTGGATTGCTTCCATAATTTGGCTATGGTAAATAAAGCTGGAATAAACATAGGGAAGAATGCATCTTTTCAAATTAGTATTTTCATTTTCTTTGGGTAAATAGCCATTAGTAGAATTACTTAATCATATGGTGTTTTTATTTTTAATTTTTTTGAGGAGTCTCCACACTGGTTTCCACGTTGTACCAATTACATTACTTCCAAGAGTGCACAAGGGTCTTCTTTTCCCCATAGCCTCATCAACACTTGTTACTTCTTGTCTTTTTGATTCTAACCATTCTGACAGGTATGAGGTGATACCTCATCATGGTTTTGATTTGCATTTCCCTAATGATCAGTGATGTTGAACACCTTTTCATATGTCTGTTGGCCACCTGTATGTCTTCTCTAGAAAAATGTCTAGTCCTCTGCCCATTTTTAATAAGATTTTTAATTAATTAATTAATTAATTAATTTTTTTGGTGTTGAGTTGTACAAGTTCTTTATATATTTTGGATATTAACCTCTTACTGGATGTATCCTTTGCAAATATTTTCTCCTATTCAGTAGATTACCTTTTTGTTTTGTTGATGGTTTCCTTCATTGTGCAAAAGCTTTTTATTTTGGTGTAATCCCAATAGTTTATTTTTGCTGTTATTTCCCTTGTCTGAGGAGACAAATCTAGAAAAATGTTGCTAAGGCAAAAATCCAAAGAAATTACTGCCTGTGTTTTCTGCTAGCATTTTTACAGTTTTAGGTCTCAGATTTAGGTCTTTAATTAATTTTGTTTACTCTATATACTTCTATATTATTTAATACCACAAGCAGCATCAATTTTATAAGAAATTTGGATAAAAAGATATAATATAAATATTCAAAGCTGCATGTGTTTTTAAACATGTAATTCTGATATTCCAAGACTGAAAAGGGGCAAACAGAAATGTATAGAATATTCATTCAAAAAGTATTGATTGTTTTGCCAATGAAAAGGAATTTAGTTCTGATACATGGTATATAACATGAACCATGAAAACACTATGCTGAGTCAAATAAGCCAGTCAACAGAAGACCACATACTGTATGATTCCATTTTTATGAAATGTCCAGAATAGGCAAATCCAGAGTCAGAAAGTAGATTAGTGGCTGCCTAAGGCTGGGGTGGGATGGGGTAATTGGGAGTGACTGCTAATAAATATGTGTTTCTTTTTAGAATGATGAAAATGTTTGACAATTGATGTGGTGACAGTTGTCCAATTCTGAGAATGTACTAAACCTATTGAATTGTACACTTTAAATAGGTGAATTGCACGGTGTGTGAATTACAGCAAAATAAAACTGCGAAGACAGAAAAAAAGGAAAGAAGGAAGAGGAAGTTTCTTGAAGAGTGTGGCTGTTGAGATGAGGGCAGGAAAGAGGGTCTGGAGAAATACTATGAACTATTCACAGAGGCACAGAGGAGGAAATGTACTTGGCTGTTCACTGAAGTTCAGGAATACAGGAATTACTGGGTCTTGACAGAAGCAGTACCAGTTCTTTGAAGGTGACAAAAGGTCCTTGGGCTGGCTAGGCTTGGGCACTATCCCTCAGACGACCCTCACTCTATTACATGGTTTCAGTGAAGCCACACCTAGGGCACTGCGTTCCATTTCAGGCACCTTATTACCAGAAAAATGGAGACAAACTGGAATGAGTTCAAAGGAAAATGGCAGGCATGACTAAGAAGCTGAAAGGATCATTTTATGGGGCAGGATTAGAACTAAGTAGTAGACCTGAACTAACTGAAGACTAAGCGAAGGGAATGCGATTATTACCTACAAATGTCAGGAGGGTGTACACAAGAAGCTGGAGGAGTGGTTTAGCAGTGGAGGAGAAAGTATAAGTAGAAGTGGTAGAAAAAGATTAGGGGGAAAAAAAAACAGAGGCAGACTATAGGCTATGCTTTTTCCAAGGGCTAATGAATGGTTTGCCTGGGAAAAGGTGTTTAAAAAGAGGATCAGAAGAATCAAATAGTTCAGAGAAGGAAAAAAAGAGTTTAGAGAAGGAAGTGTTCCTTCATTAGCTGGAGGTGCTTTCCATCTGGTGGAGCTTTCTCTATTCTCCAGGGATTATGCATGGTTTGCGTTTTATCTGAAAGCAGTATTAGATGTGGGCATGGCTGAGCAGGGAGAGAGTTTATTGGCACTTGATCCAATATATGCTAAGATTTCCTGTCTTGAAAAAAATCTCAAAGATCATTTTTTTGTGTGAAACCTGAATTATATTTAAAATGAGGCTTTTTATTTTGACTTCGAAATGCAAAGCTTTAGTCATTCTGAAGTCAAAGGAGTACAGGAATGTGTGAGAGAAAAAAAAGACCACTTAGGAAAGAAAGGCAATGTGAAGCCATCAAACTAAAAATGTAGACAGATGTGTTATACAGCACAGGTGTGAAAACAAATCTTGAAATATATTAGTACCTTGTTATTTTAAAATATTTCTTTAGCATACACATCGCATGTTTAAAAAAGGAAGTTTTTATACGGTATCAGTATGTAGTGGGTCCTATGGATAAATTGGGAAAAGTGTGTTCTAGCTTCTGAAGTATAATTTACCAGATATCTCACTCTTCTTGATCCCTCTACCCCTGCCCACACCCTGCCCCTATGCCTGCCTATTCAACTCTCACCTCCTCCCCAAAGAAGGCCCCTTTAGATTTAACATCAGAAAAGAATTTCCCAAAAAGTACAAACATGTAATATTTGGGGTTTAACGTAAATTCTTATTACACCCTAGCTGCTAGGAATTAAATCCTTTCCCCTCCCCTCTTTCCCTTCCTTGTTAAAGCTACATATCCAAACTTAGTGGATATTAAGATTGAGTAATCCAACAAGATCTTCTATTTCCTATTCTCTACTTTCTAATATTGGCAGGCTAATTCCACCACTGCAAGTACTGAGGTGAAAAATACTGTCTTCTTGGTTTACTTTCTTAAAACACCATAATTATATGCAGCACTTAAGTTTGCACGATGCCCTCTCTAGATAGAAAGATGCAATTTTCTGTGTACATATTGAAAGCTTTGCATCTAAACCAAACAACAAACTTAAAAACACTTCCAACGTAAAATAATTTCTACAAAACTGCAAAGTGGATTTGTTCCCACGAATCCCGCAAGCTCCTGCTGCAACTTAAGCATTAAATCCCTTATCTCAGCACCCTCGTTTCCCTCCATATATAAAATATCACTACAAAATCTTCCTCAAATCTCTTGGGTACCTCAAGATTGAGTGGAAAAACCCAATTCTACTAAACCTTAATTTGATGAAGATACTCTGAAGGAAGAGATTATTGTAGTAATAGATGAATAGGTATGTACAGTAGAGAAAATATAAAATAACATGCTTTGTTCAATGAAATAGGGATTTGAAAATGTGGATTAGGGATGACTATGAGGGCAACAAGTCTTGCTGCTCCAAACATTCTGCACATGGGGTCTGGGGCCATTAGTGACCAAGAGCACAGCACTCATGATGGGTTAGTACCATTCACTGAATAAGCAACCAGTGAGTCTGAGGAAATTGTTACTAAGGTAATGCAGACATGAAACAACACTACACCTCAAAACAACCTCACAACACTCCTTGTTCCTAATCTATTTTCCAGGTACCCTGTAGCCACCCTTCTATGACCCTGTCCCTTCAATTAACTCTGTGTTTCCAATCTCTCCTCTCCCCTGGTCTTTCACCATGGCTTCAGAGGGCACTCTCATCCTGAAATGACCTGTTGAATCTGCTTCCCTCACAAGCTAGTCCCAATTTTTCTCTTTCTTTCACTACCAAACATCTCAAAAGAACAGTCTATATTTGCTACCTCTGTTTCCTATTTTCCTCGTTAGCATCTAAGAATTTAGTTTTTGCTATTCACTGAAACTGCTCTCTCAAAAGGTTACTAAGCTAAGACTCCCACACTGAAAACTGTAAAACATTATTTACAGAAATAAAAGAGATCTTAAATGGAGGAATACAATATGATCATGGATCAGAAGACTCAATAGTATAAAGAATTAATTCTGCCCAAACTAAGCTACAGATTCAATTCAATCCAAATAAAACACTCTGGCATGTGTGCATGTAAACTGACAAGCTAATTCAAGGCGTAAGTGGAAATGCAAAGAACCAAGAAGAGCCAAAGCAATCTCAAACAACAAAGTGATAAGAACATGAACTATGTTACTGTTATTAGCATAGCTTGCTATTGGCACGAGAACAGGCAAACAGACCAATGGAACAGACAAGGGGACCCAGAAAAACAGCCCAAATCTGGGAATAACCCCAATGCCCACCAACAACTAGGTGATAAATTGTGGTATATTCATTCATACAATGGAATATCATACAGCAATGAGAATGAACGTATATGTATATCATAATAGACACATTTCATAAACATGACATTGAATGAAAGAAGCTAGACACATACTCTGTGATTCCAGGTATATAAAATTAAAAAACAGGCAAAATGAAGTGTTAGAAGTCAGGTTACCCATGGAGGGTGGAGTAGTGGCATGACAAGAGATTTCCGAGGTGCTGGTAACTTTCTGCTTCTTCAGGTGTTCATTATAGGAGTGTGTAAAAACTCATTGAGCTGCATACTTATGATTTGTGTAGTTTCTGTATGCATGTTATAAAAAAACAAACAAACCAAACCTCAAGGATTACCTAACAGCACAATCCAGTGGTCTTAACTGTCTTATCCTTGAACTCCTCTGTGATACTTGTTCTGATAACACCTCCTTCTAAAATCTCTCTCCCACTTGACTTTCTGGCTCTTTTCTGCCTGTCCCTATATTTCTTGTCTGTCTTGCTGCTGTTCCTCTTCTTTCTGCTTCCTCCCACACATGCAAAACCTGAGTTTTAGGGGACATTCCTCTGTTCTTCGTCTTTTGTCCTCTGCTTAGACTGTTTTCCTTGAGCTTTATTTATAAAGTGGTAATAATAACAGCAACTAACTTACTGGACATTTATTGTGGACCAGGTATTATTCTAAGTGCTTTAGTGCATTGACACAATCTACTTTCTTTGCCCATTTTATGATTTCTTTTGGGGTAAGTTTTTGTGGGTTTTGTTCAACTTTAAGCATAGAAAATTTCACACATACACAAAAGAAAACAGTAAACGAACCCTCACGTGACCTAAATTTAAGGATTATCAGGGTATGTCAACATAATTCTAATTCCCTTCTCTCCTGAATTTGACTATTTTTCAAATGCTTAATAAATACTTCTTTGTGAATGTTCCACTTATACATCAACTCGTACTGCTCATACTGTTTAATAAACTGTTGTTTTCACTTAATAATTACTACAAGGAGTTTTTCATGTGATTATAAATCCTTCTAAAATACAACTTGTATTTTTATTAAAAATTTTTAAAAAATATTTATTTATTTTTGAGAGACAGAGACAGAGTGTGAGAGAGGGAGGGACAGAGAGAGAGGAAGACACAGAATCCAAAGCAGGCTCCAGGCTCTAAACTATTAGCACAGAGCCTGACGCAGGGCTCAAACCCCCAAGCCATGACCTGAGCTGAAGTCAGACACTCAACCAACTGAGCCACCCAGGCGCCCCTAAAACACAATTTTTAAATGGGTCATATTGTAATCAAGTTTATTGATGTATTTTAATTTAAATAATTCCATTATTAGAAATTTAGTTTGTTTTCAATTTTTTCTTTTTATAAATAGTGACATGTTGAGTTTGCTAGTACGTAAGTCTTTGCGTATTTATGATCGTTTTCTTTAAATTCTTGGATCAAAGGGTATACACCTCTTTAAAGCTTTTGACATCTTACCAAACTGTTCCAGAAGAGCTGAACTAATATTCAGCCCACAGACAACAAATATGGGTGCTCATTTCCCCACCCACTCAATATAGTGGGGCAACACACATGCACACACGCACACACACACCCTGATCTTGCAGATATGACAGGGCTATTTTCATTTGCAGTTCTTTGTAATTCTTTTCATTTATAGCGAAGCCAAAAATTGAGGCAAAACATTCATAAATATATTTATTGGCCATTTCTTCTTCTGGGAAATTCCTGTTAACGCCCTTTCCAGGCTATGTTTCTTTTGGTTTAGTTTCTTCCTTGCTGATCTCACGGTCACTACCCTAACACAAGCTATCTTATCCTAGATCTTTTGCTTATTGTAATAGCGTCACATGCACATCAACCCTGGTTTTAAGAGCACTCTTTCTAAAAACATGTTGGATTAGGTTCCCTTCTCCTCTTCCAACATCTTAAATGATTTCCTACCTACAAAACGGAGGCCAGTCTCTTTGGCATGGCAACCACAGTCTGGCTCCATCCTACTGTCCCAATTTCATCCTCTGTTATAGCCTTGCCACGTGCAAATAGCCTCCTGGTATGTGCTCTTGTCTTTGCTTTTACTTTGATGTGGTTCCCTCATTCTAGAATGTGGATAATCTTCCCTCCTACACACCTCTCTTCCCTGTCTTACTCATTCTTTATGATTGAGCTCAACTGGCTCTTCTCTCTATGAAGGTAGAGGTAAATATTGCTGTTCTTCTCTGTTCTCTTCAGAGGTAAATATTGCTGAAGTATTAATTTTGTCTTGAGTTTCAAGAATTGGCTATTTAATTCCCCAACTCTTCTTCAAACTCCTTGATGGATTCTTTTTTACATATCAATGCTGCCTAGCAAAATACCCTGCACATAACTAGCAATTGAGAAACGACTGGTGTATAGACGGAAGGAATGCATGCTAATCCTGGATGGGGGAGGGGGACACTGATAACTTTCCAAAGAGTTTTTTTTCTCTAAATTTGTTTGTTTGTTTGTTTAGAGAGCGTGCTAGCAGGGGAGTCGCAGAGAGAGGGAGAGAGAATCCCAAGCAGACTTTGCACTGGCATCAGGCCCAACGCGGGGCTTGAACCTATGAACCATGAGATCATGACCTGAGCCGAAGCCAAGAGTTAGGCGCTTAACTGACTGAGCCACCCAGGTGCCCCTCAAAGAGCTTTTTAAGATAAAATGTGAAGCATCTCAAAATCAAGACTGTGTGATGATACAGACCTTATAGCAGGGCACATAAACCATATACTGTAGCATCTCACTTTGTTTAAAGTTCTCAAAAGATGGAGTATGGGCCAAGTAAAGGATACTAAGGTGGTCTCTGGCAAGAATTTTCTGGCTTTGTCTGCTGAATGTTATTATAATGTATTCTGTTCCTAGTAGCTATTCCAGCCCTCCCTGAACTCAGAGTAGTAATATGATTTCTAGAGGGACTCGAGCCAAGAATCACAAACGCAAAAGCAACTCAATCTGAATGCTCGAAGCAACACAAGCTGGAAGTGTGTGAATACAAGGGAAGGAGAGAATGCTTCAGCCTCCACCACTGCTCAGGGGACCAGCAGGCAGTGGAAGCTCAGAATGAGGTTTGTCAGAGATGATGTTCTACAACCTCACACCCACCAAAAATATTCTTATGAAAGCCTAGCTGTAAGGGAAACCAACCGAGTTCCCTTTCTGCCTTCAATGTTAGGACTGTTCTCTGTAGGAGAACAGAGCTGATGGTATGAAGAATGAATAAGGAACATAGCTGGACTAGATGGAGGAACAGAAGTGCAGCTGAAGGATGGGCGGATTTGTTCAGGAAAGTTGCCCCTGCTCAGCACAGGTCATGATTTCAGAATAACTACCATATCTCTCCATAGCCAAGTAAAGGCATAGGGAGAGCTAACAAACTCACTAATTTGACAGTCTTAAAGGAGAGAAAATAGCCTCATTTCAAGGTAAACAGCTCTATTCACAGTCATAGGGGATGAGGTGAAAGAAAAGGACGTATGGATGGATATACAGAAGGGATGGTTACAAGAGAGGTAACTGAATAAATTCAGTTGTGGTTGGCAGTGACTCAGATTAATTCCTTTCCGGAGATAGCTTTGTGGTGGGCAGAAAATTATACAGAGATGCTTAGTTTGGTTTAAGCAGACAAGAATCTGAACTTGAGGTTTTTAACAGCTAGGTCTCAGGATGCATGGGCCATGAGGTCTGAGCTGGTCACCGGCATGATAATTGGAGCCTTTCAGCGGTGATGGATCAAGCTGAAACAGTCCTCCACCCTGGCCAGATCTGGGCTAGAGTCCCCCAGCCCAAATCAGCAGGCTGTTCAACTACATCTGCTTAGGTGATATGAAGACATGAAATAATTTCTGAGGTTGGATTTTTGAGAAATGAGAATAAAATGAAACACATTTTTTAAAAGAGTCCTTCACTGTTTTGGTATCTTTTTTTTTTTTTTTTTAAGTTTATTCATTTTGTGTGAGAGAGAGAGAGAGAGAGAGCGAGCATGTGCAAGCAAGTGCATGCACGGGGGTGGGGGGAGGGGTAGAGAGGGAGGGAGAGAGAGAATCCCAAGCAGACTCTGTGCTGCCAGTGCACAGTCCGATGTGGGGTTAAAACTCACAAACCAGGAGATCATAACCTGAGCTGAACTCGAGTCAAATGCTTAACCAACTGAGCCACCCAGGTGCCCCTAAAATGAAATGCATTTTGCCATAATATCTATTCATAAAATACAAAATGTATGTGGTCAGAGGGATCTGAGCACACAGTGGGTATTTCTTGCCTAGTTATTTACTTTTCTAGAGGTATCTGGCCACTTTTTCACTCTGTAGAATCCCTCTAGCATTTAGTAACACGGAAAACTAAAGTTGTTCTTGAAGTATTTGTCCTGTGATTATTTCCCACAGATTAAGACCAATTCCACGGGTGCCTGGGTGGCTCAGTCGGTTGAGCGTCCGACTTCAGCTCAGGTCATGATCTCACAGTTTGTGGGTTCGAGCCCCGCATCAAGCTCTGTGCTGACTGCTTGCTCAGAGCCTGGAGCCTGCTTCAGATTCTGTGTCTCCTTCTCTCTCTGCCCCTCCCCCACTCACGCTTTGTCTCACTCTGTTTCTCAAAAAAAAAAAAAAAAAAAAAAAAAAGACCAATCCAAAACCTTCTCTTCCCTGGTATTCCAAGTCTGAGCTTGCAGCCTAAATCTCCCAGTTTTCTTCCTAAAGTCTCCACCCGCCCCAGTTGCTTGTCATGTTACAGCCTAAGGCAACTGCCACCACAGCCCTAGGCTCTGTGTAATGCTGAGTGGAAGTGGTAATGACCATGAGGTTGCTACTGGGCCTTCTCCTTCTCCTTAACTTGTAATGAACTCCTTTGTCAGGCAATATCTGATTTTGTTCTCATAGGAAAAAAAGGCTTTTGCTGCTTAGGCCCAAAGTAAACAGATGCTGCTGCTCCTCCATGACTAATCTTAAACAAAACGGCATAACAAAAATAAGAGTTTAGCTCCATTCCAGCAAGGGGACCTGCATATACATCATCCAAACTCAAAATTCCACTCCTGAACAGTGTGATATTCCAAAGTGATCTCCCCAAGATTCCTTTGGTTTTATATCACTAAAGGAACTTCCTCCTATCATTCCCTTATGACAGAAGCATCAAGGTAGGAGGGAACTCCAGGTACTTAAGCCTTTCAGAGCAAGAAAATCATAAATTACACCCTACTATTTTCTAGTACTTTCAAGAGCATGTCATCCCTGGCACATATGAGGTGCTCCCTAAATATTGATTAAATGAATGCATGCCATTTGCCTTGGGGTAGCTAGATTTTTCAGTGTAATATCATCATGTATTTTTACCTTTAGTTTTCAAAGGTTAAAAAGAAAACAAAAACAAAGCAACTAAAAAGCTGCTCTCTTTCTTAGCTATAGCTCTGCAAATTCTGCAGTTCTACCCTGGCAGCTCCCCAACTTTGAAGGAAATAAAGAGTTAAGATTTTTAAGGAGTCTATATTAATACAAAGCATAAAACTTAGTTTTCTACACTAACCCCCACCAGTTCAATTCTCTAACCTTGTAAGTAAGACAACTACAGCCTAAGGGGATAAAGTGGCCAGTATAATTTAGATTGACAGAAATGTCTGCCTCAGGAACACTTATGCATCATCCTTCCAGCCCAACCACTGAGTAGCTAGGGGATCAAACTCTACTGTCTCCAGATGCACAAGGTCTCCATAGAAAAGAGGAAGTCTCCCCTGCCTCAGAGGAAAATCCTACGAGAAATTTGGTCTTGCTAGCTAACTATCAGACATCTAAGAGTTGTCATATTACTCACTGTTGCTTATTATTCTTTTGAAAGTTAGAATGAGTCATGATTTTGTGAAAGGCAACAAGTGAGAGGTCAAGTAGCCCAGGTAAAATGAATTGGGGTCAGTGGCAATCTAAGGGACCAAACACTTGTTGCTAACACCTGCCACTCTAAATTAATCTCCTTACACAGAGCAGGAGCTGGAACCAGGCAAGTACAATGGATGTAGCAATCCAGATTTAGAAAGTTATGTGTACATAAACCAGCACAAACTTTTGCTTTCTGATAACTCTAACTCTAGTTTGTATTTGCAGATGTCACTAACATTTTAAATTCTAAGCTACTTACGTCTAGACACCTCAAAAATGCTGGCTGCTGCTTTCCTGCCTAAAGCATTCTTCCCGCTGAGATAATTTGAGCTTTTTCTATGTGGTATTCTGTGCCTGTAAGAACCTCGCAGGTTACCAACTTTCCTACAAGACTGTATCTTGATATAGGTGTTATACCTTCTCTGTGCAAGTGAAGGGAGTGAACAGAGGAAGAGTAGGACAAGAAAAAAGAAGACGTGACTGCAAAAGGTAAGAGTGGAAATAGAAAGCCCCCCAGGAAACCCAATAGGAGATTTATATTGGTCTGACTGGTCTCTGATACAAGAGAATGGGATATCACCTTTAGTGTAAAAATGTTCCTGGAACATCAAAGGAACTGTGATGTATCATCCCCTCAAAGAATAAGCCTACAGTTGGTAACACCGTATTGTATAATTGAAATTTGCTAAAAGAGTAGGACTTAAAAAACAGTAGATACGTGAAGTGATGGATTGTTAATTAGCTCAAAGGGGGGAAATCCTTTCACAATGTATAGGTATATCAAGTCATTACATTGTATACTTTAAACATCTTACAACTTTTTCAGTTATACCTCAGTAAAGCTGAAAAGAAAAAGAATAAGCCAGTTACCCATCTGGGTGGAGTGCTCACACGAAGCACACTCCTAAGGCAAAGAGATGGATAGGTTGGTCTCCACAAGGCTTTACCAGCCCAAAGACTTGTTGAGGTAAAACTTGAGGCTTGAGAAAGTGTAGAGTGTTATAAACAAATAACCATATTTTCCACTGAGGCAGAATTTTAATATGGCTGCCTAAGTTGATTTGGTAGTATCTCACATTATCTCTTACAAATCTGTTAAGTGAGGTGAATAGAGACATTAATATTAGGGGTCTGTCATTATCAAAATGGAGAAAAATTTCCCTCTTTGCCAAAGGGATCCATCAGAACAGCAGCACAGTTCTGGGAATCTCAGACACAGACAGGCCGGCCAGCCCAGTGTGTTTGGTTTGGCTCTCAGAAAAGAAAAGTGTCAAAAGGGAGAGAGTAAAAAAACAAAACAAAACAAAACCCAAACAACTAATAAGAAATCTAATGCCGCAACTGTCAGAGTGGTCAAGAGCAGGGTTTTGTTGCAGCTGAGATTTTAGTGCTAAACCGGCACAGTGCCTAATCCAGTTCCAGAGAATCTCTCTGGCCAAGCAGGGAGAAGGAAATTTCCTCCACCACAGTGGCAGTGGCATGTGCTCAGTGCACACTCTATGTTCAGGACTGCTGTGTGTTGTTTCCAGCACATGGATCGGATTCTGATGAGACTGAGGCAGGGAGAGACTGGAAAGCCTCCCACAGGGAACTGTGGATCTTGCTTGAGTTTTTCTTTTTAATTTCTTTAATTTTTTAAACGTTTTTATTTTATTTTTTGAGAGACAGAGCATGAACAGGGGAGGGGCAGAGAGAGAGGGAGACACAGAATCTGTCAGCACAGAGCCTGATGCAGGGCTCAAACCTATGAATGCAAGACCATGACCTGAGCCGAAGGTGGATGCTCAACTGATTGAGCCACCCAGGCACCCTAAGTTTTTCTTTTTTTACTGCCAACCTGACACATTCCTTGGGTGGTGTCTCCTGATTCCTTGGTGAGATGACAGAATGATTCTTTGTGTGGCACAAGTTCCTGGCCCAGTAACAAGGGCCTTGGAAGGGGTGCTATTACTGACCAAGGCTCTGGAGTCATGTGGGTTGTTCTGAGCGACTCCCCTGGGTACACATGGCCATCTTATGGAGGATCATGAGCAGTGGTGAGAGGCAAGCGTAATACAATGATATGGCAAACTGGGTCTCATGTGACGTGGAGAAGGTTGAGGATGAGGTGGGGGTCTGGAGTTGTATCTTGTGGCTCAGTCGGTTAAGCGTCTGACTTTGGCTCAGGTCATGATCTCACAGTTTGTGAGTTTGAGCCCCGTGTCAGGCTCTGTGCTGTCAGTTCAGAGCCTGGAGCCTGCTTCAGATTCTGTGTCTCCCTCTCTCTCTGCTCCTCCCCCACTCAAGCTCTGTCTCTCCCTGTCTCTCAAAAAATAAATAAACTTTAAAAAAATTTTTAAAAAATAAATTAAAAAAAAAAAAAAAAAGAAGGGTGAGAATGAGAGGCTCCAGGGCCATCTCCAGGCCAGCCTGGCTCAGTGAATGCTGAGGTTCACCATGTTCATGAGCACAGTTCCCCCAAAATGTGAGGGAAAAGCCATAGCAGTCCAGAGCTCAAATGGCCTCACCCAGCTTTATTTCCACATGGAAGGAATGACCAAGCTTGTGAAGGAAAGTCCACACCACAGCCAGTACTTCTGGGAAGTTTCACCTAGATTATCGAAGAGAAGGATCACCAGATCTTTTCTCTCTACTTCTCTTCCTGAGAAAGCAGCTGGAGGGAGATGAGCTCAACCTTCAGAAGCAGCCAAGTGAGAAAGTGAGTTCTTCAAGAGAAGATGGAGAAGGCATAGGATCATCCCACCCCACACAACCTAAGGAGGCCAAATAAATAGCCCCAGTATCTCCTGCATGTGGCTCTTTCCAGTTATGCCCAGTGCCTACAGGACTGCTGCCTGTGGGCTGCAGTATCGTAGATGGTATTAAAGAGATAAACACTAAGGGTTCAACTGAGTGTGCAGGGTGCAAGAGAGGTGGTGGCAAAGATACAGCCCTCAAGGAAGTTAAAGAAACTTAATAGATATTTTAAATTATCTACTATTTACTTTTCTCCCCCAAAGAAAGTCACAGTGCTTAGTCTGCACACAATGCAGGAACAGACATGCATCTACGTGCTGTTATCTGTTGCTGACACATACTCTGCTTGGGCTCGAAGGCAAATGGCCTTGCAGCGTCCTGCAGATTATTTAATATCACTATAGGAGAATACAGTTATTACTAGAGCTTCCTCTGAGGGGCTAAGAACATCTTCTTCCAAAGAGGGCTACAAGGTGCAATAATGGGAAAATGTCTGAAATGGAAGGAGACGTCCAGTCCCAACTGTGCCACTAAGCTTTATCATCTTAGGCAGGTCACTTCACCTCTCTGGCCTCAGCTTCTTTATGTGCAAAAGAAAAAGGTGTGTGTGGGGGGATCCAAAGATCTCTAAGTTCTCTCCAGCTTTAATCAATCCATGAATAAATATAGCTCATTCCTGATATTAAAATAATATTAGAACAGTGATCCCCAACTTAAAGCCTGCAGGCTATTTCTAGTTAGAGGAGTTTTTCGGTTCTCATGAGGATTTCTCATTGTGCCTTCTGTGTGTCTCATCATAGGATGCTTGAGAAAACCCAAGCATGCAAATGTTGCAAAAGTTTCTTGCATCATCTTTCTGATGATTCCCTACCTTCCTGCTAGGTGCATCCTCACATCCAGCTGTGGTGAACTTCCTTCCTTCCTTTCCTTTCTTTCTCCTTTCCTTCCCTCCTCTTCTCTCCCCTCCCCTCCTCACCTCTCCTCTCCTTTCCTTTCTTTCTTTTTAATGCTTATTTATTAATTTTGAGAAAGAGAGAGAGAGAGCACACAAGTAGGGGAGGAACAGAGAGAGCGGGAGAGAGAGAGAATCCCAAGCAGGCTCCACACTGTCAGCGTGGAGCCGGACACCGGGCTTGAAACCACCATGAGATCATGACCTAAGCCCAAACCAAGAGTTGGATGTTTAACCTTCTGAGCCACCCCAGCGCCCTGCTGAACTTTTTTTTTTTTTTTTTTTTTTTTTTTAGGAATAGTATCTGTTGGCTCAAATTTAGGCTAAAAGCTCCTGAAAGGTTGGTGTGATTTCCCACATACTCTTGATGTATCAAATAGCTGAAAATCAGAGAATTCAAAGTATAATGATGCTTTATCACCAGGCCTGGGTTATGCTGAGGAGATTAATTTTTTTTATTTTTTAAATTTTTTAACGTTTATTCATTTTTGAGAGACAGAGACAGAGCATGAAAGGGGGAGGGGCAGAGGGGGAGGGGCAGAGAGGGAGGGAGACACAGAATCTGAAGCAGGCTCCAGGCACCAGGCTCCAAGCTGTCAGCACAGAGCCCGACATGGGGCTCGAGCCCAAACTGCAAGATCATGACCTGAGCCGAAGTCAGATGCTTAACTGACTGAGCCATCTAGGTGCCCCTAATCTGGTTTTTAATCTGGCAATTTGGTCTTTTTTGACCTCTTCTGAGTTACTCACTATTCTAATCATTCTGGTGTTCAGATACCCCACCAGACATGCTAGGTGGTAATGTCAATGTGCTATCCTTCCTAGAAATTCCTGCATTTAAAAAGGCAGTACTTTGGTGGGATACATGATTCAAAGGAATAAATTGAACAGTGAAATTTAAGAACAGATGAAATCAGGCAGGAGCTTTATCAAACATCCTATGATACTACTTTTAAGCCACTACCATATCATACTTTTCTGTTAAGTTGGCAACAGGATGTTAGTGTCTGACCTTTGGCTTAGGGTTTACATTAGAAAAGGGTAGGATTTTTTTTTTTACTCTGATAACGTTAAAACCTAATCTATCAATCAAAACCTAATCTTTAGGGCTTCTGAGCATCACTACAATTTATAGCAAGATCTGTTCAGTGTTAAAATTAAAGGCTCCCTTTCACCAGGACAGCATATGCTAGATAGGGAGATATGCCTAGGTGGTCTTTTGTATAAAAATTAGTAGACAAAGCAATATGATAGCATTCATACAGTGTAGAACATCTCCAAAAATTCCTGATTTGATTCATTCACTAAACAAGTGTCTACTTTATGTTTGGTGCTTTTATATCTATTACACAGCTTTTAAAGAAAGGTCCAGTTGCTAAGTTCTTTTCGTAGTATTCTGGATTGAAGTCACCAGTACGCCCTGCAACTCCCCTAAGGGAGTATTTTGTAATTAGTGGGTGTGAGTAACAGATTGTGCAGTACCCTCCTACCTTTTAATAGGCAGGGCCCCAGGATTTATTTGGAATGCCGTTTCCAGAGTTTGAAAGTCAGTTGTTTGAAACCCAGAAACAATTACCTAAGTAGTAGTTAGGTTCCCCAGTAGTCCCCATGAGACTACTGACCCATAGTGTTTGTTACAGGCTGAATCATGCTCCCTCCCCCAACTCACATGTTGAAACTCTAATCGCATATCCTCAGAATGTGACTGTAGGTGGAGATGTGACTTAAAGAGGTGTATTTAAAGAGATAACTGAGTTAAGATGAGGCTGTTAGGGTGCGTCCTATTCTGATGACTGGGTGTCTTTGTGAAGAAGAGGAGGAAATCTGGACAGAGACATCAGGGATGCACATACACGAAGGAAAGGTCACGTAGAGATATGGTGAGGAGGTGGCCATCTGCAAGCCAAGGACAGAGGCCTCAGGAGGAAGCAAGCCTGCCAACACCTTGATCTTGACTGCTAGCTTCCAGAATGGTGAGAAATAAATTACTGCTGGGGCGCCTGGGTGGCGCAGTCGGTTAAGCGTCCGACTTCAGCCAGGTCACGATCTCGCGGTCCGTGAGTTCGAGCCCCGCATCACGCTCTGGGCTGATGGCTCGGAGCCTGGAGCCTGTTTCCGATTCTGTGTCTCCCTCTCTCTCTGCCCCTCCCCCGTTCATGCTCTGTCTCTCTCTGTCCCAAAAATAAATAAAAAACATTGAAAAAAAAATTAAAAAAAAAAAAAGAAATAAATTACTGCTGTTCAAGCCACCCAGTCTGTAATGTCTTGTTATGGCAGCTTTGCAAACTAATACAATATTGTTGGTGTAAGGGGTCACAGAACTTAACCACCATTCATAACGTTTTACATACTGCAAGATGCCTTCTGGATTCTAACTCCAGACATCAAAAATACATCTTCACTTGCCCCAGTGGCAAGTGAGTATGGCCTAGTCCCACCTTTCTGACTTAGCAGAAAACCTCACTTCTATGGCAGTGGCTCCAGCAAACAGGCTGTTCTTATAAGGGGTGCAGGAGGTTCTCTTAGAGACTCAGGGAATACAGCAGTAATAGCTAGTGGCTGTTGTGAAGGGCTAGGTCATTCGAGTAGCAGGGACTCTTCAGACTAGTGAACAGTATAGGAAAAGAGGTTGTGGTAGCATTTCCCCTCTACTTTCTGGGGGAAGCAGGGCTTTACGTTATGGGGCACAGGAGAGCCAAGTCAGGAATGGCAGTACTGTCTGTATGGAAAGACTGCTTACATTTTATGGTACCCTTTTGATTTTACACCTAAGAGGTCATGTCCCACTGGGAGAGGGGTTTGGTCCCACACCTTTTGTCTTTTCTTAAGTTTAAACAGGTCTCCCTTAGAGAATTACTTTTGTACCTCGCCACCGTTACTATAGGAGCTTTGAATCCTTCTGGTATGCTGGGCCAGAAACATGGCTGTGAGTCCCTGGCATACACCAGAGGAGATACTCTGCCCATAAAAAATTTGTTACTTCTATTTCTGGACTGTCCCACCAAACCTTTGGTAAAGAATTAAATAGTTTGGAAGAAAACTAAGGACCATTTATTTCAAATGCTCTGACTAGACCAAAAAACTGTCATTTCCAAGTTTCCGTGCCTATGCTGGTCATGTTTTTTTTTTTTTTTTTCCATCCACAGCATTAATTTTCTTCTTTGCTTAGTTGGAGGAGCATTATCTCTGCAAGATGACATTGGAGACGACAGACCCGTGTTTAATGTACTGCACTGTAGTAATTGTTAAGACTCATTAAAATTCCAAGACGGTAAATAATTGCTCCTGTAGGAGCTCTACAGAATCAGGAGTGTTAACCTCTTCTCCCATGGAAATACTTTAAACACAAAGGAAAAAATGCAATTAGGGCAGCTAGAAAACATTAAGATCTCTATAAATATAGAGCTTTGTAATTAAAAAATATTCCACATTCATATTTTAGAACTCTAAAGGGTCCAGTGCAAGACTGAGGTAATAAAAACTGAAAAAGTTTCTTGCATTTTTTTGCTGCAAAGCCAAGGACACGTGAGACCTGAATTCAGAGTAGGTGTTTTATGTTCACTTTTATTTAGTCCAGGCTAGTTGGAGGTAGGCACCAGTAATGGGGACCAAGAGCTATCCTAGGCAAGAAGTGGAGGGCAAGATCTACAGACAAAACAGAAACAGGAGAATTCCCCTTCTCTGAGGCAAATTAAAAAAGGAAATGGTTCAATGGATCCTTTCTATCAAAAAAAGTTTTGGTCTAGCAGGGTCTCTTAACCTCTCTCTCCACAAGCAAGATTATTCTACATTCTGCCCCAAACCTATAGTTTTGTCCCTAGTTAACTGAAGCCTTTCATGTGCACACCATAAGGCTACTCTCACATTGAGAGCGAGCTGTGGATAATGCTTAATATCTGTGTAATTTCAACTATGTAAAAGACGTCCTTATTGCTTTTATATTCAAATCCTCATTTCCTCTTCCTTTCCCCAACTCAGCTTTCGGGGATTTTATCAGCAGTTAAGGCAGCAGTTTTGTGTCCTATGGCCCAGCTTAGTACCCTGTCAGCCCCTGTCCTCTCTCGTGGGGTCTGCCCAGCTCATTCCTATCTTTCTTTCCTTTTTTTTTTCTTTTTTTGAACAAGCTTTTCTCTGCCAAATTTTCAACATCCAATTGGCAAGATACTCTGCTCTTTGCACAAAAAGGTTAATGGCAGCTGTCAGAAGGAGGAGAAAGTGCCAGACTGTGTGAGAGCAGATAGGAGAGAAACAGTGAGGCTACTCCACAGGATTTTTCTCATAAATTTGTTAAGACACACACGCGCACGCACACACACACACACACACACACACACACACACACACACACACACTTCTCAAGCCCAGTCCTGATACAGGCACACATTTATCTTCGCAGCTCTGCAGTTATTTTTGCTGGATTGCTGGTCTTGCCTCTCTCAGCCTCTCACACTCTCCTGCTCTTAGTTTTTTGGACAAGAGTTCAACATTGGAGCTAAGGAAACAAGTTCAAACATCACAAAAAGAAGAAAACCAGATCAGAAACATTCAGGCTGGGAACCAGAACAAAGTTTGTTGCCCCACAAAGAACCATTCTTTTTCTTTCTTTCTTATTTTCTCTTGCTGTTGCCCCCTGTCCCTTGCCCCCCAACAGCTCCTAAGTCCATTTGGCTCACTTCTGTGGTACAGCAATCTGTGCAGATGCTAAAACAGGAGGATGAAATGTCATGTTGTGACTAATGACTGATGCACTCCCTGAGTGAGGGAGAGGACTTTTAGGTCCTGTGCCCAATACTGGCCCCAGCATTTAACCCCCCGATTCACCACCTTGAAAAGAGAGGAATACATGCCAAAGAGTGATTGATCAAAATCAAGAAAACAAATGGAAGAAGAAATCCAGGGAGAGGGCAAGGTCTGAGCCAAGTTTTGGAACAATACTTCCCTGGAAATTAAAAAATGGGACAGAGTGCTGGGAAAGGGAGATGGAATCCAAAGCTCCATGACCCACAGAACAGACTGGCTGATACAAGTTCATTCCAGTGTGGTTGGGCCCCTGATGGGAGGCTGGCATTCATGGTGGAGAAAAGGAATTTGTACTCTAGGGAGAAATTCCATCTTAAGTTTTAGCAGGATCTGCTTATCAGTCCAACTTCTTCAAAAAGTTAAAAAGGAGCCTGGCAGTGGGGAATGATTTTTCAGTTTTCATTTTTTTTATTCAAGTTTTTTTTAGTTTATTTAATTTTTTTTTTTAGTAATCTCTATACCTAATGTGGGGCTCAAACTCAAGACCCCAAGACCAAGAGTCACATGCTTGTCCGACTGAGCCAGCCAGGTGCCCTTCTGTTTTCATTTTAATTTAACTATTGTTGACATATTGTGAAATGCACAGATCTTTAAGTGTACAATTTGACAAATTTTGATAAATACATATATCCATATAACCATCACCCCAATCAAAACACAGAACATTTCCAACATCCCAGAAAGTTTCTTGTACTATCTTTCAGTCAATTCCTACAGGAAACCAGTGTTCTAATTTTACCACCACAGATCAGTTTATTCTGTTCATACATTAATTACATTTTATTTTGTATCTGGTTTCTTTTGTTTGATATTGTGTTTTTGAGATTCATTCATAAAGTTGCTTGTATTTAGTTCATTGTTGTTTACTGCTTAGTAGTATTCCATTTCATGATATAAAATAATTAAAAATACCTGTTTTGTTAATGAACATGTGGAATGTTTCCAGTTTTGGACGTTTACAAATAAAGTTGTTATGAACACTCTTGTACACATCTTTTTGTGGACACATCTCTTGAGTAAGTAAGAAGGGAACTGCTGGATTACAGGATAAGAGTATATCTAATTAGGAGTATTAGAGTATTTCTAATTTAATAAGAAACTGCCTAATGGCTTCCCAAAGTCTTGTACCACTTTAAATTCTCACCAGTATCAGAGTTCCAGCTGTTTGACACCTAACAAGTGGCATTACCAGTTTTGTCAATTTTAGCCATTTTTGTGGGATTATAGCACAATCTCATTGTGGCTTTCATTTGTGTGAGCATTTTTCCATGTGCTTAATTTGTGTATCTTCTTTGTGAATTGCCTATTCAAGTCTTCTGCCCATTTAAAAATTGTATCGTTTTGTCTTTTTGTTACCAACTTTTAAAATATCTTTGCGATAGAAGTCCTTTGCTCAATATACACACACGTGTGCGCACACATATAAAGTGAATGTTCTGATGAGCACAAGTTTAAAGTTTTGATAAAGTCCAATTTTTTTTTCATTTTTCTCTTATGTTTAGTGTTTTATGTTCCCTATGTCTGCCAAATTGGGGGTAATTTTAGCTATTGATGGGCCATTTGGCGAACATCTGAAATTAAAAAACATTTCTTTATTAAGACTTAAAAACAACTACCCATTGCTAATCCTTGTTTACAAAGGCTCAATTTTGGAACCAAAAACACTGGCTTTACCAAAATTCCAGGGCTACTAAAGTTTTACAAATGAAAGGTTTACTTTCAAAAATATTTGCATTCAACATACAGGTCATATATATTTACTGACAGCATGAGATGATCTATATCAAATGGGCACAATATGATAAGTGTGATGGGGTTAGGGAGGGGGGCACTAAGTGTCTGGGACTCAACTTTAGTTTTTAAATCTCTCTGAAAGGAAATTCTACCACATCCCTTTGAAATTTATTCCATGTCCACAGATTTTTCCCTATGTTTAACTGAAACATATCTTTTTGTAATTTAGTATACTCTCTCATTCTGCCCTTAGATGAATAGAAAAAAGGAGAAACCTGGGCCCTCGCCATTTAGACAAAAGCCTTTACCCTATAATTAAGTTCTGTACTTTTAATTTCTCTATGTAAGCTGCCCTTTTGAAACAATTGTTTATTTTTTTTTATTTTTTTTTCAACGTTTATTTATTTTTGGGACAGAGAGAGACAGAGCATGAACGGGCGAGGGGCAGAGAGAGAGGGAGACACAGAATCGGAAACAGGCTCCAGGCTCTGAGCCATCAGCCCAGAGCCCGACGCGGGGCTCGAACTCACGGACCGCGAGATCGTGACCTGGCTGAAGTCGGACGCTTAACCGACTGCGCCACCCAGGCACCCCAACAATTGTTTATTTTTAAACTATTCCTACCTTCTGCTTTTCAAATCTTTTACCTAATTTATTTTTTGAGTTTGAGTTACAATGTCATATTCAAATACAGTCTTAAAATTTTGGGGGCTAGGGCTGTTTACATTCCCTTTACACTAGAATGACAGACAATCAGGATTGGGGGTAGGGGGGAAACATCTTGGAAATAATCTGACTCAAATAATCTCCAAATGCTGAATTCTTTCTTTCTTTCTTTCTTTCTTTCTTTCTTTCTTTCTTTCTTTCTTTCTTTCTTTCTTTCTTTCTTTCTTTCTTTCTTTCTTTCTTTCTTCCTTCCTTCCTTCCTTCCTTCCTTCCTTCCTTCCTTCCTTCCTTCCTTCCTTCCTTCCTTCCTTCCTTCTTTCTTTCTTTCTTTCTTTCTTTCTTTCTTTCCTTCTTTCCTTCTTTCCTTCTTTCCTTCTTTCTTTCCTTCCTTCCTTCTTTCTTTCCTTCCTTCCTTCCTTCCTTCCTTCCTTCCTTCCTTCCTTCCTTCCTTCCTTCCTTCCTTTCTTTTTATAAAACATCTCTTTTAAAGTCTTATTTATTTTTGAGGCAGAGAGAGACAGAGCATGAGCAGGGGAGGGGCAGAGAGAGAGGGAGACACAGAATCCGAAGCAGGCTCCAGGCTCCGAGCTGTCAGCACAGAGCCCAACGTGGGGCTCGAACTTACGAACCATGAGATCATGACCTGAGCTGAAGATGGACACTTAACCAACTGAGCCACCCAGGTGCCCCAATACGCAAGTGAGCAGCTTCTCCAAGAAAGAACTAATTTCCTATATGGCTATCCATTTTTTTTTTTTTTTTTGGTTGACAGATACAGAAGTTTTTCTTTCCGTTAAACTAAAAGCTGCCTTATAATGTCTACCCACTGGTTGTGGGGTTACACAATTAGTCTATATATAAAACGTTCATTCTTTTTTTCCCCCACAATTTTATTTATTTAAGTGATCTCTATACCCAATATGGGGCTTGAACTCACAACCCCAAGATCAAGAGTTGCATGTTCTTCCCATTGAGCCAGCCAGGTGCCACACCCCCTGCCCCCAACCCAATTTCATTCTGTAAAGGGTTGCATCATCTTGTTGCTGCCTATGGGTAATATTTTGGAGTCGTCTAGACTAATACACTTCTTAATATTTTCAATACTCTAAAGCACCTCCATTTTCACAAGACGATGAAAAGCTGAACCCCATATTTACTGACTTAAATTTTTAAAACTTTTTTGCTTTGAAATAATTTCAAACTTACAGAAAAGTTGCAAGAATACAAAGAACTCTCCAACCCCTTATCCAGATTACTTAACTGCTAACATTTTGCTATCTTTGCCTCTATCATTCATTTACTGTATCTCTATATAACTTTATATGTTTCCTAATTGTTAAATTTAGATTACATACTGTGTAGCAGAAAAACACCTGTGTTCTTCTCAGTGCATATAATCAGAAAGCATGTAATGTTGATTTGTACCACTAAGGGTGATGTTAAACTTTAGTTACTTGGTTTAAATGGTATCTATTGGGTTTTTCCAATGCAAATTAACTAAAAGAATTTTGTGCTAATTAAGTGGGATAGTTTTTTTGTGAAGAGATACTTTCAGACTATGTAAATACAAACTTCTACCTACTGTTTTTCACATTTATTGATGATTCTTGCCCAAAGCAGTTACTACTATGATGGTGGCTAAATAGTGATTCTCTAATTACATCATTCCTTCCACCTTTACTAGCTCACATTCTACTATAGGATACAGCTTTTTCCTTTCTCCCCCATTTGTTTATTCATTCATTTCTTCATACCAGTATAGATTCACAGATTTCTATTTTATTCAATGGGTTATAATCTGCTACTATCAATATTTATTTTGCTGCTCAAATTCTTCAACATTTTGCCATTGAGAGCCCCATGTCCTTCTGAAATATACCACCGCTCTTGGAACACTTTCTGGTATAACATAAGATGTTCTGGATTTATGCTGTACTATTGCCACACATAGCCTTAGACTCTGTCATGGCTCCAAGGAGTCCTGAATACCTGAGTACTTGGGCAGCAATATTTAGGGTTTCCTGAAAATAATTTCTGTTGAAATGAACTCTGGTGTTATGATATTGTTGAGATGTTAAAGAAAAAAAGACTATGAAACTCATTCATAGTAGTATATACTGGAAAGACGATAAAGATGTTGCTTGTAATTTGATTCTGTATGAGCACCCATGGGGGCTCCTGGTATGTTTTAATCTTTCAGGATACTACAAACTGCATAAGTAATCAATTTTCTCTCCTGACAGTGCCTGAGAGTTCACTCCTGGATTCACCTTATTTTTCTCTAACCTCTAACCTGATTGTTAGAATCACGAAGATGGGAATGTAGAGTAGAGGACAGTTCTTTGGGAGATTCTGATATCCTCTATCATTTCAGAGAAGCGCTGCTCCAGAAGTATTCACTCAATTTGGAGTACAGTAAGGTGTACGACTGAGTTTCTGGTTATTCATTCTATCCTTTTGGAACATGCTTCCCTTTAACCTCAATGCTGAATGAATACAATATTGTGAATATAACTTCTAATTTTATATGATAAGAAGTAAAAATGAATAATGTGAGTTAGAAAAAAAATTACCTGAAAGATAAAATAGTGGATGTTCTTTTGTGTACCCAAGATATTTAAAAACAAGGCTTCTCTGGCCATAAACTATCTCAAATGTGACCTGTACCAAATTTACTTGGTTGTTGGAACTTGACAAGATCACAGCTAGAGACGAAATAGCCTTAATTTCACTATTTGAACAATGTATGCCTGGTAAAGTGTAGAGATAAAAACCCAAAGGAATAGGACCCAAGTCTTCAAAATATAATTTCCATGTATCCATTCACTTGCAAACCAAAATACTGAAAGTGTATATAATTAACTATAGGTATTCCCAAATGAATCAATTTAGTCTTTGATGATTATATTGATTCTGGCCAGTGTGCATAAAATCACAATACACACAATTTCTTCAAACCAGGATACTTTGACCCATGAACAATATTATGCTCCAACCTGGTTACCACATTCACTTTATATGAGCCATTGTGCTGGTGACAAGTTGAAAAGCTGTTCATTGTTGCAGGGAAATTATGTTATACAAAACAGAAGTGTATGAATAAGAGAGTCATAGGAGACTTATAAATGCTTCCTGTCCTCACTGTAAAGCTGAACATAATCACTTGCAGCTATGTTATACATAGGAGTGTGGTCTTTCAGATATCTGTACCTACAAATATCTGGAGTGTCCCACCTTGTTACATCTTTCTGAAAACAAGGAACTGTTATGTAGCAATATAACCTTTAAAAAACATATATAATACTTATGTTAAACTCATTGTTATCCCTCCCAAATACACCAAGACCCAAATTCTCAAGCTCTATTGAAAGTAAGTCTGAAAACTTAAAGTCTCAAATTGTCTACATATACAGAAAAGTTTTAGTTGAAAAGTTTCCACAATTTTCCCAACAGTTCTATAATACTTGCCCCAAGAACCAATAATCCAACTCCTTGAGTAGATGTTAGTTATATGTTAGCTAGTATCAATTCAGTGCTGGATTTATGGAGACACTAACAAGATTTCCTGCCTAAGAGCTGGCAAGAGGACTTGGCAAAGAAATGAAGGCACCTGGGGTGCCTGGGTGGCTCAGTTGGATAAGTGTTCGACTTCAGCTAAGGTCATGATCTTGTCATGAGTTCGAGTGCCGTGTTGGGCTCCATACTGACAGCTCAGAGCCTGGAGCCTGCCTCAAATTCTGTGTCTCCCTATCTCTCTGCTCCTCCCCTGCTCATACTCTGTCACTCTCTCTCTCAAAGAGAAAGAAACATTAAAAAAAATTAAAAAAAAAAAAAAGGAACAAGGCACCTTATGTAGGAGAAGAAGATAGAAGTGTAGTGTGGGAAATACAGACCTGCAATTTCCATTGTGAGCTGTGATACTGGAAGATAACAGACAGTGGTCAAATATGGGACTAAAATAAACAGAGAAGATGTTCAAATCTAAAATTGAACTTAATAAAACTTTTTCTTAATGCTAGGCACTTTGTACCATAATAGCATTCTACTTTGACACTATCTCAATCTAGTTTTTCAAACTTTGTACCATAATAGCATTCTACTTTGACACTATCTCAATCTATTTTTTTAAAGACAGCTTCTTTAGGGCTCCAGAACCATATGTAAAATGGTAAAAAATGTATATTTATTTGAAAAAATTTCAACAATGTCTCTTTTTCCAATACTAAGTGACTAGAGAGCCTGGGAATAGTAAACAATAAAGAACAGAAAGATGGTCTAAGTAGTATGATGCCACTTATTTCAAATTTGTATCATACTAAATCATATTGCATATTGTTTATGGAAACAAATATGTACATTATTAAAAAGGTAAAAAAGTAGACTGCAAAAATGCATACCAATTTTGGATAGCAGTTGCCACTACAGATGAAACAGGAAAAATGCAACTGAGAAGGGGTATGAAGAAGACTTTAACTATATTCAGCATTAAAAAAAGCTCTGAAGGGGTGCCTGGGTGGCTCAGTTGGTTAAGTGTCAGACTCTTGATTTTAGCTCAGGTCATGACCTTACATTTCATGAGATCGAGCCCCACATCAGGCTCTGTGCTGACAGTAGGGAGCCTGCTTGAGATTCTCTCTTTCCCTCTCTCTCTGCCCCTCCCCCATGGTCGCTCTCTCTTCCTCTTTCTCAAAATAAATAAGTAAATACTTCAAAAAAAATTTAAAAGCCCTGAAGAACCCTCTTACATGTTGGTGGGAATGCAAACTGGTAAAGCCACTCTGGAAAACAGTATGGAGATTCCTCAAAAAATTAAAAATAGGACTACCCTACAATTTAGCAATGGTGCTACTAGGTATTTACCCAAAGGATACAAAAATACAGATTCAAAGGGATACATGCACACTTTTATAGCAGCATTGCCAACAATATCCAAACTATGGAAAGAGGCCGTATGTCCACCGACTGATGAATGGATAAAGATGATGTGGTATATATACACAATGGAGTATTACTCAGCCATCAACAAGAATGAAATCTTGCCATTTGCAACAATGTGAATGGAGCAAGAGCATATTATGCTAAGTGAAATAAGTCAGTCAGAGAAAGACACATGCCATATAATTATACTCATATGTGGAATTTAAGAAACAAAATAAATGAACGTAGGGGGGAAAAAAAGGAGGTAAACCATAAGAGGGAGACTCAACTATAGAGAACAAACTGAGGGTTGATGGAGGGAGGGGGAAATGGGCTAAATAGGTGATGGGTATTAAGGAGGGAACCTGTTGTGATGAGCACTGCGTATTATACATAAGGGATGAATCTCTAAATTCTACACTTGAAACCAGTATTATACTACATGTTAACTAACTAGAATTTAAATAAAAACCTGAAACAAAAACAAAAATTAAAAAAACCTAAAACAGATATAACAAAGTAGTGTTTGTTAATTCTGAGTATAAAGCTGATGTTATATTAATCTCTATGCTTTTTCTGAAAGCTTGAAATGTTTCATTAAAAATAATTTGGTATAACCACGAAGAAGAACATGTGGACATAAAAAATGGCAACTATAGGTTTTCTCAATCTTCTGCAAACCATTTTTGTGATTCCTAAAATATCTATACTTAAGACTGCTCTCTTAGATCACAACATGGATACACAATGATAGGAAGCTTGAAATTAAGAAAGCACAGGTATAGTTAAAGATTTAGGGTCAGACTTTTTCATGCTCAAGATTCTAGAACAAGGCAAAATTCCAAGGTTGATGTGGAACTCAACAGGCAGTCTTAGTAAAATATTAACCAAAAATAATGAGCATGTAAATAGTAATAACTATCATCTACCATTTATCATCTCCCATGAAGCTGACACCTGTAGCACATGACACTAATGTATACATGCTTGCCTGTCATCCATGTCAAGTTCAATCCAATCAAAACTAATATATCACACACAAAGACAACTCCAAAGAGTATAAAATTTGGGGGCAGACCTACAAAACTTCAGAAATTAAAAGTCACTGCTGTGAACAATTTCAAGGTAGAGCCTAGAAAGAATATATCACATTCTTCCATCTAGCTATTCTATAATTATCATTAAGCTACCAACCTATTGATAGGTTGAGAAAAAACTTTAATAGTTCTATGGGTATACATAATCTTCCACCTTTCAAAAAAGGGATGTTTTTATTGGAGTAAGTCCATGCCAGTTCTGTGAACATAGCACGAGGAGTAAAAATGACATCAATCCTCGTATTTCCTAAATGGACCGTTAGAGAATTCTGTACAATGTTAAGACTTTACTTCCTAATTCTATTGGCTGTTACAGTGTGTTAGTTAGAAAGATTAGGGTCAGAGTGGGAATCCCAAGATAGCCCTACCTCCATGGTACAGGAAGTGGGGTCTGGCAAGGTTTGAGGGTAGAACAGTAGCACTACAGAAATCTATCCATACTTTAGACGCTGTCTGAGCATAAGTTGCAATGCCTGCCATGAGAGGACAGGTACACAAGACCCACTTGCACCCTGGACTCTTCTTGGGTATAAAGCAAGAGTAGTGTGCTAGGGGAGGCAAGAAACCTTTCAGTGCCTAGGGCCTGATTCTGCTTTGACAAGAAAAGCAGTGTGTGCTGGGGGCAGGGCAGGAACCCTGTTCCTAAAGACTGGATACCACTGCAATAGTAAAAAATCTATCCTATCTTGCATTGACACTAGGCAAAGGAATCTATCACCAGAGAAGAGATAGGGAGTCCACTATGCCCCCAAATTCTGAACTGATTCAAAGCAGAAGTCTGCTGCTTCTGGAGAAGAGAAGGAAATCTGCCTGCAGTCTAGACCTTGAGAGTAGGGAGAATTGTCTGTCACTGGGGTGGGGCAGGAACACTGAAATGGAGGCTGCCTACGACTGAATCTGGAGCAGAAAAACGAAGAAACCTCCCCTGACCCAACCATGAACAGTGGACTGAGTAACAAGAGCAGTCTGCTACTTGGAGAAGGGCAAGAGGATAAAGAAAGAGCCCTCCATGACACAGGCATGAGGAAAGTACTGAAAACTGAGAACAAAGTAGGAAAACAAAAAAAAGTCAATACTCTAGAACTTATATTAAATATATGATAGTGGCAATTTGCTGGAAAATTTAAAGCCTGTGTGCAATGAAGTAACTACTGCTAAAACAAAACTCAAATCCAGCTCAATTACTGACTTACTTGACTCAGTTCCCAACACTAATGGCCTGATGGAAGAGGAATGCCTATTTCCAGACATAAATATTATTGACTTCAGTTTCAACTGTTCTTTTACATATAGCATTTGCCATTTAATAAAAAAATTATGAGACACACAAAAAACGCAAGTGAACTTGAAGACAGATCAACAGAAATCACCCAAGTTGATAGTAGGAATCTCTAAATATAACATGAAAGACAAAACAAAACAGATATCCAAGAAATGTGGGACATGATCAAATGACCTAACAAATATACAACTGTAGTCAGAGAAGGAAAAGAGACAAAGAGGCAAAGACATATATAAAGAGAAAATGGCCAAGAATTTTCTAAAATTAATGAAAGACAACAAAATGCAGGTCCAAGAGACTCAGAGATCCAAAACAGGATTTTAGTCCAAACAGGAAATACAAAGAAAAACACAAGTAGGCACATTAGTTTCAAATGGTTGAAAACAAAAGATAAAAAGAAAATCTTGAAAGCAGTCAGAGAAAAAAAGAAACATGACAAAGAAAAAGTATATATATGAATATAAAAGACTTTTCATATGAAACTTATGTAAGCCAGAAAAAAATGTAACAGCATCTTTAAAGTATTAAAAAACAGAAGAGTCAACCTAGAATTCCATATCCAGACAAGAATAGCTTTCAAAAAGAAGGCATATTAATATGCAAGGCCGTAACAAAATACCAGACTGGGTGGTTTAATAAGAGAAATGTATTTTCTCACTGGTCTCAAAGTTAGAAGTCCAAGATCAAGGTGTTGGTTGGGTTGGTTTCTTCTGAGGTCTCTCTCCTTGGCTTGCAGATGACTGCCTTCTTTCTGTGTCTTCACATGTTTTTTTTTCCTCTGTGATCACATACCCCTAGTGTTTCTCCATATGTTCTAATCTCTTCTTCTTATATGGAACCAGTCAGATTGGATTAGGGCCCGCACTCTCAGTCTAATTTCAACTTAATTACTTCATTGAAGGCTCTGTCTCCAAATACAGTCACATTCTTGGAGTTTGGGTTTCAATATAAAAATTTGAGGGGACATAATTCAGCCCGTAATACCCCACCTCCATGTGTTTCTCACATGCAAAACACATTTATCCCCATCCCAATAGCCCAAAAGTCCTTTTTTTTTTTTTTTTAAGATTTTATTTTTAAGTAATCTCTATACCCAGCCTGGAGCTCAGATCTATAACCCCAAGACCAAGAGTTGCACACTCCTCTGACTGAGCCAGCTGGGCATCCCCCAACAGCCCAAAAGTCTTAACTCAGTTCAGCCTCAACTCTAAACTGCAAATCTCATCTAAATATTATCTAAATCAAATGTGGAAAAGACTCAAGGTATGATTCATCTTGAGGCAAAGATTCCTCTGTAGATGTGAACCTGTTGAAACCAAATTATCTACTTCTAAAATACAATGGTGGGACAGGCATAGGCTAGCCAATCCTATTCCAGAAGGGATCATGGGTCCCAAGCAAATTCAAAACCTCACCGGGCAAATTCCACTAGATTTTAAGGCTTGAGAATAATCCTCTCTGGCTGGATGCTCTGTCCTCCAGGCCCACTGGGGTAGCAACTCCACCCCTCTGGCCCTGGGTGATAGCCTAGCCTATTGAAACCTAGGAGGTAGCCTTGCCCTCTGGAACCAAGGAGGAAGAGACAGCCCTTCCCCCTAGACCTGTGCCCTCTGGGTTGGTGGGATATATACTAGACAGTATATACCTGTGACAAGAAACTCATTTCACATATAAAGACATAGATAGCTTAAAAGCAAATATATGGTAAAAGATATAGCATGCACGCACTAACCTAAAAAAAGTTAGAACGGTTATGTTAATATCAGGCAAAGCACATGGAATACCATCAGATTTCAAGAAAGACATACAATGACAAAAGAATCAATTCATCAAGAAGATATAATAATCATTAATGTATATGCACTCAATAACAGAGCTTCAGGATACATAAACCAAAACCAGTGAGTAAAAAAAAAAGAAAAAAAAAAGAAATTCCAGGAACGCTTATAAATAAATCTTATAAATAAGATTATATTTCTATAGGCCAGGAGGTTGTAGATTATAGGATTATGACTCAGGATGAGTCTGAAGGGTTCCTGACATCAATAGTCAGATTATCCAAAGCTACTGAATGGCACTGAGAAAACTGTCTTGGATTGCCAAATAAATAATCAGCTAAGTATATAGTAAACATTCTCTATACATGTAGTATTCTGCTAGGGACTTTAGAAATATAAGACATGGTTCTGGCAGTGAAGGATCTTTTGTAGTTGGAGAAATAAGAATCTCAAATATGAAATACAAACTAGTAAACTACGCAGAACTCACTGGAATTCACTCACTCGTTTAAGTTACTGAGCAAGTGGTACTTGTTGATGTGGTGCTAATTTTAAGATGAAAATTATATAGCTCATGTCTTCAACAGACAGAAAGCTTAAAATGGGAAGACAGATATGAAAACAAGTAAGTGTAAGTGTTACAGGTACTACAAAAACCCTAAAGAGGGAGCAGCACATTCTGCCTGGGGTTTCAGGAAAGGATGCATAGAAGAAATGATGTCTTAGCTGAGCTTAAAAACACAGATTCCTAGGATGCCTGGGTGGCTCAGTTGGTTAAATGTCTGACTTCAGCTCAGGTCATGATCTCATGGTTCATGAGTTCAAGCCCTGCAAGGGGATCTCTACTGTCAGTGCAGAGCCAGCTTCAGATCCTCTGTCTTCCCTGCTCCCTCTCTGTCCCTCTCCTGCTCACACTCTCTAAAAAATGAATAAACATTAAAAAAAAACCCCAAAAACAAAAAACTCAGATTCCTATTTAGGTACTGTCCAGGGAGACAAAGTAGGGAAGGGCACATTAGGCACAAGGATCAATATGATCAAAAGAACAGAAGTATAGAAACTGTAAATAGTTTAAAACGAAGTGGCTGGGTATGCTTCACGGCTAGGATGAGAAGGGACATGAGAAGCCAAATGAAAGAAAGTCTTGCAGGATGTGATAAGGAGTACAGAATTTACCCTACTGTCTTCTGTCTCTTATTCATTCAACAAATATTTACTGAGCAGATACTATACGCTAAGCATCTTTCTTGATATAGACAAGATTCCTGTCCTGTCCTCATGAGGGTGTTACTGGGGACAGTGAAATACACTGGACACACAGATTTGGATAACAAATGTCAGTTGCAGAAGACTCTACATCCCCAAAACAAAAATGTAAACAGAATACATACACATAAAATAAACCAATGGGTGTGTCTGGCAGTGATTCATGTCATATGTTTCTAGGGCTTCAAAAAGTAAAGTCAAACCTTGAACATAATACTTTCATAGACAAATCATTTTGTAGTATTAAGGGTCATCTTTCTCAACAGCCTGCATTGTTCCCTTAAATTCTTACTTGTGGTGAGGCAGAAAATTGATTGGTTTCTCCACCAATAGAAGGTGGTGTTGGTTGCTGTATTCTTTTACAGATAACCTAAGTCCCCTGTTTCCCAGGTTTTCCAGGGAAGCCTGCTAAAGATACAACTTCATACACTTCAAGCAATAACTTCAGTGACTGAAGCACATTCTCAATCAAGAAGAAACATATTAACACAATTCATGTATATGAGCAAAATTGTTTTGATGTTTACAGTAGCTTGATTTTAACATAACGTGTAATGCAAGTCTATTAGTGAATTCCTGGTTTCATTCACTCAAAACTTTTTGAAAAATTCTTAGTTTGAAATTTTCGATTTTGGCCTCATCCTGGAGATATTTTTTTTCCCCTTAGAGAGACTGAGTTAAGCCCATTCAAGCATATTTGAAAAATGGAACTAAGCTAAAATACTTTTTTCATTTCAAAGACAGGCTGTTACACAAAGAAATAATTTAATGCTGGTTAAACTTTGATACATTACTATGGTCAGTGCTTTAAGAAGCATTGTTCTTCTGTAAAATTTTGAAGTAAAAGTTTTTTAAATAAAAAAATTTTAATGTTTATTTGAGAGAGAGCGAGTGAGCACGAGTGGGAGAAGGGCAGAGAGAGAGAGAAGGAGAGAGAGAGAGAGAGAGAGAAGGAGAGAGAGAGAGAGAGAGAGAGAGAGAGAGAGAGAGAGAGAGAGAGAGAGAGAGAGAAAATTTGAAGCAGGATCCAGGCTCGGAGCTGTCAGCACAGAGCCTGACGTGAGGCTCGAACTTCCGAACCATGAGATCATGACCTGAGCAGAAGTCAGACGCTCAACCGACTGAGCCACCTATGTGCCCCTGAAGTAAAAGTTTTGAAAATTAACCAGCCATGTGTTCTGCTTCCAGTGGGCTTTCAGTTGCATCTTCACTACATGGTTATTAATATCCAAAGGAGCTACTCGGAATCCAATTTCATTCTGTCCTTTGGATTTTTCTCTTTCAAGAAGAGAGAAATTAAAATTTCAATGGCAACATGCTACATTTGAGAGGCAGGCCTTACCTTTTTACTAATTAAATAAGTGAGGTAGATAACTAATTAGGCTGTTAAATAAATATGTGTTCTATGAGGCAATATCCATATCAGGGGTAAGTAAGCACCGCTCTACAACTCCAGTCTGCATTTCTTGATCTGTGGGTTAATACTGCTGTCTTTACCATTATACCATGGAAGTACTGTATTTAACACAATTTTCCTTCACACATTGTAAGTGAACAAATAGTGCTTAACAAATAGCAAGGATTTAGCTGGACAACAGCATACCGCTTCAAAATTCTGCAGAATTTTAGTAAATTTACACCACCAGTGCAGTTAAGTCTCTTGGTTAGTATGATTATAGCCTAGTTAGGGATATCATCAACTCCATCTATAAACTAGGAACAAAAGGAGCTTAGACTTAATGTTTTAAAAACTGTTCTCTTTCTCTGTATTTATTCAACTTTTCTTTCCTTCACTTTCTATGTCTGCTCTCTATAGCTCTCCTTTTTCATTTTTATGTTTCTTTTATTCACAGTTTTTCTGTCCAGAATAGCCTTTCTCTATTAAACAAAAGAACAAAAAATAAAATAAAATCACAATATGAATAAAAGAGAATCACTGGGTATTTTACAGGCAACAGTAGGCAGAAAATGTAGCATGGGAAGCAACATTAACTAATTCATCAAATGGTTCTTTTACTTAAAAATTTAAGTGTGTTGTAACCCACTGTTCCCTAGAGACAACTGAAGATATATGCTACTGACTTGTCAAGAATCCTTTATCCAAGTATCCTTAACTCAGATTTTCCTTCAGTATCCATAATTATCAGTGGTCATTGCTTCTATGAAACAACACATGGCATATGAGCAGACTGTCCTTAACCCTCTCCTTTCTAAGCAGCCCTTTTTTCCCCCCAATATATGAAATTTATTGTCAAACTGGTTTCCATACAACACCCGGTGCTCATCCCAAAAGATGCCCTCTTCAATACTCATCACCCATCCTCCCCTCCCTCCCACCCCCCATCAACCCTCAGTTTGTTCTCAGTTTTTAAGAGTTTCTTATGCTTTGGCTCTCTCCCACTCTAACCTCTTTTTTTTTTTTCTTCCCCTCCCCCATGAGTTTCTGTTAAGTTTCTCAGGATCCACATAAGAATGAAAACATATGGTATCTGTCTTTCTCTGTATGGCTTATTTCACTTAGCATAACACTCTCCAGTTCCATCCACGTTGCTACAAAGGGCCAGATTTCATTCTTTCTCATTGCCACGTAGTACTCCATTGTGTATATAAACCACAATTTCTTTATCCATTCATCAGTTGATGGACATTTAGGCTCTTTCCATAATTTGGCTATTGTTGAGAGTGCTAAGCAGCCCTTTTTGATACTTGAGCAAGTCACACTGAGGGAAGAATAAAGTGGTACTTTTGCAAATGGTAATTCCTATTATCTGTTGAAGAACTACCCTTTGCTAAGAATCCTGAATCTGGACACTGAGTTTCCAAAGGTAGCTCCTACTGCATCAATCTAAATAGCAGCTGAATTTTAAGTGTCTTGTCAAAGTTCAAGTGAGAGACTTACCTGCTCCTGGGTCATCTTCTGCAGCTCATTCTCCCAAGCTGCCTGGTCATCGTCCAAGTTATAGGAAGCTGGTGGAGTGAGTCCACGAAGAATCAGGGGGTCTCGGTCATGGCAGAGGGCTGTCAAGTGTCCAATATACAACTTTAATTTGCTTCTATTCTGGTCAAGTTCTAAGAGGGGCTGGATGATCTGAAGTGAAAAAATTGAGGAAAGTCAAGGTCAATCTGAAACAAGAAGTTCAAATATCTTTGTCTTCCAAGTCAAAGAAAACTGGCCAAAGACTCAAACTGCTCTAACCACCACTGAAATCTTCAGGATTATAAAAAGATACAGTTCCACACACTTGCACATTTACACTGTCACATCTAAACCCCCTTTTGGGAGACAGGTAGGGAATGCTGGCTTAGTCTATCAAGATGAAACTGAGAGTTCCGTACTTAGGCAGGGGATTAAACACAGGACTAACTTGTTTTTACCACGATGACATTCATGATACAGAAAGACTCCAGTTACCTCATGATTTCTCTTCCCATTTATTTATAAGAGGTTACAAAAAAAAATGCTAGCGAAATTTGCTCACTGAAAGCCTGGACAGCATATACTTCATGTGTTCCTTCACCTCCCGGAATGGAAGAAAAATTCTGTCTCTGGAGAAGGTGCAAGTTTTTCTTGGCCATGAGATGTGATGAGTGAACTCATTACTAAATCTGCCTCATCCTGGCTTAAGCGCCCCTCATTCATTTCACAGAGGTATCCAATATTCTTTTTAAACAGTGATTGATAAATTCTTATATAACACCAAACACCTGACTCACAGCCAAGGACTCTGAAATTCTCTCAGTTGTAACACTGGTTTGATGTTTATCTTGAAAAACAGTCCTGCACTTTTTTTTTTTTTTTTGGTATTCTCTTTACCCTGGATGAGTAACTATCCCTTGATTCCACTTGGAAGCACATGACAGATGACTTCTACCCCAGAATTTCATTTGACAGCTCTCATGACAATACTCTGGTCAGGTACTTGGTAGTTGGTCAAAGCCTGGCGCGTTTAGGAAGAGTTGGGCCAGATCTCACATCTCAGAACGAGGAAATGTTAGAGCAGCACCTGCTTGATACATAGCAGCTGTGAGAGTTGCGAAGCTCCACCAAAATGCTGGCAATTCTCAAAATGTTCCCAGGGCTTAAAAGGCAGAGGTCTGCACCTGTTACATGTCACTAGGCTGGCATTTTTCATGTACAGGACACCTCTAACCTACCTAATGAATAAAGGAGCTCAGTTATCTTCTTTACAGAAACAAGGACTGGCATTACTTTCAAAAGTGACACTGATTTCTCCTTGGCTCCCGAGAGGCCTGCTCCTGCTGCTTTCCTTTATTTCTCTTTAAGAGTTTTTTTTAAATGAATAAAGTTTTACATATTTTATGAAATTAATACATATTTACTCTGAAAAATATGGGAAAAAAGTATAAAAGAAGTGACAAAATAGGCTATAGGCATTACCATTTGCAATGTTGGGTGATTTTCTTCTAAATCTTCTAATAAACTTATATAAACCAACTTTAACAGTATCACACTTCATATTTTGCTTGATACACTGTTTATCCATTTAATGTTATAAACATTATGAGTACTATTCAAACATTACCTATTCCTGGAAAAACATGGTTTTTAACGGTGGCTTTATAAATACATCACATTTCCTGTGTTTTCTAATATTAATTCCATGAAATAATTGAGAGGGAAGAGCCAGGGGCAACTGGGTGGCTTAATCGGTTAAGCATCCACCTTCAGCTCAGGTCATGATCTCATGGTTCGTGAGTTCGAGCCCTGCATCGGGCTCTGCATCTGGACAGTGTGGAGCCTGCTTGGGATTCTTTCTCTCTCCCTCTCTCTCTGCCACTCCCTAACTTGTGCTCTCTCTCTCTCAAAATAAATAAAAACTTAAAAAAAAAAAAAGAGAGGGAAGAGCCAGGGCATAGTGACTAAAACAATCTTTAGCTTACTAAAGAGATCAGAGTTCAGAGGTTAGGCCTATCTAGTATTACATATTATAGAAGTTGAAGCCTGGCTAGACAAACCAGAGAAAGTAAATCAACTTAGCATTATTTTGTTTTTTAAACTCATACACACATTTCTATAAGGATAAAGGTTAAACACTTAGGTGCTGGTATGGAAAGCTCTTGGGTTCTATAAGAAACCCCTAATCAGCAGGCTCATGGTACCAGTTTGTGCTGGCATTTCCTACCTATGATAGACATATTGGCCCTGCCAATCACAGAAGGAAGGGACTCTTTGAATAAAGCAGAGGATTTAGAGAGTGGGGAAGTTGGACAATTTTTCACTAACATCACCAATCTCTCAAAAAGAATTGTATTTTATTTCTGGCCACAAATGCATACTCACTGCAGAAAATTTTATAAAGAATTCCAAAGCATAATCTTTAAAAGCAATATAAAGGCAATATTCCCTTAAATGCATGCACACTTTGCACTTCAATAACTAAACTGCCTAGTCATGGTAATAGAACCATAACACACCACATCCCTGAGGCCTCCACACAATGTAGCCCTATTTCTTTTCTTCCTTCCTTCCTTCCTTCCTTCCTTCCTTCCTTCCTTCCTTCCTTCCTTCCTTCCTTCCTTTCTTTCTTTTTTGGTTGTTGTTTTTAGCTTGGCCTTGTCTTCCATTGATAAAAAAAAATTTGGTGGGGGAGGGGGAATTCACTTTTGGGACTACCACTTATTCTGTGTGTGTGTGTGTGTGTGTGTGTGTGTGTGTGTGTGTGTGTGTGTGTGTGTTGGGGGGGCACTATAGATGTTATCACATCTGGGCTGCAAGGCTGAAAAAGCTGATATTTTAGGTAATTACTGTTTGAATAAGCAAACTGGCATGAAAGAATATGACCACAGAGGAAGGGGACAATGTGATAAATGGTAGTAATGGAAAAGTCAAATTTCTGATAGTAAATGACATTTAGAAAAATACTACCTCATTACTACATGACTTGAAATGAAAAAACTTATTTTTCAGGTCCTTGTTCTTAAAGGTAAATTTAAATTGATTTAAATGCATTTCATGTTGAAGTGCTAACTGACTAAAAAACATGATAGTCTTTTGCACTCTATAATTCCTCAAAGTCCAAATTGAAAAGTTAAAAAATGATGGAATTTGAAATTCTTTCCAGAATAAAAATTCATCTATGCAATAGCCCAGATGTCTGTCCTTTCTTCCCATGGCTAAAGGAATTGCTTTAACAAAACAAAACAAAAACCCCATAGGGCTTACTATGTGAAGGCATAGGAAACAGCCCAAGTAGCACAGCTCTCAAATCTACCCTCTTAAAAAAATCACTTTGGCCTCTCTGGGACACATTTAACCACGTCAATCATGTGGGAAATGCCCTTATCTCTTCCTTTTCCCCCTATCTGACTTGGGCAGGCCACTTAGAAAAGAAATTGCATTTCCCACAAGGTAGAACTGCCACTGCCTAATCTCAAGAGGGAAAAGGGACGCTTGTCAAGTGGAATGAGGATGCCTTACAGGATCTGTAAGTTATGTCTTCTGTCCACATGCAACCTCAGTACATTGGCAAGAAGTCCTACCAAAAACTATCAGAAATGTGGTCAGGCTTAGTTCCATAGCTATGCAGAAAAATAGTTATACATCTTTTTTTGTCAAAATGAAGTTAAAAAATGAACTTATCAAGATTAATTTCTGCTTGTATCAAATGTAATGCCAAAAGGCAATGTTCCCCTAGTCTTAATATTTACCAAATTATTAAGGAAAAGAATTTAAATTACAAAAAGGGATAAGATAATTTTGGTTGACTTACTGATAGCTTTGTTTCTTCTCTAAAGGATTTATTTGCTTTTGTACTAGATTCTCAAACTGACTTCAGAGGCCAGCATTTGATGACATATGGTGACAGAGGACAGTGATCTTCTGAGGTATTTATTTTAACCTCCTTTCCACTTAAGTGAGATTAGATGGGTAAAGGTCTTTTGGAAAACAGATGAATTGCTCCTGTATTGTTCAGTGTAGACTGTGAGTGAAAATTCCACAGTTTTCCATTTCTGCAACCCATGTATCTATGATATCTGAACACACTTTCTTAGACCATTTGACTCTTCAATACCAGGATGGAATGTGCACAGTGAAAGACTTTTAACTAGTCCATTATTTAGCCTCCTTTTCTCTTCTCCCTCTACTGTTTCTTTGTCAGACACTTACTCTAAGTATAGATAAGTTCGTTGTAACACATTCTAGGCACTGGTTTTATTTTTTTAATTTTGTTTTTTATTTATTTCCTTATTTATTTTGAGAGAGGATGTGAGAGCATGAGCAGGGGAGGGACAAAGAGAAAAGAGAGAATCTTAAGCAGGCTCCGCACTGCCGGCATGGAGTCCGACACCAGGGCTTGAACCCACAAACTGTGAGATCGTGACCTGAGCCAAAATCAAGAGTCAGAACCAACTGAGCCATCCAGGCATCCACCCTAGGCACTCATTTAAAAAGGAATGGTGTAGCTTCATCATAAAGGCTGAATGAATAGGTACTCAATATTATTTGGAACTTAAGATTTTGGGGTAACTAGTATTTTGCTGTTTGGAAGATGCCATTTGTTATTATTTATTATTTATTTATGTTAAAGTAGTCTTCAGGCCCAGTGTGGAGCCAACATGGGGCTTGAACTCATGACCCTGTGATCAAGACCTGAGCTGAGATCAACAGTCGGATGCTTAACCAACTGAGCTACGTAGGCACCCCAAGAAGATGCCACTTTAAAAAATATTTTATTTTTGAGAGAGAGAGAGAGTGCAAGCATGAGGAGGGGAGGGAGAAGGAGAGAGAGAATCTCAGCCTCCATGCCCAGCACAGGCCCAATGTGGGGTTTTGAGATCATGACCTGAGCCCAAATCATGAGTTGGACACTTAATGGACTAAGCACCACCCAGACACCCCAAGAAGATGCCATTTTTAAAAATGTTTATTTTTGAGAGAGAGTGAGTGAGTAGGAGGAGGGGAAGAGACAGAGGGACAGAAGATCTGAAGCAGGCTCTGCACTGATAGCAGACAGCCCAATGTGGGGCGTGAACTCAAGAACCATGAGACCATGACCTAACCTGAAGTCAGACACTTAGTTAAGTGACTTAAAGTTAAGGGTGACTGAGCCACCCAGATGCCCTGAAGATGCCATTTGTTAAAAAGCTAACATTTATCCATCATTTACTGTGTTCCTGGAAAATTATTTTTACATTTGCTGTGATTCTTCTGTGGCCAGCTGACTACCCTTAATTGGCTATAAAATCTTCTTGTTCCTCTTTATATCTGCTGCTGAAGTCTTCAGAGACAGGTTCACCTGCCCATATATTAATGGCAAAAATGCTAGTGGTAGTTTTGATTTCTCACTGGGTTATCAATACACTTCTGTCCCCCAGTGTAGGTGTATCAAGAAAGTCCCAGAACAAATAACATTAACTGCCTAGAGACATTAGTTTCTTAACTGTATTTTTGTCTAGAGGCTCCAGCAGAGGGCTAACTCTGAAAAGTAAAAAAAAAAAAAAAAAAAAAAAAAAGAACCAAATAAATAAATAAATAAATAAATAAATAGATAAAATTAATCAATCTAGTCTCAAAGTCTTTTCTCCTTCAATAACTAAGTTTATCTTCTTGGCCAATTATATACTTCAGGATAAGAAAGATGAAGGCTAGTGTTAAGTTTCTTTACAAAAGTCTGGAATTTTGTGTTATGTTCTTACTTAAATGCAGTTATTTGTTTAAGAATAGAGTTCTTTCAAAAAATATAGTATATCAAATGACATATATTGAAACTAAAAAGTTATATAATTCACTTAACAAACATTTAGTGAATGCCTTTGTGTCATGCCATATCCAGTTTTAGCTGGTGGGAATATTAAGAATAAGGTGTGGTTCTACTCTACATTAAAAAAGTCATGAAATAATGGAGCTAATGTGTTGAGTGTATACAAGAATTAAAATGCATAAATTCATGGTTTATCTTCAAGTTTACTTTTGAAATCAACTTCAGGCAAACAAATTGCTAAATAAACCTCTGTGCCGTGCTGTGAAGCTTAGTTTAACTTTGTCTTCATATTAAGGTTATAAAATTCAAGTTTTTTCTTCTTTAAAAAAATTTTTTTAATGTTTATTTTTGAGAGAGAGAGAGAGAGAGAGAGAGAGAGAGAGAGAGAGGCAGAGAGAAAGTGGGGGAGGGGCAGAGAACGAGGGAGACACAGAATCCGAAGCAGGCTCCAGGCTCTGAGCTGTCAGCACAGAGCTCGATGCGGGCTTGAACTCACAAACCTCGAGATCATGACTTGAGCTGAAGTCAGATGCTTAACTGACTGAGCCACCCAGGCACTCCTCAAGTTTTTTATTCTTAATGGTCTCTGAGATCCAACTTCTTAATTAGCTTTCTCATTTGAAGCCCAAACAGAAGGACAATTAATGGATTCCCTAAATGTTTTTGGTGGTACAGTCTTACCCATTTTTAACCCTACCAAATAGAAAAAAATATACTTTTGAGAATGGCCCTCACTAGACACTTTTCCTGCAAGAGAGAGAATAGCTTTAGACTTACTTTGTACTTAGAGGGCTAGTAACTGAAAAACAATTCTAGTATAGCATAGCTGCCTTTCTTTTAGGGGTAAGTTAATAAACTTCCAAAATTCCAGGAAAAATTAACAGATAACCTAAAGTTAAAGGCAAGTTAAAGTTAAGGGCTCCAAATCCTAACCCTTACTTCATTAACTATTTTTCATGTTTAACTATTTGACTCCCCAAATTTTATAGAATGTGACTTTCCTGTATTTGTCTCCTAAACCAAAAATAAAAATCATGACAAAAGCAAAACAATCATTTATATCATAAATATTTTCTAAGTACCTAAAATAGGTGTGTTACAGTAAGCAGAATCTGTTCTTTCAGCCTCCCTTACAGATGACCTACTATTACTACTATAGTAAATGAAATATTTGGACTGGGGAATCACTTAGGCTCACTTAACCCTCTCATTATGTTATCTATATACTGGTGGCAAAGATTCTCACCAAACTTTAGTTAGGTTCTCCCTGAACTCTCTTCTCAACTGGCCCTAATTTGGGGCTCATCTCTACATTGTCTAGCTCTATCAAGAATTCTGCTAAATTGGTTTATCAAGAATCTCTCATCCTTGATATTTGATTACTCTCAATATATGATAAGGTTCCTCATCCTCCCTCACTCTCCAGGTGATCGCTGGCCTGCCTTCAGCAAGGATCTTATTAGGTCAGTTTAGCCAGAATGTGCCCTTATCCCTGGTGTTTTGTCTTGGTAAGTGTCCATATACTGATCCCAACCCTGCTTCTTGGCCATGAATTTCCAGTTTTCCTTACCGTATTCAGTTCAAAGATTGTTAAGCACAATCTTTCTCCCCACTGAACAACTCCATTGCACTGCTTCCTATTCCTACCACAGTTGTCTTGAATAAAGTCTGTCTTACTGTTTTAAAAAGGGAATGGATAATTTTTTTCTTTAACACTGAGTAAAGGAATAGTAAATACTCAGTTACACTAGGAATTCAGGTTCAGGGACTATTGGGTCACTGAGATGAATAAATGTTAATCAGAAATCTTACTACAAACAGAAATATCTACTTTTTAAAGTAAAAACTCTCTCCAAAGGTTTTAGATTTTAAAAAGGCTTTATGGTTTGTTAAAGTTTAAATGTATCTATCAAAATTGCCAAAGGCTACAGGTTTTGAAGTACAAACAAAAGTGGTAATCATTTTATAAAAAACTGGGGGCTCAGTTGGTTAAGTGTCTGACTTCAGCTCAAGTCATGGTTTCACAATTTGTGGGTTCAAGCCCTATGTCAGACTGTGCTGACAGCTCAGATCCTGGAGCCTGCTTCAGATTCTGTGTCTCTCTCTCTCTCTGCCTGTTCCCTGCTCATGTTCGTTCTCTCTCTCTCTCTCTCTCTCTCTCTCAAAAATAAACATTAAAAATTTTTTAAATAACATGTGGTCATTTCCTCTTAGTTTCATGGCTCAGAAATCCGTTGTCAACTTTTCTTTAAGTATATACTACCACTTCAGCAAAACAAAACATTTTCTACTTCTTGATCTGGATACACAGAGAGAGAAAAAAAAATCTGTACTCAAAGTTGTAAGGAGACAGGAAACAGGGTACAGAATAAAATGAATCTTGAAATCTGAACTACAGAGCTGCTCACTATATTTTGCCTAGTTACTCTTCGTTTAGTTAAAACCTATCCTATTTTATGCAGTATAATAAATGCTACTCAAATACAGCAGAGTGTTGCGGGCCTGCCCACTGGTAAGGGAAGGGCATCTCCCACTGGGCCCTTTTATTCATATGCTCATGGAGGATGTTAAAAGCTGTAGGTATTTCAAGTACCTGCTTTAACACTTGGAAATTTGTAAGATACGTGAAAATAAGATTATTTACCAATAAGGGGGCAGACAAGTATGTACAAATGAAGAAGTGCAGATAAATGGACATTAGGTGGAGAGAATGCTACTATGAGGCACAGAAGCTACTACAAGCTAACCAATCAGGGGGACACATAGTAGGCACCCTGAAGACATGGTCAGATGAGAGAAAGAGAACTAGATTCAAGAAAACCACCCACTCTGCTAGATTAAGAAATGCTAAGAATAGGTGCATGCTCCAAAATTCTTCCTCGCTCTTAAGAGCTAATAAAGATGGAAAGCATCTTCAATTCAGTTCTTGGCTGAAGGCTTGCCTCTCCACAATAAATCATTTATTGTATTTTAGTGAACAATGTAGGGGTTAAGTATTTGTGTGTACACCTAAAAGTGTACACAATAAAACAGGTAAGTGACCACCCCATTCTATACTAAAGTTCCATGGCTATTCACTCATGAATGAGAAATTACAGGGAAAAAAATCTAGGCATGGGGGAGAAAAATGAGGCAGAAGAGGGAGAAAAGAGGTTTACACTTTTGGAACAGGCGAGCCAAATGAATACTGATGCTGCATTGAAAAGGAAAAACTAGTTAGGAAGTTGGCCGCAAGCAAAAATGGTGGCCTCAACTCCTTGCATGCCTGTGCACCTACCTGAGTGTTGAAATTAATAACTCACACTCCATTCTGATCCTTTGAGGTGTGGGGCCTAAAGTACTCCTGCTATAATTGTTTGTTGCAGTCATGCACAACAACACTTCTTGGCATTATTACATGTCTGCTAGACAGATGGATCTGAAAAACAGCAACATGCTTGTTGCCTGTTGGGCAAACCACAATAACAACCTTATCACAACATTTCATTTTCTTCTCTTTCCAATGCAATGTACCAACTGCACTGGAAGAGGAAGAGAAAGCCAAGTGGAGGTACCCAGGGTAAACAAAAGGAACCTCCTGGCTTTGACAGTCTTTCAATAAATAGGGAATGATCTAACAAAGAATGTACATTATAGGGAACATATCCACTAGCTCCTTCTCATAGTCTAGTCTACAGGAATACGGAGAAGAAAAGGGCCAAGTATGATTATCTAGTAACTATGAGATTTGATAACATATCTGTATAAGGGCTCCCAGAGGCCAGTCTCTGGAGGAGACTGTTTTGTGATTAGCTTATTTTAAGGTCAGGTTAAAGCTGTGTGTGTGTGTGTGTGTGTGTGTGTGTGTGTGTGTGTACACACACCTAAAAGAGTTGGAGGAGTAGACAGAGATAGTTTGCCATTAGTCACATTATTATTTCAACTCTAATGTCAAATCAAACACAGCAGGACCATGCAGATATTTAGAAGTCTACTATAGAATGCTCACTGATAGGCTGTGGCCACTGAGGGGCTCATTCTATCTGAAGACAGACATGGTAGACATGGCTCCTCATCAAACAGTGCTTAACAAGAATGTACCCCCTACGAGGGTACAGGTGGGAGAGGACAGTTTATCTATCATTTGGAACACAGGGGAAAATATCTATAGCTGTGGAGAGATATCAGAAATGGGTATTTCTGCTATTTAGAGAAGAACTAATTTTCATATAGGAATTTGATCTCTTAATGCTAAAGTTAGAAATAACCAGGAAACAAACTGTGACAGGTTAGACACGTGATTTGGTGTGTATAAGAAGGCACACGGATATCCTTGCAGTGGGAAGAGGATGGCAAGGGCAAGATGGAAGGAAAGATCTGAGCAAAATGGCCCTTAGCCATTATATTCAGGTTTAGCACAGCTTAGAAATCTGCAAACTGAGAGGATGGAAGTGTTTCTGAATATCATAAAAGAGCACTTCAAGAACTGAAACCAGTACCAGGACAGGAGACACAGGGTGTCTGTCTCTTTAACTTCTCCTTCTCATTAGTATACATTAAATAAAGCTAGGCCCCCCGTGAGCTAAGGCTAATTCCAGGAAAGGTGCCCTATTTTAGCCCCAGTAGCACCATCATTCTCTTCCTTTCCTCTTCTACCTCTCTCTCCTCCTGACCTACTCACACGAAGAATCTGTATTTCCACTCCACACATACACACCAAAAAATGTCAGATATCTGAGAATTGGAAAGGGATCTTGGCTGCTCTGACAGAGCCATCCTTCCTGGATTTATGTCTGCCGTAGTCAATCAGGAAATCATATTTAAAAAGCAAATTCTTTCTGAAAATCTTATACACCGTGAACAAATCCCATGGATTAATGATTTCCAGACATTACCCTTTTGCCTTGGGAGTAACCCAGGCTTTGGGTGGAAAAAAAAGGATTTGGGAAAAACAAAAATTAAGAAGATGGTTTTCTCTACCCATTTTCTTTATTTCAGAATAAAACCTCCCAAATAGTCACTGAATTAATCTCCCCTCCTCCTCCTCTCTGAAAGTTAAAATTGCTTAGCACAGCACAAACTCTGATAGATATCACTATTACATTATTACTAGTAGTTGATGCTTAAGCAAAGCTTTTATTATTTGAGGATAGAAAAGTTACTATGACAAAATACCAGAAATCCTGTTATAAGTTAACAGCCAGAGGAATTCAGGATTAAGTAACCTGGGGCAAATCAAGCCTTTTTGTGTATATATGACCCAATTTTTGGAAGAAGGATTCATGTGCCCAGATTCCCTCTGATCCAGTACAGAGTTCAGTAAATGCTGACTGAAGATCAGCTCTGAAGTACAGTGGCAGAGTGCAGCAGTCCCACTGGAAACTGAGGAACAGAGGAAAGAGCAACACACTCTGTGACACAGCTGACAGATCCTAAGAGAAGAGCAGCGGAGTACTTGCAGGTAAAAGAATGGAGTGCCAACAGACCAAGGGAGAAAGTTCCAAGGAATTAGAAATGGGGGTGTATCTAGACTGCAAGAAGGTAAAGTTACACGATATTACAGAGGAAGGAGGCTCTTAGTATAGTTATAAAGTGACTTGACAGTGGGGGAAAAAGGTACGTTTGTACAGAATCTTCCTAATTTGTTTCATCTACAAGCCTCTAGCTCCAGCTTTTGGTACTCATGATAAAGCTACCATACATATGGACCCACATCCAATTCTGTAGCAGTTTTCATGGGAAACACAAAGGACAGAGACCATGTTTCTAAAATAATCAGAGTACCTAATATTTTATTGGGCTTAGAAAATAGGAAACAATGAAAAAGTGCAGTGGAAACTCCAACCCTGAAAATCAGCCAAAGAGGAAAAGCAACAAGAGAATGTAGAACACACCTTTTCTTTACCATGTTAATCTGTTCATGTCACTAGTGCTTTTCCTTGGTCTCTTTCCAGGGAGTATACTTTTAGTGTCATAAACTTTCACAGCAACTAACAGGAGGAACAGCTCTCTCCACGCTTCAAGCAATCTGCCCAAATATATGCATCCCTCAATTCTGGGGGATTCTTTACACTAAGTTGCTTTGTAGGCTTCAGCAGCTGTAATCTTCTGTATGAGATGCTATTGCTGACAACAATTAGAAAGCCCTAGATCATCCACAGGCAGCAAGGTCTCTGCCATTCTCACCTAAACAATAAAGTCTCACGCCATTTGGTCTGGTGTACTTCTGTATTCATCTATCTAATACACCATCCATATACCATTTCCCAGATGTACCCTTTCAAAGAATACTGCAAAGCCATCCTAAGGCTGACATTTGTGTCTCAGACTATCTTGTGAGTTCAGTGCTGTACATTCTATGTACCTGAAGGTTTTCAGCTCTGATTTAATTAACATGCCCATCTAAACAATCATACTTTTTTGTGCACAACAATAGAGCATCAGGTTCACATGTTACACATGCGTGCGTGCATACACACACACACACACACACACACACACACACACACACACACACAAAATATGCGGTTTGATTACAGGGGCCAGGCTCCTCTAAACTGGAACTCTTGCATCCCAGTGTCTCCTGAAGCAATTACAACTTGTACCTTCTAGGAAAGCAGAGTTGTTTGCCTGGCTGCTTGCCTTATCTGCTCTCATGTTAGTTACTTCACTCATGAAATTTTTGCTAATTAGCCATGGAATTAAAGTAACTTAGATGGTCTTCTGTATCTTATGATCTTACTATGAATCTTATCGACTTGAATATTTCTCCAGAAAAAGCTGCTAGGGCATCTCATACTTTATAGCACTATAATCCAAGCAGACACAGTAGTCTCCATTCTTTACTGCCAGGGAAGGCAATGTGGCTGGCTGTGGCCACAAGCATGACTCATTCAAACACTGTAGCCATAAGCATGTAGGCCCTTAGCTGGTAATGTTAATTACTGGGCATCCAGTTTCAAAGACTGGTGAAAAAAGGCTTTTTCACCCAGAGGCTGTCCTCACCAGAAAGACAGATTTGTATTCCTCACATTATGTGGCTATAAAATGTCTGCATTGTACCAAAAACTCTGTGAGGAAGTACAGAACTATGGAGCAATACTGTGCAGTAGTTAAAAGCATGGGCTCTGGAGACAGACTGGTTTAACTCCAGGCTCTGCAACATTCTAGCTATGAGACCAAGGACAAGCTACTTTGGGGACAGTGTATTTTATGTGATTGTAATAATCCATGTGTCTACCACAGAGGAAACTTGTTCAATAATTATTAACTATTACTATTATTTTTAACTATTACTATTTTCAAGAATCTGTTTCATCATCTATAAAATAGATCTGAATAGATGTAAAATACAAGTTATTCTTGATAATTTTAGCTGACACTCTGATCCCTAAGACATTTTAACCCTATCACTGTGCTTCGCTCCACCACCAACTGTGGATGGTGAGACAACCACTGGATGCGGAGTAATGAGAAAAACAAAGAAGAGCTGGATCAGCAATAGACCAGAGGCTGGTAAATTACAGTCCGTGGACCAAATTTAACACCACTGCCTGTTTTTCTGTAATCCATCTTCTAAGAATGGGTTTTACATTTTCAAATGGTTGAAAAAAATGAGAGGAAGAATATTTGGGTGACATATGGAAATTACATACAAATCAAATTTCAGCATCCATAAATAAAGTTGTATCAGATTGTGAGTCATGCTAATTTATTTACATATTACCTATGGTTGCTTTTAATCTACAAACCTTTACCCAAAACTTTGCCAATCTGTACAATAGATCAATTCCAGACAGTGGGGTAACTATAATATTAGGAAATTCTTATAACTGTCTCACAGATTAGTTAAGAAATAAATAATAACTACCATTAAAAAATTCAATTCATAACTACAATGAGACATCACCTCACTCCTGTCAGAATGGCTAAAATCAAGAACACAAGAGACAGCAAGTATTGGTGAGGATGTGGAGAAAAAGGAACCTTCATGCACTGCTGGTGGGAATGTAGCCTGGTGTAACCACTGTGAAAAATAGATGGAGGTTCTTCAAAAAACTGAAAATAGAACTACCCTACAATCGAGTAATCACATTACTGGGTATTTATCCAAAGAATACAAAAACACTAATTCAAAGGGATACATGCACCCTTATGTTTATTGTAGCACTATTTAAAATAGCCAAATTGTGAAAGCAGCCCAAGTGTCTGAAAGATGAATGGATAAAGAAGATGTGGTGTATATATATATACAATGGACTATTACTCAGCCATAAAACAGAATGAAATCTTGCCATTTGCAGTGACCTAGATGGAGCTAGACAGTATTATGCTAAGCAAAATAAGTCAGTCAGAGAAAGGCAAACACCATATGATTTCACTCATATATGGAATTTAAGAAACAAAACAAATGAGCAAAGGAAAAGAAAAGAGAGAGAGACAAACCAAAACAAAGACTTAACTATAGAGAACACATTGATGGTTACCAGAGGGGAGGAGGTAGGAGGATGAGAAAAATAGGGGATGGGGATTAAAGAGAGTACACTTATCATGATGCAAGAAAAAAAAATATATATATATATAAAAGAATCAATTCATAATGAGTATTATTTGCATCAATAGTGATATTAACATAAAATAAAACGTTGATGTAATAGAAAAGTGAATTTGGCAATAGGCAAATGGAAAAGAAAGGATACTAAAATGATTCAGCAAAATACTAGAATAAGAATATTGAATAAGAATATTGAAAACGTTAGCCATTTTCAATTACATGTATGGAACACTGATAAAGAAATTAAATAGAATTAACTTAGTTTCAGCTCCCGCAAAAATTCAGTGAAAATTCCTTGACACTGGTATATCCTGATTTAAATGTTTGTGAATAGGTCAAATATTTCTATAGAGTCAAACATTCTCAAGGTTAAACAAGCGTGAAACACTAATTGGACCAAAACAGCATCTTGTACTCATTTTCAGTACAGAGCTAAAAGATGGGAGGAATTTTAAAGATCACGTAGGTAATCTATTCCCCTTCTCCTTGCCCTACTTTCTAAATGAAAAATTCAAGACCTGGAGAGGTAACCTGACTTGTAAACATGGTTAGGAGCTATGTTACTCAGCTAGTGGCTGTGGATCACAGCTTGATGCTTCTCCCCTTGGCTTTATTCACTGCTGTTTATTTGAATAGTTCCTGTGGGCAAGTTAACTTCCTAAACCATAACTGGGCTTTTATACTATGTTCTCTATTTTCTAACCCAAAGAAGATTGGAAACGGTTGGAGACATTTCTTAGAAGAACCAAAGTTTCTTGATAATGAATATATTCCCACTTTACTAACTCTTCCATCCTTGCATCTATTCAGGCCTTCAGCATCACTCTCCAAGACAAAATAAGAAGCTAATCTTAACTGACCTTCTCGTTTCCAGTATTCTCTTTCTGTCCATCCTGTACAGATTACATGGCATACTAAGGTCTTCATGATCTACCTGCTGACTGCACCAGCTTTCATGGCTTGCCCTCCTCCTACCCTGATACTCTCTGGTGTTTTAAAATAACTCCAAAATTCTTTTGACATGCCTCTCTTCAAAAAGTAGAGCCTGAGATACTCTACTCCATTAAATGTGGGATGGTCTTAGTGACTTGCTTCTAAGAAACAGAATATGGTAAGAGTGCTGGTATGTACCCTCTGATTCTAGGTCACAGAAGGCATTTGTGGCTTCTTCCTTATTCTCTTCTCCAGATTCATTCATTTTGGCTGAAGTTGGCCACCATGTCACGAGGATATTCCAGCAGCCTTATGGAGAGACCCATACAGGGAGGAACTGAAGGCTCTTGCCAACAGCCAACATGAGCTGTAGATGAGCCATCTTGAAACTGAATGCTCCATTCCCAGTCAAGCTTTTGGATAACTGCAGTCCCAACTGACATCTTGACTGTAACCCCATGAGACTCTAAGTAAGGACTACCCAGCTAAGTGGCTCCTGAATTCCTGACCCACAGATACCTCTGAGATAACAAAGGCTTATTATCTTTTATGCTGACAAGTTGGGGTTAATATGTTATGTAGAAATAATTAATTACACCTTAAGCATTATCCACAGTGAACTACTAAGAGTATACCAAATTTGTTGTGCTGTTTATGCTTCCTTGTCTAAAATTATATCTGTTTGGCAAATGAGAACTGCTCCTTCAAGAGGCAGCTCACTGTTACCTTCTCTGTGAAACCTTGAGTTTCTTGGAGAGGCCTGGGTTTTCCTACTGTACCTTGTATAATTTTTTCTGTTGGAGAAAATGTGGTTTAATATTTGTTTTACAGTCTTGAAACATATATTTTAATCCATATACCTAGTGCAGTATTTGGATTGGAAGTAGACTCCCAAAAAATATTTTTGACTTAATTTTCTCATTTCAGTCAGTTTTAAACCAAACAATAAAAACCTCAAACCACACTTATGGAATTATTCTATGTGAACTTAGGACCCAGATGTCAATGATAAAGGAGTATGGAGAATGTGCTTTTCAGCTTGTTAAAACATGAAGTGAGGGATAAACATTCTGATTCAATTTCTGGAGGATATAACAATATGAATGTTAGATTCTAAATAGTGACCCACCAACAAAATGACTATGAAAATTTAAGCATTTAAGATGTTTTCACTTAATATCCAAAATGACAAAAGCAAAATTTGAATAACTTATTTTATATTCACATGAAAAGGAACGCAGACAGTCCAAGTGCTTTCTAGGTTTGCCAAATCCCTCCTCATACAAAAAGTTTGTAATTCTAGTCTTGAAATTGAGGAAGAAAGAGTGGTACATATTCAATGTTGACTATCTTTCAATGAAAAGAAATGAAGTCTTGCTAACAAGTGGTTTGCCTTAAAACCTGAATTTTCACCAAAAAGAACCAGCCATCTGTTTCAAATATTTTAAAGACTAAGCCCCATTTTGTGCTCTGCTTTGATCTCCCAGGATAATAGGAAGACAGTGATACAGTCCAGCTACACCTCAATCAAGTGTGCTCATTTAATTTATCCCAGAAATGCTAACTGCCAAATCCAGCTGGAAACTTTAGCCTCGTCATCTTCGGATCAGGAAGAAGGAGGAAGACACATCAATGGAGAATAACTCTTTTGTTTTGGTTGATGATGCATTTTTGTATTTCAGAAAATATTCCTTTAACCCAAAACAGATAGTAATCCTAAAGACAGAGAGAATGTATAGAAAATAACAAATTAGTGAGAAGCTGAGGACAAGTTAATGAAAGGAATACTGTAGAACCCTATTGTAACAAGATTGTTGTTTAATAGTTCAGATAAAATGTGATTCAAATCATGTCCTCCAAAACATAACTCCACAAAATAAAAATGTCATATAATAGGCAACTGCTAAGCCTGTCTTCCAAAACTATTAAAAGGGGGCCCTATCATATGGTAACTGGTGGGTGTGCATGGTGAACTTAATGGCATATTCTAGAATGTGCACTAGATACTGACTGGAGCTAGATCAGTCTGGAAAACTGATACACATGAATAGAGTCAGATTATAGGATAAATAACCTGTTAAGGTACAGAAGAATTTAAAAGATTAAAAATATCTGGTACTAATGCATAAAAACTTAAACAAATTATATGCAACTTCCCTTTATGGTAAAAACTCACCAGCTTTTTCATTTGATAAATATATACTGAGCTCTGCAGGGTCTCCACATTTTCAGATGACTGTGAAAATCAACTGAGATGTGAAAACTTTTATTTTGCACAAAGTGTAAGGGTATTTTTATTGTCCAGGAAGAATGTCTCAATCACAAACTGCACCTCAAACAGGAGAAAGACAGCTCTTCCCCATTAGTCAAATGCTCATAATCATTAAGATAAGGACCAATGGTGGGGCACCCATGTGGCTCAGTCGGTTAAGCGTCCAACTTTGGCTCAGGTCATGATCTTGCGGTTTGTGGGTTTGAGCCCCACATCGGGCTCTGTGCTGACAGCTTGGAGCCTGGAGCCTGCTTTGGGTTCTGTGTCTCCCCCATGCTCTGCCCCTCCCCCCACTTGCATTCTGTCTTTCTCAAAAAAAATAAATAAAACACTTAGAAAAAGAATTTTTAAAAGGATCTGAGAGCATATGTTCCAGAAACATTTAAAATACCGTAGTTCTGAGTCTAAGAAATAAATCACATGAGTCACAGGACAATGTCACCTTAAATCATTCAGTAGAAACTATAAAAATGTAGGATGTACCTATGGAACAGTATAAAATGATGTCTTAAGAATACATCAAGAGAAAGGTTTCTCTCCCAAATTACTTACAACTTTCTCATGTAGTCTAAGAGGTCTTTGCCTCTGTGGAACTTACGTAATTTTCAAGTGTGTCCAGAATTACTTTAGACTCCAGTATAGAGGTGGTGGTTTCTACTTCTTACTATTGCCTGAAAATCACCTTCAGGTCAGAAAACTCCAGAAGAAGAAGACACCTGCCATCATGGGGTGCTCCTTAAAGGTAATCAGGTCTGACTTAATATGTATGGCTAACATCCCATGCCTTGAGGCCTTGGAGAGGTACCTATATTGTTGCTCAGGTACTACTAGTAAACTTTAACAATTCAATTAGAGATTCAGAAAAGAAGATTAATTTCTTTTGCTGCAGGAAAAAATAATTACTAGGATTGTGGGTTACCTGTGCAATTAAAGTAATGTTACTCTAGGGGCGCCTGGGTGGCTTGGTTGGCTAAGCGTCCGACTTCGGCTCAGGTCATGATCTCACGGTCCGTGAGTTTGAGCCCCGCGTCGGGCTCTGTGCTGACAGCTCAGAGCCTGGAGCCTGTTTCAGATTCTGTGTCTCCCTCTCTCTCTGCTCCTCCCCTGTTCATGCTCTGTCTCTCTCTGTCTCAAAAATAAATAAACATTAAAAAAAAAATTAAAAAAAAAAAGTAATGTTACTCTATTAGGAGGCAGGAAAAATCTATAAAATAAATAGTAGCATCAATGGATCTCATAAATATTCCAGGGTTGTATCACAGCCACTAAGAATGTCTTTGCTACTGTCATTTATTTAGCACTTCCTACTGCCAGGCAAAGGGTTAAGTGCACTAAATACCTTATTATATTTAATCTGCACAACAGCCTTTGCTGCAGGTTTTATTATTGCCATTTAACAAATGAGGAACACTTAGAGAAGAGGTTAAGTGATTTGTGGGAAATTACATAGCTACTGAGCAGCATTCAAATTAGGTCTAAAGACAAACACCCTTTACCACCAAGGTAAAAGGCCATAAAAATAATATAACTGCCTTATAAAGGACACAAAAGAAAAAATATTTTGTCAGTTTCATAGGTGGGATATAATAGTACATTAAAAAAAAATTTTTTTTTAACATTTATTTTTGAGACAGAGAGAGAGCATGAACAGGGGAGGGTCAAAGAAAGAGGGAGACACAGAATCTGAAACAGGCTCCAGGCTCTGAGCTGTCAGCACAGAGCCCGATGCGGGGCTCAAACCCACGGACCGCGAGATCATGACCTGAGCCGAAGACGGACGCTTAACCGACTGAGCCACCCAGGTGCCCCATAATAGTACATTTTTAAGAAAGTAGAAATTTTTTTCTTTTTTTAATTAAAAAAATTTTTTTTTCATTTATTTATTTTTGAGAGACAGAGTGTGAGCAGGGGAGTGGCAGAGAGAGAAGGAGACATAGAATCTGAAACAGGCTCCAGACTCTGAGCTGTCAGTACAGAGCCCCACGCAGGGCTTGAACTCACAAACCGTAAGATCATGACCTGAGCCAAAGTCAGACACTTAACCAACTGAGCCACCCAGGCACCCCAGAAAGTAGAAATTTTTAAGTGCACTAGTGTGCATGTATCACAGTTATGACAATACCTAAGAAAGAAATACCTAAGAAAATACCTAAGAAAAACAATAACACTGGACTATGAGACAAGAGAATGTTAACTGAGATTGCATCAGAGTGGTGGGATTATGGGTAATTCTTTCCCTTTCGAAGTTAAGTGATTAGTGTTGACTACAAATCCAATTTTTCTCAATCTGCCTTCCTTAAGACTCCTAGTTCTCACACAAAGAAAGTCCCCACACAGTCATTTATGCACAGAAGTGTGCATTCTGACAAGTAGAGAGAAGAGAGTATATATAAATCTAGGAGATACAGTGAGACCTATTCCTTTCCTGTCTGCTGCTGGAATGGGGAAATGGGGCTGGGCATGCCTCTATCTATCTTCATGGTCATCCAGTTCTGGAAGACCATCTAGGCTTTAAGGGAAAAAAAAAAAAAAAAAGTGAAAGGCCAGGGAGGGGGGAAGTTCTGAGATACTTCTAGGTTGGTGACCAGTTATCAGAGAAATCCTAATCGGGAAGAAGATGTATAAATTCACCAGGAGTACCAGTGTGTTGTGGCTCCTGGGGGCCTAAATACCCTAGTGGGCTTTTAGAAGGAGAGCAGAGGCAGCCATCTTGAAGGAATCCCAACAGTTATAATACCTCTACAGCAGAAAAATGTTTTCATGAGAAAAAGCGGAGCTCTTGGGTGCTTGCTTCCAAGATGACCATGGAAAGAAGAAACAATTATCATGAAGAAAAAGGGCCGCCAACATTATGTGCAGCTTGTTCATTGCACCCACTGTGCCTGATGTGTGCCCAAGGACTAGGCCATTAAAACGTTCATGGTTTGAAACACAGCAGAGGCTATAGCTATCAGGACATTTCTGAAGCAAGGGTCTTTCACACCTTTATGCTTCTCAAGCTCTAAGTGAAACTACATTACTGCAGGAGTTGTGCCATTTGTAGCAAGGTAGTAGGGTATGACTTTTGTGAAGCCCAGAAGGACCAAACACCCCCTAATGGGATTTAGATCTGCAGGTGCTACCCCATCACCTCTGCCAAAGCCAATGTAAGGAGGTGAGTTTTTAAGTCTGAAGAAAAGCTATCCTCTGGAAAACAAATAAAATGGAAATCATACTTTAAAAAAAGGAAAGAAAAAGAAAAACATTGAAGATAAAATCTGGTTCAGTCACAAATCATTCTAAATCATGAAGGAAGAAAGAATGGTAAGCTGAATTTAGAAGTACAAAGGTACACAAAACAGTGAAAAAACTGGGGAATGATTACAGTTAGTAAATAAAAGCAGTATTCTATTTCTATGATAATGTTGATAGAGCTTTCATATTGTAGCTAGCATGCATTACTTTATCTTACTATATCAACTATTACAGTCCACAAAGCGTGTAACATAGTTATAGTCTGAATTTGGCAAAAACTGTAGTCTAGAGCAAAGGTTCTAGAATTCTGAGAGTATCTGCAGGCTATCACAAAGCACATTGACTTCAGAAAATGTTGACTAACGCTAAAAATACAGAAAGTTGGTGTTTAAAATACAGAGATTTGGTGTCAAACAACTATATCCTTTTCCCATCAGCATTCCTTTGATGTATCTGTAAAAAATGTTCTAAAACTAAAAATGAAGACTGCCTGTGTTACACTTCAAATACCACACAAAAGCTATCTGAAGTGAATGCTGGCTGTGCACCTACTATTTGCATAGCAGCTTATGGACTTATAAACACCTTTCACACTCACTACACTGCCTTAAGAGAAATAGGACAGTTATCATCACACTCATTTTAGAGATGAATAAACTAAGGATCTAAGAGGTTAATGAATTACTTAAAATATCTGACCTTCATTTAATGTTTTTTTAATTATACAAACAGCTGTCTACATTTTTCTTGGATAATTCATGTGAAACAGAAAAGACATATTTGAAGTTTGAGGAATTTAATATCTAAGGGCCAGAAAAATGATAGTTGATCCTAACAGTCAGTCTGTCAGAGAAAAAACAACTTTGGCAGTTGAAAGGTTGTGCTAAAAACCTAACAGCTCTGTCCAAGTCATATAAACAGATCAACATTGTCCCACAGTTATTCTGGAAAGGCCAAAACACATCAAGGAGGAATGATGTGAACCTTTGTTCACAGAGGAGTGATTATTTTTGTGACAAATTCTTTTTGTTTCACTCTTTGCTGTGAGATAAGGCTGAGCAGGTATAGATGACTGGCACCTCTCTTAGTTGAATAAAAGAGTCAGGATCTGGTGAGGCTGGTGAGAACACTGGTATACAATGCTTGGTTCTCTGCTCTGTTTATCAAGGGCTCTTATAAGTTTGGGGGAAAGAGGACAGCAGGAAGTAGAAGCGGAAGCATCCACTCTTGCAGGAAAATATTACTATCCCCACAGGACAAGTAGCAAAATCACATACCAAAAAGTACTCTCACTCCCAACTATTAAACACAATTCAGTATAAGTGCCTTAACAAAATTATATACATGTACCCTTTTATAGAAGAGAAATACCACTTTGAAAGAAATAATTCCTGACAGCAAACAATCTTAATTTTCCTCTAGTCTAAGCAGAAAAGTGCTATTCCAAAGCTAAAAAGAGATTAACAACCAATTCAACAGAAAGAAAAGAAAAGAAAAGTTTCTTAGGTTTTAAAGATTCAAATAAAAGCTTCTTGAGGTCCCAAGCCATTCTGGTATTTTCTCTGGCTATGGGTTAGTGAGTTACTGTTGACCTGTGAAGTATATATATCATCAGCTCTTCTCATGACATAATGTTTCAGCAGATGGCCAGTAAAGAAAATCACAGGGGACTACTTCAATGTTTACTTTATTTCTCTTTAAAATGTTAAAACCAATCTAAGAGGGAAGTTCATAGTGATAAATGCCTACCTCAAAAGACAAGAAAAATCTCAAATAAACAATCTAACTTTACACCTCAAGGGGCTAGAAAAAGGACAAATAAAGGCCAAAGTTAATAGAAGGAGGAAATGCTGAAGATCAGAGCAGAAATAAAGGAAATAGAAACCAAAAAGACAATAGAAAAGATCAATGAAACTAAGAGCTGGTGTTTTGAAGTGACAAACAACAGCTAGACTCTCCAAGGAAGAAAAGAGAGAGGATTTAAATAAATAAAATCAGAAATAAAGGAGGAGATGTTACAACTGATACCACAGAAATACAAAGGCTCATAAGAGACTACTAGGAACAATTATATGCCAACAAATTGGATAACCTAGAAGAAAAGGATACATTCCTATAAACGTACAACCTATCAAGTTTGAATAATGAAGAAATAGAAAATCTAAACAGACCAATATTGAGTAAGGAGATTGAATCAGTCATCAAAAATCTCCCCAAACAGAAAAGCCTGGGACCAGATGGTTTCACTGGTGCATTCTACCAAACATTTAAAGAATTAACAGCAATTCTTCTCAAACTCTCCCAAAAAACAGAAGAAGGGAAACTCTTGAAAACTCATTTTATGAGGCCAGTATTACCCTGATACCAAAACTAGAAGAAAACAGAAATGCCACAAGAAAGAAAATAATTATAAGCCAATATCTCTGATGAACATAGACACACACACACACACACACACACACACACACACACACACACAAATCTCAAGAAAATATTAGCAAACTGAATTCAACAATACATTAAAAGGATCGCATCTTGGATCTGGTGGGATTTATTCCAGGGGTACAAGGATACTTCAACGCCTGCAAGTCAGTCAATGCAATACACTGTTAACAAAATGAAGGATAAAATGATGATAGTCATCTCAATAGAGGCAGAAAAAGCATTTGACCATATTAAACATCCATTTGTGATAAACTCTCAACTAAGTGGGTATAGAGGGAACACACATCAACATAATAAAGGTCATATATGACAAGTCCACAGTTAACATATTCAGTAACAAAAAGCTGAGAGCGCTTCCTGTAAGATCAGGACAAAACAAGAATGTCTATTTTTACCAGGGCTCCTGGGTGGCTCAGTGGGTTAAGCGTCCGGCTTCAGCTCAGGTCATGATCTCACAGCTTGTGAGCTCGAGCCCTGTGTTGGGCTCTGCGTTGTCAGCACAGAGCCTGCTTCGGATCCTCTGTCTCCCTCTCTCTCTGCCTCTTCCTAGCTTGCACACACACTCGCTCTCTCTCAAAAATAAATAAACATTAAAAAAAAAAGAATGTCTATTTTTACCACATTTTTTTTAGTATTGGAAGTCCTAGCCAAAGCAATTAGGCAAGAAAAAGATATAAAAGCCAACCAAATCAAAAAGGAAGATGTAAAACTGTTATTATTTGCAGATGACATATTATGTATAGAACACCCTAAAGACTGTGCCAAAAAATTGTTAGAATACATGAATTCTGTAAAGTTGTAGGATACAAAATCAATACGCAAAAACCTGTTGTGTTTCTGTACACTAATAATAAACTATCAGAAAGAGAAATTAAGAAAACAATCTTGTCTACAATTACATCGAGAAGAGGGGCACCTAGGTGGCTCAGTTGATTAAGCATCCAACTTCGGCTCAGGTCATGATCTCATAGTTTGTGGGTTCAAGCCCTGTGTCGGGCCCTGCGCTGACAACTCAGAGCCTGGAGACTGCTTTGGATTCTGTGTGTGTGTGTGTGTGTGTGTGTGTGTGTGTGTGTGTGTGTGTGAGAGAGAGTGTGTGTGTGTCTCTGCCCCTCCCCCACTTGTGCTCTCTCAAAAATAAATAAATGTTAAAAAAAAAAAAGAATAACATACCTAGGAATAAATTTAACTAAGAAGGTAAAAGACCTGTATACTGAATACTGTAAGTCATTAATGAAAGAAATCAAAGAAGACACAAATAAATGGAAAGATATTCCATGCTCAAGGGCGGGAAGAACTGATATTATTAAAATGTCCAAACTATAGAAAGCAATCTAACCCATGGATTCAATGCAATCCTTATTTAAATACCAATGACATTTTTCACAGAAATAGAATAAATAATCTTAAAATTTCTAAGGACCCATAAAAGGTCATGAATTATCTAAAAGTAATCTTTTTTTTTTTTTTAACATTTATTCATTTTTGAGAGGCAGAGCATGAGTAGAGGAGGGGCAGAGAGAGAGGGAGACACAGAATCCAAAGCTAGCTCCAGGCTCTGAGCTGTCAGCATAGAGCCTGATGCAGGGCTCGAACTCATGGACCGTGAGATCATGACCTAAGCTGAAGTCAGACGCTTAACTGACTGAGCCACCCAGGCGCCCCTATCTAAAAATAATCTTGAGAGAGGTGCCCAGGTGGCTCAGTCAGTTAAGCATCCGACTCTTGATTTTGGCTCAGGTCATGATCTCACGATTCAGTTCGTAAATTCTAGCCCCATGTTGGGCTCTGTGCCAACAGACAGGAGCCTGCTTGGGATTCTCTGTCTCCTTCCCTCTCTGACCCTCTCTCTCTCTAAAGTAGATAAATAAACATTAAAGAAAAGAAGAAAAGCAATCTTGAGAAAAATTAAAGCTGGAGAAAGTCAATATTCAAGAAGTATTCATTGAATGCCTGTTAATTTGCCAGACAACACTTAAGTGACCTCTACTGTCACTTTACATTGCTCCCTGTTGGTTTAAGACTAATAATTTAAAGACAAAGGGTATTATTAGAAATAAGGATATTTCATAATGACAAGAAGAATAGTTTAATAAGAGTACAATCAGGGGCGCCTGGGTGGCGCAGTCGGTTAAGCATCCGACTTCAGCCAGGTCACGATCTCGCGGTCTGTGAGTTCGAGCCCCGCGTCGGGCTGTGGGCTGATGGCTCCGAGCCTGGAGCCTGTTTCCGATTCTGTGTCTCTCTCTCTCTCTGCCCCTCCCCCGTTCATGCTCTGTCTCTCTCTGTCCCAAAAATAAATAAAAACGTTGAAAAAAAAATTAAAAAAAAAAAAATAAATAAGAGTACAATCATAAATGGGTATGCAAATAATAACAATGTCAAAATATATGAAGCAAAAATCGAAGAATTCAAAGGACAAATACAAAAATTCCAATTATACTTGAATATTTTAATATTTCTTTCTCAGCAACTGATAGACATCTCCATCTCATAAGTTTTTGGTAAAGTCATGCAATTTGTGAGCAATTTTATCAACCACCTGGACCTAACTGATATTTATAGAACACTATATGCAATAACTAAAGAATACCATTCCTTTCAGGAGCACATGTATTTTCATCAACATGGACTGTATTCTGGGACATAAAATGAAAGCCTCAGAAAATATAAAATATTAAAATAATACAAAGTATATTCTCTGATCACAATGAGGTTCACCTGGAAATCAATAAAAATATGACCCAATTTGCAATTAGACACTTTAGCAAATCTGTAGGAAGAAGAGAAAATATTTTAAACTAAATAATAATAAAACTGCCAGGATAAGTGAGGTAAGCAAAACTGTAAGGTATTTCAATATAAAAAACAACAACTGTATTTTTATATATTTGCAGCAAACAACTGAAATAAAACATTGTCGATACAAGTTAAAGAAGATCTAATTAAATGGAGAACTATACTATGTTCATGGTTTGAAAGACTTAATAGTGTTAAAATGTCAACTATCCCCAAACTAGTTTACAGAATCAATGCAATCTAAATACCCTCCCTGCATGATTTGTCATAGAAACTGACAGATTAAAATCTATATGAAAATGCAAACAATCTGAAATAACTATAACAACTTTAATAAAGACTAACAATTTGATGCGGTACCTGGGTGACTCAGTCAGTTAAGTGTCCAACTCTTGATTTTGGCTCAGGTCATGACCTCATGGTTTGTGAGTTCAAGCCCTGCATTGGACTCTGCCCTGACAGTGTGGAGCCTACTTGAGATTCTCTCTCTTCCTCTCTCTCTCTGCCCCTTCCCCACTTGTGCTCTCTCAAAATGAATAAATAAACTTAAAAAAAAAAGATTAACAATTTGAAAGACTTACACTACCTGATTTTAACATATTATGAAACTATAGCAAGCAATTAAGGCAGCGTGGTAATATAAAACAGAAGAGGCACAAACATAGACACATATTTACATCTTTGATTTTTTTTACAAAGGTGCACAGGAATTCTATAGAGAAAGAATAGTATTTAAGAACAACTGGATATGCATTTGGGGAAAAAAAAGAAACTTGACCCCTTACCTTACCAAAATATATCAAACCTAGAGGTGGATTACAGAACTAAATGTAGACACAAAATGATAAAGTGTCTGGAAAAAGGAAAAAAAAACCAGAATATTTTAGCTCTTATGTGTTAGGCAAAAGTTTCTTAGAAACTAGAAAGCAATAACCATTAGAAACTGATAAATTAGACTTCAGTAAATTAAAGACCTGATAATGAAAAAATACCATTAAAAAACTGAACACACATGCCACAGACTAGGAGAAAATATTTGCAAGATATGTATCTCAAAAAGGACTGGTATCTAAACCATATAAAGAATGCTTACAACTTAATAAAACAAAAATTCAATTAAAAATAAAAATGTGAACAGATGCTTCAGAAAGGAAAACATGCAAATAGCCAGTCAGCACATGACAAAGTGCTCATCACTAATCAGTGACAGAATTAAAATGAAAACCACAATGAAATACCTGTATACAGCCATAAAAATGGTCAAAATAAAAAAAAAAAAAAAAAAAGGAAAGTATCAAATGTTTAGAAGGATGTGGAACAACCAGAAGTCTCATTTGTTGCTGGTGGGAGCAAAAAATATGATATAACCACTTTGAAAAAGTGGCAGTTTCTTATAAAACTCAAGAGATACCTATCAAATAACAAAGGTAAGTCCATTTGTAGGTAGTTACCTGAAGAAATACAGGCATCTGTCCACCTAAAGATGTGTTTAAGAATAGTTTTATCCATAATTGCCCCAAACTGGAGACAGGCCAGACATGAAAGAGATCTAAATGAACTGTGATCAGTCACCACACAATGGAATACAACTAAGCAATAAAAATGAACTACATCTACAATTAAAAAAATGAATGATTTTATTTTTTATTTTATTTTATTCTAGTGTAGTTAATGTACAGTGTTGTAATAGTTTCAGGTGTACAATACAGTGATTCAAAAACTGTATACATTAGTCAGTGCTCATCATGATAAGTGTACTCTTAATCTTCACCTATATCACCCATCCTCTCACCCATCTCTCTGCTGGTAACTACCAGTGTGTTCTCTATAGTTAAGGGTCTGTTTTTTGGTTTGTCTCTTTTTTTTCCCCCTTTATTCATTTGTTTCTTCAATTCCACAGATGAGTGAAATCATATGGTATTTTTCTTTCTCTGGCTTATTTAGCTTAGCATAATACTCTCTAGATCCATCCATGGTACTGCAAATGATAAAATTTCATTATTTTTTTATGGCTGAATAATATTCTATTGTATATATATACCATATATTCTTTATCTATTCATCTGTTGATGGACACTTGGGCTACTTTCATAATTTGGCTATATTGCAAATGTTGCACTAAACACAGGGGTACATAAATCCCTTTGAATTAGTGTTTTGTATTCTTTGGCTAAATACCCAGGAGTGTGATTACTGGATTGTAGGGTAGCTCTATTTTTAATTTTTGAAAAACCTCTGTATTGTTTTTTACTGTGGGTGCGCCAGTTTGTATTCCCACCAACAGTGCATGAGGGTTCCTTTTTTTCCCACGTCCTTCTAACACTTGTTATTTCTTGAGATTTTGATTTTACCTATTCTAACAGGTGTGAAGTGATATCTCATTGTGGTTTTGATTTGCATTTCCCTGATAATGAGTGATGTTGAGCATCTTTTCATGTGTCTGAGGGGCATCTGGAGGTCTTCTTTGGAGAAATGTCTGTTCATGTCTTTTGCCCATTTTTTAATTGGATTATTTATTTTTTTAGTGTTGAGTTATGTGTAAGTTCTTTACATCTTTTGGATACCCCTTATCAGATATGTCATTTGCAAACATCTCCCATTCAGTAGGATGTCTTTTAGTTTTGTTGGTTGTTTCTTTGCTGTGAAGAAGCTTTTAATTTTGATGTAGTCCCAATAGTTTATTTTTGTTTTTATTTCCCTTGTCTAAGGAGACATATCTAAAATGATGTTGGTACATTCGATGTCAAAGACCTGTGCTCTCTTCAAGGACTTTTATGGTTTCAGGTCTCACATATAGGTCCTTACTCAAAAAAAATGAATGAAATTTAAATGTATTATGCTGAGTAAAATAAATCTTACACAAGAGGACAGACTGTATGATACCATTTATATGTGGTTCTAGAACAGGCAAATTAATTTATGTCAAGCAAACACACAAACATTAACTGTGTTTGCTTCTAGGTATGAGTACGTAGGTACAGACTGGGCAACGACAAGAGGTGAGAGAAAATTTTCTTGGGAGATGTTAATATTCTGTATCAGGGCCTGGCAAGCAACAATGACCAAATGATCTAAATCCAGACAGCCGTTATTTTTGCATGTCTGTTGGCTAAGAATAATTTTTGCACTTTTTAATGGTTGGAGAAAACTATTTCATGATATGTAAAAATTCTATGAAATTCAAATCTCAATGACCATAAATAAAGTTTTATTGGAACAGAACCATTCTTATTTAATTACTTATTGTCCACTAATGCTTTCTCGCTACAGTGGTAGACTTAAGTAGCTGCTACAGAAACCTAAATATTTACTATGTAACTCTTAAAAAAATATTTGCTAACCCCTTTCTGTATCTTAATAGGAGTTTAGGTCACACAAAACTCATAGAATAGCATAGCTTAAGATTGGTGCATTTCACTAATAAAAAAAGAAACCATAAATTTTTGAATTTTCATAAAATTTTCATAAAAATTCATAAAATTTTGAATTTTAATTAATAAGCAGGGGGTGATGGATACAAGTGTCTCTTACTTTGAAATGCATGAAAAAATGAGACCGGTTGACATACAGATGGGAAGATGTGATAAAGTAAACATAACAAAATCTTAGAGACTCTAGGTTTAAGACACAATTTTTTTCAACTTTCCTGTATGTTGGAAAAGTTTCATAATAAGATGTTGAAAAAAAAAAAAAAAGCAAAGATCCCATATAATTGAAGTTGGTAAAATTACTTAGTGTTTCAACTCACTTAAAAACTCAGCATGTAGCTGCTAGGTTGGCTACATAAAGTCTTGGTAGTAAGTATGGGCTGTGTACCTTTGTTAAAGTAAGCCCCAGCGTGAACATATTTAAAAACAATAAATTATGTAAATGATCCTTTTGGAGGAGCTTCCTATCCTAAGTAGTTCAACTCACGGAAGCCCCGCAAACAGTACAAATTCTTTAATATGCTAAGAGATCAACTACTAAAATCAATAGCTCTGTTCCCAAGTAGAGAACAAAAAGCTAAACAAAAGCTCAAAGGCAGTCCTTTTCCATTTCAAAACTTTAAGATATTTATCTGGGAAAGAAGGGTGCCTCTCTGTCTTACTTATATAATGTTTCAAATAATAGTGCATATTTTGAATACATTTTGCCAGAAGATCACCATTAGTTGTTTTTCACTAAAAACGTTGTTTAAATTGTGGCAAAAACCCCCCACAAAAAACAAAAAACCTGTAGTAAAACACACATAACATAAAAATTTCCATTTAACCATTTTTAAGTGTACAGTTCAGTAGTGTTAAGTATACTCACACTGGTGTGCAACCAACCTCTATATTTTTCACCTTCCAAAACTGAAACTCTAAACCCATTAAACAACTTCCCACTTCCTTCACTGCTTCTGTCTAAAAATTTTTTTTTACTTTGAACAAAATCTGATTAAAAACATAGCTTCCATTTTGATACGGAAAATTAATTGAAAAAAATGAGTTTCAATGCAGAAATTTATTTTACAGAAGACAAAATTTCCCCCCAAGAATAGGACTCTTCTTTAAACATGGAGATGACTAAATAAAATAACAGGATGTGAGTGCCAGGTTTAAAAAGACCTTATAATTTTGGAGTCTTTCTCTAATACATGTTAGCGATATTTAAAGCAAGCAAGGAATATTGTATCTACATAAAGAAATTTATCTAGGACTTATAATTTTTTAAGGAAAATGCATTTGTAATCTAACTGTAAGATATATTATTATAAAGATTAAGGTAAACATCTAAGAAAGTAGTTACATCAGAGGGGTTAACTGATAAATTTTACCCATTTTCCTTAAATGGAAGAAATTATATCAATTCTCTACAATCCCTTTCAGAGGACAGAAGCAGAGGGAATACTTCCTAACTCACTCTATGAGGCCAGCATTACCCTAATACCAAAACCAGGCAAAGACATCAGAAGAACAGAAAACTACAGACCAGTATCTCTCATTTACATAGATGCAAAAGACCTCAACAAAATATTTGCAACTGAATCCAACAATGCATTAAAAAAAAAAAAATTATACACCAAGACCAAGTAAAATTTATCCCAGGTATACAAGGCTGGTTCAACATTTGAAAATCAATTAGTGTAAGCCATCATGATCATCAGCAGGCAAAAGAAGGAAAATCACATAATTGTATTAATAGATGTAGACAAAACACCTGACAAAATCCAACACCAATTCATGATAATAGTAAACTGGGAATAGAGGGGGGAACTTCCTCAACTTGATAAAGAATGTCTACAAAAAATATATATAAAGCTAACATCATACATAATGGTGGGAAATTTGAGGCTTTCCCACTAAGATCAGGTATATACAAGGATGGTCCCTGCACCACTTCTTTCCAATATTGTACTAGAAGTTCTAGTTAATGCAATAAGACAAAAAAAAAAAAAAAAAAAAAAAAAAGGAAATAAAAGACACACAGATTGGGAAGGAAGAAATAAAACTGTCTCTATTCAGAGATGACATTATTGTCTAGTAGAAAATCCAAATGACTGAAGAACAATAAAAAAAACTCCTGGAACTAATAAGCAATTAATTACTGTTAGGATGTCCTTGGAACCACAGTAGAGGGGACAGCCATCTTGCCAGTGCAACCCAAGGAAAAGCCCCTAGTAGCTGCCAGAACGAATTGGAGGTCAACCAATCACCAAGCAACAGCACCACCTGACGCTAAAAAGGCCCACCCAGACCTAAACCCCGAGCCGCTGCAGCTTAAAAACCCCACCCCACCACACCTGGGTGCGACTTCCCTGACTCCTCTCTCTCTCCCTGAGTCACTGAACCTCGCCCGAGACCTTAGTTCCCAAATAAAGCCTTTGACTGCTAAAATTTTCTAGCCTCTGACTCCTATCTTTACCCTGCCTTACGCCTGACCCTAACAATTACAATAATAAGGTTGTAGGGTATAAGGTTAATATAAAATCAATTGATTTCTGATATACCAACAATGAACAAGTGGAATTTGAAATAAAAAACACAACGCCATTTACATAGCATCCCCCCAAATGAAATACTTAAGTATAAATCTAACAAAATATGTACAAGATCTATATGAAGAAAATTACAAAATTCTGATGAATGAAATCAATGAAAAAATTAAACATGGAGAGACAGTCCAGGTTCATGGATAGGAAGACCCAGTATTGTCAAGATGTCAGTTCTTTCCAACCTGATCTCTAGATTCAATGCAATCCCAATCAAAATCCCAGCAAGTTATTTTGTGGAAAACAGAAAACTGATTCTGAAGTTCATATGGAGTGCCAAAAGATACAGAATAGTCAACATAATTTTGAAGGAGAAAACAAAGTTGGAGATCTGACACTACCTGACTTCAAGCCTTACTATAAAGCTACAGTAATAAAGATAATATAATATCGACAAAAGAACCAGCAAATAAATCAGTGGGAAAGAACAGAGAGCCCAGAAACAGACCCACATACCTAGAGTCACCTGATCTTTGGCAAAACAGTATAGGCAATAAAATGGAACAAACACAGCCTTTTCAAAAAATGATGCTAGAACTGGACATCCACATGCAAAAAGATCAGTCTAAGCACAAACTTTACACTTTTCAAAAAATCAGTTCAAAATGGATCATAGACCTAAATGTAAAATGCAAAGCTATAACATTCCTAGAAGATAATATAGGACAAAACCTAGGTGATCTTGGGTATGACGATGACTTTTTAGTCACGAAAGGCACGATCCATAAAAGAAATAATTGAAAAGTTCAACTTCATTAAAATAAAAAACTTCTGGGGGCACCTTTGGTAGCTCAGTCAGTTAAGTAAGTGTCTGACTTTGACTTAGGTCTTGATCTCGCAGTTCATGAGTTCGAGCCCCATGTCAGGCTCTGTGCTGACAGCTCAGAGCCTGGATCCTGTTTCAGATTCTATGTCTCCCTCTCTCTGCCCCTTCCCCTTTGCACTCTCTTTCTTTCAAAAATAAAAAATAAACATTAAAAAAAATGGGGTGCCTGGGTGGCTCAGTCAGTTAAGCATCCAACTTTGGCTCAGGTCATGATCTCCCAGTTTGTGGATTCTAGCCCCACGTCGGGCTCTGTGCTGATAGCTGGAGCCTGGAGCCTGCTTTGGATTCTGTGTCTCCCTCTCTCTCTACCCCTCCCTCACTGCTGTCACTCTCTCTCTCTCTCAAAAATAAACATTAAAAAAAAATTAAACATTTGTATTAAAAGTTTGTCTTAACAGTGATATCTCTAAGAAAGAAAAGTTTCATAACATACTGGTCCAAAACATGTTTTGAGATGCTATAGTGCTGATCGAATAGTCAGGCAACTCATTTTCAGATTTTAGTCAATGGAATGGTCTTATTCCAAGACCAAATGCTAAGTCTCTTGACAAGTACATCCTTTATTTGAGGGCGTCTGCTGCTAGTTTACATAAAGCGCTTCCACGGAATGAAGTATACAAAGAGCACATGGCCATGGTACCTACTATGCTCCAGGTTCTTTCTAATGGCTATGAGTCACAGGTTCTAGGAGGAAAGTTTCTACCCGAAGGATGTTCAGTTTTCAACAAAAAATATTTCTCAATTATAGTCAACTCTTTTTTATTTAGAATGAAATTATGGGAGCCTGATTCTAGGGCTTAATTATGGCTTTCCTTTAAATTCTTAACATTTCTCTGTACAGGTCTTTTGTTTCTAGACACTTTTCCTATCTTCCTTTTCAAAACTTCCCTTTCTTGTACTGGTAATGCTGACATTAAAGCTAACAGCTAATTGTATGCTCTTGGTTTCAGTGTAAACTTTACTGTTTCTTCTCTGGATTTCATGAATTCAAAAGTTAATTAATTTAATATAAACTTACTGAGGGCCTACTATATACTAGGCATTACTCTAGATGATAGAAATATACATTTTTTTTAACGCTTATTTATTATTGAGAGACAGAGAGAGACAGAGCATGAGCATGGGAGGGGCAGAGAGAGGGGGAGACACAGAATCTGAAGTGGGCTCCAGGCTCTGAGCTGTCAGTACAGAGCCAGATGCGGGGCTCAAACTCACAAACCGTGAGATCATGACCTGAGCTGAAGTCAGACACTTAACCAACCGACTGAGCCACCCAGGTGCCCCAAGATGATAGAAATAGAAAAGTAAACATATTGAAGTCCCTGCGCCCATGGGGACTACTTTCTACTGTAAGGGAAAAACAAGAAAGAAGAAAACACAAATTAAAGGGATGGAAAATAGTGGGAACACATTTCACATGGATTTCCTATAGGCTGAGGGGAGAGAGAAGGGACTCTCATGCTTTCTTTTTAAATACATTTTTTAAAAAAATGTTTACTTACTTCTGAAGGAGAGAGAGACAGAGCATGAGTGGGGTAGGGGTAGAGAGAGAGGGAGACACAGAATCCAAAACAGGCTCCAGGCTCGGAGCTGTCAGCACTGAGCCTGACACAGGGCTCAAACTCACGAACCACGAGATCATGACTTGAGCTGAAATTGGACCCTTAACTGACTGAGCCACGCAGGTGCCCTGGGACTTTCATGCTTTCTAACTGGAGGTAACACTTGCATTATTCTGTGTGTCTGAGGAGGGTTTCTTGACAGTAAACTCTTTCAAAGAAAGTTTCAATGAATAAATCTCTTTTATAGAAAAATTCAAGGTGTTTTCTCGAGGGAAAAAAATTCCTCAGCATACAAGAGATTAAACTTTTGGTGACAAAAAGGGAGATATAATCATCAATATGTCTTAGATTATCTCTTTCACTGTCAGCTACTAGTTCCTCTTTCCATACCACAGAAATGCCTGGGGGCTTTAAAGGCGTATCTAAATCTTTTTTTTTTTTTTTTTTAGCACCCTTACAATATAAAATGAGGGCACTGGAATAGATATTAATAAAAATGGTAACTGACACTTACTGAATGCTGACTACTTCCTGGAGGTGGATTCAAGTTAATGATGACAGCAGCAACAACAAATATAATAATATAAGCAGAGTACATGGTGGAAGACACTGTTCAATTCATTTTACATACATTAACTTATTAATCTGTCCAACAACCCTACAAAGTAGTCCATTAATAAACCCAGTTTTACAAAAAACTGAGTTAATTTCCCCAGGCCACGACGAAGGTGGAGGAGTCTAGATGCAAAGCAGTGCTGTCTGACTCCACAAAGTTTATGCCTCTCACAACTCATCTGCTTCTCACAACAACACCCATTTGAAAGATGAAGAAATTGAACTGCGGGGAGATAAAGTATCTTGTCCGAAGTCACAAGTTAAATATGTGGTGGTGTTAAGATTTCACCAGAGACATTCTGCTCCAAAGCCTAGAGTCTTAACCATCATGTTCTGCCACTTCTTATGAAATTACCGAGACCCCTCTCAGCTCCGTACTTCTATGATTCTCTTCCTGAGTATTGATTATATCTAGTAAGACCTAGGTTTTGCTGTTGATATGTACTGTGTTTTACAAAAGGTTTGAGATGTAAAGTATTATTTATATTCTTAAGTTTTACAAGGTAAATCATCAATTTCAGAAGTTTAAAGTTTTGTTAGGAAAAACTTCTCTGCAAGAAAACAAGTGAGGAAAACTGGAGGTCAAGTCATTACATCTGCAGTCACTCACGCATTTCTTATGAAACCCTTATGATAATATGACATTTATAGCACATTTTAGAAAATTGGAAGTACTGTATCATAGGAACTCCACTTAAGACCAGCTAATTACAACTCCACTGTGTTAAACCAATGGTAGTTAACATTTTAGTGCAGTAAGCTGTACTTTTATTTGGAAAAAATAAACTTTTGGAATAAACTTATTTGGAAAAAGGAAACTTTTATTTGGAAAAAAAATTAATAGCATTTCAACTCTCTGTAGGAGTTATTCTACTAGGGAAGTAGAGAAAATACGGTGGAGACTTTAGGAACAAGTGTACGTGAAGGTTTGTTCATTTTTCAGTCTCCTGAAGTTATATATGGGCCTTCTTCCTGTACCACTAACTTGTTTCTTCTGATTGGCTAGAAAAAGGGTATACAATCAATACAATCCTATTCATATACATCAGGTACGTGCTTCCTGCTAAGGCATGCCAAGAGGCTCCTATGTTCTGCCAAAATAGACATGGCAGGTTCATTTAGAAGGAGGGGACTGGTAAACTGTATTCAACTACCGTATGGCCCCCACATCCTTCACGATGACAAATAGCTACCCTTACAGGGGGTAGTGTAGATAAAGAGAATTAGCACACTAATTTTCTCAGCTTTAGCTTTGTCTGGCATGCAACACTCTAACTGAAAGAGGTTTTTGGCTGGTATACATTTCGCCTTTTACACCCTCAGGATAAAGTCATTTGGAAAGCTTCCCATCTTTACAGTATATGCCCCTTTCCACAACTTACCTCATCATCCTTCTTGGCTGTGTTTGCTAGTGAGAGGTCTACACATGTTCTCATCATTTTAAGAAGTATAACACTAAGACACAGAATTTTCAGGGAGAACTGACTCCAAAAGAGTGAGATCACCAATAAGCAAGGGCAGTGAATCCAGGGAGTGCAAGGCCACCAATATGTGTGAACTTATTAATTGTAATTATTTTTTTTTCTAAGAAAAGGATTTCCTTAGTCAAACCTCCAGGGCATCAGATCAAAGGGAGATACTGCCACAGCTGGACTGTGTTTTCCAGCCAATTGGCCTGGAAAGGAGAATCTAGACAGTGTCCTGGCAACTGTTTAACACAGCAGCAATCCATAAAAGAGAGGGAAAGAATTCTTTAGACCGATTTTTTAAAAGGTCTTCCTTTACTTCTTTACTTCTTAAAGGACAGTTTGAGAGTAATGTCAAAGCCCTAGGGGATGTAGGCACTCTGTAAGAACCACTGACCCTGGGAATTCAGAGCATCCTTCTACAGATAGAAACAAAAAGTTTTAGTTCACAGCACAATTTTTTTAAAGACATATATTTATAATTAATTATCATAAAAAGTATATCCCAAACCTACTGGCAGAATATTTGAACAACTTTCTACTTCCAGTTTGATGTAAGTCACTATGAACCTTACCAGGACACTGCTGAATCACACTAGATAAGGTAGTTTATTAATAAAATCACAAAAGGAGAAATTTATTTATATGCCCTGGAAGTTCTCCCAAAAATGTACATAAAGAAATTATAAAGGTGACTATTAACACACAAGAAAAAAAAAGCCACAAAACCCAACCGCACTATGTCAGAAGCATAGCAATACACACAGGAGTCATGTGAAAATGAGAACACAGAAAGCACACCAAACAATTTCATGAATTACAAAGAAACAAGATGTGAGAATGATTGTGTAAAAAAAAAAAATGAAAGCAAACAAACAGAAAACATTTCTATAGTTAAGGAAAGGTGTTTCTCACCGTTCTGAACAAAATGGCTGAACTAAGAGCATCTGATTGGCTATGCCCATATACCCTCCTCCTCATCCTAGGGGAGAGAGTTGACAAAGGGAACAATGTCCCAGAGCAGCATGGGAATGAAAAAGAGTTGGTTAGTATTTAAAACAAAGACATAAGCATAATGTAGTAGAAGAAAATGGTCTCTAAATTCTTGACTCTTCTTATATTAGATTCTAATTCCCTAAATTCCCTAACCTACTCAAATTAGTAATTAGTTTGTTGTTACACTTCTACTCTTCCTACCTTTCCAGGATACTGTCTCCATTTCAGAGCAAGATCTGGGCAACATTATCAGGTTGAAGGCTTTTCTTTATTTTTGCCTTTTCTTCAAACTTTCCCCATTTCTGTTTGCCTACCACTACTCCCAGGCATCCAATTCTTGTATTTATACATTATCAAAACCTATTTCAAGGAAAGAATCTAATACTCATCTTATATGCACTGGCATAAATTTAATTCTGGGTATCAAGAACAGGCAGAGATAGCAAAAGTATTTCTTGGCAAAGAAAGACTGCTGACCTCAGACAGACAGTTCTCCATTCTGCCTACATTAAGATTGGTATTGTTTTCCCTCTAAAACATAAGGCTTGCCTAAACTGGTTTAGTAAATGTCATCAAACTATGACTCTGCCTTCTGTATCTTACAAAAAAAATTGCAATTTGGATATTATTGCTGCTTTCATCTGCAATATTTCTTCTTCTAAGACAATGCCATGGCTATCATTCAGTGGAGATGTTTAGTGGGGGAGTTTCCCTTGACTTTTTAGTCATATGGATGTAATTACTTAACTATTATTATTATTTTTTTCCTTCAGCTATACATTTTAAGATTGAGTGTGATGGAGATGTTGAAATCTGATTTTTGGCAATGGGATATGAGGTAATCTGTTCACCACTCTCTCCCATCCATCATTTTCAAGATCTTGGGAGAGTTCAGTTCTTCCAAAAGACTGGAGTTGAATATGGCTCCCTTTAGACTCATCAATGCCCCTTTTGCATTGATGAGAAGCTGAAGGCAATAATTTTCCTTAAGAATGACAAATACTGGAGGGATCAACCAAGGAAATGAGAGAGAAGAAATTTTCACTCTTTATAATGGGTGATGATTAGAGATTTTAAAATTTGCAATTAAACAATAGTTATCTCTAAACAGAGTTGTGCCTTATTGAACTCAAAAGAGTTTTTTTTATAAGGCATTGTTTTAATAAGAAAAGTAGGACATTTACAAATTAGTATATATCTGTGAGATTAATCTTTTTTCTCAACCCAATTCAACGATTTTTTATAGTCCTCAAACTTTCAAGTATCTCCTCTTAAAATATTCAGAATCACCCACCACCACCTTCCTATACAAAAACTGAATCTGTGTTTAAAAACATGAGTGAAGGAGATATCAGAAACTGATGATTTAATTTTATTTTTCTAACTTATATTCTGGAATTTGTAACATGCTGGTATAAAATATAAGGAAATAAAAGCGCATTTGTTTCTATAAAACATTCAAGAGCAGTCTTACCTGGTCTGGGGAGGGCTTGTGATTGGTTTGATTGGAACGGGAGGACATGAAGCGGTCATCCTCATAGTTGTCCGCCATTAGCTTCATTCTATTTTGTGTCTAAGAAGAAATGGTTCATGAAGTTAAAATGAAATAAAAATTTCTATGATACACTGAAAAGTAACAAGTACCTTAAGAATGTCATAAGAAACAGGGGTGCCTGGGTTGCTTAGTCGGTTAACCATCTGACTTTGGCTTAGGTCATGATCTCGCGGTTCGTTAGTTCGAGCCCTGCCATCAGGTCAGCATCAGGTCAGGCTCTGTGCTGACAGTTCAGAGCCTTGAGTCTGCTTCGGATTCTGTGTCGCCCCCTCTCTCTGTTCCTCCCCTACTTGTGCTTTCTCTCTTTCTCAAAAATAAATAAGCACTAAAAAAAATTAAAAAAAAAAAAGAATGTCATAAGAAATGATAAAACTAATTCTGTCTGAAATAAAATGAACATCAGATTTCTGAAGATATCAGGGAAAATTTAGGCACTGCACTGAACTGAATTGTGCACCCCTCCTCTGTCTCCATTCATGTTGGAGTCCTAACCCTCAATGTAAGTATATCTGGCTAGAGTCTTTAGGAGGTAATTAAGGTTAAATAAGGCTATCAGGGTGGAGTCCTAATCTGATAGGACTGTGGTCTTTTAAGAAGAGGAAGAGATCATTCTCATTCTCACTTTCATTCACCACCCCCCACCCCCACTATAGGAGAAAACATTATGAAGTTGGCTTCTGCAAGCCAGGAAGAGAACTCTCACCAGGAACTGAATCAGCTGGCACCTTGATCTTGGACTTCTCAGTCTCCAGCATTGTGAGTTTATGGTATTTTGTTATGGCAGCCCAAGCAAACTATGACAGGCACCAAAATTAGTATAGAGATTTTAGAGGGAAAGAGTAATCTTCCCAAATTAAGCCCTCTATGCAGTGCTTGCTTTATTTTTTATTTAAAAAAATCTTTTTTTTTTTAAATTTTTAATGTTTATTTACTTTTGAGAGAGACAGAGACAGAATGCAAGTGGGTTGGGGCAGAGAGAGAGGGAGGCACAGAATCTGAAGCAGGCTCCAGGCTCCGAGCTGTCAGCACAGAGCCTGATGTGGGGCTCGAGCTCACAAGCTGTGAGATCATGACCTGAGCTAAGTCTGACGCCAAACCGACTGAGCCACCCAGGCGCCCCTAAAAACATCTTTTTAATGTTTATTTATTTACAAGAGAGAGACAGAGAGACAGCATGAGTGGGGGAGGGGCAGAGAGAGAGGGAGACACAGAATCCAAATCAGGCTCCAGGCTCTGAGCTGTCAGCACAGGGCCCGATGCGGGGCTTGAACACACGGACCATGAGATCATGACCTGAGCTGAAGTCGGATGCTTAACTGACTGAGCCACCCAGGTGCCCCAGTGCTTGCTTTATTTTTAAAAATAAAGACTGGAATGGTGTGCCTGGCTGGCTTAGTCAGTACAGCATACGACTCTTGATTTCAGATTCATGAATTCATTGCCCCACATGGGAGTAAGGCCTACTTAAAAAAAAAAAAAAGGTTTAAAAAAATAAAATACAATAAAGACTGGATTATATTATATCTAGGATAGGACTCTGTAACTCTTTTTTCACTTCATGATATGTATGACCCATATTTCCATGTTACTATAAAAACTACTCATTTTTTAAACAACTATTCAATTTGGGGGCATGTTATATTATATAAAGACCATAAACATTGGGGGGGAATAGTTCTGTAAGTGAAATGACATACCTACAAAATCTAAGAGAATCAACCAAAAAACTTACAACTTATAATAAAGTTCAGTGAGATGATTAGACAGAAGCTACATATATAAAATTCAATAGCTTTTCTTTACACCATCAATAAGCATTCAGTTTTTCAAAATAAATCACATCTCCCAACCAGAGAGTTCTATAGGGCCTCAGCTCTGGTGGAGCTGGTGTCAGGTTTTATTTCACAACCAGACCAGAGTATACCTGGCTAAAACTTGCCACAATCAGGCCAGGGACCAAACACTGCTCACAGCAGGCAAGGAGGAACCTCCACAGATGACTGGCCTGAAGGACAGATCAGCCAAAACACAAGAGCAGAGTGCATGCAGCACATACCAGAGACATTTCTTAAAGTGCTAGGCCGGGGCACTACATGACTCCTTCTTCCTAAGGACAATAGTTTGAGGAGCAGGAGACATAACTGGATTTTCCTTTTAAAAAAATTTTTTTTTCAACGTTTATTTATTTTTGGGACAGAGACAGACAGAGCATGAACAGGGGAGGGGCAGAGAGAGAGGGAGACACAGAATCGGAAACAGGCTCCAGGCTCTGAGCCAACAGCCCAGAGCCCGACGCGGGGCTCGAACTCACGGACTGCGAGATCGTGACCTGGCTGAAGTCGGACGCTTAACCGACTGCGCCACCCAGGCGCCCCCATAACTGGATTTTCTAACACAGAGAAGAAGGCAGAGACTTAGACAAAATGCCATGATGGAGAAATTCATCCCAAATGAAAGAGCAAGATAAGGTCACAGCCAGAGATCTAAGCAAAACATATGTAAGTAACAGGCCTGATGGAGAATTTAAAGTAACAATCATTAAGGATACCCACTGGGCTTGAGAAAAGAATAGACGACATCAGTGAGACCCTTATCACCAGTATAAAAGAGTTAAGAAAGAATCAATCATAGATGAAGAATGCCATAAATGAGATTGGAAACAGGCGTGATGCAGTGAACAGCAGGCTGGAAGAAGCAGAAGAATGAATTAGTGACCTAGAAAAAATAATGGAAAATAAAGAAGCTGAACAAAAGAAAGAAAGAAGAATTATAAAACACAAGAACAGACTTAGGGAACTCAGTGACTCCTTCAAATATGGTAACATCCATCTTATAAGAGTCCCAAAAGAAGAGACAGAAAAGGGGGCAGAAAATTTATTTCAAGAAATGATAGCAGGAAACTTCCCTCATCTGGGGGAAGGAAACAGACATCCAGATCCAGAAGGAACAGAGAACTCCCATCAAAATCAACAAAGCAGGCCAATACCAAGACATATTGTAATTAAATTTGTAAAATATAGTGGTAAAGAAAAAAGTCTTAAAAGCAGCAAAAGAAGTCCCTAACTTACAAAGGAAAACTCAAAGCCTAGCTGGACATTTCTCCACAGAAACATGGCAAGCCAGAAGAGACTGGCATGATATATTCAAAGTGCTGGATGGGAAAAATCTGTAGTCAGGAACACTCTATCCAGCAAAGCTATCATTTAGAAGAGGAGAGATAAAGAGTTTCTCAGACAAACAAAAACTAAAGGAGTTAGTGACCACTAAACCAGCCCTGCAAGAAATATTAAAGGGGATTCGTTGAGTGTAAAGGACAGCCCCAAAGTGACAAAGACAAGGAAGGATCTGAGAAAATTTCCAGAAATAATGACAAAACAAGTAATAAAATGGCAATAAATACATATCTACTTATAATTACCTTGCATGTAAATGGACTAAACACTCCAATCAAAAGACATAGGGGGTCTGAATGGTTAAAAAAACAAGACCCATCTATTTGCTGCCTATAAGAAGACTCATTTTAGACCTAAAGACACCTGCAGATTGAAAGTGAGGGGGTAGAGAAACATGTACCATGCAAATGGATGTCAAAAGAAAGCTGGTGTAGCAATTCTTATATTGGGCAAACTAGATTTTTTTGTTCTGTATTGTTTTTATCCTGCTTTGGTATCACGGTGATGCTGGCCTCATAGAGTCATTTTGAATGTGTTTCCTCTATTCCATTTTTTGTAAGATTTTGATAAAGATTATCTTTATTATTTTTTTGTGATACAGAGTGAGAGAGAGAGAGACCTGAGCTGAAATCAAGAGTTGAATGCTTGACTGAGCCACCCAGATTGTCATTATTTTTTTTTTACTTATTTTTAAGTTTATTCATTTTTTTTTTTTTTTGAGAGGGGAGGAGGAGGCAGAGAGAGAGGGAGAGAGAGAGAATCCCAAGCAGGCTCTGCACTGTCAGCACAGAGCCAAACTCAGGGCTCAAACTCATGAACCGTGAGATTATGACCTGAACTGAAACCACGAGTCAGATGCCTAACCAACTGAGTCAACCCAGGCACCACTGTCATTATTTTTTTTAATGTTTAAAAAAATTCTTTTAAGTTTATTTATTTATTTTGGGGGGGGGGCAGAGAGAGAGAGAGAGAGAGAGAGAGAGAGAGAGAGAGAGAGAGAAAGGGAGAGAGAGAATCTCAAACAGGCTCTGTACTGTCAGTGATGAGACCCATCAGGGCTTGAATTTGCAATCTGTGAGACCATGACATGAGCTGAAATCAAGAGTCAGACACTTAACCGACTGAGCCACACAGTAGCCCCAGTTTTTAAAAAATTTTTAAAGGTTTGGTAGAATCCACCAATGAAGCCACATAGCCTTGCACTTTTCTGTGCTGGGAGATTTTTGATTTCCTAATTCAACTTTCATTCTTTCATGTTATTGGTCTAAGAAGAATTCTTATTTTTTTGGAGTCAAGATTCATGATTCATTCTCAGTAACATGTGTGTTTTTAGGAATTATGTTTTTTCCTAAGTTATCTGATTTGTTATTATTATTGTTTACAGTAATCTGTTATCACACTAGGTATTTCTGTGGTTATCTGTTGTATTATTTTCTCTTCCATTTCTCATTGTGGTTTTTGAGACTTCTCTTTTTTTCCCTTAACTAATGAAGTTAAAGCATTGCCAATTTTGTTTATTTTTTTTTTTAAACTGGTCATTACTTTCAATGTTATGTTATTGTTTATTCTGGTCTCTATTTTATCTATTTCTGATTTTTTCTTTGTTATTTCCTTCCTCTACTAAATTTCAGCTAAGTTTCTTCTTTGTCTAGTCCTTGTGGAGTAATGTTAGTTGTTTATCTGAACTTAAAAAAATTTTTTTTAATTTTTTTAACGTTTTATTTTTTGAGAAACAGAGTATGAGCAGGGGGAGGGGCAGAGAGAGAGAGACACACACACACAGAATACAAAGCAGTCTCCAGCTGAGCTGTCAGCACAGAGCCTGACACGGGTCTCAAACCCATGAACATGAGATCATGACCTGAGCCAAAGTTGGATGCTTATCCAACTGAGCCACCCAGGTACCCCAATGAACTTTTAAAAATAGAAATAACAACATAAAAATCAGGTTCTTTGAAATTAATAATAGATAAATGTTCAGCAAAACATGTCAAGAATAAAAGACATAGACCCATAATAGAAGGAACCAAATTGGAGGGTATAACTATAGACAGAAATTCTAAAAACCATCAAATACTGTATGTATGCCAATACATTTGCATACTTAGGTAAAGGGGATACTTTTATTAAAAAATAACTTACCAAAAATGATGCAAGAAGAAATATTAAATATTAATAAATCAACAGTAAATGAACTCTCTCATTTCACTATGTAGGTAATGCAAACATCTTGCATAATGGTAAAAGTTTTGAAGTGAAAGCATTAAATTGAAGGACAAAAAAGAACTATCTTTTACCACTGCTCCAATTCAACATTATTTTTTTAATAAAAAAGTTTTTTTTAATGTTTGCTTATTTAGAGAGAAAAGAGAGAGAGAGAGAGAGAGAGAGAGAGAGAGAGAGAGAGAGAGCAAGCAAGCAGGGAAGGGGCAGACAGAGCTGGAGACACAGGCTCCAGGCTCTGAGCTGTCAGCACAGAACCCAATGAGAGGGTCAAACTCACAAGCGATGGGATCATGACCTGAGCTGAAGTTGGATGCTTAACCAACTGAGCCACCCAGGTGCCCCATCCTATTCAACATTATATTGAAAGTTCTAGCCAGGGCAATAAGGAAATCAAATGAAATCAAAGATATAGAAATTGAAAAGGAAAAGATAAAACTTTCAATATTTGCATTATCTCACTGCCTAAAATATCCACGAGATCTACAAATTATGAGACAGATGACAGTTAAAGTATTAACCAAGTAAATATGTAATATGAAAAAAGAAAACATAGCAATAGCTAGTAAAATATGAAGAAATTAGGAAAGTACGTATTTTTCTAAACAAAAATGATCTGTGAATGAAATCATAAAATAGTAATTAAGAGCACCAAAGAATAACATCAAATGGAAAGACAGAACATGTTTTACAAGTCATGATACCCTTCACATAAAGCTTAAAAGCATATGAAATAATGGTATCAGCTGCTCTGGAGTATGTACATATACAGTACAAGTGTACAGAAAAGGAGATATTAGTGGTGTGGAAGGTGGGAAAGGGTAAAGGACTGATGTATGTGATCAGGAATGGGTGACACAGTTATCTCTAGCAGTTTCACATATGTTTCTTTCTTAATCTGTGTGGTGAGTACATGGATGGATATTATTATTTTCTGTACTGTCACAGTCCTATTTATTTTATGTATCTTATTGTTCTCTAAGCTATTTTTTTATTACATATGTTTTATAGTTTAAAAATATTCATGGAACAATGTGGTCCTTCTACAGGGTTTAAAAATTACAAGCAAAAAATGTGAGTTATAAAATTTTTAAAAGTCAGTAGGCTGACACATTCATTATATTAAATTTATTCCTGCAGTGAAGAGGGAGAAAAGAGAGAGAGAGAGAAACAAACCAAAAAATAGACTCGTAACTATAGAGAACAAATTGATGGTTACCAGAGGGGAGATGTGGTGAAATAGGCGATGGGTGAAATAGGTGATGGGGATTAAAGAGTCACTTATGATAAAAACAAAAGAACTGAAAGCAAAAAAAAAAAATATTCTAAAATCTAATTTTAAGTGGCTGCATAGTATTCAGTTGAATGGACACTGAGTCTCATATAGTTGGGCATTTAGGTTCTCCACATTTTTACCTAACAATACATGCACATTAGTAAGTCGTTTGCTCTCTCCAGTATATAATGTCAGCAAAGAAAATACTTAACCAAATTTCTCTTTTCTGAGATGACTTAGGGCAACCTTGAAATATGTAGGGTAATTTTTCTTATGTCATGTGGTATTTCATGACAAATGGAAAGTTTTCTACAAAGTAGCTCTTGGGAGACAGGAGAGAGGAAAGGGCAAAGAGGTGTACCCGGAAAGTGACCAAAACACTTGCTCACTTTTGGTTAAGAATGTGGTTAAGAAACTTTTTCATGTTGACTTTAGTAGTAATGCACACTGAAAATAAACTTGGCTAGTTATTTTCTTAGAATACAACACAATCTTTAATATGTGATACCCAGTTTAAGTTTAAAACCAACTTAAAAGAAGTGCTAATAAAGAACATACAAATCCACTTTGAAGGCAGAATGTATTTCATATATTTCTTAGGAATGAATATGAAATCCTCCCAAAGGAATTGATCACCAAAGATTACTTATTAAATACATGTAAGTGAATGAAGACATAGTCTTATGACATAGTCATAAGAACTTAGCTCTCCATTTCTGTAAGACATAAAGATAATCAAAGTCTAGTGTTTCTATGTCTAGTATTCAGAAATTTGATTTTTAAGTTTGCTTCCTGCATAGTCATGAGATTGAGCTCTAAAATACTGACAGCTCACAGAACATTAGAAATTATACAGATTGTATAAATGATTCTGTGCTCCTAAGGAGCTCTTGTTCTATGCTCTTCTAAAGATAAGACCAACAAGCAAAAGGAAGAAGTCTTTTATGTTTCACTGACATGAAAGATATTGTACACCCAGATATTTTCCCTCTTAAACCATGCCATGTGCATGTGCAGACAGTTAAATTCCTCTGGTCCTAATGACATACAGAATAAGATTGTCTGAAGGGAGAGAAAAAGAAAGGAAGAAACTTACTAAAATAAAGTTCTGTAGTTGTAAATGCATATCCATGAATACAGGCATACATACTCACTCAGAGGAAAAGGAGTTCATTATTTATTCCGTAATCTTTTCTTTTAAGATTAAGATGCCAGTGCTCAAACAAGGTATTAGAGAAACTGTATTTCACAGAAAAATACTTAGTTAAGGTAAGAAATGGTATATGTTAGTTATCTGAACCCAGATAGTAAAAGAAAAGGTTTGAATTCTAATCAGTTATCTAGTTCACTAATCTTTGCTTTTCAGTTTGTGATAATATTATTAACCTACCTAAATAAGTTTTAGAAATAATAATAGTTGGAAATATTTTGATATATTTTAGAAAACATACTGTGAATAAATTTTACCCTTACTAATTTGGGTTATTTCCAATTATAATTATTAAGAAAATATTAAAATTACTTCTGCATATATTTGTTGAGCTTTGGCAATAATTTTATCATAGTGAACTGTAATTAAACTTTAGTTATATTGATATCTGATACACAAAATGAAAAAAGCATAACTCCTAACAATTTCAGTTAGGTGTGTCAAATTCAGTGCTGGTTATACATTTAACAAAATCTCAACAGGTTACCTTCGAGCTTTGTTTTAAACTTCGTTTCATGAAAAAATATAGATTAGTCATTATTTTTTTAAATTTTATTATTTTTTTAGTAATCTCTACACCCAACGTGGGACTCAAACTTAAAACCTCAAGATCAAGAGTTGTATGCTCTAGCGACTGAGCTGGCCAGGCGCCCCAGTCATTAAGTATTCTTGAGTTGTGCTATATATTTGTCTTTTTATACACAAATGACTGAACATTATCTTTGTAGTTGGGAAAATTTCTTTTCCACTGGCTGAACAGCTTTTGAAAGAACAATGTGAGGCAATGTAATAGGAAGGGGATGGCAATAAGATTAGAAGAAACATGTGCTGAATTTAGCCCAACAGCTGTCATAGTCAGATTACCTTTACATCCTATTTTATTTTCTCAACTGGCATTTAAGTTCTATAACAGTGAAGTGTATTTTCCACTGATTCCGTTTTGACTCTTAAATAAATTGGTTTGGTAGTTTAATTTTGGTCCTGATTACTATTTTTAGTTTACTGATGAAATCTTGAAGCTTATTATCTGGCAAGCACTTTCTATTATACACCAAGAAAAATGAAACCATAAAGAATCTCAGCTACAGAAACTCAAACTGACCAATTCTCCCCATCACTGCCTTGTTATTTTAAATAACTTAATTATTATTCTTTTGAATATTTTTGTACATTTATGTGATACAAGAATTTACAACCATAAAATTATGTCTACCTCTTACTCCTGACAGTTCCTCTTCAAGGGGCTACGACAGTTACTAGCTCTTTGTGTATACTGCAAAGATTTCACGACATTCCATGGCTATGTAACTGCACAGCCACGTGCGCGCACGCACACACACACACACACACACACACACACACACACACACACTTGCCTACACTGACCCAAACTAATGTCTAAAATGAGGCTGTTCAAAAACAAAGTACGACTGAAATTTTATTCCCGATCACTACCTTACTTTCTAGCACATATTTCCTCATCCTTTAAGAAGCCTAAAGTAGCCCTATTCCAGTTTTAATATCATCATGATCATTTCTGCCAGCTATATTTATTCTCAAAGATATGGTCACTCTACATTCTGGAAAGCAATCAGAATGTTTAAGGGGAATATTAGCTAGATCCAGTGAGAATCACCATAATACCTAAAGAAAAAAAGAGCATGTAGGCAGTTGTTTTTTATTCTAGGTATCAACAAAGGCCAGGATTTGGGAACATTTACCACAGAGTTTTATCTATGGCTAAGGCTATCTGGGTGGCTGAGTATAAGTTAAAATTTTCTAGACATAGAAGGCCAGGAAAAAAGAGAAGTGACACTAAATTTCTTCACATGTAATCGGAAAGACACTTAAAAAAAAAAAGCACTTTAACATCTAAAGGAACCAGAAGCAGCAGAACAGCAGAGAAACCCCAAAGCCAGCAGAAGAAGAGAAATAATAAATATTAGAGCAGAAATAAACAGTATAGAATCCAAAAAAACCAGCAGAACAGATCAATGAATCTAAGAGCTGGTTTTTTGAAAGAATAAAAAAAATTGATAAACTCATATGTATAATTTGAGAAACTTAAGAGAAGACCATGGGGGAAGGGAAAGGGGAAAAACAGTTTCAAACAAAGAGGGAGGCAAACCATAAGAGACTCTTAAATACAGAGAACAAACTGAGGGTTGATGGCGGTGGTGGGGGGCATTGAGGAGCGCACTTGTTGGGATGTGCATTAGGTGTTGTATGTAAGTGATGAATCATGGGAATTTACTCCTGAAGCCAAGAACACACTGTATACACTGTATGTGTATATTATATTAGAAATTATATTTTAAAAAACCACTTTAGATCATGTGAATCAGAAATCCTTAAAGTAATAGGTTTTGAGGAAATTTTATGGTTTCTTTTTACAAAATCATGGTTCACGTGTGGGAAAGTAAGGAATGAAACTGACTCAAAATATAAGTTATTTACAAATTGTACACTCAAGTGTATGTACACGGAAGTATATTTAAATAAATCCAGGGGATATGAAAGTATTCAGATTCTTACTGGAAACCATTCATACTGAGAGCAACTGACATTAAGGCCAAAGCTTGCAATACCACCTTTTCTTCCTATTCTGTGAGAATTCAGTATGAAAGGCTTTCTCTGTACCTATGTGATTGTACAAACTTCTATATGCGGGTAAATTGTTAAAACTGGTATATGATGATTCTTGGTGCCCTCTCCATTCTCCCAAGTTACTTCTTAAATTACAGAGAAGTACTTTAAAATGATCTTATATATTTATGATTCAAATAATTCACTTACAATTTGATAAACTCAAGTATCTTAAAAACTTTGATTTCTAGGGGCAACTGGCTGGCTCAGTCGGTAGAGCATGTGACTCTTGATCTTGGGGTTGTAAGCTTGAGCCCTACTCTGGGTGTAGAGATTACTTAAAAATAAAATCTAAAAAAGAAAAAAAGCAACTTTGATTTCTAGAAATAAGAAGCCACAGGTATACAGATACTAAGAAGGAATGGATACCGATTAAGGACCATTGAGAAGAAATTAGACACTGAATGAATTAATGATACTAGACGGCAAAACTTGTCTGCTACTAGAAGTAACATTTACTAAGACACATAAATATATGACTGGGGCTGGGGGAAGGGTAGTGATAAAAATTACAATTCTAAAAACACTGGATTATCTAAAATATAAGCGCTACTGGGGCGCCTGGGTGGCGCAGTCGGTTAAGCGTCCGACTTCAGCTCAGGTCACGATCTTGCCGGTCCGTGAGTTGGAGCCCCGCGTCGGGCTCTGGGCTGATGGCTCAGAGCCTGGAGCCTGTTTCCGATTCTGTGTCTCCCCCTCTCTCTCTGCCCCTCCCCCGTTCATGCTCTGTCTCTCTCTGTCTCAAAAATAAATAAACGTTAAAAAAAAATTAAAAAAAAATAAATAAAATATAAGCGCTACAATTTAGCCTATTGATTACTTGATGTCTAAACCCAAAACACACCTATGTTTTCCTAAATAGAAAAGGAGTTCTGCCTGTCTTACTTCAAGAATAAATGTTAGCTTTAATGTCTGCTTCCAGAAGATGAAGCAGATATACTTTTCCCTAAACCTTGTAAGAAATACAAAAGTACAACTAAAAACTGTCTATAAGCTATGTATATATACATATAAAACTATACCCAAAACAAACCCAAACCCACACAACATAAAAATGGTGGAGAAAAGGTAATAGATTGATTAGGGAGACTGGGACCCAAAGAATGATACAAATGGTAAGTTCCTTGGATTTCCTTTTTGTTCATATATCTAGACTTGGAGCTATAGAAACCAGCAACCTGGAAATACCAACTGTTAACAAACAGCAAAAGCCTCTGTTCTCTAGCAACAGATCTAGAAAGGAAAGGGGCATGGTAGCAAAACAAAAATTTTAGACAATAATCACTTGATTCCAAAGACCACAGAAAAATACTATGGCCCTATTGTTACAACTGGGTTCATCTAATCACCCAAAACTCATGTTTGACATTAGTTTCATTTTAGAAGTACAGTAAAACCTTGGATTGTGAGTAACTTGTTCTGAGGGTGTTCGCAAGACAAGCAAACATTTCTAATAAATTTTAACTTGATAAACTAGTGATATCTTGCAATATGAATAGTATGTGATGCCAAATATCACATGATCACACCTGAGCCAATGTTATTCTCTCTCTCCCTCTCTCCCTCCCTTTCTCTCTCTCTTTTTCTTGCTGCGGGATTGTGGGTGAGCATCAATGCAAAGTCACATTTCCGTGAAATCCTCAAAAGGAGGCAAAAGCAACTGGATCCAACCTATCATTGGATAGGTTCCTTGTTAAAGCTGCACATACAAAAATTTCATTCAGCCAATAAATAGCAGTGATTCCATTAGTGACAGTGAAAGTCATCCTACACAGTAACCCTCCTCTCTCTTGTCTCCCTCACATGAACCATGAAGGTTTTCAAAGGTAAGTGCATTTTAATTTACTTTTCTTTATATTTTGTCTTTTATTATTTTGTATTATAGTATTGTAATAATTTTTATATGAATATTTTTGGGTTGTGGAATGAATCATCCATTATTTCTTATGGGGAAATTTGCTTTTATATACAAGTGCTTTGGATTACAAGCATGTTTCTGGAATGAATTATGCTCGCAAACCAAGGATTTACTGTAATTAAATGTCCTCTACACCCTTCCAGAAGAATTGACAATACCTCTGGGCTTCCTAAGCATGTTGAGGTAGGTATGTTGAATTTTCTTTCCTGTTTTAGGTTAAAAAAAATTCCTTCTGGGGCGCCTGGGTGGCGCAGTCGGTTAAGCGTCCGACTTCAGCTCAGGTCACGATCTCGCGGTCCGTGAGTTGGAGCCCCGCGTTGGGCTCTGGGCTGATGGCTCAGAGCCTGGAGCCTGTTTCCGATTCTGTGTCTCCCTCTCTCTCTGCCCCTCCCCCGTCCATGCTCTGTCTCTCTCTGTCTCAAAAATAAATAAACGTTAAAAAAAAAAAATGAAAAAAAAATTCCTTCTTTGGTCCACATGTAGCTCCTTCCCATTTAGATTTATGACAATAAATACTAATTTTTCAACTCAGTAATTTATCAATACATTAATATTTACTTTTATAACTTAAAAATTACTAATTTTTAAAGTTGTTGACTTATTAATCAATGTTAATGGACATTTGGTGTTTACTATATAATTGATTTTTTAAAACCTATTAATTTATCTTATTGGGGATTACACTGTTTTAGAAATATGCAGAAATTTACTGGCTAAAGATCAGTTCTAATTATATCAAGAGATAGGATCATCACCAAACACGCTGACTTATCTCTGTTAAAATGTTTTTTAATAAGCCATTTACTATTCATAATATAGACTTTTTATTATGATTAGAAGGAAATAATTTACCAAAAAAAAAAAAAAAAACCAACTTCTACTGGTATTTTGAAGTTCAACTATCTAAATATATCAAAGAATTAAATGGCACTTAAAATGAATAGGTTAACCGGCCCAAGAGTATAAACAAAAGGACATTTCATAGTTTTGCTAAGGAATCAAATGCAGAAATATTGAAAACTTAAGACGCTTTAAGAGAAACAAAGAAAATAACCTGCAACTGATAGGATTTGGACTGAATTATTTTCTTTAAGGAATTTCTTTGGCCTACATTTATTTTACCTCTTTGAAATATTAAGTGTAGCATTTATACCCCCATCCTCCTTGGGACATATTAAATTTATAATGTCAAAACAGTGAAATGACTATGGGGTACATAATATCACAACTGCCTGTGATATATTATGCCATAAATGTTTGAGGCATTTTTAAGACATACAACATGGAAAAAAGGTCTTAAAAGCCCTGAAATCTCATTAAAAAACTGTAGCAGTTCATATCCAATAAAGTAAATTCTGAAATTAGTTAACAATAAGTTGTATAGTGGGCATATGCTCATTGAGTTATATTATGTAAGGATGAAAAGAATGGGATGTGTTAATTAACATTTTAATATACATCTCAGAAAACAGTAAAAAGTAAAATGTGCCTGTATTTTCTCTTGAATAAGGTAATCTATTTTTATGGTGTTAACTATAGGCATTTCTGTTTTGATGACTCCAAAATATCTAGCTCTCATCTTTATCCAAAACATCATACTTATCAGTCTAATAGGCTTCTTGATATCTCTACCTGGGTATATCCCATAGATATAATACATTCAACTCTACTAAAAAGCAATGTGCCATATTCTCCTCCATATATGGTCTTTCTTCTGGAATAATTGTCTCAACTAGTGGAACTACCTCCACTTACTCACCCAAAACAGACATTTGACTGGCGGATGGTGTGTGGGTAGAAGTACCTCAGGGTTTAAGCATAGAAGAAACAGCACTCAATCTTCCAGCTGTCTCTTCCTTTGCCGCAATGACTAAGGAGACTTCATAGTGACAGAGTTAAGATATAAAAACTTAAGTAGGTTGAGATCACTGAATTGCTGCATGGAGAGCAACACCTCAGAGTCAGCAAGAAATGCAGTAGATTCTACATAACTGAGAAATTAACTTTTACAGTGTTACACCACTGAGATTACGTGGTGTTTGCTATCATGTTATAACCTATGGTATATACTATCTCATCTCAACTGCCCTATATTTTTAAAAAAATTTACCTTAAGACCTTTTTCTTTTTTTTATTATGGTAAAAGATACATAAAAAAGTGTAAAACCATTTTTGCACTTACAGTTCAGTGTTATTAAATACAGTCACACTGTTGTGCAAACAATGCTACCATCTAATTTCATAACTCCCTTTATCTTGTAAATCTGAAACTCTATACCTATTAAACAATAAGTGCCCAATATCCCCTCTCCCTAGTGCCTGGCAATCACCATTATACTTTTTATCTTTATTTATTTTGATTACACTAAGGACCTCATATAAGTGCAATCATACAGTATTTGATTTTTTGTAACTGGTTATTTTTATTTAGCATATTGTCCTCAAGTTTCATCCACGTTGCATATTACAGAATTTCCTTCCATGTTAAGGCCAAATAATATTTCATTGTACATACAGTTGACCCTTGAACAACATGGAGATTGTAGGCATTAACCTACCATACAGTTGAAATCTGCATACAACTTTTGACTCCCCAAAAATTTTACTAGTAACCTACTGGTGATCTAAAGACATATTGATAACACAAAGAGAAGATTAACACATATTTTATATGTTGCATGTATCATATACTGTAGTCTTACAATAAAGGAAGCTAAAAAATGTTAAGAAAATCATAAAAATATATTCATAGTACCATATTTACTGGAAAAATTCATGTATAAGGGGACCCATGTAGTTAACACCTATGCTGTTGAAAAGTCAACATTATATACCACATTTTACTTATCCATTCATCCCCTGACAGACACTAGGGTTGCTTCCACATTTTAGCTATTATGAATAATGCTGTTATGAGCATGGGTTTACAAATATCTCTTTGAGATCCTACCTTCAATTCTTTCGGGTATATACCCAAAGGCAGAACTTCTGGATCCATAGCTGGATCACATGTTTTTCATACATTCTGCCAATCTGTTTTTTGGAGAGCTTAATCCATTTACATTTAAGGTAATTACTGATAAGGAGGCACTTACTTTTGTCATTGTGCTATTTGTTTTTCATATGCTTTATAGCTTTTTTATTCTTCAATTCTCGTATTACAGTCTTATTTTGTGTTGGCTTATTTTTGTTCTGTAGTGAAATGTTTAAATTCCTTCATCATTATCTTTTGTGTATATTCTATAGCTGTTTTCTTCATGGCTACCATGGGGATTACATTTTAACATCCTGAAGTTGTAACACTCTAATTTGAATTTATACTTAACTGCAGTAACTTAAGAAAACTCTGCTCCTTTTCAGCTGTGTCCCCAAGCTTTTCAGTTTTTGATGCACAAAATTACATCTTTATATGCTATGTACCTTTGAAAATATAAACTAGTAATTTTTTTAAATTACTCATCTCCTTGGGGCAGCTGGGTGGCTCAGTCAATCATCTGACTCCTGATTTCAGCTCTGGTAATGATCTCACAATTCCTAAGTTCAAGCCCTGCATTGGGTTCTGAGCTGACAGTGTGGATCCTGCTTGGGATATATTCTTTCTCTCTCTCTCTCTCTCTCTCTCTCTCTCTCTCTCTCTCTCTCTCTCCCTCCCTCCCTCTCTGTTCCTCTCTCTCTGCCCCTGCCCTGTCCTGCTCTCTTTCTCTCTCTCAAAAAATAAATAAACTAATAAAAAAATTTTAACTCATCTCCTAAATTACACAGAAAACAAGATGTGGAGTTACAAACCTGTTAGAGTAATATGAGCTTTTACATTAATAACTGTTTTCTGAAAGTGTATTAGCCTCTTAAATCATACAGAAAACAAAAGTACAGCCACAAACTACTGTTACAATAATACTAGATTTAAAAGTCCCCTTTTATTTACCTATATTGAAATCTTTATTTCTCTGTAGGGTTTCAAGTTACTGTCTAGGGTCCTCTTATTTCACCTTGAGGACTCCCTTAAGCATTTCTTGTAGGGCAGGTCTGGTGGCCATTAACTCGAAGCTTTTGTTTAATTGGGAATGTCTTCATTTCTCCCTCATTTTTGAAGGCCAGTTCTACCAGACAGAGGATTCTTTTTTTTTTTTTTTTCTTTTATCTCTTTGAATACATTGGACCACTGTCTTCTGGCTCCAAAGTTTCTGATGAGAAATCTGCTGAAAATCATACTGAAAACCCCTTGTATGTGATGATTCACTTCTCTCTTGCTGCTTTCCAAGTGCTCTTTTTATCTTTTGAAATTATAATATGGCTAGGTATGGATCTCTTTGAATTCATCCTACTTGGAGTTTGTTGAGATTCTTGCATGCTTATGTTCATGTCTTCCATCACATTTGAGAAGTTTTAAGCCATTATTTCTTGAAATATTCGAATCCTTTCTCTTCTCCTTTTGGGACTCCTCTGATGCATATATGTTCATTCATTTGTTGATATCTCTTAGGTTATGCTCACTTTTCTTCAATCTTTTTTCTTTCTGTTCCTCAGCCTTGACAATTTCCACTGTCCTATTCTCAAGTACACGGATTCTTCTGCCTTATTGTACTTATTATACTACAAAAGTTATTGCACTTTTCAGCTCCAGAATTTCTTTGGTTTCTTATTATATATTCTATTTACTGATTGATATTTCCATTTTATTCATACTTTTCTGGACTTTTTCCACATCTCCCTTTAGTTCTTTCAGCATCTTTAAGACTACTGGTTTAATGTCTTTGTCTAATATAGCTGCCATTAAATTTTTTTCAGGTACAGTTTCTGTTGATTTATTTTTTTCCTTTGGCACACACTTTGCTTATTTCTTTGTGTGCCTTGTGATTTTCTTTGCTGAATACTGGACATCTGAATCTAATGCAGTAACTCTGGAAATTAAATTATTCCACTTCCCTAGGGTTTGTTTTTGTTTTTTTTTTATTTTTTAATTTTTTCTATTTTAAAAATATTTTTTTATTGACTGATCGTTGTAGGCTGTGTATGAGCACGAGGTGTAAACTTAAGGTCTTTTCAGGTCTTTTCTGAATGCATGGTCATTTTCTAATTTTTCCTGTATATTCAATTGTTTTTGATGTCCTGGTCTTTAAAGTCTGGCTCCCAATAGTGAAAAATGCAACGAATGAAAGCGGGGAGAATGGTGCTAGCTGGTTAGGTCCCCTAGAAGACATTTCAGCTAGAGGAGGAGGGCCTTAGGACAATGGGGGTAAGGAAGAAACAACAACAATAGCTACCTGCTTCTTTGTCAGCACCTCAGTGATCTGAAGCAGCAATCAGTGATCAGAACACAGATCCCAAGAATTTGGAGGACGGGGCCCGTTTTGCCAATCCTGTCTCCCAAAAGCTGTGTGCAAGCTGCTCCAGGAACACATGCACATCTGCTTGCCACATGGCTGGTAGTGGAGGATGGGTAGCTGTTAGTCTGCTAAGAGCTGAAATTGACTGTAATTAACCATAATTTACCAAGTCTTCCCCTGGAAACTGCAAGCCTTCAACAGATTCCAGAGTTCCAAAAAAGTTACACTGACAGATTCTGCCAGTTCAACTGTTTTGGTGGGGATTCCTGGTGCTTCCTACTATGCCATCTTACCAGAATCCTCTTGATTCTGCCTTGTATTCTTAGTTTCATCATATCATATCTGGATAAGTGGAAAAGACTCTTAATCTTCCTGTTTTTAACCTTACCATCCTCTTATCACTTCAGGCTCCCTCCAACTTCTATTAACTGCCATAGTGAATTACCTCAATATTCTGAAAACATCAGTGAGACTAAAAACCTCTCCACAGGTTGGCATTACCTACAACAATTCCAAACTAACCTCAAGCATTGTTAATACAAGGCTTTCTATGATATTCTTTTCTAGTTCTAGAGTCTCATCTTATGTCACTCCCATGAGCAGTATATCCTTGGTAATAATGAATCTCTTATAGTTCTCTGATCTCATGATGCTTCATGCTTTCAGCACTCCTGGTCATGTTGATGCTTCTGCCTAAAAAGGATTCTTTTCCAGTTTTCTTTTTCTTCCCATGAAGCTACCTCTTGTTAGTCTTTTAGGATTCTCCTTTCTCAGAAAATATTATTTGACCCAGGCTACTTCCTGGTTGTCTCAACAAGGCCTACTGATAGAATGCATACCTCTATCATTGAATGCTAATCATTACACAGAAATAATGTATACTTCTCTTTCAGATAAAGAGCAAACCAAACGCATTCAAAGTCAATAAATTTGTACCATTCATCTTTGCATCCCTACACCTAGAAAAATGCTTGGCACAAAATAAAAGGTTAAACTGAATTCCTATTCCACATCCCAGAGTAAGCTTGAGACAAAATAAAATTCAGAATATAAGTGTTAGAAGTTCTATATTTTGGGGGCGCCTGAGTGGCTTAGTCAGTTGAGCGTCCAACTCTTGATTTTGGCTCAGATCATGATCTCACGGTTTGTGGGATTAAGCACCACACTGGGCTCTATGCTGGCGGTGTGGAGCCTGCTTGGAATTCTCTCTCTGCCCTTCCCCACATACACGTGCTCTCTCTCTCTCTCTCAAAATAAATAAACATTTAAAAAGTTATATATTTAGAGGTGCCTGGGTGGCTCAGTTGGTTAAGCATCTGACTTCGGTTCAGGTCATGATCTCACCATTCCCAAGTTCGAGTCCTGTGTCAGACTCTGTGCTGACAGCTCAGAGCCTGGAGCCTATTTCAGATTCTATGTCTCCCCCTCTTTCTCTGTCCCTCCCTGACTCCTGCTCTCTCTCAAAAATAAATAAACATTTAAAAAAAGTTATATATTTTTATAACCAGTTCTATTTATATATTATAGAATCCTGAAGATATAGGAGAATAAAACTGTTAATATGAAGGACCCAAGAAGCTATATCGTGTACACCCAAGTATTAGTTTCCTAAAGCTACCATAACAAATTACCACAAACTTGGTGGCTTAAACCAACAAATTTATTTTCTCATAGTTTTAAAAGGCAAGAAGGCCGAAAGCTGGTAGGGCCTTACTCCCTCAGAAGGCTCTAGGGGAGAATTTTTCCTCATCTCTTTCAGCTTCTGGTGGCTGCTGGTATTCCTTGGCTCATGGCCACATCACTCTGGTCTCTCTGCCTGTGCCTTCACACCACTTTCTCCTGTGTCTGTCTTCTCTTCTGAGTCTTATAAGGGCTTGTTATTGGATTTGGGATCAACCCAGATAATCCAGAATGATCTCATCTTGAGATCTTTAAGTTAATTCCATCTGCAAAGACTACTTTTCCAATTATTTGGAAATTATTTGGACCTGATGGTCATTTACAGGTTCTAGGGATTTGGACATGGACATATGCTTTTAGGGAGTACCATTCAGCACATTACAGCATGTTCTCTAGCCCCCCAAAATTCATATCCTTCTCATATGCAAAATACATTCACTCTACCCCAACATCCCCCAAAGTCTTAACCTATTACAGTATCAATTCTACCTTTAAAATCTCATGTAAATAACATCAGCTCAGGTCTCAAATCTCATCATCAAAATCAGATCAAGAATACTCTGGGTATGATCCATCTTAGGGAAAATTCCTTTCTATCTGTAGACATGTGAAACTAAAAACCAAATTATCAGTTTTTTCTAAACTACAATGCCAGGACAGGCATAGACAGGATAGACATTTCCATTCCAAAAGAGAAAAACTGGAAGTAATAAAGAGGTGATCAGTCTCAAGCAAATTTGAAACCCAGCAGAACAAATTCCATTGTTTCAAGACCTGTGAATAAGCCTGTGAGGCTCAAAGCTCTGACCTCTGGCATGAGCTGGCTCTACTCACCCTTGCCTCTGGGCCCCCCTACCTGAAGCAGCTCCACTGACATAATATCTTAAACTTAAAATTTTGATTTTAAGGTAGAACTAATCAATACCATTAGAAGTCAGGAGAGCAATTACTCTTGTAGGTCTAGGCAGAGGACAGTGCCTGGAAGGGAGAATGAGGGTTAGTTTTTGGGGTGTTGGTAGTTAATGGTCTGCTTTTCAGATGTGCATGTTGGTTACATGAATATGTTCCTTGGTGAAAATTCACTGACAAGTACACTTATGATGTGACTTTTCTATGTGCTAAATTATATTTTAATAAAAAGATTTTTTCAAAAGGTTGTATCACAAGAAGCTTTAAGCAAGAGAGGAAATAATCTCTGATGGAGAGTCATTTCTTTCAATTATAACTCATGTTTTCTCTTTTCTGTAATTATAATATTATGGTAATGTAAAGATGCTAAGTTATGATTACTCTCACCAACTGACATAAAAGTGAGAAACCCATCTTAGTGTCAGATTAAAAGATGTAATTTAGCTTTCTCTCCTATTATATATTAAGAGAAAAAAGTTATTTCACTGCACAGCCATAGGAATAGCTGCCAGGGTGGTAGCTAGTAATATCGTTACTATTCAAGATGATAATCTGGGATTAGGAAATACTGCTATGACCACTGTTTCAATGTCTAAATACAGTCAATGATGGCAATCAGCTGAAGTGCAACCAGCAATGAAAACTGGTTTCCTGTACCGTATAATTCTGCTTGGTTATTTTTTCTAAATAATAAGGCAGATAGAGAGGCAAGTGTGGGAAAACCATTACAAAAGATAACTTGATTTTAAGAAGCACCTATTTAGCAATGACTGATATTAACAAATGTTGAACACAGAGTAGAGGGATATAGTATAACTGTGTGCTTTCACTGGTTTCAGGCCAGTGACTGAGAGCCAATGAAGAGTCAACTAGGCTTCTAAATATGTTCATTGTGAGTCTTAATAGACAATTTGGTATTGGTTTCAGGTACGCAATTTGGGTAAACTTGTTAAGAGAACATCTATATAATTAAACATAGTACTATCAATACAATCTCTCTTGTATTTCTGATGAATCAGCTAGTTAAAAGCTAGGGAGGTCTAGAAGGTACATGATCAAAATTGTTTTCAGAGATCCCATAATTTTAGATTTGGCCATTAGTAGGTTGTAATTTTATACAAGTCCAGGAAAACCATCATATCCAATTCAAAATGCCCTATTCAGAAACATGACTGGTGATACCATAAACTTTAAGCACTGAAAACCAACTATCACACATACTTTTTTTGTACTAAAGCTCACCAATTTACTTAATTAAACTCTTAATTTTGGGGTTTCAATAACAACTTTTCAGTCTCTCATCTCTATGAGTTCTTCCTGAGAATGCAAATTTATTGTTAAATCTAAAAAATTTTGGTGAACAAAAGCTATTTTAATAAATTCTGTGTCATATTTTGAGGCCAGATTTCCATGTATAAGTATATATGGTAGTAACAGTATTTTAATGCCAGAATTATTTGTGATGGTAATTTAGGGTTACTTTTCAAACTGGGCTATCTGATTTCAAATACTCTCTGAATCAGAACTCTCTGACCTCTAGCTTTCATTAACCTAGTCAATAATTTCTAAGATTATTGCTGAAATGAGAAGACATCTTTTGATATAAGATGGGGAAGCGATCTTGACCTGTCAAGATTCTGAATAATTTTTCAAAATTGAGAGAAGTCCTTTATGGTAATTTATATATTTTTACTGTAATTTAAAATAAGAGATGATTACTCCAAACAAACAGAAGTCGAGGACCAGAGGGCTCCACAGTGAATTCTACCAGACATTTAAAGAAGAGTTGATGCCTATTCTTCTCAAACTATTCCAAAATATAGAAGAGGAAGGAAACCTTTCAAATTTATTCTATGAGGCTAGCATTACCCTGATCCCCAAACCAGATAAAGACACTACAAAAAAAAAATAATAATAAAGAGTACAGGCCAATATCTCTGACGAACACAGATGCAAAAATCCTCAACAAAATATTAGCAAACCGAATCCAACAACACTAAAACAATCATTTACCACAGTCAAGTGGGATTTATTCCTGGGATGCAAGGGTGGTCCAATATTTGCAAATCAATCAACATGATACGTGACATCAGTAAGTGAAAGGATAAAAATCATATGATCATTTCAACAGATGCATAAAAAGCATCTGACAAAGTACAACATCCATTCATGTTAAAAACCCTCAATAAGGTAGCTTTAGAGGGAACATACTTCAACATAATAAAGGTCATATAGGAGAAACCCACAGCTAGCATCATACTCAATGGTAAAAAAACTGAGAGCTTTTCTCTATGGTCAGGAACAAGACAGAGATGTCCACTCCCACTACTTTTATTCAACATAGTACTGGAAGTCCTAGCCACAGCAATCAGAAAACAAGAAGAAATAAAAGGCATTGAAATTGGTTAAGGAAGAAGTAAAACCTTCATTATTTGCAGATGACATGATACTACTATACATAGAAAACCTTAAAGATTCCACCAAAACACTACTAGAACTGATAAATAAATTCAGTAAAGTCACAAGATACAAAATCAATCTACAGAAATCTGTTGCATTTCTATACACTAATAATGAAGTAACAGAAAAATAAATTGAGAAAACAATCCAGGGAACTTGGGTGGCTCAGTCAGCTAAGTGTCTGACTTTAGCATAGGTCATGATCTCACAATCTCACATTTCATGGGTTTGAGCCCCATGTCGGGCTCTCAGCTGTCAGTGTGGAGCCCACTTGGGATACTCTGTCTCTCTCTCTCCCTCTGCCCCTTCACTGCTCCTGTGTGCGCCCTCTCTCTCTCAAAACTAAATAAACATTAAAAAAAGAAAACAATCATATTTTAATTGCACCAAAAATAATAAAATACCTAGGAATAAACTTAACCAAGAAGGTGAAAGATATGTACTCTGAGGGGTGCCTGGGGGGCTCAGTCAGTTGGGCAGACAACTCTTGATCTCCACTCAGGTCATGATCTCATGGTTTGTGGGTTCAAGCCCTGCATCAGGCTCTGTGATGCCAGGGTGGAGCCTGCTTGGGATTCTCTCTCTCTCCTTCTGTCTCTGCCCCTCCCCTGGCTCGCATGTGAGTATGCGCACGTGCTCTCTCTCTCAAAATTAATAAACTTAAAAAACGAAAGACAAGTACTCTGAAAACTATAAAATATTGATGAAAGAAATTGAAAATGACACAAACAAATTGAAAAATATTCCATGATCATGGATTGGAAGAATAAACATTGTTAAAATGTTTGTATTACCCAAAGCAATCTATAGACTGAATGCAACCCCCATCAAAATACCAACAGCATTTTTCACAGAACTAGAACAATCCTAAAATTTGTATCAAATCACATGAGACCATGAATAGCCAAAGAAATCTTGAAAAAGAACAAAACTGGAGGTATCACAATCCCAGATATCAAGTTATACTATAAACCTATAGTAAACAAAACAGTGTAATACTGGCACAAAAACAGACACATCGATCAATGAAACAGAATAGAAAGCCCAGACATAAACCCATGATTATATGGTCAATTAATCTTTGACAAAGGAGGAAAGAATATGCAATGGGAAAAAGACAGTCTCTTCAACAAATGGTGCTGGGAAAACTGGAGAGCTACATGTACTGGACCACTTTCTTACACCATACACAAAAACAAATTCAAAATGGATTAAAGACCTCAATGTGAGACCTAAAACCATAAAAATCCTAAAAAAGAATATAGGCAATAACTTCTTTGACATTGGCCAGAGCAACTTCTTTCTACATATGTGTCCTGAGACACGGGAAACAAAAGCAAAAATAAACTATTGGGACTACAGCAAAATAAAAAGCTTCTGTACAGCAAAGGAAATAATCAACAAAACTAAAAGGCAACCAATGGGATGGGAGAGATATTTGCAAATGACATATCAGATAAAGGGTTAGAATCCAAAAAACGAATAATCCAATTAAAAAATGGGCAGATGACATGAACAGACAATTTTTCCAAGAAGACATACATACAGATGGCCAATAGACACATGAAAAGCTGTTCATCATTGCTCATCATGAGGGAAAAGCAAATCAAAACCACAATGAGGTATCACCTCATACTTGTCAGAATGGCTAAAACTAACAACACAAGAAACAAAAGGTGTTGGTGAGGATGTAGAGAAAAAGAAACATTTGTGCACCGTTGGTGGGAATGCAACTGGTACAGCCACTGTGGAAAATAGTCTGGAGGTTCCTCAAGAATTAAAAACAGAATTACCATATGATCCAGTAATTGCACTTTTGGGTATTTACCCAAAGAATACAAAAACACTAATTCAAAGAGATATATGCACTCCTAGGTTTACTACAGCATTATTTACAACAGCCAAATTATGGAAGTAATCCAAGTGTCTATCCAATAGATGAAATAATAAAGAAGACATGGTATGTATATATACCATGGAATATAACTCAGCCATAATAAAGAATGAAATCTTGCCATTTGCAACAACATGGATGGATCTAGAGGGTACAATGAATGTAAGTGAAATAAATCAATCAGAGAAAGACAAATGCCATATGATTTCACTCATATATGGAATTTAAGAAACAAAATAAATGAAAAACAAACAAACAAACAAGAGACAAGCAAAAACCAGACTCTTAAACACAGAGAACAAACAGGTTGTTGCAGGAGGGATGGGGGGGGGGGGGAAGACGGGGGATGGGTGATACAGATGAAGGGGTTAAGAGTACACGTATCATGGGGCGCCTGGGTGGCGCAGTCGGTTAAGCGTCCGACTTCAGCCAGGTCACGATCTCGCGGTCCGTGAGTTCGAGCCCCGCATCAGGCTCTGGGCTGATGGCTCAGAGCCTGGAGCCTGTTTCCGATTCTGTGTCTCCCTCTCTCTCTGCCCCTCCCCCGTTCATGCTCTGTCTCTCTCTGTCCCAAAAATAAATAAACGTTGAAAAAAAAAATTAAAAAAAAAAAAGAGTACACGTATCATGATGAGCACTGACAAATATATAGAACTATTGAATCACTATACTGTACACCTGAGACTAATAAAACACTATATGTTAATTATACTGGAATATAAACAAATAAGTAAAAGATTATTAAAGTAATATTTATCACAAGAGAATTATAGGGTCATTGATAATGGCTGACGGCTACTGAAATCTCTAACCAAAAGCACACAGTGATGGCAACATATTTTGGTGGAGTGATTAGTAGTGTCAGCACTGGAGTAATAGCATCTGTTATGATTCCTAGCTCAGTCACTTACTAGCTATGTAAACTGGGGGAAATTACTTAACATCTTTCTCTCAGGATCTCCTTAGTAAAATGAGGATTTCTACTTAACAGCGTTGTTATAAAGATTAGTTAATTCATGTGAAGCACTCAAAACAAAGCTTAGCTCGATAAATGTTAGATATTATTATCTGTGAAGTGACTAATGGCATGAGTACTGTTTTTTTTTTTTAAACATTTATTCATTTTTGAGAGAGAGAGAGAGTCCAAGCACGAGTGGGGGAGGGACAGAGAGACAGGGAGACACAGAATCTGAAGCAGGCTCCAGGCTCTGAGCTGTCAGCACAGAGCCCGACCTAGGGCTTGAACTCCTAAACCGTGAGATCACAACCTGAGCCGAAGTCAGTGCTTACCCGACTAAGCCACCCAAGTGCCCCCTTAGTACTGTTTTCTAGAGAACCATGTAGCAGTACAGATGATTTAATTGGTTGTGTTAACTACCCATGTAAAGGGCACTCTGTGATAGCAAATGTTGTAGTTTACCTAATACCATTCTTCCTGTTCTTGAATATAAGTATCATTCAATTCCACATTCACTTAAAAAAATTTTTTTAAGTTTTTATTTATTTTTGACAGAGAGAGAGCAAGCGTGATCTGGGGAGGGGCAGAAAGAGAGGGAGACACAGAATCTGAAGCAGGCTCCAAGCTGTCAGCACAGAGCCCGACATGGGGCTCGAACCCACGAACCATGAGATCATGACCCGGGCCAAAGTCAGACGCTTAACCGACTGAGCCACCCAGGTGCCCCTCCATATTCACTTTTAATAAGTATTCTCATTAGTTAAAAAGAGACCAAAAGAGGCAGTAGGAATATTCTCTGTGGAAAATACTGGTCTGACTGATTCACCAAGAAAAGTTTAGTAGAGGAAAGGGGAAACATTCTCAAACCAATCTTTCTAAATTCTACTTATGCTTAATGAGATCCTCAGACCAAGGTCAATGAGCACAAGAAACAGTTATAAATCATGCCACCTGACAGACATAGACCAAGAAGCAGGAATAGGAGAGGTACAAGCATGGGGACAGGAAACCTAGGCTGATTTATTTGCATTGAGACAATTCAAGAGGGATCAGGAAACTCAGAAGATTTATAAATTCCCTGTTGCATCATAAAAGGCAGCAGTCTGACAATAGGAAGGGCAAGTTAGATTTGATGCTAGAAAAAAAGGGAAGAAAGAGTCTTATCAAATTTTTGTGAAGAATTTTCCTACATCTGGAATTGATGACAAAAAAGATGGAACAGATGGATGAAAGGAGACTGGGAGGAATCCAGATTTCCCCATATCTCCAAACCTCTGGACTTCACTTAGCTCCAAACAAGCAAAACTCATCAAAAGATGATCTATTTCTTTGTAGAATACAAAAAAAGGCTTTAAAGGGATACTAAGTAACCAGGATTTTTAAAAAAAATTCAGAATGCAATACTTACTACTTTCATAAAGTAAGCAAATCTCTATAGACAGATTTAAGCAGTCTGTTTTCTTATGCTTTATAATTGCATCTTTTAAAAATATTCCTAATGTCAGCAATTAGCAGATAATATCACTCTAAGTAATTAATTTGTCAAAACATGGAAAATAAAGAACTTTTAGACTTCAAAACTTCAAAATTAATTTTATCTATCCATACAGTATTATAAATGAGGAAGATAAAACAGAGAGAGGTAAGTTAGGCAGCTTATGGCCTGGCTTATATAAAAAAAAAAATTAATTAAATGGCAACATTCAGGTATTGAGAGATTTATAGGTGAAGAGGGTCAAAAAAAATACAAATTTCTCGGGGCGCCGGGGTGGCTCAGTCAGCTAAGTATCTGACTTCAGCTCAGGTCATCATCTCACGGTCCTTGGGTTTGAGCCCCACGTTGGGCTCTGTGCTGACAGCTCGGAGTCTGGAGCCTGCTTCAGGCTCTGTGTCTCCCTCTCTCTCTGCCCCTCCCCCACTCATGCTCTGTCTCCCTCTGTCTCAAAAAAAATAAATAAATAAACATTAAAAAAAATTTAAAAGAAACCACAAACTTCCAGTTACAGTATAAATAAATCCTGGGGATGTAATGTACAGCATGGTGACCACAGTTAACAATACTATGCTGTGTATTTGGAAGTTGCTGATAGCAGGTCACAAGAAAAAAAATGTGTAACTAATTGTGCGATGGATGTTAAGTAAACTTATCATGGTAATCATTTCACAGTACATACATATATCAAATTGTGCTCACACCTAAAACTAATATGTCAATTATATCTCAAGAAAAGAGATTTATATAAATTTGTGGACTCTGAAGAAAAGAATGGACGCCTGTGTAACACAAAGCTCACATCATGTATGGCCACAAGTTGGAATTAAAACGTGGCGGCTTTTACTACTAGGAATTTATCCAAAGGATACAGGAGTGCTGGTTCATAAGGGCACATGTACCCCAATGTTTATAGCAGCGCTTTCAACAATAGCCAAATCATGAAAAGAGCCCAAATGTCCATCAACTGATGAATGGATAAAGAAGATGTGGTTTATATATACAATGGAATACTACTTGGCAATGAGAAAGAATGAAATCCTGTCATTTGCAACAACGAGGATGGAACTGGAGGGTATTATGCTAAGTGAAATAAGTCAGTCAGAGAAAGACAGATATCATATGTTTTCACTCATATGTGGAAATTGAGAAACTTAACAGAAGACCATGGGGGAAGGAAAGGGGGAAAAATAGTATCTAACAGAGCTGGACGCAAACCATAAGAAACTCTTAAATACACAGAACAAACTGAAGGTTGATGGCAGGGGGTGGGGGAGAGGGGAAAATGGGTGATGGGCATCGAGGAGGGCATTTGTTGGGCTAAGCACTGGGGGTTGTATGTAAGTGAAGAATCATGAGAATCTACTCCCAAAGCCAAGAGCACAGTGTATATACACTGCATGTTAGCTAACTTGACAACAAATTATATTTAAAAAAAGAAAACATGGCTGCTTTTACAGAAAAAGCATTTGGCCCCTAGTTAATCACAGAGTCTCTCTCTCTCTTATTGTCTTACACACTTTATTCACTTCTTTAACTTAACGATATTTGCCTGGCCCATTTAGCCACAGGGTTAGGTGCTCTAAGGTATTTGACTAATACTTTGTAAACTGTAAACTGTGCATATTAGATGGTATTACTATGGTTTAAGATTATATGCTTAGCTATCAACAGAGTTGGAGCTCTGTTGAAGCTCAGGTCTCTTGACACTCAGTTTGGTGTTATTTCTACTGTACCACATGGCTTCATACAACAAGAAAACCAGACAGCCACAGTTACAGAATGGGAATTCCTATATTTGAAGAAACAGCCACACCAATGAGAATAATTTGTCTTAGAATACATAACGTTAAAAACAACTATAGTACAAGTGAATAATTTCTTTTTCTTTTTTCCTCCCCTCCCATGTTTCAACTCATATCCAAAGGAGGATGAATGTGTGAGTGAAAAAAGGCACAGAATGAATTTGCTAATGGTTAAAAAAAAAGAAAAAGAAAAAAAGATTTCATGGCTAGGAAATTCCAAACTACAAAGATAAGTCTTGAAGTGAAGATTAAAGTAGAGATTAAGACGAGGAAATAGAAGGCAATTGCAGAGGTGAGGACAGTGAATGGAAAATGCTTTGCATCCAGTTCCTTTCAAATAAATCTGGATATCATCAGTAGGAAAAATCTAGCTGATCTTAATGTTTGTAGTGGTGTAGAGAAAGAAGTATGTATACTGAATACCTAATACAAAACAACAACAACTAACCCTAGAATCCTTCAGGGAGATAGGATAACTAAAAAGAGATTAACATTTTTATCTGACCAAATCAGAAAGGGCCACTGAATCATTAAATACTGACTGAACTGCAATCTTCTATTCTGGCAATGTCTGAATACTGTGTATTTTAACTAGACAGAAGGTTTTCACTTTCTCTGATCATAAAATAACAGTCACTATCAGGAGATAATGTCATACAGGACAGCTGAGACGTGGACATGTGTATACGGCCAATACAGGAGAAAGCAGGCACAGTCAAATGCAACATCAAGGGGTTCTCCAGCAGTGCCTAACGTATATGTCTTCTCAGGAATGCCTGCCCAGTCAAGCAAAAGATACCTGGCACTATATATGTGTGGTAGACAAGTGGATACGTGAATGCTCTCTTGGGCTGGTCTCATCATCAAGAATTTAAACTGCTTAGTGAGACAGACAGATGCCTACTAAATTCTGCTTTTCACCAACAGCTACAGAGTAGCACTTGAGTTACTTCAACACTTGCTATTTATTTTCCCCTTTGTTCATTAACAGCTCAGGAGCTCTTTGTAGCTTTACCTTATTAATGTTCTCTTTCTAAAGAATGCAACACAATTTTATTGTTCTCTCTCCAATTTTAGATGCCACTTTTAAGCTAGTTTTAATACTGTGATGAATGGGTTTTTCCAGCTATTCCAGAATTAGTGACCAGGGACCAAAGCTGGGGACAAAGAAGAGCTAACCAAGCCATATTATATAGAGCTACTAAGAGGTGGCAGAAAAGGCATGACTGTCCACTAGTTCAACACGTCAGCACATACCTTTTCAGCCTGAGACAGCTGGGAGTGTGGTGCCAGGACTGGCAGAGTAGTCTTGATGGCACAGGGATCTATGTAAGTGTACACTAGGGTCCCTGTGTCCAAGCTAAGCGAGAGGGCTCGAAGAGAAGTCAATCCTAAATCCTAGTATATTCAATCCTAAACTCTGGGTAAGAGTAAAAGAAAAGGAAATTGGCATCTCGTTCCTGTCTTTGGTACCTCCTTAGGCATCAATCAGCCTTGTTGATTTGCCTTGTGCTTATCCGAGAAGGAAAAAAGAAACTGGTGATAGATGAAGAATGGACAGAGAAGTACTGAGGCAGCCTATAGATTCTCACTCTCACTATCTGGCATGGCAAGGATATAGAACTTTCCTGTGAGTCAAGTAACATTACAGAAAGCAGCCAGGTTTGTGTCTTTCAGTTACTGCTTTCCTCAAGGAATTGGGGGCCAATGTTGGTCAGAGAGGCAGCATCAGCACTGCCCAACACCAAAGGAAGCGGAAAAAAAAAAGAGAATGGAACTTGTTCCTTTCCCAATGTAGGCCCCGCTTATGAGTCGGGGTAGGGAAGATGAAATCAGTTCTGCCTTATTGTCTTACCTGTTTTCTGAGGTCATAAATTAAAAGTCTTTTCTAGAGTTTAATATAAATATGGAATATTCTTCTGTCTGGATTCTTTTGTCCAGTTGTGTTTTTGAGAATCACCCGCATTGCTGTGTTTTAGTTCATTCCTATTTATTGTTGAGCAGTATTTCATTGCATGAGCATACCACAAATTGTTTATTCATTCACTTGTGGTAGCCAACCTTCAAGACAATCTGCAAAGATCCCTGTTTACAGTTATTCACACCACTGTGTTGTTCCCTCTCACATCATAGACAGTTGGTTTATGTAATTAATAGAATAAGGTTGAAGTAATGGTATGTCACTTCTGAGATTAGACTACAAAAGACATTGTGGCTTCCGTCTTTGTTGCTCTTTTCCTCTCTCCTGGATCACATGCTTGGGGGAAGCCAGCTACCATGTACTGAGTAACCTTCTAGAAAAGCCTTAAATGGTGTAGAGCCAAGAGTCATATGGGTGAATCTGGAAGTGAATCTTGTAGTTCCAGTCAAGCATTCAGGTAGACCCGGCCAATAGCCTGACTGCAAATTCATCAGGGATCCTGAGTCAGAACACCCAGCTAAGCTGCTCCCAGATTCCTGACACTAAGATACAATGTGAGATAATAGATGTGTGTGTGTGTGTGTGTGTGTGTGTGTGTGTGTAAGATTTTATTTTTATTTTAAGTAATCTCTACAACCAACATGGGGCTTAAATGTACAACCAGAGATCAAGAGTCACAAGCTCCACTGACTGAGCCAGCCAGGAACCCCTAAGTGTTTGGTGTTTTAAGACACTAAATTCAAGGTATTTTTTATGCAGTAACAGATAATAGATTTTGGTAACTGCCACAACAAAAACCTAAAATGTGGGAATGGCTTTGGAATTGGGCAGTGGGGTGGAAGCTGGAAGAGCTGGAAAGATTTTGAGGAGAGTGTTAGTGAAGATGTAATGTGCCTTGAATAGACTGTTAGTAGAGATACAGGTTTTGATGAGACTATCAATGGGGTCTTCAAAAGAAGTGAGCCACATGTTATGGGGATCCTTGTTAAGTAGGAGCAGAAAGTTCAGCAACAACATTACCAGCTGTAATGTGAAAAGTAAAAAACTGCACTTAACGAACTGAGTGATTTAGTTAAGGAGACTTCCAACTAGAGGCCTGAAGGTGTATCCTTGTTCGTTCTTGCTTCTTATGTAAGAGGAAAGAAAATGAACCATGTTTCCACCCCAAAGACAGCTTGGTCCTTTTTTGTGTTTATTGGGAACTTAACAAATAATAAACTTACTGGCAACACACTTCCATGACAAATTTCATTCCTATGGAAAAATCTTTAACATGAGTAAGGACCCTACTGAAATGTCTATTTTCTTGGCTAGTTAAAAGGATTTTTCATAATTTTTTTTCTTTTAGTAAAAGAAAATGATAAATCCAAAGTCATGGCTTTCACCAAACTGAGTTCATATTAATAGATGATTAGTATGTCCTCACATTATTTTAGCTCTGTTCAGAAACAACTATGCATACTACAGAGAACCAACAATAAGTCTGAAAAGTAAGAATCCAATTATTTATTATCATGCTCTAACTCAGCAGTTCTAAATGTCACTTCAGTAAGTGGGTTGGGGCCTGGGGCTAAGAATATGAAAACCAAATCTGAGTTGATGTGTTTTCTTTTAACATACCTGACCCATAGTTTCATTTTTCAGAACAAACTTGAGCCAGTTCTTCCTAAAACTTAGTAAATAAGAAGCAATTACATTTTTACATACAAAGCAATAGATTTACATTCTTTACTCAAAACTATGAGATAGGTAGAGGAAGACACTTCAAACAAAATAAAATTATTTAAGCTTGGCTTACATAGAATCAATACTGAAATAGCATTTTCTTTCATTGAAACTGTGATAAAAACAAAACAAAACATGTGCCTCAAAGTTGGAGTTGGAACAAATGATATTTTTTTGCACCCTAACCCTCAGTACCAAATAAAAGGAATTTACTGAACTTTCAAAAATTTATTCTCCTTTGGACCATGGATAAGCATGAAAAATTTAATCCAAAAGATAGTTTATTTGGAAAGTTCCAAATGCCTGGAGTGGTTATGAGAAGTACCTTTTCAACTATAACTTCACAGTTAGCATATCATGCTACTATAATGGTAGCCTTCAATGCTATGAGGAGGAAGAGATGACATATCTCTCTTTGTCATCTGGGCCAATGGTCAGCCTTATAACATGAGAAAAGGGGTCTACAGTCAAAATAAGAACGGTGTTAACCTATACACACATTCAGTTTACTATTAACAAAAGTAATAAAATAACCCAAATAAAGGAAGCAAAAGAGAACAAGTCTATATTATAGAATAAGTTGTTTCTGAGTGAGCTATGTGGATAGAACATTGAATACTGTCATTATCAGTAACCAGCATTCTAACAAGGATAAGGAAGTCTGAAGAATGTATAGATACGGGTTTACAAATGCATGAAGGTATAATGCTAGATGCAGTAAGTGCCAATTCAAAGCACAGGCCAGTTTCCTGGGCCTAATTAGTGGCTGTCAAAGTCCTTAGCACTATCCAATAAAGCAATAAATAAAAGTATCATGCAAGGTATCACATATGTCACATGTAGCTCCTTGCAAGAGACTAAAAATCTTATCTAGAGAGTGAGCAGAACTGAATAAAAGACAATTACTTAAAGTATAATTCACTTCAGATAGTTTTCATACTGTGCTTCTTGAAAATACTTGGAGCAACACTGAAGAAACTCATTTCCATCAATAACTTAGAGATTAGGGAAATAAAGTGGTCTTGTGAGGGTTAAACAAATAAAATACACACAACACAATAGAAAAGTAAGAAAGTATATGGAAACACTTGACTGAAGAGTATAGGATTACCTCCAGTATCAATAGGGATCACCTGGGTGTAACTGCAAGGCAGCAGAACTGGGACAACTGGGAAAGGATTGTGTGAACAGAAAGGGATATTCAGACTGAACAGTGAGAAGAGATCAGGAGCAGGCTCTGGTCAGCTGAGCACTGTGCAGATGAACCTTGGCATTAGTATCTGTCTGACAGCTAGCTTCCCTGAGTGATACATTTATCTGTAGGTATATATACACATCACCCAGCTCTGTACTTATGTATTACTGTTCTCCAGAAGATCTTGGTTCTAACTCATCTTCAAACTTCCTGAACAGAAACAGGACAGAGATAATAATCATTTTACTTGGGGGAAATGAAGCACAGATACACAGCAACTTATCCAAGGTTTTTCTGTATCCACTAAAATATGTATATGCATTATTTATGATTCTTCACACCTACTCAGCTAGTGAACTTAGCTATCCTTAATCTATTTATAATTCTTCTATTTGAGCATTTTGGAAACTGACAATTTGTTGAGAATATATAAAATAAGGACAAATTAAAATTAGTTTAGAGTTCTTCAAATGAGACAGATTGAACAATCTGAAATTGTGGGACAAATCACTGATATATGTTTTTGCTCAATTTTCTTGTGTAGTGTGAAAGAACAGCAACTTCTTTGCCACATTAGGTGACGTGAAAATTCTTATGTGACAAAATACCTAGAAATGCCGAAGTAGTTGAACATACAATAAAGAGAAGTCTCCAAGAGCCATGTTTGCTTGCACCCTTCTATCACCAGCACCTAGAAGAGGGCTTGGTACATAGTAAAAACTAAATAATAATTGGCAAATGTTGCTAAAATTAATTTAGGTGAGTGTCTAGAAGGATCTGTTAACTGTAAAGGGTATGGGTCAAGGAAGAAGAGATTCCTGGACAGCAGGGAAAATGTTAAGGTTGTCTTGAATTATAGCCACAGAGTTCCAATTAGGAACACTGATATGATGGTGTATGCTATCTGTGCTAAAGTACAGATCTACTCTTCTTATAAGCCTTTGATACCTATAGGTGATTTATGCTGTTAGCTGGTCAGTGGCCTTGATTTTACCTTCTGTGAAATGGAACTACACTATTTTTTTTTAATGTTTATTTTTGAGAGAGAGAGAGAGAGAGAGAGAGAGAGAGAGAGAGAGCGCGCGCACGAGCACATACAAGCAGGGGAGGGGCAGAGAGAGAGGGAGATACAGAATCCCAAGCAGGCTCCAGGCTCTGAGCTGTCAGCACAGAGCCCGCCATGACGCTCAAACCTACAAGCTGCGAGATCATGACCTGAGCCAAAGTTGGATGCTGAGCCAGCCAGGCGCCTCTGGAACTACATTATTGTTATTTTTTGTTGTTGTTGTTACTGTTTTTGTTTTCTTGGGGTAGGTTTATTTTATTTTATATGAAATTTATTGTCATATTGGTTTCCTTACAACATCCAGTGCTCATCCTAACAGGTGCCCTCCTCAATGCCCATCACCTACTTTCCCATCCCTCCCACCCCCCATCAACCCTCAGTTTATTCTAAGTTGGAACTACATTATTAATAACCTCTTTTCCTCACAGGAGATGTTGTTAGAAAATGATGACAATATTTTGCGAAATTTTTCTTCCAAAGGGGAGCAAGATGAATGTTCCGCGTCACATATAGCCAAATGTGAGGGTATAATAAAAGATGTGAGGCCATTCTGACTTTATAAAGATCTTTTAAAAACTCAACTGATTTTTGATGTCAGTACACCACACAGGACATTTCCTGATAGTTGTCTTAATACAACATCAATGAGAATAGTTCAGGTCTTGCAGGAGAATGAGAATATAGAAGGTATAAAGAATCACAGGTTTAATGCTGACAATGATTTTCATAATAAATTATGAATATGAGAAATTAATATTTGAGAAGAAAAGGTTAAACCTTAAAACATTTTATGTGATATAACTCAAAAGCAATGATTGTTTAAAAAAAAGGAACCAATCAAAATTCTGTGCTTCTCATTATGAGTGAATTGACTACTTATCTTACTTATACCTAATTTAGCATTATCCTATTATAGAAAGTAGAGCATTTGCCTACAGAACTCAAGAGTTGAAAAGTTCACAGTGGATAACATCATCAAGTTTCCAGGGTAATCTGTGATTATGAAAAATTAATATTTTAGAGGTAGCTACTACAGATTATTTTTCTCATTTTTGTTTTCTTCAAAAAGAAACTCAACCCGAAAAGCAACTAAATTAATTCTGTCTAAATCTCAAGTGGGTGGTCAGCTAAATATTCTTTAAGAACAATAGTTTTAAACCCATAGGACCCTGAAATGACTACTATGACTGTCTGCTCTTAGAAGGAACCTGTAATTGTTCTTTATTTCATGCATGTCATGTTCACACATGATAAAGGTCAGGGATAGCAGAGCTTATGTGGGCAATTTTCTTAACCCCACATAAAGGCCAAACAAACTGGCCACAGAGGCTACCTGCTGGACAGCTGCAGGGTTAGAATATCTCTTCACTACCCGTACACTGGTCAGGGATCCAGAGGACCAAACACTCTTTTATAATCACTCTGGAGTTGGAAAGTCTCCATATATTCAGGGTGGTCAAAGTCTCTGAGAGGCTGGCTCCCAGCTGGTGCTTTTAGGAGCCATTTGCAGATGGTTCAAAGAAGGCAGGACGTGAAAGTGAAGGTGCACTGTTAGAACAACAGCATGTTTAGTCCTGATAGAGTACTGCCATCTCCAAAGACAGAAAAGAAGCTAAATTATACCTCACCGTACTTTTGCAGCTTCAAGTTCATATCATTTCTCTTAGTAATTTGGAGAACAGAGTCAAATCACACCATTTCTTTTTTGTTTCAGGTTCTTCAAAGGAAGAGAGGGGAAGTACTGAAATATAAAAAATACCCTTTCCCATCTCTCAGGGGAACAAACAACTGTCATAAAAACTTAAAACAACATTGTTTGTATTATTCGAATTGCAATACAACTTTCCTAATTACCAACTGTCTGGAATTTCCATGTAAGATGGAAAGAGTAAGAAGAGAATGAACTCTGGTCCTTCCACTTAGTCCTTGTGGAAATTTAGCCAAGAAATTTAATCTTTTGGAGTCTGAGGTGCTTCATCTACATAATGGAGATAATACCATACAGAACTGTGGTGAGGATTAGATATGATGTGTATAAAGCAACTATGCCCAGCATATTATAGTCACTTGATAAGTGGTAGCTATTTTTGTAGTTATCCTATTTTCACATATTTCTGAGAACTTGTATGAGTCAGGGCTAGAAGAGGCATGTATGCAAGCAGAAAGTCACAGAACTAGAGAGTGAGAATACATGTTTGGGTGTGGTAACGTTCCTAGCCCTGACAACTTCAGGCAGGTGGGCGTTTAAACAATGATCTTCTATGATGAAACTATAAGACTTAAAAAAGATATATCAGAATTATTTTTGAAAAATGCTGTATTATAGTTCTATCACTGAAGAAACAGGTAAAAAGAAAAAGGAAGGATAAAAAGTACCACTTATTCTCTTAAGTGCTCTGAGAAATATGTTCTTCCTCACAGGAGTAGAACACAATGTGCTGGCTATATAATTCTAAATACAATAGTCATACTGAAAAGTAAACAGCTATCAGAGATGACTGAGAAGGAGAGCCATAGTTACTGAAGCTCTCCCCTCCCTCAATGTAGCATGTATCACCTAGAGATAGCACAGTTCTCACTGTGAAACAGGGATCTCTGAAAGTGGAAATCTAAGTGCTATGGGTTTGCTGTGTTCTTTAATTTCACACCAACCCTGTGAGGCAGGTAACATTATCCAAATTCTATAGATGAATCTCAGAGAAATAATTTGTCTCTTTGGTAAAAGAGACAGCTAGAGAGAGGTACAATCTAGGTCTGATTAGCTTTCTGCCAGGTTGTTAACTAGGAAGACATTCATTTTCCATTTATACAATATTTGACACACAGTAGATACTCAAAGAATGTGAAATGAATGGGCAAATAAATCACGTAATGCAGGGATGATTTGCTGAGACTGTCAGCAGGAAATGATGGTAAGACTACTTTCTACAGAATGGTTTTGCCAAATGTTTAGAACAACTAGTATTTTAAGCACTACCCTGTGAGCTGCTTCTTTAAGGCAAGTACTGTGTCTTTATATCCCTCATGCCTAGACAATGCTGGAATAAAAGAATATACTGTTGACATTTCATCCTAATGCAGAGGATTCCAAAATTATAGTTGTAAATGAGACTGTCTAGATTCAAACCACATCAGTTTAAGTTTGTAGCATTTACTCATAAAGTTACAGTTGACCTTTAAAAAAACAGAAACAAAAGAAAGCAAAACAAAACAAACCCAACCATGTAGCTTGTCTCAAAAAGCCCAATCTGCCCACGGCACATCTGCATAGAGCACACACAGGGGCAGAGCCAGACTTCACACTAACAGCAAATACAATATGGAGGCTATAAAATTCTTGAGGTGAAAAGAAGAAAATAATGCTGAGAGAAAGGCCATCTTGTGACAGCTGCTGTGGCTCAACAGATTGTGTTAATGCTTTCCAGGGTTCCATGTGAGTTTACATTAAATCCAGCGTGGGTGCTTGACAATCACAGCAGGGGCTTCTTCATGACTTATAATCCGAACACACTGGTTGGCACCCACCACAGCACATCTGGAGTTTGTTAGACAACCTTTAGGTTTTATTTTTTTCATTGGCTCTGGCCCCTTCCTCTGATGCAGCCTCTCCAAGTGCTGCTTTGCCATGAATGAGTCACGGAAATAAGTTACCCTGGGGTGGGTATGTAAATTGGGACCATCTTAGAGGGTGACCCCCAAATCTGTAAATCCCTTGTTGCTTCATCTCTTTCTGACAATAGGAACTGCCCATGAATGCCAAGAGCCCATCAGGCAGTGGCAGCTCCATTTACTGGAAAGCCCGGTCAACGTTGCCTGCTTCCTTGTTAGGAAATGGCCTTTAGATTGAGGCACATTCCAGCAAGTCAAGGACTAGAAGCTTTAAATTAAAACAATATTGATGCCATATCCGCTTTCCAAAAGGCCTCTCCCTTGTCTAAAAGTTAGTACACACACTTAGAAAAATTAAAGAATCAAATATCTTTGGCAAGACCGGTTCCTTCTTGCTCATAGCATCCTAGATACTCTTTGAGACAGCAGGAATATGAAACTTTACATGGAAAGGAGACAGGAAAACACTGTTAGGAAGGACTCCCAAGAACTACATTTATCTTTCTCCTTACATAGATCACATCACTATAGAATACTCAGGGCATACAGTTAGATGTAAAGGCATTAAGCCATTATTTTTAAAGATTATAAGTTCATATCTTCAACTTTCACCTACTGAAAACATATAGCCTTGAGAACCAAGTAATCAAAAGCTACTATGAATGAGATGCAGTACTCTAGTCTGCTAGACATTTTATAGAGATAGTGTGAGCAGGGGAGGAGCAGAGAGGGGGAGACAAGAATCTGAAGCAGGCTCCAGGCTCTAAGCTGTCAGCACAGAGCCTGATGTGGGGCTTGGGCTCATGAACCACGAGATCATGACCTGAGCCAAAGTCAGATGCTCAATCGACTGAGCCACCCTGGCACCCCCAGATGTCCTTAAAATTAAGCACATTCTTCCTGCTTTACTTAACCGGTATCCAAATACTGGTTGATGTCTTCTTATGACAAATTATTTTAGGACACTGGAAAAGTTTCTTTTGCTTATAAATGAGCAGTGGGTTGGGTTTTCTTGCTGGTCATCTATCTATCCTGTAGAAAGGGACATCCTCAGAGAAAGACAGATACCATATGTTTTCACTCACAGGTAGATCTTGAGAAACTTAACAGAAGACCACGGGGGAGGGGAAGGGGGGAAAAAAAGAGGGAGGGATGCAAACCATAAGAGACTCTTGGGTACTGAGAATAAACTGAGGGGTGATGGGGGGGGGTGTGGGGGAGAGGGGAAAGTGGGTGATGGGCATTGAGGAGGGATGTAAATGTAGCATGTATGAACACTGGTTGGGATGAACACTGGGTGTTGTATGGAAACCAACGTGTCAATAAATTATATTTAAAAAAGAAAAAAGAACAGAAAGGAAAAGAAAAGAGAAGGGACATCTTTTGGTATTTTCTCAAGCAAAGTTGGCCACAGAAACATAAAATCTAGTTCTACACAGTTTTAATAATGGCCCACAATTATTTTTATTGTGTAAATACTGATTCTTGTTAATTTGAACATTAAATATTATGTAAAAATACTATCAATTAATGATCCCCTAGAGTAGAAAAAGAAATTCCTTCACTTGAAAAACTCTTTCCCAGTCTTATTACTTCAGACAGAAGAGCAAATGAAGGCAGACACAACGCACAGAAAATGTATCTGAGAATAAAGGAGATGATACTAGAAGACATGACTTGTGGACACTGCAAACAGTACAAGAATGGCCAGTGAAGAGCATTAAAGATAAAGAAGGGGACTTAGATTCAGCTTTCTGTTTATTTTCAAAGATTTTCCCCCCAGTTTAAAAATTGTGGTAAAATATATATAACAAAAAATTTATCATTTTAACCATTTTTAAGTATACAGTTCTGTCCACTAAGTACATTTACAACACTGTCCAACCATCAACAAAAGGGAAGTGTTTAGCTTTTATTTCCACAGGTTTTACATAAATATTGAGCATTACATTTGGGGAGGGTTTAGGTTGGAAAAGAAAAGGGCAAAACTTTGCCCTTACCTTCAGAACATACTTAGCTCTGAATAGCTAGAATTGTTTAAGTAAAAATATGCCTTCTACAGTGGGACTCTGGTTGGATCATTCAAAAGAAATGAGCCTTTTTCATTTCACCCGGGCAGAATTTCATTAATTTCATCCAGCCATTGCACAAGTTAAAAAATGCTCTCAGGAATGCCTGGGTGGCTCAGTTGGTTAAGCAACCAACTCTTGATTTTGGCTCAGGTCACGAGCTCATGGTTGTGGGATTGAGCCCCAGGTCGGGCTCTGTGCTGGGTGTGGAGCCTGCTTAAGATTTTCTTTCTCTCCCTCTGTTCCTTCCCAGCCTGAGCATGTGCATGCTCTCTCTCTCTCAAAAACAAACCAAAAAAACTTTCTCATGAGAGACTTGTGACATCTCTAATTCCTAGATATAGCCAGAGATTTGTGAAGATTAAAGTCTCTGCTTATGAAAACTAACTAGATACAAAGATCAGATGTCTAATATGAGACACGAGACCTTAAAATACAAGCTGGCAAAGATAAAGGTAGGGAACGGTGTGAAAGCTGGACCTACTGACCCTCTATGGTGGGGCCCTCCCTGGCATTTAGTTATACCTGCTGTTTGAGCTGCTGTACCAGACGATCCTTCTCCCGCTTCAGTGCAGCCACTTCCTCTTGGGTCTTTTTCTTAGAGGATGAAAGCTCCAGAAGAGCTATGTTGGCATCTTTTTCACTAATGGCAGCCAGAAGAGCTTCTTGCCTACAAAATAAGGAAAATTCCAGGGCTTTCATTTATCCTGAAAACAATCCTTTGAAGTTACTATTATCATCACACCATTTTATGGGTGATGAACCCAAAGCTCCGAGAGCTTATATAGCTTGCCCAAATTCACACCAAGTAATGGTGCAGCCAGGAATCCCACTCAGGTTTCTCTGATTGTAATGTCTTTATCACATGTTATACAGACATCTTAAAAAAGAGCTCCTATAGTTATAGTTAAACTCGAAAAGTAAACAAAACTAACGACTTTTAAACTAAGAATAATACTGTCACCCATACATTTGACTCATTTAACTTATTCTTTTGATAAGCATTTGGTACCTTCCAGGCAAATTGAGGCATTACTGAAACTGAAAACATTTTTATGTACAGAGTGAATAACAAATTGTAAACATTAGTAGATAGGATTTAGAAAATCAGCCATCTGTTCTTGGAGCATTCTAAACATCTACAATTCTCTTTCTCTCATCAATGCAAATACATTTCCAGTCATGGCTTTATTTGGCAATGATCTGTGCACTTTGAAACAATAACTTAAACCTTACAGATTCCTTGTGGTTTGGCTAACGACTTTTTGGTTCACATCCAGAGGAAAAGAAGGTGGCATTTAAAAGAGGGGTGAACAGGAGAAATTTACAAAATAATCAGAATGAAGTTGGTGAACAATTAGTCTCACAGTCAAAAATGCATTCCTCAATAGCGCATCTTTTATTTAAGTCATCTCTAAGAAGGCAGATTTGACTTACAGGAACTATTTAAGTGGCCTGAGCTTTTGACCTAAGGAAATGCTGAATCTGAGAATGAACTGCCCAAGTTTAACCTTGCTTCTGTCTTTTGTTAAGATAATTATGCTTCAATAGGAGTCATCTGGAAGAGTTTTAGTTTAGCCACAAACTGGAAGACTATCTTTTGCATATTCTGACAAGGATTTTCTATTTTCTGGATGGGTAGGTCTGGAGAACTCTGAACAAGCAGTACTAACAAATAGAGGATATAGATCAGCTTACATCATGGAAATGAAGATTTGTTTAACCAGTCTTTGCTGTTGGAAGGAAAGAAGATTCTCAGTGACCCCAGTCTAATTTTCCACTGTCCCCACACTCTATATAATTCTAAAAAAATGGCAGATGGCTTATCTCGTGAAGTTCTAATCAACACCAAAGGGACAACAATAGTCTAAATATATCCACTGACCACTTGAAAAAATGTTAAGTGGTGAAATGAGCTTAAAGGTGGAGGAGTTCAAGTTGGTCTCACTATGCACAATTTCCTGCTGATTGCTGTCATCTGTTCCCTTTGGGGAAGCTCAAAGACTGACAATGCTGGAATGAGAAATGTGTTTTCTCAATAAGGGTGCTGCAGCATTTCTGTGCACCAATAGTCAGAATTACACATTTAGCAGCAGGCAAATAACAGAAGATGAATGAAAGATAAATGACTGTATGCAATTAGATCAAGTAATAAGCATCTTTGCAAATGCGAGATACAAAGGTGATGGGATCTGAGTTCCATTCTGTGCTCAAGGAAAGCCTCATAATGTGAAATAGTAAACATTATTCTATGTTGGTGAAGCATCTTGACCGAATTCCAAATTCTTTTATAAATGATATGCTTGGCCAGCTAGTGCGGTACAGTTAATCTCTGGGGTAAAATGTCACATTCCCAAACTGCAATATGATATAACAGGTGACAATTCAGATTCTAAATTTTAAAATAAAGGATGTGGCACTAGAGTGTGAGCCACTACAATAATGCCTTTTTACTAAGATATATCATTTTAAATCTTTTTCTCTTTTTATATAAAATTCAAATTGAAATTTTATTATTTCATTTATGTTATTTTTTATTAAGCATTGATAATATGCTACAAACTGCACAGAATAAAACTTCATCTCCCATACCCATTGCTCACAATCACTGAAAATTCCCTAACAGTTTAACATACCATTGTCCTTTCCATTTTAAAAGTATACCCTTGATACTGATTTCTGCATGTGTATGTGCCTACAAAGGGCAATTGATAGTCCAGAATAAAATATTTTTATTATATATTGCACATATATATTGGGTAATGTCAGAATCTTTAATGAGTATATTAGTTTTTAGGTTTTTCTTTTGTTTTTGGAAAGAAAGAGATAGTATTGTTCTCTTGTCTACAATTTTGGTAAATTTGAAATGGACAACTATAGGGGAGAACAACTTCATTAAAAATTCAGAAGAAAAAATTCCAAAGAGAGGCAAGAATATTAAATGTAATGAATAGTAACAGCCATCTAATTTTTGGGAATAAGAAAAATTGTTGTTCTCTCAATACATCTGGTAGTAAAGACCATGGGGTATAGGTGAACTTACATGGTTAAGTTTTACAGAGAGCACTCAAAAGTGTCAAAACAAAAAAATTTTAGCCAACACCCTGCTTTTCAGAGGAAATGGAATTTAGCGTGGAAAAAAAAAAAACAAATTACAAAAATAATCTTATTTCAGTAGCCACTTAACTCTTAAATATAACTGGTTCTTTGGAAACAAAAAGGGTAACTTTGATAAAAGTAATTTGCATTCATGGAAGAACTGGAAGACACAGAAAACTATAAAGAAGAAAATAAAAATACCAGAAACAGCTCCTTTTTATTCAGAGTCAATTGCTTGAGATGTGGAAGTCACCTATTCAAAATCAAATATGGCTATTTTAAAGAAAATGAACCTTGATGAGGATTAATAATTACTGGCTTTAAGAGTCTTACTAACTCAAGTCTATCTACAGAAGAGGAAGACTGGCTAGTGAAGCACATTCTGACTTCATTTCCCATGAGCCCCAAGGGAGTAATATACGCACATATAATATGAAAGGTAATATATGTATGCCACAGCCCAGAGCAAAATAAGAACTGCAATGCTCTTCCTGCTAAATTACTCTCCTTGTTCTTCTGTTAAAGTCTTTCCCTCAGTTAAAAAAAAAAAATGTATACACAGAACCTTTCAAAGTGATTAGTGACCCCCTACTGCTTGACTAACATGCCATATTACTTGCATAATGAGTGGGTAGTAGCAGAAACCCAACTTTAAGTCATTAAAGAGGTCTTTTCACTCCATCCCTGGTGCTTTAAACTACATAACAGTTGAACCTGCCCTTTGACCTGAAAAATCTAATAGAATCAAGATGTCTCTAAAAGTACTCTTCTGTGTCATTTGAGCTTCAAGAAATAGTAAGACCACCTCCTTCGTCCCCTTCTCCCTTCTGAGAAATTTTGGAAACAGGAGGCAAATACTCAAAGCAAATGGAGCTCAAAATCTTTTTGAAAATGCCTGAATCCTTGAGAACAACAAAACATTAGACAGCTATCGCTAGTAAATAAGAAATATAATCAGTGTTGGAATGATGGTGGTTAATTTAACAGTGAATCCCAAATATGTGTTTTTAGTAGAAACACCAGACAGAAAAGGAGTGTGGATGAAGGGATGCCACCAAGGTTTATTTTTCCCTCTTCCTCCAACTGGACATTTCAAATTGAATGATTACACAATCAAGTTTCACAAACTCCTGAAAACATTGGGAGATCAGATGAAAGCAAGAATACGTCAGTTGCTTTGGATGTATTATTGTCATGGACATGTAAACATAGTTTAATCTACTTCAATTTTAAGATAAATCTGAAATCTAGATTCTCATCGATGCCTCCTTGATTTTAATGCCTCCTTTACTTGTTATTTAGACATTTAACTATCCAGAGTGAGTAGTAAACTACTGTGATATCTCTTCCACTCTTCCATCAATGAGATGAAAAAAAAATCCTTTTGATTATTATTTTTTCCAACTTCACTTACAGAGGTCTCAGAGTATGGCACACACACTACCTTAATTAAGCTCAGTAAAAACCAGTTTGCAGGTGAGGCTACTTGGGCAAGCCTGACTGAAATGCCTGACCTTTCAAGCTTCGGTCAATGTCTTATTATCTCCACTGTAGGTACCCAGAAATATCTTTAATGTAGAATGTCAACACTAAATAAAATTTTCCATCTACCATAACAAATTTCTCTTTCAGTGTTAATTAAATCACCATTATTTCTAGATCCACTAACTGACAACATCTAAATAATTTGAGTTCTTTGCTTTTCATAACCAATATTCACATTTTGCTGGTTCTTCCTTTCTAATAATTTTTAATGATATCGTGGCTTTGTATCTCCAGATTCACTATCATAGTCACTACCATCCTTTTATCATGGGTCAATATCATTCTTGAACCCATTCTGATTTCTCTGTCCTTGTATAATGTCCAACTCTCCCAATTCATTTTAATCTGGTTTCTTACCAGGTCAAGTGCTTTGGCTTAATATTTAACCAGCTACAATTTTCAACCCATTTCTTCTTCACTGTCCTTCAAGGACCCTATATCACTGAGTTACCACTTTTCACTCAGATTTATGCTATGCTTTCTACCTGAAATGCCTGTAGCTTTCTTGCCTTTAAAACCTGACTCCTCACTTGACTGCTAACTTTTCTCTATTTAGCATTTCCTGTCAATTCACAGTTTAAATGATACTAACAGGTATGTGCTCTGTAAATATCAGTCAATTCATCTACATGTGCAGGGCTGGCTTCCCCAACTATATTATGTTTATGGCTTATATCTTTAAATTTTTCTTCTAATGTTTCTATGGGTTTGTTGGTCTTTCAATTTATTAGCTAACTTAATTTTTTTTAAGTTTTTATTTTTAATTGTGATAAAATACACATAACAAAAAGTTTACCATTTTAACCATTTTTAAGTTTACATTCGGTAGTGTTCCATACATTCACACTGTTGTGCAGCCAATCTCCAGAACTCTTTATCTTGCAAAACTCAAACTGTAGCTGTTAAACAACTCCCCATTCTGCCTCCCCAACCCAGCCCCTAGCAATCACCATTTATTTTCTGTCTCTATGAATTTGATCTCTCCAGGAACCTCATATAAAGGGAATCCCACTGTATTTGTATTATTGTGTCTGGCTTACGTCACTTAACACAGTGTCCTCAAGGTTGGTCCATGGGTAGCATGTGTCATAATTTCCTTCTTTTTTGAGGCTGAGTAATAGTCTACTGTAGGTATACACCACGTTGTTTATCCATTCATCAGCTGATGGGACTTTGGGTTGTTTTCGCCTCTGGCTATTGTAAATAATACCCCTATCTTTAATTTTTAAAATATACTATTTTCCTTCTAGAGTCTTAATTCATGGCTTTGAACACCAGAAGCTTGTAAGCATAATTAATTTTCTGTATTTCATGTGCCTAAAAATTTACAATTTTTTTCTTTTATTTGGTATGAGTTACTCTCTATACTTTGGTATTATTATTCACCAGTGTTCCTTTTTGCCTAAAGCCTTTATTTTGAAATAGCTGGAATGCAAGCTCCATAAAGGCAGAATCTTCATCTGTCTTGTTCACTAATATACCCCAAGTGCCAAGAATAGTTCCTGGCATGGAGTAGGTACTTCACAAATGTATTCTGAACTAATACCTCTTTCAACTCTGACTCCATTTCTATCCAATGTGGTGGTTGTTTTCCCAATTATTCCAATGTATTCCCTTATTTTAAAGCTATGTTTCATTGTATTTTTAAAGTGGGGTTTTTTTTTGGGGGGGGGGCGGGCCCCAGTAGCATGGAAGGCAAATGAGCAGTGAGAACAGGGAAAAATTTGAAAATATGAAAGAAACCAAGACTGGAAAGAGACACTAACTTTGGCTAATTTACATTTCATTTAAAGAAAGATTTGTTTTACTCTAAGTAGACAGATGACAACTAGAGTTGTAGGCTCAATTCTGGATGACATAATTTAAGATACAGTGTTAGAGGGTATCCAAAGGAAGGTGACAGGATAGGGTTATAAAAGGGCATGCTAATCCAAAAAGATTTATCCACACAACATGATAAAGGCTGTCCGAATAACAAGGAATAGCAGAAATAAGACATTTAATGTGTATTCCTCTAGAGGGCACAAATGGCACTGAAGGGAGGAAAGTCACAAAGAGATTTCAGTTTATATAAAATGAACATCTAATGTGTTAACTCTTGTTAATAAGTAGTATTGGGAGGCCTAAAAATTGGTAGAGCTTCCCATGACTGGGTGTTTGGAGAGCTTATTAGAGATACTGTATAAATGGTTTTGTTTTTGCGTGGTATGTCTACCCTCTTTAACTGTAAGATTTCAATATAACTAATAAGATGAGATAATAAATGGTAAGTGCCAATAAATCATATGGGTAGTGGATGCTCAAGGAATACAGTAGACAAAGAAATCACCTTAGGCCGAGGATATAGGAATTGAGAGGGACCTTATTCTGACAGAGATAATGAAAAAGACAGAAAAAGTGGCAAGTGTAAAAGCACAGGCATATGTGAGGACACATGGCGTAACTGGATTAGAGGGTTTCTATGGGGAAAGGAAACAATGAGAGAAGCTGAAAAGGTGGCTTTGAATCAGAGTAGAGATGGTCTGGAATAGCAGAAAGGAATAAACATGGATTATGAAATCCTTGAGGGTTCGGACCAAAACTTGGCATATAGGGGTTACTCAAAATACTGAATAAAGAGTAACTTGATTTTGATAAAATGGAAGCACCAAAAGTGCTAGAAAAGTAAAATAGAGGTTTAGAAAGACTGATTCAGAGGCAAAGAGGGGAGACTGGAACGGATGATATTCAAAGCAGAAAGGTTAGGATGCTATTGCTGGAGATTTATTACGAATCAAATTCCCATATTACAAGAATAATTTTTAAGGAACAAAGAATAAAATTATGTCTAAATTTTGGATTCAAGATCACATGTGGGACTATGATAAACTGATATATTATACAATGAATATGAAATATAAAATAAATATCACATTTATGTTTTGATGCTGGAAAGTAACTTTCAAATGTCACCAAACAGAGACTATCTTAGGGCATTTGATCCAATAGTGTCTGCTGGGGTTCTGCCTTGTGTAATCTTCATACATTACAGTAGCCAGGCCTTTGCCCAGAACAATGTGGAATCTTCTCAATCTTCTCTTGCTTTATATCTACTGCCTGAAATAAGGGAAGAAAACTGATTTATATTAAGAAATACACTGACATAAGAGTGGGTAGAGGAGCTATCCCAATACGGACTACCTTATTTTTCAGAAGTCCTTGAAAAGAATCAAAGTTAAAAGAAACCGGTAGTAGTTATAGCTTAGTAAGTACGGTTGATTAAACAAAATTTTGCAGGGAAAATCTGTATTCAGTTTTTCTCCTCACTTTTTCTAAAATATGAGGGTTTTGATATCTCCACACACTACAGATTATGACAAGTTTGGAAAATTTAATTCGACTGTGACATTATTGACACTTCTGTTATGAAGCTTTGCCTGCTTCTCAGACTGGCAAAAAACTTGATGTTTGTATCTACATTTGTTTGAAAAAAATAAAAGCTCGTATCTTTTCCATTTGTTTTAAAAAATAAAAATTAATTGTAATCTAATCCACAAAGAGAAAGGAAATCAGAGGTTCCCAGAGGTTGGAGCTGGGGGCTGCAGACTGACTAGACAGGGAAGCAAGAGAACTTTCTGGAAATGTATTATAGCTTGACTATGGTGGTTGTTACACAGTGTATACATTTGTCAAAACTCCTATACTGTACCCTTAACATGTATACATTTTATTGTATTGATATTGTAACTTAATAAAGTTATTTTTAAAGTCATTAAGATTTTCTAAAAGAGGAATGTTACACAGCAAACACAACAACAATAAGCACAATGTATTTTTTCATTATGGTAAAATATACATAACATCTAATTTGCTTTTTTAATCATTTTTTAGTGTATGATTCTGTGGCACTGTATATTCACAATGGCCTGCAACCATCAAAATCATGATCTTTCTCCAGAACTTTTTTTTTTCCAACTGAAACTCTGTATCCATTAAACACTATCTCCCCATTCCCTCTTCCCCCAGCCAGGGCCACTGCCATTCCACTTGCTTCTCTACAAATTTAACTACCCTAGTTAACCTGATAAGTAGGACCAGATAGTATTTGTCCTTTTGTATTTGACTTATTTCATTTAGCATGTCTTTAAATACAATGTATTTTTATTCCCCCCAATTTAAGTGACCTTTAAGATAAAATATACACTGTTAAGTATTTTTCCCAAGTCTTCTTTCAAACTTCTTTTCTTTACTCATGTTTTGAAACAAGAAAATCAGATCTCTAAGAATCTATGCCTTTTATTCAGTCATTGTTGGACTAGGAAGTGGCGGTGACAAGAGGCAAAATCTGACGGACTGAACAGATGGGGAAAGGTCTGAGGTGGAAGCACTGACAGGACTTAGTGAATGAAACTGGCCTTCTGCTCTCCCTTATTAAGTCTAGTTTAAAAGTATAATATAGAAACATGGTTTCAGCGCTACATCTACAGACTGGAAGTAACTTAGAATTTCTGTGAAAAAATTGTTTTCTGTCAATGTTAACAGTCATTTACAGTAATACTAAAAATCTGTTCAAGAAATAGAAGGTTAATATTTATAGAAGTTCTACTATTTGGTTAAACTTGAAATAAATATTAAATTACACAAAAGCTTCTCTGCAGCTATAAGACAACACCACCTGAAAAAGTACTAGCAACAGAATAAAACAATCTGGAGATAAAAGGTCTAATAAAGAACTTCATGCAAAAATAGAATGGCTTCCTTTTAAGAAACACCAGAATCCAGCTCTTCCTCCATGAATACTTTAAGTAAAATGCAGCTTCCCTGACTGTAAATAAGGTCTCAATAAACTCTGGACGTTCTTTCTACTCTTTCTCCCCTTGTTTCGTAATGAAGAATCAGCTATTAGTTTCATCCTTTATGGGGCTGATTAGCTGACAATAAGTAAAAAGTTCAAAAACTACACCTTCAACTCAATAAATAATCACAATCATATCAATGATGCATTATGTGGTGCAACGCTCCAGAGTTTTGCTTTCCTGGAGACACTTTTATAAAACCAATTTCATGAAAATTCTAAATAGTAAAATAGACCATATACCTGGAATCTAAAAACTAGAAATTAAGAGATCAGAATTAGTCTCAGAATATGTATGTGTGTATACATGTATATATATATATATACATGTATATATACATGTATATATATATATGTATATATATATTGTTTATTTATATTAGAGAGACAGAGTGTGAGCGGGGGAGGAGCAGCGAGCGCGCGGTCTTGCGAGACAAAGAATCTGAAGCAGGCTTCAGGCTCTGAGCTGTCAGCACAGAGCCTGGTACCGGCTTGAACTCACAAACCCTGAGATCGTGACCTGAGCCAAAGTCAGCGCTTAACTGACTGAGCCACCAAGGCACCCAACTCAGAACACATTCTTTAAAAAAATGCTAGGAAAAAAGGATTACTTTAAGATAATATCTACTCATTTAATGTGTCATTTTACTTGATTAGAATATGATCCACTAAAAATTTACAGAATCCACACTAATTTGTAAAATAATGGTACATAGTACCTATCTTTAAAAGAAATCTAGAGGGGCGCCTGGGTGGCTCAGTCGGTTAAGCGTCCGACTTCGGCTCGGGTCATGATCTCACGGTCCGTGAGTTCGAGCCCCGCGTCGGGCTCTGTGCTGACAGCTCAGAGCCTGGAGCCTGCCTCCGATTCTGTGTCTCCCTCTCTCTCTGACCCTCCCCTGTCCATGCTCTGTCTCTCTCTGTCTCAAAAATAAATAAACATTAAAAAAAATTAAAAAAAAATAAAAGAAATCTAGAGCTATAAATTATTCAAATACCAAACTGTATATAAAATGCATCTACATAATCTCCATATTAAAAGATTCTAGTGAGTGATATATTTTTTTGTGATATCCAGATATGCAGAGATCAAAACTCCCTTCAATATTTTATGCAGTTGGTTGAGCGTCTAACTCTTGATTTTGGCTCAGGTCATGATCCCAGGGTCATGGAATGAAGCCCCATGTCAGGCTCTGTGCTGAATGTAGAGCCTGCTTAAGATTCATTCTCTCTCTCTCTTTCTCTCTGCCCTTTCCCCTTGCTCATGTTCCCGCTCTTAAAAAAAAAAAAAAAAAGTGTACTTACCACAATGACATTAAAATGAACTACAACTTATAATGAAACAGTTACAGAAAGGAAAACAATATCATTTAGGTAAGAATCTTAGACTTTGTTCTTTATGTAGTCACAGTTCATTAGAGTGAGTTGTCCCTATCTCTGGTTCTGTATAGAAGTGATTTCTACCTAATGTCCAGCTATTTCCAGAGAGAACTCATATAAATAAAAACATATGTTTTATTTGATCTAAAATGACTCACTGTTCATGCTACAATTCCTCATGCTACAATTATTGATGTTCATCTTAAAAGAAAAAAAAAAAAAAAGACTCCACCGACCCTACTTTTCCCTAAACTTCTATGCCTTCTTTTTTTCCCTCCTGGTCAAAATTAAAAAAAAACTCTAATAGAGTTCTAATTAAAATTTTGGATTCCTTATTTCAAGATGGCAGACCAAAAACCTCTCAGCTCCCTTCTCCTTTAGAAAAATCACTCTCAAATATCAGGATAACAACAAATAGAAACAAATCCTAACCTTGAAAATACAAGAGTTATGGCAAAGTGTAATATAAAGAGAAAATGGATAAGCAAATTCTTAGAACATGAAAAGCAATCCAAAGTGTCTACTGAGGAAAACAGCTATGAGAGGGAAATAGATTTACCTGCAAAACCCAAGAAGAGCTCAAGAATGATTAGGTCAATAGCTGTGGAAAGTTGTATAACTTTAAAAAATGTTTCAGACTTGCCTTACAAAGAATGGTTCTCCATTATTTGGTTCTCCAACATAAAATAAATTATTAAAAATGGGAGTCTCTGCTCTACTGCTGACCTACTACACCTGAATTTCAAAGGATGGGCATCTATAACTTTTAAGAAGCAGTCAAGGTAATTTTGAGACCCACTACTTTACAGAAAGATGAACTAATTTAAAAGACCAACAGTAAGGTATTATAGGTACCCCTGATTCCTCACATGCTTGCCAAGCCTCAATTTTTATTTAGTATTTGCATTTACTGTTCCTAATTCAATAAATACATAAAAACCTTCTAATTCTATAGTGAAAATAACCAGTTATTTTAAACTCTTAAATTCTGATACTGCAGACATTAATAATATTGACCATCACTGGACTCAGAAATATCATGCAGAGATGACTTTTCTGCAGTGTAATTCTACCCAACAGATTATTTGAAAAAAGGTTTAGGCAAACATCTCATAATGCATTCATAGGCAAATTTCCTCCTTTATGGCAAGGGCCATCACAAGACAGACAGGTGAACTCAGAATTTTCTACTTTCTAAATCTCTGTCTTTAAAAATAGCTGGCAGTCAAGGGAGTTTTTGTTGGGGATTATTCAAATCCTATCAAAATCCCTAGTGAATTATGTTCTTAAACCCACTGATTTCTGCTGGAAGTGCTGGGGGTGGGGGGAACAGCTTAGCATGAGCCTCAAGAGATGAAGCTAAGTGGTGGGTTCACAGTAACATCTGGGGATGATATGTACAAAAAGATTTATATTGTTTTTTTTTATTTTGTCTTTACTGTTTCATAATAGTATGTCTGTTCTGCCTCAAGGTTAATGGTGTAACATGAACAGAAAATTTCAGAATATGAACCTCTCTTATAATGATGTAGTCCCTTCAAAATAAGGCACACCTGTTATTGTCCTACTCACACTTTCAGGCTATACCATTTATTGTGTCTTCTTAAGGATGTCTCTATTTCCAAAGGAAAATAAACTCTTAACATTGTTTCTCAGAATTCAAACTCCAGCATACCTCCATTTATTTAGATGTCTGTTTTAAGAATTATTGAATGCTTTAAGCAATTAATCCCTGTACTTTGTCACTGTCCCACTGTTTAGTTAACCTTTTCCAGTCATAGATGGATAACATGTCCATAGCAGCTGTCCACACTATGCTACCGTGGAAGCTTGCTTTTTTTTTTTTAAGCTTCCACTGCATTCCAAGTCTGTTTGCTATGACATTTGCTAGAAGAATGCCGATGGTATCATGGCACTCATTTCTCCACCTTGCAGAATGATCCAGAGCTAAGTGTGTTCTTGATTTCACAAAATATCCAATATCCAACATTATACATAACATGTAACGTTTGAATTGTTGGTGCACTGCCTGAAAAAAGTGGGTACTGTTCCCATGACTAAATACTCACAATATTCCTCAGGTTATAGATGAAATATATAAAATTTGCAGGCATATAGATTAGTAATGTGAGGTGTGCTGAGAGAGGACTAGAGACACTGGTGTTGCTGAGATCTTGAAGGCGATCAAAAGCATTTATTGGCCAAAATAGATGAAAACAAATTCAGTAATTTATTACCTTCCTCTGTTAATTATTCAACAATTGTATTATCCATCTGCTATTAATTTGTTGGCAAAAACTGTAAGACCAACTCCTCTCCAACACAGCTTTGGAATGAAACATCTGGTGGAGAAATTCTATAGGCATGGGCAAGGAGTTGTGCCTGCATTTGGCAGATGAATTATTATTGTTGCCAGCTTGGATGATCCCACCTTCTCTGCATCTCTTCTTAGGTTCTAGCTACTTGTAAAATGCCAAACATAATTTGAAAAGCATGGTTATTATACCTAATTTTTCATATGGCACATGATTACAGTAAGCATAAAACAATGGGAAACGCAGAATTTTCTGATAAGTGTTTTTTGACATTTTCTGCATAGCAATGGTATTATTTTTAATAGGAAAAATATTACTCAAAAGTAGTAAAGCAATAAACATCACTGCTTACTAAGTCACACATTTACTTCTCAAAGATATAGGAAAACGACCACTGAAAATATATATTTTTTTAATATTTATTTTTGAGAGAGAGAGAGACAGAGTGTGAGGTGGGGAGGGGCAGAGAAACAGGGGAACACAGAATCTGAAGCAGGCTCTGTCCAGGCTCTGAGCTGTCAGCACAGAGCCTGACATGGGGCTCGAACTCACAAACCGTGAGATCATGACCTGAGCTGAAGTCGGGACGCACAACTGACTGAGCCACCCAGGCCCTGAAAATATTATTTCGAAACAAGTTTTGGGATTTTACTATATGTAAACTTAAATAAAAAATTTGGTTCGGGGGCTCCTGGCTGGCTCAGTCAGAGGAGTGTAAGACTGTTGATCTCAGAGTTATAAGTTTGAGCCCCATACTGGGTGTAGAGATTACTTAAACGCAAACACACACACACACACACACACACACACACACACACACACACAGAGTAAAGATTTTAAAACTAGAGAAAATGATAACTATAACTGATTATATTTTGTTTATAGCCTCTGGGCCTCTTCCTCCTCAATTGAATATTTTATTTCTCTTAGAGTCCCTCTACTTTGTCGTATGTTATAGCAATATATGCATTTTCTCTATTTCTGAAAGCTGATTGATGGCATAAATGTTATCAAGTCTACCTTCAACTCAGCCAATCTGACTTGGCTATAGCACCTAACTGGTGCCTTCCTTATAGGGGTAATTCCATTTTCCATAGTGCATCCTCTCTATGACTGGTTAGCTCACCTGATCAAAGGAGTAATAAAGACAAGATACCTTCTCTTATTTCCAGTCTGTTCCACAGCCCCAAATTTCACTTCTAGCACACACAGTTGTTCTTTAAGTCAGTATTTCTCAAAAGTGTATTCCACGGAAGTACGGAAAGAGATGTTAACAAATGTCCCATGAAAAAAAGATTTCCATGGTCAAATAAATAGAAGGAACACTGGGCATAATAGTACCCTGGTGAAGAACTCACAAGAGCTTTTTATGGTGTAGGTTACACATCTTTAATGGGAGGCTACATTTTAAAGCAGGGGTAGCCAAACTACTGCCCACAGGCCAAATCAGACTAACCATCTGTTGACATACAGCCTGTAAGCAAATAGCTTTTACATTTTTAAGTGGCTGAAACCACAAAAAGAAAATTATTTTTTTCTAAATGGTTAATTTTATGTTATGGGAACTTTACCTTATTTTTTAAATGTTTATTTATTTTTGAGAGAGTGAGAGCAAGTAGGTGAGGGGCAGAGAGAGAAGGAGACGGAAGATCCAGAGCAGGCTCTGTACTGACAGCTGAGAGCCCGACATGGGGCTCGAACTCACAAGCCCTGAGATCATGACCTGAGCCGAAGTTGGATGCTTAACAGAGTGACCACCCAGGTGCCCCCTCAAAATACTTTTATGACATAATGTAATTTGTAGTATATTTTATGAATATGATTTGAAATGCAATTTTCAGTGTCCATAAACAAATTACAAATGGGAAAAAGCATATCCATTTGTTTATGTATTTTCTATGACTGCTTTAGCAAGGCAACAGAAAATCAGAGTGGTTGTGACAGACACCAAATTGTCCCCAAAGTTCAACATATTTACTATCTGATGCCAACTCTTTTATAAGACATTTTCCAAACCTAGGTGACCACGGAACCCTACTTCCTCAGTTTTCTGGGGAATACCAATAAACAACTGTAGGAATACCAGTATTCCAAGAAAACAGTTTGGAATATGATGACTTAACAATAAGCCAACGATCTCAAAAGAATGAATAGAAGAGTATAAATGCACTGGGAAAAAATTCACCATGATCAATACAGCCAACTTGATTACCACAGAGTTGGCTACTCTGTTAAGCATTTTAAATAGATTAAGTAATTTAATCCTTACAATAACCCTATGAATTTGAGAAAAGAGATATCTAGTAGGCAGTTGTACTGATGGGCCTGGGGCCAGGCCTTGAATTAAAGATGGATGTGGAAATGGTCAGTAAAGAAGGTAGCTGAAATAATGAAACCACCAAGATCAGAAGAGAGGCATATAGCACTGGTAGAGTAACAGTCTATAAAAGAACTAGGCGGGGGGGGGACAGTCTTAGAGGAATAAGAAAACAAGAAGACAGTGGTATCTTTGAAAGCCAAAGAAAGTATGTTTCAAGCAATAAGAAGTCATCAAATACTTTAAAGTGTTTATAAACAAGTCAAAATAAGGAATGCAAAATTTCCATTTGATTTAGTTTTTAGAATATTTCTAGTTACTGTGGAAAGCAGTTTCATGGCTAGGAGTAGAAGCCATATTGAAAAAGGTTGAGGAGTAGACACACACACACACACACACACACACACACAGTGAAATACTACTCTGCCACGAAAAAAAAAGAAATCTTGCCATTTACAACAGCATGGATGTACTTTGAAGATGTTATGCTAAGTGAAATAAGTGAGACAAAGAAAGACAAATACCGTAAGATTTCATCCATATGTGGAATCTAAAAAAATCAAAACAAATGAACAAACATAACAAAATACAGAAAAACTCATTATCTATATCTATATTGATATATAGATAGATATAGGTAACAGATTAGTGGCTACCAGAGGAGGAGGGTGAAAGTGGGCCAAATGAGTAAAGGGATCAATTATATATATGTATGTTTGTATGTATGAATGTATGTATGTATGTATGTATGTGTATGTGTGTGTAAACACATATACAATATTTTCTTTATCCATTAACCCATCAAGGAACATTTAGGCTGTTACCATTTCTTAGTTATTATAAATAATGCTATAATAAACATACCTCTTTTTAATATACTTTTTCAAATCAGCATTTATGAGTTCTTTGAATAAGTACCCAGAGCTGGTTCATATGGTAGTTCTATTCTTAATTTTTTTTTATTAATCTCTACACTGTTTTCCCTAGTGGTTATACCAATTTTACATTCCCACCAAGAGTGTATCAGATATCCTTTTTTTCCACATCCTCTTCAACATTCGTTATTTCTAGTCTTTTTGATAACAGTTGTAATAGCCATTTTAAATGGTATGAGGTAATACTGCATTATAACTTGAAGTTACACTCTCCTAATCATCAGTGACATGGAACAACCTTTCATGTGCCTGTTGGCCATCTCTATGTCTCTTTGGAAAAATGTCTTTTCAGAACGTCTATCCATTTTTAATTTTTTTTTTGTCGTTGTGTTGTATGAGTTCTTCATATAATATGGATATTAATCCCTTGTTGGATATATGATTTACAAAAACATTTCCCATTTACTATGTATCCCTTTTGTTTTGATGATGGTTCTTTCACTGTGCAGCTTTTTAGTTTGATATAATCCCATTTATTTATTTTTGGTTGTTTCCCTTGCCTCTGGAGTCAGATCCACAAAAATACCACTAAGACCAATATCAACATTTATCAACTATGTTTTATTCCAGGTATTTTATGTTTTCAAGTCTAACATTCAAGTCTTTCATACATTTTGAGTTAATTTTTGTGTATGGTGTAAGATCGTGGCCTAGTTTCACTATTTTGCATGTGGCTGTCCAGTTTTCCTAATATCATTTACTGAAAAGATTGTCCTTTCTCCATTGCATGTTCTTGGTGCCTTTGTTGTAAATTAGTTGTCCATATATGTCTGAGTTTAGTTCTGGGAGGGACCTCAATTCTTTCTGCTGATCTGTATATCTGTTTTATGCCCTATATCACACTATTTTATAGCTTTGTAGTATAGTTTGAAAGTAGGGAGTGTGATTTTTTCAGCTTTGTTATTCTTTCTCAAGATTTCTTTGGTTACTCAGGATCTTTTGCGTTTCCATACCAGTTTTAGAATTATTTCTTCTAAAAAAAAAAAAAAGAGGTTAGAGTGGAAGAGAGCCAAAGCATAAGAGACTCTTAAAAATTGAGAACAAACTGAGGGTTGATGGGGGGTGGGAGGGAGGGGAGGGTGGGTGATGGGTATTGAGGAGGGCACCTTTTGGGACAAGCACTGGGGTGTTGTATGGAAACCAATTTGACAATAAACTTCATATATTGAAAAAAAAAGAATTATTTCTTCTAGTTTTGTGAAAAATGCCATTGGAATTTAGATAGGTATTGCCCTGAATCCATAGATTCCTTTGGGTAGTATGGACATTTTAATAATATTAATTCGTGCAATCCATGAGCATGGAATATCTTTCCGTTATTTGTGTCTTCTTCAATTTCATCATACAGGTCTTTCACCTCCTTGGTTAAATTTTTTCTTGGTTATTTTATTCTTTTTGATGTAACTGTAAATGGGAATGTTTTCTTCTCTTTCTGGTAATTCATTATTAGTGTATAGAAATGCCACTGATTTCTGTAAGTTGATTTTATATACTGCTATTTTGCTGGATTCATTTATTAGTTTTAACATTTTTTGGGTGGAGTCTTTTGGGTTTTTAATGTATAGTATGGTGTTATTTGTAAATAGTTTTATTTCTTCCTTTCAGATTTGGATGTCTTTTATTTTTTTTTATTTGCCTAATTTTTATGGCTAGGACTTCCAATACTATGTTAAATAAAAGTGGTAAGAGTGGGCATCCTTGTCTTGTTCCAGATCTTAGAGAAAAAGCTTTCAGCTTCTTCATCAGAGTATCATGTTAGTTGTAGGTCTGTCAGATATGGCCTTTATTATGTTGATGTATGTTTATTCTATGCATAGTTTGTTGAGTTTCTGCCATAAAAGGATGTTGAATTCTGTCAAATGCTTTTCCTGCATTTATTGAGAGGATGACATAGTATTTTTTCATTTTGTTACTGTGGTGTATCAAGTTGATTGACTTGTGGATATTGACCCATCCTTACATCCTTGGAATAAATCCTATCTGATTATGGTATTTGGTCCTCTTAACGTATTACTTAATTCAGTTTGCTAATATTTTGTTGAGAATTTTTCCATCAGTGTTCATCAATGATACTGGCCTGTAATTGTGTGTGTGTGTGTGTGTGTGTGTGTGTGTGTGTGTGTGTGTTTGTGTGTGGTATCTTTGTCTGATTTTGGTATCATGGTAATGCTGGCTTCATAAAATGAGTTGGGAAATGTTCTTTCCTCTTCTTTTTTTTTGCAACAGTTTGAGAAGAGTAAGTATTAAATCTTTCAACGCCTGGTAGAATTCACCAGTAAAGCCGTGTGGTCCTGGACTCTTGTTTGTTGGTTTTTTTGATTACTGATTCAATCTCTTTATTAGTATAAAGATTTTCTATTTCTTCATGATTCAGGCTTGGAAGATTGTATGCTTATAGGAATTTATCAATTTCTTTAAGGTTATCCAGATTTTTGGCATAAAATTGTTCATAGTAGTCTCTTATGATTCTTTGCATTTCTGTGGTGTCGGTTTAACTTTTCCTCTTTCACTTCTGATTTTATTAAAGCTTGTTCTATTTTTTTATTGATTAGCCTAGCCAAAGGTGTGCCAATTTTGTTTATCTTTTCAAAGAACCACCTTATTGTTTTATTGATCTTTTTCTTTTGTTTTTGTGTGTTTCTTTGAGTCTCTATTTCATGTATTTCATGCTCTGATCCTTATAATTTCCTTCCTTTGACTGATTTTGGACTTCATTTGTTTTTCTTTTTCTAGGTATAAAGTTAGATTGTTTGAGATTTTTCCTGTTTCTTGTTAGATCTTTATTGCTATGATCTTCTTTCTAAGAACCACTTTTGCTGCATTTCAAAGATTTTTATATGTTGCATCTCTGTTTTCATTTGTCTCTAGGTAAGTTTGATTTCTTTGATTTCTTTGATGACCCACTGGTTATTCAGTTGAATGCTGCTTGATGTCTACGTTTCTGTGGTTTTTCCACTTTTCTTATGATTCATTTCAGATTCATACCACTGTGTTCAGAGAAGATGCCTAATATAATCTTCTTGAATTTATTTAAACTTGTTTTGCAGCCTAACATGATCTATCTGGAGACTGTTTCATGTGCACTTGAGAAGAATGTGCATTCTGTTGCTTTTGGATAGAATGTTCTGTATAAACCTATTAAATCCATTTGGTCTAATGTGTCATTTAAGGCCAATGATTCTTTAAATGATCTACCCAGTGATGTAAAGGAGAAGTAAAGTCCTTTATTGTTGTATTGCTGTCAATTTCTCCTCTTAGGTCCCTTGATATTTGTTTTATATACCGTAGTACTCCTATGTTGGGTGCATATATATTTATAAGTGTTATGCCTTCTTGTTGCATTAATCCCTTTATCATTATGTAATATCCTTATTTGTTTATTATGACAGTCTTTTTTTTATTTAAAAAATTTTTTTTAATGTTTATTTTTGACAGAGAGAGAGAGAGACAGAGCATGAACGGGGGAGGGGCAGAGAGAGAGGGAGACACAGAATCCAAAGCAGACTCCAGGCTCTGAGCTGTCAGCACAGAGCCCGAAGCAGGGCTCGAACTCACAGACTGCAAGATCATGACCTGAGCTGATGTCGGACACTCAACCGACTGAGACACTCAGGTGCCCCATGACAGTCTTGTTTTAAAACCTGTTTTGTATGCTGTGAGTATAGCTACACCAGTTTTATGTTTCCATTTGTATAGTTTCTACATCCCTTCACTTTCAGTCTCTATGTGTCCTTACTTATGAAGTGAGTCTCTAATAGGCAACATAGAGATGGGTCTTGTTTTTATTTACCCATTCATCACTCAATTTCTTTTTTTCTTTAATGTTTATTTTTGAGAGGAGCTGAGGAAGGTGGGGGTTGAGGATCCAAAGAGAGCCCAAAGTGGGCTCTCTGCTGTCAGCAGGGCTCAAACTCACGAACCATGAGGTCATGACCTGGGCTAAAGTCAGATGCTTAATCGACTGAACCATACAGATGCCCCTCACCACTCAATTTCTTGACTGGAGTTTAGTCTCTATATTTAAAGCAATTAATGGGGTGCCTGAGTGGCTCAGTCAGTTAAGCGTCTGACTTTGGCTCAGGTCATGATCTCACAGTTCATAGGTTTGAGCACCACATCAGGCTCTGTGCTGTTAGCACAGAGCTTGTTTTGGATTCTCTGTCTCTCTATGTCTCTCTGTCTGCTCCTTCCCCACTATGTCTCTGTGTCTCTTGAAAATAAACATTTATATAAATACACACACACACACACACACACACATGCATATATATGGTAATGATGTAATTATTGATAGGTATGTACTTACTGCCATTTTGGGAATTGCTTTCTGTCTGTCCTTTCTCATGTGCTTTTCGGTATTTAAGTCTTTGTTTTGTGGTTACTGACAAGTTCACATATAGCTTCCTATGTACAGAATGATCTATTTTTTTTTAATGTTTATTTTTGAGAGAGAGAGAGACTGAGTATGAGAGTGAGCGGAGGAGTGGCAAAGAGAGAGGGAGGCACACAATCCAAAGCAGGCTCCAGGCTCTGAGCTGTTAGCATTGAGCCTGATGCAGGGCTTGAACCCATGAACTAGAGATCATGACCTGAGCTGAGGTGGATGCTCAAGCGACTGAGCCACCCAGGTGCCCCTAGAACAAAATATATTTTGAGTTGACAGCAAGTTAAATTTGAACACACTCCATAATTTTACATTCCTGCCCTCTTGCCCATGCAATCTTTTTTTGATGACACATTTTACATCTTTTCATTTGTGAGCATCCCTAATGCCTAAACTTAACTAATTATTGTAGTTTTAATTTTCCTATTTTTGTCTTTTAACCTTCATATTTAAGTGATTGAGCCATTACTTTTACTACATATTTACCTTTTCCAGTGAGATTTTGTTTCTTATGTTTTCTTGTAATTAATTAGTGTCCCCCCTCTGTCCCCCCCCCACCCAGTTTAGAGAGGTCCCTTTATCATTTCTTATAAGGTCAGTTGAGTAGTGATGAACTCCTTTAACTTTTGCTTGTAGTAATAGTCTCAAAATAGTCTCAAAAATCCTTCTCTTCATCAGATCTTTGATTCCCCTGCAAAGCTTTTGGTCTCTGAGCGTGAATATGGAGCTTTACTCCACCAATAATATGGTATTCTTGTTGTAGTGCACTCTGAAGTTCTTCTTCTGAAGAAAACTGAATCCAACCCATGCCTCTGTAAAATCCAGTCTCTGTCAAAAGATACAGTGCACTTTCATATATGGCCAAACTGGGCAAAGTGTTCTCTCAGCTCACTCGAGGCTGCGGTCCAGGGAATTTTTCTGACAGAAGCCACAGGAGGGCTAGTACTCATGCACAGTGCCACAGAGTCCCTCACTAATGAAGCTGCCATCTTTAGATCTGTCTGGAAAACTCTTAATCTCTCCCTCAAGTCTGAATGATAATTTTGCTAGGTTGAGAACTGTTTGTTGGATGCCATTCTCTTCTGGTTTCAAAATCTCTGCCAAAAAATCTGATGGCCTTATGGAGTTTCCCTTGTATATATTAAGTTGTTTTTATCTTGCTGCTTATAAGATTCTAACTTTGGGGCGCCTGGGTGGCTCAGTTGGCTGAGCGTCTGACTTCGGCTCAGGTCATGATCTCGCAGTTCATGAGTTCGAGCCCTGCGTTGGGCTCTGTGTTGACAGCTCAGAGCCTGGAGCCTGCTTCAGATTCCGTGTCTCCTCCTCTCTCTGTCTCTCCCTCCCATGCTCATGCTCTCTCTCAATAATAAATAAATGTTAAAAAAAATTTTTTTTAATTTATTAAGATTCTAACTTTTACCATTTTAATTGCAATATGTTTGGAGCCTGCTTTGGATTCTGTGTCTCCTCCTCTCTCTGTCTCTCAACAATAAATAAATGTTAAAAAATTTTTATTAAAACTTATTAAGATTCTAACTTTTACCATTTTAATTGTAATGTGTTTGGTGTGGATTGCTTTGTGTTCATCTTTTTTGGAACTGTCTGGGTTTCCTGGACCTGTATGTCTGTTTCCTTTCCCAGATTAGGGAAGTTTCCAGCCTTTATTTCTTCACATAGTTTTCTAGCCCTTTCTCTCTTCTTCTTCTGGGAGCCTTCTGTTATTCTACTTGAAACTGTCCCCAAAGTGAATTTATCTTCATGTCTAAAAATTCTTTTTTGTTTTGCTGCTTTATCTGGGTATGTTCTACTGCTTTGTCTTCCAATTTGCTGATCTTGATCTTCAGTTTCACCCACTGTGCTGTTAAACTCCTTCTAGTGTACTTTACAGTTCAGTCATTATATTCTTCAGCTCTGTAACTTGTTTGAACCTTATGTTTTCTCTTTGTTGAGGATCTCACTGTGTTCAGTCATTCTTCTGCTGAGTTTGGTGAGCATCTTTATGACCATTACTTTGAACACTTTACCAGGTGGATGATTTATCTCCATTACATTAATGTCTTTCTCCAATGTTTTGTCTTGTTCTTTCATTTGAGACATTATCCTCTGTCTCATTTTGCCCAACTTTGTTTCTATGTATTAGGCAAAAGATATATCTCTCCCAATCTTAAAGGAGCCACCTTTTTAAGGAGATGGTACATGGATCCCAGAAATGTAATCCCCTCTGACGACCAAAGCTAGGCACTCAAGGGATGTCTCCTGTGTGGGATGTGCACTCCCATCTACTAAATGTGGCCATATCTGTTGTGTAGTGGTTGGCAAGGTTATTGCCCAGCCCAGCTCCAATATATGACTGGCACTGGAAAGTAGTTGTGGGCTAGGCTGTGACACATCCTTGCACGAGGATGTGGGGCAGAGTTCTCAGCAGGGCACACTCACTGACTCCAGCAGGGTAGAGGGACAGTTCCAAAATGGCATCTACTGGCTGTGACAATGGAAAGGCAGGATGAAATTACAATTGGATCTGCCAATGATTCCATCCATGAAAAAAGTCCCAAAAGCTTCCTACCTCTCCAGTAGGCATTTTAAGATTAGTAAGTGAGTCTCCTCCACAACCGGTCTACATGCTTTTCAAATTGGTATTTTTGAATTAGGTTTCAGGGAGAATGAGTCTGTGAGTGAGCCCTTTGGGGGAGGGGAGGTCTCTGTTACCTATAAATCTACGGTTTTCATAGTCCTTGTTTTTCAAAACCTGGCATTTAGGGGTCTTATCTCTCTTCTGCAGGATTTAAGAGCTGGCATGCCTGATATGGAGCATCATGAGAGAATAGTTCAGTATTTTTGAGATCCTTCATGACTGTGAACTGCTCCAAATAGGATGGGTCTTTTTTGGCAAGACAGGGTCTCTGCCTCTCCTACGCATCTTGATGCTGTCGTTTTGTGTGGGGGCTCTGCTCATCCAGTTTTCTGGCCTTTTCCAGAGGAAATTATTCCATATGTAGCTGTCCATGGGAGTGAATTTATGAACTTCCTATGCCACCATCTTGAACTCAACTCCCTTTCCCTGATATCTTATTTAAAGCAATCTGTAAGCTGTACATGTATAAAGCCTATTCTTACGATCTCAATTAAACAATAGTTAATTGATGTTGGAACTCCTCCTTTGGTTATTTTGGAGAACAGAGTAAGGCTTAAGAAATTACTATAAACAGTACAAAAAACAAATGTGCCTCTTCTATGGCTCTTTCATGTTTAGACTATACTATTAAATTTTGTGGAGATTAAAATATAACATTATTGGGGAATGTTCTTGCTTGAGTCAGAGGAGGCAAAACGAAATAACTTCTAGTGAATTGTATCACAGTTGACAAAGGGGCTTATTATTATCTATTGACTGGATTGGAGTTGTTATCTGCTCTATGGTAGTTTCTTTTTTTATTATTTTTTTAATGTTTATTTATTTTTGAAAGAGAGAGGGAGAGAGGCAGAGTATGAGTTGAGTAGGAGCAGAGAGAGAAGGAGACACAGAATCTGAAGCAGGCTCCAAGTTCCAAGCTGTCAGCACAGGGCCTGATGCAGGGCTTGAACTCATGAACTGAACTGCGAGATCATTTAACCAACTAAGCCACCCACGTTCGCCTATTGTAGTTTCTGTTACATTCTCTGCAGAGGAGGAATTCTGTTTTTTTGTTTGTTTGTTTGTTTTTTAAGTGGGCTTCACACCCAACATGGAACCCAATGTGAGGCTTGAACTCATGACCCTGAGTCAAGATCTCAGCTGAGATCATGAGTTGGATGTTTAACCAATTGAGCCACCGAGGCACCCCCAGTGCAGGAATTCTTAATACATTTTATCTCTGCTACTCTTCTAGCAAGATAAGAAAATTAAAAGCTTTTTGTGAAGTTGTAAAAACAACTACAACAACATTATAACATTATATATTAATTTATAGTTGATTATTTGATTTGCCCAAGTACACATCTGTGTAAGAAGACTTAATTGCTTCTCATACCCTAGAATTTTATCACGATGAGAACTAAGAGACTGGATTGAGTACACATGTTGAATTGGCATTTAATATTACATGTGAAAAAGAAGGTATTTAAAAACAGTTCTATTATAAACACACATTGTCTTACACAGGAGATGATGAATATAAGAAGTTTTATTTGGATGTACTTTGAAAAAAACAAAAAGAGAGAAAGCAACAAAACCAAGTGTAATAGTCTCAAAAAATATTCCAGATAATCTCTAATTATGTGTTTCTAGTTTTTGCAAATTTCTGTGAATTCTGGTTGCATGTGCCAGTACACTTGAGGATACTTGCTTTAACAACCTAAGACTGAAGCAGGGGGTGGGGGGGGGTGGTGCCTAGGTGGCTCAGTTGGTCAAGCATCTGACTTTGGCTCAGGTCATGATCTCACAGCTTTGGAGTTCAAGCCCCACATTGAGACCTGTGCTGACAGCTCAGAGCCTGGAGCCTGATTCGGATTCTGTGTCTCCCTCTCCCTCTCTCTGCCCCTCCCCACAAAAATAAATGAACATTAAAAAAAAATTGGAATGCAAACTGGTGCAGCCACTCTGGAAAAAGTATGGAGGTTCCTCAAAAAATTAAAATAGAACTACCCTATGACCCAGCAATTGCACTACTAGGGATTTATCCAAGGGATACAGCTATGCTGTTTCGAAGGGGCACATTCATCCCAATGTTTATAGCAGCACTATCAACAATAGCCAAAGTATAGAAAAAGCCCAAATGTCCATCGATGGATGAATGGATAAAGAAGATGTGGTATATAGATATGCAATGGAGTATTACTCGGCAATCAAAAAGAATGAAACCTTGCCATTTGCAACTACATGGATGGAACTAGAGAGTATTATGTGAAGCAAAATTAGTCAGAGAAAGGCAAATATCCTATGACTTTACTCATATGAGGACTTCAAGATACAAAACAGATGAACATAAGGGAAGGGAAACAAAAATAATATAAAAACAGGGAAGAGAACAAAAACATAAGAGACTCTTAAAGATGGAGAACAAACAGAGCATTACTGGAGGGGTTTTGGGAGGGGGGATGGGCTAAATGGGTAAAGAGCATTAAGGAATCTACTCCTGAAATCATTGTTGCATTATATGCTAACTAACTTGGATGTAAATTAAAAAAAATAAATTAAATAAAGTTAAATTTAAAAAGAACCTAAGACTGAAGGAATAGGAGAATGAGAAATTATGAGAATCTAGTGACAGATCTCAATCGGACGTTTTTTGGATTAACAATATAAATTCTAAATATCTTCTAGCTATAAAAATTCACCATTCTATGTAAAAGTAAGTACACAAATTTACAAGCTACACGACAATCAAACCATTCACAATTTGGCTACAATCCAAACGTTCCAGCATGATGCTTTAGTCATTTGAAAATTGTCATGTTTCCCAAACACATACTTTCCTTTCTTAGTGCCTTTTTCATCCTTTTCACTTAAAATTCAGTCTTCTAATTCCTCTTGCCCTTGGTGGTTCAGCTCAGTTCAGTACACATTCATTAAATGTCTTATATGTGACAAAGGTCACATTAAGCACTGAGCCAAGATAAGGCCTCCATCTTAAAATGTTACCCCGAGAAATCTAGGTAACTAGAACACGGGTACATGTGAAGTCTGTTGGTAGACTGAGCCTGGAGTGCCCTAAGAACTCTGTGAAACAATAAAGTAGGTTGAAGCTTTAGGCCTTTTGAAACTCCGGGGAGAACAGGGAATTTCAATATGTTGTACTGGGTTGAAATTGGTGGCCTAATGGATTTTGAGGCCTTTTGAGGCAGTGCACACTAAGTAGTAATTTATTTATCAGCTCTTCAATTATATTTTAAAAAGGAATTGCTTGTTTCCTTCTAAAAAGTTATCTGTAAATGACACTTATAAAATTGGAAAATAAACTCCAATTTGGTTAACATGTGTATCTAAGAATTACTTCTTCTACATTTCATTAATATTGTCTCTCCATTAAAACAAAAGAATCTTAAATTATTTAATTTAAGCAAATAAGTCTGTATTCTGGATACTTATGTTATAAAATAAGCATATACCATTATTTCATAAAACACATGTGTTTAAAAATTTCAAGTATCAAGAGATTGGGAAGACAAGCCACAGACTGGGAGAAAATATGTGTAAAATAAAGAAGATATATATATGAAAAAATGTTCAACATCATATGTCAATAGAGAACTACAAATTAAAACACTAATGAGGTATCGCTACATACCTATTAGAATGGCCCAAATCCCAAACACAAACAATGTCAAATGCTGGTGAAATAAAACGGACTCTCATCATTGCTGGTGGGAATGAGAAACTGCACAGCCACTTTTGAAGACAGTTTGGCAGTTTCTTGCTCAAAAAACTAACCCTTACTCTTACCATACAATCTAGCAATCATGCTCCTCAGTATTTATCCAAATGAACTGAAAACTTATGTTCACATAAAACTTACATCCCAAAACCTGGACAGGGATGTTCATAGCAGCCTTATTCATAATCGTCACAATCTGGAAACAAGTAAGATGTCCTACAGTAGGTAAATGGATAAATTGTGGTAGATCAAGACAATGGAATATTATTTGGCACTAAAAAGAAATGGGCTATAAAAGCCATAAAAAGATGTGACAAAAACTCAAATACATATTACTAAATGAAAGAGCCATTTTGAAAAGTGTACGTACTATAAAATTCCAACTACACATTTTGGAAAAGGCAAAATTATGGAGACAGTAAAAAAAAAATGGTTTTCAGGGGCAAGGGAAAGAGAGAGATAAATGAGAGCATGAGGATTTTTAGGTCAGTGAAACTATTCTATATGATACTACAATGGGTGATACATAACATTATACATTTTTCAAAACCCACAGAATGTACAAAACTATGAGTGAATTCTAATATAAACTATGGACTTTGGGTAACAACAATGTATTAATGTAGCTTCATTGATTGTAACAAATATACCCTGGTACCCACAATTGATGGGGGAGATTGTGTATACATGGGGATGGCAGCGATGAAGATTCTTTGTACTTTCCACCCAATTTTGCTATTAACCTAAAACTGCCCTAAAAAAATAAAATCAATATAACAAATATATTTAGTAACTAAAGTCATGGTTAAGAGTCTCTGTTTAGAGAATGATACAGACTCGGAGAAAATATTTGCAAACCACATATCTGACAAAAGAGTAGACTAAAGAACTCTCAAAACGCAACAATAAACAAACTCTCTAATTAGAAAATGGAAAGAAGACATTAAGAATTATTTCACTGAAAAGAATATACAGATGACAACCACATGAAAGGATAGTCAACATCATTCTCCCTTAGAGAAATGCAAAGTAAAAACCACAATGAGCTAGCATCATACAATTATCAGAACTGCTAAAATAAAAATAGAGACAACACCAAATGCTAGCAAGGATGTGGGAAAACAGGATCACTTACACACTGCTGCTGGGAATGTCATATGGTGCTACCAGTCTGGAAAACAGTTTAACAGTTTCTTAAAATATTAAATATGCAACTACCATATCATCTAGAAACTGTACATCTGGGCATTTATTCTAGAAAAACAGAAAACAAGTTATACAAAAACCTGTACACAAATGTTTATAGATTTTTTCCATAATAGACAAAAACAGGAAACAACTCAGATGTCCTTCTACAGGTGACCGGTAAAACAAACTATAGCACATCCATACCATGGAATATCACTCAGGAATAAAAAGGAATGAACTACTGATAGATGCAACAATCTGGATTAATCTCCAGATAACTATGCAGAGTAAAAAACAATCTGAAAAAATTATACACTGTATGATTCCATTTATATAACATTCTTGAAATGAGAAAATTATAAAAACGGAAAACAGATTGGCTGCCAAGAACAAGGAAGGTGGGGTGAGAGGGAAGTGGGCGTGAGTATAAAAGGGGATCTCTGTAGTGATAGAAGTGTTCTGTATCTTGACTATATCAAAGTCTATATCCTGGTTGTGATACTGTACACAATATCACATCCTGGTTTTGTAAGATGTTACTGCTGGGGAAACTGGGGATCTCTCTGTATTATATTTTACAACTATATGTGATTCTACAGAATCTACAATCATCTCAAAATAAAAATATTAATTAAAATAACGTGATTTCATTCAGATTAAGGTGAAAAATTAATTAGTATCTTGTCCGTTTTGGCTCAATATCTGACTAGCCATACAAATCCTAAATATAATTCTAAGAGCATCTCTTTATTAGTGCTGGGAATCAAATGAAGTTCAAATGCTAGGTAAAATTCTAATCTTGTTGCAATACTGGCAATCACAAGCATAGATGCAGAAGATGATGTAAGTAATAAATCCAAGACTGGATGGACTAAAACATAGCACACAAAAAACCCAAGGACACATTCCAAACAAAATGCTAAACTTACCCAGTTCTAGAACTATACATCACTATAAAATAGGAAGAGATCTCTTGGACATGACATGAGCTGCGGCTGCTCTGCCCTATCTCACTTTATGGATTTATGACAGTTTTCCTGTTAAAGAACCATCCCAGAAACCATGTGTGCCTTACATATTTGCCATTCCTACTCTGGTATGACATAAATAAATCATGGGGCTTGGGTCAGTACAGCCAGCCTGTAAAGTGATTCATGAGGCCAGCAGTACCATCCCCTAGGACTGTGTACTTTATTACAGTAAACCTCAGAACAAGATACAATTTCCTGACTCAAGAAGCAGCCTTTAAATCAGGACACCTGGACAGCCCTGGAATCACTTAAAAATACAATAGATCTCAATCCACCATTGTTACTCAGTGCTGGCCTGCACTTGCCCCAGCTCTGTTCCTTTTAACACTAAATACGAAATTCAAAATGAATCCCCTCTGAGTGAATTATTATGGTAACAGAACTACAGAATAAATTTGAATGCATCGCATCCTTTTATCTCTTTTGTTCCCTGTTTTTCCCTAACTTTATTCACCCATTCAAAAAATAATATTCCCCGTGTCAAATTTCCCAGGCTTTAAAACTCATAAAGCAAGAGCACCATTCGGTACCTAAAATAAAAAAGCAAATGACTGAACCTGGTTTCCCTCTAGATAACTCAATAAGGAACACCATTTAGAGCAATCCTAGAGACAAAGTTGCCAGGGCATTCTTTGGGCTTGGAGACCTATTCTGCAATCAGTATGATTTATATAGGTATCATGTATACTTTAAACCAAGACTGGCAATAATTCCATACTCTTGTTTGGGAAAACTGGCAATATAACCAGTTGTAAAAGGCATGATTTTTGAACTCCTAAGGGCTTTTTACATTAGCATCTAAATATAATCATCAAACTATCTTTTTATGTCCTCAACTCTTTGAATAAAATGCTTAAAGCCACTAAAACAAACAAAACCACATTCCCAGTTATCAAAAAGAACTACTGATGAGTAAGATGCTGAACAGTTTATAGCTAGATTTGCGAATTTACTGAGGCTTCCAAATCAAAGGCCCATCACATACTAATATTATTTTATACTTCTTGAAGAAATCCTGGAGAAAAAGTGTTGGGGCTCCCCATGATGGCCACAGAACTGATCCCAACGCCCTGATCTTCTGTGATACAACTGAGGCAAATTTATTTTGATTCAATAAAGACTTACTGTGTTTATGTTTTGGGCACATGCAGCCAATAGGTACAAAAAGCTGCAGTGCTCTACTACATTCTTTTGCAATAAGAATCAGACTAAGAGAAAATACGGAGTCTTGCTCCTTAGCCTCTTCACACCTTCCCAAGTCATCAAAATGACTGGACTGTACACATGCATGAGGTGTTCAAAAATTTGAGCATGGCAATTGGAGATCAAGGCAAACTAAAATAACAGATTCATAGACCTATCGAGGCAAAAGCTTTCCAGTGAATCAAAAAGAGAAAAAAGAAAGGACTATGGGAATTCTCAGCAACTACAAACAAACTACATGTTGATGATAATATGACTGCTCATAAATCTTAGGGGACACAGGTCTTTGTAAATCTTGTCATATTATGTTTTAAGACATTACACAATTTTTTCCTTAAGCTGATACTTTACCACTGACCATACAGTTGAACAAGTTTCCTAGAAAGAATTCAATAATAAAAGTTCTTTAATTAATAAATATTAAAGCTTCAGTAAACAAAAGGGGCAGATATGTTCCTTTTTAATGACCTCGGGCTCACTTCAAGCACCTGTATCTTGCTAGAAAAGACACTCAAATCAGGAAGAGGTAGTTGGCAGATCACTTACATCAGTCATGCATGGAGTTGTTTCTCACTAGGAAATGCCACAAGCGTTCATGGCCTGCCAGACAGTATAAATAAACACTGCAGATAAGCTTTAAAATGGATCACCCAAAAGATTCTTTAAATACAGAGGACAAACTGAGGGTTGGTGGAGGTAGGGGAGTGGGTTAAATGCGTGATGAGCATTAAGGAGGGCACTTGTTGGGATGAGCACTGGGTGTTATATGTAAGTGATGAATCACTGGGTTCTACCCCTGAAGCCAAGACTACACTGTATGTTAACTAATTTGAGAACAAAAATAAAAAATAAATAAATAAAATGGATCACACTCTAAACAATCAACATATTGGAGAAATATTTGAAAAATGTCGAAAAGTTCTCTTCTAGAAAAGCCTTGAATTCTTAACCTGACAACAAATGAATACTTTCTGGGGTACTGTGAAACTTGATAACAATCACAAAATTTATTTAGTATTTTGTAGGAAATACTTAAGGATTATCAAAACAGACATGTTTGAGTTTTACAGAATTTCTCTACCTGGAAATTACCATATTACTTCAATTTCCCTCTTCAAGGTAGTTAATTTTGATTTGGATGCATTTAAAGACATTTTTGGAGGGGTGGGTGTCTGGATGGCTCAGATGGTTAAGCATCCAACTTTGGCTCAGGTCATGATCTCACAGTCCATGAGTACAAACCCCAGGCCTGGAGCCTACTTCAGATTCTGTGTCTCCCTCTCTCTCTGCCTTTCTCCTGCTCGCACTCTCTCTCTCAAAAATGAATAACGTTAAAAAAATTTATTTTTGAGAGAGAGAGACAGAGTGTGAACAGGGGAGGGGCAGAGAGAGAGGCAGACACAGATCCAAAGCAGGCTCCAAGCTCTGAGCTGTCAGCACAGAGCCTGACGCAGGGGTCAAATTCACAAACCATGAAATCATGACCTGAGTCGAAAGCTACCCACGCGCCCCTTGATTTGGGTGCATTTTAAATTGACTAATAAGGTAAGCACAGTTTGAAAAAGTAAACTGTGGCTCTAGTACACTAGTACTGGCACTAAAATATAACCTAGTATTTCAATGATATATTTCAAAAAATACATTTGAAAACTGCCAAGAGTCTACCGAAAGATGAACAATTGTGCTTGTCTCAATTCTAAACTATGAACTATAAAATACCATCCTCAGTTGATTCTGGCCCAAGTCTAGAAAAAAAACACAAAACAAAAAAAAAACAAAAAGCAAAAGACTTCAAAACTATCTAGCTATTAAAAAAACAAATGTCAGGGGCATTCACTTTCGAATGTCCCCTCTGTAAAGAGAGCTTCCATACTATTTTTACTTTCTAATCTTATACTCTAATACACTTTTTCCTACTGCTCAAAAAATAACAACAAAATCCCACAAATGTCACAACACACTCTGTTTCCTGAGTATCAGCTAACTGATAATATCTACTTACTCTGTTAGGGTCAATCAATCAGTGATTCTCCTAGAAATGAAAGGAGGATTGTCAATGTTTTGACTTGGGCCATAGCTGACTAAGGTTTTTAATTGAAACATGAAATTCCTCCTGTCATTAAGGATTATGATCCCCTTTAAAGTTTATCAAGTTTTACCCTCTCAGTTTCCTCCTTTGTAAAGAGGGACCTATATTAAATATATATGAACATTAATAAATATTTACAAATAGCACTGAAGAAATGTAAAGGATATAATGTAATATGAAAAAAGTACAGGTTTTCACCTAAGAAAAACCCTTTCAATATTCTCTCCAGTATTAGTGATTTCTACAGATCGACATGCAGCTACACAAGACGACAAACCTATTCTTGTCACTCAGGTCCACTTCTCACCCAGACTACTTACTGTCACTGATTCTACCATGAAGATAAGCCAGATGGGGTGCCTGGGTGGCTCAGCCGGTTGAGTTGTCCGACTTTGGCTCGGGTCATTATCTTGCGGTTCGTGGGTTCAAGCCCCACGTCAGGCTCTGTGCTGACAGCTCAGAGCCTGGAGCCTGCTTCAGATTCTGTGTCTCCCTCTCTCTCTCTACCCCTCCCCCGCTTGTGCTCGCTTTCTCTCTCTCTCAAAAATAAATAAACATTAAAAAAAAAAGATAAGCCAGTTACTGTGCAAAATGTAAGGCTTTTATTTATATGTGTAAAGAGAAAACATAAACATGTTATGTATAATATGAGCTTACCAGAAACGACATTTTTCACAGTTATATGGAGCAATCAGAGTCATTTAATGTTTAATGACAAAAAAATATATGGGGCGCCTGGGTGGCTCAGTTGGTTAGGCATCTGCCTTTGGCTCAGGCCATGATCTCACAGTTCATGAGTTCGAGCCCTGCATCAGGCTTTGTGCTGACAGCTCAGAGCCTGGAGCCTGCTTCGGATTCTGTGTTTTCCTCTCTCTCTCTGCCCCTCCCCCACTCGCACTCTCTCAACAATAATAAACATTAAAAAAAAAAGTTTTTTAAATATTTTTTTCCTCCTGTGATCTCTAGACATCATAGAGTAAATGTGTTCAATCTGCAATAAAAAATTAAGTAAGTACTAAATAAACATTAAGCAGACTATGAAAATAAATACACAGGTAAAAAAGGAAGACCCAAATTCTTAATTTCATTTGGCTACGTTGAACTTCTGTACATCTTCAATAAAACAGCTGTAGGTGTTGGACACTATGGTATAAGTTGAAAGAAACACAATCTCTGCACTCAAGAATTTATGGTCCAGGGACTGGTAAACTATAACCCAGGAGCCAAATTTACCTGCTGCCTATTTTATTATGATTATAATTAGTAGTAGTAGTAGTAAAATGTACATAAAAGTTACCACTGTAACCATCAAGTGTAAGATTCAGTGGCATTAAGTACACCGCAATGTTGTACCACTACCACTATCCATTTCTGGAATGTGTTCATATCTTTAAACAGAAACTCTACACCCATGAGACAATAATTCCCCAATCCCCGCTTGCTCAGCTCTTGGTAACTTCTATTCTGTATTCTGTCTGTATAAATCTGCCTATTTTAAGTACCTCAGATAAACAGAACCATAAAATATTTGTCCTTCTGTGTATGGCTTTTTTTCACTTAATGATTTCTTTTTTTAAAATTTTTTAAACATGTTTATTTTTGAAAGAGAGTACGTGTGGGTGCATGTGTGCAAATGGGGGAGGGGCAGAGAAAGGAGGAGACAGAGAACCTGAAGCAGGCTCCATACTGTCAGCAACAAAGTCTCACAAGGGGCTCAAACCCATGAACCACAAGACTGTGACTTGAATCGAAGTCGGACGCTCAACCCATTGAGCCACCCAGGTGGGGACCCCACTTAGCATAATAATTTCTAGGTTCACCCATGTGGCAGCACATGCCAGAATTTCATTTCTTCTCAAGGCTGAATAATATTCCATTGCATGTATACACACACACACAAACCACATTTTATCCACTTATTTGTTGATAAATACTTAGGTTGCTTCCACCTCTGACTATTGTAAATAATGCTGCAATGAACAGTGGTGTACAAATATGTGTTTGAATTCCTGCTTTCAATTCTTTTGGGTATACACCTAGAAGTAAAACTGCTGACACTTGTTCTTGTAAATGAAGCTGTCCTGTTACACTGCCACATGTATTTATTTACATATTATTTATGCTTGCTTTTACACTACAATGACACAGTTGAATAGTTATAAAACAGACCATATGACCTACAAAGTCTAACATGTTTTCTATCTGGCCCTTACAGAAAAAAGTTTGCTGACTCCTTTTATTGTCCATCGTCTTATGATGTGGAAGAGGTGGAGAAGAAGCTAATTTTGTCTTGTAAAGTTATGTGGACTGTGTGTGTGTGGGAGGGTGGATGTACACGTGTGTGTGTGTGTGTGTGTGTGTGTGTGTGTGTGTGTGTGTGTGTGTGTATTTTGGAGGGGGTAATGGAAATAGTATCCTAAGATCCTAACAATACTACCTTGGAAAAAATTATTTATATTTTGTTTTCACACTGAGGTTAGGGTTACCATATAACTCACTAAATTAAAGCATTTAGTTTAGGCTTTCCAAACTATACTTCAGAGCTTCACTGAGCTTCTCATTTTAATGATTATAGGTTAGCTATACTTCCTTGTTTTCTCAACACTATATTCTCCCTTGGCTTCCTTAAAATCATACTTTGCTGGTTTACTATCTAGCTCATAACATTTCTTCTTCATTTTGCTGGGTCATTTCCCTCGCATCCACATGTTGAATTCCCTAGTGATCTATCTTACGGTCCTCCTCTCATTTTTACTCTTATTCATTCCCTTCTGTTTGAACTTCAGACCTACGATATCCAAATGTCTATTGGCTATATCTATCTTACTGTCCTGCATTTCAGTGGACCAATATCCACCTATTTCTCAACTCAGACACCTAAGAGTCATCCTTAACTCCTCTACTTCCTCCCTCACCACAACCAATCAAAACCAATAAATTATTATGTTTTTTCTTTCAAATATTTCTCCATCTCTTAGATCTCATAAGCACTGCTTCATTTCAGGATCTCAAAAACTCTGGATTACTACAGTATTTTCATGACTTTAATTTTCTCCTCTATACCTCATTCTTCACAGCAGAATCATATATGTGAAATGTAATATAAATGTCACTTCTACGCTCAAAACACTCAATAGCTTTTTATTGCTCCTAGGATAGGATAACCAGCCTCCCAATATGGCCCCCATTGATCCCCACAATCTGGTAATCATACCCTTTTGTACCTTCTTTCTACATGATACCAATGGTGATCTGTGTGATCAATATAAGATGGTACAAGTGATGTAAATCACTTCAAGATCATGTTATAAAAAATACTGTGGCTTCTGTCTTCAGTGTCCCCTCACCCAGGGATCACCCACTCTCTGGGAAGCCAGCTGCCATGCTGTGAGCATCCTACAGAGAGGCCCATTCTGTGAGGAAATAAAGTCTCCTGCAAATAGCCAATGAAAAAATGAGGACTCTTCTCAACAGCTACATGAGTTTGCCATCCTGGCCAAAGTTTTTGATACCATAATCGAACTTCAGATGACTGCAGCCTCAGCTGACATCTGAACTGCAGTCTCGTGAGAGGTCTGGTATCAGAAGCACACAACTAAGAGGTTCCCAAATTCCTGACCATCAGAAGCTGAGATAATTTTTGTTTTCGGTAATTAAATTTGGGATAACATGTTATGTGGAAATAAATAGCTAATATAGGATAAAGGCTAAATTCCTTAGTTATGGTCCATAAGACCTTTCATGAGCTATGATTATGGCTCTATCTCCCTCCTCACCCATTTTAATTTATGCTTCAATATTACTCAGTTACTTGTAATTCTCTATGTCTTATCAACCGTTACCCAGCTTTCAAAATCCTTTTCTGACATCATAACCTTCTAAAGCTGTCACTGCCCATCAATTCCTATGTCCCTTCTCATGTAATTTGATGATGGCCAGAATTCTGTACTACTTTTATACATGGCCAACTGCACAGTACAATTTGAGTTGTTGTCAATATGTGAATGGTACAATGTGGCCACACACAACCATAAATATGTTTCTATTTTTTATCTTGACCATGCTTTAGTGTATTTTATACATCCCTCCTTGGCATCTAAAATAGGTATTTGGTAAACACTTATTGAATTAACAGACTTGTGTTAAATTTTCAATATAACCAGATTACACAAACACTTAAAATATGTAATTTTAGGGGCACCTGGGTGGCTCAGTAGGGTAAGTGACCAACTCTTGATTTCAGCTCAGGTCATAATCTCACAGTTTGTGAGTCTGAGCCCCACACTGGGTTCTCTGTTGTCAGCACAGAACCAGCTTCAGATCCTCTATCTCCAGCTCTCTCTGCCCCAACCCCTCTCTAAAATAAACATTTAAAAAAAAGTGAGGTAACAAAATGCTGAGGATTCTGAGTAACAACTCCAAATCTGGAGAAAGTAAGATTGAAGGGTGAATTGACAGCTCAAGAAATGAAAATCAAGAAAAATACTTATTTACAGAAGCCTCAGTACAGGCAAAAAAACCCTACCAGGATAGGTTGTTGTTTGGGGATCACTAAAGAATTTCACAAATGATTTGAACTCTCCTCACTCCTACCAAAGTGAGTATGTGACATTTTATCAAATTTCACAAGACAAAAAACTGAGCCCAGGTTGTCCAACAAAGACTGTGCAGGGCCCTAGCTGAGGGCTGTGCCTTCTCCTTACACCTCTCAGGCTATATAAAAGCAGAGTGACTCCATTTGGAGCCCTTAGGCTACTGTCTACAAGGAGGAAGCAATCAGGTTTCAGATAAGGTGGGGGTAGTAGGAAAGGTATCAGGGAACACTCACTCACTCCATGTTAGAAAAATATCCAAGAATTTCATAACCAGCTAAATAATTCTTTAAGTATAATGGCAAAATTAACATCATCAGGCATGCAAAAACAAAAACAAACAAAAAGAATTCAGTATCCATAAATCTTCCCTGAAAAAGCCAATTAAAGATAAAATTCGTTAACAAACAAAAAAGAAACAAAGAATTTAGGAAAGTAAAGAGAAAATGTGATAACAGTTAGTGGTAAGCACTGAATTTAAATGTAGAACCCAGACTTAAGTAAATCTGGGAATTAGTTATAAATTCAAATGTAAATGTTACAAACCTTGGTGAAGGTGAAATGAAAAAAATCTTTATATACTGGTAAGAAGTGTTAATTTCCTAATTTTTTAGAGCACAGGGTGAATTAAAACTTAGATTAAATGTTGAAAAACATGACCCTAATCTCTTAATCTTTTTTCTTACCCTTGAGAGGGTATCTTGGAAATTCTTTTCCTGTGTGGTAAAGAAATACTCAGTTGAAATTCCATTTGCTCATTCTGTTAAAATTAAATTCAACTTATATTCAAGCTGGAGTATTATTATGGTTCCATTATGTTCTCCTATTTTCCCTTTTGTATATGTGCATAGATACATGACAAGAATCAGTACTCGCCTACTTGATTTCGTTTTTGTTTATTGAATTTTATCTTTAATTGGCTTGTTCAGGAAAGATTTATGGATACTGAATTCTTTTTTTTGTTTGTTTGTTTGCTTGTTTTTGCATGCCTGATGATGTTAATTTTGCCATTATACTTAAAGAATTATTTAGCTGTTATGAAATTCTTGGATGTGTTTTTTCTAAGGTGGAGTGAGTGTTCACTGATACCTTTCCTACCCCCACCTTAATCTGAAACATGGTTGCTTCCTTCTTCTAGACAATAGCCTAGTGCAAATAATGTTTACTTCCTAAGCACTTTACTTTGAGCTAATTTTTGCCTTATTCTTTCTACTTTTGCTCTAGCTTAAACTTTCAAAAAGAATAACAAATAGATAAATAAAAAACTCTGACTTGAGGTACACTATCAGACACAATAGCAGGTGCTTTGGACTTCAATGTTGTCATATACTTCCTGTGTGACTTGAGACAAGAGACTTCTCGAACTTCATTTTTCTTATCTATAAAATGGGAATACGGATTCTTAAACTTCCCAGAGTAGTTGTTAAGACTGAGGCAGTTACAAATAATATGCTTCATTACAACTGTGAATCTGGCACATGGTAGGAACTTAACAAATATTAATATTCCTTACAGAGTTTGGGCTGTGAGAACAAAAGCAGAAAGAAGAAACCCAATTATAGCCTGTGTTTTATATTTGTCTCCAATTATATCTTTTAACCTCTAGTCAAGTCATGAGTCTTATTTCCCTAGACTCGTGTGGCTAAGGACTGTTTGCTTTGTTACATTACAACACGATGACCAAAATGTACTGTAGAAGGGTTTCAAAATATAAACTATCATTTGGTTCCAGAGTCTTTCCTCCTGCTAAGAAATCTGTATCTTCTTGATTCAAAGCAAAGAAAATATTATTTTTATTTAAAAAAAAATTTTTTTTAACATTTATTTATTTTTGAGACAGAGAGAGACACAGCATGAACGGGGAAGGGGCAGAGAGAGAGAGAGACACAGAATCGGAAGCAGGCTCCAGGCTCTGAGCCATCAGCCCAGAGCCCGACGCGGGGCTCGAACTCGCAGACTGAGAGATCGTGACCTGAGCTGAAGTCGGACGCTTAACCGACTGAGCCACCCAGGCGCCCCGAAAATATTATTTTTAAAGTGTATTAAAAATCTCTTTTCCCCATTGAGATGCTGACAGGATCTACTGCATCCTGAAAACAAGGTCATGATTAGCAAAAAAACAAAACAAAACAAACCACACGCACACACACACGCACACCCACGCACACGCGCGCGCACACACACACACACAAAACAACACATAGGAGTGGATCAGTGAACTTAAAAAAAAAAAAAGAGAGAGACAAAGAAAAAAAGACCTTCCCCTAAAAGTGGACACTCCCCTGCCTTTGGTTCTATGAAACTATAGTTACATGTTTTATTTATGAACAAAGATAAAAATGTTTTTACACATGAAATCCATGATTAAAAGATAAGCTTCGGAATATAGGCTTTTTAAGCATATTAGCATGTAGTTTAGAAGCACTATTAAAGGGAAGCCCAGCACTATCATGAATTCTATATGAGCTGATCTTTACCACTGCAGAGAATGAAATATTTAAAGTATCTGAGACTTGAGTTGGGAGAGAATGAAGAAGTTGCAAGACACAGATGCGCAGGAGGGTAGAAAGTAAGTGATGGTAAAAAAAAAAAAGGTGATGAAAGTAATGAGTTGACAGTAACCCCATAACTTCCTAAAAAATAACTCAATATCAATACCAACATAAATAAACTCTAAAGTTATAATCTGCTTCAAGGAAGAATAGACATGTAGTTTCTATGCTAGATACGACGCTCCTGATGTAGCTTATAGGAACCTTTTAAATTAAAAGCAGCATGATGACTGAATGTGATATTTTCATGCCAAAATGATGAGAGGCAGAGTTCTGAAGCTATAAAATACAAAGACTGGTATCAAAGCTGATGCAATTTATTATTTTTTAAAATTTAAATGTCCCATGAAATATTTTAAAATCAGTGATACAGGTAAAAGGGGAAATACTAGTTTTAACAAATGGTACTTTCTTTGGAGTGATGGAATCTATAATGGAAAAAAAATGGTCACTTGCTTATAAAGCTTATTTGCACAAGGCTCTGTTGATCTCATGTTGCCTACATGAGAAATCCCCAGAGGAGCTGTAAAGTCGCCTTTAAGTCCAGGTGCTCCTATTCTTGTCTGTCAAAACAGGGACATTTTCTTAACAAACATTTCAAAACTGTCTAGTGGCAGGACAGGCTAGTTTAGGGACTGGAGGGAGTTATAGACAACATGAGTGACAGTCAAAAAAGACAGACTACATATATATTGATATTTATTTCATTCAAATTCTATGAGTGTGCCAATTCCCAAATTTAGAGAGTATTCCCTTCTGGACCCATCTAATGGATTCCTTACTGGTCTTTCTCCATTGTTAACAGAGCCAGCATTATCTTCCTGAAATTTGGATTGGATCATGTCACTTTCCTGCTCCCTAAGCCTACAGAATAAAATTTATAATTAGTGGTGTAGTACCCAAGGTCCTTCCAGCTTTATCCTTCAGAATTCACCTTGAATATTATTTGTTCCACCTTGAACATACCTTAATATTTCACACCTTTGTGACTTTTCATCTTCTATTTCTCTATTAAGAATACAGGACTTCCACTGCTTTCTTCTCTCAGTTCTCCTTAAGAAATAGCAAAAGGGTCTATGAAGCCTACCTTAATTCCAGGTAGACTTGGGTGCCTCCCACTCTTCAAGCTTCCATTGAACCCTGTTTATATCTCCATTATATCTATCATAACAATATATTATGATTTCCTATTTTCCATGGCTTTCATCTATGAATTCTCCCAAAAGACAAGTAACTGGCAAACTGTTTGACATTCTGTGAAATATAAGAAGTTCTTATAAACATTTTTCAAAAGTTCAAAGTTTGAAGTATCTATTCTGTGATTCAGAAATAAACGTGTCAAATAGAAATACCTACAGTATGCCAAGCTAATCTCAAATTCCTAGCCTATTAAAAAAATATAAACCCTGTCACATGCTACAACATGGATGAATCTTGAGGACATAATGCTAAGAGATACAAACCAGTCACAAAAGACAAATATACTGTATGACTCTACTTATTCTTATAGTAGTTAAAACCATAGAAACAGAAAGTAGAATGGTGGTTACCAGAGGCAGAGAGGAAGGGGAAAAGAAGTGCTTAATGCAAAATTAAAAAAAAATCTGGAGATCAGTTTTACAACAGTGTAAATATACATAACACTAGGGAAGTGTACATTTAAAAATCACTGAAATAGTGTATTTTATGTTATGTGTTTTTTATCTCAGTAAAAAATCTCTTGAATTAAACAGACAACTGCAGGGTGCCTGGTGGCTCAGGTGGTTAAGCATCCAACTCTTGATTTTGCCTCAGGTCATGAGATTGAGCCCCTCATGGGGCTCCATGCTAAGTGTGAATCCTGCTCAAGATCCATTCTCTCTCTCTCCCTCTCCCTCTCTCTCTCTCTTCCTGCCCCTCCCCTGCTCGTGCATGCTCTCTCTCTCCCCCCCCCAACCCTGTCTCTCAAAATAAATAAACTTTATTAAAAAGACAACTGCAAGCTAAAAAAAGATAAATATAATCACGAGAGTCTGCTTTAGAGCAACACCTGATACATAGTAGACATTCAACAGTTTTAATGATTGAATATGTTAAATAACTAAATTTCTCTAGCAGATAATGTGTATTTCTGGGAGATAGGTTTTAATTCTGAAATTCTGAGAATCTTCATTCAATTCACAAATTCTGTCACATATTTCATATAGCATAGAATGAACAATTTCAAGGGAAAATAGAAATGTTAATATCTAATGTTTTAAACCAATATGTATTTGTTCCTCTGGAAGAGCAGTAAAGACAGAAGTGGAACAAAGTGTCAACACATCACTTAGAGTTAAAATAACAGGAAATAGAAAACATAATATCCTTAACATAAGGGGGCCAAAACAATAATTCATGGTATATCATTTAGAGAAATATTATGTTACCAGTGAAAATAATGATATAGATCAACATTAGTTGATTTTAAAATATTTTTTTTAAGATTTAATTTTTTAAAAGTAATTTCTGCACCCAACGTAGGGCTTGAACTTACAACCCCCAAGATCTAGAATCACAAGCTCCACCAACTGAGCCACCCAGGCATCCCTGAAAGATTTTCATATTTTTGCTAAACTGGAAAATTCTTTTCCTGAAGACACAGAATGAAGTCTGAACAGTTGTATAACAATTAATTAGCTCTAGATAGGATTACAAGTGATTTTCATTTCCTCTTAAGATATTTATCTTGGACTTTAAATATATCAGCACTCTTTTATAAAGAGAACATTTTAACAGCATTATAGTCATCATATTGTACATTACATTATATCTCCAGTACTTATTAATCTTATAACTGGAGGTTTGTATCTTTTGAACATCTTAACCCAGACCAATTTCCCCATTCCGCACCTTTGGAAACCACATAATTTCTCTCTTTTCTTTGAGTCTGGTTTTTTAGATTCTACATATAAGTGAGATCATAGAATATTTGTCTTTTTCTGACTTAGCATTATGCCTTCAGGGTCCATTTATGCTGTTGCACGTGACAGAATTTCCTTTTTTTTGAATCGCTGAATAATATTCAATTGTATTTTTATCTGCCACATTTTCTTCATTTACTCATCTGTCAATGAACACTTAGGTTGCTTCCATGTCTTGGCTATTGTAAATAATGCTGCAATGAACATGAGAGTGCAGATATCTTTTTGAGAAAGTGATTTTGGGTTTTTTGGATATATAGCCAGACATGAAGTTGCTAGATCATATGGTAGGTCCCATTTTTAAGCTTTTGAAGAACTTCATACTGTTTTCCATAATGGCTGTACCAATTTACATTTCCACCAACAGTGCACAAGACAAGACTTTCCTTTTCTCCACATCATTCCCCACACTTTATATTTCTTGCCCTTTTGATGGAACCCATTCTAACAGACATGAGGTGATATCTTCTTGTGGTCTTGATGTGCATTTCTCTGATGATTAGTGATGTTGAGAATCATTTCATATATCTATTGGTCATTTGAATATCTTCTTTGGAATAATGTTTATTCAGGTCCTGTACCCATTTTTAATTGGATTATCTAGGTGGGTTTTTTTTTTTTTTTTTTGCAATTGAATTGCATGAGTTCTTTATATATTTTGCAAATTAATCCTTAACAGACATATGATTTGCAAGTATTTTCTCCCATTTCATAGGTTGCTCTTCGTTTTATTGATGGTTTCCTCTGTAGTATAGAAGATTTTTAGTTTGATGTAGTCTCACTTACTGATTTTTGCTTTTGTTTCCTTTGCTTCTGGTATCAAATACAAAAAATCATTATGAAGACGAATGTCAAGGCGCTTATCCCTATGTTTTCTTCTAAGAGTTTTATGGTTTCAGGTCTTATGTTCAAGTCTCTAATCAATTTTGAACAGATTTTTTATGTATGATAGTGGTCCAGTTTTCCCAACACCATTTATTAAGAGACTGTGCTTTCCTCAGTCAGTATTATTGGCTCTTTTGTCATAAATTAATTGACCATATATGTGTAGGTTTATATATGGCTCTTAATTCTATTCCAATCTTTTTGTACACCTACATCATACTGTTTTGATTACTATAGCTTTGTAATATCATTTGAAATCAGGGAGTGTGAGACTTCCAGCTTTGTTCACTCTCAGGAATGCTTTGGCTATTCATAGTCTTTTGTACTTCCATACAAATTTTAGTGTTGTTTTCTTCTACTTTTATAAAAAAAGGCCATTGGAATTTTGGTGGGTATGACGCTGCATGTATAGATGGCTTTGGCTAGAATGGACATTTAACAATAGTAATTCTTCCAACCCATAAACACAGGATATCTTTTCATTTATTTGTGTCTTCTTCAATTTCGTTCATCAGCGTCTGGTAGTCTACACTGCAGAGATCTTTCACTTCCTTGGTTAAATTCATTCTTAACTATTTTATTGTTTTGATGCTATTGTAAATGGGATTGTTTTATTTCTCTTTCAGATAATTCACTGTTAGTGATAGAAATACAACTAATTTTTATATGTTGATTTTGTATCCTGTACTGTACTGAATTCATGGACTATATCTGTTTTTTGGTGGTACCTTTAGTATTTCCTATATATAAAAGTATGTTACCTACAAATAAAGACAATTTTACCTCATTCGTTCCAATTCTGATGCCTTTAATTTCTATTCCTTGTCTGATTGTTTGGGCTAGGACTTCCAGTACTATTGCATAGGAAGATTTCTTTAAGTTGATTTTGGTGACTTATACAAGCTTCATGAACTTCCATATCTATACTCTTCTCATATTTTGGAAGTTCTGTTTTTATTTCATTAAATAAACTTCCTGTTCCCTTCTTACTCTCTTCTCTTTCTGGAAATGCAATAATTCACAAATTGGTCCTTTCGATGGTATCATATAGATCATGTAGACTTTATTCTTTTTTCCTGGGTTCTCCTCTGACTGGATAATTTCAAAGCTCCTGTCTTCATTTTCACTGATTCCTTCTTCTGCTTGATCAAGTCTGCTATGGAAGCATTTTTCAATTCATTCACTGAATTCTTCAGCATCAGAGTTTCTGTTTAGTTCCATTTCATGTTTCTATCTCATTGTTAAACTTCTTGTTTTGTTCGTGCATTGTTTTCATGATTTTGCTGAATTGTCTGTGTTTTCTTGAATTTTTCTTGTAGTCCACTGAATTTCTTTATAACAGTTATTCTGAACTCTTTACATCATAAATTGTAGATCTCCATGTTTTTGGGTTTGGTAACTGGAAGATTACCACGATCCTGTGGTAGTGTCATGTTTACTTGATTATTGATGTCCCTTTGAGTGTTATGCTGTCTTCACATTTGAAGTAGGAGCCATATCCCTCACCAGTATATACAAATTCACATTTTGTTTGTTCCAATGGAGTACTGCATTCTCTGTGTACCTAGACTTCCACAAAGGCCTTCTTTTCTGTTGGTGACTAAGCTAGTGTTCTCCGGGAGCTCCCACACCTCAGTTAAGAGAGGCTGGAGCTGATTCATGGATCACTTCAGTGTCCACAGGCAGGAACAAGGTCTGTCTGCCTATTACATGATACATGGGTGGGCAAGATTCTTTCCAGGTCCTTTGGTGTACAGTAGGAAATCCCATAGCTCCCACCAAGGGACTTCTGTTTGTGTATGGATGCCAAGTATTTATTGTTGGGGGTATGTGGGAAGGACTAAAATGAGAAACATCTTACGCAGCCACAAAGCTGATGTTACTTCTCTGTCTTTGCACTCTGCCCCCCACCCAACCTCAAGAACTGAAAGAAATTGTAGAGAGATATCAGAAATCGTGTCCTGTGGTATAAATATGGATTCCTATATTTTTATTTGCATGGCATTTGTTTTTCAATGAACTGGAGTACCTTAGACTGTCCCACTTCGATTATTATATTATGTCTCATTTCAGTAATTTATATGATCTGTTTGGTCCTTGAATACATCTGAATTTGCTTCTATAGGCTTACAAGATTGAAAAACTGGAGCAAACAGCCAAGGCAGAATCTTCTTACTTATGTGGACTTAACAGTGCACTCCTTACATTCACATAACTTCTTAAAAATTTAAATTCAGGGGCACCTGGGTGGCTCAGTCGGTTAAGCATCTGACTTTGGCTCTCATAGTTTGTGGGTTGGAACTCCGTGTCAGGCTCTGTGCTGACAGCTCAGAGCCTGAAGCCTGCTTCAGATTCTGTCTCTCCCTCTCTCTCTGCCCCTTCCCTGCTCATGTTCTGTCTCAAAAATAAATAAAAGTTAAAAATTTTTTTTCTAAATTAAAAAAAAAACATTTAATTCAAAAACATGACAACTTGGTGGGAAAAGACTAGTTCCAGCATACTGGTAAGCCCATAAGTCCTTATGGTTTCACCCACCCTGGATATGCCAAATAAATGTCTGCGAATTTGAGTGTAAACTAGAAATCTTGGAAGTAGGGGTCACCACTATGGCCAGAGCAGAAATCTCAGCCACCCAGGGCACAGCACCACAGGAAAATAAAGAGCATTCCTAGAACTAAACAGGATCAATTATTCGAGACAAAAATAAATGAGCCATTCTTGATTCCTTTGTTTTCTTAATCCCCAATATTCAATCCATGAGAATGCCAAAGGCTCAACCTACAAAATACATTCTGTATCTATAAGCTTTAAAACCATAAAATGGACCATGCCAAACCCCATTTAAAATACTTCAATGGCTTCCTATTCCACTTAGAATAAAACTCAACCTCCTTTAAAACCTTAAATGACCTGGTGTTTCCAACCTCTTTGGACACATTTCCTATGTACTATTTCCTCTTTGGGTACATTTCCTATGAATCCCCTCTTTCACTATACTCAATGGTCATTTTTCTATTTTTCAAATAGCCTAAGCTTAATTCTGCCTCAGGGATTTTGTATTTGCACCATCTTCTGGGAATGCTCTTACCCCAGATATTCACATGGCTAATTTCTTTTCAACATTAAGGAGACAAAATTCAAGAAAGACCTAAAGATGGTTCAAGAGTCACAAATCAATCAACATGACACATCACATTAATAAAACAAAGTATAAGAACCATATAATCATTTCAGAAGATGTAGAACAAGCATTTGACAAAGTATAACATCCATTCATGATAAAAATCCTCTCAAAGTAGGTTTAGAGAGAACACACCTTAACATAATAAAGGTTGTACATGAAAAACCCACAGCTAATATCATTGTCAATGGGGGAAAACCGACAGCTTTTCCTCTATGATCAGGAACATCAGGGATGTCCACTCTCACAACTTTTATTTAACAGATGTACTGGAAGTCTTAGCCACAGCAATTAGATAACAAAAAGAAAAGGCATCCAAGTCAGCAAGGAAGAAGTAAAACTTTCTCTATTTACAGATGACATGATCCTGTATATAGAAAACCTGGAAGATGCCACCAAAAAAACTGCTAGAACTCATAAACGAATTCAGTAAAGTTGCAGGATACAAAATCAACGTACAGAAATCTGTTGCATTTCTGTACAACAATAATGATATTCCATGCTCATGGATTAGACAAACAAATATTGTTAAAATGTCTTTACTACCCAAAGCAATCTACACATTTGATATAATCTCTATCAATACCAAGAGCATTTTTCAGAGAGCTAGAACAAATAATTCTAAAATTTGTATGGAACCACAAAAGACTGTGAATAGTCAAAGCAACCTTGAAAAAGAAATTACAAAAGTAGAGGCATCACAAAATGGACTTCAAGTTATATTACAAAGTCGTAGTAATGAAAACAGTATGGTACAGGAACAAAAACAGACACACAGATCAATGGAACAGAATAAAAAATCCAGACATAAACCCACGATTATATGGTAAATTTATCTTTGACAAGGCAGGAAAGAATATGCAGTGGGAAAAAGACAGTATCTACAACAAATAGTGTTGGGAAAACTGGACAGCCATATGCAAAAGAATGAAACTGGACCACTTTCTTACACAATACACAAAAACAATTTCAAAATGGATTAAAGACCTCAAGATGAGATAAGAAACCATAATAATCCTAGAAGAAAACACAGGCAGTAACTTCTTTGACATTGGCCATAGCAACTTCTTTCTAGATATGTCTCCCAAGGCATGAAAAACAAAATAAAAAATAAACTATTGGGACTATATCAAAATAAAAAACTTCTGCACAATGAAGGAAACAATCAACAAAACTAAAAGCAAACTACAAAATGGGAGAAGATATTTGCAAATGACATATCTAATAAAGGGTTAGTATCCAAAATATATGAAGAACTTCTAAACCTCAACATGCAAAAAAATGAATAATCTAATTAAAAATGGGCAGAAGAGGGGCACCTGGGTGGCTCAGTTGGTTAAGTGTTGGACTTAGGCTCAGGTCATGATCTCACAGTTCGTGAGTTTGAGCCCAGTGTTGGGCTCTGTGCTGACAGCTTGGAGCCTGGAGCCTGCTTCAGATTCTGTGTGTGTGTCTCTCTCTCTGTCCCTCCCCTCCTCACGCTCTGTCTCTCTCTTTCTCTCAAAAATAAATAAACATTAAAAATTTTTTTTTCTTAAAATGGGCAGAAGAACTGAATGGACCTTTTTCCAAAGAAGATATACAGAGTGCCAACAGACATATGAAAAGATGTTCAACATCTTTTTTCATCAAGGAAATGTAAATGAAAACTACAATGAGAAATCACCTCCCATCTCAGAATGACTAAAATCAACAACACAAGAAACAATAGATGTTGAGGAGAATGTGTAGAAAATGGAACCCTCTTGCACTGTCAGTGGGAATGCAAAGTGGTGCAGCCACTGTGGAAAACATTATGCAGATTCCTCTAAAATTTAAAAATAGAACTACTCTACAATCCAGCAATGGCACTACTAGGTATTTACCAGAAGAATAAAAAAACACAAATTCAAAGGGATACATGCACCCCAATGTTTACAGCAGCATTATCTGTAATAGAAAAATTCATTTACAACAACATGGATGGATCTAGAAGGTATAATGCTAAGTAAACTAAGTCAGAGAAAGACAAATACCATATGATTTCACTCATATGTGGAATTTAAGAAATAAAAACAAATGAGTAAAGGGGGGAAAAAAAGAGAGATAGAGGCAAACCAAGACTCTTAAATATGGAGAACAAACTGATGGTTACCAGAGGAGAGGGGGCTTAAATAGGTGATGGGGGATTAAGGAGGGTATCGTTGTGATGAGCACCAGGTGATGTACGGAAGTGTTGAATCACTATACTGTACACTTGAAACTATTACACTGTATGTTTACTAACTGGAATTCAAATTAAATTAAAAAAAAATGCACTAAAAGCTTTCCTAGACCTAAAATTTTTTCCTAGATCTAAAATTTTTCCCAGTACACTATCAAACTGCTCTAGTAGTCTATCTTCATGAAAGAACTCTTACAGTTTCTTCTTGTTACTTAATCGTTGCTAAAACTATTTAGTTACTTATTGTATTTACATTCTCCCCACTAAAATGCAAACTCCATAAATACAGGGACCTTGTGTATATTAATCCCTTGTATATCTCTTGATATGAGAACAGTTTCTAACACATAAAGGATATATAATAAGTAGTGAATGAATCAATTGGTATTAAATAACCGCATCATTTGTCACTAGTGATATGAACTTTCCAATTATCTCTTTTGGCTTGGTGTCTGAAAGCTCTTCTACTCCAATGGAGACCCCATGGATATAATACTAAAGAAATACAAAAGGTAATAGCTTTGCTTTTAGGGGTTTATTTTGTATTTGTATTTCTTTAGTATTAATATCAGATGGGGGAGTTCAACACATTTTGGAAGAAATAACAAGAAAGCTAGTAGGCTGACAGGAACAGAAATGGTGGGATTCACGCAGTAGAGGACTAATGTTGAGATGTGAGCAGATCTTCCTCTGCAAAACTCCAAAGAAATTCAGGATTTGAAATCCACATATGTAAGGGATAGAAATGAGAAGCCAAAAATAAGGGATTCCATTCAAAGTCTATCTGCTGAATAGCTGGAATGCTCCTCCTCACTTTCCTATCCTCTTTTTTGGACAAGCACCTTGTTATTTTCCCCACCTATAACACGCAGGCCAAGAAATCTGAAGAGATCTTCTCTATGATACTAAATAAACTAGCTGGGGAGATACAAGTTGCATATGGGTTGGTGGCCTTGAGTAAATTTTTCATTCTTGGATTTGGGGATAACCTCCAACCGAATAGCTGAATCTACACCCATCCATCCTAAACTGATCTCTGCCAGTTGACAAGTTCAGCTTAAATATATGAAAGTACATATCAGCTAAATCATTCAGAGGAGATACCTAGCAGAGAAATAAACCTACAAACACCAACAAAGGAACCTCAATTCATCCACCTACTACAATCAACTCAGTTCTTAAATATAAATGACAGTTAAGGATCATCAGATATATGTGATAAACCTCTAAAATGAGAAAAATTTTTAGATGTTAATAATTGAGGTAGGAGGAAAAACAATTCAGGAAACAATAGTTTTTAAAAAGATATAATTCCTTTTCTCAGAGAAATTCAAGAAGATATTGAAGCTACAAAACAAGATTTCAGAGGCTGTGAAAAAGAACATTCAGATTATAAGAAAGTTAGAATTTCATTACCAAAATAAAAAAATTCAAAAGGAGGAAGCTAATGTCAAGAAAATAAAACCAGAACTGAAGGAAGAAAAAAAACAAAGAGTTAAAAATGTAAGAGTAATGGAGGATTAATCTGATGAGATCCCAAATCCAACTACCAGAGGCTTTAGAAGGTAAGAATCATGAAAATAAAGGAAAGGCAATGGCCAAAGAACTAATACTAGAACTATTCTGAGCTTAAACAAAGGGGGAAAAACAGATATGGATATACTCCAAAACCCAGGAATCTTCAAAGAAAGACTTCTCTTCATGATGTTTTACTAAATTCATGCTTTCAGGCATAAAATATATGGCAGTGACAGATAAAATAGAGAGCAGTCTAAAAAGCTATGGCTGGGATCAAATATAACTTAAACATATGTGTGGATCAGAAATGGATCAGAACTATAAAGTGATATGCAGGGGCTGGATACACAGCCTGCCTGGAATCTGGATCAGCAAGTAGGCTGGGGTGGTCGGAATTTGGCTCCCATAGGATGATGGGTCTAAAAGCAGTTTATGGAAGATACAAGTTCATTATTTAAAGCTAGAAGCCAAAATTCTCCATCCCTCACCCTTCCCAATAATTAATTGCTCTCCAGGATCAGGGCACAGAGAATCAAGAAGACAGACTCAAGAACAGAAACAGAACCAAGGCATTTACTGGCTCTGTGACTTGATCTTTGCAAAAGCTTCAATATCATGCTGGGTCAGGAACCACCATTATACTGGACATGTTCCTGGCACAACTGTTTTTAAGTGCCCTCAACTAAATAATCTATGTCTCCATCAACACTACAAGAATTATTAGGCAGATAGATAAAGAAGTGATACAGTCATACAATGTAATAAAATAGCATGAGACTGGAAGAACTATTAACTACATGGAACAAGCTGAATAAAAATGTACAATGAAAGAACTCAGACACAGTATTTACTTTATGATTCCATTTTATGTAATACAAAAACGGGTAAAATCGATACATGTTTTCAGAAGTCAGAACGCTGGTTACTGAGGGGAAATGTTACAGATTGGAGGGGAACACAAAGATGGCTTCTGAAATACTGGTAATATTGTGTTCCTTGAACCGAGACCAATTTATATAAGTTGTCAACTTGTGAAAATGTAGTGAACTGAACAAAATACATTCTCCTATAAGTGTAATATACTTCATAACAAATAAGTTACTGAAATTAAAAACAAAATCTAAATAAGTGTGAGACTTACCACTAAACACAGTTTAAGGACAGAATAAATGAACTGGAAGACAGTATTAGGAATTCACTCAGAACACAGAAAGGAGAAATAAAGAGATAAACACAGGTAGAGAAATTAAGAGACTTGGAAGAAAGATTGAGAGACTCTAATATAAGTCTATTAGGAGTTGCAGAAGAACTCTCAAGAGACTGGGAAAAGAATATTTGAACAAGTAATTGTTGCTAATTTGCCAAAACAGAAAACAAAAATGAGTTTTCAATTTTACAAGTTTTTAAAACCTAATACATTTTTAATTAATATATTTTTAGATTTTTTTTAATTTAAATTTTTATTTTTATTTTTTTTTAAATTTTTTTAACATTTATTTATTTTTGAGACAGAGAGAGAGACAGAGCATGAACAGGGGAGGAGCAGAGACAGAGGGAGGCACAGAATTGGAAGCAGGCTCCAGGCTCTGAGCCGTCAGCCCAGAGCCCGACGCGGGGCTCGAACTCACGGACCGCGAGATCGCGAGATCGTGACCTGAGCTGAAGTCGAACGCTTAACCGACTGAGCCACCCAGGCGCCCCTAATTTAAATTTTTAGAGAGAGAGCGCACAAGCAGGGGAGAGAGGTGAGGGACAGAGAGAATCTTAAGCAGGCACCACATTCAGTGCAGAGCCCGATGTGGGGCTCCATCCTGGGATCCTGGAATCATGACCCGTGCCAAAATCAAGGGTCAGACACTCAAGTGACTGAGCCACCCAGGTGCCCCAAGTTTTCAACTTTAAAGTACTGCTGTAGGTCTTGATAAAATGAATAAAAATATAAGTTCTACTGTCAAAATTTAGGAGCTGAAAGCTAGATGGGGAAAGAAGTGGAGACGAGTAGATGTACTGATGAACTAATTTTGCATAGTAGCTCATCAGAGAGCCTAGGAGACGTTGATAGAACAGAAATTAGAGTTTTAAGTGTATAATTCAAAGTAACACAGGCAACAAACAGCAGTGCTAAAATAATTATTATGCTAGTATAAACACTGGGAGAGTGGGGGAAGGCAGGCAACAGTTTGAGCTAAATTTTGACCTTTGTAGCAAGGAGGCAGTAAGAAAAAAAATGGTACTGAGCATGGAGTGATGAAGAGACTTCAAAATGAAACATAACACACTCCAGGGAGTGGGACTAGGGGCAAAAAAGGCAGTATTGTTGCTTTTCCTAAGTGCTTTTGTACTAGTTGATTTTGCACCAAAGTCATATACCATGTTAATTATCTATTTCACGAAAGAAGATAATAGAAAATAGCAATGGTTTTTAATTTCCTATAAAAAGTGAAGTTGCTGTTCCTAGCTACATTATACAGGATATTGATTCTCAGCCATAACACAAAAGATACTACTTAAAATTTCAGCACTGAGTCCACTACCCCTGGCTCTAGGATTTAAATATCTCCATCTCAGATACATGCACCCCCATTTGTAGCAGCATTATTTACAATACCCAAGATATGGAAGCCCAAGTGTCCATCAATAGATAAATGGATAAAGAAGATGTGATGCAATGGAGTATTACTCAGCCATAAAAAGAATGATGTTGCCATCATTCTTTCATCATCAAAGCTAGAGAGTACAATGCTAAGTGAAACAAGTCAGTCAGAGAAAGAAAAATACCATATGATTATTTGTTTTTAAGAAAAAAAACAAATGAGCAAAGGGAAAAAAGAGAGAGAAAGAGAGACAAACCAAGAAACAGACTCTTAACTATAGAGAACAAACAGATGGCTACCAGAGGGGAGGTGGGTAGGGGGAGGGGTGAAATAGGTGATGGGAATTAAGGAGTGCATTTGTCATAATCAGCACCAGATGATGAAAATAAAACTTAAAAAAAAAATATATATATATATATAGAAAGAGTAAAACTACAGTTCACACAAAATTTCAATACTTTGTATTTGCTAGAATCTTACTACTGAACACTGACTACTGAATTTAAATGTAATAGATATTGACGCAAAAAAGACAAGAATTAGGACTTGAGGGTTAGAGGAGACAGAAAAAGATGATGTCAGATATGGTTTTCCAGAAATGGGTGACACACATACTGAGTCTTAATGGAAAAAGAGTTAGCTAGGCCAAACAAGGAAGGGCACCTTACACATTTAGAAAAGGACAGCAGCATACATAAAGACATAGGGGAAAGAGTGCTTTTCTTTTATTTTATAGAGAGTACGAGTGTGTGTGGGGGGGGAGATGGGCAGAAGATGAGAGAGTGAATCTTAAGGAGGCTACTTGCTCAGCATGGAGCCTGATGTGGGGCTCAAGCCACGACCCTGGGATTATGACCTGAGCCGAAATCTGAAGTTGGATGCTCAACTGACTGAGCCACCAAAGTGCCCAGGAAGTGAGAGCTTAATATACTCAAGAAGAGCAATATCCACTAGAACTTTTACATAATAATAGAAATGTTCTTTATCTGTGCTGTCCAATACAGCAAGTATTGGACAAGTTGAGGAACAGATTTTACTATTTTATTTAGTCTTAATTAATTTAAATTTAAACAGCCAAGTCTAGGGGTGCCTGGCTGGCTCAGTTGGTACAGCATGCCACTTTTGGTCATGAGTTCAAAGCCTTACATTGGGCACAGAGATTACTTCAAAATAAATAAGTAAATAAATAAATAAAATGTGAGGATATTAAAAAAAATAAACAAACAGCCATATCTAGGAATTGAAAAAGTACGGCAAAAATAATGTGAAGAAAGGGCAATGTAAAAAGCTACAGAGATGAGCACAATGCAGACACTGAAGGGCCCAGCACATATTGTTGCCAAGTAGTTAATTTTTATCTTGAAAGTCAGAATGAGCCAGGCTAAGCCTTTAAGCAGTCAAGAGACAGGATTAGCTTTACATTGAGAAAAGATCACTCAAACAGCAAGTGATATACCGAACTAAATGGGAAAAGAATAAAGATAGATTATAAATTTGCAGAAATACAGCAGAGAAAAAACAAGAACGTAAGTTTAGGCAGAAGTTTACTACTTAAGAGAAAGAGGATGGCTTTGAGTGATGTAATATGATTAAGTGGAAATATTGATTAAGTGGTGACACAGCTTCATTATTTTAAGGTGTGGTTGAGAAGAGTACTGATTTCTGGCTTGAGAAATTGAGAGAATAAGCATTCATTGAGACAGGCTAAATAATTAAATAAATAAATATTTTCATCTCAGGTTTTATAATTTGCTTCCAGTGGGAACTGTTAAACTCTTCTCCAGTCTCTTTATTTACTTACATTTTTCAACATTTACTTATTTTTGAGACAGAGAGAAACAGAGCATGAACGGGGGAGGGTCAGAGAGAGGGAGACACAGAATCGGAAACAGGCTCCAGGCTCTGAGCTGTCAGCACAGAGCCCGACGCGGGGCTGGAACTCACGGACCTCGGAGATCATGGCCTGTTTAACCAACTGAGCCACCCAGGCGCCCCTTCTCCAGTCTCTTTAAAGGAGAAACCAAGCACACCAGAACAGTGAGGTCAAAAGTCTTGGGACCTTTTAGCTTAAATCATCTTTGACTCCTCCCTTTCTTTCAGAGTCCACATATCCCTTTGTCATTAAATCTTCTGTTCATTCTGCCTCCTCAAATTTTCTTTATTGTCTCCCTCTAACACAACCCTAATTCATTACCCCTTCCCTGGATTACTTTAACGTCTCCTTTATCAGTATCTTCGTTATTCACGTTTTCCCTATTCCTCAATAAGGTAAGATTTATAAGGGTAGCATTAGGTAGCAAAAGGGAACCAAAGTTTTAGATCTGTTCCTTTCCATTTCTTAGTATAACTGGCAAAATTACTCTCACTTTATTATACCCTCAGTTTCCTCAGTTATAGGAGTACACTGAAGGCAGCTTTCTCACAGGCTGCTGTGAGGCTTCCATAAATTAACAACACAGTATATATTCAGAAAATGTGAAATAATCTAATGATATTATCATTGTTGTTGTTGTACTTATTGCATCTTTCTGCATACCAAATAGGATTTCATTCATAGAAGGCTATCACTAAATATTTGGTTTAGGCTGTTATAAAATTATTTTTTTAAGTTTATTTATTTATTTATTTAAATTTTTATATTTTTTAAATTTACATCCAAGTTAGTTAGCATATAGTGCAACAATGATTTCAGGAGTAGATTCCTTAATGCCTCTTACCCATTTAGCCCCCCACCTCCACAACCCCTCTAGTAACCCTTTGTTTGTTTCTTCATATTTAAGAGTCTCTTGTTTTGTCCCCCTCCCTGTTTTTTTAGAATTATTTTTGAAATATTAGATGTATATACAGAAACTGACAAAAAAATAAAACTTTTTCTAAGATTTAAAAAAAGTTACCTTTTAAATAGACATTTATTCATGTATCAAATGAACTCTTGAGGAGTTCCAAGAATGAAAAAGAACTCTCCCTTCCTCCTTCAGAACATCTTATTCACAGTTATACTGCCAGGATATAAAACAGCTCCTAACACTCCTTCAAGATGTTTACAATTTAATAGAAAAGAAAACATGCATACAGATAATTTCAATTGGTGGTAGAAAATGATAAAACAGTAAGACAGGTTCATATCAAACTCAGAAAATGGTGACTATTCCTGCTGTGGTACCAAACTGAAAGAGAAGGATGGGTGAAGGGAGAGAGAAAAAAGAAAAACAGAGAGAGGAGTTAGGGAGGAAGAAACAGGATGAAAGTAAGGTACTAAGGGCCCTGCAGTGGTGAACAAAAGGAAAGGGTCAGATTAAGAACCCTGAATAACATGCTAAGGAGCCTAAATTTTATCATGAAAGCAATGAATAGTCTTTGGAAAGTTTTAAGGGGAAATAATATGACCACACATGTATTTTAAAAAGTATTAATCTGGAGGAAACAGAAGAACTAGCAAAGGAAAAACTGGTTAGAGGGTCAATTAATTAAGCTGGTGTTACAAAAACAAAAGCAATAAAATATGAGAAACACTGCTACAGGGAGAAAAGCAATGTCATGTGGAGATATAATTCAAAGGATCAATAAGACACAGGATTGAAAAAGCTGTTGGGGGCAAGAGAAAGTAAGTCATTAGTACTTATTTACTAGTTTTTGCCTTGAACAACTGAGTGAATGGGTTACATTTATTACTACTGGATATACTGGAGTAAGAGTCGTTTTGTTGTTGTTTTATTTTATTTTTTTAATGTTTATTTATTTTTGAGAGAGAGAGAGAGAGAGAGAGTGAGAGAGGCGTGGGGGTAGAGAGAGGGAGACACAGAATCCAAAGCAGGTTCCAGGCTGTGAGCTGTCAGCACAGAGCCCAACATGTGGCTGGAACTCACCAACTGCGAGATCATGACCTAGCCAAAGTTGGACATTTAACTAACTGGGCCAACCAGGTGCCCCGTTGTTGTTATTCTATATTAGAGTAATCTCTACTCTCAGTGTGGGACTCAAGCTCCCACCTCTGATATCAGGAGCTGCGTCCTCCACCGACTGAGTCAGCCAGGAAGCCCAAGAGTGTTTTTGTAAAAGAAATGAGTATAATTTTAGCCATGATGAGATTGTTGGAATGTTTAGTAGGTCATTTACAATTGATTGTTGATACAAATGTCCAAAGCCTGGAAGAGACACATGGGCTGGAGTAAACAATGTGTGTGTATCTATTGGTACTTGGAAGTCATCAGTGCATATAGATGGTAGAAGCCATTAAACAGTTAAAATTACTTGGGGAGAAAATATAAGGGAGGAAGTAGAAAAGAACTAAAAATGGACTCATGGGGAGCATAAACCTTAAGGGAAAGAAAAAGGAGCCTTTAAAAAATGGCCAAAGAGGTAGAAAGAAAATCAGGATAAGTAATTAAAAGAACCAAGATTAATCTTCAAGCAATGTGAAGAACTTTCTATTGAAGAATTTATTCAGGCTAGATATCATTTAATGCTTTATATTCATGAAGGTAAAGGGCCTTTAAATGCTGCTCTAAGTAATTTAAATACTTGTGAGTATACATTTATTGTGCTAAAAATAATCTGTAAGAAGTTCATTGTTATAAAGATATGAGAAATGCTTCTAAAGTGATAGGTCCACAAAGACATGTAAAAATCATTTTTGTTACCTTAATAGAAACATCTTATGGTTTCCTCTCCAGAGTAACTGGCCCTTAAAAAAAGGGGAGGCTATATATTGAAGTAATATGGCAACTAGAAAACTTAGGACACAAGATTTAGAACTAAAACCATGCCATGAAGTAATTTTAAATTGTGTTGATTTTCAACATTAGATATAAAAAGAGCAAAGAAAAACCCCAGAATTTATGGACCACTATAAATGAGTTAACATGATAGGTGCTATGCAGTTGTTACCAATGGAAATAATTTAGTTTTAGTAGACTGTAGATAATCTTATGTGTCATCCACAGACTTTTGAAATTAATTTAAAAAAATAGCACAGTAAAAGATTATTGAAAAATTGAGCCTGGAGTAATGTGACTGTGCCATATTTTTCATTTTGGAAAAGGACATCTAGAAACAGGAAGTTTTACTTTTCTGTTGGCAATCCCTAACCTTTTCAAGAGGGAGAAATTATTTTAAATGACTGAAGATATTACTCTATGAATTATTCATAAACAGGAAACAAACCAAAAAATACATGGATTTTTAACCAAAAACATTTGCTCTTCTAAACAGTTCCTATTAAAATTCATGGGAGAGTTTTTGCTCTACATCTAAAATCTCACATTTCAAACACAGAGAATTACGGCACCTAGCCTGTCCCAAGTTCTTCTGGCGTATAATCTTTCTGGGTTTGATAAAGAATGTTTTAACAAAGTTCAATGTGGAAACAGTACTATCATGCAGGACCAGAACTTAGTTTGCACCCTTTCTGGATTAATTGCTTTTTTGCTTCAAACGCAGTATACTAAAGTGACCTTTTATTATGAATACTTCTGGCTTTATAGATTCAGGATCATCCCAAGGCTGTCTAGAAGTTATCACGTGATGATCAGGAAATTTAGGTGGAATAATGGGATTTAATGAAGTTAGTTCTTCAATCTAATTTGTCAGGCCAAGGACTTGTTAAACCAAAGTCTGACATACTCCTTTTTAACTAACAGGCTTTGAGTAAAATGTCTTGCTTCTAACCTTATTCCACTTTGCCACAGGTTACAGATCAGTATAGTGAGGCTTTTTCTACCTTACTCTCATAAAATAAGGATTCACACCATATATGTAAAAAATTCATAATTTAAGGAAATTTAAGAAAATAATTTAAGGAAAAGAAATAAATGTAGTTTTAGGACTGATGCCATATTAGATTTGGCCTCATTTTCTCCAAAAAAGAAATGAGAAGCCTTTGGATCATGAATATCAAAGTAGAAGATTGATTGTTTCATATCACAAGCAGGTCCCTGAAACTGAGAAGGTTTATTTGACTTCAGTGTGATTTTGCATATTATAAAATTAAAGCAAATAATCAAACTGAAATAATTGTATCCTATAGTTATAATTAATAATGAAAAAACAAACAAAAGAAAGAAAGAAAGAAAGAAAGCAAGCAAGCAAGAAGACACAAAGAAGCAAGCAGGCATGGGGAAGTAAAGAGGAATCAGTAGACAAATTTCCATATACTATGAAAGAGATAAGGAATAAGCTATATTCATGAAAGGAGAAATGCTGAGTCAAAACTATTATCCTTATTCTTTAATGTCTACACACTTTTGTTTATTCATTTTTTCCCAAGAAGGAGGAACAGGTCAATTATAAGAACTGTAATCTTTAAAAATCAAATTGAGCATCCGACTTCAGCTCAGGTCATGATCTCACAGTCTGTGAGTTCAGCCGCGTGTCGGGCTGTGTGTTGACAGCTCAGAGCCTGGAGCCTGCTTCAGATTCTGTCTCCCTCTCTCTCTGCCCCTCCCATGCTCATACTCTGTCTCTCAAAAAAATGAATAAACATTTTAAAAATTTTAAAAAAGCAAATTGAATTCATAGAATTGGAGAAGTTAAAATTGTAATATTCTTTTTACTGAATTGGCTTTTCCAACTATGCCCTTCTAATGTTAAACTTACAGAGTTCTATGAAACATGCCCTCATTTAAATGCTTGACAATAAAATCAGTTGTTTTGGCTTCTGAGGTTTTCCTATGGTAGAAAATGCTAATTAAATAGAATGAGACACAAAGCCAAACTCAGGGGTTACTGGACAAGATCAGCAACTTTGACCAAACCTCCAGACACAGTCGGCATTTTTTTCAACCTCTAATCTAGTTTAAAATGGTACATTATAGGTTCCATTTATCAATGGAAGCTAAACAAGAAAGGTCCTGACATTTTCTGTCTGAAATGTGCATTAATATAGACTCCAAAAACACTGATGCAAACTCCTTTTCTTCAGAATATTTTCTTTTTAAATATGTGGTTTCTCTGTTTCTTCTTTATCAATCTCCTAAACTGCTGGACCACTACTGCAGATTAGGGAAAAACTGGATGGGTATTAAGATATTTTTTAAAAACTTTCCAAATTTCATGTTCTGCCTAAAATTGAAAAAGGGAAGCCAAAGAGCTTCTCTACAAATACCAAAAAGGCAAATTTTTCATTATATGGTAGGACATCGTTCTATCAAATATTTCTCGAAATCCATGGGCCAATTTCAAGCCATTGATGAATCTTTTGATTACTATGATCATGAATGCCACAACTACAGACAATAATGATAATAATTTAATTTTTACAACCCAAAGAGGTAAGTATAATTATCTTCATGTTAGAGATAGGAAAGCCATAAATAAGTTAATTAACTTGTTCACATTTATAGAGCCAAAAATGTGGCAGAAATTTTGTCTCTAATATTGACCTATGTCTTTAAATACCAGCACTACCAGCAAGAATATGATTAGTGAAAACAACAATTGAATGGACAGGCCTATAAATCTAAGAATCAATGTACAGAAAATACTATGGAAGAATATGTTAAATGTCTTCACAGTGATGCAATTAGCAAACTCGAGAATGCAGAGCTAAGAACTTGTTGTTTTTTTTTTCCAACAAATATATTGAAAGAGGTAAAAAAGATGGAAGGGTAACTTAAAATACAATTAAGAGACCCATGACCTAACTGAAATATATAGACTGATTTTGATGCCAAGCTCAATAAACTATAAATAATCAAAAGGACAAACCATTTAAGGAAGAACCTGGGAAATACTAACACTAACTTTGGTGAGAATAAAGAATTACTGTTAATAATTTTTAGTTGTGATAATGGTACTGTTGCTATGTTTTTAAAAAGAATTCTCATCTTTTAGAAATATATATGGGAAGATTTAGGATAAAAATAATATGATGTCTATAATTTGCTTCAAAATTTGGGGCGCCTGGGTGGCGCAGTCGGTTAAGCGTCCGACTTCAGCCAGGTCACGATCTCGCGGTCCGTGAGCTCGAGCCCCGCGTCAGGCTCTGGGCTGATGGCTCAGAGCCTGGAGCCTGTTTCCGATTCTATGTCTCCCTCTCTCTCTGCCCCTCCCCCGTTCATGCTCTGTCTCTCTCTGATCCAAAAATAAATAAACGTTGAAAAAAAAATTTAACTAATTTGCTTCAAAATAAAATAGAATGGGAGAAGTGAAAATAGAGATAAAATGAAATCAGCCACAAGTTGATAACTGCTGAAGTTGATATGTAAATACAAAGATTCATTGTTCTATTTGTTCAACTTTTGAATATTTTTAAAATTTTCCATAGTAAAACAAACAAAACATCCCACGTCTTAAACATTCAAATCACATAAAATGTTATTGTTTGAATTATACACGAAGTATCAGAAATTTTAAAACTATCTTATACTTTCATTTGAGTGGCTTATTTAAAAAAAAAAAATCACAGTTGCCAAAGTAAAGGAAGAAACATATAGCTCTTCTTGTCTAGTAGAAGGTGACATTTCAACTCATCAGAGAAACTTTTCCTATTGTAAAGATATTTTATTACAAGAGTGTTTATAAAAGAAACATTGAGTAATACAGAGTATCATACATTACAAAAATCTTCACATTTGTACTACAAATAATTGAGATTTTTAAATTTTAGAGACTTTCAAAGTCCATCAATATTTCATGTTTAGTTACATATCTAGTAGTTAACTTAAAAAAATTTGGTACATTCACTTCAAGTTGCCTACTGTGTGGGCTACAAAGCACATGTGTATGAGGTGCTATTCCCAGTGGAGGAAGAGTATGTAAACGAGGATAGAGGTATAAGACATTAAATACTTCACTGTTGCGAAACCTGAAAAAAGGGGGGTGAATGGAAGTATAAACTGAATTTGGGATTATAAGAGATTCACCAGCACTCATAATGAAAACAAAACTAGAAGACTTATTTTAAATATTGACATTGTTTTGAACTGATTTTGGGATTGTTAGAAAACATTTTCAGAAACTGAATATGAGTAGCTAATAATTCTGATGTCTTATTTAGCATACAATATGTATCAGATAATTTTTTAATGTAATGAAAAGATATACATATTTATACATGTTATAATATCTTACAAGGGTATTATACTTAAAAATGTATATACTTATAAAGGTAACTTATATGGTATAAAGCTTCCATACAGTATGGAAGCTCAAAGGAAGAGTCGGCTCATTGGGAATCTGAAGAGGGAAGATCAGCATGGAGATGATATACATATTTATCTCAACCACCTTGTAAAATGTGGCTAGTGTTAATTCTTTGCAACTAATTCTCTTTCACACACATGCATGCGCACACACACACACACAGTTAATCAAATCCTACTTACAATGTTTTCTCTATGACTAGATTACCCCAGTGACTGTGACTAAGACCTCTGACTTGCTAGGTCCAGAGTAAGATAACATTGGTATCCATGAATGACAAGTTACATTTCTGACAAGTATCCAGCAAAGTCTACCTGTTAACTTTGAAATGCATTCTATTAAAAAGTAAAAATCTTGGCAGGCTCCAGAGTGAGTCATGCCTACTGTCTGGGTTCTTTTCCCACTCAGGCGCTGGTCAGACTTTTTTTTTTTTTTTTCAACGTTTATTTATTTTTGGGACAGAGAGAGACAGAGCATGAACGGGGGAGGGGCAGAGAGAGAGGTAGACACAGAATCGGAAGCAGGCTCCAGGTTCTGAGCCATCAGCCCAGAGCCTGACGCGGGGCTCGAACTCACGGACCGCGAGATCGTGACCTGGCTGAAGTCGGACGCTTAACCAACTGCGCCACCCAGGCGCCCCCAGACTTTTGAGTTCATCATCACCTCATCAGTATTGGTCTGTCAGCTGCCAATGGTAAGAGAAGACTAAGCCACTCACCAACAGCCGGACTTTCTGACTTCCCTAAAGCAAAAGCAAATCCATAAGTTTTTAAGCTTACTATACCTTATTTATTAATTTTAATTTATTGGATTAATTAACTCAAAATAGGAAATGACTAACACTAGAGATGAGATTAAACAGGCACCAAATACTCTATTATCAGAACTAAGAGCAAGACAATCAAGATGTAAACTGGGGGAGATAAAAGCACTAACCTACCTTTGATATAATGCTAATACTTGGGTTCAAGTCTGACAGAGATTCAGAGAAAAGATTCAGAAGGTAAAACAGCAGAAGTGAAATCGTAGGAAAGGCAATGAAGTATCTTAGGAAGTAGAAAAGCTAACAATATAGGCTTCAAGAAAATAAGTGGTTACATGTTGCACATTTAAAATGAGGAGTATGTGTGGATTTCTGGTTTGTTTGTTTTCAGAGAAGACAACAAAAGCAATTATTCTGTCTAAGCAAAATATTTTCCTAATGCCTTTTCTATCTTGGAATGTGGGTTGAAGTTTTCAATTTTTCTCTGGGTAAAATGTAGCCATAGTTAATAACTAATCTAATCTCTAACTAATTTGCTACATTTTCTGCCCATACTTAGAAAACTTATTTAAAGAATACTGAAAAAACATATTTTAGAAGTATTCTAGATATGACTGCTTTTCTTATACAAATATAGCATATGATTCCCAATGTTTACAATATGCACGGAACAATAACCTTTGAAGTCTTTTTCAAATGGTGTGGCAGTAAAAGAATAAAAAACATTGGCCATATTTTACACTGAAATATAATTGTTTATTTACATATGTACACCATTAGTACATAAAAGTGCTTTGAAAAGTTACAATATGTAAATGGAAGAAGTTAACAACTTACCTTGGCAGGAGGGAAAGCTAATCCTTAAAGCGAAGGCACAATACATGACCAGTAACTATAAATGTGATATCTTTGGTTGTAAGCTTTCATTTTTCTATCACCAGCCTTATAATTCATCAAGCATGTTTACATTAAAATTAGAATTATTCTATACTTTACACATGTCCAAAATTATTTGTCAAAAGTTAAATATTCATAATCCTCTTTAAATATGTACTATTGGGGCGCCTGGGTGGCGCAGTCGGTTAAGCGTCCGACTTCAGCCAGGTCACGATCTCGCGGTCCGTGAGTTCGAGCCCCGCGTCGGGCTCTGGGCTGATGGCTCAGAGCCTGGAGCCTGTTTCCGATTCTGTGTCTCCCCCTCTCTCTCTGCCCCTCCCCCGTTCATGCTCTGTCTCTCTCTGTCCCAAAAATAATAAAAACGTTGGAAAAAAAAATTTAAAATAAATATGTACTATTTATCAACTTGGGCCCTTTTTTTAAAAAAAAAATTTTTTTTAACGTTCATTTATTTTTGAGACAGAGAGAGACAGAGCATGAACGGGGGAGGGTCAGAGAGAGGGAGACACAGAATCTGAAACAGGCTCTAAGCTCCGAGCTGTCAGCACAGAGCCCGACGCGGGGTTCGAACCCACAGACCGCGAGATCATGACCTGAGCCGAAGTCAGCCGCTCAACCGACTGAGCCACCCAGGCGCCCCTGGGCCCTCTTTTTTAAGATACTAAATTACTTTTCAAATATAATTTTTCCTATTGTGATGCTGAAGAGGCCTGGCAATAAGAGAGATGCAAAAGAGAGTTGGGTTTCTTAATTCCTCGAGTTTTCTTTTTATCAATCTACTATTAAGGCATACAAATTCACATTAAAATTGAACCAGCAAGACTAAGGAAAACCAGATGTGAAAAATGAAGTCAGATATAATTGAATTAATCTAGCAAAATCTGGGATATTTTGGGTCTTCTAACATGGGCAAACTGAGTTTAGCAAACTGGAAAACCAAGTTAGAAGTAAAAATTTAGAAAATATAAACATGCCCAAATTGGAAAAATGACTACTGAGCCAGTTATAGCACCTTTCACTAAGGATAAAAATTCAGATATGGACAATTTCATCAGTTGAGAAGAGGTGAACCTAAAAAAAACCTTCTGAGAATTATGGAATTATCATTAGTGAAGATGATTATGCTGGAACTCAACACCCACCTTTCTGGAATGGGGTTAGTATAATGAATGCTTAATCTTAGCAATTTCTACAAGTACTACTAGATCTTATAAAGAGGGGAAAAAAGATAAACCAGTAGTTTTTGTTTTTTCTCACTGAAAATTGTATACATGAGAATAAATGAATATGGATGTTGTTTGGTATAGTGGAAAGAATCTACGGGCAATCAAAGTTGCAGATCTAGTCCCAGTTCAGTCACTAAATTGGCCTTTTGACTGTGCACAAATTACTTAGCCATTCTGAATGCCTGTTTCCTTAAATGTAAAGTAAAAGAACAGAAAAGAAGAAAGGAAACCAACATGCAGAGACCTACTATGTACACCATGCATTTGTAGTTTTTTTCACGTGTTGATAATACTCATTTTATGCTTACAACATCTTTGTGAACTGGTTAGTATTCTCATTTTCATAAGTGATGAAAATTGATTCAGAGATGAATTTGCCCAAAGTCACACCTATAGAATTGTGTCCAGCTCTATTTGACTCTGAAGTCCGTGATTAAAAAAATTTGTATGTTACATGCTTCTTAACACCCTCAAAAGGTATCATTAACCTTATTTCTCTGTTTTGCTGATTAGGAACATGCCATCTCTTTTGCCATTTTCTTACTGAAGACTTTTCCTCTGGCATAATGTACTAGCTCCCTGACAGATTCTTCCTGCCCCAATCTCTACTTTCCTTCTACTTCCCATTTTGTGATCAGAGTGATCTGCCAAGGAGATACAAGCTTGTTTTTACATCCTTGCATAAAAGCTCAAAACACAGAGAAAATGCCAAGATCTTTGGAAACACATATTAATGTTTTTATAGCATGCTTCTAACTTTCCCCCCAACCTCATTATTCTGGTCATAATGAGCTACTTACTACTGCCCATTGTCAAAGGATTAAAAGGAATAGAAGACAAACAAGAAGTTTGTATCTCATAAAAGTGAGGTATCATACAGTCAAAGGGAGGAAACAGCTTCAAGGAAAAAAAGGGGGTGGTAGGAATTAGCAGGGTAACAAATACTATAGAGCATCCGCACAGAATGAGGACCAAAAAGATAATAGTTTGCTCCTCAACTTTTGTAAATAAACAAATTCTGCAATTTCATACTGAAAAGGGTGGTGTCTCCAGTCAGGTATTCCCCGCCAAGTGTAGATTAGAAATTCCCATAATTCTAAACACTGGATATGTCTAATTCAAGTGTCAAATACTTTAACAGATGGGGGACTTAGATCACTTAATTGAAAAGTAAGATATCAATTCAAGTATACAATCCTATATGAGCACAGGGACATTTATTCCCTCTCCTATAACAAACTTGGAAGAAGATGACTACATCTCAAAGCATTAAAACACAGAAATTGCTCTGATCATTGGTTCTAAAAGGATTAGCATGGCTGAACATAATACGGAAAGAAATAACCCTTTATTTCTAGGAATATCCTATTAATATGGGAGTGAATCTTCATCTTTAATTTTCTTAGCAAAAAAGGAGAGAAATGCTTAATACCATGCAGTTGGGGACAGTGTGCTCAATAAATTCATAGAAGAGGAGTAGGAAATGTTAAAGGAAGAGAAATATGTATTATACAAATACTCAAGTGTTATTTATAAAGGCTTCTAAGGCAACTGCATGTTTTCCCAGTATATCACCTAAAACCATGTGTAAAAAATATTCTGATTTGAAGGACCCACAGAGAACATTCATCAGGAATACAACACGTTTTAGAGGTCTCAAGTTTCTAGGAATGAAGCTACTTTGCCTTGAAATTATGCTCTGAAGTAAAACAGAATTCAAAGCAGAAGCTGCATTTTCTATGCTGACAATTCAATGCATAATTGATTAAAACCATCACTGACAATCAGGCTCCACTGGATATATGTACAGCAAGCAACTGCTACTTTTACAAGAGATACCTGTCCCATATGAGAATATGTAGCAAAAGAAATTTAAGCTTGAGATTAAGTTACATATATTAACAGCAAAGTGAAGGACAATTGTTTTGTAGTAAGTGCTAAAGGAAAAAAACTGAGAAAATAGGAATACATTTAGTTTGATGACAGTATGAGTAAAAGGCAATCAAGTATAGTTAATATTCCTTATTTGTAGTAATTATATTGTATAAAGTAGCTGCAAACACTGAAATAGCAAATACTGAAACTGTGCTCCTAAGGGAAATACAGACTTAGGACTGGTGAAGCTTCTGGTTGCAACATTTTCATCATATAACTGTATTTTATGTGTGTTCTTGTTTACAGGTATCTTACTGAACATGAACATACACACACATACTGACAATTAAATGTATAATTGATTAAATAAAACCATCACTGACAATCAGACTCCACTGGGTATATGTGCAGCAAGCGACTGCTAGTTTTAGAAGAGATACCTGTCTCATATGCAGCAAAATAAATTTAAGAACATATATATGTAAGTATTTAAGACTGTATGTGTGTGTATATGTATATGTGTATATATATATATAAAAGAACATATATGAAATATATGTAACTTTATCTCAAGCTTAAATTTCTTTTGCTACATATTCTCATATTCATATATATATATATATATATATATATATATATATATATTCATTAACATTCAATAACACTAAATTTACCACCAACAGCACTGTATCTCATGCCTGAATGGAGGTTCACTAACACACATACTTTCTCTACAAGGTACAGCATAGCCTTTGTGTCTTAGGAACACTAAACAGCACTTCGTGCAAAAATGTGAAACATGTGGCCTAAACAGAATGTGAAAATGATACTTGTTTACAGCTTGGGAGCTACACAAGAAGGCAAAACATCAGTTCAACCTCAGCTGGTGATGGGCATATAGGGTGGTTCATAAAGTTTCGCCACTCTGTCCATGTCCACAAATGACTATGAAAGTGTCACGAGTACTGATTTTGGATTTACAAGTAAGTTTTAGTGAGCAGGTAAATTGGCAGAATCCACAAACGAGGGTTGATTGTATTGTTTCTCAAATGTATTAAAGGCAAACAAACTTTTATTTTCTACCCAGTTACTCAATCCTGATTCCTATTAGAGTGACTATGATCTGAAAGCGTTACCTTTTTTGCCTCAGTTTTCACTTTTAATTTGGAAAACAAGCAATGTAGCAGCATATCAAGAAACTAAATCTACAACAAAATAGCTATTCACTATGCTTCAATCACATCATCATAATTTCCTGAATAAGAACATGCAATACAATTATGGATAAAGTTAGTAAAGACTGAGTTTATGAATGGATCTGAACAAGAAACTGGAATTCATAATTCTTTATCTCCTCAGATTATAATCCATGATAAAGATTCTCTTTTGCTAATTGTAAGGTTAATTCATTCATTCCTAGTAGATTCTTGGGAAGGAAATGTTCAGAAAGGTGTAGATTTGATTCCATGTCATCAGTATTCTTCCAGCAAATGTAACAGCTTAACTGTATATATGAATATTCTACCAAATTTCACGTAGACAACTCTGTCTCTAAGAGAAATGAAATGTGCTCAATAGTCACAGAAGGAGTGGAAGGTTTACTAAGTATAGATATGGAGAAGTGGCATCTTAATAAATCCCTAAACTTTTTAAGAGATACTCAGAGTTTGCTTCTCCATTACAAAGGCCTATGAGTGAACACAGCTGCAGTAAGGAGCCTGAGAAATATAGGGCAGATGTTTGTTTGTTTTTTTTTAACTACCATTCTACAAAGGTCAATGGTATTGTCTGATTTGTGTTACAACAGTAGAGTAACCTTCCCCCTCCCTCTCTCTCCATTCTTTCAAAATCACTTATATGCAATGTGCTAGAAATGTGCTGGAAATTAGAAAGATAAAAAGAATATATGGCTTTAATAAATTCAGTATCTATATGGAAGAGATTATAGGTAAAGAGGCAAATAAAACATGTGTTTTACCTGTATTACCCCCAAGCTGGAAACAACCCAAATTTCTAACTATGGTAGAATGAATAAATTGTGCTATGACGTGAACACTACATAGCAATGAGTAAATGAACTTGAACTACATGTAGGTATGGCAGAAAGCAAGAAAGAGATCATGAAGGTCTAAAAACACCATGATAAGAAAAATATTTTTGTGTGTGAGGTATATGAGGAGAGGAGATAGAGACATCAAAGAAGTTTAAGTAGAAGATTCAGCACATCTGAACTATTATATTAGGCATTATAGCAGGCAATATGAGGCATGTACTACAACGAGACAAATAGACCATGTAGGAGGCAATTAAGGAAATTCAAGCAAAAATCATCATGAAGGTACAAATTACAGTAGTGGCAGTTGTGCTAAAAAGAAGAGGACAAGAGAAAGCAAGTATATTAGAGTCAAAAGGACTCAGAGCTAAAATGATTGTGACAGAGGGACGAGTCCAAGGTGAATCGCAGAATCATTCTGGAAAGAGCAGGAGGCATTTTATTCTTCACAGTATTTTTTGTCATTTTAAAGACTCTTTAAAAAAAAAAAGGCAACAAACCAACTCTTTATTGTTAGCCAAGTTTTGCAGCCACATGAAAAAATTCTGAAATAGGGGCACCTGGGTGGCTCACTTGGTCGGGCATGCAACTAATAATTTCAACTCATGTCATGATTTCAAGTTTCGTGGGATTAAGCCCTGCCTAGGGTTCTGACACTGACAGCACAGAGCCTGCTTGAGATTCTCTCTCTCTCTGCCCCTCCCCTACTCGTGATCTCTCTCTCAATATAAACTTAAAAAAAAAAATTCCGAACCAGAAATTGTGAAAATTTCCCAAAAGTGTTTTCAAATGTTCTATAAATTGGATGGTTCTTCCATAAGATATAGGTACAATGGGATACAAATAGAAAACTACAGACCTGCTGCATAGTTGTGTATGTTGTAGTCTACATGTAGAAACTATGCTTGTAAGTAAGGCAGCTTATGTCCAGACTGACCTTACAAGGAAAATACTTGAAAGCCACTGAGGTGTTACAATATCTTCAAAGAGTTAGAAATGCTGGTCACCAGAACTTGTGATAAACAAAGTAAAGAACACAGTAATATATCCATTAATTTAGTGCTGCTCTAACTGTATTAAAACAAGTGAAAAAAAATATCAGAATGCTCTGCATTTGAAAATGAAAGTATCACTGAATAAAATTATTTTCAATAAGATAGAATGCAATGCGTGTATGTATTACATGTTTAGATATTTTACTGAATTGGCAAAGGTCATCCAAAGACTTACAGGAAAAAAAGCAGAAAGCAAATTAATTCTACAATAAGTTACAGTGCTTGAGTATGCCTCTGAATATGAATTCTTACAACATTTCAAAGGAAAGTTTAGAGAATAGTTAGATTAATATCCTGCTGAGTCAATTTAAATCACCTAAAATCATTTTCTATTCTCTTAAGTATAAAAAGAGAGACTTTCATAGCTACACATTTAGTGGTGTTAGTAAATAATTTATCTTTTACAGTTGCTGACCATCCAAAGTGGCAGAGGGTGGACTGGGTAATCTGAAGCACTCCCAAGCAAACCAAGGCAGAGAAAAAAAAAAAAAGATGAAAATTAGTGTATAGGATACAAAATTTTAGGAGGAGCATAAAGAAAACAACAACAACAACAACAACAACAACAACAACAACGAAGAATTGCATTTAGGACTTCTTCAATTCTTTGACATTGGAGACTTATGCCCAAGGCATAGAAATAAACTTGTCAGCAATCTTTTCTAATTTGACATCCCTGACAAGAAAAGTTTTATGAAGTCTTTGAAGTACAAATGATTTAGAAGTAAAAATTAATGAAGTGAATCTGGAAGAAACATAAGACATTTAAACATATTGTAGTGATAATATGTAATACTTGTTATTTTATGTATATATGTATGTATGTATATGTGTATGCTTGTATGTATGTATGTAATCTCTACACCCAACGTGAGGTTCGAATTCACAATTCTGAGATCAAGAGTTGCATACTCTACCAACTGAGCCAGACAGGCACCCCTGTAGTACTTGCTATTTCAAAAAACTGATACTCTTCTACTATGGGTATATACACATCACTAATTCAAAATTTATTTCTTTACAGAATTTCCCAGAAGTTATCACTGGCTAAATTTTAGTGGCTCATAAGCAGCTCCAGTTCACTCACTCACACACACACACACACACACACACACACACACACACACACACACACTAATGTAAGACTGCAACATACATGCCTGATAACATAAGAACCTGGCCTGAGGACTGCTTGCATCAACCACAGCTCCTGAATAAGTGTGTTACTGAAAGAAGCTCTTACGTGTGTGTGTATGTGTATACATGTTTCTTAGTTTCCCATTCACATTCATTTTTTTCACCATCTTATAACATGAGAAGCCACTGTCAAAAAAATCAAGCCATGGTAAAGGCCTCCTTCCTAGTAAACTAAATGGTTTGCCTCTGCCTCTATGTTCACATTTAAATAAAGTGGAATCGGGTGCCCAGATGTCTCAGTTGGTTAAGCGTCTAACTTCAGCTCAGGGCATGATCTCACAGTTCATGGGTTCAAGCCCCGCACCAGGCTCTGTGCTGACAGCTCAGAGCCTGGAGCCTGCTTCAGATTCTGTGTCTCCCACTCTGTGTCTCCCCTTCTCTCTCTCCCCTGCTCACATTCTGTTTCTCTCTCTCAAAAATAAATAAACATTAAAAAAATATATTTTTAATACAGTGGAATTGACAACAGACATTCTGTGACTAAGTTTCATCACTCTAGACATTACCTCTCAGAATTTCATACTGCAGGAATAACTCTGGCAGAAGGAGTAAAAGAAATCTAAAAGACCTTTCTATTTACTTACATGTGTCAAGTGCTGGCCACTGTATATACTCTCCCATACAATTTCTTATTTCAGTTTCCTAACTCTACAAGACAGTTTTCACTCATTTCATATACATATGCAAGGAATCTGAGATCCAGAGTAAACTAAATGCCTAAGGTCACACAGTGTAAATTTAAACTTAGTTCTAACTTGAAAGCTCAGGCTTTTATCACTATATTAAAAGATACTTAAAATATTATATAGATAATATATTCTCATGGTTAAATTATTCAAAAGTGTGTGTGTGTGTGTATATATATATATACACACACATATACACACATATGTGTGCATATATATACATATATAGTGAAAAATATCCCTCTAACCCTTGTCCATCATTCTGTCCTCCATTGACCCAGAAAATAACAAGTATTTGTGCCTCCATATGTATATTCTTATGCCTCCCTCTTTTAAACAAATGGCAGTATGCTATGCACACCGTCTTCCATTCTGCTTTTTTCATTTAATAATATCAACTAGAATTACGGACACATATGCCATCTAATCCTACAATTCCACTTCTGGGACTTCATCCTACAGATATACCTGCATACAGGCAAAATATCTTTTGTACTGGGTTTTTCGTATCTTTATACAAATTTTGTATTACTACAAATTTATTATTATTTTGTAGCACTGTATGTAAAATAGCTAGGTATTAGAAGTAACTTAAATGCCCAACAACAGAGAACTAATTAAATATGGTACCATGGAATACTACACTACTAGAGAAGAAACAGAGTAATGATATGGAAGGATATCCTGAATATAAAAACAGGTCAGCAAAAGTTTAAAAGATAGATCACACACAGTGTGCCCAACAGTGTGGGGAAATATATATTCTCATCCACAGTTGGCAAAAGCATATGTGGTAGACTTTGTTGAGAACAACAACAGATACCAAAATAAATATATATTATGTTTTGACTCAACAATTCCATTAAAGAATCTATTCTAGAGAGAGATGCTTACATGTGAAAAGATGCAAGTATAATCACGTTCTCTGCAGTACTGTTTGCAATATTGCAGAACTGGAAATAATCTAAATGGCCTTCCGCAGAGAAAGCATTTTAAAAAACAATGTAACATCTATATAATGGAACACTAACCAGTTGTTAAACAGAATATAACAGATCTTAATATTGATGTTAAAAAATAACCATGACATATTCAGTTAAAATACAAATAGCAGAACAATGTACCTAACATTCCATTTACATACAAAAAATCAGAAACACAAATGTAAAATAAAATGAAACAATAACCCTACCCTATCACAAAAACATAAACAGATACACAAGTATCCTGTATGTTTTTCCATTTCTACCAAATCTTCAGCTACTTTGAACATGAAAATGTATAATAATTAAGTAAAGAAATGCAGAATTTAAACACACAAGTATATTTTTGTGATGGCCAGAAGTTTAAAAACAAGAATCAAATTATTAAAATTCCAAGTCTTTTATTTTCCAATGATAAAACTCAACTTGTGATGTTTTAGTCATATATAAAAATGTAATATATAGGAACCTAAATGGAAAGATGAAATCTGAAATAATACCTCGTTACAATAAATTCTTGCAACAAAACCCAAGTGATACTTTTAGTAACACAAGTTTACGGGACTAACCAGCTAGAAGTATATGAGGCTGCTAACTGGTAAATTACTTGAAAGAAAAGAACAGGTATATCATACAGCACCTCACACTGTTCTGAATACACTAAGGGCTTAGAACATAAATGGCATGGGGCGACTGGGTTGCTCAGTGGTTAAGCGACCGACTCGGGCTCAGGTCATGATCTCACGGTCGGGTTCAAGGCCTGTGGTGGGCTCTGTGCTGACAGCTCAGAGCCTGGAGCCTGCTTCTGATTCTGTGTCTCCCTCTCTCTCTGCCCCTCCCTGACTCTCTCTCTCTTTCTCTCTCAAAAATAAACATTAAAATTTTTTTCAAAAAAAGGAACATAAATTGCCAAAAAAAAAAAAAAAAAAAACAAAACCCAAAAGGGTAAGGAACAAAAATTCTGTAATACAGAAACTCAGTCTGCGTCGTGTAATAACAGGCAATCATGTGTTTTGAAGCTTTCAAATCAGTAGTCAGATCAGAGATAGAGTAAATGATTTAAGATTTTTCTATTTGGGATGTGAAACAAAGCAGAAAGTTAACCAATAAGACAAAATGCTATCCTTAAAGCACACATACAAAAATATACCCATCTATAACAAACAATAGGGGATAAACATCAAAATTGTTTCTTAAATTATAATCTTAGAATAACTGGATAATATCACTGCTGACTTAAAAATAGGCAAAATGGACACTGACTTGACACTAAGGGATGAAAAATGAAGAAGATAATCACTGTGGAATACAAAATAGAAATAATAAGACAGCAATTATAAAGCAAGCATCAGTAAGTTCAAAAGTCAGGAACACAGAAGAAATATGGGCTCAAAATTCTCTTCTTTGGGAATTTTCCTCCTTTTCGTTGGGAATAACATATTCTGACAATTACTCCCACAGAGGAAATGCTTTTCTATAAACTCTTTTTCAAAATTACAAAGAGCTGAGAATTACACAGTAGATTTTTGGCAGTTAACCTTGGAGAGACTGTTGCTTGGAGCTGCTACACCCAAACACTAAGCTTCTCAGCAAACAGGGCCTGCTGCGGCCCATAAACTAACCTCTATGGAGGGCCCCACTGAGAGACCCACATGTTCTACAGCTAGTGCCAACACCCTTTTCAATACTCCAAAGGTTCACTTGCAACTCTGCATAAATTGCCAGTTTCTCTTGGCTCCAGAGACAGCTTCACCTGCAGGGTTTCATTTTTCTGCTTGACACCTTAATGTTGATTTTCTTATATACTACAAAAGAGCCCTCTCCAGTGCTTCTCACACAATTACACAATCACTCCATTGTAACTCAGGAGAGGATTAATGATTGGGTTTTATTTGATTGTAGTTTTGATTAATCCCGACTTTGTTTAATTTGTGACCTTTGCTGGAATCCCAAGGGCTGGGAATTAGAAAATGCACACTGTACCACTGTATTCTGAGCAGTTTGAGCTTGCCAATTTATTTCATGCCTCATTAGCCACAAAAGCTATGAAATCTTAGTCCAAAACAGCTTCACATTTTTTCAGGGCATGGGTACAAAATTCTGTAAGCTGTTCATTCTGATTTAAATATAGTAAGCCAATAATTAAGTCTATCCTGATTATACCCATAGAGTCTTAATTCCAATTGGCAGGTATCTCAGTAAAATATCAAACCTAGGCAAGTCATATCATGATGAAGCTGTCCTGACTTTCCAAGGATTAGAATTACTTTTTGTGAGAGTTGAAAAAAATATTAGAATGTAAAAAATTAAAATATCTGTGGATAAATTCATCTTTGGAATTCAAACTAAATCCATACGAAAAAAATTAGCCTAGTTTGTAGTACATCTTAAAGATATTACATCACAGAAAAGGTGCTGTAGGTTTTAGTTATTTATCATTTCAGAATCAGGTATTTACAATATTTTTATCAATAATTTATACTATACAACATTCTATATAAAAACTTTCCCTTTTGAGGTTCCCAGAATCAACAAATTATTTATAAGAAACTATACAAGATGCCCTTTTATATGACACTCAATTCTGCTTGTTGATTTTTTAAAAGTTCACTAAAGAATGGAAAAATTATATATATAAATGTATACTGCTTTACAAATTTTAGTTGTAGCCAAGGTCCAAAGCTCTCACCATATGACCTATTGACCTAAATTGTGCACTTTTTTGTATTCTGTCCAGTTCATTTTGTTAAAGTAGGACTAGAATCTAAAGATATTTGAAAGCAATTTCAGTTTAAAACCTGTTGATTTAAAAAATTCTCCCAATATGTAATAATTATTTCACTTTTAACCTGATTCAACAATGATTCTTACATGCCTTCCTTGTATCCTCTTCCCACAATATTTAGCTTCAGTTTCTTTTTTTTAAGTTTATTTATTTTGAGAGAGCGAGTGAGCACAGGGAGGGGCAAATAAAGAGGAAGAGAATCCCAAGCAGGCTCCACGATGATAGATTTCACCAACTATGAGATCATGACCTGAGCCCAAATCCAGAGTCAGACACTTAACCAACTGAGCCAATCCAAGAGCCCCTAGCTTCAGTTTCATAAAAATATTTGGTCTTATAAACGCCATTTGTTTCATGTAATAATAAAAACACTTATTCCAGTTATTGATACTGTAATTAACAATATATTTTTAAAAATTTATTATTACTTTTTTATTCTAGAGAGAGAGCGCAAGCCAGGGAGAAGAGCAGAGGGAAAGAGAATCTTAAGCAGGCTCCACACTCAGTACAGAACTGGACATGGGGCTTGATCCCACAACCCTGGGATTTATGACCTCAGCTGAAATCAAGAGTTGGACACTCAACCAACTGAGCCACCAAGGCACCCCTAATTATATTGTTGATACACAGGCAAACAAACATAACAATCATACAACTCAAAAGATTAAATGAGATATGCAGAGTATATTAGAGAGTAGTCTAATAGCTGTTCTGGTATTCTGTTAGTATCTTTAACAGAGTGAAAATAAAGGCTCAATCTAACAAGTATGTCAAGGGTTAAGGGCAAATTGATTACAAGGGTTTCTTATATATTTAACAGTGCTCAGTTGGTCTCAAAGTGCCTATTAGCATAAAAAAGAGGTTTACCATTTAAACTGTGGATTTGTGCTTCTGGAGATAATATAATTATCAATTTTATAAAGTGATAAGAAGTAGGAGCCATGATTCACCTTCCTTTCTGTAAACTACATTACAACGTGTTTCTTATCTTTCTCTGTCTCTCAATATACCTAGTCTAGAATGTAAATAAATAGAATATTGTGCAGGTAGAACAGCACCAGGAAAGGAAAAACCTTATCTATCTATCTATCTATCTATCTATCTATCTATCTAGTATAATCTAATTGTAACAGGGTATTATGTCTGTTGTTAGATGTTTGAGAAAGACATCTTTTAAATTAAATTTTCTTTTGTCATAAGAGAGGCTTAATATTTTTAAAATAGTTTTATTGGCCAAATGCATTTCCACTTTTGTGCATTACTTATTTATGTTTTTGCCTACTTTTGTCTCAGGACCAATACTCTCATTTCATAGATAAAGAAACAAAGGATGGAGCACCTGGGTAGCTCAGCTGGTTAAGCATCTGACTCTTGACTTAGGCTCAGGTTATGATCTCACAGTTCGTGAGTTCCAGCCCCACATCAGGCTTTGCACTGACAATGTGGAGCCTGCTTGGGATTTGCTCTCTCTCCCTCTCTCTGTGGCTCCCCCTTGTTCCCTCTTTCTCTGTCAAAATAAGCTGGAAGGAAGGAAGGAAGGCAGGCAGGCAAGGCAGGAAAGGAAAAAGAAAGGCAGGCTCAGACAGGTTAAATAACTTCCTCAAGGCTCTACAGTGAATTAAACATATCCATGAAGTTAAAATGTTGGCATCTTTCTAATACAACAGGTATATAGGAAGTACTGCTGAAATACTGGTAGGCAGTAAGCTTAGCATGTAGGCTCATAACACCCTCTAGCCCAACGCCACCACCACAAAAAAGGAAAAAAAATGTTTTAAAAATAACATTTGTTATTTTTGAAAAAATACTAAAACAGTAATGGGAAACATCAGAACATTTTTGATCCTTTTTTCACATATTTTGTTTAGTTTATAATAAAATTTGAATTACATATGGGAGGCAACTACCCTCTTTATGCTGAGTGGTTTACTGCCTCTAAACGTCTGACTCTGGTCTTCCAACTCTATCTCAGCTGAAGACTCTAATATGCTAGGCAAAATGGAGTGATTTTTCTGAACAGGAAACTTTGGTAGACACTGTTATAGTCACCTGTTCAATATCTATTCCATCATCTTTGTTTACTAATGGAATCTAGATTTTGAATCAGAGAGTCCTTGCCCAATGAAAACATGATTTTCTAAGCTCCTTTGTCAGTAAGAAATAAAAGGAAATCTAGCGGGTGGGTCTTTAAGTTAGACTCAGTTGGCAAATGCCTTTTGCTGCTTGTATGTCTTTCTTCATCATCTGCAATATGCATGCAAAGTCACAATACCCAGCCATTTTGCAAGCATAAGGAGAAAAGCCATGTACGAGAGAACAGTGGAAAACAATCAGCCCAGACCCTTTTGATATCATAGAACCACAAAAGCTGTATGAGACTGCCTTCCTCCATAGTTCGTGTTAGGGGAGAAAAAAAAAACCTGTTCTATTAATATTTTCTTATACTTTTATCGAAATAAGGGCATTATTTGGATTTTCATTAAAAAAGAAGACAATGCTAAATTACATTAAAGTACTGTCAAAAGTAATTATTGAGAAAAATCATTCCAGCATTTATATGTCAGATAGCTGGGAGTTGAGAGGAGAGTTGGGAAGATGGGTTGCAGTTATTCAGGCAGGGATAACAGGCTAAATGCTAAAATATAAGTGGCTGAAGCAGAAACAAAGGAAACACAAACCTAAGACACTCTGAAAGTAAAATATTTCAAAACAAATTCAATTCATGTGAAAGAATGGACCAATTCATATCTATGGTAGATGATTCAAGCCTAAAAATAAATGTAATTTAATAGAAGTAATTATTTTAGGACTGAGGAAAGAATCTACCAAATCAATATATTAAATGTTTCTAAAAAGAACAACTACTTTACTTCTTTGAGAGACAAATACATTGGAGAAGTCATTACCACCCTCAGTGTGTTTGTGGGTTACAAGCAAACATATCATTCTCCCCAGCAAATGTTTTTTTCTATCACCTTTCAGTCGTAAGACCAGGGGTGAAGATTGAGGTACTAAAAGTACTTTCAGCAGTACTAAATTTACAACAAAAACTCTATATGGGGGTATACAATCATATCCGTGATTACAAATAAAGAGCCCCATTTATTCCTGTTACTGATGAAATAATACAAACAGTAGCCATAGACAGGAGAAAATGTACTGCTAAGAGAAGGAAATATGCCATCCAACCTTTGAACTGAAATGCAAAAGACGAAATTATGTTTTGGGGGGTAAAGGGGTATATAAGTCCTCAAACAATGCAATTATGTATTTTGGGAAGCATAAATAATATTTGGCTTAATCTTCCATAGTACAAATTCAATCATATAAACCAACAGGAAAGTTTTCAAATTACTCACACCTAATGAAATACCATTCTCTTCAGCTGTTGAAAACACTTATTTTGGGCTATATACCTCCAGAGAAAAAAGGATAGCATGGCTAGTTCAAGTGCAATAGCCAGAAGGATAACTGATAACTCTATATAAGAAAGCAATCACTCTTTTTAAAAAAATTTTTTTAATCTCTATTTATTTAATTTTTTTTAACGTTTATTTATTTTTGAGACAGAGAGAGACAGAGCATGAACGGGGAAGGGTCAGAGAGAGGGAGACACAGAATCCAAAACAGGCTCCAGGCTCTGAGCTGTCAGCACAGAGCCCGACGCGGGGCTCGAACTCACGGACCGCGAGATCATGACCTGAGCCGAGGTTGGACGCTCAACCGACTGAGCCACCCAGGCGCCCCAATGTTTATTTATTTTAGAGGGAGACAGAGCGCAAGCAGGGGAGGGGCAGAGAGAGAGAGAGAGAGGGAGACCAGAATGGAAGCAGGCTCCAGGCTCTGAGCTGTCAGCACAGAGCCTGACATGGGGTTCGAACCCACAAACTGCAAGATCATGACTTGAGCCGAAGTTGGCTGCTCAACCGACTGAGCCACTCAAGTGCCCCGAGAAAGCAATCACTCTTTTTTGAGTAAAAAAAATAAATAAAATAAAGTACAATAGTGCTTGTAAATTTTCTGCCATGGATACCAACCATTTCCAAGAATTTCTAGTCTAAAATAAGATATCATAAGCAAACCAATAACCGCTGCCACATTACACTTACAATAACAATAATCAATCTATTACCCAGTATGTAGCTGAAAGAAATAACTTTATTTATTTTTTATATGAAATTTATTGTCAAATTGGTTTCCATACAACATCCAGTGCTCATCCCAACAGGTGTCCACCTCAATGCCCATCACCCCCCTTTCCCCCTCCCCCCACCCCCCATCAACCCTCAGTTTGTCCTCAGTATTTAAGAGTCTCTTATGGTTTGCCTCCTTCCCTCTCTGTAACTTTTTTTTTCTCCTTTCCCCTCCCCCCTAGTCTTCTGTTGAGTTTCTCAGGATCCACATATGAGTGAAAACATATGGTATCTGTCTTTCTCTGCCTGACTTATTTCACTTAGCATAACACTCTCCAGTTCCATCCATGTTGCTACAAATGGCCAGATTTCATTCTTTCTCATTGCCAAGTAGTATTCCATTGTATATATAAACCACATCTTCTTTATCCATTCGTCAGTTGATGGACAATTAGGCTCTTTCCATAATTTGGCTATTGTTGAAAGTGCTGCTATAAGCACTGGGGTGCAAGTGCCCCTTTGCATCAGCACTCCTGTATCCCTTGGGTAAATTCCTAGCAGTTGAAAGCAATAACTTTAAAGACTAATTTAATTCCAAATAAAACCAGAGGCTTTTCACTGTGTTTCTTAAAGAACAAAGTCTCAAAGGGAAAATGGGAAAGGAAGTGAGAAATTATTCAGAAATAGTGCATCCATGTAAGTGAACACATGTTACATCAAAATTGTAAAATTCAACATTAAAGATGGAGCAGGAAACTAAAACTAAGCCAATTCTCTCAAGATTTATGTGTAAAATCCTTGACCCAGGCTAAAAGATCCCACATGATGTAAGTCCTGCCATCTTCACATATCTTGGATATTTTCAAACCCATTGTCTACACTTCCCACACTAGCTTTCTTTCAGATCCTCAAATAAACTAAGCTTGTTGCCACCACTGGACCTCTGTTCATGTTGATTCCTTTGCTTGGAATATTCTTCTCCTCTTCTAATCCTTTACTGGCCCCCATTTAGTAATATGGCACTCCTACTCATTCCTCAGGTTTTTTTTTTATTTGAATCTTTAAAAATTTACTTTAAAAAAGTTTACTTTCTTCAGCTTACTGAAATATCGGTATATAACATATAAGTTTAAGGTGTACTACATGATGATCTGACACATGTGCATACTGCAAAATGATTACCACACACAAATACCATTCTAACTCATTTCTATGAATTCAGTTTTCTTAAGACTTCATAAAAAAGTGGGAACATACAGTGTTTGTCTTTCTCTGTCTGACTTATTTCACTTAGCATAATGTCCTCAAGGTCCACCCATAGGATCGTAAAAGAGAGAATTTCCTTTTTTATGGCTGAATAATATTCCACTGTATATACCTATACCATATGTTCTATACCTAGTCCATTGATGGACATATTGTTTTCCATGTCTTGGCTATTGTAAATAACACTGCAATGAACATGAGAATATGGATAGCTCTTTGAAATAGTGTCATTTCCTTCAGATAACACAAAGAAGTAGGATTGATGAATAATATGGCAGTTCTATTTTTAATATTTTTGGGAATCTCCATATTGCTTTCTATAGTGGCTGTACCAATTTACATTTCTATCTATAGTACAAAAGGGTTCCCTTTTCTCCACAGACTTGCCAACACTTGTATGTCATCTTTTGTCTTTTCATTAACAGCCATTTTATCAAGTATGAGGTGATATCTCATTGTGTCTTTGATTTGCATTTACCTGATGATTAGCGATACTGCACATCTTTTCATGTACCCATTGGCCATTTTTGTCTTCTTTGGAAATGTTTATTTCAATTCCTTTGCCATTTAAAAACTCAGATGCTTTGTTTTTGGGGGATTGTTTTGTTTGCTGTTGCATTATATGAATTCCTTATGTATTTAAGCCCTTATCGGATAGATGGTTTGCAGTATTTTCTCCCATTTCAAAGGTGGCCTTTTCACTTTGTTGATTGTTTCTTTGGCCATAAAGAAGCTTTTTAGGTTGATGTAGTCCTAATTATTTATTTTTGCTTTTGTTGCTTTAGCTTTTGCCATCACATAAAAAAAATCATTGCCAAGACCAATGATCAGGATTTAACGCTCCCCTTACCTATTTCTGCTAGTAGTTTTACACTTTATGGTCTTACATTTAAGTCTTTAACTCATACCAAATTAATTGTGTGTGGTACAGATGTCCAATTTCATTATTTTGCATGAGAATATCCAGTTTTCCCAACCACATTCACTGAAGAGACTAATGTTTCCCCATTGAGTATTCCTGGCACCCTTGTCAAATATTAGTTGACTGTACTGTGCAGGGGTTTATTTCCAGGCTCTCAATTCTGTTCCACTGTTTTGTTTGTCTGCTTTCATGCAAGTACCATACTGCCTGTGCTTGGAGGAGGAGTGATGGGAGTAGTGTGAATCTATCTTTTCTACCCTCCTCAGTGTGTCTTTTCTTATTTCTGTGTTTTATGCAGATGCTATAATGCCTCACATGAATCCTTGGTTCCTGTGAAGGTATTTTTGCACAGAGACTGTTATTCAAATTGATATTTCTGGCAGGGGTAAGAGTGCTAGAAATTCCTATGCCATCATTTTGCTGACATCAGTCTCATTCCTTAGGTTTTAAATGCCACTTCACAAGGAAGATCACTGCAGATTAGTTCAGACTCTGTTATAATTTTCATTTAATACTACACTTTTTGTTAGTTAGACATCACAATTGTAATTAAATTATTTGTGTAATGTGTACTCTCCTCACTAGGGTTTTAGAGACAGGGACTGAACACATCTTGTTCAAAATTATATTATTAACGTCCAGTATGGTTCCTGAGACATAGGTACTATTCCAGACATTTATTAAAAGACAGGAAAAAAAAACACAAAGAAACAAAGAAACAGGGGGAAGAGGGATGGCCATGGTTGTTTCAGCCCCCTGTGCCCTCCTTTCCTCTGATTTGTCTATGTAGAAAGTCATCCTGTTCTGCTCTCTGCCATATAGTAAAATAGTAGTTATTCTATACTACTATTCTATAGTAAAATGTAGTTATTCAGCTGTGCTAATGGGTAGATCTAATTCTGGAGTAAAATATTAGAAAGGCCCCTGGCTGCAAATATAAAGTCATGTATTCTGATCAGCTTTATCAGTATAAACATTATTTTCATCTCCCTTTTCTGACTTCTCTAACTCTCAACTAGATCCAAACTCAGAAAGGTAAATGCAAAATATCTTTGGTAAGTGCTACAAAATTTATCTGCCTAGGAGTAAAACCCAGAAAAAAACTTGGTCTTTTACCTATATACAGTACCATTTTTAGAGGTTGAAGCTACTAATGGTTTTCTTCTAATTCCGTAATGTACTAACCTCATTAGGATATTTGGGGATTATTCATTGAGATTATTCAATTAATATTTTAGTAATAAATAATACATCAGTAATTAATAGCCAAAGTCTGTTTGAAGTGTTTCACATACATTTATTTAATCCCCTCAACACTGTAGATTATTAATTCCCATTTTATAAATGAGGAAACTCTCATTAATTGAGAGTTATTTAATACTCTCATTAATTGAGAGGTTAAATATCTTGCTCATGGTACAGATAGGAAATGGTGAAGGCTATTTTAAAACCAAACCAGGTCCCAGAGTCTTAGTAAATGCACTATTTTGTTAAACGCATGTTTCAGTTAACTGTGTGTGTGTGTGTGTGTGTGTGTGTGTGTGTGTGTGTGTGAGAGAGAGAGAGAGAGAGAGAGAGAGAGAGAGAGTGAAAGAGAGAGACATGAAAAGAGGGGAGGAGCAAGAAAGAAGACAGAACAGGACAGGGAGATGTAAAATGTTTTTGTACTGGGGTCAAAGTCAAAGGAATTTGAAAGCCATTGTTCTTAATTAATATGTCATGCTGTCTCCCCATAGGTAGATGAAGAGTCTGTTAATTGCAAGTATACAATTTACTCACTTCCCCTACAGTTTGGCAGGGCATAGTTACTCTTGAACTAATAAGATGCCATCAATACTTATTATTAGCTAATCTTACTCTTTATGATACTACCACAGTCCCCAAAGCACCAGGCGAACTCACAGGTGCACTGCAAAATATTTTAAATTTCTGGGGGAAACATAGTGACATCTGTCAGACAATGTGAAAATTACTAGCTCAACGTAGTTTATAGTTTCAACACTAGATGATGATATACCTTCTCATGAGACAATCTATCTTTGTGAAACTGAGTTTTTGATGGTTATTGTGATTAAAAGCAACTAAGATGTGAAAAACTGCAGCACCCAACGAGCACACACCCCATTAGTAAGTTAAAGTGGTGATTTAAGAATGAAATTAAAATGTTATTTTTTCATTCAAAGTATCTCTATTATTTTTTAAGTAATCAATAAGTTAAGTAATTAGAATACAAATATTTAAATTGTGTGAACTTAATCACTATTAGGAACTGTTGGGTATTTATTTTGGCCAAGAAGTCATGAAAAATTTACTGATTATACTGAAACCAAGAGAGTTTGGGAACCTCTGCCCTACTATAAGTAAATGGACTTCCTTTAAGGATGTTATAAGATCATGTCTAGCATGTAACTTTGAAGAAATATCAAGTACTCCATTTTGTGCATGTGGAACAACATAAATGGTCTTTGTTTTTCATTAAAAATTCCTCATTTTAATATAATTGAAAGTGAGCTCATTTTAAATCTCAGGTCTTTATCAGCTTCTAATCTGCTGCAAAACTGATCCAAGGGGAAACTGCCTATGAAGTGATCACTACCATTCATGGAAAAAAGCTTAGAAACAGAGCTAAAACAGAAAAAGAATCTCAACTGCAAAACTATCATAATTCAGCAGCCACTCACCTCCCATGTTCCCTCTATCCCTGTCAGAGGCTAGAACATTGCCCTACCTTATGAGCTATACCGCTATTTTTTAAATAATGAAATAAGGTCTTGCATATGCACAATGAGCCTTCCCACAAATGTGACCTTTGGGATTTATCTCCTGATATTTTTAACCATGTTGTCAGTATTCAGATGGGATTTACAATGAATCAAAGCTACTACTGTTCACACTACATTACATCTACAATAGAATGCAATAAGATACCATAATATTTTCATTTGGTACTTTTTATTAGCCTACAGTTCAGTTCTAGTCAATGAAATACACAGTGCTTTCTAAGTTGAAAGCCTCTATTTATAGCACTTCTTTAAGAAGCTGAGATGAAAAAGGAATAACACAGATGTCAGGATTCCTCTGACCTAAAAAGCAAGTAAATTACTAACTGCTCGATTTTAAATAAAAATCTTGGGTGGAATAAAGGAATCATCAACTTACCTAAACGGTGACTGGTGACTATAGGGGTACTCTGGTGTTAGTTTAAAATAAAGACCAAACACAGCTCTGGAACTATCTTATGATTTAAAACTGAAAACAAAGATGTAATTATTAGAAGGATGCAACAGGTAAGCACTAAAGCTAAAAAGTGGTAGGATGAGAAGAAACTCCTTCAACTGCTGGTGACACCCAGAGTTAACTTCAAAGGGAAGTCACTTTATTCGAAACTCAGTGTGTAAATTCTACTCAATCCCAAGTACTAAAACATGATAAACACAATTCCTGGGCCTATGGACTCACTAAAAGCATTATGTTCAAAACCACAAAGAGGGGGATGGAGGAATGGAGAGATTTGGGGGGTTGAAAAAAAGGAAGAAAATACCTCAACTGAGAATCAAATAATAAGGAACTTATTTTATGAAACACTTACTAAATTTACCTATTCCTTCTGTATTTATTGGCTCAAAATTAAGTGACCCGATTACCTGCACAAAAACAGAATTAATTTATTTTTTATCCAAAGAAAGTGACAACAATTGCCATTTGCTAAAATAGCTCTCAACTTAGTGATAAAAGAGATGGGTTATAAATGGTCTCTAGGGCTTTTCTTGCTCTGGAGTCCATCAGTACTTTCCAGGATGGTGACTGGGAAGAAGAGGGTATTTACCCACACTATCCCTATATGAAACCTGCCCTAACACAACCATGTCAAAATATTTCTATTGTTTGCATATGACAAATGCATAAAAGAGAGAGAGAGAGTGTGTGTGTGTGTGTGTGTGTGTGTGTGTATGTGTATGTAGTGCAATTATTTGGATACTTTCTAACCAATAAAGTAACAATAAAATGAGAGGAAAATACTCTTAATTAGCACAGACCCAACTAGAATGTGTGTGTTTGTTTTGGTAAAGAAACACTCTGATTAGTCTCTCTTGCACATCTGGAAATTACTGACATCTTTGAACAATATTACTTCACTCCTAGCGAGAAGAGCTGTAGAGTCTATTTAATAGTGTAACAATTTAACCCACCTCCTGGTGTCTTAGAATTTTAATACTGAGGGTTTTAATTACAGTAAGCCTGCCAACAAAATAAAAGTAAAACAAAAAATCAGACCCAGAAATAACAAGAAAAGTCCTGAAGCACATTTTTTACATGGAAAGATAGAAATACACAAGCACAGTGTGACTGTCTTATCTCTTCAGGAAATTAGTAGCCAAAAAGGTTCACTCCTCCAGTTTCTACTTCAGTATTAGTGGGTTGAGCAATTACCACATGGAACAAACCCCTTTAATACCACCTGGTCTACTTCCCAGCAGTGAATTCCACTCCCAGGCTTGTCATGGCTCATTTAGATAGTACAGTAAGTTTCCTCTGTAAGTCGGCTCCTAGAGCTTACAGAATTTAAGATATAATGAGATACGAAGGTGTTTATCATGAGGTAGAATGGAACTCTGAGCCAAAGCAACAGGAGTTGGATATCATGAGCAGGCTGGGAACAGAAAGGTTTTTTTTTTCCTCTAAAGTATATTGGAAAAATAAACTATTCCATAAGACGCACAAAGTTTGGGTAAAGATGAAAGTTTTTAAGCAGAAGTAAATCTCTACCTTATAAAAACTTAAAGAGAACAAAATAACATTTCAGAAATACAGATCAAGAGGGGCGAGCACATCTTTCATCATTGCCTTTTGCTACCTTTCCACATAAAATTTTGGTTCGAGAGAGTTGTAATCTACTCCATCCCTTAAGAAAAAACAAAATTTTTGAAACATATAATATGTCTAAAAAGTAGCAATCAAAACTCTTGTTATGGATTTCAAAGACTTCAGGAAGGAAAAGTATGTATACAAAAATAAAGGCCAGCAAAAATTAAGAGAGAAGGAGAAAAAAAACTACCATATTGAAAATAAATTTAGTTTAAATGGAACTTATAATTCTGATTAATGTTATGAACTAAGCCAACATAAAAAGGCCCTCCCCTCATGCTCCAAATTCATGAAATCACTCATAAAACAGAAATTAGGTATCAAGCACGAGCTAAACCAGAAATGCCAATAACGAAGACCAAACTCAAAGTCAAAGCACTGATGGAGTTTAAGTGAAATGGCTCATGAGGGGTAAAAAAAAAAAAAAAACCAGGTTAGAGGCCTTAATAGCTAAGGACTAGGGAAGAGATTCCAGGATTCAGGCTCAGGAAGAGATGGAAATGATCTATATGTATAAAGCTAAAGAAAGTCACAAAGGTTTGTTCCATCTGTAAAATGGGGACCAGAAAAACTCTGCCTACCAGGCCAATGGAGCAGCAAAGAGTCTACAGTTATGAGTGGGAAAACAGTCATCCGTGAAAAATCATTAGGTTCACGTGACACAGAATTCCAAGCACAGCGATTCATATAAAAATTGATCCAGAAACAGTGAATGTATTTGGTCCCTGCACAAAGTCAAAGCTGATCTAAAGAAATAAGACTTCTAAGAAAAGTAGTCCCACAGAAGATGAGTTCATTATCAAAAATTACAAACCTATATATATAAGAAAAATTCTCATGAGAAAAACTTAAAAGTTACAACAAACTGTGGAATTCACATTGTAAAAATTGGAAATAACTGAGCTGTGTCAAAGGGCATTTAAAAAGAAATAACAGGAGGCGCCTGGGTGGCTCAGTCGGTTAAGCGTCCGACTTCAGCTCAGGTCACGATCTTGCGGTCCCTGAGTTCGAGCCCCACGTCCAGCTCTGGGCTGATGGCTTGGAGCCTGGAGCCTGCCTCCGATTCTGTGTCTCCCTCTCTTTCTGTCCCTCCCCCATTCATGCTCTGTCTCTCTCTGTCTCAAAAATAAATAAACATTAAAAAAAATTAAAAAAAAAAAAAAGAAATAACAGAAGCTCTCCTAACAGAATGCCATGTATCATCCTCTTTATCCCTTCCAATCAATTTGCTGATGCTCAAGGCATACTGAAATGAGGCAAGTAGGAGGCAATTGTAGAAGACTATATTGGGATGTCTGGGATGTCTAACCAACATCCATACTACTCCTACCTCTTAGCTTCTTCCTTCCAACATTTTTAATGTATTCACTCCTTCCACAGTGTGGATCAAAGATAAAGACCCCATCTTGACCTCAGAGGTAGATTCTAATTAAAACAAGGTAAAAATGGTAATCCTATTTTCCTTTCCCAATCACTTGGCATATGATTCAGGCTGGCCAAATGGATGTCCAAGGGAAGCCTGTATGGAGGAGGCGGGAGAAGACTTCTGAAAAAGTGGTTCTTGTATCTAAGGAACACCTGAAAATGGTTGGCATCATCTTGGTAACAGCCTGAGGATACAATCAACATACAATCTGAGGCCAGTATACCCATTCGGTGGATAATTTTAAACATTTCTACTGTAGCTATATTTATGTCTCCTTTGCTTACCTTTTATAGATTATGCTTTCTCACTACAATGCAATAATATTGTGAAATCAACACTAAGTACTTTCCCTAATTTCATGAAATGAAACTACCCTACCCTCTATAACACATGGATTAAGGAGAAAAGCTCAGGAAACCAAAAGACTATTATAATACAAAATGAGAAATTTTTGTATATCAAAATATGGATATAGCTAATGGGAGTCTTAGAAAAAAATTTATAGCATTCAATAATAACTAAAAATATTCAACTCAAGTAACTTGTGGGACGCCTGGGTGGCTCAGTCGGTTGAGCATTCGACTCTTGATTTGGGCTCAGGTTATAATCCCAGGGTCATGGGATTGAGCCCTGCATCAGGATCCACTCTGAATGTGGAACCTGCTAAGATTCCCTCTTTCTCTCCCTCTGCCCCTCTCCCCTGCTCATGTGCGTGCTCTCTCTCTCTCTCTCAAAAAAAAAAAAAAAAAAAGGAAGAAAGAAAGAAAAAGAAAAAAACGTTTTAAAAAAGAAGAAAAGAGTAACTTGAAAAAACCAAACATTGTAAATGTAAGAAAAATAGAAGAGGGACGCCTGGGTGGAGCAGTCGGTTAAGCGTCCGACTTCAGCCAGGTCACGATCTCGCGGTCCGTGAGTTCGAGCCCCGCGTCGGGCTCTGGGCTGATGGCTCGGAGCCTGGAGCCTGTTTCCGATTCTGTGTCTCCCTCTCTCTCTGCCCCTCCCCTGTTCATGCTCTGTCTCTCTCTATCCCAAAAATAAAATAAAAAACGTTGAAAAATAGAAGAAATTCATAATAGAAGAGAATCTAGTGGAGTAAAATCAAATAGATATTGAACAACATCCAAATCTGGCCCCTTAAAAAGAAATATAAAGGAGTCAAACTTCTAGTGACATCGAACATGGTGGGGGGGGGGGGAGTCAAAAAGTATATGAATGAAAACAGGACATAAATACGGTATAGATTTTGAAAGTACCCACTAATCAGAAATAATAGCACTGAACTGTTAGGTAAGTGAGAAATAAACTTTTATTGTGTTAAGTCACAGAAAGTTTGGGGTGAGTTTTTTACAACAGCTTGTGCTACTCTAACTAATAAAACTAATAAAGGGGTAATAGGGTATACAATAGCAACATCTGCTTTAAAAAAAAATAACCCTTTTGCACACCAGCAATAAAAATCAGAGCATTTAACTGAAAAAAAAAATAGCATTAATATGAAAAGAGTAAGGGTTCCAGACAATTCAGACACAGAACACTGAATAGAGATTGGTTCTGCCACTACCAGAACTTAAAAGTAAAACAGTAAATAAAATCATAATGAACTAGCACAGCAATAACAAATAGGTGAATGGAAAATTGTACAGAGTCCAGAAACAGACTCAAGCAGGAACTCACTATGTTATATGGATGGCAGCAGAACCGACTTTCCAAAGGGGAAAAACTAAAAACATTTTCCTCACACCAAACAATTCAGATATATTAAAGACTTACACGTAGAAACAAAACTTTCACACATATAAAACCAATTCTTTTAAAATATATGATCTCCTCCAGAATGTCTTATCAAAGGATGTACCCCACTCATACTGGCCATTTATTTTTATATTCACCCACAGAACCTTATGCTTCATTCTATAAAAAACTCTGTGTTTAAGTCTATAAGCTCTGTAAAGTTAGGAACATACAAACACATATCTCAATGAGTACTTTATCCACCATATTTAGCATAATTTCAGAAATGTATTAAGACTAGAAACAAGGCATAAATATTGTAAAATGCACTAAAGAAACAAAACAGAGACTGAAGTTTAGGGGAACTAGGGCTGACAAACAAGATTATGCAGGTTTCTCTATAGCCAATGTGATGTGGTGTAAGCCATGAGAAAAAAGTAGAACCATAAAAGGCAGAATTATGAAGAAAGCATTTAAGACTGAAGAATGGTTTTAGCAAAAGTATTTAGGGAAGGAGAATATAAGGTAAATTTGAATAATTAGATGTTTCTGGAGAAGGAAGATAAAAAGTATAAAGGGAAATAAAGCCAGAAATTTATCTAGAGACAAAATTACAGGTTTGATTGGAATATGGACCTTCTAAAGGTTTTTAAAGACAAACCTGTAAGTACAACATAATTAGATATAAAAGTAGGAATAAATAAAATAAAAATAGGAATTGCTTATAAATAAATGTTTCAAGTAGAAGCCGGGATATTAGGAGCACCTGGGTGGCTCAGTCAGTTGAGCACCCGACTTTGGCTCAGGTCAAGATCTTGTGGTTCATGAGTTTGAGCCCCACACTGGGCTTGCTATTATTAGCAAGGCAGAGCCCGATTCAGATCCTCTGTCCCCTTCTCTGTGCCCCTCCCCTACTTGCCCTCTCTCAAAAATAAATAAACATTTTTTTTTTCAACGTTTATTTATTTTTGGGACAGAGAGAGAGAGCATGAACGGGGGAGGGGCAGAGAGAGAGGGAGACACAGAATCGGAAACAGGCTCCAGGCTCTGAGCCATCAGCCCAGAGCCTGACGCGGGGCTCGAACTCACAGACCGTGAGATCGTGACCTGGCTGAAGTCGGACGCTTAACCGACTGCGCCACCCAGGCGCCCCGAAATAAACATTTTTAAAAGCACCTGGATATTAGAAAGGTCATGATAGTACTTTTATCTAGTTCATATTCAACTCAGTAATATGCATTATACTGGTCACTCCATAAGATGAAAAAAAGAAAATGAAAAGAGTAACATGGAACTTTATTATATTTTATGTTATGGGAGCAGGGAAATGAATATTTCTAACATCAGCCTTTTGACAAAAGAAAAAAGAACAGTGAATACAGATCTTGATTATTTTTAAAAAATAATATCCATAGAGCATATATGAATCAATCACACTTTTATAAGAGAATAATCTTATTTGCACTGTCTTGCTCTTTTTATGATTTTAATGCCCAATTCCAAATTTAACCATTAGATAAACGCAATTTGATAATCCTAAGGATTCAAATGTTTTATAAATGAGCTAAGAAAATGCATATACAAAGAAAAAGAAATGAGAGCAAAACAAAAAACAAAAGACTCCAAAAACCCAAAAAACAAAAGGCAACCGAAAAAACCAAAAACCAAAAGAACAAAACCCAAAGAAATAACAAAAGAAAAGGAAGGTTGTATGAGGTAGGTGTACCCAAAGACAAAGGAATACCAAAGGACTGCTATATTTGTGGGTACTTTGAGCTTGAAAGCTAACACCAAACATGGCGCCAGAGCCCTAAAGAGGGAGATATATTTTGGTAAATCCATTCTACATGTGTACATTACCACCTATGAAACTCAAGTTCAATTTCAAGACCAAAAGTGCTTGCTATCTCTAATAGTTAGTAACCAACCACCTAGCTCTAAAAAGCAACAGTATCTCTAACCAGAAAATGCATTGGTCAGAAACACACTGAGAAGAAATAACTTCATTCTGAGTGGAAAATTATACCAATGTTGATGGGGTATTATAAGAATGTCACTATGTGGAAGAAAAGACAAAGAATGAATCCAGCCACAACTGCTTTCATATGCACAGCAAAGATATCCTTTGTTAAAATAAGAGGTTCATCTGTTTTCCCTCAGAGAATGACTTAGGTCTAAAATTGATGTGTGTATCACAAATATTTTCCATAGCAACAGTTCCTAACCAAACAAGGATCTTTTTAAAAAAAGTAAATTCCACGCCCAATGTGGGCCTCAAACTCACAATGGCGAGATCAAGAGTCTGATGTTCTACTGACTGGGCCAGCCAGGAGCCCCCCAAATAGGCATCTTTTATTTAATTTCCTAGATTATTAAACCAGAGAGAAAAGATGAATCCTGGGCTAAACAATGTTCAATGTGTCCTGAAAATCTAACTTGTAGAATAGACAAATAACGCAAAGGCTATTTTAAAAAGTTATTTGCCTTTATATTCTCTTAGAATACTTTCACTTTGAAGATAAAAATAATTTAGTACAATTCAAAAAATATATACTGTGTGCCAGTTATGTGTTGGGTACTAGGCTTATTTCCAGAGATCCAAAATAAGCAACACTTCTGAATGTCAGGTGTCTGGAGGAAAATAAAGCCTGCAAAAAAATGACTTTAACACAATGGGGTAAATCCTATAGAAACACACATGCAGGGGTGCCTGGGTGGCTCAGGTGGTTAAGCATCCAACTTGGGCTCAGGTAATGATTTCATGGTTTGTGAGTTTGAGCCTTGCATTGGACTCTGTGCTGACAGCTCAGAGCCTGGAGCTTGCTTTGGATTCTGTGTCTCCCTCTCTCTCTGCCTCTCCCCTGCTAGCTCTCTCTCTCTCTCTCTCTCAAAAATAAACATTAAAAACAATTTTTAAAGAAACACACAGGTAATAGATATTTAACATCATTTGTAAACTTCTGTACAAAATCCTTTACACATATATACCTTTTAACATTTAGTTATTTCCATTTTCTTAATGGTGTCTTTTGAAGAACAGCTTTTAATTTTGATGAAGTCCAATTTATCAATTTTTTTCTTTTATGGTTGGTGTATTTTGTATACTGAGAAATCTTTGCCTACTCCAAAGCTTCCTGTTTTCCTCCAGAAGATTATGGTTTTACCTTTAAGCCTAAGATGCATTTTGAATTAATTTTTGCATATAGTATAAGGTTTTTACCTCATGTTGACCCTACAGACATCAATTATTGAAAAGATGTCTGTTTCTCCATTGGTGCCTTTGACTATTAATAGGTAAGTCTATTGCTATACTCTTTGTTCTGTTTTATTATTTTATATGCCAGTCTTCATGCCAATACTACATTTTTTTATTACTGTCATTTTATAGCAAGAGTTTAAATTAGGTAGTACAAGTCTTCCAACTCAGTTCCTTTCAAAATTGGATTCACCCTGCCATATCCATTGCAATGCCATATAAATTTTAGACTCCAATTGTCAGTTTCTATCCAAAAGCCCCCTGTGATTTTGGCTGTGATCGAGGTGCAAATATAAATCAATTTGGGGAATATGGGTATCTTAAAGTTTCCTTATTCAAATCATAAACTAGATATATCTCTATTATGTAGGTGTTTTTAATTTTTCTGAGTATATTCTGTAGTTTTTAGAGATCTTATATGATTTTTGTTAAATTTATTCTGAAATACTTTATGTATTCTGATGCCATTATAAATAACATTTTCTAACATCTCAGTTTCCATTTATTTGCTGCCAGTATATGGAAATACAACTGATTTTTATGTATTGCGCTGCTTAGATAATCACATTATCTGTGTTTAAAGACTACTGTACTACCTTTTGAATTTTATTCTTTCTTTTCTTGACAAAATTACGTAACTAGGATCTCCAATGTAATTATGAACAGTGGGATAAAAGTGGACATCTTTTTTTCCATTTATCTATTTAATATATTGTCAAGTTAGCTAATATACAGCATATACAGTGTGCTCTTGGCTTTGAGGATAGATTCCCATGATTCATCGCTTATAAAAATGGACATCATTATATCCTTTGCAATCTTACAGGGAAAGTGTTCAACTTTCATCATTAGGTGCGACGCTAGCTGTGAATTTTTCATTTGTTTTCTTTATTGAACCGAAGAAACTATTTTCTACTCCAAGTAAGTTAAGAGTTTTTATCATGAATGGATGTTGCCTTTTGTCAAAACAGGTTTCTCAATGTACTGATAATTGTATCATTTTTATTCTCTTAATGCAGTGAATTTAATAAATTCATTTTTGATACCTGAACAAACCTTATATTCCATACATAAGCCTAATTTGGCTGTTAATATGTTAGCTTTCTTCTTAGGTTAGATTCAATTTTCCAAGACTGTTGGGGACTTTAATGTCAATGTTCATGAGGTAGACTGACTTGTAATATTCTCCTTTTATCATGTCCTTGACAGATTTAGATGTGGGGCAAATTCTGGTCTCAAAGATGAATTAAGTATTTCCTTCTCTATTTTCTGAAAGAGTTTCTATAAGACTGTTATTATTTCTGGGGTGCCTAGGTGGCTCAGTCGGTTAAGCGTCCGACTTCGGCTCAGGTCATGATCTCAAAGCTTGTGGGTTTGAGTCCTGTGTTGGGCTCTGTGCTGATAGCTCAGAGCCTGGAGACTGCTTCAGATTCTGTGTCTCCCTCTCTCTGCCTCTCCCCCGCTTGCACTCTGTCTCTCTTAAAAATAAATAAAGATTGGGGCGCCTGGGTGGCGCAGTCGGTTAAGTGTCCGACTTCAGCCAGGTCACGATCTCGCGGTCCGTGAGTTCGAGCCCCGCGTCGGGCTCTGGGCTGATGGCTCAGAGCCTGGAGCCTGTTTCCGATTCTGTGTCTCCCTCTCTCTCTGCCCCTCCTCCGTTCATGCTCTGTCTCTCTCTGTCCCAAAAATAAATAAACGTTGAAAATAAATAAATAAATAAATAAATAAATAAATAAAGATTAAAAAAATTTAAAAAAAGATTATTAATATTTCTTACTTAGACGTTTAGTATAATTCACCAGTGAAGACATCTGGGCCTGGAGTTTTATTTGTGGAAATGTTTTTTATTATAAATTCAGTATCTTTAATAGATACAGGCTGGTTGATTTTATATTCCTAATTTTGAGCCAGTTCTGATGAACTATTTTTCAAGGAATTTGTCTATTGTACCTAAGTTATCACATTTATTGGTATAAACGTATTCTAAATGTTCATTTAAAAAACACTTTTTTTTAATGTTTGTTTATTTTTGAGATAGAGAGAGAGTATGAGTAGGGGAGGAACAGAGAGAGATGGAGACACAGAATCCGAAGCAGGGTCCAGGCTCTGAGCTGTCAGCACAGAACCTGACGCGGGACTCAAACTCACAAACCATGATATCATGACCTGAGCAGAAGTCAGACGCTTAACTGGCTGAGCCACCCAGGTGCCCCTAAATATTCTTATTGTCTTTTCAAATGTCCTTAGAATCTTGAATGATATCCCTTGTTCCCTCTTTCATTCCAAATATTGTTAATTCTTGTGTCTTCCTTCTTCCTTGGATGAGTCTTGCTAGGGGCCTATCAATTTATTAATTCTCTGACAAACCATGGTTGATTTTGTGAATTTTCTGTGCTGTTTTCTATTTCCTTGATTTTTGCTCTTATCTTTATTATTTCCTCCTTTCTATTTACTTTTGTTTACACTTTGGTCTTTCTTTTTCTAATACTGTAGTGTAGAAACTCAGATAACTGAATTTGTACTTCTTTTCTGATACAGGCATTCAAAAGTGGAAGTTTCCCACTTAAGTACTAGTACAGCTATATAACACAAAATTTAACATTTATATTTTCATTAAGTTCAAAATGATTTCTCATAATCCTTATGATTTCTCTGAGCCGTGGTATTTAGAACTGTATTATTTAATTTCCAAACATTTGAGAGCCTTCCCAGATATCTTATTAATTTCTAACTTAATTCCATTATGGTCAGAGAACAATTCTGACATATTTAGTCTTCTGAAATTTATTAAATTTATTTTTATGGTCCAGCATATGGTCTACCTTGGTGAACATTCCATACATATTCAGAAAACATATATGTCCTTCAGTTGTTGGGTGTACTATTCTATAAATATTAAATAAGTCAAGTTGATAGTCTCAAATAATCTGTATTTTTACTGCCTACTTTTTTTTTTAACATTTATTTATTATTGAGAGACAGAGAGACACAGAGCATGACAGGGGAGGGGTAGAGAGAGGTAGAATCTGAAGCAGTCTCCAGGCTCCCAGGAATCAGCACAGAGCCTGATGCGGGGCTCGAACTCACAAACTGCGAAATCGTGGCCTGAGCCAAAGTTGGTCACCCCACCAACTGAGCCACCCAGGTGCCCCTACTGCTTATTTTTTTATTCACTTACTCTATCAATTTCTGAGAAAGAGGGGTTATAATCTCCAGTGATGACTAAGGGCTATGGATTTGTCTGTTTTTCACATTAGTTCTTTCAGTTTGCCCTTCATGAATTGTGAAGCTCTGTTATTAGGTATATACGTTATGTAAAGAACCGCTGTGTCTTTCTAATGAATTGTCTCCTTTATCATTATGATAAATCCTCCTTTAATTCAGGAAGACTCTTTGGAAGTCTCCTTCATCTGATATTAATATAGCCATACCAGGTTTCTTTTGGATTACTGTTTACAAGGACCATCTTTTTCCATTCTTTAATTTCAAGATCTGTGTTTATAACAGTATATGTCTTACAGACAACATTGCTTCTTTTTTTAAATTCATTCTGATAATCTCAATCCTTAATGTTTAGCCCATTTCACTTTGACATAAGTATTGATACACTGAATTTCTATCTATCATACATTTATCCCTTCTATTCTTTGTTGCTCTGTTGTTCCTTTCTTGCCCTTTTTTTTCTGAGTAAATGAAATAATTTTAGTATTATGTTCTATTTCCTCTACTGAATTTTCAGGGAAGGTTGTTGTTTTTTTTTTTATTTCTGTTTTTGTGGTTAACTTTTTGAAGTTGCTTTACAGCTAACAATATGCATCCTTAACTTACCACAGTCCATTAAGATCAGAAATTATAAATCTTCACAACTGATACTTCCTACTTTCTATTTCACAAAGGTAACAACCTTAAAATATAAAGTTTCTCCCCAACCTCTTGTGCTATTATGGTCATATTCCCTTTTATATACATTATAAACTCCACCAAATAATGCTGTTACTTTTGCTTTAAATAGTCAGTTGTCTTTTAAAGAATGATAAAAAAAAAAGTTTCTATAAATCTCAACTAATTTACCAGGTTTGGTGTTCTTTATTCTTTCCTACCGATTCATGTTCCCATCTGGTTTCATTTCCTCTCAGCTAGAACATCCATTCATAACTTCTTATAGAAGAGTGTGTCTTCTAGAAATAAAGGCTTTTCATGTTTGTTTATATGAAAATGTCTATATTTAATCCTAGTTTTTTAAGAGTCTTTTTATTTGGCCATAGAATTCTAGGCTAATAATTTTTTCTCACTATTTTAAAAGAAGCTCCATTTCTTTTGATCTCCAATTTTTTTTTTTTTGAGAGAGAGAAGGGAGGGCCGGAGAGAGGGGGCCATTCTTACATACAAACCATATATATTCATGGGGCAGAGAAAGCACTGTAAAAGCTGAAAAAGAGAGGTACTTTGGGAGTCTTTATCTGTAAAGCTCAATGCTTTACTTGCTACTTAGAGATTATTCCAGTCATTTGAGGCTCTTCACATGAAAAAGATGATTAAGAAGCATGATTTTTTTTTAAGAATATGGTTTCTTCTGTTTAGAAGTTACATCTGGGGGCATCTGGGTGGCTCAGTCAGTTGAGCGTCTGACTTCGGCTCAGGTTATGATCTCACCGTTCATGGGTCTGAGGTCTGCGCTGACAGCTCGGAGTCTGCAGCCTGCTTCACATTCTGTGTCTCTCTCTCTATGTCTCTCTCTCTGTCCCTCCTCCACTTGTGCTCGCACCCTCTCTCAAAAGTAAATAAACAAACATTTAAAAAAAAAAAGTTACACCTGACTCTAAATGGCAAAAAAGTGGATTAAGGCTTTAAGGGAGGAGAAAGGCATGGGATATTTGGGGTTATTTGTAACTGATTCCAATTCAGGTCACAAGAAAATAAAAAGATTTGAGAAAAACATTTGTAATACACATGCCGTTTTGTGAGAAGCTGAGCATCATGATCAAAGTTTAGGAGCAGAAAGAGGTAAAAAATTCTAATAATTACTACATCCATTAAAGCCATTTCTTCCACTGTTCTATAACAACTTAGAGCCCCAAGTAAACTATCAGTCTGATGAGGAAAGACGCCAGTAACAGTTAAGATCATTCCATAAGATGGGTATATAAGTGAGCTGGAGATCAGGGCTGAAAAAAAGGGGGCAAAATTAAGGAGTTAATCAAGACTAGAGAAGAAAACCCAAAGTCCCAAGGGATAGTTGATTATAGACACACATCCTGCTTTATCATTTCAACAAGGATGGGTCCCACCAGTGTTGTTGATGGTTATGCTATACAACATACTTTGTTTCCTTTTTCAATTCAAGTATAGGAAATTTTTATATTTATGTGATTTCCTAAAGAGTATTTAAACTTCTGTATTTTAGGCCGCTGTGAAAAATGCTTCCAACTTCACCATAAGTCTTTTATCATAGGTCTACTGCTTCCAAGATAGGCATCTGATGGAACCATAGATAAATGTGGCTTTGCAAAAAGTACACATATTCTTATGTAACTTAGAATGCACTTCAATTGGTTACTAGGGTATAATTGTTCCTGGGATATAATTTGTGTAACTCCCCAATTTTGTGGTTAATTTGGAAGACTATCATCAATTTCCAAATGGGATTCTTTTTATAATGTCAGCAACTTTACGATAAATTTAAAAATGAAATACTACAGGGTATCAGAATAAAAATAATTAGTAATACAAAAATAATTTATAACACAAACTAATTTTAATTATTCAAGGTATAACAGATTAACACCTAACCTATACTAGCCCCAAAGTATTAGACAAAAAAGCCTGGACTCTTTTGAGTAACCATTTTCTATAGCTTAAATTCTAAACATATTCTATTTTTCTCACTTAAAAGGCAAAGAGTCTTTAAATGTCAGAACTTAGATTATATTATTGGACTCCTTCTAGGTACATGCAAAAATTTATTTTATTTGTGGGAAGTCAGATCTTTCTTTAGCCAAAAGGCATCTCAAGAATATATAATTTAGCCCCAGAAGTTTGAATTTCTCTGCCAACTTTACTAATGGAATGCTACTTATCAAACAACTCTGGATTCTCAAAGAAACTAAAGAGGTTTTCCACCACTTCCCTAAATAAACCTGTTCTCAGGGTAGTCATATTCATAGTTTAATAAAAATTTTTATTAAAAATGAAAAATTAGTCTTTTTATTCATAGTACTGACATAAGGTGAGACAGCAGCAGGAGTGTGAGTGTGAGGCAGCAGAGGATGAACCATATCTAGATCTTACTACTCAAACTCATGACCTGAATTGATACCTAACATTTATTATGGTTATAAGCATTGTTATTTTATTATTTTTTTCCTTCTCCAATTCATCCTTCATTTCTTAGGGAAAGAGACTAATATAAAAGCAGAATAAAAAAATAATGGCTAACAAAACCACAGCATAAGTAAAAGAAGAACCAACATGGGATCTGCCAATAAAAATGCTCCTTTCAAAGCTGGCTAACCAACTCAAATGTTTCTACTGACTCATTGGCATGCTACCAAGTGAACAGTTTCATATGTCTCCCAAAACTCATGGCCACCATTTGTTTGAAACAGATGCTCAAAAATTACAATCATAAATGCTAGGGTTGGAAAAGAATGATTAGGTCATTCCATTTGGTCTGATGTGGTCAGGATTATTGCAAAAAACTAGACTATTCTAGCACTTTGCTAACAAATTTTCTGTATTTTTTTATATATACAGGCCAGCTGCCTTCTCCTCAGGGGAGACTTTTCTTACTCTAGGTTTGAAGTCACACATATGCATGTTTCAGTCTCTTGTACATTGCATTCCTCTCATATTTCTTCTGCATTTCAAGTTCTCTGGTTATAGTGAACAATTCTTTTCATGTATTCAATGATCAATAATTAAACACTGTAAACATTTAAAATATGGTGGGTCCTGCCATGATTACAGTGAAGAATCTGGTTGTCACTGTCAATATCCACAGGTAAGGTTATTGCCTTTTTCCTTTTTAATTTCTTATTTTATTGTCATGAAAATTCTATGAAGCAGAAGCAATTATTTTTGCCATTTTTTTAATGTTCATTTTTGAGAGAGAGAGTGCAAGTGGGGGAGGGGCAGAGAGAGGGAGACACAGAATCTGAAGCAGACTCCAGGCTCTGAGCTGTCAGCACAAAGCCCGATGTGGAGCTCGAATGCACAAACAGTGAGATCACGACCTAAGCCGAAGTTGAACACTTAACTGACTGAGCCACTCAGGTGCCCCATTACTTGCCATTTTAAAAATGAGCAGATTGAGGCACCAAGAGGTTAAAGAACTTGCTGAAGTCATAGAGCTAATAAGTTCTGATTCAGGCTCTTTTATTCCAGGAAGTATGTTCTTCCTAGTTGCCACAAGTAATTAGAGGCAGATATCATGTAGAACTAGTTGGACGTAGTAAACATCTTACAAATTGACAAAAGAATGAAGTAAATTCTGAGCAAAGTTGTAGAAACTGAGATAAGCTCAAATGAGGACAGATTAGCAGAACTTGCTCAACATATGGAGAAAAGGAGTCCAGAATATAGCAGAAGAAAGGCTATTGTCTTGGTTAGCTACATAGTGAAAACGAATCAAAAGCTCACTGCATTAGAACCCACTATATGTCAACCATAGTGTTTTGTGTATAATTATACTTAGGTTGTAGTTTTCAACTGAGGTTTTATGAATCATTTATAAGTATGCCATACTTTGGGAATCTACATTTTTAAAATTTATTTATTGAGGGGGGCGGGGAAGAAAAAGAACAAGCAGGGGACGGGCAGAGAGAGAGGGGGACAGAAGATCTGAAGCAGGCCCCATGCTGACAGCGGAGTCCTATGCAGGGCTTAAAACTCACGAACTGTGAGATCATGACCCAAGGAAGTCAGCCACTTAACCGACTGAGCCACCCAGGTGCCCCTGGAAATTTACATTAAAAAAAAAAAAATAGGGAATTCAATTCACTGTTCTAGGGTAAAGAATAAAATACCTGCTGCTTCACAGACTTGGTAGTGCCATGTGGGTTGGCTTACAGGGCAGTGCAAACAGAGAGGATCTGCTAATAAAACCTCCACTCTCTTAACAATATTTGGATAGAGGATTAGGTCTAATGTGCTGAGAGAACTTATTAAAAGGAAGGTATTAAACAACAATTTTACTAACATATGAAACTAAAAGACAACAAGGGGAAATTTAAGTGCAAATTAAAGCAAGGACTACTTTTAGAACTTTATGTTGGCAAATCCGCATGACACAAAACTTATGAAAAAATGACTAAGAACATCATGATACCACAGAATATATTCTGAGCAATGGAAGAAGGTGATTTAAAAGATAGGTCATGGGGCACCTGGGTGGCTCAGTCGGTTAAGCGGCCGACTTCGGCTCAGGTCATGATCTCGTGGTCCATGAGTTCGAGCCCCGCATCGGGCTCTGTGCCGACAGCTCAAAGCCTGGAGCCTGTTTCAGACTCTGTGTCTCCCTCTCTCTGACCCTCCCCCATTCATGCTCTGTCTCTCTCTGTTTCAAAAATAAATAAACATTAAAAAAAAATTAAAAAAAAAAAAAGATAGGTCATATAAGAGTGCCTAGGTGGCTCAGGTGGTTGAGGGTCCAACTTTAGCTCAGGTCATGATCTCACGGTTCATGAGTTCAAGCTCTGCATCGGGCTCTGTGCTGACAGCTCAGAGTCTGGAGCCTGCTTCAGACTCTCTCTCTGCCCCTCCCCTGCTCATGCGCGTGCTCTCTGTCTCTAAAAATAAATAAACATTAAAAAAAAAGAGAGTTCATCTACCAGAGCCAGGTTTTAGCACTTTATTTCTAGAACTTTCATTTAATGTGTATTAAATTTCAATACTACTTATAAATTTCTCTACATACTTTAATCTTTTATGCCTGTCTTATTATGCAAGTGCTTGACATCACCAAAAATAGTTTTGCTAATCACAGTATTTTTCAGAAATGTAATCTCTGACCTGCTTTGGAAAGTGAAGTTCAAAACAGAGTGTAGCACTGTGGTACCAAAAAAGAAAAAAAAAAATTACAACTTCCTTTTCATAGCTTGAAGTCAAACATTCTTTTACAACTTCTTTCATGTCTTTGCAAGGTCCTAATAATAAAGGAAAATTTCTATACAAATACATCACTATTTTGCTATATACAGATTTGTACTTAGTAGGAAAGATCTGACAGGTGAAGTCAAGTACATGGAGACAACAAAACAAAACTTACACACTGTTACTTTAGTGAGGGCTGTTTCTGCTTCGGAAGATCACATGTGATACTTGGTTTTCCACAACATTATATCCATCATTCGTCCATTTCCTTAATTACTTTGGGCTCTGATTTAATTTGCTTCTCAACTCCTACCATGTTTTCAGTAATGGGTCCCAGATCTCTTAAACTCAAATGATTGTATGCTTTATCACCAAAAGTTACCTCTATTACTCCATCTCCAAAATATCAGGTTTTGAATTTTAACCACCAGTGACAAAAAACTTGTCTTATATTTCCTTCACTAACTGCTCCCTAAGAAGCATATTCACAAACTTTTATTCTCCTGATGATACTCAGAACCCTAACCTCTCTCTCCATTCTCCCAAGCATGTCGATTTCTTTCTGGCTTCAAATATGCATCACTTCCAAGAGCAGGTCACCTGTAATGCTTTTCTAAAAGGTTAGAATCTCTTAACCTTGCACTGTGGTCTAAAAATCCATAAATGCAGGTGACACCACAAGAATTTCTTCCTTGACTCTTATGTTGCTATCAGAATATCACATGTGCCATGGAAAATTCACACTAAGGTATAATGGTAAGGTCCTCTTCTAGTCTATAATTTGGATATTAACCTAAAGCAGAAGTTTGTTCATCGTAGGTCAAAGAGACCCAGTATTTATGGAGAGAAGAAGAAACTAATAGAAAGTGAGCACAGATTATACGAGAGAAAATTAACAAAGGAAGGCTGCAGAGCTGTGGACCTGGGCTTAAAATCTGTGACAGAGACCAGAAGCTGCCCAGACAGCTGCCAGAAGCTGCTGAAGGAGAGAGAATATCTCTTCTAAAATAGAAGGGAAGACAACAAAAATACAGGTAGCTGTTGAGGTAAAGAAGGTAACCGAGCTATCCCAGGATAAATTTTTCATAAAACCTGGGAGCAGGATGATGACGCAGAGGTGAAGGTTGGGAATAATAGAAAGTACTACTGAACTCTCAAAAGAGACATATTTGTTTTAAAGAGAAAGAAACCAGAGCTCCAAAGTTCACAATGAAGGAAAAGAAGCATCTATTGTGTACCAGCAGACATGTACATGCTTCACTACAGATTATCTCAGGAGACTAGTAGGAAAATGATGTACAGCAAAGTTCTGTTAAAATTGACGACTTTGTAAAAATTGACTGGAGAATGTGGCAATCTATTAGCTCCTAAATATGGAGGATAAGTACATACGGGCTCATTATACTATTCTCTCTACTTCTACATACTTTCAGAAGTGGTTATAATAAAAAATGTTTTAAAAAAGTCAAGTCCCTAGCTATCAGATGACCTCAGAACCAACAGTCATGTTCCTCAGTAAACTCAAAAATAATGGCTGAATTTTCCATACAATTTTAGAAATTTCAGAGATGCAACTGGATATGGTTACACACACACACACACACACACACACACACACACACACACACACGAGGACTTTAAAATTCAATGAAGAGGCAAAAATAATTCTATTTTGACCAGAATTTGTTCCAAATTTGTTCTAGGGAAAAATACAAGTTTACATTAAAATTAAGCTAAATGTGTTAGGAGTAATAAGTAGGGCCAGAGGATGAAAGTAATGAGAAACAGGTTTTCTACTATGCATATACCTGAAAAGAAGATTATAAACACTTACTTCATCTCCAGAACTTCCTCTAAGTGTTTTCTTCTCTCCGCCCGAAGATTGGTCAAATGAGTTTCCTTTTCTGCCAGAGACTGTTGGGTAGAGGACAGCTTTGCTTTCATGGACTCCAGTTCCTGCTTTACTTTCTCCATAGCCATCAGTAACTCCTCCACCTATGGTAAGTATGGAAAAAAAAAAAAAAAAACTGAACATTTTGATTAATTAAAGACAGAGGAGCAAAGTAACGGGCAATTCCTGGGTCTACAAATTACAAACACACACACACATCAAAAATTCTGTACTCTTTCTGGATCAAACAAATATATCAAGAATATACCAGATAAAGAAATAAATCTCTGGTCTTCCCTCCACTGTAGTTCCTTTCAGGTTCACCAAAAAGAACTTCATTTCCTTTTTGATAAGCACAATTGCATATAAGGCATCAGTTCAAGAAGTCACACTCTGCCACAGTCAGTCCCTTTTGAAGATTTGGAAGTGGTCCACAAATACTCATGAAAATAACAGTATAACACAGATAAAAATAGAGGAACAAAATCACAGAAAATATTTCTATAAGGATTTTAAGAAATAAACTTGACTATAATAACATTCAGTATAAACATACATAAGTCATTTTTATTCATCCAAAAATTTTTCTGTTTACACCTTTAAAAAAATTTCTTTTTGAAGAAATAGCTAGAATTCAATCAGACAGTTTCTTGCTCTAAAGCCAGGTAGATAGAGTTTTCTCAAGGAAGGCAGGAAGAAAAAAAGAAAAATACATAACCACCTAGAGAGAAGACAGAGGAGACCAAATGCTTTAAAAAGATTTGAAAAAAATCCTGAGGGAAAGAAGACAGAACTCTAAAACACAAGGAACTAAGAGAACACAGTATGTACTTCATCAATCTTTTCCACTCAAGCTGGGTGGTGTCCAAATCAGAATTACTTAAATAGACATGTTCATTTTAATTCGGAAAGAAAATATATGCTGGCAAAAATGTGTTAATACCAAAAATCAACCTGAACCAGGTAATCAACCAGCCAACTGCACCAATCACAAGAGTTTATGTCAGGTTGCTGCTTGCCAAGAAATAATTTTGTTGACAACAAGCCTTTTCAGAGGAAGAGGTGGGGGATTTGCCATTCACTAACTCCTACATAAAACCAACTTGTGTGATACTAAAACTGAGAACAGTGTAGAGACAAAACTGCAATATAACAAATCAGAGTTGTTAACAGACCCCAGGATGTTAGTGCCTTATACCCAACCAAAGTTTCCACGTTGATTGGTAACAGCTGCTAAACAGTGATAGCAAACAGACACATTTAGTGTTTTGGCACCTGAATCACCTTACTTTGTGCATATTTTCAGAAGTGATCAAGTTAATTCTCAGCTAATAGCTGTGAAAATAACTGTTGTAAGAATATATATGAATTCACATATCTACAAGCTTTATGTAAATATAAATCACTATCCACCCTTTAGAAAACTACCAGTAAGGATGATTCCATTTTAATCAGTTTAATTCATGGAAAATCTTATTTAAAACTGAAATGAAATGATATACCAAGGTACATTCTTGTAACAGAAAATCAGTAATGGACAGCACCCTTTATAGAAGCTCTAATAAAGTGTGGTATGTGTCCATCTATGATGAACTCACCTTAAATCTCAAAAAAATCTCCCTCTCATCTTTCACTACTCCAAGCAAGGCATGGTATCAGTTTCTTATATAATTTAGATATTATGTATATACATAAGCAAGCATATAAAAACAACTTATTCCTCCTTTTCTATACAAAAAGGAAGTCCACTTTATATATACTCTAAAATTTTTGGTAAGCTTTTTATTGAAATACAACACAAATACAGAAAAATCCATAAATGAAAAATCCAACTTGAAGAATTTTCTCTAAGTTGAACACACCTGTGTAATCAGAACACAGACTTATAAACAGAATATGAAGAGTTCCCCAGAAATGCATCTCATATCCCCTTTCCAGATGAAGAGTAGCCATTATTCTAGCATTCTACCTTATTATTGCTTATTCGTTTATACAAATGGAATTACACAGAATGTAATTTTAAGTACAGATTTTCTTCACTCATGTGTTATGTCTATGAGATAGGAATTCCACTGTGTGAAAATAGCAAAATTTACTGAAGGAACTTTTGATTAAAAAAAAAAAAAACTTTTTTCCAGTTTTACTGAGAAATAATTGACATACATCAATCCCTGTGTAGTATTAAGGCACACAGCATGATGGTTTGATTTACATATTTATACGTGAAATGATTACAATAGGGTCAGCTAACATGTATCGTCACATATAAATACAATAAAAAGAAAAGAGTGAAAAAAGCTAATTTCCTTCTTTTGAAATTTTTTTAATGTGTTTTTTGAGAGAGAGAGAGAAACAGAGTGTAAGCAAGGGAGGGTAAGTGAGGGAGGGAGACACAGAATCTGAAGTATGCTCCAGGCTCTGAGACATCAGCACAGAGCCTCACACGGGGCTTGAACCCACGAACTGCAAGATCATGACATGAGCCGTAGTCAGATGCTTAACCGACTGAGCCACCCAGGTGCCCTGATTTCTTCCTTTTGACGAGAACTCTTAGGATTTGCTCTCTTAACAACATTCCTACATTTATCACAGAACACTATTAGCTATAGTCATCATGTTGTACACTACATCCCTACTACTTATTTTATCTTATAACTGGAAGCTTGTGCTTTTTGACTACCTTCCTCCACATCACACTCATCCCACCTCCTACCTCTGGTAACAAGACTCATGTCTTTTTCTGTGAGTGTGTATTCATTTTGTTTTGTTTTAAATTTCACATATAAGTTAGATAACACAGTATTTTTCTTTCTCTAATTTATTTCACTTAGCATAATACCTGGAAGGTAGGTATATCCACATTTTAATTTTTTTAATTAAAAATAATTTAAAAACTAGTTTTTAATATTAATGGGGTTTAGCTAACTAATTTTTTTCATTTATATTTCTTTTACGTTCAGAGCTTTTTGTATACTGGATAAGAAAATTTTGTCTACCACAAGATCATGGAAAGATTCTTTCTTCTAAATCTTTTATTAAATTACATGTTTCACATTTAGAGGTATAATATATACGCAACTGAATAAATACAGTTGCATGGTCAAATATTATTTTTATCAATTTGGATATCCAACTAAGTCAGCACTCTGAACAGTAGGAGGACTTTTACAGCCACGATAGTAAGGCACTTTCAGCCTACTGGCAAAAGATCTGAAATTATGTGAAAACTACTTACAAACTATAGAAAAGATAATTTGACAATGCTTCATATTGTTCATAAACACCTTAAAATTTAATGAATAAGCAATGTGAAATGTTATATGTATATAAAAAAGGAATATGTATATATTCCAGAACCAAGAGCAATACACCCATCTATATACTCACTATCCTTTATACTTTATTATCTTTTATACTCACTAGCTTTATAAGTGCAATTATCCAACTGTATCCCCCAAGTCCCCTATGATAGGTCATTACTATTCTTTTCTTTTTTTTAACGTTTATTTATTATTGAGAGACAGCGAGAGACACAGCATGAGCAGGGGAGGGGAAGGGGGAGAGGGAGGCACAGAATCCGAAGCAGGCTCCAGGCTCTGAGCTGTCAGCACAGAGCCCGACGTGGGCTCCAACTCATGAACCGCAAGATCATGACCTGAGCCGAAGTTGGACGCTTAACCAACTGAGCCACCCAGGCACTCTGGTCATTACCATTCTTAATTTGTTACTTAATCTCTTCCATTTCTTTATTTTTGCCTTTCGTATGTATTTAAAAATAAATCACTGCTTTATTCTATTAGTTTATGAACACTGTATAAATGGAACCTCCTGACTTTATTTCATCCAACATTATGTTTTTTCATGTAAAAAAGGGACCTATTCTATGTGTGTATTTCTGAACCAAAAGGACAACATACACCTATATAATTCACCACTCAGGAATTAAAAGCAATGAGAGCCAACAACTTTGAACACCACAGCACCCAGGCTATAGTTTCTCACTAAACTGAAAGGGCTCCTTAAAAATACAGCTGATTCTAGATTTGGGCAAGAAATGTACAAAAGGTGAACTTTACACAATTTAGGCCAGAAAGCAAGAGAAATGGGAATCATGGCAAAAAGGGATCATGACACAGAAATCCTTATGAGAAAACAAGAAAAATATATCACAAGAAAGGAAACTACATAAGAATATACCTTCTGAATACAGAAGGTATTCAAAAACTAAAATCAAACTAAAATACTAAAAAATCAAACCCAGTAAGATCTAAAAATTGAGATTTATCCTAAGAATGCAAGGTTGGTTTAACACATAAAAAATAAATGCAATAAACCATATTAATAGAATATAGGACAAAAACACCATATGATTGTCTAAGTAGATGTAGAAAAAAAGCATTTGGCAATTTCTAACAACCTTTCATAACAGAAACAGTCAAGAAAATACAAAGAACCTTCCTTTGGGTGCTTGGGTGACTCAATCAGTTAAGCATCCGACTCCTGATTTTGGCTCAGGTCATGGTCTCATGGTTGTGAGATCAAGCCCCATATTCGGCTCCTTCCTAGGTGTGGAGCCTGCTTAAGATTTTCTCTCTTGTTCTGCCTCCCAACAGCTCTGCCTCTACACACGCTCTCTCAAAACAAACAAACAAACAAACAAACAAACAACAAAAACAAAAAAAAACCCAAAAAACAAACACTTTCTCAGCCTGATAAAGGGCATTTATGAAAAACCCACAGATAATATACTCTTTAATGATGAAAAACGTAATGCTTTCCCTCTAAGGCCAGCACCAAGAACAAGACTAGAAAGAATGTCCTTTCTCACCATTTCTGTTTAATATTGTACTAGAAGTAATAGCCAGGGAAATTAGAATACACAAAAAATTAAAAGGTACCCATGTTGGAAAGGAAGACAAAACTTTTTCTGGTTGAAAATGACAATCTTATATAGTGAAAAATGCTAAGAAATCCTCTAAAAAATTATAATCAACAAGTATACAAAAGTTGCAGAATACAAGATCAATACACAAAAATCAATGGTCTATCCATACATAAGCAACAAACATTCCAAAAATGAAATTAAGAAAACAATTCCATTTAAAATAGCATCAGAAAATGGGGCGCCTGGGTGGCTCAGTCGGTTAAGCATCTGACTTTGGCCCAGGTCATGATCTTGTGGTTTGTGAGTTCGAGCCCCGCATCGGGCTCTGTGCTAACAGCTCAGAGCCTGGAGCCTGCTTCGGATTCTGTGTCTCCTTCTCTCTCTGCCCCTCCCCCCTTGTGCTCTGTCTCTATCGAAAATAAATAAATGTAAAAAAAATTTTTTTAAATAACATCAAAAAGAAGGAAATAGCTAGGTATAAATTTAATTTTTAAAATGCATAACATGTATAGTGGAAATTCTAAAAGATTACTGCAAGAAATTAAAGAAGATTTAAATAAATGGAAAAACATCACATTCACCAATTGAAAGACTTAATATTGTTAAAATGGCAATACTCCCCAAAATGATCCACAGGTTCACCATAATCCCTATCAAAACTGTCTTTTTTTGCAGAAAGTGACAAGTTGATCCTAAAATCCACATGAAAATGAAAGGGAGCCAGAATAAGAAAAGTTATCTTGAAAAAAATAAAATAAAATTGGGAGACTCTTACTTCTTGACTTCAAAACTTACTACAAAACTTCAAGGTAGTGTTGGCATAAGAATGGAAAAAGAGATAAAAAAAAAAAAAAAAGAACTGAGAGTCAAGAAATAAACCCTGTTATGCCAATATGATTTGACAAGAGTGTAAAGGCAATTCAATGAGGAAAGGATATTCTTTTGACTCAAAGGTGTTTGGACAACTGCCATATTGCTTAACATTTTTAATTTTCCATGCCATTAGATTCATGACAAAATTGAGTCACATATCCTATAGAATGCCCCACATATTGGGTTCAGTCGGTTATTTTTTCTATGGTGCTATTTATGCTGTTCCTCTTGTTTTCATGTTTCCTATAAAATGAAAGTTATATCTAAAGTCTTCATTAGATTGAGATTCAATTTGTCTTTTTAACAACAGTACTCCACAAATAAAGTTGTGTACTTCATGTTATAGCATATGAAGAGACACATAATGGTTGTCCAACTTTTAGCAACAACATTGATCATTGGGTGCAGATAGCAATAACCTGATTTCCTCTTTATAAATTTCTCAAGAAATATTTTATCAAGTTCTTTCATCACTTCAATAATAACCAGTATGGTTAAACATGTTTCATTTGTTTAGGGACCATATGTGCTGCTGCTTCTTTGCCACTCAAATCTTTGCCCCTCCCCCTGCCTCCACTGGCTTTTCTTACTCTCGTTGATTTGAAGGAATTTTAAACATATATTCTCAGAAACCAACATTTCATCAATTAAATATTTAGGAAATTACTTCTCCCACTTTGTACACTATGTGTTCCTTTTCATTATGGTATCTCTGTATGCTCAAAAATATCTTAATATAGGGGCGCCTGGGTGGCGCAGTCGGTTAAGCGTCCGACTTCAGCCAGGTCACGATCTCGCAGTCCGTGAGTTCGAGCCCCGCGTCAGGCTCTGGGCTGATGGCTCAGAGCCTGGAGCCTGTTTCCGATTCTGTGTCTCCCTCTCTCTCTGCCCCTCCCCCGTTCATGCTCTGTCTCTCTCTGTCCCAAAAATAAATGAACGTTGAAAAAAAAAAATAAAAAAATAAATAAAAAAAAAATCTTAATATAAACAAATTCATTAAGCCTTTAAGATTTGTGACATTTACATCCTGTTTAAGAAATCCTTCTTCTACCCAGGGTCATACGATATTCCCCACTTTTGTACTGCCTTCAGTAGACTGAATTAGCGGTCCCAATTATTCATTACACTACACTATTAGTATTCATCCACATCCTTCCCATAGTATCATGATGGGCAGAGTATACTGCCTTTAATGACCCTTATTATGGCTTGGCTATATAACTTGCTTAGGCCACTGGGATGGCAACTCAGACACAAGCTGAGGCTCTTAATACATGTAGCTAGGTTGTAGTTCTAACGCTGCCAAAAAATCCCAACATTCTGAGTAGCTGCTGCCTTTCAGTTGGGTCCTAGAAAGAGCCACGTAGGCACGGCCAACCCAGTCAAGGACTAAAGCAAAGCCAACTCTACTAACCTTCCAATCTTTGTGATTAAGAAATAAATGATTATTATAGGTGTGCTAGAGTTCTGAAGAGAAAGAGAAGCAATGGGATATACACTGAATACAGTATGTGTGTGTGTACAGACATACCTTGTTTATTGTGCTTCAAAGACCTTGTATTTTTTACAAACTGAAGTTTTGTGGTGACCTTGTGTCAAGCAAGTCCTTCTGTTGCCATATTTTCAACAGCATTTTCTCAATTCACGTCTGTCACATTGTTATTCTCCCAGTATTTCAAACTTTTTCATTATTATTATTTTAAAAAAATCTTTTTAATGTTTATTTTTGAGAGAGAGACAGAGCATGAGTGGGGGAGGAACAGAGACAGAGGAAGACACAGAATGCAAAGCAGGTTCTAGGCTCTGAGCTGTCAGCACAGAGCCCGACACGGGGCTCGAACCCACAAACCGTGAGATCATGACCTGAGCCAAAGTTGGATGATGCTTAACCGACTGAGCCACCAGGCACCCCACTTTTTCATTATTATTATTATACGTTATAGTGATGTGTGATCTGTGATCTTTGATGTTATTACTATAATTCTTTTGGGAGCACCATAAACTGCACCCAAATAAGACAGCAGACGTCATTTGCCAAATATTGTGTGCTCTATCTGCTCCACCAACTGGCTATTCCCCTGTCACACTCTCTCTCCTTAGGCCTCCCTATTCCCTGAGATACAACAATACTGAAATTATGCCAATTAATAACCCTACAATGGCACCAAGAGTTCAAGTGAAAGAAAGAGTCACAGATCTCTCACTTTAAATCAAAAGCTAGAAATGATTAAGCTTAGAGAGAAAGGCATGTCCAAAGCTGAGAGAGGCTGAAAGCCAGACCTCTTGCACCAACAACCACATTGTGAATGCAAAGGAAAAGTTCTTGAAGGAAATTAAAAGTGCTAGTCTAGTGAACACACGAATGATAAGAAAGTGAAACCACCTTATTGCTCACACGGAGAAAGTTTTAGTGGTCTGGACAGAAGATAAAACCAGCCACAGTGTTCCCTTAAGACAAAGCCTAATCCAGAGCAGAGCCCTAACTTTCTTCAATTCTATGAAGGCTAAGGGACGTGAGGAAACTGCAGAATAAAAATCTAAAGCCAGCAGAGAACTATTCATAAGGTTTAAGAGAAGTTGTCTCCATAACATAAAAATGCAAGGTGAAGCAGCAGTAAGTGCTGATGTAGAAGCCACAGCAATTTATCCAGAAGATCTAGCTCTGATAATTAATAAAGGGGGCTACACTAAACAACAGATTTTCAATGTACATGAAACAGCTTTCTACTGGAAGAAGATACCATCTATGACTTTCATAGCTAGAGAGGATAAGTCAATGCTTATCTTCAAAGCTTCAAAATATAGGCTCTTTTATTATGGACTAACACTTCTGATGACTTTAAGTCGAAGCCAGTGCTCATTTACCATTCCAAAAATCCTGAGGCCCTTAAGAATCATACTAACTGTGCTCTGTGTTCTATAAATGGAACAACAAAGCCTAGATAACAGCACATCTGTTTACAACATGGTCTACTGAATATTTTAAGTCTACTGTTGACACTTACTGCTCAGAAAAGAGATTCTTTTCAAAATATGACTGCTCGTTGGCAATTCACCTGGTCACTGAAGAGCTCTGATAGAGATGTACAATGAGATTATTGTTGTTTTCATGTCTCTAAACCAATATCCATCCTGCAGTCCATCAAGAAGTCGTTTCAGCTTTTAAGTCTTATTATTTAAGAAATACATTTCGGAAAGGCTACAGCTGCCACAGATAGGAACTCCTCTATGGATCTGGACCAAGTAAACTGAAAATCTTCTGAAAAAAATTCATCATTCTAGATGCCAGAAAGAACATTTGTGATTCATGGGAAGAGGTAAAAATATCAACCTGAACAGGAATTTGGAAGCAGTTGATTCCGATCCTCCTGGATGACTGTGAGGGGTTCAAGATTTCAGTGGAGGAAGGAATGGTAGATAGAATAAAAACAGCAGGAGAACTAGAATTAGAAGTGGAGCCTAAAGATGTGACTTAATTGTTGTAATCTTATGATACAATTTGAACAGATGAGAAGTTGCTTCTTTTAGATGAGCTAAGTAAGTGGTTTCTTGAGATGGAATCTACTCCTTCCTGAAGATGCTCTAAAGGCAGGTGAAATGACAATAAAGGATTTAGAATATTATGTAAACTCAGTGGATAAAGTAGCAGACTTTGAGAAGACTGACTCCAACTCTGAAAAAAGTTCTACTGTGGGTAAAATGCTACCAAACAGCATCATAGGCTACAGAGAAATTGTGAAAAAAGAGCTGATGTGGCAAACTTCACAGTGTTCTTATCTGAAGAAATTGCAATAGGTAGTGGGCGAAAACAGCAGACCTCAGAGAGCTCTGAGCAGCTCCACCAACTCTAGCCTAGTCACCATCAACATCCCAGGAGGAGCTGCAGCTGCCAAAACCAGCCCCGTCACCATCACAGCAACCATGAGCAGCAAAGTGGAGACCTTCCAGTCACCCAACCACTGCCCCTGCCCCACCACTGCTGACGCCAAGCCTGACCCCACAGCTGATGATGGTGGCCTCCCATCGGGGTGCCCACCAGCATGTACAAGAAGGTTTTGGTAACAGTAGGATGGTTCAATGTAAGAAATGGATATGGTTTCATTAATAGTAATGACACCAAGGAAGATGTATTTGTACACCTGACTGCCATAAAGAGGAATAACCCCAAGAAGTACCTTCATAGTGTGGGAGATGGAGAGACTGTACAGTCTGATGTGGTTGAAAGACAAAGGGTGAGGAGGTAGCAAATGCTACAGGCCTTGGTGGAGCTCGACTACAAGGCAGTAAATATGCATCAAACTTTAGCATTATAGACACTATCCACAGTGCAGGGGTCCTCCATCAATTACCAGCAGAATTACCAGAACAGTGAAGGTGGGGAAAGCATGAGAGATCAGAGAGTGCTCCCAAGGCCAGACCCTACCGCAGGCAAGAGTTCCCATTTTACTCATGTGGAGACCCTGTAGGCATCAACCACTGTCTTCCAATCTGCTTGTGCAGGGAAAAGTGCTCAAAGTGCTGACAACCAGAATTCAGGAGAATAGGTAGACCAGTGAGACAGAGTATGTATCAGGGTTATAGACAACAATTCCACAGGGGCCTCCTCAGCAGAGACTGTCTAGAGAGGACAGCAATGAAGAAGTTAAGGAAATCAGGAAGATGAGACCCAAGGTAAGCAGTCACCTCAATATTGCTACCTCCACAACTTCAATTACCTACACATATGCCCAAAAAACCCCAAACGACAAGGTGGCAAGAGACAAAAGCAGATGATCCACCAGCTAAGAATTCATCTGCCTCCCCCTGGGCCCCTGCCCCACAGACTAGGGCAGGGCCAAGTAAATGCTGGTATAGCATCTCTACCATCATCTGGGTTAGTCATCCAACAAGAAGAAATGAATAGGATATTCCGGCAATAAGAAATGAACAAAGGACTGGAGGGGAAGATTTTAAGTGCTTGCTTTTTGCCCATTAATCAGATAACTTGAACTATCAGCATTATCTATGGAGCATCACAGGGTTTTTATTATTCTTGCTGAAAGACATCTCTTTTTAGTAATGGCAAATATGCTAAAAAAAAAAACCTGTTTTTTTCTCAATACACCTTTAAAGGTTTTTAAACTGCTTCATATCTGGTCAAGCTAATATTGTTAAAAGCCTCATTCCTGTTTGTAATAAAAGATTACAACTTGATTTTTTTCAAAAAATGTCAACAAACAGCAAGTACCTGTTAATAAAGGTCTTAGAAAGTTGTCCAAAAAACACAAAAAAAATAGAAAGAGGAATTGCCACAGCTACCCCCACCTTCAGCAACCACCATCCTGATCAGTCACAGACATCAATATCAAAGTAAGCAATCTCCACCAGCAAAAATATTACAACTTGCTGAAAGCTCAGATGCTAGTTAGCATTTTTTAGCAATAAAGTATTTTTTAATTAAGGCACAAACATTGTCTTTTTAGACATAATGCTATTGCACACTTAATAAACCACAATATAGCATAAAAATATTATATATATATATGTTATATGTATATGTTATGTGTTATATGTTATATGTATATGTACACACACACACACACACACACACACACACACACACACTCTAAGAAACCAAAAAATTTATTTGATTCACTTTATTGGCACATTCACTTTATTGTAGTGGTCTGGAACCAAACTGGCAATATCTCCAAGGTAGGGCTGTATATGCATGCATATACATACATACACATACACACACACATTTCATTCAATATATGTCCCAATAGTTTTGTTTATCTGTGGGAACCTAACCAATAAATAAATATATATAAAAACTATATTAATGTTAATAAAATTAGATGTAATTACATTAATTACATTAATATAACATACTATAACTATTATACTAATATATAAATGTTACACATATATTAAGATGTGCACATTTTATAAGAAATTATATATAATGTGTAACATTCATATTATAAAACACACACACACACACACACACACACACACACATATATATATATATATATATAACAATATATAAAATAAGTAATTGGCTCAGGAGATTATGGAATCTGACAAGTGCCGAGATTTGCAAACTAAATAAGCAAGCTCAAGACCCAAGAGAGATAGCTGTGAAATTCTGGTCCAAAGACGGGCGCCAACTCAAGACTCAGGAAGAGCCAGTGTTCCAATTAGGGTCCGAAGGCAGGCAAAAGCCAATATCCCAGTTCAAACACAATCAGGCAGGATTTACTCTTACTTGGGAGAGGGGAATCAACTGACCAGAAGGCCTGAATAAAACAGGATGAGGGCCACTCACATTAGAGAGGGCAATCTGATTTACTCAACTGTTATCAATTTAAATGTTAATCTCATCCAAAATACCCTCACAAAAACATGTACAATAAAGTTGACTAAATATCTGGGCACCCTGTGTCTCAGGCAAGTTGACACACAAAACTAACCATCACAATTTGCTGTTGTTTTGTGGTTGTTATACACTATCTGACTGAAAAGCTATCTAAGAGTGTTAAGTATTGTGTTTAACATCTGGTCTTTAAACTCCTTGAAATTGCTTTTTTGTGTATGGTGTGAGGTAGGGGGCCAATTTCATTTTTCCCCATAGGGACATCCAACGTCCATTTTTAAACAATCCATTCTATCCTAACCTTTGACATGTCATCAAGTATTTTCATAAGTATGGGTATGTTTCTATGCTATTATGATCCACTAGTTTGTCCATTCTTACACCAAAACATTAATTTAACTATAGCTTTATAAGGCTTAATATCTAGTAGAACAAGTCCTTCTCTTTTCAGAAGCTTAACTATTTTTTAATTTCTGCAAAAAATATTATTGAGTCTACCATAGGCCAGGCACAGTTCTACAACAGTTCATGAAAGAGACATAGATTTAGGACTATAACATATTTCAAAAAGTTTTATAATTTTCACCACAAAAATCTTGAACATTTTAATGATATGTATTCCGAGGCACTTTATACGATTTTCTTGATGTTTTAGTAAACAGCACCTTTTTTTAAAATGTAATTTTCTCTTTGATACAGGTTATAGAAATGCAACTGATTACTATATATTGATACTGTCTCTAGTAATCTTCTTAAATGCTCCTATCTATAGGTTTTTAATTTACTATTTAGAAAACCACATCATATGTACAATAAGAAAACAATTGTTTTCTTTCCTTCCAATCTGTATATTTGTTACTTTTGCTTGCCTTTCTGCATTGCCTATGTCTACCACAATGTTGAATAGATATGATGACAGTGTGTACTCTATTTTATTCCTCATCCTAAAAGAAATGCTTTAACAGTTTTATTTGTATAAATTATAGTATAAATTATCTGTATAAATTAAATTATAGTATAATTTTTAATAGATATGTTTAATAGATATTTTTTATCAGGTTAAGAAGTTTCCTTCTTAGACATTTTTCCAAAAAAGACATACAGAGTGTCAACAGACACATGAAAAGAGGCTCATCATCACTTATCATCAAAGAAATACAAATCAAAACTACAATGAAGTATCACCTCACACCTCTGAGAATGGCTAAAATCAACAACACAAGAAACAACAGGTGGTGGCAAGGATGTGGAGAAAAGGGAACTCTCTTGCACTGTTGGTGGGAATGCAAACTGGTACAGCCATTCTGGAAAACAGTATGGAGGTTCCTTAAAAAAAATTACAAGTAAAAGTACCCGATGATCCAGTGATTGCACACTAGGTATTCAAAGGGATACATGCACCCTAATGTCTACATTTACATGCAGCATTACCCACAATAGTCAAGTTATGGAAACAGCCCAGTGTCCATCAATTAATGAATGGATAAAGAAGATGTCATGTGTGTGTGTGTGTGTGCATGCATGCGTGCGTCTGTGTGTGTATACAATGGAATATTATTCATCCATAAAAATGAATGAAATCTTGAAATTTGCAATAATGCGGATGGAAATAGAGAATATTATGCTAAGCAAAATAAGTCAGTCAGAGACAAATACCATGTGATTTTACTCCTATGTGGAATTTAAAGAATGAAACAAACAAGCAAAAGGAAAAAAAAGAGGGGACGGGGTAAACCAAGAAACAGACTCTTAACCATAGGGCACAAACTGATGAGTATCAGAAGTGAAGTTGATGGGGGGGTGGGGGGGATGGGTTAAACAGGTGATGGGGATTAAGGACAGTACTTGTTGTGATGAGGACCAGGTAATGATGTATGGAAGTGTAGAACCACTATATTGTATACCTGAAACTAATATTACACTGCATGTTAACTAACTATAATTTAAATAAAAACTTAAAAACAATTCTATTGCTAGCTAGTTTTAAAAAATTAAGTAAAGTTCCTACATTTTTGAGATGATCATACGACTTTTTCCTACCAGCTTTTAATGTCATAGACTATAGTAATTAATTTTCTAATGATATCAATCCTGACTCCTGGAATAGGCCTAAAATGTCTTCATGCATATTTTTCTCTTTCACATACAGTAACTTTAAATGTTTATTTATTTATTTTGAGGGTGGGTACGGGCAGAGAGAGAAGTCTAAGCAGGCTCCACGCTCAGCATGGAGCTCAATCGTATGACCACAAGATCATGACCTGAGCCAAAGTGAAGAGCCGGATGCTTAACTGACTGAGCCACCCAGGAGTCCCCACATACACTAACTTTAAGTTGGCAATATTTTGTTTAGAAAATTTTCATTGATGTTCACAGTTGAGACAGGCCTACATTTTTTCTTTCCTTGTATTAACTCTGTCAAGTTTTGATATGAAGTTATGCTAATCTTATAAAGTATGTTGGTGATTAATTACTCCCTCTTTTTTATTTTCTGGAATTCTTTCTGTAAAACTGAAATTATTTGTTCCTTGTATGTTTATTAAAACTCAGCCAGGGCGCCTGGGTGGCGCAGTCAGCTAAGTGTCCGACTTCAGCCAGGTCACGATCTCGCAATCCGGGAGTTCGAGCCCCGCGTCAGGCTCTGGGCTGATGGCTCAGAGCCTGGAGCCTGTTTCCGATTCTGTGTCTCCCTCTCTCTCTGCCCCTCCCCCGTTCATGCTCTGTCTCTCTCTCTGTCCCAAAAATAAATAAACGTTGAAAAAAAAATTAAAAAAAAAAAAAAAAAACTCAGCAGTATAATGCTCCAGGCTTGAAATTGGTGGGAAAATTTTATTATGGACTCATTTTTTCAGGTTTTCTTTTTCACATTTAGCTAGTCTTGCTAAGTTTCATTCTTTCTGGCATTTTCTCATTTAGTCTAAATTTAAAATGTATTGGCAAAAATATCCTTGTATCTTTTTAATACTTGCAGGACTTGTAGTTAGGAGCTCTTTATCACTTCAAAAATTGTTCACTTTTTAGTATCACCAAAGGCCAGTCAATTTTCTTAATGTTTTCAAAGGACCAATTTGGGGCACTGTGCATTGTTTTTAAAAAGGGTCGAATGGGGCGCCTGGGTGGCTCAGTCAGTTGAGTGCTGGACTCCTGATCTGGGCTCAGGTCATGGTCCCAGAGTCATGGGATCAAGCCCTGTGTCAAGCTATGCACTAAGCATGGAGCCTGCTTAATATTCTCTCTCTCTGCCTCTGCCCCTCTCCCCGACTCAAGCACACTCTCTCTCTCTTAAAAAAAAAAAAAATGGATGGGGAAATTGGTTGTCTACTAGGCTCTCTACCTTGGGCTGCCATGACCTTTTATTTCTTCTGCCAAGATACAAAGCCTAATGTTCGAGTACAACAGCTTATCAAGTACTTATATTTGAATTTCCTGACTAATCATCTCCTGAGAGTTTCTTACTTTCTTGCCAATTTATGATACATATTTTATCAACCATCTTCAATTCTTTTTGTGGCAGTTATTTTCCCAGCATCTAGTCTGCTGTGTTTACAGGCATGTTTTAACTTCCATACTTTCACTTATAGAATTTTGCTTGTTAGTAAAATGTAACTTTCTTAAAGGTTGCTTAACATTCTCGGCCATTATAGTGCCAGACCCACAGGGTATTCCTACTTCAGATTATATATACAACCAAATAAGTGTTAAAACATTTTTGTATTTAAGGCTAGAGTGGTACCACAGACCAGGATTTCAAAATAATTATCTCATTTGTGCTTGGGCTCCAGCCAGGGAAATAGTTTCAAGGTCAAATTGAAATACTCTGTTACTTTTCCACAACCCAGAGAACACATTCAACTACCTTCATTTGGGTATCTAGTCCATCACACGCCTACCACACAGCAGCTATACAGTTTTAGGTATAGTCACTGAGAGACAAAAGCTGAGTAGAAGAAAAGAAGAGATATATACCACACTAAAGAGCGAAGAAATTCTCCACCATTTAAAAACGTGCTCCAGGTCACAGTATGTCTTCAAAAACATATGTTTTAAGACACAAAAAAAGTCCAGGCCAGAGCTGGGATTCAAGTATGTAACTTAACTGCCTCCAGTAACATATTAAGAGAAAGCACAGGGCTTGACAGTGTACAGTGCCAGCAGGACCAGATGGTTTGCTTAAATCACAAGCTAATAAACTTTTACTCAGAATAAGAAGAAACAAATTATGGCTTTACCACAGACCCATTTTCCTTAAGAAAGCAAAGCAATTAGGTGCTTCAGGTGTTGGCAGAGACCGCATCTTCAAGTTTCCCACCTTCTTCTGTTCCCCAGCCGAGGGGAATATACTCCTTTGCAGTCTCCAAGATGCTTGTGGAAAATCTTGCTATAGTTTCTTAGGAGGGTAAGAAGCATAAGTCTCCAAAGGAGTGAAGTGATTAGAAGAAAAGAGTGCACGAAAGAAGTACCTAGAGGTTAAACATTCATCACAGAAATCATTCCACTTGAGAAGTCCACTCACTCTTTTGATTTCAAAGAAATTCTAGATTACGACCCACTCCATTATACAATTAACAAAAAAAATTTTTCAAAAGAAAAAACTGTTACCAAGCTCCTGAGTTGAGAAGCATTTTTGAAATATTAGTGAGAGCTTACTTACATGCATACATATATACTTCCTACCATCCTCTCCCAACACACACCTTAAGGTATCACACAATTACTTCTGTTGAGAATTTAAATTTACAGAACTTCTGAAACAGATATATGCTAGCATTTATACTAGAAACCTTCTTTTTCCTGTTATGTTCTTTTTGTCAATGTATGGTAATTCTTTGACAAGATACACACCAATAGTACAGTATTTTATGAATAGGGAATAGCTGGAGCTATTGTAATAATAACAGTAACAACTTACATTATTTGAATACTTTGAAGTGTTCTAATAAATGCTTTACAGATACTGTTTCATTAAATCCTCATAATGATCCTATGAGTCTGGATATTAGGTATTATTATTATCTCACTTTTACAGAAGACAATACAGGTTTGGAGGGTTAAAGTGCCTTATTCAAGGTCATACAACTAGAGGAGACAGAACCAGGATTCTAAGCTAGGCAGTTAGACTTCATTGCATTCAGAGTTAATGTTGCTTTGTTACAATACCAGTCTTCTAAAACAGTTTTCCATAATTATATCTAATAAATCATTCTGGGAAGTGTTCCCAGGCCCAGTCCTGCATCTTTCCATTCTCCCTTCTCCCTCTTTTCTCCCATCCCCTGAACATTTAATTCCTACCCTGTGCAGGTACTATGTGTTAGACATTGAAGGTGCAACAGAAAACAAAACAGATGTATTTCTGTCTAGCTGTTGAGCTCTGAGTCCACAGTCATTAATTAATAAAATTCATAAATATTTAATTATGAATTGTGTATAGTGTTATGTAGAAGATATATAACACCATGAGAATAAGTAACATGAGGCCTTGATCTATATTTTGGGGGCCTAGAGACTTTCCCCAAAAAAGTAAAGAGGAGATGGGGACAAAAAGGGCATTCCAGCTTGTAGAGTAGCCTTAAAGTGGGAAAGCACATAGAGAAAAGATACAAGGTCTGATAAAGAGAAGGGTGCAAATGTGGCAGGAGAGGGAGGAAGGGGCTAGGTGTAGAAGAATCTTGTAGGGCATTATTAGAAATTTTGGCTTTTATCCCAAAATGCAACAAGAAGGTACCAATGGGATCTGATTAAATAAAGGAACAAGAGGATTCAGAATGTGAAAATGAGAATTACTAAAATAATGGAATAAGGAATATAAACTAAATACAGAGGGAAGAAAAGACAGGGAATACAGACGGAAGGAAAGACGAGGCTACTGGATTACAATAAAAAAAAGGGGGGGGGGAGAAGTTCAAATGAACAAGAAAGCTGAAATAACAGGCAATTGTGTTTAGAGAGGAAGGTACTGTAATCAGCGAATGTGGAGGTGGGCTAGATTACAACAAGGTTTAGAATGCCAAATATGGGATGAAGAAAGTCAAGGGAGACAGGCTACTGGTCAAGAACCTGAAAGGACAAAGTAACAAATTATCTATGCAGATTCTGAAGTCAGTGAGATAACAAGTCTTCAATGAAAGCCTTCAATGCTCTACCTGCACAGCATGAGACTAAAAGAAGTAGGGGTTCTAACCTTAAGAATGTGATGGAATAATGCTCTGAAGGTAGAACAGGAAACAAGAAGGATGAGAGTCCTACCTTTAACCCTGAGGTTCAGAATAAACACGTATTTAACACCAGAAAGAGTTGCTGGAAGTTGCCAGGGGAGAGGCCAAATTATACTCCAGACAAATAAGGTGAAGGCTGGCTCAGGAAGAAAAAGAGAAAGTCAAATACAGTACGATTTCACTCATACGTGGAATTTAAGAAACAAACAAACAAATGAACAAATGAGACAAAGAAACAAACTTTTTAAAGAAATGTAGACATTTCTTTTTCTTTTAATTTTTTTTAATGTTTATTTATTTTTGAGAGAGAGAGAGCATGCAAACAGGGGAGGGGCAGAGAGAGAGGGAGACACAGAATCTGAAGCAGGCTCCAGGCTCTGAGCTGTCAGCACAGAGCCTGAGGCAGGGCTTGAACTCACAAACTGTGAGATGATGACCTGAGCCGAAGTCAGACGCTTCACCAACTAAGCCACCCAGGCGTCCCATAAAGAAACTCTTAAATACAGAGAACCAACTGGTGCTTGCCAGAGGAGTGGGGGGTGGGGTGGGGGGTGGGGTGGGGTGGGGGGGTGGAATAAAGGGGGTGAAGAGTTCCCTTACCATGATGAGCACTAAGTAATAGAAGAATTGTTGAATCATTATACTGTCTACCTAAAACTAATATAACATCATATGTTAATTATATGAGGAGTAGGAAGAAGTTAAGAATGTATGTGCCAGGGCCTGGCACAGAGTAGATAATAACTATCTGGTGAATCAGTGAATGAATGAAGACAAATGAATTTGTGACTTTTAGTACCTTAGTAGGAAGATGTAGAAGGAATAACAACAGTTGAAGAATATGTTAAGGCAAGAAAGTACTGAACAGATAGGGAAAATGGTGCAGTATAGACGACTGAAAGCTTATTCTTTGGGCAATGTCTAATGAACTATAGGATGAAAGGCACAGTAAAATTAACTCTACTAGGTTTTTTCAAGAGGGTGGACACTGGTTCCATTGGACCAGAATTTCAAAATAAAGCAGATGATACCAAAGTAAGAATTATGAATTATTTTCTTTTAGTCCTCATTTAAATGCATAGGACTAGGGTACCTGGGTAGCTCAGCTGGATAAACATCCAACTTCAACTCAGCTCATGATATCACAGTTCATGAGGTTGAGCCCCACATCAGGCTCTCTGCTGTCAGCACAGAGCCCACTTTGGATCCTCTGTCCCCTCTACTCTCTGCCCCTCCCCCGCACATACGTGTGTGTGTGTGTGTGTGTGTGTGTGTGTGTGTGTGTGTGCTCTCTCTCAAAATAAACATTAAAAAAATAAATGCATAGGACTTATAGGATAGCATGTGATTATAATTTTCTGTTTATTGAAAATAAGATATTAAGTGATACCTGAAGTAACCTAATGGTAACAGATACCGCTGAATTTAGCAATATATTCAAGTTAGGAATTGTAAGGTATTACTGCCATCTTTTACTCCTGACTTTATGAAGAACCCAAATATGAGTAGGAGTCACATATATAGCACTGAAAAAGAAACCATATTTCTACAATTCATCTTAGGAGTCATTAGATTTCTTGACTTTTCAAATAATGGTGCATTTCTCTAATAAGTCACCATGTCAAAGGTTTTTGAGGGTGAATAAAATCAACAAATGACACTTTAAATAATTAATGTGCTCCATGGGTGAGGAATTTACAAAATGTTTTTACCATCCCTCAAAATATGGTTCACATTCCTATAGGACACTTAACAATGCTGGGTATTTCTATAAAAGCCTTATGGTTTATAAGAATCCACAGAGTTAAGACTGACTTTTAGAGGAGGTAAGTGCACATTGATTGACTACATTTCTTCATTGCCAACTGCCTTTAAGTTTCCAGTAATACTGTGCTATGGTAATAAATCTTCAGCTGAAGATAGTATTTTTTTTTATTGAGGTATAATTGACATACAATATCCTTTTAGTTTCAGCTGTACATCATGGTGACTCAATTATTTTTACACATTATGAAATGATCTGCACAATATGTCTAGTTACCATCTGTCACCATACAAATATAAAGTTATCACAGTATTATTGATTATATTCCATATGCTGTATATTACATCTCCATGACTAATTTATTTTATAACTGGAAGTTTGTACCTCTTAATTCCCTTCACCTATTTCACCCACTCCCCTCAAGTCTTCCCTACTCTAATAACCAATAGTTTGTTCTCTGTATCTATGAGTCTGTTTCTGTTTTGTTTTGATCACTTGTTTTGTTTTTTATATATAAGTGAATCCATATAGTATTTGCCTTTCTGTGACTTATTTCACATAGCATAATACATTCTATGTCCACCCATGTTTTGCATATGGCAAGATCTCGTTTTTAAAAATTTAAAAAGAGACACAATGTGAAAGAAATGCTTTTTTTCCCCTAAGCCATCTCAATTTCTCTTTTTTCTTTATCAACTCAGAAAGCTTAGGAAGATAAATCCTATAATAAGCCCTCATCATTCCTAAGGGGAGCTTTAAAAATCAGACATCAATAAAATGTGGGTGCACATTTTCAAAGCAAAGCAAATGTCCCCCCGCTGCTATGAATCTCATAATTTGTGTCACTGAGGTTGGAAAGCGGCTTTAAGAAGGGCTAATGTTTATCTTAGTGCCAATTCCAGTTAGGTGATTTTTTGGTAACAAAGCATCAAGACAAAAAACTAAAAATCTGAATTAAACTCCAAACTATTTTTTAAAGAAAACTGTTACTTGATTAATATCTTCTATAATTCGCTTATTTCAGCAACAAAGAGTTCATACCAGAATCAAGTAAAACAAAAATAATTGCCTGGGTTGACACAGACTCCATGACTCTACTCCTAGAAGAAAAAAGGACAGAAATAATCTAAATAACATCACATTTTCTTTCTCCAGCAGCAGCAACAAAGATGTGGCAGCCATCATTTTACACTCTTCTGCATCTGGGTCTGAGACCTCCTTATATCTCATTAGAATTTGACAAATGAGTATATCAGGGAAATACAAATAGAGATGGGATGACAAGACTTTCCCTCAAACTTCGGGCTCTAGTAAATTCTCTTCTGAAAAAAGTTTGGTTTTTTTCCTGAATTATTAGGAAGTCAAGACAACAGGATAAAGTACATGGTAGGAGGGCTGTACAAGCTGTCCAGTTTTTAAAAACAAATTTCCTTTGTAGTTGAAATCATTTGGTCATTTCACACGGAAAAAACATTAACTTCATTTCATCACAGAAAACAACAATCCCCTCAATAGCATAAAGTCATCAACAGAGAACAGAGCATTTAGGGCTTGAGCCCTTTTTCTAAGATCAAATGACTAATTTGAATAAAACAGCTTCATACTCTTTCCTTAAGTTTTCAACAATGAGAGTTTACTGGCATTTTAACTGAAAATTTTAATCCTTCTCATTTGCATTGCTAGAAAAACAAAGTCAAACAGCTATCTAGACATAAATGGAATGTTATTTCATCAATTACAGATATATTTAATGGAGAAAACATTATTTCAATATAACCCCTGGAAAATGGTTACCAAAAAAAATGGCAAATTAAATGAGAGCTATTTGACCTTACCAAAAATTTACTACTAGAGAACAAAAGTAAAAGGGTGGGATTTAAGGTCTGGAAACCCAAGGATACCAAGAGAGATCTCGTAAGTATCACATAAGTGTGTATGTACACACACACAAACACACACATGATTATTTCGGTCATAATAATAATGCTCAACATTTGTATACTGCTTTTATAGGCTACCAAAGCAAAATTATTGTGGGGATAAGAATTTACTTCACTCTACTACAGAGGCTTAAAAAGATTATGAGCCTTACCCTAAATCACAGACAGTAAACAGAAGAACTAGAACCCATATCACTTGACTTCTGGTTCAGTGCACTTTATACTAGCCTTTATTACCTCTTATTCATTCATTTAAAAAGGTAGAGATAAGAGGAAAGGACAAGTGAATGCCAAAATAGAGCCCAGGACATGCCACACACAAAAACTATCTGTTGTGTAGGATAAATCCTGCTGTGCATATTTCTCTAGGAAAATATGTTTTATTGAAAACATCCAGGAAGGTGCAGCCAAGGAGAACATAAACTGCATATAAAAATCAGTGGGACGCCATCTGGCTTTCATGACTTCACCTTCAGCGATATCTTGGATGACTGCCTCTATCGTCAATAACTTGGTTTATCAAACTTCTCAGTAGGAGATAACAGAATAAGGGCCAAACACCCCAAGAACTCATTACAAGCAAACTAAATATCATCTGTTACAGATCTGCCACATAGATTCCAAAAGGGCTTCCCAGTGCAGTAGTGGTTATGCAGTTTAGTCAGAAAGTACAAAAATATGTCTATTTTGAAAACCAGTATCTATAGACTCTGGCACTCATCTCTGTGGTTCAATTTTGGGGTGTGCCAAAGTTTTATTTCTTTTCCACTTTAGTTAATTTTTCATTTGATTATAACTTCTGAAAACACAGATGTGGTCCTTTTGTTGAAGGAAAAGGAAAAACTTAAGCCAAAATTTAGAAACATAGGTATTTCTTGAAGTTCTGGGATAATATAATCATGTACTATTTTATCAAATAATTTTCAAGAGTAAAAACCTGTAATAAAAAAGGCAAACACAAAAGCATTACTTTAAAAACTACTGTTACAAACCACTCATGTGTAAAAAGATTTTTTTGGTCATGTGGTTATTTCCTGGGAGCTTCAGTCTCCCTTCAGAATTTCTTGTTGTCTACTGACCCCATCTGGCAAAATTATAGAGGAAGTTATAGTGACTAAAGCTACTGCCAAGCCAACCCTTTTATTTTATCTAAGGAGACATTTTAAGAGAAAAAAAGAAAACAGAAGATCAGGTAAAATAATCTAAGGATTCTTAGCTTGATCCCTCTATAATACATAGGATGATAGGGAAAAACATGTAATATTAAAAAGGTCATGCCACTGAGTTTTAATGATTTTATATCATTACAGGCTAAGCTCTACTCCCACTTAATACCATATATAGAATCTCCATATTTTTACTGCTCTGTTATTTATCTGTCTTCTTTTTCAAGTGTACTACATATGACTCCAACAAATGAACATCTTTCAGGGCTATCAGTATTCTAAATGACAGAATTCGTGTGCTGCCTTTTCACTGTTATTCTTCAAGATGCTTTTTAGTATTCTGATCTTTTATTGGAAAAGTTTTATTAAAACTCTGAGATCTTCTCTTTGTTTAATACAATGATAAGGTAATTACTTCAAAATCATATCCAACAAAACTGGATGAAAAACATTTTAAACAATACAAGGTAGTTCAAAACTTCAAGTACGGAGTTACTAAAAGGGGAGAAATGTCTGTTTAACCTATGCAAATTGGTCTTGAGACTACAGGTTTTCATTGTCTGCCATTCTTACTATCAATATTCAGAATATGATCCTACCAAAGGGGATAAAAAGGAGAAACTGAAGGGGAGTTTTAAAAACACATTGAGAGCTCCATTTTATTCACCATCTGACTTATTCCACATTTGTGAAAGTGGCTACAACATTAATACGAAGTTTCAATTCTTCTTTTGAACACTCCTCCTCTGAGACATTTGAGTTTTTAGACCTACTGTTATTTGAACATATTTGGGTAATTTCCATTAATAAGTGGATTGAAATGCAGAATAACACTGGGTTGCCATTGCTACAGACTATATCATTCCCCTAACTTAAAGCCCATTTCATACATCTTTCTAAGATCAAAAGAAGGAGAAGTCTAAACATGGAGATTTCTGCTATGGCAGGGTATAGCCATTTAACTTCTTCTTTCAACAAGCCAGAGATGGCAGAATTCTCTTTGAAGTGGCAGCCCTGTTGGCCTTTGAAGTCCCTTGTCAATTGCAGAATGGCTCTGGTGGGGTTTGTTTTGTAGCCAGCTGTCACCATGAAGGCAGACATGACGTATTTCCAGCAGTCTCACTTCAGGGTCTGTCAAGTGACTGATTTCATAACCAGTCACCATAACAAAGGAGATTCAAACTCATTGACATTAGAGCAAGAGTCTACAATGAAACTTACTAAGTTCCCCTTGACAGAGCTTGATTTAAATACTGAAATGATTACACAAAGCCAATGAGAAAATGATTGTCAATTTAACTGTCACCATCTAAGATTCTTAGAATATTAATGTACTTTCCATAAGTTTATCAATGAAGTGGTTCATTAATAATATCTTGTTTTAAATGAAGCATCCTTGAACAATAGTACCTTCAATCTGCACTGACTAAAAACGATGACTTCTGCAGAAATCAGTAACCTGTTTTAAAAGCAGTTCATACTGCTAATTTACAACTGGATTTACTTCTAAGACTGAATGATTCTATGTAGTTCTGAGAAACGTGTTTGTATTTATAATACTTTTAGACTGTTCAGCGACTTACCTCAAAAATCCCCAGCACTACCAACATAGAAAACAGTTTAAGACATAAAAGGATAAACAGTGGGAAAAAAATGGTAGGTTAAGAAACTTCTATCAACCATAAATGCAGCCCATTAGAGTACTACATATAAGGAAACAATCTTAAATTACAAAACCATCTTTAAGGCAGGAAAGATGAGACAAATCTTGAAAAACCTAATGCCAAGTTCACCAATGATAATCAGAAGTATTAGTTCCACTGGAAGGAAATAAAGCAAGATCAAAAACATTTTCATCCTAATTTAATCACAGTTTATATCTGTTCTGTAGAATGTTTTGATTTTTCTTCTTTGAGAGAGAGAGAGAGAGAGAGAGAGAGAGAGAGAGAGAGAGCGAGCGAGCACATGCAAGCAGGGTAAGGGGCAGAGGGAGAGAAAGAGAGAATCTTAAACAGGCTTCATGCCCAGGGTGTAACCCGACACGAGGCTTGATCTCACAGCTGTGAGATTATGACCTGAGCTAAAACCAAGAATCAGACACTCAACTGACTGAGACACCCAGGTGCCCCAGACTGTTTTGAATTTTTACGTGTTTTTATGACATGTAAAAACCACCATTTCAGAGTTGAAGACTACATAATACAGACTACCACTTTTAGGTAGCTCCTACTATCTGAAAGATCAGCCACAATAGGACAGAGTACTACACATTCATCCCATGAGACATAATAAGTCCTCTTATTTCCCACTGAAGGACAGGTCATGGATAATGAGGATTTCTATATTTTATTTTTTCCATTCTGGCTACCATGCTTTAAAATCACGCTTTAAAAATAACCTTTCAAATAATATCTATTCTAGTTCTTTAAATCTACAATTGTGAAATCTTTTGAGTTCTTCTGGTCAGATGACAAAGTGCTTCATCAAATCCTGTAGATAAGAGTTGAAAGAAAGAATAAAAACAATTCAAAATATTTTTGTAATAATTCAACATATTTTTGTAATAATTCAAAATATTTTTTGTTAGCTAATGTAAAACTCATAAAACTGCAATTAAACTTTACATTGTTTAGTAAATAAAGCGACACTTCTATTACCAGAAGTGTAAACATTCAGGATGTCAGAATAAAATTTCACTCATTCACTCATTAATTAATTCATTCACTCAACAAGTCTTCCCTGAATGCCACTATGTATCAGACATAATGGTAGGTATTCAGGATACAATAGTAAACAAGACACAATCCCTGCCCTCAAGGAGCTTTCATTCTAATAGAGAAGATGGAAATAGTCTCTTAAAGTGACAGACAGTAAATAAGTAATAATAACACAGTGTTGCCAAACAAACAGTACAGGGTACTGCTGAAAAACACGGGAGAGACATGTAACTCAGACTCAGGAGATAAGAGAAGGTTTTATGGAAGGAGAAGTAGGATTTATCCAGGTAAGAGAATGAAATAAAGATGAAGACACTGTTTCATCCACAGGTGACATGTAGTTCAATAAATGCAAACTATTCTTCGTTCTTCTGCAAAAGGACTCAATGAGCACTGATGTTCTTTTTCTCTCCAGGAAACATTAATATATCTAAGAATTTCGTTCAGTGATTAAAAACTAGTATTTATCATGATGACCAGCAGTTAATAGGTAAGCAATAAATGTCAATATATCAAGCCTTGTAATTATATTAAGAGTAAAATTCTATATACTTTCACTGTGTCACGTTTTCTAGTAATAATAGAGAGTAAAGAGGTACCTCCTCAATTTACGTGTATTTGAGAGTGACTGGTTTATAGTTTTTAGCTCATAGCACACTTCTAAGCTAAAGCCATGTATCCAACTCCCTACTGGACAACTTCATGGGAAATAGGGCACAGGTATCTCAAATTTAACATACACATAGTTGAATCCCTACACTAAACTCCTCCTCCTCCAGCTTTCCCCATAGTTCAATAAACACCACCACCATCAACTTAGCTTTCATGGCAGACAACACGGGCATCAGCCCTGCCACCTCCTTCTCCTTCATCGTCCACATACAAAACATCAGCAAATCTTACTGCATCTACCTCCAAATAAATCTCTCCATTTTCACTGCCAACACTCTACTATGTTCCTGGATTATGCAGTATCTTCCTAACAGGTATTCCCCCTTCTACCCTTATTTATTTTTTCCCTATCCATTTTTCATATAGTTACCAGAATAATCTTTTCAAACTATAAAATGGATTTTCATCATTCTTCTGCTTAAAATGATTTGAAGGTTAACCATTATGATTAAGATAAAACCTGAAATCACTGATGTGACCATCCTACATAATCTGGTTTCTGCCTACCTCTGCAGTTTCATGTCATAGGATCTGTTCTCTTACTCCTTCATTTGCTCACTCACTCATCTACCTACCCACTCAGCCACCAACTCACTTCTACTCAATTATTCTCCACTAACTGGTGGTTCTCTTTTTGCTCTATAGCATGACTATACCATGCTCTTACCATTATTAAGGTGTCCACACAAGTGGTTTCCACTGAAGTAAATTTCTTGACATTTTGAATCTAATTCCTATTGACTTTTCATGTGTCAATTTAAATACCAGTGTCTTAGAGATGCCTTCCCTGACCATTTATTCTAAATAAGTTCCCCTTGTTATACTTTTTATAATACTATACTTTTATTTGGCTATATCACAATCTCAAAGAGTAAGTTTATGCCTGTGATCATGTGATTAATCTCCATAACATATAAACACCAGGGGGAAAAGGGACCATATTTTTTTGGTTCACTAATGTATTTTCAGTTTCTAACACACAGTAAACTCTCAATTAGCATTAATAGAATGTATAACAGAGTAATGGACTAAATGGTATCTTGGAGGCCATTAAACTATTCATGCTGGGATGGCATATTCTCTCTATGGACAAACACCTCTTTCTCACTTCTATAACCTTTCTACTCCTTTTTCCTATACTAATTCCATCACACATGCTATAAATTGAAGTGTCTAGTATTACACGAACACGGGGTAATACACACACATGCACACACACACACAATTATGGTATCACTTTGAAAGTGACCTAGTCCTTTACTAGTCTAAAGGATTATTTCACCATTATTTCTTAAAGGAATAATTACTTTTGACAAACAGGTTTGTAGACTACAGATGTTTTCCCAAAAATGAAAATTAAAAAAGGATCAACTACATCAGTGCTTGTCCTTCTACATTATCAGTACTACAAAACTCTGTCAGGCTCAGGAGGAAAAATTAAATGGTAGTTTCTAAGTACACATGTATATATGGAAGTATCTATCCATCCAACACACTATGGAGTTCAGCCATCCAATACAGTAGCCACTAGCTATATGTGGCCATTTAAATTTAATTGAAATTAAATAAATGTAAAAATTTGGTTCTTGGGGCTCCCGGGTGGCTCTGTTGTTTGAGTGTTCAACTTTGGCTCAGGTCATGATCTCATGGTTTGTGAGTTCAAGCCCTGTATCAGGCTCACTGCTATCAGTGCAGAGCCAGCTTAGGATCCTCTGTCCCCCTCTCTCTCTGCCCCTCCCCTGCTCATGCTCCCTCTCTGTCAAAAATAAATGTTAAAACAAATGTGGTTCTTCAGGGGCTCTAGCCACATTTTAAGTATTCAACAGAAACGTGTGGCTAGGAGTTGCCATACTGAACAGGAGAGATATAAAACATTTCCACTTGCTCAAAGTTCTACTGGATAGTGCTGGTATAAAGACTACCAGAGACTTTGGTAACAAATAAGCATTTATGAATAAAAATGTATATTCCTAGAATTCACTTAATATCAAAAGAAAAAAAGTAACTTCTGTTTGGAATTCAAATCTTTTTAATAGGGAATGGTATTTAGATACCACATCTGAGCACCAGAGAGGGTACACTGCAACTGAAATAATCAACTTTTTTAGGTACTTTCAGTACACAGGAAATGTGTGTGCATATGCATCTAAGTGTTTAAGAAAAAAAAGACATGAATATTAAACAGATATTTCCAATTCAAGATTATGAGGATCAAACACAATTTTCTTTAATCTTAAATTTTCTGTATCTTCTTACTTCTAGGAATAAGCTCCAAGCATACTGTTCTCAAATCCACATTTTGTTTTAAATCGTGCTAATGAGAGTGTTATTTTTCTTTCCCTCCCTACATTCCTTCCTAAAGGAAACCATAGAGTAATAAATGACTTTGCAAAACTGAAAGATAGCATTAGGATTCAATTTCACAGTATATATTTGTAGCCGTTAACTAAAATCACTAAAATTATTTTTACGAGGAGAGCCGAAAATTGGAAAATAAAGGACAGAATAAGATCCTGAATTAACCTAAGACAGACTCTCAGAGGATGGATAACCCAGTGACAAGAACGATACCTTGTTGACTGACTTACTAGTTGGCTATGGCATTCCCAGGCGATACAGATATTACACATTTTAGGCTGAGCAATGGATTAAAACTTGCGACTTAACGTCACAAGGATTAAAACTTGATATATGGAAATGGGAACTTTTAATAAAAACCATGTTATCACCAGTACTGAATCGACTAGGTGGGTCTGTAGATACTAAATTTCTCTGGGGCCTTAAGCCTTCCTTTAGAGCTATCAAGAGTCATGGTAGTAACAACAGAAGCTTCAGTCGTAGCTAATGTTCACTGGGTGCTTACTATATGCCGACTTTAAGTGCTTTATACATACCACCTCTCTTTAGTGTGGCAGATATATTTAGTATCTTTGACAGCTCAGGGAACCAACACAAATAACTTGCCTGGGGGCACTAGGGTGGCACAGTCGGTTGAGCGTCCAACTTTGGCTCAGGTTATGATCTCACAGTTGGTGAGTTCAAGCCCCATATCGGGCTCTCTGCTGTCAGCACAGAGCCTGCTTTAGATCCTCTGCTCCCCTCTCTCTCTCTCTGCCCCTTCTCTACTCTCTCAAAAGTAAATAAACATTAAAAAAAAAAAAAAAGTAACTTGCCTACAATTACCATTTTTAAGTGATGGAAGCATAATTCCAACCAAGAATTCTAACCCAGAACCCACTTTCTTAGCTATGTAGTACAACTTCTCTAAAGTTCTGGAGTAGCTTTATACTACAGAACCAGAGTGTACAATCTATGTACCTAACCTATCACTTCTGCCTTTCTCAGACTTGCTTCTCCTAACACTCACCATGACTAATTTCAACTTCATAGAATAAGAGTGTTTTGTCACATGAGATGAAAAAGCCTGAGGGAAAAACTGGTTTGAGGCAAGGAATCAAGAATTCTGGATTTGGATGGTTTCAGGTTGAGAAGTTAATGAATTATATGAAAAAAGGTATGAAGTAGACATGTATACAACTGTCTACTTCATTAGTTTGGACCTCAAAAGAGAAAAGTGGGCTGATCATAAATCTGATATGGTAACAATTTTATTACTTACACTAATGTAGCTATCATTTCTTTAGCATAATTTCTTGGTTTTTATCCTCAAACAAGTTTTTCCCTCAGGCTTTCTCCTCTCAGAAAATGGAACTACATCTGCCCAGCTGTCTAGCCAGAAATCAGAGAATCATCTTTATTCTCTCCTTCATCCTTATCCACACATGCAATTTTACTTAGCTCTATTAGTCTTTTATTTAGCTCTATTTCCAAAAGACATTCTAAATCCATCCACTTTTCTCCATCCCCACTGCCACTATGTAACTTACTCACCTATTACCTAATTTACAACTTCTTGCCTAAACCAGAAGCCTACATGATTTTGCTTGTACACCCACTAAATGTTTATATTAACTATGCTTTTAACCTGGTATCTATTTTTTTAACATAAGTTTAAAGAGTTGTAAAGAATGTGATTTCTTAGGAATTTTTTTTAATGTGTATTTATTTTTGAGAGAGAGAGAGAGAGCATGCTCATGTGTCATGCAAGCGGGAGGGGCAGAGAGAGGGAGAAAGAGAATCCCAAGCAGGTTTCTCACTGTCAGCACAGAGCCCCACAAGGGACTCGAACCCACGAACTGTAATATCATGACCTGAGCCAAAATCAAGAGTTGGACGCTTAACCAACTGAGCCTCCCAGTTGCCCTGCTTTCTTAGGTATTTAAATTTTATTTTTAAAAAATGAAGCATCACTCTTTTTCAAGAAAGTATCCAATTAAATGTAAATATTATGGAGACTTGATATCTTTTATCTATTTAAAAACTAACTGTAAAGACAAACTGTTATTAATTAAAGTTTTTATGTTCCTTTTTCCTCTTTGACCTTATGTTTCTGTTCCATTTCTTCCTAAAATTTTATACTGACATAATTTATTTTATGCTAGACTGTTTGTATAGATCCTGTCTCGTACTTCTGCACCAAAGATATATATATAAATTTAAATTTCTTACTTATAAAATCTCCTGTGGTCATAACTCTACTAGTAAATTATTTCAAATTGAGTTATCATTATAACTACTATAACATAGAATCAATAGAAACTAACATACATATTTTATATTTTGAAAAAATATTAAACATAAAAAGTAAAATTTTATTAAAAATGTAACTTATCACTAAACATTTATCTTAATGAAAGTAATGAAACTTTTATTAGATATTCCTTGATAAATATTTCTTATTGGAAAAAAGACCTAGGATTCAATACCAATTCTATTGTATGTTTCATTTCCACAGGTGTAAGCAGTAGGAAACCTTTATATAAATAAGTAAATAGGAATGGAAGGAGCTTTTTGTTATAGCAGTATCTCAAAATTTTGCACTCCTTCAGAATTATATGCCCCAAATCACATATTAGCCCATCATTAAAAATTATTTATAATTATCAGCTGGCAACTTAATTAGGTTATCCTTCAATTTTATTGGAAACAAAGAATTATAAACAATCTGAGGGTTTTTTTTTTTAATGTTTATTTAATTTTGAGAGAGAGAGAGAGGCAGAGCATGAGCAGGGGAGGGGCAAAGAAAGAGGGAGACACAGAACCCAAAGCAGGCTCCAGACTCTGAGCTGTCAGCACAGAGCCCGACGTGGGGCTCAAACTCATGAATGGTGAGATCATGACCTGAGCTGAAGCTGGACACTTAACCAGCTGAGCCACCTAGGCGCCCCCTGACTTTTCTGATCCATCTTCTTAACACTAATATTTGGAATTATCCATTTGTTACTGTTCCAGAGGGTTTTTTCCTCCTAGAGGAATATAAAATACTAAGATTCAGGAGAGGTGTGCCTATTGTAAAGTGAGGGATGCACACTGAAAAGAGAAGTGAAAAAAGAGAATCTGCACATCTTAGATCAATTTGAAGGAACAGTATGTTTAGAAGCTGAAGACCTGTGCCCGTGCTCCTTTTTGGAAAATGTTCATGCATCTCCAAGTCTATGTGCACCTCAGTTTGAAGACCTCTGGCCCAGGCTACTCTAACAACTCATCTGATCTTCTTACTAAGTCCACTCAGCCTTATTGAATCCATTTTCCAACCAGCAGTCAGATGACCTTTTAAAAACACAAATCAGCGGCACCTGGGTTGCTCAGCTGGTTAAGTGTCCGACTCTTGATTTTGGCTCAGATCACGATCTCACAGTTCATAGGTTCAAGACTCACATCGGGCTGTGCACTGACATTGTGGAGCCTGCTTGGGATTCTCTCTTTCCCTCTCTGCCCCTCTCCCACTCACATGAGCACTCTCTCTCTCAATAAATAAACTTAAAAAATTTCTTTTAAAAAACCCCACAAATCAAAGAATGCCATGCACTGATTAAACCTGTTTAACTGCTTCCACCATTCTAAAAAAAATAACCCTGACTTCTGGCCACCCCTTACATAAGACCCTGCACACCTTACACTGCTCCCACCCCCTAGTCATACCAGTTGTCCTCACACATGTCTAGTTCTTTTCACCTTCCTGCTGTCGCAACACTGATTTCTCCCCACTATTCACATGGCAGGCTTCTCACCCTTTCAGACACAGATTAGGGTGTCTGGGTGGCACCCCAGGTTAAGTATCTGACTTCGGTTCAGGTCACGATCTCACGGCTCATAAGTTCAAGTCCTACATTGGGGTAAACCCCGCCCTTCTCTCTCTCTCTCTCTCTCTCTCTCTCTCTCTCTGTCCCTTGCTTACTTGCTCCCTCTCCCCCTCCCCTTCTCAAAAAAAAAAAAAAAAAAAAAAAGACCCAGGTTAAATGTTACTTTCTCAGAGAATGCTCCCTGAGCATTCAATCAAAAATATGTGCTAACCTCTCCAAATTCACCAAATTATTGCCTATTACAGAAAACCTGTTCCTATTCTTTACAGACCTTCTGACAAATTGTAATTAAAAAAAAATTTTTTTTTGTTTTGGTTTAGGATCTGTATCTCTCTGCAGACTATAAGCTCTCTTAGGGGAGAGACCACATATTCATCACAATATATCACCCCAGACTACCACAGCACCACTGGATACTCAATAAAGATCTGTTGATCTGTTGAATGAATGAATGAATGAATGAGCAAGCAAACCCATGAAAAAATATTATCTGCTTAAATTCCTTCAATAGTTTTCCACTGCCTTGAACATAAAATGAAATGCTGGAGTAGAACATGAGACTAAATTTGCTTAAGCATGATCAGATTGCAGGCACCTCCCTATCCCTCCCACAGTTCTCCCTCCCATAGATCATGCCATACATATTTATCCTAAATTATAGCTACTAACCACTATTTAAAGTTTCCTGGATGCTTCCACTTTTCACATATGCTGATCCCTCTGCATGGAATATGATAAATATCCTTCCACATCTTTTTTGCTTAGTTCTTTCTTTTTAAGACTCAGCTCATGCATTGGCCATCTCCTCCAGGAAGCCTTCTATGGATCTCTCCAATCTGGATTGTATGCCTGTCCCTCCTCTTCTTATTCAGATCACTACCACGGCACTTACCAAACTGAACCATAATTATAGGTTCATTCTTCAGTCTTTCCAAACAAACTATGAACTTCTTGAGACAGAGGCTATTTTTATTACCTTTTTATTTCCAGTGCTTACTATAGAGTCTGGAAAACTACAAGGTATTCAATAAAAGTTTGTAGAAAGGGCAGCATAAGTAAAAGGGTCATTATTTTATTTTCTGTGCATTACTGCCACTTAATTTAAAAAATGAGAAATATAACTTACTATAAATATTCAGACCAGTACAAGACTATGTTTATATGACCAAAGAATAAACTGTCAACTCTGGGAATAGCTAAAAGTTAATAAGGCAATGGAAAAGTTTGAAGAGTACAATGATAGTTTGATTAGCATACATCACCTTCTGTAGGCTACCCAGTTACTAGTGATGCTTCAGTAGTGGCAACTGTTCTGTTTGAAAAAGTATTTGGGTATCATGGTGATAAATGCTGTGTAACTGATTGGATAGATATGCAACCAATAGGGAATTTATATATCTTTAAGAATAAAAAAAGAGATGGGACACTTGACAGTTGCCAGTTGCAGACTGGGCCCCATTCACTCATGTGCCTTGCTCCACTTCCTCCACAACTGTGTCTGACAAACCAGACATGACTGAGGATAAGAAATTTGATTAAGTCAAAATTGAAGAAGTTAGAAACACAAGAAAAAATACACTGCCTTCAAAAGAAACAATGGAACAGGAGAAGCAAGCGAATCATAATGAAGCAAGCATTTGTCACCAATATGCACTGTACATTCCATAAGCACTGCCTTCTTATTATTATTATTTTTTTTTAGCTATTTAACTTTGCAAAATGCAAAGAAACTGGATCAAGTTTAAATGACTATACTGCCCATTTTCACAATAAAGAATCAAGAACTTCTGACAGGGAAGGCCAAAAGCCTGTCTTTCCCACCTGCCTGTCTAGCTGGCAGGAAAGGAAAAGAACTTGGATGTTGAAGGAAGAAGGTGGATAGTACAACTGTGAGATCCAGAGTAAAAACCAAGCTGGCCCAAGGTAGGCTGTAAAATGCAGTTTAATCAAGAGTGCCATTTTTTGTTGTTCAAATGCTTTTAATTACTGGAATGCATAATACCTGGGAAAAAATTTTTAAGATGTAATCCTAAAAAATGCTCATTAATCTATAAGTACCTGCATACAAATCACAGGTATAACCTTATGATCTTCTGGGTCAAAAATTTAAACTTAACATACAAGCCAAATAATATCAAAATGGCAATTTCAAAAATGAATACCACTATTAAAAATGAGATTTTAAAACAAAAGTCAGAACTCGTATAAATGTTAGTTATATTGAGAGGATATATCTTTATCCCTCAAAACATTAAAAAATGCACTTTAGGAACATATAAATCCAGCCTACTGAGCCACAAGAAAATATCTTACTACGTTAGAGGGGTTTTTATTTATTTATTTTTTTTTATTTTTAAAAAATTTTTTTTTCAACGTTTATTTATTTTTGGGACAGAGAGAGACAGAGCATGAACGGGGGAGGGGCAGAGAGAGAGGGAGACACAGAATCGGAAACAGGCTCCAGGCTCCGAGCCATCAGCCCAGAGCCTGACGCGGGGCTCGAACTCACGGACCGCGAGATCGTGACCTGGCTGAAGTCGGACGCTTAACCGACTGCGCCACCCAGGCGCCCCTAGAGGGGTTTTTAAATCCTTGGTTAGCAATGTAGTTGTAAAAGACTTCTTCAAAAAATAATCTTAGTGAAGATATTTAAAGTATTCTTTTCAAGTTAAAAAAAAAAAAAAAGCATTTCAAAAATTTAACCTTACAGCAGCACTGCTGAACTAAAGAAATTGCTCCCTACCTCCTCACAATTATGAGACTTAAGACAGCCAAAATTACTCTATTCTCATTTTAGGAAAATGGATTCTCATATTCAACAAAACACAAAACCTGCTAAAACTTGAGCAGAGAGAAGTTTCAGAAAAAGAAAATCCATGTGGAAAAGCACAAAGCAAAAGTAAAAGGAGCCCTTGGGTTTCCCTCCATGGGATTATATTCACTTTCACTTCTCCATTTGCCAACACAGGTTATAGGACATCTTCCTTCACTGGATCATTATATTTGTATATTTATATTTTATATTTTTATATCATTTATATTTTATATTTTTATATCATTATGTATCTTTATATTTGGGGGCATAGGCTCAATATGGAACAGCATGTATTGGGAATAAAGAAACTGTAACGGGATCCTGTAAGAAGAAATGTTTTCCCTTGACCCTTTTTTGCCTCTCAAACTTTAAAAGGCTCTGTATTTTATTTTAGTAAGAGAGACTGTTCCCAAACAATTTTACTCTGCACTTTAAGAAATCAAGAAATGCAGGTATTCTCCTTCTATTAGAGGGTGTTATTTCTTCTCAGAGGCTAAATTTAAGAGACAGAAATGTCCCTAGCCAAAAAAAAAAAAAAAGCTTTACCCATTTAAGATGTTTCAAATGAGTATTTCTAGATTACCCTGGTGTATACAATTAATACATATAAGTAAAATTAACAGCAGAGCTGAAAGACAGAAAAAGATAAAAATAAAAGAACAGAAGATGACAGCAGGAGGGGACAGTGGATTAAGATTATATAGCCTCAGAAATACAAACATAAAAGAGGCTTCTTCATACTTTAAACCACTGAGAGCTCAAATGACTGGTCTCATGCAATATTTTACTCAATAGCTTCAGATAGGCAATGAGTAGCAGCATGGTAGAAAAGAAGAAAAAGATAAACAGGGAGGAGAGAAAGAAAAAAGCATGTAATTAAAAGCAAATTATATATAGCCACTTTGGAAGACAGTTTCACAGCTTCTCACAAAGTTAAATATAATCTCACCATACAATCCAGCAATTCCCAGGTGTTTACCTAATTGAGTTGATAATTTATGTCCACAAAAAAACCTACACACAATGTTTATAGAAGCTTTATTCATAATTGCCAAACAGTGGAAGTAAATCTAGATGTTCTTCAGTAGGTAAAGGAATAAACAAATTGTAGCATGTCAATACAATGGAATATTATTCAGAAGTAAAACAAAATGAGCTTTCAGGCCACAAAAAGACACAGAAGAACCTTAAGTGCAGAGGCTAAATGAAAGAAGCCAGTGTGAAAAGGCTACAAACTGTGTTTCCAACTATATCGACATTTTGGAAGAGGAAAAACTAGAGAGACAGGAAAAAGACCAAGGATTACGGAGGTGGAGGAAGGATGAATAAGTGGAGCACAGGGGACATTTAGGGCAGTGAAACTATTCTGCATGATACTGTAATGGGGAATACATGATATTATACATTTGGCAAAACCCAGAGAAGTGAACAAGATGAAGAGCGATCCAAAATGTAAGCTATGGACTAGTTAATAATGTATCAACACTGGTTCATCAATTTTAATAAATCTGTCACACCAATGTTAACACTAGGGAAAAGAGGTGGAGGAAGGAATATATGGGAATTCCATGAACTTTCTGCTCAACTTTTTTGTGAACTAAAAAAATAAACTGATCTAAAATAAGTCTATTATAAATAAACAATAAACACATAAATTTATAAATAAATCTACCCCCCAAAAAGCAAATTATAACTACGTTCACACAATAATACGTTTTAAAAACACATACCAGTTTACATGTCATAATGACAGGATGTATTATTAATTGTCAACATTTCTATGATTCCCAATATGTAAGACTTGTCATTACATAATGATTCCTAAACAGAAAAAAATCTTCACAGAAAGAAAAAAATGGGGTCATTTTGAAAATAAAGGTAAGAATGTACAAAAGGTAAAATCAATAAAAGAAAACACCTCTTCACCCTGGAACAATGACTGTCACCATCCCTTCTCTGAAGCTCTCCACTACCCAAGCTCTACTTAACTGTACATGAGGAAATATTCAAATTACAAGTGGACAAGGCATTTATGTAGGAACAAGGCACTGAAAGACACGAAAAGTTCAATCTCTGCTAATAAATATCAGTTTGTCTTTCTACACTTAACATTAAAGAAAACATATCCTCATACTAACAGTTAAGAAAGGACCTCCTTAAGGCGCACACTACACCATGCCTGCTTTCAGAATGCACCTTCTTCCTTGTTATCCAACAGTATACCTTAACTCACAAGACCACTGGTGGTCTCATGATGGGGGTTCCCAAAAGATTCAGCTTACTCTCTCAATGAACTCTTTTTACCATATTTCTCCAACAAAGAAATGGAAAGGAAACAATAACTAAAAAAATTAAATGTCACGATCTCTGTGTAAGGAAGATTCAAAATCTCTATTCATATTCTCAAAATGGAAACTGATATTAGAGACTTCACTTGTTAAAACCATTTTTCCATTCACATTTCCCATCTTTAGTTATTCCTCCTAACAAAAAAGTTAAAAGCCACTGCACAGGGATCTAAAAGATGTAGAAAAATATATAAAGCAAACACCACACACAGCAACAGTAGAACTCTTTAATAAGTCACCTCAGGGTTGAGACATACTGATTGGTTAGTCTCAAGTGTCATGATATCTATGTCCTTCATACTTGCTATTCACCTTTACTTGTTATAACTTTAACTGCTCTCTTGAACAAGGCAGGGTATAAATAAACTGTCTGCTATTTAAAATTAACATTTTAACTCAGATCTGTTTGTGTTTTCCCATTCAATTTAAAAGCAGGATTGTGACCAGTCTTGCAACACACAGACAAGCTCCATTTCATCTCAACAGATACATGAGCATATACTACATATATATATATATATGTGAAATAAGTCCCAAATTATGAATGCAGAGATTTTTAACATCATAAGTCAATTAACATGAGCCAAGTCTTATGCAAACATAAGAATTCCAATTCTTATTTAGGTCCAAATACTTGTACCTGATGAAGTGCTTCTGAAACCCTATAAACATATGCAGAGTTTGCCTAAACTATACTGGTTGGGTTTTACCTTTTGTTTAACCAGCAGCATTGCCAGTAACTGTATAAAATTGCAGACCTGTTTTTCAGCACTGGTCCTGGCTGACTCCTCTTGTGCTAGCACCATTTCTCGCTCTGCAGTTATCTGTACACTTTCTCTTAGTGCTTCTTCCAGCTCTTCAATCCTGTCATCCTTCTTACGGAGACTGTCCTGGAAAACGATGGAAGACCAGGTGAAGTAGACTAATTAGTTAACCCAAGAGAGCCTATTTATCAAGAAAGGTTATTTGCTTATTAAATATTCTTCCCTTCAGAAATAAATCCAAGCCAGAAAGATATCTTCACAGAGGAAAGAACAAGGGAAGAAAAGAAGTCTAACAGGAGGTTGAAGAAGAATATTATTAAGAGCAAAGCATCAAGTTAGTTAAGCAAGAGAAACTTGTGATGGATTTGTTCCCTGTAACACAGAGAATAAAACCGTGTTAAGCAGCACACACAGCAAGGGCTTGATTACTTAAAAACACAAAGCTGTTTTTGAACTACTCTCTAAACTGGGCTTTAAGCCAGCTTTGATGAAGCCTAAGTAGTAAGACACAATACGAAAACATTCTCTCTCCCTGAAAAGTTCAGCCTAGATGAAAAAGTTAGATAAACAGCATGATTTTTCAGATTATATTCTTCATATTGACACTCATTAGCAAACTAATTTAGAAAAAAAGAAATAAAAGTGATGTTTCCTAATGATTTCAAGACAGCAAAGTTTTCTCTTAATTTCATATGAGAAAACTAAAAATGATAACTGGATATAAGTGATCTGGCTAAGGATGAGTAATTTCATTAGCCAACCAATTCCCACTAGCATTGATATTCTAAATAAGCTGAAAAATTAACTCTTGGGAAGGTAAATATGGATTTCTATCAGAAAGACAAAATCCTATAGGACTTTAAGAACATGTAATAAAGGAAAGATCTTAAAATAAGAAGGATAAATGAAGCAAAGACCAAGCAATGTTAAGAATTAGATTCATCAGATTATAAGCATTTCCTCTTTAAATTCTTCTAGAACCAAAAGATTAAAAATAAAGTGCTGCCTTTTATTAATACAATTAAATTAAAAGCACAAGAACAAGAGTTACTAAAACATTCTCCAACTTTCAGAATACTTGCCATCAGTAAAAGATATGAAAGGATTTTGTCTTTTTTTGTGCAACTCTCACTTAATTAGATTGTAGTTCACTTTTATAAGTGCAAGGCACAGAAAGTCCTTCCTAACAACTTTGTCTTCAAAAATCCAGAACTTGAAATCTGTCAAAGGTTAGTCAGATTTTTCTTCCAGCACTAAAAGAATAGCATCTTTAAAAAAAAGAAGATTCACATTTCAGTAATGCATGCCATGTCCCCCCCCTCCTTTTTTTAAGTGTTCATTCTTCTAGTAGAAAATGTTATAAAATACCCTGATTTGGTCCTGTAAGTAAGGTTCTGCCTTGTACAGGACAGTTTAGCTCTATCAAAAAATGCTTTCTTGAAATCTTAATGCTTCCAGGTGGCTTGCCATGAGTAGCAGAGTGCAGCTTCTAAAACCGTTGAAGCTTCAGCTGAAGGTTCCTAAAACAACGCCAGGGGAAATGAAATGATGCCAGTAAAAACAAAGGCCAAGGTAGTTTCAATTCAAAGAAAATGAAATGTAACAGAAGGATTATGTAGAAAGAGACAGATCAGTGAGTTCAGTCCTCTCAAAATGTCTAATGAATAACTTTATTTGTAGTAACATGGGATTTTGAATTACAAATTGTAAGCAAAAAGAATCACTAATGTTTCCCATTATCAACTGGTTGTGAATAACTCAGAATTATGTTTTTGTCCGGTCAGTTATTTTCTTTACTCTTAAGCTGTCTTTTGAAGATCTCCTGAGAGGCTTCTGTTATTCTAATCTAAATTATCCCAAAGAACTTCCCAGAACCTATTTCAAACAAACAGGCTTATCTGCATTTCTGCATGGACTGCAGCTTTGCAGTTTTATCAGTAAAACTTTTTTAGAGAGAGTTTACTTAATAATTTATCATAATGCAGATCATCAGTACAGGTTTTCATACTGAAAGTTTCATCAAAACCAGTAAGAAAATCAGTCTACCATATGAGCTCAGTGCACCAGGCCATTTATTTAAGCAAAGTTTTCCAGAGGGGGCACCTGGGTAGCTCAGTCGGTTAAGCATCTGACTCTTGGTTTCGGCTCAGGTCATGATCTCAAGATTTGTGAGTTAAAGCCACACATTGCGCTCTGTGCTGACAGTGTGGAGCATGCTTGAGATTCCCTCTCTCTGTCTCTCTCTCAAAATAAACTTAAGAAAAAAAAATTTTTTTCTAAAAGTTTTCTGGACTTTGTGGTAAACAAAGCCGTGCTCAAAATCTGTGTCCATAATAAGGACAAAGAACAAAAGCCAAGAAACACCATAAATAAAAAGAAGAAAACTATTAAACAATATTCATGAAATACGAAAAATTACATAACTTATACTATCTAAGATCAATGTAAAACTAAGTATGGAACCATTTGCTCTAAGGAAGCTGTAATAAACCAGGGTAGTAACAGAAGAATGAAGACACCAAATACCCTCATCACCTTCAAAACCAACACCAATAAAGTCCATAACTACTTAATCCGTCTAGTGAGTAAAATTTGGCTCCAGCTTTATTTTCAGAATCTTAATAGATGTTTGATAAGGTAAACAAGGAAGTTTCCTTTGTACTGAATTACACACCTTGAAACTGTTTCATTTAATAAAATATTAGTTTTTAATAAATTAATAAAATATTAATAAATTTTCATTTAATAAAATAAAATGAATCTGTTTCATTTAATAAAGTATCTAAATGCCAAAAATGAATAGAATCTTTCAGTTCTACAAATACTGGCACACTGGCACACCTAAACACACTGACAGATCATATTTGTAATTATCTGTTCTTGTTGTTACACTTTCGGTGACATTTTCTACACTTAGACCATAATATGGGTATTCTCTCTCTTTTCTTTTTTTTTTAAGTTTAGAATACTAGAGAAAAGATTTTTAAAAGTTTGGAAAGACCAAAAATGATCACCCACAAAGAATAAAAAGTTGGAAGGTACTGGAATTTTTTATTGGAAACACATAAGGGAACTAGAAGACCACTGAAGTAATACCTTCAAAACTCTGAAGGAAAGATGCTTTCCGATCTAAAATTCTATATCCGAACTATCATTCAAATGTAAGGGAAGAATTCACTTCACACCACAAACTCTCTCAGAAAGTTAGTAGGAATGTGCTCCAACAAACTTAAGAAGTAAACATACAAAGAGGAAGACATGGGATCCAGAAAAAAAGGAGTCTACCACAAATGAGTGGTGAAGGGAACCTAGAGGTAATGACAAGCTTAGAGAATAACTACAATTTGGAGGAGAGGATAGATACTCACAGAACGGTGTTTCCAAGAAAAAACGGTGGATGAATAGATTACCAGGTTAATAGATAAGGGCTGATGTATTCTACAATAGTACCAATAATGAAAGGAATGTTAGAGTAGGAGAAAGGAATTTGGGAATAAACTGGTGATATGTATACAAATACATAATAAAACAAATTTAAAAACCGAAAGCTGTTGTTATCAACAGGAAAAACTAAACGTAAACTAAAGGAAATGTAATCATAATATACTACGTGCTTGAGACATAATAAGGTAAAACTTAATAAACTACGAGATGGAAGGAGGGAAGTGTGTGTGGTAACTTGCATTAAAAGGCTAATTCCTTATCATTCACGGTAAGAAGTCAGTAGGTAACTAATGTCCAAATAAGGAAAATAAGAAAACAACAATATAAGAATGTTATTTGGAAAGGGAGAAGTAAACAGAAGAAACAACCAAAACGGTGAAAGTACTTGTCTCAGGGGAGCAGGAATCCAGGTTAGACAAGAATGAGGTTGAGGGCTACCACAATTAATTGTCAGCCATGTAGCATTATTTCACTTTGTAAATGATATAAATAGGTATTGTTCAGAAAAAACAATATCAAATTTAAAAATATGTTAAAAGAGAAGCACGTAATGCAAGTAAATTAGTAAAAATACAAGAATTTCTGGCAATAGTTATAAATGTAGTAACTATTTCAGGTACGGATACTCTAAACATATGGGTTAACTATATACTATGGAAAGAGAACAGTCTGGGCAAATATACTGCAAGATAGTGCTAATGGTGAAAAAACATATACGAATTTTAAGGCACTCTTCCTCGTTTTTTTTATTCAAAAGTTGAATTTTTTCATGCCAATAATTTGTATAGCATGTCAAAATTATCAGAAATTCTTTTCCGGGGCGCCTGGGTTGCTCAGTCGGGTAAGCGTCCGACTTCGGCTCAGGTCATGATCCTGCAGTTCATGAGTTCGAGCCCCATGTCAGGCTCTGACAGCTCAGAGCCTGAAGCCTGTTTCAGATTCTGTATCTCCCTCTCTCTGCCCCTCCCCTGTTCATACCCTATCTCTCTCTCTTTCTCTCAAAAATAAAATAAATAAATTAAGAAATATTTTTAAAGAAATTCTTTTCCAGTCATTAGGTAATGATGGTATATTTTAATAAGAACATTTTTGAGAGAAAAGTTTAAACATCCCAACAGCATATGTGTAAGACACAGCACCAAGCCCTAATTCAAATAGCACTAACTATTCTGCCAACAGAGAAAAACAAACTATGGATTTAAAGGAAAAAGAATTCAGCATATGGCATATCACTTTAATACCTAAGATATAAAGTGCCTAGTATTAGCTGTTTATTGTAATATAATAAGTTGCCTCGAAAAATAGCTGCTTAAAACAACAGTGAACATTTTTTTAATCTCACACAGCTTCTGTGGGTCCGGAACTCAAAAACAGCTTAGCCAAACAGTTCTGGTTTCTCATGGGGTTACAGTCAATACGTCAGTCAGGATTCAGTCCTCTGCTTCCATTTACATGGTTGGCAAGTTGGTGATAGCTATTGGCAAGGGGTCTCTGTTCCTCTCCACAGGGCTGCCTGAGTGTCATTACGATATGGCGCCTAGCTTTCCTCATAGCAAGTGATCCAAGAGAACAAGGCAGACGCATCAATGTCTTTTATGATCTAGCTTCAGAAGTCACATACTATCACTTCTGACATTTTCTACTGTTCACACAGACTAATCCTGACACAATGTAGGAGAGGTTACACAAAGGCTCAAACACCAGGAGGTGACAATGATCTGGGGCCATCTTGGAAGATGATAATCATAGCATGTTAGAGTATACCTTTAGTATAAGAAAAGTGAATTATCAAATGAAGCAATGAAGCATGACAACAGTGAATATCATAACTGCTTGAGAGTAGAATACCTGTTAGGATAACAGGGTCTTACTAGAAAGACACAGCTTTTGCCAAGAGAGTATATTAAAATGGAACCAAATTAACACTAGATTACCTAAAATGTAAAAGACAAATATTAAGCAGACTTCACAAAATTGGGATATCCATTGGCTATCAGCAAAATATACATTTTGTCAACAATTATTCAGAATAAAACTCATGATGGGATGAGTTCTAATGAAATATTTGTTTTATAAATTTTTTAAAATGTTTGTTTCTGAGAGAGAGACAGAGACAGAGAGACAGACAGAATCTGAAGCAGGCTCCAGGCTCTGAGCTGTAAGCACACAGCCCAATGCAGAACTCAAACTCACCAACTGAGAGATTGTGACCTGAGCCGAAGTCGGAGGCTTAACCAACTGAGCCACCCAGGCACTCCTCTAGTGAAATATTTTCTTATGATTATGGTAAAAATTAAAGTAATCCAACTTAATTTGTTAGTAGTTCAGTACTAAGAATACTCAATTGCCAATCAATCAAAGATCAACTGAAAAAATTACTGGGCAAATGTTTAAATAGCTATATGTAATAGAGAATACTAATAGGTTTAGTCCTCACATTTTAGTTAAGTTTCTTTCTTTTGGAAACAAACCCATTTTTAAGGAAATTGGCCCTCACCTATGAATTCCCTATGAATTTTCATTACAATTGATTTTACTCTTAAGGGGGAAAAAAAAAATCACAAAATTTAGCAAAAAAAAAAAAAACAGTCTCATTTAAAATTACATAGAGAGGAATTATTTGTACTATTTGGAGTTAGCCAACTGTCTAGCCCTCACTATTTAGAAAAACATTAAATTGGCAGGGTGGGGGGAAAAAAACCACACAGAGGAAGAAACTTCAATTTCATTCACCTGCTCTAACTTGGAATTTCACTCTATTTAACGAATTTAGGCAACCTTAAATTTAGAATGTACAGTATACCACAGACAACTCACTTAAAAGCCATCTGGAGACAGGAAAGGAACATACTTTACCATTTTAAATAGTTTGTATCACTTAAAATGAGAGCAATATCTTTAGAATTTTACTTCAACTGCTGTAAGTTATGTTTGCACTCATCAAAACTAACAAAGACCAGTTTTCCTACAATGAGATTAGGTGCTGAAGCCTACTTACTATGACAACTACACTTATCAAATAAGGTCAAATAAGATCACTTCATTTACAGAATATAGGGTTCAAAGCAGGGGGTATGTATGACTAGTTTTGGGGGTATGGTAGAGGGAGAGAGGAAGTGGGAAGCTACCAAAGAATTCTTCATATCCTTAAATAAGAAGACTCCTATAGTCGAATGAGATTAGGGCAAAAGCTGTGGCAGCTGTAACTTGAGGCAAATTAACAAGAAGACCAGATTTTGGCAAATCCCATACTACTAATTCCCCTAATAGACTCATCTGAACTTTGCTTCTTGACATCAGCTCTGTCAACATCAACTATATACCACTGCAGCTCTAAGACTCTAGTCTCCACAGCCTTTCCTTCAAATCAAACATTCGTTAAGGACAGCAAAGGCAAACCAAACAAAAAAAACCCCAGCAATTAAAAATAATTTTTTGTTCTCTTCAAACATCTTCCTCACAATTAAAAGGAAAAACGGTACAATACTACAGTACCATAAAAAGAAGTCACCTGAGGAGCACTTGGATAGCTCTATCAGTTAAGCGTCCAACTTCGGCTCAGGTCATGATCTCATGGTTTTTGAGTTCAAGCCCAGAATCAGGCTCTGTGGTGACAGCTCAGAGCCTGGAGCCTGCTTTGGATTCTGTGTCTCCTTTTCCCTCTGCTTTTCCCTCCCTCCCTCCCTCCCTCCCTCTCTCTTTCTCAAATATAAACAAACATAAAAAAAAAAAAAAGAAAGAAATCACTGGATAATGACAGATCTTCTTAAGCTTCTCCCTCTGTCAACAGCAGAGGGAAGGTCACTGCAAATCTCACAAAGATTCTCCAAGGTAACCCAGCCTCCCATGTTCACTCATCACTTTCCCAACTTGAACTCTGCCTTGGTTATGGAGGTCATTTATTTGGGTTAATAGTAAGAGTTCCTTCTTTGGAATAAACACCACTTATCAGAGAAGCTTTAACATGTTCTGAAAGATATTAATGTTAACTGCTATCCATTATCCTTAACATAAAGAGACAGTAATTTTTTATTACTCTCAACCCCACTGCTTATTCTTCCTCTCTTTTCCCCATCCTCCAAGCATACAAACACATACAGAAGATTTCATTAGAATCATTCAACATGTCAGAATTCAATTACCAACTGCTTAGATGCAAACTGGGAGAAAAAAATTGAAGCTAGATGCACTGATGAAGTCAATTTTATGAAAAGAAAGCCACCCTAACACAGAGACAGAATTTGGTTATACACCAACTATTTTTTATTTTAAGGAAATGCTTTGGCATAAAATTTAAAGGTATTTTCTTCCCCCTTCTGTCCATAGTCCCTCAAACATCTCCCGCACTCAAAGTTGAACTCTGTTATAACCTTAATTTTTAAAAATCAAAGTCAAACAAGAGCAGATGCATTTCATTAAAGAGAAATATATACATATACAATGGTGCTTATTTATTTATTTGAGGGGGGAAGGGCAGAGAGAGAATCCCAAGCAGGCTCCGCACTGATAGCATGCACCCCTACATAAATTTTACAGAATATATAGTAAAAATATCCCATGTAGATGAGCCAGGTTTTTATCTTAAAAATTCTGGTATCAAAAACTTGAGCAAGGACTTAGGGTTAGCCTAATCCTAGTACATGTCTCCTCTGATCAATAATGCTTATAGAGGGGCACAGGGGTAGTTGACTGAGTGACTGACTCTTGATTATGGCTCAGGTCATGATCTTGTAGTTTGTGAAATTGAGCCCCACATTGGGCTCTGTGCCGTCAGATTCCTTCTCCCTCTCTCTCTGCCCTCCCCCTGCTTGTGTGCATACTCTCTCTCTCTCTCTCAAAAATAAATTAAGATAAAATAAAATAAAATAAAATATAATGCTTATTAAAAGAACAAGCATAAATTTTCAAAGTCTTTACCAAACATGCCAAAGATAACCTTTTATTTAAAATAATGAATAACTGATGTGGTCTATAAGAGGATGACTTTTGCCTTTGAGGTCTTAGCAAAAAGGATATATAAAGCCTGCTTCTGCTCTCTCTTAAAAATAAGAATCTTATTACAGACTTCACTTTCCAAATACAAAGGAGGAGTTTCCACAACAACACAAAGGAAAGGATTAAACCATTCATTTTACTGAGGTGAGGATATAGTACTTGTAAGAATTTTAGTGCCAAATGTAACTTTAACCAGCCATTATTTTATGGGGAGCATTCTTATAATAAGCTAAAAGGATGTGGCTAAAAGTTCCCATAGAATAGGGCTAACCTTTGGGCACCTGGGTGCCTCAGTTGGTTAAGCGTCTGAGTTCAGCTCAGGTCAGATCTCAATGTTCATGAGTTCAAGCCCTCCATCGGGCTCTGTGCTTATAGCTCAGAGCCTGGAGACTGCTTTGGTTTCTGTGTCTCCTTTTCTCTCTGACTCTCTCTCTCAAAAATGAATAAATATTTAAAAAAAGAGAGAGAGAGAGAGAATAGGGCTAACCTTAACAGTAGGAAGCATCTTAGTAAACTACACATGAATATTATCAATAAACATTCTTTCAGTAAATTTCACTGGCAATCAAATAGAACTGAACTTTGGCCAGAGAGAAAAGTATCTGCAGAGTCTATTTCAACCACTGTAGAGTTCCTTAGAATAAATTTATGACTTGTTTTTTGTTTTCTAAATGGTAAAAAGCAGCACAGTTCGGGCTACAACCTTTTAAAAACTGCACACATGCCAAAAATTTGAGTAGGTGCTTCACCTACAGGAAAGCCAAATTTTCAACTTAATTCCAGCAACTATGCACAAGGTTGTAAAAATGGACCTAATTTGTATATACTTTTCCAGTGTGATCCCTAAGTCCATTTAATATTTCTTGAGAACACCATAAACACCCACCTATGTCCATATTCTAGACAGAAAAAGACCTATTTTGCCAAAGAAAAAAATTAAAGAGGAAGAAATGACATAGGATTAAATCTTTAAATAGGTCAAGGAGAATATTTGTTAAGGAACCAAAATTGATTTTTACAAGAACATCATTAATATATTACAGGTACCTAATATATTAGGTGACACATCACATACTATTTCTAGAAAGAGATCAGAGAATCTTAATTTTTTTAATGTTTTCTTAAATAATTACCCCCATGGCCAATGTGAAAACCAAACATAAGTAATCTTCATTTCAGAAAGGAAAAACATCTCTTACCCAAATGGAAGAATGTTTGCTTTTGATACAGCAAATCCAATCAATTTTTAAAGAAAAACACAAATGTTTCACTGATAATGCTTCTGAAAAGAGAATATGTCTAAATATACATAAAGTTTTCCTGTCACTATTTCTATTGTTTTCATTTTCTTTGAACTTTGTTGTTAATATTCATTGGTCTCAGGAGGGCTGACTCACAAGAGCCACAGTGTTCTTTCAGCAGTCCCATTAATCTCTGTGACAGTACCCTCTCTCAAGGTTAAATTCAAATACTTATCTTTGTTATAAATAAAAACAAAGCACCAAACCACTATCAAACCAAGCTTCATCCCTACCCACCTTCAGTCTACTTTGTCTTATTATTAGAATATGACTAAAACTTGTAGTTTTGTCAAAAGACAAAGTGAGTGTTACTACTTAAAAAATAAAAACATATAAGGTAAATATTCTCAACTAACTGCAGATAACATTTCTTTGTTAAAATATTTGAAGTCCTGGGTGCCTGGGTGGCTCAGTTGGTTGGGCGGCTGACTTCAGCTCAGGTCACGATCCTGTGGTTCATGGGTTTGAGCCCCATGTCAGGCTCTTTGCTGACAGCTTAGAGCCTGGAGCCTGTTTCAGATTCTGTGTCTCCCTCTCTCTCTGCTCCTCCTTTGCGCATTCTCATTCTCATTCTCTCTCTCTCAAAAATAAACATTTAAAATATGTGTGTGTGTGTGTGTGTGTGTATACATATATACATACATATATATATATATATATACATATATATATATATATATATATATATATATATATATATATATAAAGTCCTTAAAGAGTAATCTATGAAATTTTAAAGACTACTAGAATGCTAAATACTGTAGCATCATACAATTTTTTTTTATTTGTAACTTAAATTTTATTATAACAATTATAGCTGCAGTTAGTGAATGGCTGCCTATGTAAAACAATATTTAAGAAAGGCTGAAAAGATATGTTTAAAACAGCCCTTAACCTAAGGCATATATAAACTAGCACAGAAGAGAAAGTGATTAAATCATACAAAAGCAATTATAATATATTAAAAAGTATAAAATGACAAAGTATAATTAAACATATAGGCTGAGGAACAATAGATAAGACAATAACAAAACAGGGTACAGATCATAAAGATTAATTTTAAGCCAGAATGTTTAGGTGGTAAAACTGGAAATCCATCGGGAAAAGATTCTGTATAAGAAAAAGAGCATAGATTAGAAAATCAACAAACTGTATTTACGAAACATCAACACTATAGCTTCTCTAGAATATAGTAGCTATACTAGGAAGTATCTCACCTAAAAATGAGGTTAGAAATACTTAAAGGTTTGGTTGATGGGAGACTCCAAAGGCCAGGCTAAGATGCTTGTGAATGAGGGTTCTGGACATGTATCAATTCAACTGAAATCAATAAACACTTTTAGAGAGAACCAACTATGTACAACATACCAAGACCTAATTCCCAAACTCAAATATATGGGGGAAACAACACACAAATTATTAGTATGTAATATAAAGTAGGATAAAACAGATATCAAAGCAGAAACAAAGTCTAATGGAATTACAACAGAGGCCTGGTTAATACCAACTGTGAGGATTTGGGCAGGCTTCACAAGGGAGGAAGCATCTGATCTGAACCTTATAAAGATAGGCAGCCTTTCAACAAAGAGATTTCCTAATCGCAACATCACCATCAGTCAAATCAGCTAAGATTATGCTTTCATATAATGTTTATTTAGGAGGTCCTTATTGCTGGGATTTGCCTAATTTCGTTTTTTTATACAGCAATTACTTACAAATTGCACTATAACACACCTTTTGACAAAAAGAGCATATCACAGCACTCAGCACAGTGACAGTTCCATAACGGGCACACAATAAATGTTTACTGAGGACAACTACAGATTATTCTGAAATCTTATTTAGCCAATCAAGGTGAAATACAGCTTACAAAAAAATATTAATGAAACAACTCAGAACTAAATTTAATACAGAGCTAAATTCTTGAGTAAGGGAAACAAAGTTCAGCAAAATTAAATGCAGACTATCAAGAGAAGAGGCATTATAATTAAAAAATACGATAGCAGAAAAGGCTCATCACCAATATGCGTCATCACCAATATGTGCAGCATTGTTTTTATCATTCATGTACTTTATTCATGAATATTGAATGGAATTGTAAAATAGTTTAGATGTATATATGGATCATACTAGAAACACTTTAAGTAACCATTGTATAATCAAGTCTTAATATCAGTCACATATATACCTAAAGATAGACATTACAAAGACTTGGTGAAGGGCAGTGAATTTTGGTGAGTGTGTGACAGAAAAACTGGCCAAGGCAAGTGTATAGATCAGTATAGGACCATCTACTATCTCCAAGGTCAATAAGATAGAATGGAAGACATTTATCTACTTTAGCCCAGGGAGATCACTGCTCTTTCTTGACCACTTTGAATACACTGGATCAGACCACTCAATGATGCTGTCCTCTTTCTCAGACTCTCAGCACCATTACCATGATGTACTTACTCCCCACTCTGGAGACCATCTTCTCTCTTGCCTTCTATAATGCCATATTCTCCTTTTTCTCTCCCATCTCAACTGGCCTTTTCATTTTAGTTTCTTTTCAAACACTACCCTCTCCTACCCAAACCCATCTCTACCTACTGAGGATTCCAACAGCTCAGCTCTAAGTCCAGGTTCTTCTGTTAATATTTTACCTCTAGACAATGTGACTGATTCCTACAGACTTCAATGATGATTTTTAAACTCAAGTCCCCAAAATTAATTTCTATGGACTTTTTATCATTATGTTACATTGTCTTCCCCATAAGGCAATATGCTCCAGAGGCTGTAGGGAGCATGGCTTTTCACTACTATATAATCAAGTCTAGCAACAAACTTTTACACGTAGAAAGCATTTGATAATTTTATACTGAATAAATAAAAGACATCAAGTATGTCTAAGGAAAATGAGTAAAAATTAAGCCTGATATCTTGGAGGGATATAGACTAATCAAGGTACATCAACTCTAATAAAATAGCCATATTTTCATATCATAGCTTTATGATTTAGGTCAGATTTTCAGAACAATCAACTTGTTCAATATGGAGAACACAGTAATATCTGCTTTGCAAATTTAGAAATGGTATTTGAAAAAAGCCCAAGATATCTATCCTGTATCATTAAGCTTGGAGGTAAGATGTTTTTGAAATTCACAGCTCATTTATTTCAAGGGAATGAGAACATGAAGTGGATAATTAAAAGTGCTGAGATGGGTGCCTGGGTGGCTCACTCGGTTAATTAAGCCTCTGACTTCAGATCAGGTCATGATCTCACAATTCGTGGGTTTGAGCCCCACATCAGGCTCTGTGCTGAGAGCTCAGAGCCTGGAACCTGCTTCAGATTCTGTATCTTCCTCTCTCTCTGCCCCTCCCATGCTCAATCCTCTATCTCTCTCTCTCAAAAATATATAAACATTAAAAAAAAAAAAGTGCTGAGAAAAGAGTCAATGACAATTTGAAATAAATTTTTAATTCTGAACTAATTATAAAAATACAGAGAGGCTGCAAAATTAGTACACAGTTCCCATATACCCCTCCACCCAGCCTCCTCTAATGTTAAGAGCTTACATAACCATAGTACAGTGATCAAAATTAGGAAATTTACATTGGTACAATACTCTTCACAAAACTAAAGACCTTCTTCTAATTTCAACAGTTTTCCCCTAATGTCCTGTATCTGATTTAGGATTCAATCCGGGATCCCACAGTTCATTTAGTTAACATTTCTTCTAAGTGCCACTCCATCTACAATAGTTTTCAGTCTTTGTCTTTCACAATCTTGACACTTTTAAAGTGTACTGCATAGTTATTTTATAAAAATGTTCCAGAATTTGGATTTGTCTGGTATTTTCTCATAACTGGAATAAGATTATACATTTTGGAGAAAGAGCACAGATATGAGATTGTCTACTTTCTCAGTACATCATATCAAGGGGACCATGATGTCAATATCTGACTACTGCTAATGCTAACCTGAATCATTCTGTTAAGGTGGTGTCTATTAGGTCTGTTCACAGAAATGTTAGTCTTCCCTTTACACCTAATAAACATCTCAGGGAATATATTTTGAGACTATTATTCCTCAAATGTTCACCCACTAATTTTCACAACCATCACTGGATCTGGTCTGCAACACTTATTACTGAGGTGTTTGTTTCGTGGTGATTTTTAAAAATCTGCATCCTTCTACACTTACTAATTAGAAATCTTCTTCGGGAAAGAACTGCTCTCACCCCCCTACTTACTTATGCATTTGATTATTTATATCAGTATGAGCTCATATTTATTTCATTCTATGGATTAAATTCAAATATTACCATTATTTATCTTTTTACTCAAATTGTTTTAACATGAGACATTAGGTGCTCCTTCAGGTTGGCTCCTATGTTCTTTCACAAGCCTGCATTCTTTTGTTGAGCATTTTCCTATTTTCTGGAACCACAAAGTTATCCAGGCTCACTGCATATTTTCCCTGCCCCAACCCTGAAATCAACCATTTCTTCAAGATGCCTTGGTTCATCTTACTGAAGAAAGGTGTATAGAAACCAGAATCTGGGTGTTAGGTGTGCTTACTACTTCTAAGCCTTCTTGGTGGACAAAGAGGAAATATAAGCATATATAACAACCCCATACATATATACATATCAGTATTTCTATATTTATTTGCATATAAATTAAATACCATGAATTCATACTAATATCTCTGATTCCAGTACAACGCTACAGGGTTTACTTAAGCCTTCCCACTTCACTTATTTATAACTTCTTGCTTGAACAATGAAAAGCTCACCCTCATTATATTTACTTGAATTCTAGTACACATATCAAGTGCTCTCAGAATGGCTAGCCTATCCTTTGTGAGAAACACATTTATTACTAGATTACAACATTTATGTATAGTTCTTTGTCTTTAGCTTTCTAGCATTCAGTCAAGACAATGTCTTCCAAAACTATTTAGGTTAGTTCCTTTCTTCCCCAGCCCTTTGAGGGTGTTTGTATTATACATTTATAAAACAAGTTTACCTGTTAGTGTTTGTATTCTTTTTGGCTTTTCCCCCCACCCCACCCCACCCCACATCTTGATTGGTTTTGTTTACCTAGTTTTTAGCATATGTGAAATAGTACTATGGTTCGGAGAGTCAAAGTCTTTATTACATAACAGAAGGTTCTCCTCAAACCTACCACCCCAATCCCATTTCCCCTCTTTCCACTCTTCTCATCACTACCATAGATAACTGGTCTCTTTAGTTTCTAGTTTATCCTTCCTGTTTTCTTTTGAAAAAGAAAAAAAAAAGATGAGATATAAGTGTATTTTCTTATACCAAGAGTAGCATACTATAGATAGTCTTTGTGCTTCCCTCCTCCCCCCAACTTAACAGGATGTCCATATCAGGTCATTAGAGATCTTCCTCACTTTTTTTTAAAGCTGCCAAGTCTCCAGTTTGTGGATGTACCATAGAAGACTCAAGTACTCTCCTACCTACAGGCAATTAGATTGTTTCTAATATTTCACAATTACCCACAATACTGTAAAGAACCGTTTATATAAGTATTTTTATATTGCCTGAGCTGTATCTTCAGATACAACAAGATGATGGATAGCTGAGTCAGTAAGTTAACTGCATATGTATATATGGTAATTATAACCTACATTAAAAAATCATGTTTTGAACTTTAATAATTTTTAAGAGTAAAAGGGGGCTTCTACAACCAAAAAATCTCAGACAATATACATAACACAAAAGTACAAACAGAATACAATGGAATGTCAATGTCCTACATTAAGAAAGGGCACTCGTATCTAAGGCCATGATAAACAATGCCAAAGTTTACAGTCTGCAGGATTCCTAGGTTCTCTCCACTTTCAGGTATCATTTTCATTTCATATGTAAGGAATTTGTTTAATCTTTTTAGAACATTTTTAATGTGTTGAACCAAAAACAAGGAGTAAAGTAACAACTTATTTCCAAACTCACGTTCTGCCAAAAAGTAATACTTTTAGTTCCATCTGAATATTCAAAAAATGGAAAATTGAAAGAAATGAAGTTATCTTTTCAAAACACTTTTAAGATAAAACATGGGATTTTGAATTAAAAAAAAACAGTACAGCAAGGACATCAAATGTGCAAATGCTACACTCAACTATCATGAATAAACCTCACATGTGATGCTGAACAAAAGTCACAGAATAAATATGATGACTCATTTACATAAAATAAAAATATGCAAAACTAACCTATACTTATTTAATATATACACAGGTTGCAAAGAAAAGCAAAGAACAATAAAAGCCAAAATAATAATTTCCTCTAGAGGAAGGGAGGAAAAAATGATCAGGAAGGAATATACATATGATTTCTGGGATGCCAGTAATCTTCTAATTTCTTGAGATGATCACTTTACATGTATTATTTACATTGTGTGTATATGTGTATTTTATGTACTTCTTCTAACGTATTTAATCTTGCAGAATAATGAAAGACAAATTTAAAAAGTAATATCACTGCTTTGTGGCAAACTGTAACTTCTACTAGGAAGAGTGAAGACACCAATGAACTACCATAACTGGCAGTCACTGAATAACAAAAAGTGAAAATTAACCTTCTTGTCTTAAACCAGGTTTTAATCTTCACAAACAAAAGAAAACATACTATGTATTTACTAATATCATCAGTAGAATTAAACTTTGGAAGGCAAGGTGGCACCTGATAAAGATTATTCATTATTCATCAAATCTGAAAAAATTAAATATACCATATTTTTAACATGATAAAGAATATACTTTAATCCTAGAATTATTATGCCTATAGTGGAAATACTAAAATAATTCCTTCCCTCTACATTTCCTATTTCACAAAAACATCAACAGATGAACCCAAATATATATGCAGAAATTTAAAACACACAAAAAAATTCAGGTATTAGAACTATTTTTAATACAAGTCCAAAATCAATTGCTTTTCTACTATTATACTTTCATGAATTCTGATTAGCCATTTCTCCAAGATCACTAGCTTTTTTTAGTGGAGATTCATATTTAGAGATCACAATCTGGGTGCTAGGGATGTTGACTACCACTGGTTGTCATTTGCAACAACATGGTTAAGTGAGTGGCAGAGCTAGTTAGTACAAGAGCTGAGATCACATGGAAAATATCCTAGTTGTAACCCTATACTCTTTTCACTATATTTAAATGAACTACATCCATGTGTATCTTGCATATGGCCATGAGCTATCATTTGTCATTATTTTTATATCCATCACTTACTGAGACACCTTGGAAAAGTCATTCATCCACTCTAAACTAGTTTTCTATATAATATATAAAATAAATAATCTGATGTCCTTATTTCTCAAATCATACAAAGAGTAAAGAGGAGATTACATGTGAAGGCTCTTTTGATAATAACATAAAAACTGACAAAAGATTAAAAGGGCATCTTTTGGTTTACGCAGACAGACTGGTAACAGAAAACATTAAAGGGGTGGAGGACAGAAGACAAATGAAAAAATTAAGGAGGTAACATAAATAAGGGCCTGTCTTATAAATTAAATATTTTCAGTAATTAAAAACATTGTGATACTAGTTCAACAAAGGAGGCTGAATGAAATCCTAGAAATAGCCTAATTGTTCAATGAAATGAGCAATGAAATAATTTCCTATCAATGATCTAGTTAAATTGTTAGCAATGAAGAAAAATAAGACCCTCACCACACAAAATATCCTAAAATAATTTAAATTAAGAAGGTAAAAAATGGAAGTCCAGAGCAACTTAAAAATATTTATAGGCAAATATTTATATGTTCTCAAAACAGGATAAACAAACCAAAAAAATCCTTGGGGAAAAGGCCAACACGGAAGAGAGAAAGCATTTGATTTATATTAACAAATGAATATTTAAGACATGAATAAATACTTAGCCTCACTGGTAATCAAATAAATGTAAATTAAAACAAAAATTAAATATTTTCCGGGGCGCCTGGGTGGCTCAGTCGGTTAAGCGTCTGACTTCGGCTCAGGTCATGATCTCACGGTTCATGGGTTCGAGCCCCACATCAGGCTCTGTGCTGACAGCTGGGAGCCTGGAGCCTGCTTCGGATTCTGTGTTTCCCTCTCTCTCTGCCCCTCCCCGACTCGCATGCTGTTTCCCTCTGTCTCAAAAATAAATAAACATTCAAAAAAAATTGTTTTTAAATTAAATATTCTCCATCCATCAGACTGGCACTTTAAAAAAAGGGAGGGGGGGCACCTACATGGCTCAGTCAGTTAAGCGTCCAACTTCGGCTCAGGTCATGATCTTGCCATTCCTGAGTTCGAGCCTCATGTCAGACTCTGTGCTGACAGCTCAGAGCCTGGAGCCTGTTTCAGATTCTGTGTCTCCCTCTCTCTCTGCCCCTCCCCTGCTCTCTCTCTCTCTCTCTCTCTCTTAAAAATAAATAAACATTAAACAAAAAAAAAAAAAACTTTTTAAAAAGGAGGAAGAAAATTGATAATATCAACTACTGTTGGCAACAGTGAGGGAAAACCGGTACGCTGCTTCTATCAAAAGGTGCTGCATTTGAAAAGATGTGTATTGTTTCTATAAGGACCATGCACTGTATAATAAAATTTATATAAAACAGGAATGAAAAAAGAAATTAAAAAGTCAGATTTTTGTGTCTGAAATGGATCTGTTGTGAAGTCTAAAAATGTCCCACAAATCTCTTCAGTAAAGATTGCAGGATAATGCAATTGTGGCATAAATACTCTCTCAAACCAAATTAAAAGTTTCAACGAGAGAAAAACAAAGTGGCGGCAGCTTAGCAGAATTAGCAGATATGCTTCTCTAAAATTTAAACTTCATTCTGACAGGTTACAGATCCAGAAAGTCTCAGGTAAAATCATGGCTGAGCCACTTACAGAGCTGTGTGCATTCAGGTAAATAATTCAATTTCTCAGAGTCACTTTCTTACCTGTAAAACGTGCACAAAACCACCTGCCCCACAAGATCAATGTCAAGGTTAGAAATAATGAATGACCAAAGGCCTTAGTTCAAGTAATGGGCACATAACAGGAACTTACCATATCATCACTAGTACTGTTATGGAGTTTAGTTACACCTAATTTTTGAAAAATTATCACTCCACTGAAGTGAAAAAGTATAGTTTATACATCCTGTATGATTGTGAAATATGGTCTCTAAAGTGAATATTTAAAAAGGAGGGAAAGAAAGTGAGAAAGGAAAAAGCAGAGAGAATAAAGGTAAAAGAAGAATAAAAAAACAGAATGAAGTTAAACAGACGTTAACCAAGATTAGCAATGTACTCTAATGAAGGAAAATGGCAAATAGTAATACTGACCACCCTGAAGCTTAAGAGAACCCACTCATTAAACTGACGTTGAACTTACCAATTAAATGCGATCAACTTGAAGATGAACTTTCTCCTATGCTGAGGTGTCCTCACAAAGCTGTGGAATAAAACTTGCCTTTTCTATTTAAAGCCATTCCTTTATTGCTAAACAGTTGGTCTCAGAGGAAGGCAGCAAGCAGGGTTAGAAAGAGAAAAAAGAGGAGGATAAAGATGAAGAGAAAAACAACATGCAATCATGGATCAATCTCTTCACCCGATCCTTTCGGATTCTCCTCAGGTTCTAACCTGTAGTTGTTGGGAGCTATCATTGAGGTTATCCTCCCTCCGTCGAGCCTCCTCAAGCATCTGCGCACTCTTCTTCTTTTCCACCTGTTCCTTGTGCTTCAGATTTGCTACCTTCTTATTCTGGTCTTTCACTTGCCTATTGATAAGGGAGGAGAAAAATCAAGCTTTTCATGTATCTGCATAAAAAAGAATATTTTTATTTAGAAATATATAGCACTTATGCCAAAAACTGGCTGAAAACAAACAAAGAATTTCTGCTGCAAAATTTTTCTAACAATTCAAAATTCTTTCCTACCAATGGAAACAAATTGGTAACAATGGTGTTTCAGAAACATGTGTTCAAGCACGTACTTTATGAAGCACAAAATTATAAAACAAAAGAAAGACATAGGATAGTCTGAAATAGCAGAAGAAAAGAAACCAATTCAGAGATTTATGTTGGAAATAGGGAAAGGCTACTGACATCAATGTTATGAAATATTTTCTCTTTTTTATTTGCATATCTATTACTGGTTTTTGACTTGCAATTAACATTAGGTTTCAACATAACATCTTATGCATATATCAGCCTATATTAAGTTGATGGTCACTTAAGCTTGAACCCGTTCTTTACTGATAGAGAATTTAAAACAATGGACAAAAAGATACGCACTGGACTTGAGAAAAGAGAGTAAGACCTCAGTGAGACCCTTAACAGAGAGATAGGAAACATAAAAAACCAATCAGAGATGAACTCTGTAAATGAAATTAAAAATACACTATATGAAATAGACTGGAGGAAGCAGAACACCAGATCAGTGACCTGGAGGACAGAGTAATGGAAAACAATCAAGCTGAACAGGAGAGAGGAAAAAAATAATAGTAACAAATGCAAAGAGACTTAGGGAACTCATTGACACCATCAAGTGTAGTAACATTGGAAATATAGGAATCTCAGAAAGAAGTGAGAGAAAAGAGGGTAGAAAATTTATTTGGAGAAATAATAGCTGAAAGCTTCCCTATATGAGGAAGGAAATGGAAATCCACATCCAGGAAGCCCACAGAAGTCCACAACAAAATCAACCCAAGGAGGTCCACACAAAGATACACAGTAATTAAAATGGTGAGGAGTGACAGAGAATTTTAAAAGCAGCCAGAGAGAAGAAAACAGTCATATACAAGGGGACCCATTAGGCTATCAGCTGATTTTTCAGCAGAAACTTTGCAGGCTAGAAGGGAGTGGCATGATATATTCAAAATGCTAAAGGAAAAAAACCTGCAGCCAAGAATACTCTATCCAGAAAGGATGGCTCCCCAGAGCTGATTAATACAACAAACAGCTGCTGGGTGCACCTTGTGCATTTTCCTGTGTGCTATCTCACCTCACTTCACCATACACCTGTGAAGTGGGCACTATGTTATTTCTATTTTAGAAATGAGGGGCGCCTGGGTGGCTCAGTCAGGGGTCCAACTCTTGACCTCAGCTCAGGAGATGATTTCACAGTTCGTGAAATCAAGCCCCACATTGGGCTCTGCACTAACAACGCAGAGCCTGCTTGAGATTCACACTCTCCCTCTGTCTCTCTGCCCCTTCCCCACTCATATGCGTGCACACTCTCTCTCCCTCAAAATAAATAAAACCACTTAAAAAGTAGTAAAAATAGAAAATTTATTCAAAATCAAACAGTAAGTTAGTCACATAGATGGTAAAATAAAAGGTCTGATGGAAGTGCACACTAATAGGCTATGCTAAGGTCACATTTCAGGTCTGTACTTTCTGCCATCTTGAATATCCACAGAAATATTTAGCCACAGAGAATAAAAACAGATACCAGTAAAAGAAATAAAAATGCAAATCATGTTTATATTTGATTCTCCTCACTATATAATTTTCTATGCTAATGTTTTGATTTTTTTTAATCTGATATCAATTATATCCTAATGGAAAAAAACAGATTGGGACCTTTGCATTAGAAAAGACCAAAAAATGAAGCAAGATTTTTTCATGAATCAAATTGCTCTTTCTCAAAATTAAACTTCTCATAACGTTAGTTTACTGATACAAATATTTGCTGTTTTTAGAGTGAAAAAAATTTTAGATGGTATATAAATTCTTTTCACCCTGCATCTATGGATTATTCCAGATGGTGCTAGCAACCACTAAAGCTATAGCAGTAACCTGGTTATTTGGAGCATTATGACACATGGAGGAAGAAACCTAATTAAAATCACCTGTGTATTTTTTGGTTAGCGGGCCAACCTTAAAGACTCAACTGTTGATCCAATCAAAACCCTTTTTATTCTTCAGTACTTTTTATCATTATTATTATCTGAGAATGAGTGGTTTATTTTCATCCTGACTTTACCCGCAAGCCATAGAACTAGGTCAGGGTGTTTTTAGTGGTGTTTCAGAAATGAGAATAAAAAAATCCCACTGCCCCTATCCTATCCCAATAATCATTCCAATCAAACTTGTAGTATGCATTTAAAAACCAAAACTGTTTGGGGGTGCCTGGGTGGCTCAGTCAGTTAAGCGACTGACTTTGGCTCAGATCTTGATCTCTCAGTTCATGAGTTTGAACCCCCCTGCGGGCAGGCTCTGTGCTGACAGCTCAGAGCCTGGAGCCTGCTTTGAATTGTGTCTTCCTCTAACTCTGCCCCTCCCCCACCCTCACTCTGTTTCTCTCAAAAATAATAAAAAAAAATTTTTTTTAATGTTTGTGGCACCTGGGTGACTCAGTAGGTTAAGTTCCAACTTCAGTTCTTCAGTTCAGTTCATGAACTCACTGTTCGTGGGTTCAAGCCCCACATCAGGCTCTGTGCTGACAGCTCAGAGCCTGGAGCCTGCTTCGAATTCTGTCTCCCTCTCTCTCTCTGCCCCTCCCCAGCTCATGCTCTCTCTCTCTCTCTCTCTCTCTCTCTCTCTCTCTCTCTCTTTCAAAAATAAATAAACTTAAAAAAAAAAAAAGATAATTTTAATCTTCAAAATATTGGTCATAGGATTTTTTTAATGATTATCTCCATCAACTCCAAAAAGACACGACAAAATACTAAGTAATAAATATAGAATATGAAGCTGAATACAAAGCATGATCCTAAACATATGTGTGCATACACACATACATAACTGAAAAAATTAAAAAGGAAAAACTTAGGATGTTTTTAATGTTTCTTTTAATGGTATTCTGTAGTTTCTAAATTTTTTAAAATAGACAAAATACTTTTAAAAAACATTTTAAAATTATGTTTTTAAAAATGAGATGTGGTTTTACCTCAAAATAGGATCTTCATCTATATCAGACTAACAGAAAGTAGTCCAGTATGGCACATTTAAGTTTCCCTTATTTTTTTTGGTCTTTAATTTTCCACTTCCAACTCCATTTTCTTTTCATGTTTTCAATTTCTTTTCTTTAACTTAGTTTTCTGGCTTTAGCTCTACATTTTCATTCTATAGACTAAAGGATAATTAAATAGGAAAATAAAATGATTTTATCTAATAAGTCAGGCAACCAAGAAAAGTATAGAAAATTTTAAGAGTATTAAATCAATATATCTCCCATTGTCTCTCCTACCCCACCTTCTTGTATAATGTTTACATGCACATGCAACACAAATATATGCAAAGTTCTGAATTCACAAATTAACTAGAGTGGATGAATACAACCAACTTTCTTGTCTAATATCCTTTTCAACACTGTTTCTTGGGCAAAGAACACAAACAGCAGTATTATCACAACATACGTGATAAGTAAAAGGAAAGATGTAACTTGAGGAATTGTTTGGGAATAAATATTCTGAGACATAATAGAATATGTGAAACATGAAATTACTTTCTCTTATAAATAGATCAATATGTAATTTGATTTAAATCTGGGTAGACAAGAAAACCCAAATATGTTAGTAAACCCATACCTTAAACAGAAAGAAAAGGATTTAAATGGCTTAGTATAGATTTTTTTTTTCACTCTCTTAGACTGCTTTAAGCCTGAATTAATTAACTGGGGTTAAATTCAAAGTGAACTTATATCCTTTAATATCCTTCAAGCAAGAAAAGGAGAAAGGAGATTCAGAAATGAATTAATCCTTTAAAATGTGATTCTCAATTGAGGAGTTCCCAACTATTATAATAATAATGAAATAATGAATGAATGAATGAATGAATGATGAATGAATTTAACTCTCTCCATTCTCACACAGATATGAATAAATTAATGTGTAAAAAGAGAGAAATGCAAAAATGGAAAAGAAGAGATTTATCTCTACTGGTCTCTATCACAAGAAGTTTTATAAGATGTGATCTACCACCTTGCCATTCAAAGTATGATCCATGAACATACATCATCAGCATCACTTGGGAGCGTGTTAAAAATACAGAATTCTCAGGCTCACACTAGATCTACTAAATCTGCCCCTATTTACTTTTTTACTATTCCCTCAGCCTCTGTCTCTTAAAATCCAAACTCAAACTTAGGTAAACCTCTTAGGTCATAACTACTATTGGCTCTCCTCAGCTCCCATAGTCATTTTAACTAAATATATCTTAGGACATGTTAGTTTGTTCCTCATATTAGTGTAATCCACATGTATATCTCATTATACCTATGAAAATGCCTTCCTAGGGGCACCTGGCTGGCTCAGTCAGTAGAGCACACGACTCTTGATCTTGGGGCTGTAAGTTCGAGACCCACATTGGGTACAGAGATTACTTAAAAATAAAAACACCTAAGGAAGGATGGAAGGATGGAAGGATGGAAGGATGGAAGGATGGAAGGATGGAAGGAAGGAAGGAAGGAAGGAAGGAAGGAAGGAAGGAAGGAAGGAAGGAAGGAGAGAAAATGCCTTCCTAGAGGTCATGGTCCATGTCTGATATATTTTCATAACTCACAACTCATAGCATAGTTCCTCCTTGTGTGTAGATACTCATTAAATATTTGTTAAACACACGCATAAAAAGGAAACTACATCCCCTCTATTGACAAATTTGCCCAAAACACGGCTCTGAGGGAAAATACAGTTTAACATTACAAAACAATGTAAGCACTGAAAAATGAACATCTTCCTTATCTTTAAGTAACTAAGAAAGTTTATTAGGAAAGGACTAGTTCTTGTTCTCCTTCAAAACTTACATTCTATTAAGACACCATCATACTTTTTTCAGAAACTACACTCCTAGTGGCTTTTTGCTTTGTCAAAAAGACAGATACATAATGCTAGTGTAGTAGGTCACCCTACCATAAAAATCTCCCAAGCACATTTAAGAAAAAAATAGAATGCTACTATTGTCAGGTTTAAGGAAATACTAAAAATCAAATCTGACTCAGCTATGTGAGCTTTCATTAGAGAAAAGCAGTTTAAGCTAGAAAAAAAAAGCTTAAAAATACATTAATTTCAAGCAAAATATTGTTCAAGTATTACATATTAAACATCTTTATTATGCATAAATGTTTACATATAGAGAGAATATACAGATATTGCATGTGCATGCACAGACACTCCCTCTCCTTCAACCTTCCCAGGAACACCCTCCATTGACACTTAAAATAAAAACTAAGACGTGAAATTTCATAACACTACCTGAATACCTACACTTGGCTTAAAAAAAGCAATTTCATATTATATCATCCCCAAAAGTATATAAGAAACTAAAAATAATATTTTTTACATATTCTATGTCTAATTACAATGTTTTGGGTTATTTAAGAGCTGCTTTAAATAAGGATTTTTATTTTCATGGCACTGTATCCCTAGCAATCTAATGATAAGAAGCCATACCAAAAAAAAGAAAATATTTCATTATAGAATATAAAATCACTAACAATTTGGAGTTTTATATAAACACTCTTAAATTCTACCGAAAAATGCTTTAGTTATCAATTCAACAGTTTTTGTTTTTGTCTTTTTAAAATCTGGAACACTTCTCAAATTTGCCTGGCATCCTTGTGCATTCTTAGCTTGCAGGCTATATAAAGGGTACAGGAGGCCTGTAGTTTGCTAATCCTTGCTTTAGAGCTTTGTAGGTTACTGAAAAGGCTTTGCTTTAGGAAGCAATTCCTTGGTATCATAAAGTACTAATAAAAATTACCCAATAAAAATTCAAATTTCTATCAAATGAGAAAGCTACATACTTGTCAATAATTTAAAACTAGCATGCATTCTAAACCCAACCATGAAATTTTCTAAGAAAGCGTTAGCCTCCACTTAGCTATTTGGCAAATATTTACTGAATGCCAACAAGGGGTACATAGCTTTTTTTCTTCCTTCAAATTTTTATTTAAGTTCCAATTTGTTAACATATAGTGTAATATTGGTTTCAGGAATAGAACTGAGTGATTCATGACTTACATATAACACAGTCCTTATCACAAGTGCCCTCCTTAATACCCATCATCCATTTAGCCTATCCCCCACCTACCTCCCCTCCATCAACCCTGTTTGTTCTCTATAGTTAAGAGCCTCTCTTAATTTTCTTCCCTTTCTTTTTTCCCCTTCCTCTGTGTTCATCTGTTTTGTTTCTTAAATACCACAAGTGAAATCATATGGCATTTGTCTTTCTCTGATAGACTTATTTTGCTTAGCATAATACACTCTAGATCCATCCACGTTGTTGCGAATAAGGGCTGCTTCTCTTTTAAGGAACAGAATACAACCTCACTGCCCTCAGGAATTTATTGTTGAAAGAGGCAAAACAATTTCAACTAACAAAGAATCTGCATCACACAGCACAGTGGCATGTCCTTTGGGAAAAATCAAATGGAGCAAAGTAATAGAGATGCTGAATGTGATAATAGTTTATTTAGCTACAATGGTCAGGGTAGACATCACTGAGGAACTGCGATGGTGGATGTGAAAAGCAAGCCATGTAAAGGCCTAGGGAAAGAGGGAGAGAGAACATTAGTACAAATACTGTGAGGACAGCAAACGCTTGGCAGATTTCTTTTAAAAGTCGATATGGTGGTGTATTACAAAGGGTAAATAGTAAGTGGTGAGGTCACAAAAGGAGCAAGAAGTCAGATGATGCAGAGCCTTATAAACCATGGTAAGGAGTTTGGGTTTTATTCTGAATATAGAGGGCAGAGCAAGGTCTTAAGGAGTGACAGCATTTACTGTATGCTTTAAGAGTTCAGTCTAGCTGCCATGGAGAAGAGACTAGTAGAGCAAAATGTAGAAGCAAGGGTACCAGTTAGAAAGCTACTCTGATAGTATGAGTAAGAGATAATACTTCATAGGAGGGCATGGAGAGAAATGGCTGAATTTCAGATATATTTGTGACATACGATAGGACTTTCTGATAGATTTAATATAGGGAGTGGCAGGAGAGAAAAATCAGGAATTAGTTGATTTATTTTTGAGCAATGAGTGAATGGTGATACCATTTACTGAACTGGGGAATACTGAGGAAGAAATTTTGAAAAGAATGGAAAAAATGAAGAGATCTGCTCTGGGTAAAGTTAAGTTTGATATCTAATTAAAGACATCATGGAAATAATTAGTATATTACTCTGGAGCTCCTTTGTGTACATGTAGACATATGTATATACATGATAGACATGTCCCACATACACGATAGATGGGAGCTATAAATACATAAGTAATACTGAAAGCCACAAGGCTTGAAGACATCTTCTGAGAAAGTATATGTAAAAACGACAATAGGGCTGAGAATGGAGCCCTTCAAGCTTTAGGGGAATACGGCAGAGCCAGAAATGACAACAGAGTAGGCATGACAAGTGAAGGACAGAGAAAATAAGTAGAATCTGCTATCAGAAATGCCAAAAGAAAATACCTTTCAAGGAAGGGAGTGCGTATAATGATGCTGAAAGGAAAGGCAAGATGGTGACAGTAACTTTTGGACCTGGCACCTGAAAATATACCACCGTAAACCCTGGCAAAAGCAGTTTCAGGGAAGTGATAAAAATAGATTAAAAAATAGATAAAAGAGAAGTCTGACTTGGTAAACTTGAAGAAAGGTGAAGAAATGCAGACAGCATTTATACACAGTCAATTTTTTAAACAAGATTTGTTAAGAAGGAACAGAGAAAAATGGTGTGCCAGCTAGAAAGGACTATCATGTCAAGGAAAGGACTTTCAAAGATGGAGGGTGGAAATGTTAAATCATGCTTATGATAATAAACTAGGAAAAAGTAAAGTTTTAAAAATAAAGCAGAGAGAAGGATAATTGAGAAAGCACCATCCTTGAACTGGGTAACTAGGATAGGATTATGAGAAAAAGTGGCAGAGTTGAACTTAGAACAGTGAACCACTGTAAAGAAAACACACAAAACACACCTGTACAGATGCATGTAAGCCAGGAGATCTAAGGGTGGGAAGATGCAGTAGGTAGCATCTGATTCCTATTTTCTCAATGTAATATGAAGTGAAGTCAGCAGCTATGAGGTGAAGGCAGGGATTTTGTGGATTTGACAAAAGAAGAGCGAGCAGGATATAATCATCTCTGAAAATGTAAAATCAAATTTAACAGACATTTGTATTAGAACTGCCTGTATAATTGGGAGCACATTTGAAATATGTGGCCATAAATCTGCAGTGAGACCTGTCAGGACAGTTGTGTGACTTTTTTTCCCAAGAAATATGCAGTATCTCAGTGCAGAGGCTGTAGAGTACAGAAGTGGTGGTCACAGCTGCACTGTACTTTGCAGCATACTAAGCCAAGGTGTAGAATTCCAAAAGAAAACAATCAACTCCACATACTTAAAGTCACAGGAGAGAAAAGAGGGAAGCTTTATGCTGGCCAGAACAGGTATACAATCCCCCAAATGTAAGAAAAGACACTGCTTAAGAATGGAACCAAAACAGAGGAGAAAAGAAAAACAGAGAACCCATTCTCACATTTCTTAGTATAATTTGTGGAATTGTTTTACTACAACGGTTGATGCCTGTTCCCCAAACTGTATAAAGATAAGAATCCATGACTGTCGGTATATTTAAAATCAATTTAGGGGCGCCTGGGTGGCGCAGTCGGTTAAGCGTCCGACTTCAGCCAGGTCACGATCTCACGGTCCGTGAGTTCGAGCCCCGCGTCAGGCTCTGGGCTGATGGCTCGGAGCCTGGAGCCTGTTTCTGATTCTGTGTCTCCCTCTCTCTCTGCCCCTCCCCCGTTCATGCTCTGTCTCTCTCTGTCCCAAAAATAAATAAAAAACGTTGAAAAAAAATTAAAATAAAAAAAAATAAAATCAATTTATAAAGTCTAAAAAAAAGCAGACCAAGGATATGTCACAGTGCTATGACTGAAGTGTGCCAAGAAATATGAATATGTGCTAGAGAAACAGAGAAACAAAAAAAAATTCCTGTCTTAAAAAACTGACTTGACTTTTTGGATCTGTGACAGAATAAATATACTGTCAATTGTTTTTATTCTTTAAAGAAAGCTGCTCTGTGTTGCTCACTCTGGATTTCTCCTTGATTTATTGATAATGACAGAGGAAAGCATAAGCATTTTTATGGAGAGCATCCATTTATTTTATGCATTATCTTAATGTCTATCATCTAAAACAGGACATACAACTTTATACACTTTTGAGCAAAATTTTGGTACTAAGAGATATATACATATCCTCATGTCTCTCTTCTATTTTTTTTCTCCCTTTTCAATTTTATTCTTCCCCAATACTCCTACTTTATTTAATTTTCTTCTCCCTTTCATATATTTTCTGTTTATATGCCTCAGGCCTCACAGAATCATCCAGAGATTCAACCATTCTTGGTGGCAGTCAGACCTATGAGAATGCTGACCCCATGACCTAGGAAAAGTAACATTCTAGCATGAACAGAACAATGAAACAGACAATATGGCTTTTTATTTCCTGCTATCTTGTTTCCCTCTTTATGTCTGAAAAGTGCTTTGTAGATACTAATGAATGCAATTACTTTCAGTACCCCAAGCCTCTGTCAGTAATGAGCACTGTGAATGCTACAGTTTAATCACACCACAAAACAGTATACTAAGCTATGTGTGCAGAAAGAGTATGCTGTTTGTACTTTTTCACCTGGTGGTTTCACAGGGAGCAGCTTAAAAACTAATTTAACTTGGACATTTCTCTATAACATGCACATGGAGAGGTAATAGCTGGAGGCTACCTTGGGAAACAAAGCATTAATAAAAAGCAGATAATAAATTAAAAAGTAGATAATGGTAACAGTTTTTCTCAGGTGCATATAAATGCGAGTAATCAGCAAACTCCATAACTGGTTTTCTTCATAAATTTTGGGTAAAATACAATGAAAATCATTAAATCAACTGGGGAGAAGATTATTAATCACTAAAGCATTCCACTGAAATGAGAGAAAAGAATAAAGTTTAGTTTCTGATTTCATTAATAAAGCATTGGCCTAGGGGTACCTGGGGGCACTCTTGGTTTCAGCTCAGGTCATGATCTCACAACTCATGAGTTTGAGCCTGCATATGGCTCTGTGCTGACAGTGCAGCACCCTCTTGGGATTTTCTATCTTCCTCTCTCTCTTCCCCTCCCCAACTTTCTCTCTGTCTCAAAAATAAACCTAAAAAAAAATAATATAGTACGGGCCTAATGGAAGAAAGGGAGGCAAAAAAAAAAAAAATCAAAACTGTAATCTATGAATCTGAAATTTTACATTGTATTTTCATCACAAAAATATTTAAACTCCACTTCCAAGGGGTCTTTAACCAATAAGGATATGACTACACACAAACATAATTTATAAAAACTCAGCATGCCGTAAGTGAATTATAAAAGTTTAGTTTACATTTGCCTGCTTTTTGTTTTTGTTAGAGACATACTGACCTCATAATAAAACTCAAGCTTCCTTAATTAGGACCAAAGGCCCTCAAGAATCTTTATTTCTATCACTCCCTCCTGCCGCAGGTTTTTTGTTTTGGGGTGTTTTTCTTTTGCTTTGGTCTCTTCAGTTGTCCTAATGTCTTTACACTATCTCTGCCTAGCATACAAGTACTCATCCTTCAAAATGATATTAAAATGGCAGCATACTGGCAAAGCATTCCAGCACCCCCTGAGCAGAAGTGCTTCATCCGCATGACTAAAGGGTCTGTACCTGAACTATAGTATGGTACCTTGTGTAAAGGATGTAAAGTGTAAAGGAAAGTGTAAGGAGTGTAAAGGAAAAGATTTTCTAGGTTCTCTGTTCACAAATTATAATATTTGAAATATACAAATATTCTAGAGCTACAAATTAAAGAAAGACTAAAATATACAGTGAAATTCAAATTGCCAATATTGATTTAATATACAGGTAAATCACTGATCACAGTGCACTTAAGGTATTTACTACTATGGTCCAAGTGCTTTTGAAACATAAGAAAATTAAACTGTCCCAAAACTTTTCTTTGTCAAATTGGTAAAAACAAGTTTGCTTCCCACAGCACATCATAATATCATCTGAACTTTGCTTGAAATTAAAAGACCATTATTAAGCCTACCACCTCCTTTTTTCATTGGCCCATCGCAATTACAGCAGTTAATACTTGATAACAATATCATAACCACAAAGCAAATGCTTATGGATAAATATGCCATTTAGTTATAGGATTTCACCCAGATGATCCAAAATATGTACATAAGTTGTGTTTTACATTGTCACTGAAATGAAAATACAAAATAATAACCCATCAGCATGATAAACTCGTAAATCTCAAAACATGTTCAAAGTCCCCAGGGAGGTGAGAGCCCCTGATAGGAATACTGTAATGAAGAGGTTAAAAACAAAGCTTTTAAGAGTTGGAGAGCTCTGAATTAAATATCTGATTTACTATTCATCACCTATGTGATCATTAACCTCTTTAAGCTTCATGTTTGGTTTTTGTTGTTTTTTAAACTTTTAACTTATGATATGGGAATAATGCCCATCTGTCATAGAGTCGTTATGTGGAATAAATAAGATAACGTATGGAAAATGCACAGCATAGGATTTGGCACAGCAAGCAGCGAGAAACATTACTTCTCACACGCATATGCATGCATACAAACACATATCCACCTTATTATTTTTTTTTAAAAAAACTGTCCTTTAATACAAAACAAGATAGATAAAGCATTCCTTCTCTATTGTATTTTATCACATAAATTTAAATACCTAAATTCCCCATCATCAACTTGCACAGAATATGCTTTTTACTCTGCAGGTGGTGGGAAGGGTGTGTGTGAGATTGAATACTCTGTGTTTGAATGTAAGTCTAGCATTATGTTAGATAAAATAACTATAATAACCACCTTTATAAGTTTCTCACCATATACCAACCACCTTAATGTACATCATTACATTATCTCTTTTGTCACACCTTATTCAAAAGACTTTTATAAGGCTTTATTATTTATTTATTTTGAGGGGAGGGAGAAGTGTTTTAGTATAAGTATGTCCCAGTATTTGTATGATATTAATACTAAAAAAGTATCCATTGCTTATCTGAAATACTAATTTAACTGATATCCCATATGTATATTTGCTAAATCTGGCAATCATATACAAATTCAAATTTTAACTAACTGTAAATTTAATCTTTCTGCCTTTCTCTACTGAATTTATCATGTTTAGCTACAGAATGCCAGATAATAGTCTATAATTGCCACCATGAAAAGCTACATTTGCCACTTCTCAATGCATGATAACACAAAACTCAATACTTTTCAGTAGAACAGTTAGGTAGATCAGTACAAGTATGTGTTCACACATTTTTTTTTTTTCCTACCAATGAATCATTCAAAATAATAACACTGTATTTCAGGAGAAGGTAGTTATGCAGGCTGTGGCTACACTGTGCTTGCGTGACCCATTACAAAAACGCTAGGCAATATTATTGCTTGAAAGGAAAGAAAATAAGGAAATACACTCTTCAACAATAAGGCTGTTTAAGAAAGCCAACAAGGGGCACCTGGGTGGCTCAGTCAGTTAAGCCTCTGACTTCGGTTCAGGCCATGATCTTGCAGTTCACAAGTTTGAGCCCCACATCAAATAGCTCTGAGCCTGGAGCCTGCTTTAGATTCTGTGTCTCCCTCTCTCTCTCTGCCCCTTCTCTGATCACACTCTTTCTCTCTCTCAAAAATAAATTAAAGAAAATTTTTTTAATTAAAAAAAAAAGAATGCCAACCAAATGACAAGTAAAAAAGGCAATTAACAACAGATCATTCTCCTAGATTATACTCGTGTCTATAAATCAAACTCCTTGTAAATAGATCCCACAAGGTCAGAAATGCTCTTAGGCCTATAAAGTTCTGAAGACTTTAGCTAAAAAAAAAAAAAAAAAAAAAAAAAAAAAAATGAAGGCTTCAAACTATAGTTCTCTTTTTGTGAATGACATGAGGTTTTAGTGCCTACTGTCAGACAACAATGAAAAAAATTCTAAGATGTGCAATCAGAAAACTGGCTAGTTGACTTAGACTTTGGAAATCAATGTAGAACCCTTTCATCAAATTAGATGAAAGAGACTATATAAAAACAGGAATGCATCTGAGCAAGGCATAAAGTATTTAGCTTTTATTACATAACAATAGAGGTACTCTGGTCTAAATGCTGTTGATACAAAATATCCCACAGATTCCAAACATTTATTTTAAAGATAAATCTGCAACAGGCACTGTCAAATAAAATAGGGGTAATAATAATATTGAGCTCAATTTGTGTAAACTAGGAAGTAAATGAAAGGATATTTATAAGCCTCACCTACTGAATGTCTTGCCTTTAGCCAAAGGTGCTAAATCAAAAGTAACAATGAATTATGAATGAAATCATATATTTTCATCTATTCATGGAATCATTTCTTTGTATTCTTTCTCTGGGGATAATGTCATTGAATAATAACTAAAGACATGTATATATGTTTAAGACAGAGAATGTGAATCTTCACTCATTATCACACTAAATGAAATCTCTCTGTACTAAATGGAAGCAGGGACAGAGGAAAGGCAGTAAAGGACAAGAAAGAGAAAACAAATAAATCTATACAAACCAAGAAAGCTTAGAGGAGGACACTAAAAAGCAAACACTACAGTTAAGTGTCACTATTAACACAAAACAGGTGGTTAAAACAAACACTTAAGGGTTAAGTATCCTGCCCATGGTCCCATAATGAAGTTATCCAAATATCCAATCCAATCTCAAGCCATCAATATTCTCTTAATGATCTGTTCAACTGGACTTGGCAAAACCATAATTAAAATGGTGAAATGCTTCTGTATAGAAAAAAGTACTGCACTAAATTCCAACCCGGAACAAAGAAAACCTTTTTTACATACTACAACCAAAATGATCTTTGCCACTGGAAAAACAAAACCTATTTTGTATATCTTGGAAAATAAAACTATTGAGAAATAAGTATAGCTTAATGGCATTTACTGCTAGAGTAACAACTACTAAAATGAACCAGCTAACAACATTATAATTAACATAACCTGTAACTCACAGAATTATGTATACAATAATGACTTTCACACACAAATGCTTCTGGGGCTTTTTGTAGGGCTTTGTTTAGAGATATTTAGATCAAAACCTGTCACACAAAAGACAAAAGCGATAAAATTTTCCTGTAAAAATATGTCCACCTGATGCTTAAGTTAGAGATGAAAGTTCTCCAAACACAAGGCAAAATCCTTCATGGTATTTCATTACTAAAGCTGAATTGTGTTCAGACTGTACCACCCTCAAAATTACTTAAGTGGTACCCATACTGCTTTACTATAATGTGTGGAGAAAATGTTTACAGTAGAAAATGGGAAAGTCACTTTTTAAATTTTTTTTTTAATTTTTTTTTTCAATGTTTATTTATTTTTTGGGGACAGAGAGAGACAGAGCATGAACGGGGGAGGGGCAGAGAGAGAGGGAGACACAGAATCGGAAGCAGGCTCCAGGCTCCGAGCCATCAGCCCAGAGCCCGACGCGGGGCTCGAACTCACGGATCGTGAGATCGTGACCTGAGCCGAAGTCAGAGGCTTAACCGATGAGCCACCCAGGCGCCCCGAAAATCACTTTTTAAATGCAGTATTTGTGCTTGCTATTTTTTTTTTTTCAACGTTTATTTATTTTTGGGACAGAGAGAGACAGAGCATGAACGGGGGAGGGGCAGAGCGAGAGGGAGACACAGAATCGGAAACAGGCTCCAGGCTCCGAGCCATCAGCCCAGAGCCTGATGCGGGGCTCGAACTCCCGGACCGCGAGATCGTGACCTGGCTGAAGTCGGACGCTCAACCGACTGCGCCACCCAGGCGCCCCAATGTGCTTGCTATTTTTATTGCAAACAATGTAAGATTTGTTCTGTAATAAATATGGTTTGAAATAAAAGTTCCATAAAAACCTGAACAAAACAAAATAAATAAAACTGAGTCTTTGGTAGTAAGTAATAAGGCAGGTAACCAATAATGTAAATGAAAATGAAATTTTTAAAAAGAATATGAGAAATCCCAAGAGTTAAGAAACATGTAAAAGAAGAAAAGCAAAACAGACTGAAAAATGTCAATGAGGTGGTACCTGAGCTAGCAGAAAACAGTATCACATAAACTACAAAAGAAGGGTTCCTAGAAAGAAAAGAGGTAATTGATAGTATCTAACACCCCAGAAAGGTCAATAGACCCAAGACAAACAAAGTTACTAAACTTGGCAACCAGTATATCACTGAAGCCATTTTACCATAGCAGTGAGAGAAGAATCCAAATTACATTTGAAAAATAAATGGAAGTGTGGAAGTGGAGGCAGCAAGCATAAATGATTCTTTCAAAAACTGTGCAAGTCAACAGAATAAAAAGGTAAAATGTAAAATTAAGATGGTGTACTGAACTAAGGCCAAGGAAAAGATACTGATAAGGATTATTTACATTTCTTTTTAAGGATGAGGGGAAACTAATACATGTTTTATGTTTGGGAGAATCTGTGGAGAGGAACAGAATGGAAATAAAGAGAAGGAGAACTTAACCTATGGGGCAGGGGTTTAAAAACTGATAAGAAGGAAGTAAAAGAGAAAAGGAAAATTTAGCTTTTGAAAAGAGCTGGGCCATTAGTTCCACAGAAACAAAAGGAAGGTCAATATCAGTGAAAATATAAACTCAAAACTGTGGATACCCTAAAGGTCTGTGTACTTGGCAAAGGAGAGGTGGTCCTCTGTTAATAGAGAAGGAAGAGGATAGTGTAAATCTGACTGACAAAGTCAGATCAATATAGGGGTGGTTCAGTTGGTTAAGCGTCCAACTTCGGCTCAGGTCATGATCCCACAGTTGGTAGGTTCAAGCCCTGTGTGGGGGTCTGTGCTGACAGTTCAGAACCTGGAGTCTGCTTTGGATTCTGTGTCTCCCTCTCTCTCTGCCCCTCCCCCACTCCACTCTGTGTGTGTGTGTGTGTGTGTGTGTGTGTGTGCGTGTGTGTGCGTGTGTGTATCTCAAAAATAAATAAGCATTAAAAATTTTTTAAATTATATCAGTAAATTACGAAAGAAGGGTTTGTTTTTTTAATGTATTTTTTTAATGTATTTACAACCCATACAAATTACTTTATTCTTAAATGAGTCAAAGGTAAGGAGGGGACTTTTTCAGAAATATCATTTAGGTCATCAATTTAAACACTGAGAAGAAATACCACGGAGTAGAAATGGGAAAGAGAATCTTTTCCCTAAAAAGCTTCAACACATATTTTACCTATAGCAGAAATTTAGCGCCTTTAAAGATAAGTGGAGTCTTAACAAAAATATCATTACAGAAGAAGTATCATGCTTTCTCATTTTCTACACATATATAACTTTGCATAGGGATTCTACTTTGCACTTTCTATTAACAGTGGTATGAGTCAATAAGGAACGGTATAGTGTTTTAAAGAACCTGAAATATATCACATCATGCTATCATATCCTGGATCAAACAGGACTCCACAAAAAACACAAAAAGGAGTAATCATAATAGCTCTATATATTGATTGTTTACCCTGTATCTTCTAAGCGCTGTTCATATGAACTCATTCAATGTTTACAACAACCCTTTAGATAATTATCCCAAATTTACAGATGAAAAAACTACAGATGAGAAACCTAAAAAAATTCAAGTTATCTAGGGCTCTATAGCTCACACTCTTAATTCCTATGGTAGAGAGCACAGAATACATAAAGCCCTGAGGCCAAAATGAGATCTGGCTTCAAATACAAATTCCATTATTTATTCACTGGTTGAGCCTACAGAAATCATGTTCCCTAATCTTAGTTCCTTATCAGAATGATAATCTGTGCTGTTAACTTCTCTTCATAATAAAGATGGACAAATTACTTAATGGGCTTGGTCGGCCCTTGTGTTATTCACCTAAAGAGTGGAAATAATCAATCTCTCTACATACTTGTTGGGAAGATCAATGGAAATAAAATATGTAAAGGTCTACCACAGTGCCTCTGGCACATATAAACAGAACTAGGGGTGGCTGTTTATATTCTCATTTATTCTACCATTCAGCAGAATTACAAAACAAAACCAAATTTAAAGGGTGTATAAGTTTGTGTATATAAAATAATTTCAAGTTTCTTCTAAAAACCCACAGACTACAGCACTTTCTCTCCAATATTCACGCTACATTTTATGTCTCTGATGAAATTTTAATGACATTAAAACCATTTTTCTTCTCATTCCCCTTGTGGCTCCTTTCATCTTCATTTTGCTCTCAGTCAAAACATGCTCAGTCCGATTCTTGATTTCTGACTACATTTGAAGCACAGAACTTTGAACCTACTCTTCATCTATATCTTATGCACTCATAACTAGATTTCTAGACATGTCTTTCCTGCAGTAGTAAGTGCTGTCATTTCAGTTCTTTATTAGAGTTCAAGATAAAGATAAGAGCATGGTATACTAACATTGTTTTAGTGCAAGCATACTGACCTTGAAGTGAGACTGAAGAAAACAGCAAATCCAGGAAGAAAATGTGAAAGAGAAAGTTAGAAAGAATTATTAATAAGGACAATATTCAGGAAATAATGTTATTCATAGACACAGACAAAACATAAAGCACAGGATTAGAGGAGGGAAAGGTATAACACACATTCTGCACAGGCATTAAAAATTAGTAATTTCAAACTTATAACGCTCAAGTGTGTTTTCATATTAGATTACACCATTGTACCTTAATTTAAGTTTCAAAGAAAAAATTTAGTCTAAAATTTACCATTTCTTGGAGCAGGGGAAAAAAACAAACACGAAGAAAAAGAAGAGAAGGTCAGCAGCTCCCCTTTTCATTTAAGTAGCAAAGTGTGATCTCACAACTTAAATCATCTTAATTTTATACATATCCACCTTATAACTGACTACTCCTTTACCCACCCCACTCCATTTCTTGGATCCAGGTTATCTATAACAAAAGCAGAAAAAAATCAATAATTTCATTCTGTAGAATACAGAATTCTAGTTTATTTCACTAGTGGAAGTGAATTGTTCCCAAATGTGAAAACAGTAACAATTTTTTCCTAATTAGAACTTAATTATTTTCTCATTCTGAATCTACCTAAATCCACCTCAAATGGTGCAATCTAAAAGCAATAATGAACAAGAATACACAGCTTTATAAGTATCAATCTGTTTCTAATGCTGCTCAGCAGTTAGAGATGCGAAGTTGCCATGCTTAATATTGCTATACAGCATGTAGCCCTGGTGGTTCATTATTGCTTTTTTATAATTAACAGGCAGTTTTCCCTTTCTAAAAATTAATCAATTTCACTGAAGTTAGTATTATCCTCCAAATAACTCAGACATCGAATGGCCAGTGCCATCCAGATTGTCTTCAGGATCTAAATTTTACTTATTAAGAATCTAAAACAAAAGGTTTATTTCTTGAATGCAAGCACCATTTCAATTTGTACTTTGTTTTCTAATGTTTCAATACTTAAAACCAGGGATTTTAAAAGTCACTATGAAAATGGTGAAAGGTAAGCATGACAAGATTTATTATTCCCATTATGTGAGACAAAGAGAAATGAAAAACAGAGAATAAAAATGACTTCCTCACAATCACACAGTGGGTAAGTGGCAGATCCAGGATAAAAATGTAGTCTGCTGACATCTCCCTGGGCATATTTACATGTTCTGTGAGACTTACAGATTCCTAAAGGAAATGTATAAAACAAATCCATGGATCTTTGGCATATATAAAACAGTAGAGAATGCAGATAATGTTCAAAGGCAAAAAAAAAAAAAATACCATTCTCTAAATGATTGTTTCCAATTACCTTTTCTATTTTGTTGGTTATTACACAATAAATTAGAATAATTTTACATTAACAATGACATTAAGTGAAATTTTCTATAGTTGCAAGGCTTTAAATAAGACTTGGGTAAATCCATGGGGGAAAAAATTAAGCTTAGTCCTTTCAACAATGAGCAACTTCTTACCCATTTTATTGTTCATGAGTCATACATAGTTCCTTTTGGCATCAAACTATATAGCTCTAGGAAAATTAATTTTGAAGGAAAAATGTGCATGTAGAATAATTGTATATAATTCTAATATTTGTACTTTTAAGTAAAAACTTAAGGTAACTACTAAACAAAAATTCCTATCAAGATTGTAGTAACCAATGATAAGGTGCTGTGCCCACAAGAAACTTTGGGAAGATGACATAATAGAACTATGTAACGCTGTGTAATTTATTCTTCTTTTAAATGAAATCAGTGAAATTCATCAAGGAGAAAGAAGAAAGAAACAAGCAGCTTCCTCAGAAAGCAAGCTGAAGCAAGCAGGATCAGATAAAGAAGCAGTCATCTTCAGTTACAATATTCTTAGTATCTTTCTTTCCCTTTTTCTTTTTTTTTTTTAAACAGTCCATTCTCCCTCAAGCAAGAACACACAACCCCCAAAGCAGCAGTAGTCATTTCTCTTCTGTTCAAACTACAGGAAGACCATATGCTCTGACACTGAACTTCATGGGTCAAAGGTACATAACCATGAATTTAAAAGTAAGGAAATTCTTCCCTAAGGAACCATTTTCCTCATGAATCATATGCTAGTTTATGCCAAAGCTATATATAGCTTAATATTAATTTCTATACAGAAGATCTCTGAAGACATTAAACTGAGTATCAATTTAGCATTTCTTTACCAAAAAAATTTTACAAATATGAAGACTAAATATGTGGGTAATCGTTGTTAGATTATATTGTGTAGATGCCTAAATATACTATGATACCAATATAAAACAATCAGAAACACAAAGTACATTTTTCCAAAGACAAGGTCCAAAACATTTTTAGGTTGACCTACATAAATAAAAAGGAAGTAGGTAAAACAGTCAAATATCTAATTATGATAGTAAATGTATTCATTTGGCTGTACACACATTTAAAATGGGGTACAAAAGAAAGTAAATTTGGAAATACTTTCTTTCACTCCCATGTTCTCTGAAACAATTTTATTTCCTCTTTGCATGCATCTTCAGTATCAATTCAACAAAGACAGAAGATGTGCCATTACTTTATGTATCACTCAGAAAGAAAAAATTATACCAATTAAATTATGCCATGCCATTATTTATACATGTATCTCAGATTCAGAGAGGTTAAAATGTAAAAAATGAAAGTTATAGTTGGTATTTCATTATGAAAAAAGAGGAAGGAGGTTATCTATATTTCTATGTAACATACAGACCAAAAAATAATCCCCTGGATTATACTAAATTATATAAAAATATTTTATAGATATGAATTTACTTATATTCTTACAGAAGGTAAAGTATATGCACAATTGTAAACACATTACAAACATACAGAAAAAAATGAATAAAATAATATTTGCAATATAACTAACAAGTGATAAGGGACAAAAACATCCATCTGTTTGATTGATGAATGGTCTGAATATACAGGTGACAGATTAAAAAGGGAAGAAATGTGGGATGATCAGATAGTGAAATGAGAAAGGAGCTCTGTCTTTAAGTATTAACATATATATTGATTAGACCCTCAATAATGTATAGTCACAGGAAAACATGATAAACACTATAAGAATGGCACACATAAAGGAAAGAGAAACTACTATATCAGAGAGGTCAGTATAGCTGGCTTTCTTTTCCAAAAAGATAACAGTTAAAAGGGGTCAGATTCCCACAAAAGAATATGAAAAGAGAACATTTTAGTCAAAGAGAAAAGAATAAAAGCAGTAAACAAAAATGGACTCATCTAATTTTGAGGTCCATTTTTTCTGAAAAATGAAATAATTCTAAGACTACCAAACCAAAAATTGAAAATAATCATCCTGTAAACTAGTTCACATTTGTCAACATATGTTAGAATATTTATAAAAAATAAAAACTCCATTTTCATAACATAAAATTTCAGACACTAGTAATCTTTAAAATCAAATCAAGGGGCGCCTGGGTGGCGCAGTCGGTTAAGCGTCCGACTTCAGCCAGGTCACGATCTCGCGGTCCGTGAGTTCGAGCCCCGCGTCAGGATCTGGGCTGATGGCTCAGAGCCTGGAGCCTGTTTCCGATTCTGTGTCTCCCTCTCTCTCTGCCCCTCCCCCGTTCATGCTCTGTCTCTCTCTGTCCCAAAAATAAAAATAAAAACGTTGAAAAAAAAATAAAAAAAAATAAAATAAAATAAAATAAAATAAAATCAAAAACTCAAAAGGCCAAATCCTTGAGCCATGAGATTTAAGCCTAGCAACTACCTTCCCTAATTTCTCCAAATACTACCAGAAAAGTTCTTTCTCTTACACATACACACATGCAAATAACACCCCAGATTATATCTCACTCTTGGAAGGATAGGAAAACAACCCCCTTCTTTCTGTTCAAGCTCAGCTCAGTACATTGACCTTAATCTACCAAAGTGCAGATTTACCTCGCTTACTAATATGAGACTGAGTTACTACTTTAGCAGCTCAGACAGCTAATTCAGGGGCTGATTACCTTGAGCCTAAATTCTGAGCAAAGCGAAAACACAAAATCAGGGATAGGGGGACAAAATCAGTTAAAGTAACTCCAAATGTTTGACTAGATCATATTCCACTTTTTAAATAAAGCCAATTGTTAATGAATCAGAATTTAATTCCCTTGGAAATAACATTATATATGTAGTTTAGGTTTTCTTGCTAGCCCATAAAATTTAAGCTTAGTCATGATGCAAAAGCCTAAAACTAGTAGTTCTAGATGAGGTCTAAAAAAAGATGGTTACCAAAGAAAATACAATTAACCATCAAAAAGTAAAGAAAACTAGAAGCCTCTGGGTGGCTCACTCGGCTAAGCATCTTGATTTAAGCTCAGGTCATGATCTCACGTTTGTGGGATTGCACCTGTGTCAGACTCCACACTGGGCATGGAAGCTGCTTAAGATTTTCTCTCTCCTCCTCCCTTTGCCCCTCCCCCAAGTGCTCTCACACTCTCTCATTTGCTCTCTCTCAAAAAAAAAGTAAAAAAATGAAGTTTCCTCCATTATAATTACTTATATAACTGGACTGATAATGTGTGTGTGTGTGTGTGTGTGTGTGTGTGTGTGTGTGTGTGTATACATGAATGAATGAAAGAATGAATGAATGAATAACAAAACTTGTCCCTGATTCTCTTGCTTTCTTAGAACAGTAGCAGTAGTAGTATCCTGGCTTTCTCTGTTTCATGTCTCTACCTACACAGAGTTCTAGGGTCTGAAATTAAAAGTCCAGGATCCAAAATTATCTACTGGTCTTCACACCAAACAACCTCTCAGCCATTATCATTCAATATTGATCTTAAAAATTAAAAGACCACACTTAAGAGTACAAAGTTCAACAAGAAGTCCCTTGTCTATGATAATCCTATATCCAAGGGTACATATTAACTGAGTAGGTTAGGGAGCATGTGCATGGCTCAGTCAATTGAGGGTCCAACTTTGGCTCAGGTCATAATCTCGTGGTCCATGAGTTCGAGCTGACAGCTCAAAGCCTGGAGATTGCTTCACATTCTGTGTCTCCCTCTCTCTCTGCCTCTCCCACACTCATGCTCTGTCTCTCTCTCTGTAAAAAAAAATTTTTTTTAATTTAACTGAGTATGTTGAGTATTACTTCGCAGGACAGTTCAACCAAACCTCAAACTGAAACCTTATCACTGAAATTTCCAGCTACTACATAAGCCATGGAAAGATGCCTGTGCTAGCATCATCACAAAGGAAAAGACAACAGCTGCTCCTTGTTGGGAGTCTTAGTTTTCTGGGGCCAGAAGTATCTCTTTAATGAGTCTAGACTGACAGAAGGGCTAACAGTCAGACATGTGACTGACACCTGTTGGCACCTGGCAAAAAGCAACCCAGTTCCAAAGTACCTGTCCTCTAAAGACAGCATCCCAGCACATGGGAAAAGCCTTTGGCCTCAGCAAGATCATCAAGTGAATAGCCTCTGAATCATCTAGTTGCCTCTGTCTTCCTCTTCTAGAAGGTAAGCTCATTAATAAAAACTTGAACACAGAGAGGAGGGGGGAGGAGGAAGGAGAAAGAGAAGAGAGAAAGGAAGGGAGGGAGGGACGAGGAGGAGAAAAAAAGAAAAAGACTTTGGAATTCTTAGGTACAACTCTATTACCACCAACATGCTTATGTGATACAGGACCAGTCATTTCATCTGTCTGCACCTCAGCTTCCTTATCCATATTTTTAAAATCTATATAAGAACCCTTTCCAAAAACAAAACAGTCATGAGACAGAAGGGGCAGCAAAAATTAACAAATGCAACTATTAAACAAATTACATTAAAATTTTTGGGACATCTTTCTTAGAAAAATAAGATCTACCTGACACATACCAAAAGAAGACCTATAAGGCTTGCAGAGTTCCTACAGGAATTCTCCACCCACAATATATGCCAGTTTGCTTTTTAATGTTTTTACTAAAGTAAAGAAAAAGAACTGATCATTGAATACAAATGAGGTAAGAGTAATGCCCACATTTCAAAGGAAATAAGGCCATTTCTGTCACAATAAAAATTTGTTTTGGGGGCACCTGGGTGGCTCAGTTGATTAAGCATACGACTTTGGCTCAGGTCATGATCTCACAGTTCATGAGTTCAAGCCCTGCAGCAGACTCTGTGCTGTTAGAATCCTCTGTCTCTTTCTCTGTCTCTCTGCCCCTTCCCTGCCAGCATGCACACACATGCACGCACTCCCTCTCTCTCTGCCCCTTCCCTGCTAGCATGCACACACATGTGCGCTCTCTCTCTCTCTCTCTCTCTCTCAAAAATTAATACACGTTAAAGCTGGGAGGAGCCAAGATGGAGGAACAGCATGGAAGTTGTTTTTGCATCTTGCGTCCATGAAATACAGCCAGATCAACACTAAACCATCCTGCACACCTAGAAAACTGATTTGAGGATTAACACAACAATCTACACAACCTGAACCACAGAACTCAGCAGGTACGCAGCACAGAGAGGTGAACTGGAGGAGAGAGAAGCCACGGAGGGCAGGGAGCTGTTTTTGCTTGCGGAGAGAGGACAGACAGGGGGAGAGTACCAGAAAAGCACCCCCTCCAAAAGCAGCCGGAGAGAAAGTGGAAAGTGGAAACAGCCACAGGGACTGAACTAAAAAGGGAGAAAGGAGAAAGGAGAGGGTTTAAATTCCACTAAGACTCTATAAACGGGGGTTGGGGTGGGCGCAGAGTCTGAAACTCCGCAGCTCGATACCTGGCGGTGCTCTGGTGGGAAGGGCAAATCCCCAAGAGAGTTAGGTCTGGGGCTCCTTGGGCCACATGGGGAGAGGCAGTTCCCCTGCTGGAAGGACATTTGGTAGAGGCGGTGTGGCCCACCCACAGGCAAAGGTGCCAGCAGACCCCAGAGAACAACCACATTCACTGGTGCTGGAACAAGGTCATTAAGGGTGAAGCCTGGTGCCAGATATGTGTTGAGATTTTCCATAATCCCCGAAACGCTGCTGCTACACGATCACGTGAACATTTTCTGGGGTGGGCTGGCACGCAACCACAGTCTCTGGGCATCGGCACCAGCACAGTCCTGTGAATATTCCTGGGTGCGACCGGCACCCAGCCATTGCTTGGTGAGACCCTCCCCCAGAAGGTCGGAGGGGGACAAAGCCACAGTCCCTCAGAAGTGAGGGGTTAGGAAACACAGCTGAATGTGAGATAAAACTCAGGAGGGAGGTGCCACCTGGCAACCTGACAGCTTGATCACCAACAGTGTAAAAGCAGGGTGTGGACAGAAGCCAAAGACAAAGGACAAGTGCATGATTGCTGACCCGGGAAAACAGAGTTCCAATACTAGAGACTGGGTAGCTGGGTGACATTTTTCACCCCTCCCATGAATGCACATACACACCTACAAGCACCACAACAATCCACCCCAGTAAGCTAAGCAGTGCCATCTAGTGGAGAACGGAGCCGTTACACTAAGCCTGGCCCAACTGGGCCAACCTGGCACTTTCAGGAACATCACAAGTCTCTCCGCCTGCTTAGTTTATGGACTATAAATTGCTTTACAGTTTGTTTTCTAGGGGAAAACAAAGTAAATTCAATCGTATTTCAGTCTGTTCCCTTGTCCATCTATTCAATTTTCTTTTTTGTCCCTCTTTTTCATTTCTTTTCTTTTTCTTGAATATAGAAAGAGAAAAAGTTTATTTTTATTTTCAATTTTTATTAAAAATATTTTTCGTTAATTTTTTCTACTATATTTTATACTTTTAGTAAATTTTTCAAATTCCATTTTACTTCCATCATTTCATTTTATTCTATTTCATTGTATTCATTTTTTCAAATTTTCAAAGGTTTTCCTTTTTTTCCTTTTTTTTTTTTCCTTTTTTTTACCTTTTTTCTCTAATCTATCAAGCTCCTTTTCAACAACCAGACCAAAATACACCTAGGATCTAGCATCATTTATTTGATTTGTGTGTGGTGTGTGTGTGTGTGTGTGTGTGTGTGTGTGTGTGTGTGGTTTTTAATTTTTTAATTTTAATTTTTTTTACCTTATTAATTCCTTTTCTCCCGTCAAAATGATGAAACAAAAGAATTCACCCCAAAAGAAAGAGCAGGAAGAAACGACAGCCAGGGACTTAAGGATACAAGGAAGATGGATACAAGGAAGATGACTGAACCAGAATTTAGAATCACAATAATAAAAATACTAGATGGGGTCGAAAATAGATTAGAATCCCTCTCTGTGGAGATAAAAGAAGTAAAAGCTAGTCAGGATGAAATAAAAAAATGCTATAACTGAGCTGCAATCTTGAATGGATGCCACAGCAGCAAGGATGGATGAGGCAGAACAGCAAATCAGTGATATAAAGGACAAAATTATGGAGAATAATGAAGCAGAAAAAAAAGAGGGAGACTGAGGCAAAAGAGCACAATTTAAGAATTACAGAAATCAGTGACTCTTTAAAAAGGAAGAACATCAGAATCATAGGGGGGTCCCAGAAGATGAAGAGAGAGAAAAAGTGATAGAAGGGTTATATGAGCAAATCACAGCAGAAAACTTCCCTAACCTGGGGAAAGAAAGACACAGACATCAAAATCCAGGAAGCACAGAGGACTCTCATTAGATTAAAAAAAAACCTGACCATCAACAAGGCATATCGTAGTCAAATTCACAAAATACTCAGGCAAGGAAAGAATCATGAAAGCAGCAAGGGAAAAACAGTCCTTAACATACAAGGGAAGACAGGTAAGGTTTGCAGCAGACCTATCCACAGAATCTTCGCAGGCCAGAAAGGAGTGGCAAGATATATTCAATGGCTGAATCAGAAAAATATGCAGCCAAGAATTCTTTATCCAGCATAGCTGTCATTCAAAATAGGAGAGATTAAAAGTTTCCCAACAAAAATTAAAGAAGTTTGTGACCACTAAACCAGCCCTGCAAGAAATTTTAAGGACTCCTCTCTGAGGGGAGAAAAGACAAAAAAAAAAAAAAAAAAAAAAGATCAAAGCAACAGCAAAGATTAGAAAGGACCAGAGAACACCACCAAAAACTCCAACTCTACAAGAAACATAATGGCAATAAATTCATATGTTTCGGTACTCGCTCTAAACATCAATGGACTACATGCTCCAATCAAAAGACATAGGATAACAGAATGGACAAGAAAACAAGATCCATCTATATGCTGTTTACAAGCAACCCACTTGAGACCTAAAGACACCTTCAAACTGAAAGTAAGAGGATGGAGAATCATCTGTCATATTAATGGTCAACAAAAGAAAGGTGGAGTAGCCATACTTATATCAGACAAGCTAGACTTTAAAATAAAGACTGTAACAAGAGATGAAGAAGGGCATTATATCATAATTAAGGGATCTATCCATCAAGAAGACCTAACCATTATAAACATTTGTGCTGCAAATGTGGAGGCACCCAAATATATAAACCAGTTAATCACAAACATAAAGAAACTCATTGATAATACCATAATAGTAGGGAACTTACAGCAATGAACAGATCATCTAAACAGAAAATCCACAGGGAAACAATGGCTTTGAATGACACACTGGAACAGATGGACTTAACAGATATATTCAGAACATTTCATCCTAAAGCAGCATTCTTCTCCAGTGAACATGAAATATTCTCCAGAATAGATCACATACTGGGACACAAATCAGCATTCAACAAGTACAAAAAGATCAAGACAACACCATGCATATTTTCAGACCACAATGCTGTGAAATTTGAAATCAACCACAAGAAAAAATTTGGAAAGATAACAAATACTTGGAGGCTAAAGAACATCGTACTAAAGAATGAATGGGCTGACCAAGAAGTTAAAGAGGAAATTAAAAAGTACATGGAAGTCAATGAAAATGATAACACCACAGCCCAAAACCTCTGGGACACAGCAAAGGCAGTCATAAGAAGGAAGTATATAGCAATCCAGGCCTTCCTAAAGAAGGAAGAAAGGTCTCGGATACACAACCTAACCTTACACCTTAAAGAGCTAGAAAAATAGCAAATAAAACCCAAAAGCAGCACAATCTGGGAAATAATAAAGATTAGAGCAGAAATCAATGCTATCAAAACTAAAAAAAAAAAAAAAAAAAAAAAAAATAGAAAAGATCAATGAAATCAGAAGCTGGTTCTTTGAAAGAATTAACAAAAATTGATAAACCACTAGCCACTCTGATCCAAAAAAAAAAAAAAAAAAAAAGGAAAGGACCCAAATAAATAAAATCAAGAATGAAAGAGGAGAGATCACAAGCAACAGAAATACAAACAGTAATAAGAGAATATTATGAGCAATTATATGCCAATAAAATGGGCAATCTGGAAGAAATGGACAAATTCTTAGAAACAAAAACTACCAAAATTGAAACAGGGAGAAATAGAAAATTTGAACAGACCCGTAACCAGGAAAGAAATCAAATTAGTAATCAAAAATCTCCCAAAAACCAAGAGTCCACAGCCAGATGGTTTTCCAGGGGGATTCTACCAAATATTTAAAGAAGAGTTAACACCTATTCTCTTCAAGCTGTTCCAAAAAATAGAAATGGAAGGAAAACTTCCAAACTCTTTCTATGAAGCCAGCATTACCTTGATTCCAAAACCAGACAGGACCCCACTAAAAAGGACAACTATAGACCAATTTTCCTGATGAACATGGATGCAAAAATCCTCAACAAGATATTAGTCAACCAGCTCCAAAAATACATTAAAAAAATTATTCACCAAGACCAAGTGGGATTTATACCTAGGATGCAGGGCTGGTTCAATATCCGCAAAACAATCAATGTGATGCATCACATCAATAAAGAAAGGACAAGAACCACGTGATCCTCTCAACGGATGCAGAGAAAGCATTTGACAAATTACAGCATCCTTTCTTTTTTTTTTTTTTTTATTAAATTTTTTTTTTCAACGTTTATTTATTTTTGGGACAGAGAGAGACAGAGCATGAACGGGGGAGGGGCAGAGAGAGAGGGAGGCACAGAATCGGAAACAGGCTCCAGGCTCTGAGCTATCATCAGCCCAGAGCCCGATGCGGGGCTCGAACTCCCGGACCGCAAGATCGTGACCTGGCTGAAGTTGGACGCTTAACTGACTGCGCCACCCAGGCGCCCCACAGCATCCTTTCTTGATAAAAACACTCAAGAAAGTAGGGATAGAAGGAACATACCTCAAGATCATAAAAGCCATATATGAAAGACCTATCAAAAAAAAACACCAGCATTCTTCACAGAGCTAGAATAAACAATCCTAAAATTTGTATGGAACCAGAAAAGGCCCCGAAGAGCCAAAGCAATCTTGAAAAAGAAAACCAAAGCAAGAGACATCACAATCCCAGACTTCAAGCTGTATTACAAAGCTGTAATCATCAAGACAGTATGGTACTGGCACAAAAACAGACACTCATATCAATGGAACAGAATAGAAAACCCAGAAACGGACCCACAAACATATGACCTACTAATCTTTGACAAAGAAGGAAGGAATATCCAATGGGATAAAGACAGTCTCTTCAGCAAGTGGTGCTGGGAAAACTGGACAGCGACATGCAGAAAAATGAACCTGGACCACTTTCTTACACCATTCACAAAAACAAACTCAAAATGGATGAAAGACCTAAATGCAAGACAGGAAGCCATCAAAATCCTCATGGAGAAAGCAGGCAAAAATCTCTTTGATCTTGGCCACAGCAACTTCTTACTCAACACGTCTCTGGAGGCAAAGGAAACAAAATCAAAAATGAACTACAGGGACCTCATCAAAATAAAAATCTTCTGCACAATGAAGGAAACAATTGGCAAAACTAAAAGGCAACCAGCAGAATGGGAGAAGATATCTGCACATGACATATCAGATAAAAGGTTAGTATCCAAAATCTATAGAGAATTTATCAAACTCAACACCCAAAAATCAAATAATCCAGTGAAGAAATGGGCAAAAGATATGCATAGACACTTCTCCAAAGAAGTGTCCAGATGGCCAACTGACACATGAAAAAATGCTCAACATCACAGAAATACAAATCAAAACCACAATGAGATACCACCTCACACCTGTCAGAATGGCTAACATGAACAACTCAGGCAATAATAGATGATGGGGAGGATGCACAGAGACAGGATCTCCTTTGCACTGTTGTTGGGAATGCACACTGGTGCAGCCACTCTGGAAAACAGTATGAAGGTTCCTCAAAAAATTAAAAATAGAACTACCCTACGACCCAGCAATTGCACTACTAGGGATTTATCCACGGGATACAGGTGTGTTGTTTCAAAGGGACACACGCACCCCAATGTTTATAGCAGCACTATCAACTATAGCCAAAGTATGGAAAGAGCTCAAATGTCCATTGATGGATAAATGGATAAATTTACACACACACACACACACACACACACACACACACACACACACAATGGAGTATTACTCGGCATTCAAAAAGAATGAAACCTTGCCATTTGCAACTACGTGGATGGAACTAGAGGGCATTATGATAAGTGAAATTAGTCAGAGAGGGACAAATATACAACTTCACTCATGTGAAGACTTTCAGATACAAAACAGATGAACATAAGGGAAGGGATGCAAAAATAATAGAAAAACAGGGAGGGAGACAAAACATAAGAGACTCTTAAACACGGAGAATAAACAGAGGGTTACTGGAGGGGTTGTGGGAGGGGGGATGGGCTAAATGGGTATGGAGCATTAAGGAATCTACTCCTGAAATCATTGTTGCACTATATGCTAACTTGGATGTAAATTTAAAAAATTAATTAAATTTAAAAAAAAGAGAAATTCCCAAAGAACATGCCACCAAAGTTACAGACTCACACTAAATTGCTCTCAGACATTGTTTGTTTTATTCTCCACATAATTTTGTTAGAGTGAGCATTTAGTAAAACCAAATTAAGCAGACAGAAATAAAAGTTTGTATACATAATTTTGAAAGTGGCTAAATATAGTCTCTCTAATTTGAGATTATCAATTTAAGAAGTATTTTGCTAAATAAAAAACAATTTCTAAAACCGAAAGAAAGAAAGAAAGAAAGAAAGAAAGAAAGAAAGAAAGAAAGAAAGAAAGAAAGAAAGAAAGAAAGACACGTTAAAAAAATTTGTTTAAGGTCAAAATCTATCACTCTTTAAAGTAGTTGTCTGATTGAGGGCAAAAATCTCTTGTATAATGCCCTTTCCAAAAGTGAAGGGACAAGGTCTGTTCCAGGCATTCAGGTGGGGATGAAGGAAGAGAAGAGACAAAGAAAGAGAGGACTAAAACAAAGGTAACAAAGGACTGAGAGCTGTGTGCACATATCTGAAGACATCAGCATAGTAGAATAATTTGTAACTGCTTTAACTGGTATCCTTGAAGTACTGCCTTATTTAAAAGAACCAAAATTGTCATAACAATTTAATCACCCCTGATTTGAGGCACTAAGTAAAAGAGTGAGGAAGTTAATTTTTGATTCATAAAGTATTAGGTAGAGAAAGACAGCTCAACCTTGGTCAAGGTCCCTAACCTGTGTCTGTCTTAACACTTCCGATGCTTGTTTAACTTCTCAAAACTTTAAATCTTTTCAAAATGGTTGCTTCTACTATAGAAACATTTTTTAAAGAAAAAGAGGAGGAAATAAGTTTGTAAATAACTGTAACAGTTTGAAATCTTTGGGTGTTAAATTACAGAAAATCTTGTTTCAAAATAGCTTAAACTTTTTCTAATTTTTTTAAGTTTATTTCGAGAGAGAGTATGTAAACAAGGAAGGGGCAGAGAGAGGGAGAGACAGAATCCAAAGCTGTTAGCTCAGAGCCTGACACAGGGCTCGAACTCATGAACCATGAGATCATGACCTGAGCTGAGATCAAGAAGAGTTGGATGCTTAGCCAACTGAGCCACCCAGAGTAAAACCCCAAAATAGCTTAAAATTTATGAAAATATACTCTCTCACAAAACATAAGTCTAGTTTCAGAAATACTCCTAAAGTGAGTTCAGGAATATTACTGAACTGAAGATGGCAGAAACAAATGAAAAGATATAATATGTTCACGGCTGAAAGAATATTATTAAAATGTCCATGCTATCCAAAGCAATCTATATTCAATGCAATCCCTATCAAAATACCAATATATTTTGCACAAAACTAGAATAATCCTAAATTTTGTAAGAAGCCACAAAAGACCCTCAATAGTAAAAGCAATCTTGAAAAAGAAATACAAAGAGAGGTATCACAATCCCAGATTTTAAACTCTACTTCAAAGCTAATCAAACCAGTATGGCACAGAAACAAAAACAGACACACAGGTCAATGAAACAAGATAAAGATCTGTGAAATAAACCCACACTTGTACAATCTACAACAAAGGAGGCAAGAATACAAATAGGGAAAAGACAGTCTCTTCAGTAAATGATGTTGAGAACACTAAAGAGCTATACAAAAAAGAGTAAAACCACTTTCTTTCGCCATATTAAAAAAAAAAAAAACCTCAAAATGGATTAAAAATGGTCTGACCTGAAACCATAAAATTCCTAAAAGAAAATATAAACCATAAAGTATTCTGACATCAGTTTTAGCAGTATTTTTTTTTCTGGATATTTCTCCTCAAGTAAGGAAAACAAAAACAAAAATAAATTATTGGGACTATATCAAATCAAACAGCTTTACACAGCAAAGGAAACCATCAACAAAATGAAAGGCAACCTACTGAATAGGAGAAGATACATGCAAAAGATATATCTGATAAGGGGTTACTATCCAAAACATATAAAAAATTCATACAACTCAACAACAACAACAAAATGATTAAAGGGGCACCTGGGTGGCTCAGTCAGTTAAGCCTCCGACTTCGGCTCAGGTCATGATCTCGCAGTTGGTGAGTTTGAGCCCCGCGTTGGGCTCTGTGCTAACAGCTCAGAGCCTGGAAAATGCTTCGGATTCTGTGTCTCCCTCTCTCTGTCTGCCCCTCCCCCGCTTGTGCTCTGTCTCTCAAAAATAAATAAACGTTAAAAAAAAATGATTAGAAAATGGGCAGAGGATGGAATAGACATGTTTCCAAAGAAGACACAAAGACGGCCAACTGACAAAAGATGCTTAATACCATGAATCGTCCAGGAAATGCAAATCAAAACCACAGTGAGATATAACCTCCCATCAGTCATAATGGCTAGTATCAAGAAAGACAAGATATAACAAGTGTTGGTGAAGACATGGAGAAAAGAGAACCCTAGTGCACTACTGGTGGGAAAGCAAACTGGTGCAGCCACCAAGGAAAACAGTATGAAGGTTGCTCAAAAAAATTAAAAATAGAAATACCATAAGATATCTATTTCTGGGTATTCACCCAAAGAAAGCAAAAAAAAACAAAAAAAAATTCAGAAAGATATATGCACCCCTATGTTTGATGATGCATTATTTACAGTAGCCACAATATGGGAACAACCTAAGTGTCCATCAATAGATGGATGAATATGACTTGTATATATATTTATAATGGAATATCACTCATTCATAAAAAAGAATGAAATCTTGCCATCTGGGACAACTGGATAGACCTAGACAGTACTATGCTAAGTGAAATAAGTCAAATAGAAAAAGACAAATACCATAACAAAAAAAAAAACAAAACAAATACCAAAAACACAACAAACAAAAAAAGAAACAGACACATAAATAAGAGAACAGACTGGTGGTTGTTAGAAGCAGGGGCAGGGATGGGGGGAGGAGGAATGGGAGAAATAGGTAAAAGTGAAAAAGAGGTACAAACTTCCAGCATAAAAGAAGTCATGGGGATGAAAATCACAGCATAGAGAATATAGTCAGTAATATTATGATAACTTTGGTGACAGTAACTACACTTATTGTGGTGAGCATTTCATAATGTATATATAAACATCAAATCATTATGTTGTCTACCTGAAACTAATATAATATTGTATGTCAACTCTACTTCAATTAAAATATATACACACACAAAGAAAAACTAATTCATAGATAAAGAGAACAGATTAAGTGGTTGCCAGAGTTATGGGTTGAGGATGGGTGAAGATTGTCAAAAGGTATAAACTTTCTGGGGATGTCATGTACATGAGTATAGTTAACAATACTGTAGGGTGTATTTGAAAGCTGCTAAGAGAATAGATCCTAAAAGTTCTCATTACATGAAAAAAAAACTCTGACTTTTTGCAGATGTTAAGCACAGTTATTGTGATTATTTTGCAATCTACACAAATATTGAATCATTATGTTGTATACCTGAAATTAATATAATGTCATATGCCAACTAGACCTCAATAAAAACAATTTCTTTAATTAAAAAAAATTTTTAAACAGTTATTGCAGAAGTCTGAAAAGATAGTAAACCAGAAATCTGAAAAGATATTAAATCAGAGTTCTATCACTCCACAATTACTCTTCTCTCAATATTTTAAACATTATGCCAAGATAAGCCTCTCCATTATAAATCTAAATATAAACTCTAATATAATCACTTTAGAAAAGAAATTCTCAATTACAATCAGAGTTTCTAAGGCTAATCTAAATTGATCTACTTACATAAGGACAGGTAAAGCTCTAGGGCTTTTTAATTATTATGTTTTTTTCTCCCTTAAATTGAGCTATAAAGGCTATCCAAAATCACTAGGTGAAAACTTTTTTAAATGTCAACTTGGCTAGCCTAAAGTGCTTAGTTACTTAACCAAACACTAATTTAGATGTTGCTATGAAATTTACAATTCATCTTCTAAAAATAATAATAATCAATGAATCAATCAATCTTCTAATCCATTTAAGCAAAGGAGATTATCCCAGATAATGAATAGGCATAACTGAATCCTTTGGAAGGCTCCTAAAAACAGGGCTGAGGTTTTCCTAAGAGAGAAAAAAAATTCTACCTGTGGACTTGGCTGAATTTTTGCCCATGCCATGGGATTTCTATCTTAATGCTGATGTTCTCTTCCTGTCACCTTGCCATCCAGATTTCAGACTTCCTTTGCCAAGTCCCACACAATCATGCAAAACAACTCCTTGCAATAAATCTTTTAAATCTCCTTGTATAAACGATACGTAGATATATATAGATATATAGATATATATAAATGAGATTATATATCTCTCTATATATTATTTATACAAGGAGATTTAAAAGATTTATTGCAAGGAGTTGTTTATATAGATATACAGATATATATATATATATACACACACACACACACACACACACACACACACACACACACCCTACTAGTTCTGCCTCTGGTTGAACTCCCAATTTATATACACCACAGTTTAGAATATGAATTTAGAAGCAGTATCTCTTACACTTAATTGGGAAGATATTTTGTATGTCCAAACATATGGGTGGCCTTACATAATCCTTTTAAAAACTGCAGTAGGTCAACAGAACAACAGTGGTACAACACTGAATCATCCTCTACAGGAGCTACTATTGTTCTACAAGAGCAATGTAGGGGACTATTCATTTTTATCTAGGTCACAAAGAAAAGGCCTAGGAATTCTTTATGATTTAATCTAAACCTTTTAACACTGGAGATTTTTACATAGATACTAGGAAATTTGCAAAGAACACTAAGAATTTTCTCTAGTTCAATGATCATAACAGTCCACTTTTTTTTTTTTTTTTGCATTTAGAAGGTTGCTGAACACCCTTTAGAAATGAATTCTATATCCCGAATTATGTGTGGAACTACCATCACATTAAGGGGCCACAACTTAAAGGGCATGTCAGCATTGGAACAACCACATACAAGATGGGCTAGAAACAAAGACAAAGACAATCATAATCAACAATATCTGAATCTTACCACAGAGAACACATACTTTATCCTCAAAACAATGTCCCAAGAGGTACAGTTCAACTGACCTATACTGGCTGTTCTTTAATTCTGATCAAGCAAAATTCCCAGCAAGCCTCAGCAGTAGCAAAAGCAGCAGTAGCAATTCAGTTTATTACAGAACTGTAGCCTTACATAACACTCACTTTCCCAGGAAGTCCCAAACAAACCCCCCTGACGGTGCAGGGACAGAAACCTGGCGTGGAAGGTACAAATTGCGGGAGACTGGCTTTCTGAGAAACAGCATGGCCAAGAGGGAATACACATAAAAAACACACAGAGACCAAAATCCCAATGGATTAGGACCATGATAAGACAAATCAAAAGAAAGGTGAAGAAACTCAAATGATAAATTATGGGGAGACAGACACCCACATATAGGAAATAGTGGAATGGCAACACAAGAAGCAAATGGTTAGTAAGAAACACAGCAGCCACACACATGCATCTCAGTACTAAATATGGGAACAAAAGGCATAAATAATATAATCCTGACTCTCTTTGACTATTATTCAAATCTTAAACTGTATTACTGAACAAGAAATTATAAAGCCAGTAACAAAAAGTGAGTTTTAAAAACTTCCTTTTTTTGGCAGCCAAGAAACCTTGTGTCAAATCCTAAAACAAAATTACAGTGCGACCTGGCGAGAGGATAAAACTGTAGTGCTTTTCAACCTTTTAAGTTACATTCTGTGGAAAGCACAGATCATTCACAAGTTTCTCAAAATGTGAGAAATACGGTGGATAATGAAAGCTATTTGTTGTGCTTTGAGTCTGAAATATAAATTTAATCCTATTTCTTACTCTCTTTCAAGTCACACCCATCTCCAAAAATCAGCATTAGATCCAAAAATGAATCAAAGTTTCTCCAAGCAAGCTGTCTGAAATAACAAGCAATAATTTCAATGTAGATATCTAATACAAGAAAACAAACGGAAAAATGAAACTTTATCAAGGAATTTCTTTTCTGAAATACTAAAATATTCAGTGGGAAGTCACTAATCCATCAAAAGTATTGTATTTTAAAACCTATGCAGTACTGCTGCTGATTTCAGGCCAACACAGAACAGGGAGGCATGTATCCATGTGAGTATGTAAATGTGTGTGTGTCCTGGGGGGGAAAGTGCAGTGCAAACATGAAAAAAGGCACATAATCTCATCTTGAGACTCTAGTAATTTCTTAATTCTGACCTGAAGAATTCTATCCATTCATCTTATCCAGAACCAGAAATACAAATAGAATTAATATCAAAGTAAAAGGAATCTAGCGAGTATGCAACCAGCTATGTTATTAACACTTTCAGTATAGTGAAGAAAAATTGTGAGGATTAAACTTTATTGTTTTGGTTTCTTGAAACTCAAAATTCTATGGGTACAGAATAGGAGAAAAATTAATTCTAGGGGAGTATTAAGTCTACCAGTCACCCATAAATTTTAAACTTAATTTATGAAAGTTGTCTCAGATTTCCCAACCTTCAAGAACATGAAAATAAAATATTCCTAGAAATCAGCTCCAAGAAGCTACAGAGGTTAGTGACTTCACTCTGTCACTGTCATCTCTGACTATTTAAAAGAACATGGGTGGTTAATGAAGTTCTACTAGAAGAACTGCTTCTATGTACGTGTAAATTTATATTAAATACATGCTGTAAAAGAAGAGGTCAAAAAACAAATACATAATCTTTAGTATAAAACACTCTAATTAGAGGGAGAAATAAAAGAGCTGTCTAGCTAGATCTATAAGCACAGCTCATTTTAAAGAATTCATCTACTTTACTATGTATATAAAGTAATTAAAAAGCAAGTAGCTATTTGTACTCTACTGATTAGCCAGTAGAAAACTTCAATTTCTCAATCAATGAATACTTCCTCACTTTCCAATTAATGATGCTGATGTCCGGAGCTTCCTAATATATTTCCATCCTATGTCACCTTTTAGATGTTGCAGCAATGAATTTACAATGACTTATAATAAAAAGCAGATTAAAAAAAATAACATAAGCACTCAAGAACCTAAATTCCAAGAGGCAGATACACTGAAAAAGTACACCCCCAAAAGTATACAGTTTTAAAAACATACTTTAATCTTTCTAACATAGAGAGTCCACCATTCAGCTTCCCTTTCCTTACCTTTCCAACTCTGCAATCTTCTTATCTTTGTCATTCTTCTCATTTTCCACTTCTTTCAAGATTTCCAAGAGGCGGTCAACTTCTGCCTGGGCCTTGCTAGATTCATCTTTGTACCTGGCAGTCTCTCTCTCCAATTGCTGTATTCGGTCATTCATCTCTGGACTGGCTCTGGCTTCCAATGTTGCCTCATGTGCCTACAAAGAAAAGTGTTCAAATTCTATGATTCACATATAGTGGCAGTGAACACTACAGTTCCAAAGCACTATCTACATTTCAAATTATTTATTTTTTAATGTTTATTTTTCAGAGACAGAGTGTGAGCCGGGGAGGGGCAGAGGGAGAGGGAGACACAGAATCTGAAGCAGGCTCCAGGCTCTGAGCTGTCAGCACAGAGCCCAACACGGGGTCTCAAACTCATGAACTGGGAGGTCATGACCTGAGCCAGAGTCAGACACTTAACTGACTGAGCCACCCAGGAACCCCTACATTCCAATTTAAACATAGCATTATCAAATATCTAATAGCTCATCTTCAATTTATAAAGTTTTTCTCTGCTTAATTATATAAATAAAATATTAGTAATAAGTTGAGAAATAATTATCATGAATTTCAAACAGGTTTGGGTTTATATGTACTACTGTACATCTCTGAATATTAGGCCAAAAATCATCATAAGACAAGAGATTTTTCTGAGTCTAGTGATGCAAACAAGGCATTAGACTACTATTGACCTCTCCAAGATAATTTCTCCCATCTCTCAAAAAGGGATCACCAGAGATCCACTGCTGATGTTACTATAACCACTGCCAATGCTGAGATCAAATTCGCACTTGACCCTTACTTTCCTTCCCTTTTCCTATATACTGCTTTATCAAACATGTATGAATCACATAGAGCATACAGAATCACATAGATGCTGCAGATGAAATACTTCCATGAAAATGAAGTTAGGTTAAGAAAATGGCTATCCACACATAGGTACCTTCCTAAGGCAAGAATTCAGGGTTTTACAAAGTAACATGGAACAAGCAAAGTTAGAAGTCAACGATCACCTTCAGAACCAAGAAGAAAACTTTTATTCAGAATCCTGTTGCAAATGCCAACTAATAACTCCAATGCATTTTGGAATGCAAAGCAATTTCAATAATTAAAAACTAATTATCAAGTCTTCAATTTTCCTTCTGAATATGTATAATGTATTTAATGAAAAGGTCATGGTGAAGATGTTTCATTTTCCCTTATTTAACAGACAATAGAATATACTCAGTTCTTTAAAAAGGTTTGAAAAAATACTAAAGGAGTAAATATATGTTGTTAAGAAATAATCTGGAAAGTTCTGAAAACTAACTTGAGAAATGTTTCCACAAATTGGGCTAAATGCTTTGTCAAAGCAAAAGCTGTACTTCTAAGATTAAAATCCTGACAATAATTTTTGTTTCAGGTGTAACCAGTTTTAAAAATCTAGTTACTAACAGTGGCCTTTAAAAAAGAGTCCACTGGAGTACTTGGGTGGCTCAGTCAGTTAAGTGTCCGACTTTGGCTCAGGTCATGATCTCACCGTTCATGAGTTTGAGCCCCATGTCGGGCTCTGTGCTGACAGTTTGGAGCCTTGGAACCTGCTTCAGATTCTGTCTCTGTCACTCTCTGCTCCTCCCTTGCTTGTGTTCTTTCTCAAAAATAAACACTAAAAAAAAAAACAAAAATGTTCACTGGAAGATGTATTTTAATGTGTTAGCAAAATTCTACCTTAAACTGGTGGTGTTAAAAGCCACAAGATAAAATCTAGCATAAAGATAGGTAGGGCGCCTGGGTGGCTCAGTTGGTTAGGTATCTAGCTCTTGATTTCAGCTCAGGTCATGATCTCACGGTTTGTGGGAATGAGCCCCTTGTGGGGCTCGGCACTGACAGCACAGAGCTTGCTTGGGATTCTCTCTCTCCCTCTCTCCCTGTCCCCTGTTCACGCTGTGCTCTCTCTCAAAATAAATAAGCATTTATAAATAAATAAACAAATAAATAAAATGAAAAGAAAGGAGGAAAGAGAGGCAACTCTGAATCAATTAATCATTAAGAATAAAACAAGGCAATGGGGACACCTGAGTGGCTCAGTCAGTTGAGTGTCCGACTTGGGCTCAGGTCATGATCTCACTGTTGACAAGTTCGAGCCCCCTGTCAGGCTCTGTGCTGACAGCTCAGAGCCTGGAGCCTGCTTCGGATTCTGTGTCTCCCTCTCTCTGCCCCTCCCCCACTCATGCTAGGTCTCTCTTGTCTCAAAAATAAACAAACAAAAAAAAAAAAGAAGAAGAAAACAAGGCAAAAGCAGCAGAAATGCAAACACATCTCAAAGCCTGGGGTGGGGGTGGGGGGGGAATTTTGATCTCAGAAACTTTTCCAGTTTGTATTCAATCCAAATCTATACTTTGTATGCTTTAGACAGGAGTCATTTTAGAAAGTCTATAGAATTCCTACTTGAGGAAGGGAGAGAGAAGGTCTTGTGCATTCACTTTTTTTTAGAGTAGTAAAAAAAAACCTCTCATACAAAATACAGAAAAAAACATCTACCTAGGCTTTATGGCACTACTCTGTCATGTCACTTACTGGTCTGAATGAGTGGCTTAAAACTATTTTCAGGACCGAAAAGGAAGAAGAGTCAGGAAGAAAAGAAGAGAAAAAGGTAGAATGAAATGGTATAAGAATAGAACAAGAGAAAAAAAAAGTAAAAGGTTAAAAAATATAATTTAAAAAATTAACAATAAAAAAATTCTCTAGGAAGAGAGATTTCTTCCCAGAGGAGAAAAAAAAAAGAAGTTAGCACTTTTTACAATTCTGATAATTCAGAAGTTGAATTTCAAGACTGTTCTTAATAATTTTAAGGTCATTATCTCATGCTGAAGACATAAAATACCCAAATTCATATCTAGGATATAAATTCCTAAGCTAGAAGTAAAAAATGTCTTGAATGTATCATTATCTCAAGATTAGTTCCCTTCTACTACAAACAAAATAGAGAAATTTCTTTGAAAATTTCAATAATAATCAGAGCCTTATGAATAAATATAAGTTAGAACTCCAACCTTATGCCACTTACGGTTTTTAGCAAGAAAATGTGCCAAATATCACTTCATATCAACCTACAAATAAATGTGGGTTCATTTCTGAATTTTCTATTCTGTTTCAGAGCATGAATGGAAGTGGAGCAGAGAGACAGAGAAGGAGACATGGAATCCAAAGCAGGCTCCAGGCTCTGAGCTGTCTGCACAGAGTCCAACGTGGGGCTTGAATCCATGAACCATGAGATCATGACCTGAGCCAAAGTCAGACACTTAACCAACTGAGCCACCCAAGCACCCTTCAGAAAATAGATTTTAAAAGTTTCCACAACCGGGGTGCCTAGGTGGCTCAGTCGGTTAAGTGTCCAACTTCAGCTCAGGTTGTGATCTCACGGCTCATGAGTTTGACCCCCACATCAGGCTCCCTGCTGTCAGCATAGAACCAGCTTCAGATCCTCTGTCCCTCTCTCTTTCTCTGCCCCTCCCCCTTTTGAGAGCACTCATGCACGCTCTCTCTCAAAAATAAACAAACATTTAAAAAAGTTCCCACAACTAAAAAATAAGCTGTATCTATGTAAAAAAATAAAAATAAACCTACTAGTAAGCTATAAAACAACAACAAAACGTTAACACAAAAGACAAAGATAACAAAACCCTAGGCCTAATAAGCTACTAAGAAGAATTAAAACTGTAGCAAATTAAAAAATATATATATATAACAATATTTGGTTCTATTTATTTTAGATGAAATTGACATATTAGTTTCAGGCATACACCACAATGATTTGACTATGTACAGCATATTGTGAAATGGTCACAATGTACCTAATTAACATCTATTACCACAAACTTACAAATAATTTTCTTCTTGTGATGAGAACTTTTAAGATCTACTTGCTCTCAGCAACTTTCAAATATACAAAAAAGTATTATTAACTACAGTCACCATGCTGCACATTACATCTTCAGGACTTATTTATTTTGTAACTGTAGGTTTTTACCTTTTGAATCCCTTCCCCATTTCACCTATACACCACCACTTCCCACCCCCGGCAACCACCAATCTGTTCTCTGTATCTATGGGTTCAGGTTTTTGTTTTTGTTTTTACATTCCACATGTAAGCGATATCATGTGGTATTTGTCTCTGTTTCACTGCTCTGCTTTTAAAATGTGCAAGGGAAGTATTTATTACGAGAATGAGATAAAAATTGTTCTGAGTCTCACATTTTATTGCCTAACTCTTATCTCAATCGTACATTGGAAATACTCATTTACTCTAAGACATATTTTAAGTCAAAATTGTCTTTTTTTCCTTTCTTGAGAAGTAATTTCCAACGTAAATTAATGGCTTTAGAAACACTTTGACAATATATAAAGTATTCAAGTTCATCTGACATCTAGTAGAACTCAAAAAGCTACATAAGACATGTATATTGTTAACTCAGACCTCTGTGATATACTCTCAAATCCCCTGGGAGAGGTAACCTACTGATTCCATAAATATTTATGTATTAATTAATAAAACTAAATCTGATTCCCAAATATAGGCAATAATTGTATTTTTATTGCAGGTTTATTTTAGATGTTATTCTAAATGGCAAAACTCACATATATATCTTCATAAAACAAGAATGAGTAAGTCTGTTCTATATGGAAAACAGCTATAAATTCAGCTCCAACATGTAAAACACTTGGAAGTCACCACTACCATTCTTAAAATAAGAAAAAACTAAAAAACTGAATATGAGTTACTTTTCTTGGACCTATCAGAGAACTGAGGGCAAAGGGCAAACTACAACTCCAAAATCAAGAGACACAGGCAAATCCAGGGGGTCACAGCTGGGATCTACTTACCCGGAGCAAAGCTGTTGGCAGAAACACTTCAATTGGTAACTTTGAGGAAATACTAGAGGCTGAGTGTGGACAAGCATGACAGTGAGAAAGCCCTAGAAGCTGCAGTTTCAGGGCAGACCCACCACTCTTTCACAGTCTTTACCCCCAGGAACCTCACCAAGTTCTCACAGTGAAGAGCTCGCAAAAATCCCCTTGTGGTTCTGGTAAGGGTGTGGAGGGGTAATAAATGCCCAAAGCATACTCTACCCAAAGGCAGACTCTCCAGGAGCAAAGATTTTAACAGAGTTTTATCCCACCTGGCAGATGGGCATTCCTCCCGTTCTAGCCCCCTCTAGCTAAGGAGAAAACCTTAGTGAAGGTCACAGCGAGGGACACAGACTCATAAAAGACCAAGACTTAATCATCAGATTATAGAAAGTTTATCTTTTCCCACATCTTACCACCACAACAATAGGGTTCTAGTATGATAACAAAGGGTAACAGCTGAAAGAGCTACAAGATGCAGACTCTCTGAAGACAGAAGCACAAAGTCAACAAAGACAAGGACACTTAGAGGAGACTGAAGCCTCTGGCACCTACAGCTACAGCAAACATTAAATACAGCTCAACTTCTAGCCAGATTAAAACCTCACACATAAGCCTATTTACCTCAGTTTCTGCAGGTACAGTTTCTACCTGATACACTTTCTCAGTTTCTACCTGATACAACATATCTGGCTTTCAACAAAAAAATTACAAGGTGTGATAAAGGACAAGAAAAGACACAGTCTGAAGAGATACAGTAAGCATCAAAATCAGACTCAGATATTTGACAGAAATGTTGGAATTAATCAGGGAATTTAAGACAACTGATGAAAAGTTAAGGTCCCTAACGGGAAAAGAGACAATATTCAAGAACAAATGGGTGATATAATCAGAGAGGTGAACACTTTAAGAGTCAAAAGGAAATTCTAGGTATAAAAAACCTGTAAGAGAAATTAATGCCTTTGATGGACTCATTAGTAGGCTGGATTTGGCTGAAGAAAGAATCCGTAAGCATGAAGACAAGTCAATAGAAACTTCCCAAAACAAAAAGATTTTTAAAAATGAAATAAATAAATTAAAAACCAGTAGAGAACATCCAAGGAACTACAGAGTAATTTCAAAGGTGAAACATATAGATAATTGGAATACCAAAAGGAAAAAAAGAAATATATTAAGGGCACCTGGGTGGCTCAGTCAGTTAAATGTCCGACTTTGGCTCAGGTCATGATTTCATGGCTCATATGAATTCAGGCCCCACATGGGGCTCTGTGCTGACAGCTCAGAGCCTGGAGCCTGCTTTGCATTCTATGTCTCCCTGTCTCTCTGCCTCTCCCCTGCTCACTCACTCACTCACTCACTCTCTCTCTCTAAAAAATGAACATTTAAAAAAATATTTTAAGTAATTATGGCTGAGAATTTTCCAAAATTAATGACATGCACCAAATCAGGAAGCTCAGAACACCAGGCAATATAAATACTCAGCATCTACATGTAAGCACATCATATTAAAACTGTAGAAAATGAAAGACAAAGAAAAAAGGTTAAAAGAAGTCAGAGGGGGAAAAAAACACCTCACCAGCAGAGTAACAATGTTAAGAACTACAGTAGACTTCTCATCAGAAATCATGTAAGAAGACAACAGAGTGAAACCTTTAAAGTGTTAGGAAAAAAGCCCACCAACCTAGAATTCTATAACCATTTTTAATATCTTTCAAAAGTGAACAAGAAATAAAGACTTTCTTAGACAAACAAAAACTGAGAAGTTCATAGCCAGTAGACTTACCCTGCAAAAATATATTAAAAGAAGTGCTTCATGCAGAAGGAAAATTATATAGGTCAGAAACTCACATATACATATAGAAAGAAAGAGAACTGAAGAAAGAATAAAGCTAAAATTTCACCTTTTATTATTTTTATTCTTCGTCTAAAAGGTAACAATTTTAAAGTAAGGATAGTAATGTATTGGGGTGATTATCACATATGGATAAATGAAATGAATGATAACAATGTCATCAGGGAAGGGAAGAAGGAATTGGGAGGATTCTGTTGTATGGTACCTGCACGACACAAAGTGGGATAACATTTTCTGAAAGTGAACTTTGATTAAAAATGTTTACTGTGTGATTTTTTTGATAGGACACCAGAAACACGGGCAACAAAAGCAAAAATAGAAGTAAAAAGCTTCTATATGAAAGTAAAAAGTAAAAAGCTCCATCAAAGTAAAAAGCTTCTATAAGAAAACTATCAACAAAATGAAAAGGCAACGTACAGAATAGGAGAAAACATTTTCAAAACTTATAGCTGACATATTCAAAATAAGTAAGGAACTCATACAACTTAATAGCACAAACACAAATAATCCCATTAAAATGGGTGAAAGACTTGAATAGATAGTTCTTCCAAAGAAGACAGAAGACAAACTATGGCCAACAGGTACATGAAAAGTAGCTAAACATCACTAACCATCAAGGAAATGCAAATCAAAATCACAGTGAGATAACACGTAGCACTTGTTAGAATGGCTATCATCAAAAAGACTAGAAATGAGAGTTGCCAAGACTATGGAGAAAAGGGAACCCTTGTACCCCACTGATGGGAATGCAGATTCATACAACCATTATGGAAAACAGTACAAAGCTTTCTTAGAAATTCTTAAATGGAGCTACTATATGATCCAGCAATCCCATCCCTGGATATATATCCAAAAGAAATGAAATCAGTATCTCAAAGAGATATCTACACTCTCATGTTCACTGTAGCATTACTCACAAGAGCCAAGATATGGAAAGAATCTAAGTACCCATCAACAGATGAATGGATAAAGGAAATATGTGTCTCTGTGTGTGCATATACTATATATATATGATACATATATATCATATATATCATAAATATTATTTAATCATAAAAAAGAAGCTAAAAATCTTTTTTTAATCATAAAAAAGGAGCTAGAGGGTAGAGAAATGAGGAGGTGTTGTCTACAGCCATACCACCCTGAACGTGCCTGATCTCGTCTGATCTCGGAAGCAGGGTCGGGCCTGGTTAGTACTTGGATGGGAGAAATGAGGAGGTGTTGATCAAAGGTTACAAACTTTCAGTTTTGAGTAAATTCTGAGGATCTAATGTATAGGATAGTGACTATACTTAATAATACTGTATTATATACTTGAAATTTGCTAAGAGAGTATATTTTAAAAGCGCTCTCACCACAAAAAAATAAAATAATAACTATGTGAGGTGATAAATGTGTTAACTAGCTTGACTGTGGTAACCATTTTGCAATGTATACATAAATCATCATGTAAACCTTAAATATATACAATTTTTATTTGTTAATTATATCTCAATAAAGTTGGGAAATAAGTAAAAAATGCATACTGCAAACTCTAGAGCAATCACTTGAAAAAACTGAAGAAATACAACTGATATGCTTAAAGGGGCAAGAAAAATGAATTACATAAAATGCTCAATTAAAACCAGGGAAGGTAGGAAAAGAGGCGAGAAAAGGCAAAAAACAAACAAAACAAATAAAAACTATACAAATAACCTCCTTGTTGGACTTGGGAACTGTGGAAGCAGTTTAAAAGGAAAATATCAGTAATGAACTAAAATGAAAAGAAACAATGATCCAGAATGAAACAAAGAAAAATATGAAAAGAAAAATGGCCATTACTAAAACAGATAATAAATCAAAGTAGAGGAAAGCCATCAGCCTCCTCTACCCAAAGATAACTTTATTTTTTCTCATAAACCTACAGATAAAGCCTAAGATATAAGAGGCCATGATAACAAGAAGATTAAAAGTAAACAAATAGAAAATGTGGGATTGTCACAAACAGGGGAGTTTAGAATATTAATGAATAACATTACTCTTGATAGTTCCTGCTCTGTTTTATAACTCTGAATACATGTAACAGCTTCACCTTTGATATTCAGGTATTAAATAGAAAATTATTTCCACCTTTCCAGTGAGGAAAAAAAGCCAACTATCAAATGTGACTTGGTTATAATCGGAGTCCATAATCTCACAAATAGTATTTTCCTACTTATTCAAAAGTAACTATAAGATACTGGATTTTCTTCCTCTCTTTAACTTAAAAATGTGATTTTGCTTTAGACATACTCTACATGAAATATTCATTATAAGGATATCATGTTGAATACACCCAATACATAGAAAGAGAACATAACTTAAAGTCTTGGGGAGCCTGGGGAGCTCCATCAGTTTAGCATCTGACTCTTGATTTTGGCTCAGGTCATGATCTCATGGTTCGTGAGATCCATGTTGACATATTGACAGTGAGGATTCTCTCCCTCCCTCTCTCTCTGCCTTTACCCCACTCGCACACGTGTGTGTATACACGCTCTTCACTAACTCTCAAAATAAATAAACTTTAAAAACAAAAAACATCTTAAAGTCTCAAGACTAGGCTGTACCTGTTTTAATTAGTCATCATATGAATTGAACCCAGTTAACTGTTCCAATACTCACAGAGTTGACAGCTCGGAGATTATAAATATGAAAGTGTTTTGAAACCTACAAACTGCCATATAAATCTTAGAAATAAATCAGAGAAATGGACAATAAATATCTATATCAATCCTAATACTCACCCCTATGGGTGACTATCACTGCTAAATTATCTCCTAGGAAGCCCGATGCTAATGGAAGAAAAATACCAGAAAAATTAAGATTTTTACATTGTGGTCTTATATTTTACTCTTCCTCTGAACTGTCAATTTTCTAAGAATTTGAGGATTTTCAGTAGTAAAATAAAACAAGGTAAATACACTAAGAGAACTGATGAAGGTATAAATGACATGTTGAACTTTAGGGGATTATTACATCATTGGTAATTTATTACATGTGAACCCTGTAGAGCTTTCTACTATGTTCTTATTTAAAGCAAAGTAAGAAAAGTATAAAAATTTTCTTTAACCTTTTTCAACTGAGATTCCATTTTCAGACACTCCTCCTTCTTCTGTTCTAAAGCAATCTCCAGTGTCTTAAGTCGTGAATCCTTTTTCAGTCCTGAGGAAGCCAGGGAAGAAGCATGCTCTTTCAGATCCAAAAGTGAAGCCTAAAAAAAGCAATACACATCTAGAATAAATACTAATTACAAACAAAATGGAAATAAAATTTTTAAATTTATTATCTTGGTGGCTTATATTTTCTGTTCATTATTATATACTGAAGTTTCCATTTCAAGAACATTCATGAAATATAAAACAATGTTAGCCTCAGCTTTCAAGTCCCAACTAAAATAAGTTGAATTCCCAAGAAATACCAATTGAATTGTGATTTAAGAGTTCTATCAGGGTGCCTGGGTGGGTCAGTCAGATGGGCGTCTGACTTCAGCTCAGGTCATGATCTCACATGGGTTCGAGCCCTGTGTTGGGCTCAGTGCTGATGGCTCAGAGCCTGGAGCCTGCTTCGGATTCTGTGTCTCCCTCTCTCTCTGCCCCTCCCCCACTCAAGCTCTGTTTCTCTCTCTCTCTCTCTCTCTCTCTCTCTCTCTCTCTCTCTCTCTCTCTTTCCTTCAAAAAAAATAATAAACATTCAAAAAAATTAAAAGAGGGGCGACTGGGTGGCTCAGTTGGTTGAGCATCCGACTTCAGCTCAGGTCATGATCTCACAGTTTGTGGGCTTGAGCCCCATGTCGGGCTCTGTGCTGACAGCTCAGAGTTTGGTGCCTGCTTCAGATTCTGTGTCTCCCTCTCTCTCTCTGCCTCTCCCCCTGCTCGCTCGCTCGCTCTCTCTCTCTCTCTCTCTCTCCCCCCCCCCTCAAAAATAAACATTAAAAAAATTTTTTTTAATTTAAAAGAGTTCTATCAATACATATCCATTCCCACAAAATAAATGGAAGGAGATCAAGCTTTGTGAATGAAAGTAGTCACTAGTAGTAGGAGTCACTACTAGTTACTGTGGTAGCTACACCAACATAAATATAAAACACTTTTCCCTTTTAGAAGGGAAGTTCCACTAGAAATAAAAATTACCATAAATTTTTTCCAAATGTTTATTTATTTTTGGGAGAGAGAGAGAGAGAGAATGAGTGGGAGAGGGACAGAGAGAGATGGAGACACAAAATCTGAAGCTGGCTCCACGCTCTGAGCTGTCAGCACAGAGCCCAATGCAGGGCTCAAACCCACGAACAACGAGATTATGACCTGAGCTGAAGTCAAACACTTAATTGACTGAGCCACCCAGGCGCCCCACCATAAATTTTCTTAAAAGATATAAGAAAGAAAACCCAAGAATGTTTCTAAAGCTCATGTATTATTACATGATCATAAGGCATTAGGTATTTCTACTATTTAGGTCACATTAACAGGATCCTCCCAAAGCAAGGCTACTAAGTCACCCAACTGGTGAGCAATCACTTAAGATTTCTCTGCCAATACTGAGATGTACTTAAGAGGTACCATAGGGGTGCCTGGTGGTTCAGTCACTTGGCCATCTGACTCTTGATTTCAGCTTAGGTCATGATCCCAGGGTTGTGGGATTGAGCCCTGTATTACACTCCATGTTAAATGTAGACCCTGATTAAGATTTTCTCCCTCTCTCCCTCTGCCCGTCTCTCCAACTCCTGTGCTCTAAAATAAAATTAAAAATTAAAAAAAAATTTTTAAGAGCCATTGTAAATAAGTTGTCCTCCATTTGCATATTCTTTTCATCTATCACCCTTCTTACCATTAGCACAGTATTTTTCCATGTGTAACTGCTTCAGTTTTTTAGAATCTATAAAAATGTCATTAACAAGTAAGAAACCAACTCATAACATATTGAAAGAGAGAAGACTTAGGAAATGAATGATCCAATCTACTACACCTCTGCAAAGCTTTCCAAAATACCCCTTAAGGTCTTCTGAAAAGGCATACTATAAGAATATTAAGAAAACCTTTTCTCAAATACATTTTTATATGCATTACATAAAGACCATCAACATATACATACAATGCACCAACTAAACAAATCATTCTATTTTGGTGATCTTAACCTCTTTTTCTGAGAGGTCGCCTTGCAATAAGCTGACTTTTTCTTTCAAGTCTTTAAGATCTTTTTTGTAGTTATCAATTTCCTCTTGCTTCTCTCGCTCATCTCTGTCCCGCTGTTCCTTTAAGCGTTCAATTGTCCGCTCCTGATAAGAGAGCACATCAATACATAAGAAAATTCCTTTCCTACTTATACCATATGAGTGTAATTCAGCTTTTACTGATAAAATTTCACACTCCCATGCTTCATTCAAAAGACAGTGGTAAGTTGTTAATAATTTACTTTTTAAAGAAGTCATACCTCCTACTCATCTTGCTATAACAAAGATGTGGCCTTGGTCTTTTGACTCCCCTGGGTTTCTGTTCCTATAATCTCAAATAGTATTAGAATCCCCTAAAGTATTCTTTTGGAAAAACCCATTTAACTCCCAAGTATCCAAAAACTTTACACACGGGCACAAGCATGAATGCATGCATGCGCGCGCACGCGCGCGCGCACACACACACACACACACACACACACACACACACCCCTACCTTAAGGGCAACAGTCAACAAATACTCCTTTTTTATATGTAATTCACATGTTGCCCATAAGGCAATGGAAACAACTCACAATTCACACACCAAAAAAGGAGGAGGTTGGGGAGATTATGACATACTGAGCTCAAAGCATAAAAAAGCAGGGTAAAAGAGAGGAGCCGTTAAAACTTCTGTCAACAGATACTTAGGAAGTCTAAAAGTTGAAGCAATTTAAGCATATTTCTGGGTATTATTTCTGAATTTATTCAGGGATCAAGCCTTGATCCCTGGCATACAGTCTGAAGCATTCTGAGTCCAAGACGCTTAAAAAACAGTGACCCTATTCCTTTAAAAAAAAAATCCAATTAAAACGCCCCACCAAGATTCCTTAAACCTCCTTCCAAGACATAAACACTTGTCCGGCTGGGCCACTTATTTACTTAGTCAACCATTCCTGAAAGATTAGGTTTGCTCATAAACACAAAATGCGGTAGCAAGGCCAAGACTAGAAAAATAGCAAGTATGTATTAACGCATTAATACTAAATGTATTAATACTAAAATCCATGACTATATTAGGTACCAGTGTGGTATAGTAAAAGAGAACTAATAATATAGTGCTTCCTGATGGTCAATGTCTAATATTCTACATCCCCAAATCCTAGTTGATGAGATAAATAAAAAGAACTTTTCTTTTTTTTCAGAAGATAGTAAATGGGGAAAATATGGCTTACTGTTTACAAAGTTGAGCCACTGCCCTCTACTGTGGAATCCATCTTGCCTAACAAGAGATGCTTAAGTTGACAAAAACAGAGTGGATTTTCTTTCCCCTATACTATCTATGTCAGCAATAGTACAGAAAGCTTTCTCTTTTGCCCCAAGGGACGTCTTCTGCCTTTTATTTCCAAGTCTCATTACTAGAGAAAATTTTACATTAATGAGAAAGCAGAGGAAATGTGTCTATGAAGAGTCCAAACCAGTCACTCACTTTCTCTGCAAGGGCTTCTTCCAAAGTTGTCAAGGCAGTGTCGGTGTTGGTAGTGTCAGCCTGCAAAGATTTGACTCGTTCTTTCAAGCTGCTCATTTGCTTTTCCTTATCTCTAAGTTGCTCTTGAAGATTTTCAATCTGAGCGGGAGGGGGGGAGGAAATTAAGAGAAATATAGTCACAATAAAAATAATTTTAAGTTGAAAACAGGTAGATCAGGGTTATCTCTGAGTGTGTTCCATAGAAATAATTTAATCCTAAGGGTTTCAAAACTGCATGCAAAATTTTAAAGTTAGAATTTATATCCAGAACAGAGAAAAGATGCACATACACATATATATAAGTCTCTAAAGAAATAAGGAAAATAGCTAGAGAGAAAAGACCCAAGATATAGAGATGGGATGGAGAGAGGAATTATAGAGAGGAAAAACATGAGAAACTGGATTACTTCAATAATGACATTGTAAATCACAATGAATTGAGGATTAGAACAAGCCAGTAAGACAGACAAATTAGCTGTATAAAGAAAAACTGTTCTTAAACACTAGTGTTAAGATATAATCTTAGATCTTCTTTTATCCAAACAGGAAGCATTTTCAATGAAATTCCTTTTGAAATTATTCATTCCTTCATATACATTATGGAGCTGAACGCATGCTATGGATGGCTCTGTGTGTGATCTATACTAGACAGATTTTATTCTGACAGAGGACAACCATTAGGTGTTTTTAAACAAAGAAATGGTCTGGTCAGTTCTGTCTTTTAGATAGATAATTCTGATGGCTATGGAGAAATAATTTAAGGGGACTTACATGGAAAACAAATAGAGCTTATCAATTCAGGTAAAAGATTTTCAAGACCAGATGAGCTAAGAGAGATGGAAAGGAGGGAGTAGGTTTGAGAAACATTATGGAGATAGCATGTTATCATAGGAAACTCAAGTACCCATAATGAAAGACACTGAGTAAAAAAATAAATAAATAAAGGGATTATAGAGAGATAGCCTTTTTAAAAAAATTTTTTTAATGTTTATTTTTGAGAAAGAGAGTGAGTGGGGGAGGGGCAGAGGGAGCCTGCCTGAACACACAAACCGTGAGATCAAGATCTGAGCCAAAGTGAGATGTTCAACCGACTGAGCCACCCAGGCGCCCCAAGAGACAGCTTTAATAAACTAAAAGAAATAATAAGGCAATTACTGTAGAACTCACAAATTTCATTCATTCATTCAACACATACTTGAGCTACTGCTTGCTATAGGCCAGAAACTTTTCTAGGTGTTGAGAATACAGAAGTAATAAAAACGACAAAAATCCCTATCCTCAAAGAGATTACATCCTAATGCAGTAGACAATGAATGAATGAAATAAATATAGAATGTAGGATGGCAATAAGTTCTAGAGAGAAAAATCAAGCTGCAGAATATGATTAGTCTCTTGAGCTAATACTAGAACTAGCTGGTTTACTTTACATGGCTTTCAAAAAGCAACATAAAAGTTATCTCCTTTGAAAAGATTACCTTGCTTTTACCTCCATGAGAATAAAACGCTCTTTGTATTTTATTACACATATACATGTTATATATACATACACATACACACATGTTCTCCATTCTTTCATATATTTATATGTTTGCCACATTTATCTCTATTCTCCCATCTGTATATACACATTGTAACACTAACCCCTGACCATATTATAATTCTTTGTTTGATACATGTCTTCACAAGTAGACTGGATCCTACACCTCCACCCCAATTTTCTATCATCATATCTGGCACACGTTAGGTCTATTATAAATATTGGTTCATTAATCAGTAAATGAATAATATATAAGCTCACACTTTTAGAGACTGTATTTAGGCATACACATAAACTCCTGCCAAGAAAGTAACTATAAAAGAAGCCTAGATACAATGTTCAGATAACTTTCTGCAGTCATCAATTTAATATAAGCTCTTTAAGGAACTTCCTCATTCTACAGGGGAAGAAAAAATCAACTCCTTCTCTAAAGTCAATGAGAATTCCACAAGCAGAATAAATAAGCTATGCAAAAACATTTGGTAAATTTAGAGTAAGGTACCCTAAATACTGTGTAAGGCTTAGATTTTTATTCATTTTTTTTTTTTTAAGGTAGGTAGGTAGGTTGGTTGGTTGGTTTGGTTTGTATGGTTGTTTATTTAGAGGGGGGAGGGGGAGGGAGCGAGGGAGGGAGGGAGGGAGGGAGAGGGAGAGGGAGAGGGAGAGAGAGAGAGAGAGAGAGAGAGAGAGAGAGAGAGAGAGAGAACGCACGCAGAGCAGTGGCAGAGAGGGAGGGGGAGAGAATCCCAAGCAGGTACCATGTTGTCAGACCATAGCCCAACGCAGGGCTCAATCTCACAAACCATGAGATCACGACTTGAGCCAAAATCAAGAGACGGACACTTAGCTGACTGAGCCAACCAGGTGCCCCTAGATTTTTATTCTTTAACAAAGAAACAATCATACAGGTAAACCACTGAAATGCTTGAAATGGGTTCCAGTCTTTTCAATGACATTAAAAGTTGAAACCTACTATCAGAAAAAGACCACCACAAATGAAAACCATTAGTCTACCTTAAATCAGACACTATTATTAGAATCTCATATGGATCACCACTTAGGTATACTCACAACCACTAAAGAGAATTTTGGCACTCAAAAATATAATACTCCATATGCAATAGAGAATGCAATGCCCTGCTTTTTACATGTTTAACCAGCTATGCATGTCATTCTGGTTGTTAACATACAAACCTTATTAAACAAAGAAAAGATATGACCATGCTATTAATCAGACATTCTTGTCAAGAAAGAGCATACAAGAGCCATTATTTAAAATGAAATTTCACAGAAACAACCAAGTTTTACATGCAAGAAAATAGAGATTTGTTTTAGGAGACCACCTAATATACAAATAGGCCTTACAAGCATCATAAGGATATCTTTCTTTCTCCCCTATCATCAGCATCTAAGAAAGAAATTAAGAAGTTAAACTGCTAACAATACCACTCCTATAATTTATACATAGTAAAACTATTAAAGGAATCCATTATTCTTTGCTGGCAAAAACGTTTCATAATATACTCAGGTGCAGAAGCTGCTAAACTTGGTAAAATCCCCATTAACACGTTCTCCGTAAGCTACTTTCTTTTTCAATTACCCAGCTGTCTAAACAGATTGTTGAGTTGGAGGAGAGGAAAAGAATGGCTATTCACTTCTAAGGAGGCGGAATAAACATTCCATACTGAAAAGAACTGACAAAATGAAGGACGATGGACAGTAAAATTGCCTCCTTTGGGCAAGCTGCCATCAGCAAGGAAGAGTTGAAAAAGACATAGATATGTGCAAACTAGCCACATATGCACTGAATAAACCCAAAAGATGCTGTGTGTGGTATCTGGGAGGAGGAGTATGTACAAAAATACTTCTCTTTTAGTTTACCTAGCAACACGATGGATAACATGAAACGTACTAAAAGCTGCTGTTATACACCCTCACTTTGGTTGTGATTCAAAATCGTGTTCTTACCTAATGTTGAAGATGTAAAAGCTGATCACCCGGATAGTCCCATTATCATGTTATTTCAGTATTTATTTGGCAATTTCTATAAAATACACAGTTTCCTATTTCTATACTAAATTCAATTATCCACAGGATCTAAAATAAATGATTTACAAAAAGTCTGGAATACAGTCAAGGAAAAAACTAGAATACAACAGCCAAGAAAAAAACTAGATCAGCTGTGCACATAACTGAATATGAACAATATGGATATTTGGAATCATGTTAAGTAGAAAAATACTCCCCTAAATATACTCAGACTATCTACAAAAACAAAACAAAACAAGACACCTCCATTGTGTAGGAACAGAAACCACAGAATCCTTAAAATAACAAAATAATATAACAATAACAACAAAAATAATAATAAGGGATGCGGGTGGCTCAGTTGGTTACGCGCCTGACTCTTGATTTTGGCTCAGGTCATGATCTCACAGTTTATGAGTTCGAGCCCTGTGTTGGGACCACGCTGACAGGGCTCCTCCCCTGCGTGCACACGCTCTTGCTTGCTCTCTCTCTCTCAAAATAAATCAATAAGCTTAATAATAATACTAACGATAATAATTGTGGTGGTGGTGACAAGGAGGAGGTTAGTGGTGATAAAAGGGACTACTAACGCTTAAAAAAAACATTGTATATGAGGTACTGTTGTAAGAACTGTATATATAACAAAGATTTAAGCATCACCAGAAGACTATGAGATAACTACTAGGCAATGCACCTCTAGAATCCTACTCTTAATCACCATGCTATAAATAATATGTTCTGTGATTAAAAAAAAAATCAATCATACAAATGACTCAAGCCATCTTTACAGAAACTATCCCTTATTATTAAGTAGTGTTTACTAATAGACATGGTACATTATTACTGTGGTCACTTATATCAAAATCTTATCCCCTACTGAAGAAAAGCATGAATGGTGGAGATAGGAAACCATTGCAAATGCAAAAGTACATCTTCCATGTAAGGAACATATATCCAAATACAGTACACTAAAGCTAGTGGGCAGAGCCAAAGACACTTGATAATCAGGACTTCAGTATCATCATACTACTAAAATAGTCAGTTTAGCCTGACTTCCAAGGGGTAGAAGGAAGCTAGTTTGGACTAGAAAGCACTTGACAATGAAATTGCAAAAAAAGATTTTCCTTCACTCACTTGTTTTTTTTTTGTTTTTTTGTTTTTTTTGTTTTTTTTTATTTTTGGGACAGAGAGAAACAGAGCATGAACGGGGGAGGGGCAGAGAGAGGGAGACACAGCATCGGAAACAGGCTCCAGGCTCCGAGCCATCAGCCCAGAGCCCGACGCGGGGCTCGAACTCACGGACCGCGAGATCGTGACCTGGCTGAAGTCGGACGCTTAACCGACTGCGCCACCCAGGCGCCCCTTAATTACATTGAAAATGAATAAATGATTGTTGCAGAAAATTATGTATTTTATAATTCTATGGGCTTTTTTTCTACTTTCCACAAACCCTATCTGATATAGAAATAGATCATGAAGTACCTATTAGTGTATATTCAATTGCTGCATGAGTTTAAATTCTGTAGAGATCAAAGGAATTGCTGTTTATTCCATATATCTATGTCCTTGATAACAAATAGGGAAGAGGGGGATCACCCAGGTTTATACATACAGTTTTTTACCATAAAGAACAATGAAGAATTCAAGATTTTTTTTAAAATAACTATTCACAAAAAGATGACATTGCCCTCTCTAATCATAGTATAGCTCTGTCAACTGGGTTGAAGAAAGAAAGAAAGAAAGAAAGAAAGAAAGAAAGAAAGAAAGAAAGAAAGAAAGAAAGAAAGAAGAGAGAGAGAGAGAGAGAGAGAGAGAGAGAGAGAGAGAGAGAGAAAGAAAGAAAGAAAGAAAGAAAGAAAGAAAGAGGAAAACCTAATTATTGTATTATACAGAACCTTTTTCTCCTCATACAATTTTTATTTTACAGAGAAAAAAATGTATGAAATCAGAGAAAGACTAATGCCAAACGCATGCTACATGTGAATTCATCAAATCTGCATACCAATTCCACATTGGCACAGATTTCTTCACATCTTTTGTTTTGGCTTTTATCAGCATTGCCAGTTGTCAGGAACTATCATGTTTCAATGTGAATGATTTATTCCTAGTCAAGTGGAACTGATTACTCTGCCTCCGAGGTTCTAATCACTGAGTAAAGGTAGAAGACACTTCCTCTAGCATACAGTTCTAAGGACAAGGTATCCAAAAAAACACTTTTTGCAATCACCTAGCTACTTTAAACATCATTTAAAGAATGTTTTTGATGATGTCTCCACAGTTGTTCTAAGTAGTCATCAGCATCAATTTACTATGTAAATCAAATTATTCAGAAAGGCTCTGACCTTCACCTACTAGGTTAATAATACCTTTCAATATCAATGACAGAAGTACAGTTTACATGAATGATCATAATCAGGAGCAAAGAGGGATCTACAGTAATTAATAAAATATAAAAAGGAAAAATTCACTAAGTCCCCTAATTTCTAGGCAATTGTCTACTACCCTATGATCTGGCAAAAAGTACCAACAAGCCCAAACTATACTGGCCTTTAACTTTTACTTGTCCAGGACTGTGTTTCTAGTGATTAGAAGACACAACAAAATCATGAGCAATTCTAAGCAATGTTTTCAATTCAGTTTAGGTTGTGAAAAGCTTCCATATCTATATTGTTAATCACTGTTTATGGTCTTTAATAAGTCCAGCAAAGATTATGGATGGTAACCAATTATTTCTTTGGTTGAGTTTCCTTCTCAACTGTACTGTTCTCTCATCATGAGTTAGAGTAGATTACTGTAATGAAAAAATAGCTGGCTACATCATACTGGGAAAGTTACTTGATCTTTCTAATTATTTTATCTGTAAAACAAAAGAACACTAACATTCCTTCAATTCTAAAATACAACTATATTCTCAGGGGGAAACTGAGAACATTTAAAAAGTAATAAATTTCATTAGAGTACTACTATATTTTATTTTAAAAACTGTTCAGTTCGAACTATACAGAAGGTGTAGCTATGATCTTTAGGAAAATACATTCAGAATCCACTGCTCCTGACAGATTTCATTAATTGCTGAGAGGGAAAATAAGTTTCCTGATAAACCTGCTCTGGGACAGATAATGGAACTAGGGACCTCTTGCATTAAAACAACTGGATAATATGGAACAAAAGCTGGGGAAACCAAAGGTCACTGCCAGTTAAGATCTGCTTGGTAGACAATTATATAAATGTCTCAAATACTTCTTTTTTATCTGGCAGGCATATATAAAAATTTGCCTGACTTTCCTGTCAGCAATCCTTCTGTTAATAGTGACACTTCGCTTAGGAACTCAATTCACATCATCCATACGAATGCTACCCCTTTAAGTTGTATAGTAACAATGGCTATCTAGATAAAACAGTCTTGGAGCACCTGGGGGGCTCAGTCAGTTGGGTGTCCAACTTCAGCTCAGGTCATGATCTTGCAGTTTGTGAGTTCAAGCCCTGCCTGTGTCAGGTTCTGTGTTGACAGCTTGGAGCAGGGAGCCTGCTTCAGATTCTGTGTCTCCCTCTCTCTCTGCTCCTCCTCTGCTTGCACTTGCGCTCTTGTTCTCTGCCTCTGTCTCTCTCTCTCTCCAAAAATAAACATTAGAAATTTTTTTTAAAAAGTCTTACATCTAATAGTTCCCTACATTTTAGTGATAAAACAACTCAATATTTTTAAATAACTAATTAAAGCAAACACACTAGGCTTAGTTTCAAAGAAAAAGCAATCATTCTGTGTTATTTATTAACAATAACAAAGTAGAGAAAAATCAAATACATAACAATAGGTGGCTAGCTAAGTTACATACGATCTATCCACTGAATGTAATATTATGCAACCATTACAATTCATATACTTAAGGATTAAGTGAAGATGTAGAAACCTGCTTTTCATATACTATTAAGGAAAAAGACAAGTTATCAAAAAGTATGTACAATATTACCCCAATTTGAAGGAGGGAAAAGTTTAGTTTTACATAGAATTTTCCTTGTTACAAGGTTTTCCATCTTTCAAATATTTAGAATACATCTTTTCAATGATAACAATAAAAGCAATAATTTTTTAAACATTGTCCAAGAAAGAAATCTTAGGATTTGTGGAAGGAATATGATTAGGATCCTAACAAGAGTTCCCTTATCATATGTACTTATCAACTTGAGAAACCTCTAGGGGTTTCTGCAGGACGGGTGAGCAACTCTTTACTTAACCCACATCTTTCACAGGCTCATACTGTGTGGCAAACAAACCAAGCCGTCAGAGATTTTGGCGGTTTTCTGCAAGGTCAAAAAAAAAGAGTGGGAGACAACTAATGAATTCAAAGAAACCTAGATTTCCAAAAACCACTGGAAATATAAGGTCTGAAGGAATACTGATAAGATGCTTCACATATTTTGAGTCTAAATTAAAGTTCATCTCACTGAACTTTTTTTTTAATGTTTTTATTTTTGAGAGAGACAGAGACAGAGTGTGAGTGGGGAAGGGGAAGAGACAAAGGGAGACACAGAATCTGAAGCAGGCTCCAGGCTCTGAGCTGTCAGCACAGGGCCTGACACAGGGCTCGAACTCAATAACCATGAGATCATGACCTGAGCCGAAGTAACTGGGTGACTGAGCCACCCAGGCGCCCCTCACTAAACTTTTATTTTAGCCAAGCCTCTTTTCATGGCCTGTACGATAACTTGTACTAATACTCAACCCTAATGTGACAAGGCTGGGTTTCCCAGGAAGCAGACCTTGAGATAGACTTTACTTGCACGAAGTTTATTAGAGGGTGCTCTTAACATCAATACCAGTGGAAAGGAAGGTGGTAGGGAGAGAGCCTTATTGTGCAGAGGGAGAAATTCAGATGCCACAAAGTCCCAAAAGATTCAGATGACCCAATGAGGAACTCTGAATCTGGGATGATCTTTCAGAGTTGTCTCAAGTCAGGGCAATGGATTCAAACCCTTATATCCTCAGAGATAAATCTAGGACATCCATGGAAAGCGGTATGCCTTTATGCAAGGGAGGTCTCTTTAGCCCACAGGGGCTAACAAGTAAGGACTATGTCAACAGTACTTCCAGCACCTGGGCGAATACATCTTTAGACCCTCAGGGGGAATATAGGTCACTCACCACAGTATCCACTATATCCAGCAGATATACTCTTTCTAGTTAAATTACAGTTAACATGAAATTGTAACTGACCTCAACTTACCTTGTATTTGAACCACATACATAATTTTATGGTTTTGTAAAACCTAGAGACCTTTGTATCTCAAACTTGTCTGTTTCATGGATGGTGGGCATTTTTTTTCTTTTTTTTTTTAATTTTTTTTTTCAACGTTTATTCATTTTTGGGACAGAGAGAGACAGAGCATGAACGGGGGAGGGGCAGAGAGAGAGGGAGACACAGAATCGGAAACAGGCTCCAGGCTCTGAGCCATCAGCCCAGAGCCCGACGCGGGGCTCGAACTCACGGACTGCGAGATCGTGACCTGGCTGAAGTCGGACGTTTAACCGACTGCGCCACCCAGGCGCCCCATGGTGGGCATTTTTAATCAAGAGTTCATGGATGACTTGGATGTATGATGTCCCCAAAAATGAGCTATGCGCATTTTTATATGGAGAGAACCCACGGCTTTCACCAGATTGCCAAAAGGGTAGAGAAAGTTAAAGCTCATTCATCAGTGGCATTCTTTTACCCAGAATGTTGTTTAAAATGAATACACACTTCACTTAAAATTCCTCACTTAGCTGCTTTATAAAAAATACTATGTTACTGGGGCACCTGGGTGAGTCAGTCAGTTGAGTGCCTGACTCTTGATTTCAGCTCAGCTCATGATCCCACAATTGTGGGACTGACCCCACATCAGGCTCTGCTGAGCATTGAGCCTACTTAGGATTGACTGATTCATTCATTCATTCAATCATATTCATTGTCTGTCTGTCTGTCTGTCTGTCTCTCTCTCTCTCTCTCTCCCCCCCCCCACCCCCGCCCCTCACCTGCACTTATGCACACATCTCTCTAAAAAGAAAAAGAAAAAGAAAAAAAAAAAAAAAAAAAAAACCATGTTGCCAAATTTGTTGTATATAAAATAAGAGTCTGGCCTGGATGACATGCAGGGAAAATAGATCCAAACAACGGTTCCTGGTGTATATGCAATAGAAACCTAAGGATCTTACCAGATTTAATAAATTTTCCTTGGTAGATTTGGATGAATTTTCTAATCCAAAAAACTCCTCTAGGAAAAAAAGGATTAGGAGAAAAAAGTAACCAGATCTGGCAAGTACAGGAAAACAAAGGACAAAACACATGTCTGATGCTTGAAGCTATTTTCTAGTTAGGGTGTACATATTGATATGGTAGAAAGAAGAAACAGCACAAAAAGCTACTCCATCGAAGTCTGATTTATTTAATAACTTCTTCAGGTGGTTAACTATTTCAACTTCTTAACTAAAGTTGACAGGTACCTGGGCATCTATCCAAACAGCCATTCCCACAGGTGAGAATGCAATGCAAGTTAATTCATGTCAAATTATAAGCAGTTCTTAAGCAGAAGAAAATACTGACTGTGCTTCAAAACTTTGATCAGGTATTTTTTTTAATCCTTTGTCCCTCTCTAGATACTTATCTATCTATCTATTTATTACTCTGACAAGTTCCTGCTACAAGGTCTCCTGAGAGACCTGTAAGAATAATCTTTATCATGATAGAGATCTGACCCTTTCCTATTTGCATGCTAACTACCATTTTCCAGTTTAAAATGTGTGCTCAGTCAAAACAGGGCACTCTGAACTAGAGCTTGTAAGACTCTGAGAGTATTTATATGGCACTCTATCAACAGCAAATGGACCCAGATAAACATAGATCTTCAAGTTATTCACTAAGTATTCAAACACAGTTAAAAGTCAAAGGAAACAGTATTTTAACAAAAGTCAAAATTACTTCTATATTTTACAAAGCACTACGGTATAAGCTCTTAAATAGCTCTTATTTATATTATATTACAACACTTAAAAATAAAGCATTTATCCAAAGGCTGTATTCTCTCAGGTCCACTGCTACTGCCAACATGGTAATTTTGGTAGAATAAGTTTCCACAATTCTCCAGATGAGGACAAGGCTATTTAAAATCACATCCATCCCTATCCTAAGAATGCAAGGTTGGTTCAAACATACAAAACTCAATCAATATAATGTACCATATGAACAGAATAAAGAACAAAAACCACACAATCACCTCAATAAATACAGAAAAAGCATTTTACAAAGTACAACACTTTTTGGGGCACCTGGGTGGCTCAGTCGGTTAAGCCTCCAATTTCAGCTCAGGTCATGATCTCGCAGTCTGTGGGTTCGAGCCCTGAGTCGGGCTCTGTGCTGACAGCTCAGAGCCTGGAGCCTGTTTCAGATTCTGTGTCTCCCTCTCTCTCTGCCCCTCCCCCACCTGCACTCTGTCTCTCTCTCAAAAATAAATAAACATTAAAAAAAAATACAACACTTTTTCATGATAAAAACACACAATAAAGTAGGAACAAAAGGAAACTTCCTCAACATGATAAAGGGCATCTATGAAAAAATCCAAAGTTAACATCATACTTAATGACGAAAAACGAAAACCTTTCTCCTAAGATAAAGAACAATTCAAGGATACAGGCTTCACTACCTCTATTCATCATCGTACTGAACAACTTGGGAATAGCAATTAGGAAATTTGAAAAAATAAAAGGCAGCTACATTGGAAAGGAAGAAGTATAACCATCTCTTTGCAGGTGGCATAATCTTACATACAGACAATACTAAAAAATCCACTAAACCACTGTTAGAGCTAATAAACAAGTTTAGCAAAGTTGCAAAAGGCAAAATCAATATACAAAGGTCAGTTGTGTATCTGCACACTAAAAATTAATAATCTGCAAATGAAATGAAAACAATTCCATTGGCAATGGCATCAAAAAGAACAAAATATTTAGGAATAAATTTAAAGAAGTTCAAGATTTATAAATTGAAAACCACAGAACATTGATAAAGGAAATTAAAGACAACCTTGAAAAGTTGAAAGATACTCCATGTTCATCAACTGAAAAACTTGATATTGTCTGGCAATACGCTCCAAATTGACGAGCAGATTCAACACAGTACCTACCAAATTTCCAAATTTCTTTTTTACAGAAATGGACACACTGATCTCAAAATTCATATGGAATTAAAAGGGACCCCCAAAAGTAAAAAACAATCTTGAAAAGGAACAAAGGTAGAAGATTCACAATTCCCAATATCAAAACCTACTAAAAATCTATAGTAATCAGGGGTGCCTGAGTAGCTTCATCAGTTAAGTATCCAACTTTGGCTCAGGTAATGATTTCATAGTTCGTGAATTCAAGCCCCATGTCGGGCTCTGTGCTGACAGCTCAGAGCCTGGAGCCTGCTTCAGATTCTATCTCTGCCTCCTTCTCTGTTCCTCCCCCACTCTGTCTGTATCTCTCACAAAAATAAACATTAAACAAAATTTTTTTTAATCTAGAGTAATCAAGACAGAGTGGTATCACACATGGATAGACATATACACCAATGGAATAGAATTAAGAGTTCAGAAATAGAATTAATGTTCAGAAATGACCACACATGTCTACAACCAACTGATTTTTAGCAAGGGTCCTAAGACCACTCAATGGAGAAAGAAGTCTTTTTCTTTTTTTTATGTTTATTTTTCAGAGAGAGAGAGAGAGAGAGAGAAAGAGAGAGAGAATGAATGAATAGATGAGCAGGGGAGGGGCAGAGAGAGCAAAGACAGAATCAGAAGCAGGCTCCAGGCTCTGAGCAGTTAGCACAGAGCCCGATGTAGGACTCAAACCCAAGAACAGCAAGATCATGACTTGTGGCCAGAGTCAGACACTTAACCAACTGAGCCACCTGGTGCCCCAAGAACAGTCTTTTCAACAAATGGTGCTGGGACAACTGGATATATCCACATACAAAATAATGAAGTTGGACCCCTACCATACACCAAGAATTAACTTGGAATGGTCAAAGATCTAAATATAAAATCTAAAACTATATAAACTCATAGGGGCACCTGGGTGGCTCAGTTGGTTGAGCATCCGACTTCGGCTGAGGTCATGGTTGCATAGTTTGTGAATCCAAGCTCCATGCTGGGCTCGCTACTGTCAGCCTGTAGGTGCAGAGCCTGCTTCAGATCCTTTATCCCCTTGCTCTCTGCCCCTCTCCCACTTAAGCTCTCTCTCAAAAAATAAAATATTAAGGGGCGCCTGGGTGGCGCAGTCGGTTAAGCGTCCGACTTCAGCCAAGTCACGATCTCGCGGTCCGTGAGTTCGAGCCCCACGTCGGGCTCTGGGCTGATGGCTCAGAGCCTGGAGCCTGTTTCCGATTCTGTGTCTCCCTCTCTCTCTGCCCCTCCCCCGTTCATGCTCTGTCTCTCTCTCTGTCCCAAAAATAAATAAAAAAAAAAAACGTTGAAAAAAAAATTAAAAAAAATAAAATAAAATATTAAAAATAAATAAATAAAACTATACAACTCATTGAAGAAAATGTAGGAGGAAATCTTTGTGACCTTCAATTAGGCAAAGGTTTATTAGATAGGACACCAAAAGCACAAGCAACCAAGAAAAAATCAGATAGATTGACTTTCATCAAAATTTAAAACTCTTGTGCACCAAAGGACTCTACCAAAAAAGTGAAAAGATAACCACAGTAGGGGAGATATATTTGCAAATCCCATAACTGATAGGGGTGGAGTCTCCAATATATAAAGACTTTCCAGAACGCAACAATGAAAAGATAAATAGCTCAATTTAAAAATAAATAATATGAATAGGCATTTCTCTAAAAGATACACAAATGGCCAAGTACATGAAAAGATGTTCAACATCATTAGTCATTATGGAAATGCAAATGAAAACCACAAAAAGATACCACTACATATCTATTAGAATGGCTATTTATAGAAGAAAAATAACAGATGTTGATAGGAATGTAAAATCATATAGCTGCTTTAGAAACAGTTTAGCAGTTCCTCAAAAAGTTAAACTTGAAGTTAACATCATTTCCATTCCTAGATATATACACAAGAGAAATGAAAACACCAGTTCATACAAAAACTTGTATATCAATGTTCGTAGAATCATTATTCATAACAGGCAAAAGGTGCAAACAACCCAAATGTTCACAAACTGAAGAATGGATAAACAAAATGTGGTATATTCATTCCAATTCAGCCATTAAAAAGGAATGAAGACTGATGCCTGAATAAAGTACAACAATATGAATGAATCTAAAACCCATTACCTTTAAAAAGCCAGACACAAAAAGCTGCATGCTGTATTATTACATTTATATGAAATATTCAGAACAGCCAAGTCCATAGAGAAAAAGGGTAGGTTAGACATTGCCAGAGGATAGGGGTTATGACTGCTAACAGGAATGGGTTTCTTTTTGAAAATGTTCTGGAATTGAATAGTGGTGATGGTTACACAACCTTGTAAGTATACACAAAACAACTGAATTCTACAGTTTAAAATGGTAAATTCTATGTTATGTGAATTATAGCTCTATTTTTAAAAACCTATTTAATTAACCCATAGTGCTGGCTTAAAAGTCAGAATTCCACAACACCCATCAATGAAGCATGAAACTTCTCTAAGCCTGAGATGTATTCTGTTTTACTCCTCAAATAACACAAAACAATTTAGCCAAGTTTCTCTATTCTTAACAGACTTTAAAATCCTTTTGCATTCAATGTATCATCTACACACATAATCAGTCCAATTATCTTCTAGATGGCACTATCTTCCACATTAGAGCACTAATATGCAAACTTTTCATCTAGACAGCTGTACTTCTCACCTGAGGTGAATCTTTAAAATAAATGTGTAGCATTAATTTACCTTCTGCTATGAGTCCACACTTTGTACCTTTTTTTAACACCTTATTCCTTCGTACTCTTTTTTCATATTTTTATACCCTGTGATAATTCCTGAACTTGGTAAAAAAATTTCAACTGCTTAGAATTTTTTCTGATTTGAAGGAACTTGTTAGGAACAATGGATGATAGTAGAAACTCTATGAATAACAGATTAAAACACTGAGTAGAACACAGAAACAGAAAAGTTCCTCTTCCATTATGATTAATAAAGCTGCAACATCAAAAGACAACAAAAAAGAGAGGAGTTTTATCACCATATCTCTCTCTCACACACACACACACACACACATACACACACACACACACTCTCTCTCTCTGTCTCTCTGTCTCTGTCTCTCTCTCTCTCTTATTCAACATTTTTATTGAATTGGAGCAGATATTTTCCAAAGATGGCCACAGCAATACCTCCCACCTTACATGCTCTTCTGCAGTGTGGCTTTGCCATGCCTCCATTAAGAACTGAAGTCTAGGGGCGCCTGGGTGGCGCAGTCGGTTGAGCGTCCGACTTCAGCCAGGTCACAATCTCGCGGTCCGTGAGTTCGAGCCCCGCGTCGGGCTCTGGGCTGATGGCTCAGAGCCTGGAGCCTGTTTCCGATTCTGTGTCTCCCTCTCTCTCTGCCCCTCCCCCGTTCATGCTCTGTCTCTCTCTGTCCCAAAAATAAATAAACGTTGAAAAAAAATTTAAAAAAAAAAAAAAAAAAAAGAACTGAAGTCTATTTCTTGACCCCTGAATCAAGATCAATCCTGTGGCTATTATGACAAACAGAATACAGCAAAAGGAATCCTCTCACACTTCCAAACCAATTCACAGCATATAACCCTTAACTCATCAGGCAGCTTCTGCTTCTAACACCTGTGACTGTGGAAATCAGGTGGCACATAAGAAGTGTGACTACTCCCATCATGCTGTGGTATACCCAGGGCATATGCAGAAGCCCTGAGGCAAAAGACAACATGTAGCCATGTAGCCAGAGGCCAAGAAGTACCTACGCAGAATGTATGCAAGTGAAAAAGCCAGCTTGGCAGTGGATCATCCAACTGCAGACACCCCTAGCTGTCACCAAACAAATCAGGGACAAACTACTTGAGAGCCCTTCCTAAATTCATGATTCACAAATAAGTAAACAATCTGAAATGGTACTTTAAGTCACTAAGCCTTAGAAATAGTTCATTTATATAGCAATAGGTTTTTCTCCATCTATTGTAAAGCAATGCTATTGCTGTTTTAATTGCTTATATCTGAAATTTATTGTTTCTAGATTATCAGAATTATCAGAATGTAGGGTGATGGGTGCTGTGTTTGTTTTATTGTTTCCATTTTTTCAGATAAAAATGTTCTGGAAGGAGAAGCGATGGTAAGCAGGAATATATCATAACTAAAACAATTTATAACACGGTAAACTTTCCATAGGGAATAACGCATCAATCATTACAAAATGTCACTTGTATAAGATCAACATCACTTAAAAATAGTTATCTGTTGACAAACTGGAAGTTAAATTAGACTTTCCAAGTTTAGCTGTTGACCTCCTTAAGGTTTACTTGAAAAAGAGGTGGCGGGGTGGGGAAAGGGAAAGTTATATGAAGACTGACTTTGTCTTCTCTCAATTTTAGCTTCATTAACAGCTGGGTTGTGACTTAAAAATAACATTTAGAAAACACTGCAATTAATCCTTATTAAAAATAAGATTTTTTTTAAGGATATTAACTTTCTCAGGACACCTGGGTGGCTCAGTTGGTTGGGTGTCCGACTCCAGCTCAGGTCACGATCTCATCGTCTGTGAGTTCAAGCCCCGAGTCGGGCTCTGTGATGACAGCTCAGAGCCTGGAACCTGCTTCAGATTCTGTATCTCCTTCTCTTTCTGCCCCTCCCCCCACTCACACTCTGTCTCTCTCTCTCAAAAATAAAATAAAAACATATACATAAATAAAATATTAACTTTCTCGGAGTAAAATTACTAAATGTTGTTTTTAGTATAAACCATATTCTCCTTTCCATTTTAAGGAAAAAGTGAAGAAATGAACACTACCTTAGTCAATACTATGAAGAAAACAAATAAAATATATTTAAAAACCTATTCTTTCTGACTTGCTACCCAAAACTTTCTCTGTTACCCAGTAGCAGAGAAAATTTTAAGAACCAATCTATGACCAAACAAACCAACTGCAACCTTCTAATTCTATATATTAACTTTCTGCTACTCTTAAATCTAAACTCTACATACCAAAACCAACAAAACTGGAGAAACAAGTAAGGCAAAACACAGAAGTTACAGAAGCACAGACGGGAATGATGGTAACATCTGCATCAGCAAATTAAACTCCAAGCAACATTATCATTTATAATCAATCAAGCAAGAAGCTGTACAATTTTAACACAGATTTCTGAATGCAGCTCAGATTCAAATGCTCAATTACATTTTCCAGGTCAGTAATTTATTATAAAGGTAAGAAATTTACTGTAACACAAAACTACTTTAAAACATAGGGGAGAACCCTGAGAAGGAGGAGCCCAATGCTAATCCCATTGTACAGCATGCCTAGCCATCTGCTATTGTCCCATTTTATTCTCTGAGCACAGGGCTATTCCAGTGCACACAAATACATAAACTACCTAGAGATTTAGAAGATTGTGGGTGGGCAGTGGTGGCTGAGACAGAGCCAAAAATAGTGCAGAGTATGTGACTCACAATCCAGCCACTATCACAGCTGCTACTATTCTCAGAAAACAATGATTTTTTAAATGAATATCTAATATGCCAAAAGTAATGCCAAAGTAATATGCTTCCTGGCATTCCTTCTTAAATATTAAAATATTTAAATATTACTTAAACATACCATTATAAATATTTGTGAAAAAAAAGGATTACAAAATGCAGATGTCAGAAATAGGAAAAAAGATGAAAGCAATTAACTTATCCCTCTTCCTTATGGACTAAGTCTCTGTATAAAGAAGCAAAGTAGGTTAAGTGTGCAGAATTAAGACTTTGCTCCAGGAATAGCTGACGTTCTACCTGAAAGGTTGTATCTCACTATCTACTGCAGATAAATTTCTAGTTTTTGACAGTAAATATTCAAGGCCAGAGAAAAGTGGAACTCTATTTGTTTCCTAAATAAACTAAAAGGAAAATAAAGATGAGTATATTCACTGAAAACTTTCTCCTTATGTAAGAACGGGAAATAAGTGTCCCAGTGACCAGGTAATAGGAGAGTTCATAATAAGAAAGAAAAGTCATTTGTAGACAGTGCTCTACCAGAACCTTGTAAGAATTCCTATTACAAAATGTTTGAAGAGCAAAGGCAGAATTCCAAGGCATGACAATGTGGAAAAGAACACTATTTCATGTTTTCATTCACACTGCTCTCTTAGCTTGGGATGCCTCACTCCTTTCCCATCTGCTTAGCAAATATTCATTCAATTTCACACAAGCTCAAATCTAAAATTCCTTGCTTTGTACCCCACTATACACTATCTGTATCACCACTTCTTTGACTCCCAGAAATCTAAGACTTTAGATTTCTAAAGTCTTTCTAAAGTCTTTCTGGAGAGCAGAAACCACATCTTATTTGTCTTTGTACTTAGCACAGTGCCTACTATATAGTAGAAGGTACTATGCTGAATGGATGAATGAAGACAGTTTAGGAATACTGGGAAGCCACAAACACAATTTGACTATGCAACTGTAAGTGGACGTGGTAGTGAAGAAAATGGAGAAAGAGCAAACAATATTCCAGTGTATATAAATATATACATTGCTTAGAAATCTAGAAAAATGTATGGGTAGTGGTCCTGAAAAAGCCAAAAACAGTTGAGTGTATCACTGGCTCATAACCCAGGCATCACTATAAGAAAGAATTATACAGAGTGATCTCTCCAATTAACTCAGATTTTTTTTAAGCTTATTTATTTTAAGAGAGAGAGAGAGAGAGAGAGAGAGAGAGAGAGAGAGAACGCGCACGAGCAGGGGAGGGGCAGAGAGTGAGGGAGAGAGAGAATGCCAAGCAGGCTCTGCACTGTCAACACATAGCCTGATGTGGGGCTCAAACTCAAGAACCATGAGATCATGACCTGAGCTGAAATCAAGAGTCAGATGCTTAACCAACTGAGGCACCCAGGTGCCCCAACTGACTCAGATTTTTAAGACAGATGTGTAAGAGTCTGAATGAGGAAGAGAAAGAAGAATCTTTAAAATGGCTAGACCTACAAATTTACAAGAATAAAAATTTTTAGATGACAAAAAGAGCTTTGAGAATTGTTTTGAGAAATAAATCTGACAGATGTACAATATACCACAAAAGTCTTTTCTGGCCCTATTCAATATATTATCACTTATATGAAAGTATAAAGAATATGCTCACAGATGGGTAGAAGGCATAAAATTGAAGGAGACAAACTAAATAAATCAAGATTCAAAAAGATCCTCAAAGATTAATTGGCTGAATTTAGCAAAGTAAAATTGAGTAAGAATAAACAATATTAACACCTTATATCCACAGTGTGTAACACTTTATAGGTTCCAAGGTACTTTCATACACATTACATCATTTAACAAAAACCTCCTGAAATAACTATTATACCCTGTCTATAAATGAAAAAACTGAAGGTTAGTGAGTTTCAGAGAGTTGCCAATATCACGTATCAGCTAGGACCAAGAACAGAATATTCATAATGTTCTAATCATCTCTCTTGCAATTAGATCCAAAATTCCAACTGGTCAAGTAAAGAATGGAAGAAAAATAAGTTCAGACAAATAACTCCCATCAGAAAAATTAAGGGCAAATGAGAACATTGAGAGGAACAGAAATATTTCACCTAGGAAAATAAGATGTGAGGGCTGTCCAAGAGCAAGCTCCCAATATCTAAAAAGTCATCCTACAGAAGGAGAATTATACTTATTCAATATGGCCCCAAGTTAATCTCAATCAGCAAACACTGTAAGTAGCCAAATTCTGGTTCAAGGATAAAGGATCAAACTGTCCGAGTCATTAATTCATCATAATTGGATACATTTGACCATAAGATGAATAAATCCACTTGCCAGAGAATTCATACAAAAAATTTTAATCAGACAGCTGAACTTCATCAAATAAGCCTCTACATCTGTATAAGACACTGTTTCAAAATGTACAAATGAACTTCTAGAGAAAGATGGCTCTAATTTTAGAATTATAAAATTAGGAACAAATTTAAAGTGAAATATATGAAAAGTTTTTTCTTTTTTTTTTTTTAAAGATACTTTACCCTCTTTTTTTTGTTTGTTTCATGTTTATTCATTTATCTTGAGAGAGAGACTGCAAGCTAGGGAGGGGCAGAGAGAGGGGGAGAGAGAGATCCAAGCAGGCTCCACACTGTCAGCACAGAGCCTGATGAGGGGCTCAATCTCACAAACCCATGAGATCATGACCTGAGCCAAAACCAAGAGTCAGTTTTTCTTTTCCAAAGAAAATACAGATATATACAAAGAGAGATGGGGTTTTTCTTCTTAAGCCTTTTTTAAGTTAATATTCAAACAAAGGGAAACTAATAAACACCAATGTACCAACCATGCAAGTTTAACAACACTTAATCTGCTTAGTTATTTTCATTTATGTCAAATAATATTTATTATATACATATATGTTATGAAGTATGTGAATAATAAGTTAAATACATACAAACTCATTCCCTATCTTAAGATAGTTACATATCCCTTCTTATGCCATTTCCCTTGCCTTCCCTACATCTAGAAGAATGACTCTGCTGAATTTTTATCCTAAACATTCCTTTGCCCTAAAATAAGAGGCTCCATTGTGTGACTATACCAAATTTACTTACTCATTCTTCTCTTAATGAACATTTGTAGACTGTTTCCCAGTTTTGTTTTGTTATAGCCAAACAAGGCTACTATGAGCATTCCTACACGTATACTGGAGTTCATCTAAGGTATCTGTATCGGGGAGGGTATGCTTATGTTTAACTTCATAACTCCTTCCCAAAATATTTGTACCAATTTAAAAATCCAACAGTGCTCTTCAAGAAAACCAGGTGCCATATTTATTGACACTTGATACTGTCACAGACTTCTTAATTTTCACCAACAGAGCATAAAAGTACAGGTATAAAATTGTATGTTAATCTGGTCTTATTTTACGTTCTCTTGGTTACAGTCAGGGTAAATACTTCTCATATTACCTACGTTTTACTTATATATACATAGGTTATAAAAGTACAAAAGTATGCATCCTGATCCAATATATGAGGGCATTCATAAGTACCAAAATTAAGTGTTCAACTCTGGGACAGAATGGAGGACAATACTATCAAGTAAAGATATGCCAAGGAACATAAACTGTATTTGAATTTTCACTTCTTTTTTTAATTTATTGTGGGGGAGGTGGTGACTAGCAGAGAGAGAGAGAGAATGTCAAGTAGGCTCTGTGCACTGAGCCCAACACGGGGCTCGATCTCACCAACCATGAGATTGTGACATGAGCTGAAATCAAGAGTAGAGTCAGATGCTTAACCAACTGAGTCACCCAGGCACCCCTGAAGTTTTACTTAAGCTGAGTAACTACCATTACTCATTATTCTCTATATTCTTTGCATCTCTGTAACAATTAGTTATAAAATGTAAAGACGCTAATATAAATAACATAATAAGCAAGAACATAGAAAATATCATACCTATGACCTTTCTTGAAAACCTATTCAAAGGAATTCTAGGGCAATCAAAAATTAAATAAAAATTTAAACCTTGGGGTACAAAGCAGGAAGATGGCAGGGAAGACCCTAGGCTCACCTCCTCCCATGAACACAACTAGATAACTATCAAATCATCCTAAATTCCCCCAAAATCAACCTGAGGATTGACAGAACAAATTCCACAACTAAAGGCAGAGAAGAAGCCACATCCACTGTGCAGCTCCTGGACAGAAGGCAAGCAAACGACCTGGGGGCAAACAGCATGAAAACAGCGATGTGAAGAACACCTGAGGTACACGGTGCAGAAATTATTCACTCTTCTTGGAGCGCTACCCTGAGAGGCAGCATTCATGGAGACACCTCTCTGGGAACAAGGGAGCTTACAAAGCCATTTCCCTCCCCTACCCCCTCATCTTAAACACAGAACCATCTGCAAGAGGCAGCACAGTGCCCAAAGGCTGACTAACTTGCTTACACTAAGCTCCATGCCCCTGGGCTCTAGTGGAACTGCCCTTCTCAGTCACCCTTGCCCCAACCCGAGCATAGCAGGCCCCTCCCCCAGAAGACCAGCACAAAGCCCTGCCCATACCACATCTCTGGACCAGAGAGTTTGGCAAGGCCTCAGTTACAGTGGATATGATGACAACTCTCATTTCACAAGCCAACCAGACCACACCTAGCTAAAACTCACCACATTCAGGCCAGAGACAAAACACTGCCCACAGGAGGCAAGGAGAGCCTCTGCAGATAACTGACCCGAAGGACAGAACAACCAGAACACAAGAGCAGACTGCACAGAGCACACACCAGAGACAGTCCCTGAGATGCCAGACCCTGGACACTACCTTAACTCTTCTTCGTAAATCCATTACTTTCAGGAGCAGGAGACATTAACTGGCTTTTCTAACATGGAGAAGAAGACAGAAACTTAGACGAAATGCAAACACAGAGGAATTTATCCCAATGAAAGAACAAGATAAAACCACGGCCAGAGATCTAAGCAAAACAGATATAAGGAACATGACTGATGAAGAATTTAAAGCAACAATCCTGAGGCACCTGGGTGGCTCAGTCAGTTGAGCATCTGACTCTTGATTTGATTTCAGGCTCCATGCTGAGCATAAAGCTTGCTTAGATTCTCTCTCTTTCCCTCTGCCCCTCTCCCCCATTCACACACTCTCTCTCTTTCTAAAATAAAAAATAAAATACACATTCCTTAAAAAAACAAAGCAACATCATAAGGATACTCACTGGGTTTGAGAAAAGAAGACATCAGTGACACCTTTACCACAGAGATAAAAGAGCTAAAAAGAATCCATAAGAGAGAAGAGTGCAATAAATGAGACTAGAAACATACCTGATGCATTGAACAGCAGGCAGGAAGAAACAGAGGAATGAAATAGAAGAGAAAGTAATGGAAAGCAATGAAGATGAACAAAAGAGAAAAAAGAATTATGCAAGACAAGAACAGACTTAAGGAACACAGTGACTCTGTCAAATGTAGTAACATTTGTATTATAGGAGTCCCAGAAGAAGAGAGAGAAAAGGGGGCAGAAAAATTACTTAAAGAAGTAATAGCTGAAAACTTCCCTTATCTGGGGAAGGAAATAAATATCCAAATCCAGGAGGCACAGAGAAATCAACAAAAGCAGGCCAACACCAAGACATACTGTAATTAAATTTATAAAATACAGTGATAAAGAAAAAATTTTAAAAGCAGCAAAACAAAAGAACTCATTAACTTACAACAGAAAACCCAGAAGGCTAGCTGGAGATTTTTCAACAGAAACTTGGCAAGCCAGAAGGTAGTACCATGATATATTCAAAGTGTGAATGGGAAAAATCTGCAGCTGAGAACAATATATCCAGCAAGACTATCATTCAGAATAGCATGACAAATAGTTTCCCAGCCAAACAAAAATCAGAAGAGTTCATGAGCACTATAAGCCAGCCCTGCAGGAAATATTAAAGGGGACTCTTTGAGTAGTAAAAAGAAACCAAAAGTGACAGTATGAAGGCAGGAAAAACAAAAGCAGTAAAAATGAATATTTCTGTAAAAAACAGTCAAGGAACTCACATACAAAGGATATAAAATATAGTAACATATACCTATAAATGGGGAGGAGAGGAGAAAAGAATCGGTTCAAACTTGAATGACCATCAACTGAATATAGACTGATATTTGCAGAACACGTTGGTAACATATATATATACAGACCTAATGGTAACCATACATCAAAAACCACTAATAAACATGCAAAGAATAAAGAGAAAGAAATCCAAATATATCACTAAAGAAAATCAGAAAAACATGAAAAAAAGAAAAAAATGAAAGGATCAGAAAAAATCTCCAGAAACACCCACAAAACAAGTAATAAATTGGCAATAAATACATATCTATCAATAATTAGTTTGAATGTAAATGGACTACATGCTCCAATCAAAAGACATGGGTATCAGAATAGATTAAAAATACAATATCCATGGGGCGCCTGGGTGGCGCAGTCAGTTAAGCGTCCGACTTCAGCCGGGTCACGATCTCGCGGTCCATGAATTCGAGCCCCGCGTCGGGCTCTGGGCTGATGGCTCAGAGCCTGGAGCCTGTTTCCGATTCTGTGTCTCCCCTCTCTCTCTGCCCCTCCCCTGTTCATGCTCTGTCTCTCTCTGTCCCAAAAATAAATAAACGTTGAAAAAAATAAAATAAAAAAAAAATACAAATACAATATCCTTTTATGTGCTGCCTACAAGAGACTCACCTCAGAACTAAAGACACCTCCAGATTGAAAGTGAGGGGAGAAACATTTATCATGCAAATGATGTCAAGTAGCAGGAATAGCAACACTTATATTGGAGAAACTAGACTTCAAAACAAAGATTGTATGTAACAAAAGACGGAATGGCACTATACAGTAATGAAGGAGACAATCCAACAAGATATAACAATTATAAATATATATGCACCCAACATTATTATAATGGCTTATAACACACTGGACCAGATGGATGTAACAGATATGTTCAGAACATTCCATCCTAAAACAGAATACACATTCTTTTCAAGTGCACATGCAACATTCTTCAGAACAGATCACATACTAGGTCACAAAAGAGGCCTCAACAAACACAAAAATTGAAGTCATACAAGAACCTTTTCTAACCACAACAGTATGAAACTAGAAGTCAACCACAAGAAAAAAGTCTGGGAAGACCAGAAATACATGGAGGTTAAACAATATGCTACTAAACAATGAATGGGTCAACTAAGAAATTAAAGAAGAAATAAAAAGTACCTGGAAACAAATGAAAATAAAGACAAAATGGCCCAAAACCTTTGGGATGCAGCAAAAGTAGTTTTAAGAGGGAAGTTTACTGCAGTACAGGTTTATTTTAAGAAGAAAAATCTCAGATAAACAGCCTAACCTTACGCCAAAAGGAGCTAGAAAAAAGAATAACAAATGAAGCCTTAGGGTCAGCAGAAGGAAGGAAATAATAAAAATTAGAGCAGAAATAAAATGATATGGAAACTAAAGAAAAAAAATAGAACAGATCAAGGAAACCAGGAGCTAGTTCTTTGAAAAAATTAATAAAATTGATAAACCTCTGGCCAAACTTGTCAAAAAGAAAAGAGAAAGGACCCAAATAAAATCGCAAAAAAGAGAGGAGAAATAACAACTAACATCACAGAAATACAAACAATTATAAGTGAATATTATGAAAAAATATATGCTAATAATTGGACAACCTAGAAGAAATGGATAAATCCCTAGATTACAAATTACAAGAGCTGAAACAGGAAGCAATAGGAAACTTGAATAGACTGATTACCAGCAAAGAAACTAATAATCAAAAATCTCCCAACAAACAAAAGTCCAGGACCAGATGGCTTCACAGGTGAACTCCAGCAAAAATTTAAAGAAGAGTTACTATTCATTCTTCTCAAACTATTCCAAAAATAAAAACTTCCAAATTCATTCAATGAGGCCAGCATTACCCTGATACCAAAACCAGATAAAGACATCACAATGAAAAGGAGCTATAGGCCAAGATCCCTGATGAACGTGGATACAAAAAGTCATGATAAAAACCCTCAACAAAGTAGGTTTAGAGGGAGCATACCTCAACATCATAAAGGCTATATATGAAAAACCCACAGCTAATAACATCCTCAGTGGGGAAAACTGACAGCTTTTCCTTTATGGTCAGGAACAAGAAAGGGATGTCCATTTCTACCACTTATATTCAACTTAGTACTGGAAGTCCTAGCCACAGCAATCAGACAATAAAAAGAAATAAAAGGCATCCAAATAGGCAAGGAAGAAGTCAAACTTTCACTATTTGCAGATGTCATGATATTATGTATAGAAAACTTAAAAGACTCCATGAAAAAGACTGCTAGAACTGACAAATGAATTCATAAAGTCTCAGGATACAAAATCAATCTACAGAAATCTGCTACATTTCTATATACCAACAATGAATCATCAAAAAGAGAAATTAAAGAATCAATCCCATTTACAATTGCACCAAAAACAATTAAGATACCTAGAAATAAACATAACCAAAGAGACAAAAGATCTATACTCTGAAAAACATAAAACATGGATGAAAAATTGAAAACACAAAGAATGGAAAGACATTCCATGCTCACCATTCAGAAGAACAAATATTGCTTTTTTTTAATGGTTTGTTTTTTTTTTTTTAAGAGAGAGAATTTGAGCAGAGGAGGGGCAGAAAGAAAGGGAGACATAGAATCCAAAGCAGCTCCAGGCTCTGAGCTGTCAGCACAGAGCCCAACATGGGGCTCGAACTTCAGGGAACTCTGAAGTCAGAAGCTTAACCAGCTGAGCCATCCAGACGCCCCAGAACAAATATTGTTAAAATGTCTATGTTACCCAAAGCAATCTAAACATTTAATGCAATCTCTATCTAAATACCAACAGCATTGTTCACAGAGCTAGAAAAACAATCTTAAAATTTGTATGAAACCACAAAAGACCCTGAATACCCAAAGCAGCCTTGAAAAAGAAAAGCAAAGCAAAGCAAAAATCACAATTCCAGACTTCAAGTTATATTACAAAGCTGCCGTAATAAAAACAGTATGGTACTGGCACAAAAACAGACATACAGATCAATGGAACAGAATAGAAACCCCAGAAATGAACCCACAATTACATGGTCAATTAATCTTCCACAAAGCAGGATAGAATACCCAAAGGGAATGTCTCTTCAACAAATGGTGTTGGGAAAATTGAACAGCAACATGAAAAAGAATGAAATTGGACCACTTATACCACGCACAAAAAGAAACTCAAAATGGACTAAAGACCTGAATTTGAGACCTGAAACCATAAAAATCCTAGAAGACAACACAGGCAGTAACTTCTTTGACATTAGCCATAGCAACTTCTTTCTAGATACGTTTCCTGAGGCAAAGGGAACAAAAGCAAAACTAAACTATTGGGACTACATCAAAATAAAAAACTTCTGCACAGCAAAGGAAACAATCAACAAAACTAAAAGGCAACTTATGGAATGGGAGAGATATTTGCAAATGAAATATCTGATAAAGGGTTAGTATCTGAAATATATAAAGAACTTATAAAGCTCAACACCAAAAAAATGAATAACCCAATTATAAAATGGGCAGAAGACATAAACAGACATTTCCCCAAAGAAGCCACAGAGATGTCCAACAGACATATGAAAAGATGTTCAACATCACTTATCATCAGGGAAATGCAAATCAAAACCACAATGAGATATCACCTCACATCAAAATGTCAAAATGGCTAAAACCAACAACAGAAGACACAATAGGTGTTAGTGAGGAGGTGGTGAAAGGAGAACCCTCTTGCACTCTTGGTGAGAATACACTGATGCAACCAGTCTGGAAAATAGTATGGAGGTTCCTCAAAAAGTTAAAAATAGAACTACCCTAAGATCCAGCAATCGTACTACTTGGTATTTACCCAAAGAATACAAAAGCACTAATTAAAAGGGATATATGCACCCCTATGTTTATAGCAACCTTATTACAAAAGCCAAGATATGGAAGCAGCCCAAATGTCCATCAACTGATGAATGGATAAAGAAGATGTGGCATATATATACAATGGCATATTACTGAGCCATAGAAAAGAATGAATCTTGCCATTTGCAATGATATGGATGGAGCTAGAGAGTATGCTAAGTAAAATAAATCAGTCAGAAAAAGACAAATATGGTATGATTTCACTCATCTGTGGAATTTAAGAAACAAAATAAATGAGCAATGTAAAAAAAGAGACGGGGGTGGGGAGAGAGAGGGCAAACCAAGAAACAGACTCTTAACTATAGAGAACTGACAGTTACCAGAGGGGAGGTCAGTGGAGGGATGGGTAAAATAGGTGATGGGGATTAAAGAGGGCACTTGTAACAAGCACCGGATAATGTATGAAAGTGTTAAATCACTACACTGTATACTTAAAACAAATATTACACTGTATGTTAACTAGCTAGAATTTAAATAAAAAATTTAAAAAACAATTTAAAAAAAGAAAAAAAATTATACCTTGGCAATAGTTAGCTGTGACACTGTAAAACTAGTAACAAACATTAAATTCACTTAAACACAGAAGTAAAAGCTAAACAATATGAATTATAATTATAGTAAAAATGTCTTTCCCCCTTGAAAAGCAACACATTGTAAATCCATAAAGTATTATGGATTCAATAAGACAACAAGGCTTACCAACAAAAATCAAGATGGGAGAGATCATAAGTAAACTATTTTTCATAAAAAGTAGTCAACAGATGCAGATTTTTAAATTTGTTAAATCAAAAATACTAATTTGAAAATATATATGCACCCCTATGTTTGCTGTAGCATTACTGATAATAGCCTAATTATGGAAGCAGTCCAAGTGTCCCAACAATAGATGAATAGATGACTGGTGTATATATACATACAATGGAATATATTCAGACATTTAAAAAAATGAAATCTTGCCATTTGCAATAACGTGGATGGAGCTAGAGAACATAATGCTAAGTGAAAAAAAAGTCGGAGAAAGACAAATACCGTATGATTTCACTCATATGTGGAATTTAAGAAACAGAACGAATAAAAAAAAACAGACTCTTAACTGTAGAAAACAAATCAATAGTTAACTGAGGGGAAGTGTGTAGGGGATGGATGAAATAGGTAAAGAGGATTAAGAGTATACTTATCACAATGAGCACTGACACAGGTATAGAATTGCTGAATCACTATATTGTATACACTGTATGTTACCTATACTGGAATTAAAATTTAAAAAGAAAAAAGAAAAAATAACAAAAATTATTTTAAAAGTAAGCATGTCAGGAGAAAGAGTGATGAGGAGATTATATGCATAATAATTTAAATAATTTATCTTGTTGACAAGATATAGTCAACAGATATTTAAAGTGATCAAATATTTATGGTTACATACAGGAAGCAAATGAAAACCAAACTAATATACTATTGGTAAAATACAGGACATGGTCTTCTGTACTACAAAGAAAAGGTGAGGGACGCCTGGGTGGTTCAGCTGGTTAAGGGTCCAACTCTTGATATCCTCTCAGGTCATGGTATCATGGTCGTGAGATCAAGCCCTGCATTGGGCTCCAAGCTGAGCATGCAGCCTGTTTGGGATTCTCTCTCTCCTTCTCTCTCTGCCCCTCCCATGCTCATGGGCACTGAATGAATGAATGAATAAATAAGAACTGAATGTGAGGTTTAGTAAAGAGAGTTTTATTCCTTGGCTATTGTTAGAGGTTAAAAATAAAAAAAAATTTTTTTACATGTATTTATTTTTGAGAGACCGAGAGAGACAGAGGAAGAGTAGGGGAGGGGCAGAGAGAAAGGGAGACACAGAATCCGAAGCAGGCTCCAGGCTCTGAGCTGTCAGCACAGAGCCCAACGTAGGGCTCAAACCCATGAACCTTGGGATTATGACCTGAGCCAAAGTCAGACGCTTAACTGACTGAGCCACCCAGGTGCCCCAGGTAGAGGTTAAAAATAAACTGGAACAAGATCGAATATTTCTAATCTGTCATCTCAGTGGAGATGAACAATAAATACTACTGTCTACTATAACTGTTATCTCAAGAGTATCCCTTACTTAAGCTTAAAAAAAGGGAGGGGAATAATTATTGATACTTTTCTTATTTACTCCAGAGTTAGCCTCTTACAATCATGAAGAACCTACAAGTAACCTACAAAGCGACCTATGAGGCACTTTTCAGAAACAGCAGCATCAAAAATACTATGGACACTAAGTGCATTTACTTTAAAAATTGAATATGCAGAGCAGTTTTAACAATCTACCTACTGCAACAACACTTTCATTTACTAACCATAAAAATATAAACAGTGGAATAAGAAAGAAACTTTGACAGAATTTAGGTATAACTTAGTGGTAGGAATGGGGATGTATGGTAAGTGTAGGAAACTAAACTCAGAACACCTGCACCTTACCTTCTTCTGAAGAACATTAACCTTTCGCTCCTTCACATCCAGCATGTCCTTGAGGTCATGTATCTCTCCAGCTTGTGTCCCCTTCTCCTCGGCCATATCCTGAATTTGTTTTGTCTTCTTATTCAGCATGGTTTCCTTCTCTTCCAAACGCAATCGGAGAGCATCCACCTAAGAATGTGACATTTTTACAAATGATTAAATGAAAAGAAAGGAATGTAATTCCTTCCAAACAGATGTGTACAATTGCCCAAATGATACTTATATACTAAGTGTTCATTAGAATCAATAAAATACCACTCTAAATATAATCATTGCTATTTAGAAACTAAACCATAAACCTTATGAGCAGTTTTGTAATAAAAATAAAATTTACATTAGTTAAATATACGATATAGCAGGATAAATAGATCTGAATCAAGGGACAAAATGGAGACTTGTTATAAAGAGACTGAGTTTTGCCACTTCTATAAAAGTAGTATAATCTACAACTATGCTTCTCAAACTTTAGGTGCATTACAATCATCTGGAGGGTTTAAACAGATTGCCAGGCCCAGCCACCAGAGCTTCTGATTCAATGGGTTTAGGGCTCATGAATTAGTTGTGGGGTTTTTTTTTTTTTTTTTTTTAATGAATTAGTTTTTCCAACAAGTTCCCAAATGATTCCACACTGCTTTAGAAATCTAAAATTAGAAAGAAAACCCTAAGTATCAATCACCAAGCATGACACTTACTGTATCACATAATACAAACTAATGGTAGAATATGATGCTTTTTAGACAGACAATCCCATAATGCACTGAGACATCTGTACAAAGGAAAGCAAAGGTCTATTTTCAGACCCCAAGCCTAGTCAGCTGAAGCCTAGCATCCAGTTACCTTTATCCCCCCCAAGTTTAACACTTCTCACTAAATATAATTTTCAAATAACTAGAAACCTAATAGTAGTGCATATTTTTAAATCCACTCAAAGCAAATTTTATCAAGCATACTCATTAAATTTATTTTGAGTTTGTTTCTTTGTTTTGCTTTTCCACTAGATTTAAAGTTCAGCAAGTAGTAACACATCTATTATAGCAAACGAGGGAGGTACATTTCTTTCATTTTAAGACAGTGTGTTGTTCAACAGAAATATGTTAAGTCCTATGCAAACCACAATGAAACTTAAGCTTTCTAGCAGCTACATTAAAAAATAAGAGATAAAATTAATTTTAATACTGTATCTTGTTTAATCTATCTACAATACTGTCATTTCAAACATGTAATCCATATTAAAAACTATTAATGAGCCATTTTACTTTATATTCTTTGTTTCATACCAAGTCTTAAAAGTCCAATGCATATTGTAATTTTTATTTACATCATATCTCAATTTGGACTACCATATTTCAAGTCTCAATGGCCACATGTGGACTGGTGGCTTCCACAGTGAAAGTGCAAATCTAAGACATCAAGTATATTTCTATAAAACATCTTTTTTTTTTTTTTTTTAATTTTTTTTTTTCAACATTTATTTATTTTTGGGACAGAGAGAGACAGAGCATGAACGGGAGAGGGGCAGAGAGAGAGGGAGACACAGCATCGGAAACAGGCTCCAGGCTCCGAGCCATCAGCCCAGAGCCCGACGCGGGGCTCGAACTCACGGACCGCGAGATCGTGACCTGGCTGAAGTCGGACGCTTAACCGACTGCGCCACCCAGGCGCCCCAAAACATCTTTAACCTAGAACTTGTCCTATATTATTTTTCCTGGCTAATTAACCAGCCCACAAAGAAAAAACAGGTAGCATGAGTAATGACTCACATTTAAAGTACACCAAAACTCTCAAGGACAATCTAATATTATATCTAAACTATAAGGTATTTGAGACCCAATACTGTGTATGGTAATACTTACTGCTAAGTATTATGGAAAATATCCTATGAGACTAGTCTCATTTGAGACTGCTATAGTTAAGTCATTACATACTTACAAATTATGTTGGTCTGTGCTGGAAAGGAAAAACATGTAAATAAACTAAATTTTACTCTGCTAAACTACACTTCTACCAACCACTTCAACGTCACTAGTCCCACCAAGCCAGAAATTGGGGAAGTAATCTTTTTAGGCTCCATTTATAATTCTTTACCACAAATTCTACCATGTCCCTTCAATAAATACCTGTCACTTCTAATTTTCCTGTATTCTATTTTAATAGGAAATATGGTAACCTTATTATATTCTGGAAAGGTCCACCTAAGAACTTTCAAACTCTTAAATTCTTATTTCTGAAACACAACTGTTTTCTTTCTTCTAGCCTACTAAGTTGTCTCTTTGTGCACAGCATAACCTCTGATCTAAAATCTCTTTTCTATCATTCATCCCTATTCTGGTTTTACTTCTTTTTCTCCCAGCCTGAACAATCATTCAACACAGCCTCATAGCACCTCCTTTTTATTTTAGTCATATTCATTTTACACATCTTTTCTTCTCTATTAAATGGTTTTCTTCATCCTACTCTCAGACTTCTGAACCTTTCTGCATACGGTCATGTATGTGCTTGCCAACCATACCTACGGTAAATTAAAAATCCTCACAATTCTATCCTCAAGCATCATATCTTCTTCACTTGCATTCTCCCTGTGGAAAACTTCACTCTCCCCTGGCGACCTGGAAAACTGGGACTGAGAAAAAGTAGCTATAAATAAACAATAGCAGGAATTAAGATTAACTCGTCTGTCTCCAGATCCTTCAATCTTAACCACTAATTCTGTAATACACTACCTCACTAACAACTAGAGAAAAAAGAGTATATATGATTTCATATATGTAAAATTCGAGAGAATGTATATTAATTACAGTAATAGAATAGAACACTAATAGATCAAGGTTGCCTGGGAAGAGGAAGAGGGGGGAGTAGTAAAGAATATCAGGGAAAAGCAAAAGAAAGGAATTACAAAGAGGTACACGAAAATCTGTAGGACATATTCATTATCTTGACTGTGGTACTGGTTTCACAGGTGTGTGTGTGTGTGTGTGTGTCAAAACTCACCAGACTGTACATTTTAAATATATGCAGTTTATGTCAATAAATTTTTTTTAATTTTTTAATGTTTATTTATTTTTGCGAGAGAGAAAGAGACAAAGCGTGAGCTGGAGAGGGGCAGAAAGAGAGGGAGACACAGAATCCAAAGCAGGCTCCAGGCTCCAGTGGTCAGAGCCCGATGCAGGGCCTGAACCCACGAACTGTGAGATCATGACCTGAGCCGAAGTCAGAGGCTTAACCGACTGAATCACCCAGGTGCCCCAATAAATTTTATTTTTTAAAAAGCAAAAGCAGAAAGTATGGTATTTATTAAGAAATAAACCAACAGACCTTTGCAAGAGAAACGGGAGCCGAGCTCACAGACCCACACATACAGGAACCCATACATATAAAAAACAGAGGTGATACTATAATCAGCAAGAAAAGGACAGAGTATTCAATAAACTGTCTTTAAACAATTGGCTACCCATACTGATGAAGGGGGTCAGATCTCTAACTCATACACAAAAATAAATTCTAGGTAAATTAAAGATTTTATATTTGAGAAGCAAATCTTTAAAACTTTTAGAAGGAAAATATACGAAAATACTTTTAAATTTAAATTTAAAACTTCTGCACATCATGATACTATTTTAAAGTGTTTTATTATTTAATCTCTATTTATGTGCCTGAAATATTTCATTCTTAACAATACTAAGGAAAATACAGGAATATTTATAGTTGCTTTAAAAATGTAGATATTTTATAAGCTGGCAAAACTAAATAGGATCCAATACTGAATTTCAATTTTCAAAATTTATGACCATTTACAATCACTCCAAAAAAATTTAAATGCCTAGGTATAAGCCTAACAAAACTTATAAAGGATCTATATGCTGAAAATTACAAATAAGAAATCAAAGAAGATCTAAATGTGTTCTTCCCTTGAATACTTTATGAAATGTAAACGACATGTGTTAAGATAGCCAGCCTATTTAAAATTTTTCTCAGAGATATGGAAAACTAAAAGATTAAAGTGATTTTAAAAAAAATGTGTTTACTGACAAACAGTAGAACTACAATAAATAAAACCCAGTGAATCCAAGAAATATAACAACTAAAAATATACAGTTTTGGTGCCTGAATTCAGCACTAAAGACCTCAGAGCAAGAATTAAAATTCAATGCAAAAAAGATTAATTACATGATTTCCCCAATAGTCCTTTCTAAAGTGCAAGATGACAAAAGTCTTTACATTTCCTTGGTTTTCCATCACCAACCTATTAAAATCAGAAACACTCTACCATGCAAAGAAACAAAAAAAGTCCACAAGACAATGTCAGAACTGAATATTGATTCAATTTGAAGAAATGGACCACCACCACAGAGCAAAGACCTTTGTGGAATATGAAATTCACAACCAGGCTGCTTAAGATGCCAAAAGAGCCCACTGACCCTTATCCACTTGGCATTCAGGCACAGCTCAAGCTGGCCTGTGTGGCTACTAATCCTATTTGACAGTATCAGATTTGGTTCCTATTAGCTGAATCTATTACAGGGCATCAGTCACGGTGATTCAAGAATCACTGACCCTTCTGCACAGTTAAAGAGGTCAAAGTCTTAAAAAAGTACACGTCAGAAAATTTTAAAATAAATCATATACTAAATCATTTGCACCTAATTTCTACATTCTCATTTGTATTTTGTATACTGCATATTCTACTTCTCTCTTTTTTAATGCTTATCTATTTATTTTGAGAGAGGGAGAAAGACAGCAAGCAGGAGAGGGGCAGAGAGAGATGGAAACAGAGAATTCCAAGCAGGCTCTGCACTGTCACTGTCGAGTCCAATGCAGGGCTCAAAGTCATGAACCATGAGATCATGACCTGAGCGAAAGAAGTGGGACATTTAACCGACTGAGCCACCCATGTGCCCCTGAATATTCTACTTCAAACACATATACTATATATCCCAATAAACACAAGCAAAGACAAAGCAACCTCCTAAAAGACATTTCACTCAATATCCCTGAAATATATTACTGAATTCTTATTATAAAGGCAAAAAGTCCAGACATTTAAATTTGTAGATAAGTCTTAACTGCCTAATTTCTTTGTCTCTCAGTTCTTCTCAGCATTAATTTCAGAAAAATGAAATGTTTTCCTTCTGTGGGTAAGAAATCAGAATACAGGGGCGCCTGGGTGGCGCAGTCGGTTGAGCGTCCGACTTCAGCCAGGTCACGATCTCGCGGTCCGGGAGTTCGAGCCCCGCGTCGGGCTCTGGGCTGATGGCTCAGAGCCTGGAGCCTATTTCCGATTCTGTGTCTCCCTCTCTCTGCCCCTGCCCCGTTCATGCTCTGTCTCTCTCTGTCCCAAAAATAAATAAACGTTGAAAAAAAAAATTTTTTTTAAAAAGAAATCAGAATACAGCAGAAATACATCCCTCAGCATTTCTACGTTTCTCATTCTGTTGGTACCAAAGTCTCATAGGACAATAACTATAAGACTTCATATTTCTGCTTCTTTACCAAAAGTACCTAGATATCCTAGCTGCATTTGTACATTAGATCCCTCACTCAGCTAAGTGACCTTGGAAATGTGCCAGTGCTAACCAGTCATAGATACCTGCATGCCATTTTGAGGGAATGTCAGGTATGAGACCCACAGGAATTGGTGACTGAAAAAAAGTAAAAAATGAAAACTCTTGTATTAAACATACAAACCTTCAGTGTAAGAGTAGCTGGAAATGCAGGCTTTGGTATAAAATAGATCTCATATAACAAATATTAGGTACAGAAATACTCAAGTCCATAGTAATTAGCATTACTAAATGATCTTGTCTTTACTAAGTATTCAATTCGAATCACTTACTGTAATACACTTTTTCTTGGTCTACTTTTTTTGTGCATTGAAGAATTTAAATGTGTTTGTCTGGAGATCTAAGATAAAAATAACCACAAAAACCACTCTGCTACTACTAGATTAATTGCTCTGAATTCTACATTGATCTTTTTGGTTTGGAGTGAGCTAAGTTCATAGTACAATTTTGTGTGAGGTCCATATTTTGCAAACCACAAAAAAAAAAACACATTCAGGAAAGCCCCTCAGAGACGAGCTGGACACATAATCATCACCCTAATACCATTCCTGGTAGGAGGAATAAGACCTTGTTTATTCACATCAACTGCACTGGAGGAACAGCATCCACCTAGCTTGCCAAGCGTCAAGGTCTGTGGCAAACAGGTTATGCCAACTTCAAAAACACAGAAGGTTTTTCTCTACAAGATTTTCTCTACCATTGGACATGAACAGAAAAATGGCTACCCGGCTCTTCTGGACTCACTTCTGATCAAAAGCTATCAACTCTCTTAAGCTATCTTATTTACATCATGAATCTAAATACACAATAGCAGTAGTAACTGCATGGATACAATAGCTTGTTTACTAGAACTCCTATCTTGGCTTTGCCATGATTCACTCCTTTCTGATTCTCTGACCACAACTTTTCAGTTTTCTTTGCTGGCTCCTCTGTCATTTTCCCCTCCTCACACCTCACTTTATATAACTTCCTCTGGAGAAACCAATTCAATCCTAGGCTACAGACACCACATCCATTATGACAGCTTCCAAATCTTTATTCCTAACCTCAACCAGTTCTAAAACCCTGAGATTTTAACAAAATATTCTACTTAACCCAGATTTCCACTGAATATTTAGTTTAGACTGAGATTTTGGAGTGCCTGAGTGGCTCAGTTGGTTGAATGTCCGACTCTTGACTATGGTTCAGGTCATGATCCCAGGGACAGGGGATCAAGCCCAAGTCAGGCTCTGTGCTAAATGTGGAACCTGCTTGGGATTCTCTCTCTCTGCTCTTCCCCTGCTCACACTCTAAAATGAATAGAATAGAATAGAATAGAATAGAATAGAATAGAATAGAATAGAATAGAATAGAATAGAATAGAATAGAATAGAATTTTTTTTAGAAACTTTTCCTTTAAAGAACCTTTAAAGATCCCCTAGTGAGGTCAAACATTAATGTAGATTAAATCTGATGGTGTTTATATTACTTTCTGCATTTCTTTCTGTATTTGGCAGTATTTCATAAACTTTTTAAAAATTACTAATCTAAACTCTGTATTTTAAAGCTGATGAGGGGCACCTAGGTGGCTTGGTCAGTTAAGCATCCAACTTTAGCTCAAGTCATGATCTCGCAGTCCGTGAGTTCAAGCCCTGTGTCAGGCTTTATGCTGACAGCTCAGAGCCTGGAGCCTGCTTTGGATTCTGTCTCCTCCCTCTCTTTGCCCCTCCCTCACTCATACTCTGTCTCACTCTGTCTCTCAAAAATAAATAAATGTTAAAAAAAAATGTTTTTTCAAGCTGATGAATCAACGCCCAAACTAAGTGATTTGCCCAAGATCACTAAGTATAATTTCCTATCACCACATTTCTCACTAATCTCATCTAGAACGGAGGCTGAATGAAGGACGCTGGACCACAAGACTGACAACACCCACAAGTAAACGTTCTTTTAAAAGGCTATTTTGGCAAACAGCATTGAGCTGTTTAAAGCCTTATACCTGACAAAAAGTTGAAGAGCTCAGAGAAACATCAAAAAGGCCAAGGATATAGATGTGCCTTTCCACAGTACATAGTTTATTTGTACTTTACTCACGAAGACACACACACACACAGAAAAGTTGCAAATTTAGTCTAAAAAACCAATGTCAATATTGTCTCCACCTGAAAATTCATAGTAAAGACAACACAATAACAACTACACAAAGTATATAGTAATAAGCTATATTCAGCTATGTAGCCTCAGTAGAAATGTTAATGTTGGTCTCTGCAAATCTGATAATGCAGGGCAGTTGGCCAATCTAGTTCTTCTACCCTGACCCCTCTAAGCCAACATATCTGTAACACTTCCTTATTCTGGTACCAGACTAAAATTAAGTAAACCTTATAATCGTGCCGGAAACCCTTAGAATCACAGAAAGAGACCATTTCTTCATTGGAAGGACCTGGTAAGCTTACCTGATTGAATCTCTCCTCTAAATCCTGGGTCTCTATATCCCTTTTAAGCAGGCTTTTCTAGTATCTGAACACCTCCAGTAAAACTCAGGTACACAGTTCCTCTCCAGAGGCTGCCCATACTCTGCTTTTACCAGGCATAAAAGCTATCTCTTATCCAGAAGTTTTAAAAGAAAAGAAAAAAAAAAGAAAAAAGGCTTTTTCTGTACTTTTATCCACTGGCCCAAGTTCAGCCCCTTAGGCCAGATGCTCTTCTACGTAATAGCCATTCAGATACATGCAGACTATCATGTACTCCCAAGAGCGTTTCTTTTCCAAGCTACCCTTCAACTATTCCTTAATATGCCATGATTTCAGACTCTTTGCATCTAAACATGCTTAAATGTGCCAACATCCTTTAAATCACTGTATCCAGAACCAATATTTTACGTCTGATTACTTTACCCTTATATCTAGGCACTTTCAAAACAAATGAAGATTGCATATGGTTTTTTGTTTTTGAAGGGGTTTTCTGGCAGCCACTATACAGATGCTTTTGTCAGTTTTTATGGGTTTGGTAGACTGATTGATTGATTGATTGGGCTAGCTTTTTGTTGGAGAGAGGGAGAAATAGAAAATTAACAATTTTTACAGTCATCCTTTTAAATTTTTATCCTGCTTGGTTTAGCCCATTACTCTCTTTAAAGATCTTTTGGAATGCTGAATTTCTTATCTAATATGCACATTACCCATCCTTCCTCCATATTTTTTTCCATCTGATTAATAAAAATATTTAACAAGGAAGAGTTAACATTCGAGGGATACATAATAAATACTACCAGAAATTTTTATGTAAGTTAACATACATCATTAAACATCACCTTTTGGGAAAAGTAAATTTAAGGTTATGAAGAAACCTAATTACCATCTTATCCAGCTTCCATTTCTCCATCTTATTTACACTGCCTTGCCAGTGCCTTGAAGAGGTATAGGTCTACTACATTTCTCATATACTCCTGATCTTCCAGACTGGAAATCCTAGATATAGGATAATAAACTATAAGATATATCTTATATATCTTACCAGATACAAGAATAATATAAAATTAGCCTGAGATGACCTAATTTTTTTTTTTTAGTTTTTAAATGTTTTTATTTATTTTTGAGAGAGAGAATGTAAGTGGGGCAGGGGCAGAGAGACAGGGGCAGAGGACCCAAAGAGGGCTCTGCACTGACAGCAGCAAGCCGAATGTGGGGCTTGAACTTGTGAACCCCAAGTTCAGGACCTGAGCCAAAGTCAGATACTCAACTGAATAAGTCACACAGGTATCCCTGAGATGACCTAGTTTTAATGTTGACTTTCAGTAATGACCATTTCCACCTCAAGATCCTTCAATATTCCATTCTAAAATAGCACTTAGGGGGCAGGACACCTGGGTGGCTCAGTCAGTTAAGCGTCTGAATTTGGCTCAGGTCATGATCTCACAGTCTGTGAGTTTGAGCCCCAAGTCAGGCTCTGTGCTCACAGCTTGGAGCCTGGAGTTTGCTTCGGATTCTGTGTCTCCCTCCATCTCTGCCCTTCCCCCACTCATGCTCTGTTTCTCTCTCTCTCTCTCTCTCTCTCTCTCTCTGTCTCTCTCTCTCTCAAAATTAAACACTAAAAAATTAAAAAAATAAAATAAAATAACACTTAGGAAAAAGCTTAGGTGCACAGAGGTGGCAATCCTCTTTGTTCTCTTGTTTGAAAATCATAGTGCCATTTGCTCAAAGCCAATCTTAAAAACTGCTATCATCTTCATGATTCCTAAATGATAATCAATAACTGATTAGTAATTTAATTTGCACCTGGGATTTAAACTGTCCTAGCCAAAAACAAAACAAAACAAAACATTTTACAGCACTTTACAGACTAAGGACGCTTAAAATGTAGACTCTGATTCAAAAGTCTCAAGTATGACTCAAGATTTTGTTTCCAATAAGTTCTTAGGTGAGTAAACACTGCTGATCTCAGAATCACACTTTGAATAGATCTCTTGAATACTTTCTTATAATTTCTCTTCTCACACATCTTGGGTATTCATTTTCATTTTTCCACTATTAGAATATACAACCTACTCTTTTCAGTCCTATGATATTCTTCTGGATGGAGAAGACAAAAGCAATCTAGATGCAGAATTTCACCTGCTCTATCATTTAGCAACCTCATACCAACAAGGAGAAGCAAGTGACAAGCTCTACCTTTTATGATCTTTCTCCAAAAGTCTTCACTTTTACTGGATAACCTTAACTAATTTTGGAGTTCTGGTATTAATGACACTATTGTTGTTAGGTTTGTGACAAATTCTTACATTGATATTTGATTGTTTTTTTTCCTACTTGTCACATTAATATCCCTTTTCTACTATTGTCTCTTGAATCTCACCCATTCTTTGTAGAGACAATTTTTTCTTTTTAGCAGTTCTTTCTATGTGATCCATAGGGAGTAAACTCTCAGTCTGTGGTAGTCTGGAAAGAAGTCTTTAACCTACTTCGAGTGATAAATGATAGTTTCACCGGCTTCAGAATTATGAACTGAGAGGGCACCTGGGTGGCTCAGTCGGTTAAAGATCTCTTCTCAGGTCATGATCTCATGGTTCTTGAGTTCAAGCCCCGCATCAGGCTCTGTGCTGCCACCTTGGAGCCTGGAGCCTGGTTCAGATTCTGCATCTCCCTCTCTCTCTGTCCCTCCCTCTCTCTCTCTCTCTCAAAAATAAACATTTTTTTAAAATTAAAAAAAAGAAAGAAACAGGAGTTGTCTAAGGTTTTCACTGACTTTGAAGGTTTTACCCTACCATATTCTCTCTTGCTCCTATTGTTGCTGTTGTAAAGCCTACCGTGGGCCTGTTAATCCTTCATAGGTAAACTATCTTTCCTCTCTCGTGGCTTTTGTTCCTTAATGTTTATTTATTTATTTTGAGAGAGAGTGAGAGTGAGTGGGGAAAGGGCAGAGAGAGAGGGAAAGAAAGAATCCCAAGCAGGCTCCACATTGACAGTGTGGAGCCCAACACGGGGCTTGAACCCACAAACCATGAGATCATGACCTGAGCCAAAATCAAGAGTCAGACATTTAACAGACTGAGCTACCCAGGTACCCCAAATTTCTGGTGGCTTTTAAAATCAGTTTATCTATGGTTTCATTATGACTTTTGGTAGGTGAGGATATCTTCCTGCTCAAGAATTATTTGCTCCTAAACAGAAGGCCCATTCCTATCATCTGGTCAGAAATATTCTCAGCAATTATCTCTTTTAAAATTGCCTCCCATTTCGTCTATCCTCCCCTTTTGAAACTCCCTTATATATGTTAGATTTCTATTTTGACAGACTTCTCTTTAATTTCTATCTTCTTATGTGTCCTATTGCTCTCCGGATAACGTCTCCTCAGATGTATTTTCCAATTCACTGTCTCTGCAGCTCTACTTTGCAGTTTACTACTACATTGTTCTTCCACTTTAGTTATTATGTATTTCTTTTAATAGTTTTAATTAATTTATTTATTTAAGAAAGAGAGAGTGCATGGGAGGGGGAGAGAGAGAGAGAAGAGAGAGAGGGAATCCCAAGCAGGCTCCACACCATCAGCATGGAGCATGATACAGGGCTCGAACTCACAAACCATGAGATCATGGCCTGAGCCGAGATCAAGAGTCAGATGCTTAACTGACTGGGTCACTCAGGCACCCCTAGTTATTATATATTTCATATCTAAAACTCTGTTTTGTTCTTTAACAACCTGCCTGGTATTATGTACAGTGTTTTCCCTTTGTTCATGTTTTAAATCCTTCCTTCATGTATGTAACAAGGTAGTATTTACTGAGTGCTATATGTGCATGCACTAACTCTCATAACATTCTAGAAGGTAATGCTATTCTCACAAATGAGGAAACTGAAGCACAGAAAGTATCAACTTACATTAACAAGTAACTGGCAAAGCCAAGATTAAAAGACACTAAACAACTACAGCTAGTGTTGCCCTTTATTACACTGCTCAGCTTTTACTCTCAATGGTCCTGAAACAACAGCCCAATAAGTTGTATTTTTTTCTTCCATTCTGAAGAGTGCTCCTATGCTTACTTCTCCATCCTTTAGTTTAATCGTTTCATTTATGGTCTCTTTCTATTATCCAACGTTCCTAAGGGTCTAATCATTCTTATTTGTTCTTACTTCTGATATTGGTTCAGAATAAATTCCATAGGTGATTAACTAATTTGGGGTAGTAAGTTCATTCTAAGCAGGGCTCTTACCTGTGGGAATCTGTGTGGACTAGGCTGAAATCTATGTTGACAGCAGCTATGCATATTCAAACTCAAAGCTCATGAGAAGACATCTTTCCTCCAACTCTAAAATCAGGTAAGTCAGTTTCTAATATTGTCAATTAATACTGGTAGGATTAATTTTTTTCTAATCCACTTTTTCTCACAAAACTCCTAGATTTACTCGGTTTCAAATCTGTACCCCATTTAGGGCCAATGTCTGCTCTCCACATGTCAGCATTAAAATATAAGCCCCTTGGTTACCAAAAAGAATAACCCTTCAGAACAACTGTAGAGTCCTTGTTGACAGACGCTCGGTGTTGGAAGGGATGAGAAAAAACAGAGACATCTGCCCTGTCAGAGAGATAAACCAAACAACTCTGAGAATCAATGTGGTAAATACACCATACCCGACATACCTCACAGTAGTTACACAGTCAGAATTACTGTTTTCACACTTTCATCAACTTGGAGAAAGAAATAAATTACTCAATCTTCAGTTCACTTAAAACTATCATTGACCCATGCAAAGTTCTATTGTGCCTTATTATTTTTCCATCCACATCCAATATCCATTCCTCCATCAATATGCAGCCATTCTAATATATTTAATATGTAACTGAATATGCATTAACTTAAAAATATAGAGGCTTATTTTTTATACATATTTTTTAACTCATATGAATGCTATATACCTCTTTCTCTTACTTCTAAATATATATATATCCATGACTTTATGATTACTTCTAAGATCACTGCTTTTGACTTTTACATAGTATTCCATGGTATATACCCACTATATTTTACTTATCCAACCCCTCTAGAAATAACCGTTGGGGCCGCCTTCAATTCCTTGTTCTACAGTGAGCACCCTTATAATACATGTTCTCCTGTGAGCCAGTGGGAGCCAACTATGCCATATACCTTACAAGCACTGAATATTAACTCAATTTCTAATTTTTACCAATTTGAACAATGGAATATATTTCATTGTCTCCAAAATTAAGGATCCCATGCTATATTTATTTGCTAACCCTTAGGTTTCCTTGTTTGTTAATTGCCTACTTAAATCCTCTCTCTCACCCTATAGTCTCTTTTTCTTACTGATTTATAAGCATTGTTTTTTTATTCTATATTCCAATCTTTGTTATTTTGGGAGGCAGTGAAAATATCTTCTAATCAGTCACATATTTGTTAACTTTGCCAGTAGAGTTCTTTCTTGAATGGAAATACTTAAATTTGATGGCGTCATTTAAAATGTATCTTAAATGTATCCTACCTAATATACCTTTTCATTAATTAGGCTTATAGGTTTCCCTTTCACACTGAGGTCTTTAATCAATATGGAGTCCACTGTTTTATCTGGTATGTGATAGGCGGCCAATTTCATTCTCTGTATGTCAATTTTCTAACACTCTTTTAACATGCACTAGTTTATGATGGTCCCATCTATATACACGTCTAAACTCTCTTTTTTCCCACTGGTCTATTTGCCCATTCCTTTGCCAGTACTACACAATTCCAGGGTGAATATTCAGGTATGTTTATGGCTCTGTGGTATATTTTCAAATCTATTAAGGCAGATCTACCCATCTTTTCCTCTTTTTCTTCACTTTAATGTTAGTATAGCTTTATTTGTCAACGTAAGTTTTAAAATTTTTCAATTGTGGTCAAATACACATAACATAAAATTTGCCATCTTCACCATTTTTAAGTGTATAAGTCAATGGTGTTCAGTACATTCACAATGCTGTATTACCAATCTCCATAACTCCCTTCATCTTACGAAACAAAAACTGTTCCACTTAAAAAAAAAAAAAAAAAACCTTCTCCATTCTCCCCAGCTCATAACAACCACCATTCTCCTTCTATCTTTATGAATGTGACTTTTCTAGGTCCCACATACAAGTGAAATGATACATCTTTTGTGACTTGTCCATGTAAAACTTAAAGTAAAATGAGTTTCTAAAAAAATACTGCTGAGTATTTTCATTGGAATTGAAAAATATGTAAATACTAATTTGGGGAGAACTGATATCTTACAGTATTAAATCATACCACTTATTGATAACAACAGATCTCTGAATTTATTTATTTTTCCTGGTATCCTCTTGTAGAGTCTTGGGCTTTCTTGCTTCTTCTACTTTTTGGAAAACATTAAATATAAAAAATGATTATTTTTTAATGTTTTATAAAGCTCTCCTGACAAGCCAAGTCACAGGATTTAGAAGGAGATAGGGTTGAGGCTGAATACCATTTTAATTTTCTATAATGATTGCTGTTCATGTTTTCTATTAATTCTTGAACCTACTTTGTCATATTTTCCAGAAATGTATTCTTTTGTTCTGTATAAGCTTATCAGAATATAATTGCTTATAAATGTCTTTTATTATTTTTAAATTGTATGGTGCTAGTAGTTCTTTATCATTCTGTAAGAGACATTCCTATCTGATTAGACTTTTTAAAACAACACTTAGTTTATTCTATCCTCTACTGATTGCTTACTTAGTATCTGTTACCCTCCATTTTACTGTTTTTTTGGTTTTGTTATTTTTTTCCTAGTTTCCAGACTTATATACTTAGCTTATTTGCATTTACTCTTTATTATTTTCCAATAAACATAAAAACTAGACATTTCCCTCTAGATACTAGACGATTAGTTGTACCCCACAGATTTTCTTTTGCTTTCTGTTCCATTCTCCTTCAACCCATGGTCATTAAGTAGTATATTTTCATCACTAATTCAAAAAGATACATGCACCCCTATGTTTACTGCAGCATTATTTCCAAAAGCCCAGATATGGAAGTAATCTAAGTGTCCATCAATAGACAAATGGATAAGGAAAACATGATATGTATACAATGAAATATTACACAGCCATAAAAAGGATGAGATCTTGCCATTTGAGACAATATGAATGGGCCTAGAGAATACTATGCTAAGTGAAGTAAGTCAGACTGAGAAAGACAAATACCATATGATTCCACTCCTAAGTGGCATTTAAAAACAAAAAAATGAATAAATAAAAAAAGCACAATCAGGCCTATAAATACAGAAGACAAACTGATGGTTGCCAGAGGGCAGGGGAGTGGGGGGTTAGGCAAATTGGGTGAAGAGGAGTGGGAGGTACAAGCTTCTAAATATGGAATAAATAAGTCACAGGAATAAATGCACAGCATAATGAATACAATGATACTGTAACAGCAACATAATGGGACAGATGGTAACTATACTTGTGGTGGACACAGCATAACATAAACAAATCACTGAGTTGTACACCTGAAACTTAATGTAATATTATGTGTCGATTATACTAAAAAGTACTACATTTTCAGATTCCAAATTTATTTGTTTCATGTTGCAATTCTTCATTACTGATTTTTTTTTTAATTTATTTTTGAGAGAGAGTGTGTGAGTAGGCAAGGGGCACAAAGAGAGGGAGACACAGAATCCAAAGCAGACTCCAGGCTCTGAGCTGTCAGCACAGAGCCCAATGTGGGCTTGACCTCATGAACCATGAGATCATGACATGAACCAAAGTCGGACATTCAACCTACTGAGCCACCCAGATGCCCCTTCATTACTGATTTCTAATTCTGCTACATTGGCGTCAAAGAACACAGTCCAGGTGACTTTAATTCTTGGGAATTTTGACATATCCTCTGTGGCCTAACACATTTGATTTTTATGACTATTCAAGAAGTTCTTAAAAAGTGTTTTCTGTATTTGTTAGTGCAATATTTTACAGAATACCTATTTGAGCTTATTAATGTTATTGAAATTTTCTGAATTGTTTTTTACTTTTGTTTCTTTGATCAAGTTCTGAAAGCAATCTGTACTAATGAGCAACTGCAACTGTTGGTTTCATCTATTTCTCACCACTGTTGTTTTACACATTTAAAGGCAATGTTGTTAGATGCATAAATGTTCACAATCATCTTATTTTCTTGATCTACTGCTCTTTTATCAGGACATAACATCGCTCTTTGTGCTTTATAACTTCTTTGCCTTAAAAGATAATTTAATTAATGTTAAAATAAGTGGGAGGGCATATTTTCTTGATAAACCTTTTATTTTATTTTTTAAATTTTATCTATTTTTTTAATTTTTTTTAATGTTTATTTATTTTTGAGATAGAGACAGAGCATGAGCAGGGGAGGGGCAGAGAGAGAGGGAGACACAGAATCCGAAACAGGCTCCAGGCTCCGAGCTGTCAGCACAGAGTCCGACATGGGGCTTGAACTCACAAACTATGAGATCGTGACCTGAGCCGAAGTCGGACGCTTAACCGACTGAGCCACCCAGGCACCCCAAATTTTATCTATTTTTTATTTTTAATTCTGCTATTTTTTTGTTTTATGCTTAACTCTTATTGACAGGATATTTCTGTATCTTATTTTTTAGCCCAATTGAGGTCTGTATTTTTTTTAGTTTATTTATTTCTTTAAGTTTATTTATTTATTTTGAGAGAGAGAGGGAGACAGTGCAAGTGGCGGGGGGGGGGGGGTGGGTGGGGGAGTGATAGGGAGGGAGATAGAGAATACCAAGCAGGCTCCACGCTGACAGCACAGAGCCCAATGTAGAGCTTGAACCCACGAACTGTGAGATCACGACCTGAGCTGAAACCAAGAGTTGGATGCTTAACTGACTGAGCCACCCAGGCACCTCGAGGTCTGTATTTTAATCTACGTTTAACTCATTGCATATATTGCCTTTCCCATATTCACACAATTTTGGCCAACATTTTTGGTGTCTACATACCATCTTGTTTCTCCCCATCCTCACTGCCTCATTCTTTTCAATTCTCCACTAGATAGACTAAATTTTATACTGCACATTTGAAATTTATACACTGTTTTTATTCTCCTAGTATATTAACAGCAATACTTAACACTTATGTTTTCCTGGCATTTTCTCAAGTTTATCATTATTAGCATCTCCACAAACAAGACACGTTCACCACTGTGAATGGTGCTAATTCACCACTGGAGTTGGGAGACTGGTGGTGGTGGCAGGGAGCCCCCCAGATCTGCAAGCCTCTGGTATAATAATATGTACCTCTACTCTGCCAACACTCTTTCTCTAAAATGATCTTCTACTCAGGTATAGAGGGAATGAGAAGGAAGAAGGGGCACTCAGAAGCTAGACAGGCCATCTTCACAAGCTCACTTGAATACCACACCAATGTTATACTGCAGTACCTGCCCCCACCACTACCCCATGACTCATACCTGGCTAAACACTGCTCACAATGGTAATGAAACAATGATCCACCTAGAACACTGGGAGAGAAACAGTCACTGAAAAATATCCCAAACCACCACATAATGCCAAATCCTCCTTTATTCTGAGTTGTTTCATATATACACATATATTCAGATTCCACACAAGGAGGCATTATAGCATTATGATCAAGAACATAAGTTTCAGGGGCGCCTGGGTAGCGCAGTCGGTTAAGCGTCCGACTTCAGCCAGGTCACGATCTCGCGGTCCCTGAGTTCAAGCCCCGCGTCGGGCTCTGGGCTGATGGCTCAGAGCCTGGAGCCTGTTTCCGATTCTGTGTCTCCCTCTCTCTCTGCCCCTCCCCCGTTCATGCTCTGTCTCTCTCTGTCCCAAAAATAAATAAACGTTGAAAAAAAAAATTAAAAAAAAAAAAAAGAACATAAGTTTCGGAGTTTCAATTGATCAGACTCTGAATCCCAGGCAGTAAGTCATGTAACCTCCATCTCTCCAAGCTTAAGTGTGCCACCTATAAAACATTATGACAATTCTTATATGCTAGAAGATTACTGTAATGCTAACTAAGAAAATGAAAGAAAGTATACACCCCTGCATGATACGCAGAAAGCATTTAATGTTACGTATTATCAAATATGTTTTTTAACTAGATTATCTCTCAAATGCACTCTAGCCCTAAGGGTGTATTACTAACTCTAAGTATACTGGGGAAGTCAAAACTCTAGTTTGAAGAGCACAGCATATTGGGGCGCTTGGTTGGGAATGCAAGCAGAAGATGCATGTCAAACAACAATGCCTAAGCTCCAGTGCCTAAACATGCTAGAGCCTGGGCAGTTCTTTACTTTGTGCTGGATGCTGAGTCTCTGACCAACTCTGAAAGAAAAGCCACTTCCTGTAAACTGTCAGTAAGAAATGGATGATACCATTCACCTATAATAAACAGAACTCTAGGGATGCCTGGGTGTCATCTGATACTTGATTTTGGCTCAGGTCATGATCTCAGAGTTTATGAGATCAAGCTCTGCACTGAGCATGGAGCCTGCTTGGGATTCTCTCTCTCTCTCTCTCTCTCTCTCTCTCTCTCTCTCTCTCTCTCTCTCTCTGCCCCTACCCCCCTTGTGTGTATGGGCATACTCTCTTTCTCTCTCTCAAAATAAACATTAAAAAAATAAAAAATAAATAGAATTCTAAAATTAAATGTTCTGGAAAAGAAAAAAATTGTACTACTTTGAGGCAATAAGGCTTCCATTATTTTAACATACTGATAAAATCAGCTCTGCTCATTGAGAACTCAAACAAAATAAATTCATTGTAAGGTCCATGGTACGTCATCAAGACTTAGAAACAAGAAAGTGGGCATAAAATAGAAAATTTCTTGAAAATATTATATTATAATTTCCTGAAAGTCCCAGGGTATTAGTGAGAGTGGCCCCAAGTGCCAATCAAAAGTAATGTGCTAATTTAAAACTTCATGTAACTCTCAACAATAAAAACAACAATCCTTATCTTACCTAATCCATACCATTAATCTGAGGATCACATAAAACAACAGAGATCAAATAAAAGTGCTTATAAATATTTAAAAATATTTGAAATCCACTGACATTTAATAATTCCCTCTAAATTCAGAGGAGAGCTACATAATTAAACATCTATTTTAGCCACAGAAACCTTAGGAAGCTGGTACTATCATTATCCTCATTTACAGATGAGGAAATAAAGGATTAAAGAGGTAAAGTAATTCATCCAACATCACATAACTAATGAACACAGACAGTTGCATTTCAAATTTAGGTCTGACTCCAAAGCCCATCCTTTTAACCACTATGTTACTAGATCCAGACCACTTCTGTGAAGGTTAACAGATTAGAAGAGATGTTCATAAAACAGAAGCAATTCCAGAGATACTATGTATATTGTACACTGCCCATCACAAGAGGGCCTCATTCCCTGGACCATGAACAGGAAAAAAAAAAAAGAAAAAGAAAAAGAAAAAAATCAGGTCTTTTCCCATATCCCCATTTTACTTTAAGGATTTTTAAAAACTCCTTGATCCATGTTCTTTTTCACACATGCTTAGTGATGTGACCATTAGATCAAAGTCCAAGACAGCTGAAGAAATGAGAACTAGATCAGTTAAGAGCAACTTACAGAAAATATATGAGAATTTGTTCAAAGAGCTGGTTCAAACTGCCTTTTATTGGGCTCTCATGAGAAAGATGCTTTGGAAAAAGTGACCTTGGTCAAATGTCACCAATGTAATTTGAGAAAAAAAAGTACATGCTAACAAATAGGCATATCACATTCATATAATCATCCTAGATTCAAAAGGGCATTAGCTTTTACACTGTCATCCTTTTGGATGAGATAGTCATATTTGAGCAATTTGTCCTAGTAACTTATAGGGGTAATCACTGAAACTCAGTTACTTCCATAATGGCTAAAAACAAATATAAGAACCATTCAAGAATGACCACAAATAGTCTTTAGTCTCTATGGTACAAGAAATCAATCACGAGCCCATCTGTGTGAGACCTAGCGAATAAGAACATTATTTGAGAGGGGTACAAAGAAAAGGATGGATTGCCAAGAGGAAAAAGTAATTTATTAGACTGTGACAAGCTTTTAAATGTTTGCATTATCATTAACCAACTGCCTGGTTCTCTGATTCACACACCTGCCACCACCAGCCAATGCTATCACAGTAGTAAACTTGGACGTAGGCTCACCTCTAAAACACTGGCACCCTCTTCTGACCTTTTTGCAGTACTGCAGGCACACCAGTTACTGGGGCGAAAAATTCTAATAAAGCCATTAGTAATTTTGCAGGTAACATTTTCCAGATAATTTTATATTTGTAATTCCCTGGATGAACATAAAATTAGCTTAATAAACATATGAAAGAGCATATCTTCTAAACAAAGTGTATGCCAATGAAGAGAAAACCAACTGTGTTCTCTTAATATTTTCAAAGATTATATATTAGCTGATTTTATTACAATAGCAATAATGATGACAATAACGAATAGACAAAGATTTTATGGCGTGCCAGGCACTAGGCTGATGAGGCAGACACTCCTACTCTTGCCATCTTACAGATGTGGGGAAAGTGAGGCACAATGAAGTTAAATAACCCAGGATCATGTACCTGAGAATAAGTGGTAAAGCTGAATTTCAAACTATGGCCCTGCAGCCAAAACCTAATTTTATCCAAAATATCCCTGTGAGGGAAAATGAAGTTATCATGATAACATGAGACATGACTGAAATAGAAACAGTATAGGTTATAAGGAAAATTACAAACATATCATCCAAATCCCTCATTTTCAGCAAAGTCCCAAACTGTACAAAAATAAAATATTACATGAAAGAGTTTTGGCCATTTACCCATTCCTCCTCACTTGAAGATTCTCAATCTTCTGGGTCTATGTTTTTATACCTTCTTTTTACTCCTAATTCCTCTTTTCCCTTTTCCCTAACTATGCCCTTATTTACCTATCTGGTTCTTTAAATGAAAAGAAAAAAACTAATCCACATTGTATGCCTTTTCTTCTATAAAGCAGAACTACTCACCTATTTCTACCTAAATTCCCTATTTCACTATATCTTTAAAAAAATATTTAAGATAGTAAATCAAAATAACATCATCAATTCCTTCTCTTTGATCATTACAATTATGACAGATTCTCATCTGTATGGAATTATTTAGGGTATTCCTACCTAAAATCAGGGCTGAAAAACTAAATAATCTAAGATCTCTAAAAATAATAACTTTATTTTCAAACAGGATATGAAGGCACATCATCTAACAATCTATGATTCAAAACAAGATCTAAAACACTTCTAGATTCTGCAGTTTGCCTACATAAAGCTATTCATTATATCAAAAATTAAGAACACATAATAATCTAAACACAGGGTAACCAAGGTCACTGTCATTCACGACTAGAAAATTCACATGGGTCAGAACAAAATACTCATTTAGATTTCTTTTTAACAACTATCGTTACATTTCATAATGTTAGAGGCACAAACTTAGGGAACGTCTAAAGAATTAAAAACATGCACAAACTGCACCAGATTTAATTTATTAAATCTAAGAACTGAAACAAGATAGTTACATTTTTACTACAGTAACTGATCACACTGCTAAAGAATTAATCATTACATTATTCATATCTCCCAAATCTAACAAAAACAGCACAGGTAAAGGTGCCAAGGAATTGGCACGTGAAAGGTGCCAAGGAATTGGCTCCCTGAAAATTCCAGAATTCATTTTACCTCGGTCTGTAGGATGGCAGCCCTTTGTTCTTTAGCAGTCAAGGACTCCTTCAGCACTTCAATGTGTTGCTTACTGTCTGAAAACTGGTTTGTGAGTGTTTCTAGCTTTGTCTGTAGGGCCAGTAGTTCTGTGTCCTTTCTGGACAGCTCCTGCTTCACCTGACCAATCTAGAGGAAAAAACAGAACATTGTAAGTAAAAAAGAAATGAAACAATCACCTCTGATCTGAATCTTTTTGACAGATCTGAGTCACAAAATACTAACTATAGCATTAGTTTTATGACAAAACACAATTTATCTTTTTGTATCACCTAATCTTGGATAACCACCCACCACAAAAAACAACAACAACAAAAAAAAACAAAAACAAAAAAAAAAAAACAGGTTTTCAACAAATAGGGATATCCCAGTTTTCAATTATTGTGTTTCCTAAATACTCTTCAAAATCTCTTAGAAAAAGAATAGACAGAGAAAAATCCCAATTCAATTAGACTACTATGAGATAGGAGGAAGCACCTGAATACTATTGTGCTGATCAGTTTTCATTTTATTAAGTCAGACTTCTTAAAACATAAAGCAGGATTAGTGTAGATGTAAAACAGAAGGAAAAAAGAAAACCTCCTAGCATTGCCATTTAAAGCGAAATTCGAAAGCTGCTGCTAGTATACTTTTTATTTTTTCATTCACAAACAAAAGTTTACATAAAATCCTTATCTTAAAAAGCCACCACTAGTGTTTTAAGGCATTATAAACCTGTGCCTTTTAGAAATCACATAATTTTGAGGAGTTAGAGATATACTGACCTAAAAAAAGATTCCACCAACAAAGTTCTATCATCTACAACACGTCGTATGAACTAAATGGATAAAAGTATATGACTTAAATGCATAAAAGCTCAGCCATAAGAATCTACATGTGTAATTTGAATCTGAATTATCTGACAGAAAATCCGTAAGTCAAGAGGTGTCCATTCATTCTCCCATAAATTTCTCATCTTAACTTTAAAAAATTTTTATTTCAAACATCTCATTTACATCTAAGAATTTTCTAAATAGTCTGTTATTGTAAATGTACAACAAATAAACAAAAATCAGAATTGCTTTTACATTCTGTCTAGTGCCTACCAAGGTAGCTAGCTGTGCACTAACAGATTAATGACCAGAAGTGTAAATCCCATAAGAAGTCCAAAATTTATTTCAGCATTACTGATGAAATAAAAAGTACTTTGTATTTTTTTACATCTACAGAATCTGTACTATAATAATCTGAGGTATAAAGGACAATTTTGAGAACAATTTCACATGAGGAAGTGTGAAATAAATATTACTTTAATTAAAATTAGACTTTTGGGACGCCTGGGTGGCTCAGGCAGTTAAGCGTCTGACTTCAACCCAGATCATGATTTTGCAGTTCATGAATTTGAGCTCCATGTCAAGCTCTGTGCTGACAGCTCAGAGCCTGGGGCCTGCTTCAGATTCTATGTCTCTCTCTCTCTGCCCCTCCCCCGCTCATGCTTTGTCTCTCTCTCTCTCTCTCAAAAATAAATAAAAATATTTTAAAAATAAAAAATAAATTAAAATTAGACTTTTAAGGAGCACTAAAAATGAATTTCTAATTTACTCTTCTTGCTTAGCAACAAGACAAGCCTTTTCTCATATGCATGAAAATTCTATTTGCAGATTTAATTAATTATTCATTCATTCAACAAATATTTCTATATGTTTATTGTATGCAAACTACTATAGGATACTAAGAATGTCAGTGGAAGATAACTGTAAATTGCAGCTATCTTCATCCTGTAATATACAGATGTACCCTGAGTTACCACATACTGTAATGCTGTGGCATCTTTCATGACATCCCTTTCCTAACAAAAAACACATATTAGTATTTTTCTATCCTTAACATACAGGTTGCACTAAAAATACACTTATGGTATGAATTGATTAGGAGAAATGTTTAAAATTTTATCACTTCCTCAGCTAAAGAACTATTACAGCTTAAAGATTACTCAAATTTCCAACTACTTCCAATCATGTGATTAAAAATAAATATAAAATCCTTGTTTCCTCAGCATCTACATTTTTAAATGATCTTCAAATATTACTATATTGACCATAAAGAATGAAAAAGGAAGAAAATATTCTAAATGGAAAGCAGAGTTTAGAAGCACACATTTTCCATAAAAGTTAGGAGCACAAGGCTTTGCAATCACACCTGAGGATAAGTGTGTCTTTGAGTAATTACCTAAGTCTTGTTTTCCTAATCAGTAAAATGGAGCAAGTAAACTAATGTTACTGTATTTAGACATTAAATAAAATAATGTATGGAATGTGCTTATCCTGTTGTTTGGTATAACAAAGAAATATTTATAATAGGTAAGAAAAAAAAGTAAAGTTATAGATCAACTACTCCTCTAGATAATACAGTTACTGTAAACCAAAACCAAATTAGTCCCTTTTAGACAAAATATGTCACTTTATTATCTGTATTATAAAGTGGTCCATAAATAGCAAAAATATCAAATTAGCACAAGTTTTGTTTTGTTTTGTTTTGTTTTGTTTTGTTTTGTTTTGTTTTGTTTTAATAATGCTGCATTCCTGTCTTATCCCACAATTACTTTCAGGAGCAGTTTTTCCTGACATTTGTGTGACATATGTGCACATGGCCTAGCCACAGAGCAGTAAGTAGACTGAAGAGCTTACCAGCACGGGTTCTGGAATCAGACTGCTTACATAAAAATCAAACTCTGCCTCTTACTATATTTCTTTTTTTTTTTTAATTTAAATTTTAGTTAACATACAGTGTGATACTGGTTTCAGGCACTAGTTATATTTCCTAAGCACCACTCTGTTACCTCAGTTTCCTCATCTATAATTTGGGGGTGATAATATACCTACCTTAGCAGGTTATAAATGCTTACATGTTAGCTACTTTATTATTTTTTTATTATATTTTGAAATGGAATTTAAGTTCTTTAAACAGAAGATTAAACTAGATTTAGACACTTAAAGTATGTTTCATGCTAATTCTAATTTACTAGATAACTCTAAATAAGCAAATCACTTTCTATATATCTGTTCTAAAAAAAAGTAACATCTGTTGTAAAATCACCTAATGGTGACTTAAAGATAATACATATGAAGTTAAAGCACTTTACTCAAGAATTTCAAATTCTACGAGAGTCGATATTAAAAGTTCTCATCACAAGAAGAAAATAAAATTGTAACTATGCATGGGTACTATGTAGGATGTTAACTAGACTTACTGTAGAGGTCAGATAGATAGATATATCTCAAATCATTATGTTGTACATGTATCAATTATACCTCACTTTAAAAAAAAAGAATTTTAAATTCAGATAAACACTACAACCTAGAACATCTACATATTCTTATACCAAAGAAGAGAGATCATCATTCATATAAACAGCAAGTATCTACAAAAGGAAAGGACTTAAGAAAAAACAAATTTTGAAGTACAATCCATACAGTGACAAAAGCAACAATAAAGGACCAGATATAGGGCTTCCAGAACATGTGAAGGCTCACTGCACACAAAGTGACATATGGGTCAAACTGGTGAACATGAGTCGGTTAAAGAGCAGAGCAGGCTGGTTAGTGCTAGTATTGGGCAAAGCTGCCAACCAAAGAGAATGAAAGTATAAGCCACCCAGAAGCCAGAGCCAGCAGGGTCCCACTGTGGGATCACTGCTCACAAAGAGTAAATCTTACGGCAAAGACCTCAGCCTGAAGACCAGCCGCTCTCTTTTTCAGCTCCTCCCCTTGAGCCTCTTTCGAACTTAGCTCCTCCTTCAGTTGTTCTACCTGTCACGACATTGTTATTCTTTTTCACTTATGTGTCAGTTTAGGTATTATCTGCTTTTCAGCCAGAGCAGTAACTGGAAATGACAATAATTTAAATAACACAATCAAATCTGTTCCTTTAATTCCCTCTTCAAAGGACCCTAGATGATTCTCTATTTTCAGTCACAAGAATTTTTTAAATGGACTCAAATGTGCCCATCAGCAAATGGAAAGCAGAAATTATACTGTAGCATATTTTGTTCTCAAATTAGCGTGAAAAATACAAACTAACAGAAAGTTGGATATGTGAATTGTTAAGTTCTAAAATTAATATAAATTGTCAATAGTCACTGATAACAGATTCTTAAAATAATAAAGGAATATTTTACAGACTTTTATGCCAGGTATAGATACCACAGCAAGAAACTAGAAACCAGAGAGGGAGTTAGAATAATGGTGTATCATTCCTTTATAGTTTTCTGTTCTGAGAAACTGGGGAACTAATACAATTGGGATGCAGGAGGTATTTATTTTCTAGCTAATATTTTATCATCACAATTAGGTTTTTAATTAAACCAAAACAAACCTGGCAAATTGATAGCCATAATAAACTAGATCTTCCAATTTGCCTAAATAGGTATAGAATCAAACCAAATGGCTTTGGATCTAAGGAAAAAATATTGTGCCTAGTTAATACATATGAACTGACATGTCTCTCTGGTATGTATCCTACTATAGATATATCAGAAGTACACATGGGAAACAATAAACCTGATACAAATGGATCTTTTCTAGGGAACGGACCAAAGGGCCTTCCTTTTTATGTAACTGTATTTGAAGGGAAAACATGATTTAAGACATTTCAGGGAAAAAAAAAAAAAAAAAAAAAAGGTAGGGGGACTGGGTTCAGCCTCTCAGGGTTTGACTATTAAAATACAACTACACAAGAGGTAAAGAACTTGGTGTCTCATGTTGTGAGAAAAACTCAATTTGATGGAATTTATTGAATCACCTCTGAAGTACTAACAGATAGAAATGTTAAACTGTGACAATACATATCAGCATTATACGATGAATAATTTTCTTTTAAGGGAAAACTTGAAATAACTATATATCAGTAATTCTGACTTTAATTCTGGGGAAGTTCAATTCCAAAGAATTATAAGTCTTCTTCCCTGAAGTTTGATAAAACAATGTGAAGCTCTTCATCATCACTAAGGAAACAGAAATATGCATCAACTTCTCAAACCTCTTTTAAAAATTACAGTATCACACACCATTACCTTATTTTTCATAAATTTAGAATGGCTCCGATAGACCTCCATTTGTTTCATTTCTTCCTCCCGTTCTTCAGTACTCAAGGCTCCATTTGATTTCAGCATCTGAATTTCCTCTTCCAAGTCTCGGAGTCCACGCTCCATAGAGGAAATTTTTGAATCCTGAAGACAATGGAAGATTTAGACATTATTCACAAAGAATCAGAGAAGTTGAAAATCTCAGTCTTTACAGATGTTGAATTTAATAAAGATAAATATGCAGGAAAACTGCTGTCTAGCAACTGGTGTCTTGCTTCTAAATTAATATATCCTTTTGGCCACTTAGGTGAAAGGAAGATAGCTCGTATCTATATGATTTTTCCTCTGTCTCCTCCTCCAGTCTGCACCCTTTTGTTTAAAGTTGAGAGTATATGGGCGCCTGGGTGGCTCAGTTGGCTGGGCATCTGACTTTGGCTCAGGTCATGATCTCACAATTCGTGGGTTCGAGCCCCACGTCAGGCTCTGTGCTGACAGCTCAGAGCCTGGAGCCTGTTCCGGATTCTGTGTTTCCCTCTTTCTCTGCCCCTCCCCTGTTCAAACTGTATCTCTCTCTCAAAAAATAAACATTAAAAAAAATTTTTTTAAATAATAAACATTTAAAAAAAATTTAATGGAGTCCACCCTCTCAAACCCTGCTGCTACTTTATCAACTAAGATTATGTAATATTCTAAATACTTGGTTGTCATTTCAACAATCTTCATGGCATCTTCACTAGGAGTAGAGTCCATCTTAAGAAACCACTCACTTTGCTCCTCTATAAGAAGCTACTCCTCATATGTTCAAGTTTTAGCATAAGAGTCAAGAAACTCAGTCACATCTTCATGCTCCACTTCTGATTCTAGTTCTCTTGCTATATCTACTCCATTTGCAGCTCTTCTTCCACTGAAGTTTTGGACCCCTCACAGTCATCCAAAAGGGTTGGAATCAACTTCTTCCAAACTCCTGTTCAGGTTGATATTTTTACTTCTTCCCATGAATCACAAATGTTCTTACTGGCATCAGGAATGGCAAATCCTTTCCATAAGGTTTTCAATCTACGTGGCCCAGATCTTTCATAGGAATCACTATCTATGGCAGCTGTAGCCTCACAAATATATTTCTTAAATAATAAGACCTGGAAGTCAAAATGACTCCCTGATCCATGGGCTGCAGAATGAATATTTTGTCAGTATGCATGAAAACAACAATAATCTCTTTGTACATCTCCATTAGAGCTCTTCAGTGAGCAGGTGCATTGTCAATTGAACAGCCATATTTTTAAGGCAATCTTTCTCTCTGTAGTAGGTCCCAACAAGTGGGCTTAAAATATTCAGTAAACTATGCTGCAAACAGATGCGTTGCCATCTAGGCTTTGTTTACAGAGCACAGCCAGAGTAGAATCAGCATAATTCTTAAGGCCCTCGGAGTTTTTGGAATGATAAATGAGCACTGGCTTCAACTTAAATGTCACCGGCTGAGTTAGCCCCTAACAAGAGAGCCAGCCTATCTTTTGAAGCTTTGAAGCCAGGTACTGACTTCTCCTCTAGCTATGAAAGTCCTAAATGGTTTCTTCTTCCAATAGAAAGCTGTTTCACATAGGGGTGCCTGGGTGGCTCAGCTGGTTAAGCATTTGACTTCGGCTCAGGTCATGATCTCACGGTTTGTGGGTTCAGGCTCCGTGTCAGGCTCTGTGCTGACAGCTCAGAGCCTGGAGCCTGCTTCAGATTCTGTGTCTCCCTCTCTCTCTGTCCCTCCTCTGCTTGTGCACTCTCTCGCTCTCGCTCTCTCTCTCAAAATAAATAAGCATTAACAATTTTTTAATTAGCAATAAAAAAAAAAGAAAGTTGTTTCATTTACATTGAAAATCTGTTGTTTAGTGGAGTCACCTTTATCAATGATCTTAACTAGGTCTTCTGGATAATTTGCTACACCTTCTCCATCAGTACCTGCTCTTTTACCTTGCACTTTTATGTTATGGAAATGGCTTCTTTCCTTAAACCTCATGAACCAACCTCTGTTGGTTCAAACTTTTCTTCTGCAGCTTCCTCACCTCTTTCACCCTTCACAGAACTGAAGAGACTTAGAGCCTTGTGCTGGATTAGGCTTTGGCTTAAGTGAACATTGTAGCTGGTTTTATCTTCTATCCAGACCACTAATACTTTCTCCATATGAGCAACAAGGTTGTTTCACTTTCTTATCATTCATGTGTTCACTAGAGTAGAACCTTTCGTTTCCTTCAAGAACTTTTCCTCTGCATTCACAATTTGGCTGTTTGGTGCAAGAGGTCTGGCTTTCAATCTATCTCAGCTTTGGACATGCCTTTCTCACTAAGCTTAATCATTTCTAGCTTTTGATTTAAAGTGAGAGATATGAGCCTCTTTTCACTTGAACACTCAGAGACCACTGCAGGGTTATTATTTGGCCTAATTTCAGTATCGTTGTGTCTCAGGGACTAGGGAGGCCCAAGGAGAGGAAGAGAGACGGGGGAACAGCAGGTCAGTGGAATAGGCAGAATGCACACATTTGTCAAGTTTGCCATCTTATATGTGCACAGTTTGTGGCACCCCAAAACATTCAGTAGTAATATCAAAGACCACTGATCACAGATCACCAGAACAGTAATGAAAAGTTTGAAATATTGGGAGAATTACTAAAATGTGACACAGAGACACGAATTGAGCAAATGCTATTGGAAAAACAGTGCCAAAACACCTGCTTGATGCAGGGGTGCCATAAACCTTCAATTTGTAAAAAATACAGTTTCTGCAAAACACAATAAAGTGAAGCAATAAAACGAGGTATGCCTGTAAACTATTTCAATTGCACTATCTGAAAATTCACCTTTAACATTATTATAAATCTTCCTAGAAAGATCAGGATGTAGTCCCTTAAGAATAACTAAAGAAGCACCTGGGTGGCCCCGTCGGTTGAGCATCCAGCTCTTGATTTTGGCTCAGGTCCTGATCTCACAGTTTGTGGGATCAAGCCCCACATCAGGCTCCATGCTGACAGCACAGAGTGATTCTCTCTCCCTTTCTCTCTGCCCCTCCCCCCCTCAAAACAAATAAACTTAAAAAAAAAAAAAAGAATAATAACTGAAATACTAGGCATACACATGCGACTAACCTGCAAATGAAATGTGTTACCTCTGACATTAGTTTGGGGAGGGGAAGATGGATAATGAAAGGGAGCCAGTGGAAAGAAGGAGTGTATTTCTAGCATCACTGGTGCTTCACACAAGACAAAATCACCTTCAGCAATCAACTCAAGCTCCACACATCACACAGACAGCCTCTAACTCTACAAAGCCACCATAAGGCCCCCAAGACACATTATCCATTTTCTCCTCTAACTCCAACACAAACAAACACATGGGCAGCTCTTGAGACCAAATCAGTACCCTCACTACCAAATCATGTCCCATAAAAGCTTCTCCCCAAAAGGGACCAAACTGTAACTGAAAGTCACGAAGAAGGCACTGACTGCCCAGATAAGAGACGTGTCAGGCTACTCGCTGAAATCAGGACAGAAAAGTAGTATCTGATACGCTCAACTAATTCTAGCACCAACTCAATCAGACTGAGACTGGGTTTATTTGAGAACAGTCCTTCCAACAAGGTTTCTTACTCCTACAATGTATAATAACTAAGTAAATAAATTCCTTTTCATCTTACCACTCTGTACTTGCCCAGCTCTGGGTCTCCCCATCATTAATCAGCCAATGCCACTAACCTATTGAAATCCCCTGTTGCTTGCTAAATTTCCCAAATCCTCACTTTTTCTTTTTCAAAAGTTGTCTCCCTACCCCAAGTAAAACCTGGCTTTCCAAAAGGATGTAATTTCCCTGAACTCTCTCCAATGAGGGTCACTAATCCCCCAGTACCAGAAAGGAGCAGGGGAAAAAGTATAGGCAACCTCCCGGTTCCTCAATGCTGCTCCCTTTATTTTACAGCTCATACTCGTTTTCACTCTACCCCCTCCTCACTACTTCCCCATCCCTCTTGGCCATTTGAAAAATGTCTTTGGCACCTGGCTCACAATCAATCTTCCCTTCAAATGCCACTCTTGCCATCATCCTAGGATTTCAATGTCCGAATTTCAATGACCTCAACCACCAGTCCACTTCAGCTATCCAGTCGACAGGACTACCCTCTGGATCCTATCATCACCCAGGCCTACTGCAGGCTTCTCCCCAGGCCTAGTGCACCATCATCCTCTATTTGCCATTCCTCAACCTCACAGAGATCTTCACCTCACTAATGGTCACATTTTCTCCCAACCTGTCAGTACAGTCTGAATTCTCTTCCTTTCTATCCACACTACATTCTTGGACTGATCATGCAAACTCTTCTCTCACCATCATCCTCAATTCATGTGCATTCCAATAATTCTGCCATTATCTACCCAGAAAAACTGTGACCTATAGCAGTACAGTAATTCTTCCCTGTTCCTCCACTGCAAAAGGAAAAAGAAAAAAAATTAGAGGAGGAGGAAGCAGAAGGGGAAGTGGAGAAGGAGAAGATGGAAGGAAGAAAGCAAGAGAAGGAAGGTGAAGGCAAAGATAGGAGGAAGAGGAGGAAGAAAAGGCAGAAGAGAGAAAAAAGAAAACTACATCACCTTGAAGATAGTTGGGCTCTTTTACTGTCTATCAATCATCTTCTTTTCCCATTTCCCCCCAAGACTATTCTAGATCTTCATAATTCTCTCAGGATCATGCCACACTCTCAGCAACTCAACTATTTCAGCTGTGATTTCAGGATAGCATCCACCTGACCCAACAGGGCCACCATTATCTCAGGCTTTCTTAACAGAATGGCTGGAAGTTAACACAACTTAAAATAGCTCCACTGCCTGTTAATTATTACACTTCCACATTCTATCAAAAGGCAAGTAAAAGAATTTTGGAAACATAGGTATATTCATGTGTTTTATTCTTACGTTTCAACAGGCCTCAGGAAATAAAACATACAAATAGATTTGTGGGAAATAAGAACATACAATTGAACCTTTCTAAAGACTCTTTACAAGATTATGTTCAAGACTACTAATTGCCTAACTACAAAGAACCCAGAATTCCACTAATTCAGAATTTGTTTGGTAAATCTTTCCCCACTGGAAATAAAAATACACACAAATAAACAAAATTTTAGAATGAAATCACTTAAATTCAGAGAGAAATTCTTATAACCGTACTTAAGAAGCATCTCTCTACATAAAACTATATACTACTAACTAAATATTCTTGTCATACCAACAACTATTGAATAAAGGCCCACAAAACAAAAACAGTGTCAAACTTTTTAGGGAATAGGAAGAAGCTAAGATTTAGGGAATATGAAGAAGCTAAGACTTACCTATAAGTCTTTCAGCTTTTGTAAGAAAGAGTATGTTGTTTAAAAAAAAAAGCATATGTTTTTCATAAAGATAATAACAGGAGCAGCAGCTAAGAGTTTACTATATGCCAGGTAGTATTCAAAGTGTTTTACTTGCTATAACTAATTTAAACCTCAAAACAACCTATGGGATACATACTATTACTATCGCCTTCTAGCCATAAAGAAATTGAGGCATAGAGAGGTTAGGAATTACTTGCTCTATTGTCATACAATTGATTCAAGTAAAGCCAAATTTTGAATCCAAGGAATTTAAGAAGACAAGTCTTAATCAACCTAACATAAAGCCTAAAGATTTCTACCTATTCATTAACTTAAAGCAGAGGTTTACAAAGCATGGTCCATGTTCTATGTTCTGGATCCCCCAGACCTTTTCAAGAAGTCTGCATAGTCAAAACTATTTTCATAATAATACCATGATTTGATTTGCCCTCTCCACTATGTTACCATTTGCACTTCAGGTATAAAAGCAATGGTGGGAAAAAACTGCTTGTGTCTTAGGACAACAGGCAATAGCACCAAACCACGCTAGCAGTGACTGCACTCTTCAGTATCGGGTACTCACACACACAAAAAAAAAAATTTATTAAAAAAAGCTTTTTTTTTTTTTTTTTTTTTTTTTTTTTAAGTAAGCTCTAGGCCAAATGTAGGGCTTAAACTCATGACCTCGGGGTATCTCACGACCTCGAGGTCAAGAGTCGCATGCTCGACCAATTGAGCTAGCCAGGAGCCTCAAGAAATAAAAATTTTAAAAGACTACTTCCTTTGGGGGATGCCTGGGTGGCTCAGTCAGTTAAGCATCCAACTCTTGATCTCAGCTCAGGTCTTGATCTCAGGGTCATGAGTTCAAGCTCCACATTGCACTCCATGCTGGGTGTGGAGCCAACTTAAAAATTTTTTAAAAAAGACTGCTTCCTTTGAGAATGTCCTTAATGAAGCAGTAAAAATTATTACTTTTAATTAATCTCAAACCTTAGGAACACATCTTTTTAATATTCTGTGTGATGAAATGGGAAGGAGCTAGGCATTTCTGTACATTGAAGTATGATAGTAGTTCCTTAGAATAGCACTTGTGTGCCTCTTTGAATTGCAAGCTGAATTAGGTAGTTTTTTCATGGAACATCATTTTCACATGAAAGAACAATTGACAAACTATGGTTACTAGAGTTAATATTAGGCAGACATTTTCTAAAAATAAATGAATGAACTTGTCATTTTAAAAGAATAAAAGGGTCCTGAGATCAAAAGTCTTAAACACAGCCGATTTAAAGGAATTCTGGACAACTTTTTGGTCCCATCTGACTTATGATCTATAACTAAAAGGGAATAAAACCAAAGTTCTTTCAAAGTGTCTTTTCATTGTCTTACTATTTCTTCTTAAATCTACAAAATAAGCAAAATATTGTTACATACCACTTTCTAAAACTCACACATGAAAGTATGTAATCACTTCAAAGTGTAAACTGACTCATAAGCTTCTTTGGAGACTCTTACTTACCTTCATTTCAATAACAGTTTGCAGAGCTTTTGTTTTGGCAGAATCAGGAGCATTCTCAAATCTCCGATGCATCTCCTATACAAGAGAAGCAAAAGAGAGTAAGTGTCTCCTTTTCACTCTTATTTTTGCTCATGGGGAGGGTAGGGAAGGACAGGGAAGAGGGAATAATTGAGTAAAACACATGATAACCCCAGTCCCGTGTGACACTTTGATCCCTGTCTACCAGACCTTTCCCAGCAGATCAGAGAAGGCTAGGGAGGTAGGTGGGTCAAATACACAGGCACGAAGAGTCCCCATCTCGAATACCTAGTTATTTAAATTTAGTCACAGAGATGACATTAGAACAACAGATGAAAACTACACCACAACCCCAGATTGGTGTATCAATCCTCCACATGACTCTAAGATATACAAATCAGAACTCCAAACAATCCAAAAGAAAGATTAGAAATAGCCTTTTTTCAAAGGAGAAATAAAGGTAGTCACAATCAGTCTGCATCACACAAAGCTGCTTTTAGTAGCTTTTAGCATTTGTGTTAACCACATCCTTTCCATAACATACACACCAGCGTAACAACCTGGCTACCTATGATGAAAATCTCTCTCCAATAAGGCAACAACTGGGAAGAAAAAAGAAGATAAGGCTGTTGGACAAGTTTCCTAGGTAGTTCATATTTAAATTTATAAAATGTCATAAAAACATAGCTATTCTTTTTAATCTAAATTTTAGTGAGTTCAGAATCAGGAAGAAAGGAACTGATGGTAGTAATATCACATTCATGGCCTTCAAGGGTTACCAGCAAAGTTATTGGACCACCTCAGGCTATTTCCTGTCAGATTTTGTGAATGTCTCTGAGTTAATCAGTCAACATTTTCAAAATACTCTGGGACAAACTCTAGTGACCCAAGAATACACAGATGAATACTTTCCATCTGAACCATACTTAGCCATAACAAAAGGGATGTATAATACTTTAATTACACCTTTCACCTAATTTATTCATTCTTGCCTGACCAGAAAGAATGGTTTGAGAAAAAGAAAACAGAACTGCACACTTCACTGAGTTACCTCTTTCTGAAAGACCGACAGAAAGAACTGATAAAAGTTCTAAATTATAAACAGTTTAAACACCAGTTTAAACACCAGTATCTTCTTAACATCCACATTCACACCAGCTGGCTGCTGAAAGTATAGTGCAAACCACTATTAATACATACCACCCTTTCTGACCACGCTTTCTGCTACTTTTCTTCCTAACTCCAGCCTTAAATATTCAACAAGGTATTCCATCCACATGTGTGACAAACACTTCAAACTCTCCAGGCCCAAGAGTAAACTCTTGGAGGTGCTCCAAAAGCTGTTCCATCCTTCCACATACTCAAGTGAAAAACCTGAGTCTTCTTAATGCCTTCCTTTCTCCTTCAAGTCAGTCAATCAGGAAATCCACTTAACTCCACCTTCAAAACATATCTGAAATGCAAGCACTCCTTGTCATTTCCACTATGACCATTTGGAGCGAGCCACTAACAAAAATATATCTTCTAATCCAACGACAAGCTCCTAATTAGGCCCCCCTCTCTTTATCTTTCTCCCCTACATTCTATTCTCAACAGAGCATCCAGAGTCACCTTTTTATTTTTTTAATGTTTATTTATTTTTGAGACAGAGAGAGACAGAGCATGAATGGGGAAGGGTCAGAGAGAGGGAGACACAGAATCTGAAACAGGCTCCAGGCTCTGAGCTGTAAGCACAGAGCCCGACGTGGGGCTCGAACTCACGAACTGTGAGATCGTGACCTGAGCCGAAGTCAGACGCTTAACCAACTGAGCCACCCAGGCGCCCCCAGAGTGACCTTTTTAAATATAAATTTAATTTTGTCAAATTAATTAATTTTGACAAAATTAATTTTGTCCTTTACTCAAAACTGTCACAGCTCTCTGACTCACAGCAGAGTCACAGTCCCCTCACAGTGGCCTACAAAACCTTCTCTCTTACCACTCTTCCCTCAGTCACCATGCTTCAGCCACACAGGACTCCTTGCTGTTTCTCAAATACGCTAGGCATTGTCCTGTTCCTTAGGACATTTACACCAGATGTTCCCACTGCCTAAACTCTCTTTCCTGAGCTCATAGAGAGGACTTTGTGTCCTTCAAGTCTTGACTCAAATGCCTCTTCTGTATTAGTAGGTTTATGAGTTGTGATAATCATACTGTAGTTATACAAGAAAACGTCCCTATGTTTTAGAGATGCGTACTACAGTGTATAGAGGTAAATTACATCGTGTCAGGAATTTTTTTTAAAATCTTTGGTAAAAAAAGAAGAAAAAGCAAAAATAGGACACATGAAGCAAGTGTGGCAAAATTTTGGTAACTAGTATATCTGAGAGATAAGCATATGGAGATTCATTATGCCATTCTCATTACTTTTGTGTAAGCTTGAAATTTTTCATTATAAAATTAATGCTTAATGTTAGTGTAATGTACCTTATTTGAAAACTTAAAATGGACAAAAAAGAACCCATATGTCCTTTTCCCTCTACTTTACTCAACTTTTTCTTGTCCCATAGCATGTACCCTCTAACGTATGTTATGTGCCTCTATAAGAACATAGAGGGCCAGGGTCTTTGTTTCATTCACTGTTTAATCCAAAGTGCCTAGGACAATAGCTGGTACATCAGGAAGTGCTTAAGAGATATTTAAAGAATGAATGATGAATGAATGAATAATGAACAGATACCAAACTTTCAAGAATTAACTAAAGGGGGAATCTTCTCATGTGCTGAATTATGTACACCTCCTCTTACTTCTACACAGCCCTCCTCTAACACTTAGTACACTCTATTTGGAATAATCTTCTCTAACATACCAGCCTGTACACTCCTTCAGGGCAAAATTGCCTTTTGTATTCCAGACACTGTCTGACATGTAAGCAATCATTAAAAATGATTTCTCCCCCACATCCATTCCTCTTTGGCTAGATGAAGGAAAGACTGAATAAATGAATAAATTATCAGCTAGTATTCATCTTCATCCCTCTATTGGAGCACTCTCTCTAAAGTATCAAAAAAGGATCTCTTTATTTCTAAATCTAAGAGCTGTTGTCCATCCACATCTTTTCTGAACTCCATGTGCCTCCCATTAATGAATTATCCTAGCTCTAAATGCTTATTCTCTGCCCTTTCTCCTATCCTAAGCACAGATATTTTCTAAGTTCCATCTTTGGAACTCTTCTCAATTCTATTGCCCCAATCCAGGGACTCCACTAGCCCACAGAGAAACTTGAAATGAATTAGACAATAGCAACCCCTCTGGGGTAGATGCAACCTCACCATGAAGCACTGATTGAGTTTTAGGCCACATCTGCTCCATCAGCAGGAAGCTTTTGTTTGGTTGAACAATGTGCACACCAATCATACAAGGAAGCCCTTCCCCAGTCCCACAGATTCGACTACAGTTGATCTCTGAACAACAAGGGTTTGAACTGTAATGATCCACTTATTTTTTTAATAAATACAGTAAAATACTGCAAATGTGTTTTCTCTTAGGATTTTTTAATGACATTTTCCTTTCTCTAGCTCATTTATTATAAGAATACAGTAAATAACATATAACACACAGAATGTGTGTAAATCACCCACTTATGTTATCAGTAAGACTTACAGTCAGTAGTAGGTTATTAGTAGTTAAGTTTTGGGGGAGTCAGACATTCTACACAGATTTTCAACTACACAGGAGTCAGCTCCCAACCTCCTCATTATTCAAAAGTCAACTGTATTACCTTTCCATGGATGCGCTGGAAAATACATTTTTCTAGTCTTGTAGTGGACACCTATCACTTTTTCTTGCCATGGTATCTAATCTCCCTTCTACATTCGGGGATTCTACATTTTAAGCCAAGAGTCCTCCTTCTGCAAAAGAAGTTAAAAATGCCACCTACTTTTTTCCCCAGCCTTTCCTGCAGTTAAAGCCCAGACACAAGACCTAATCTCCCCAATGAGACACATACATCACTTACTTTGAATCAGAATCTTGTAACAGAAGCAGGGACATGAATAGAGACAACTCTGTCAATGAGTGGCAGAGGCAACAGCCACCTCAAGTTCCCAGTCTCAGGAATGGCAGATATTCCAAGGGTAGGGAGCAGTGTCAGTGGTGTCAGCCAAACAACCTACCGTGTTTGTGTCCTGCACCAGGAGCACCACTGTCTAGACCAAACCAATAAAGGAACATGATGGATTTGAGGCTATTTTTTGGCTATATAACTTCTGAACCCAGACTCTTCAGCGCTCCTAGAGATTATGGAACCATCATCTCTAGCCTGGATTACAGCAACAGTCTCCCAAAGTTGATCTCCTTAGTAACACAATGGAAGACCGTTACTTTAATTATTTTAATTAATTCTTTCTCGACCTCCCCAAACAATTCATCCATATCACTAATGAATTCCAGGGTGCCAAATCTAGTGGACCCCTTTCTGTCCTCATCTTCCTAGAACTCTCAGAGGCATTCAAAGCAGTGGGGCCACTCCCTCCTATATACACATTTTCTCTGGACTATTATGACACCACACTCTCCTATTTTTCTTTTTCTCCAAGGGCTCCTCTATTTCTCTTACAGGTTCCTCCTTCAAAATTAGACCACTAAATACTATAGTGATCAGGTGACCAGTCCCTAAACTCTCTCCTCTTTTTCATTGAAACTCTCTGATCTTCTACACTGCTTAAAATTCAATTGAAATGCTAGTGAATTCCCAGGCCTGTGCCTCTGCTCTGATTTCAAGACTCCTTTATCCAACTGTCCATTTGACATCTCTATTTAGAGGTCTAGTAGATAATTTAACTTTTATTATCTGTAACAAAACTTAATTTTACCTTCCTTAATCTAGCTCTTCATCTGATGAGTGTGACGAGAGGTAAGTCTTCTCCATCTCACTAAACATCACTACCCTCCAGTAGCTCAAGCCAAACACCAGTTTCTCCTTTCATTCTTCCCAGATGTTCAAAATTCAGTAGCAGGCAGTGATTGCTCCATCTTCAAAATATTTCTTGAATTATTCCACTGTACTCCATTTCCAGCTCAGTTTAACCCCACATTACTACAACAGCTGTTCATTTCCTTCCATTTCTTCTGTCCACTCTCAAGAGAGCACCAGAGTAGTCTTGATAAAGCACCAACAAACCATGGGAGTTTGGTCTGCTTTGAATCTTTCAACAAGTTTCCCATTCACTTCTCATTCTCTACAAAATCAACATGATCTGACCAAAATGAATAGAAGACTGGCCGTCCTATTGTACTCATTTTAAACTATTTTAAAATTAGATAAAATGCATGAAATAACTGTTTTCAGACACTGGAAAAAGGCACACTGATCTATGATCCTTGAAAGAATAGAAACAAATGTGATGGCCCAAACCAGATCTTCAGAATATGATGCAAGGAGAGAAAGCCAAACAGAAAATAGCAGTCATACAGAGCTCAGAAGACAGATCAATGGATAAGACTCCTAAAGACAGTGAAAATGTGCAGAGCAGAGTATCACAGAGAAGGAAGCTAGCCATAAAAGCAGCAGTATCTAATTTGACAGGGGTCCCCTTGAGTATTTGGCCAAATACTAAGTGTGTACCCACAGGGCAAAACTCCACAACATCAAACAACAACTACTAAGGATAGAACAACTACCCAGAGAGCTATGAATTGAGCAACTACCTGAACTCACATGAGGCTAAGGAAATTTTAGTTCCAAAGGGCCAAAATAAATAAAACATCAGAGGCATTTAACAGAGACACCAGGAAGTCCAACTCTTAGAAGTCGCAATCATCTGATGAGTGTGATGAGAGATAAGTCTTCTCCATCTCACTAAACAGCACAGCTCTCCCAGTAGCTCAAGCCAAACACCAGTCTCTCCTTTCATTCTTCCCAGATCTTCAAAATTCTCTATATAGAAATTAAGGCCTCAATAGGAAAGGCTATCTAGATCAGCTCTAAGAGAATTTAAAAGCAAGTCCTATAAAGATCAAGTTAATCCACAACACTTCATTTAAGGAAGACAGTAAAATCCAGAACACACTAATGCAGGACAAAATCTCAACACGTTAGTTTAAGCCATAATAATTTCTCACCTACACTAAAACAACAAATCCACCGACTTCCTATGAGCCTCGAGTTTGTACACATTTAACCTATTCTCCACACTGTAAATAAGATGACCAACTGGACACACAGCAGATATTTAGTAATATTTATTCAATAAAATGAGTGTACATATAGAAAAATAAAATGAATCCTACTAATTGTAAATAATCTTCATCGATTAATAAAATCCTATAATCTATACATTTCTCATTTGGTATTTCTATATCTACTTGAAAATATTAAAACTGCATTTCCTTGATACTTCACAATTCAGATACTGAACAAATTAATTTTATCTGACTTCTTTCCTATTACCTAATACCAAATAAGGTCAATTTCCAAATGTTTTATAAAGTTAAATTATAACAATTTTACTTTAAATCCTAGCAACCACATATGCAAAACATAAAGAAAATAGAAATCCATTTGAACAAAAAATCCTCCTTTGCTAAGGAACTAGGCTGCATTTTAAACCATCCACAGGCATAAAGCTTTCCTATTAAGACATTTGAAAACCTATCATTCGTAACAAATTTCCATTCAGAGGCCTGCACATTAAAACTCATTATGAACACATCTTGCAGTCAGTGAGCTGATAAACTCCCCTTTCCAACTGAGTACATCAAGCCTCTGACTCATGCACTGTTAATAAAGAGACTGGAAACAGAAATGAATGTACTATTCAAATAAATATAAGGACTAGAATATTCTATTTGCTCACTCTATTTCACTCCATTGGCCTGAAATTTCTCATCCAAAAACAATTAAAGTACAGGTAGAATTATCTGGATCTTGTTACACTGTCAACTGTGGTAAACAACAGAAAATATGTTCATTTTCTCTCATTAATTTACCACATAATAACTAACCTAGAGTTAGAAAACAAGCAAGTTAGGAATAAATCTTCGTATTTTTCTCTCTTTGGCAGTTTCTTTTAAAAAGTCAACTTTTACTTACACGACTGAGAGAAAGAAGTATTTGTGACTGACAAGTAGTACTTATGTCTGAAATTTTTTTCAAGTTTCAGGTTTTAGCCTCCAGCACCCTTGGTTCAAGGGTAGAAGCTCCAGATTACTTGTGAGGCCCCTTTACAGATTCAATCTTCCATACAAGTTCTGGCTTTAGTGTACTCAAAACACAAAGGAGACAGAAATAAAGAAGAAGGGGAGAATAAACAGAAAGAATCCTCACTGTTTTCTGTATCTCTCAGACACCATTGTACTTTTAACCCTTTACCACCTCTAGTAATGGCATTATTCTGAGAAAACATCATCTTCTTGTCAAAATAGAAATAGGGCACAAATGACACAAAGAAAAGGGAAGGAATAACCTGAATAAATAAGGTATGCAACTGTCCTCATTTTCCAAAATCACTGCAAAGCAGCAAACTAACTTGGGGCCCCTTTTTCTTTTCAAATTCTTCCTATGCTTTGTCTGTTGTTTCTTTTTTTTCTCTCAATCTCCTCTGCTTATACCTTACAACTGCTAATGATAAAAACAGGCATCCCTCAGATACACTAGTTAGATTCAGAATTCCTATGCTGGAACCTAGTCAAATATTAATACTTTTAACCTCAAACATTTCTGTAAACCCCAACATGATAGAAGTTATACTAACAAGGTTTGTTGACTGAAATACTAGAGAGATAAAAACCAGCATGAATGTATTAATGTTTTAAAACAAATTTATATTTTATTTACCACAATAGCATTTACACTTTTAAAACTGAGAGCACATATAGGTATATAAATAATGTGTTTAGTTGGCCAACAGATAATGTTTGGTAATGCAGATCCGAAAAAGTTCATAGTCAGCTTAGGTGTGTTCTGCCAACAGACTGAGAACCAAAACTGGGTTTTCAAACTATGGTGTCTAACAGAATTACCTGTAAAGCTCTTTAACACTCTGTATGCCCAAACCCCAAGCACAGAACAAGCCAAGTCTTGACTGTAGTTCAATGTTTGTCCACCACATGTCTTCACTATTCTACCAATCAAAGGAAAGGTACTACAGTAAACAATATAAAATCTAACAATAAGTAGTCCCACAACAATGTAATTTAGTATAAAGAAAACACAATGCTTAATTTAAATTTATTATTTTCTTCTTTGGCTTTTCTTTGATGGGATTATTTATCTGTTATCTACAGAATAATTTTTATAAACAAAATAGAAAACTAATCACAAATGCTAATGGAATGCTATTTTAATTTTTTTTTTCAACGTTTATTTATTTTTGGGACAGAGAGAGACAGAGCATGAACGGGGGAGGGGCAGAGAGAGAGGGAGACACAGAATCGGAAACTGGCTCCAGGCTCTGAGCCATCAGCCCAGAGCCTGACGCAGGGCTCGAACTCACGGACCGCGAGATCATGACCTGGCTGAAGTCGGACGCTTTACCGACTGCGCCACCCAGGCGCCCCTGGAATGCTATTTTAATGTTAGACTATTTCATCAAATCTAAGATGCCACTGATTATAATATATACTATTGTTTCATGTACTGGAAAGAAAGGGGGGAAATGCCTCCAAATAAATAATTACACAAAGCTTTATCATCCAGAATTTTTATTTTATACTGACTATAAAGTAGAACTTAGAGTTCTCTTTTACTTATTTAACCATATTTTAACTATATGCCATTTTGAACTGTTTCATAACTTTCCCCATGCCAGCAACTCTGGTGTCAATGCTGATTCATCACATGATATTACTGATGACATACTGAACAATTAAAGTTAACGTGAGAAATACCAACAAAGCTCACACCCTCAACTACAGTGGTAACAAACTGAGCAGCTATGACTGAATGCACAGGCAAACAAATCAGCACCACTACTGCCTTGTTGACAGACTGTAAGATACTGCCAAGGATAAAATTTAACTCAATGCCATATTGCTAAAGTAAGAAAAACTGTGAGTCTTAGGATTGATGAAATACTTTTTCTTTAAAGATGAACACGAAATCCAATAAATAACAAAACCTATGGATATCCTGGTATTGCCAACTCACAATTCTTTTTGACTTCCTTGATCTACTAGTGCAATAATGTGCAAAAGTCATTTCAAGTCACCACTCACCTACCCTAGATTAGAGCTGTTAAGTTATTAGACTTCCTTGTCCAGTCTTGACTCTCCCTCCCCTATTTATTTTCAACACGACCAGAGTAAATTGTAAAAAGCAAACCTGATCTTTACATTCCCTTGGTTAAATACTGGAATGGATTTTTCTTGCACTTTGAATATAACTGTTGCATTACCTGCAAGGATCATGAAGGCAAGTGCTTTGTCTCCCAGAGGGCATGTTTTGTTCACTATTTCCCTAGTGCTTTGTACATGCTTAGTGCCAGTAAATATCTGAAGAATGAAAGGAATGGATTTGTCCTTGGATACCTCTTCACCCTGTCATCTGATGCCAGCCTTCACCTTATACAATTTGCTTTTGCCCTCTAGCCTCCTTGTTGCTCCTTCAAAATTCCTTCCCATCAGGCCTTTCGCAACTTTTAACCTTTATTCATGAAACAGTTTTATCCAAATGTTCAGCATGACTTTCTCCTTGTCTTTCCTCAAATCTCCTTACCTCAGGGGTACCTCCTCATACGAGCTTATCCTATTTACAGAAATCCCCTCCCCCAACAAAATTAGACTCCACCCAATCATGTAGTTTCATCCCATAATTATCAGTTTACTGTCTCCCACTAGATTTTTAAGTTCTAGGAGGGCAGAGACCATGTGGTCTGACATAAAAAAATGTATACCCATGCCCATCCTAGGATCAAATACATATCAAAGGCTCAATAGTTATTTGTTGAATAAATAAAAAAGGAAAAGTGGTGCCTCTAGTCTCTTGTTTTAGAAACAATCTTGGGGCGCCTGGGTGGCGCAGTCGGTTAAGCGTCCGACTTCAGCCAGGTCACGATCTCACGGTCCGTGAGTTCGAGCCCCGCGTCAGGCTCCGGGCTGATGGCTCGGAGCCTGGAGCCTGTTTCTGATTCTGTGTCTCCTTCTCTCTCTGCCCCTCCCCCGTTCATGCTCTCTCTCTGTCTCAAAAATAAATAAAAAACGTTGAAAAAAAAATTTTTTTTAATTAAAAAAAATAAAAAAAGAAACAATCTTTATGTATCAGGTTAGCCATACATTAGAAAACTTTACCCCAAATCATCATTTTAACTTTTTGTTAACTGTATTTTCTAACATACACGAATTTAATTCTTTTTTTTTTATTTTTTTATTTTTAGAAAGAGAGAGAGCATGCATGAGTGGGGGGCAGGCAAAGAGGGAGACGGAGAGAGGGAGAGAAAGAATCTTAAGCAGTCTCCACACTCAGCATGGAGCCCAAAGTAGGGCTTGATCCCATGACCCTGGGATCATGACCTGAGCTGAAATCAAGAAACGGACACTCAACCAACTGAGCCACCCAGGTGCCCCCACAAATTTAATTCTTTAAGGTTCTTCCTATGGCAGTGGAAGATTCTTCCCTCTCTCAAAATTATATTAAAAGCTTTTTACTTACATTTTCTTCTAGTTTTTTATTTTTTATAAAGTAGCTCTTTATTTCATCTAGAATTTGATGTAACTATGTAACTGTTTTCCAAATGGATGGCCACTATTTAAAACATCCATCATATACTTAAAACTGTATTATTTCTGGGGTGCCTGGGTGGCTCAGTCAGTTGAGTGTCTGACTCTTGATTTTTGGCTCAGGTTGTGATCCTGGGGTTTTGGAATGGAGCCTGCTTTGGGCTCTGTGCTGAGTGTGGAGCCTGCTTGTGATACTCAGTCTCTCTCCTGCCCTGCTCCCCTGCTCTCTCTCTCTAAAACAAAATAAGATTTTTAAAACCATATTATTTCTGGTTTCTATTTTGTTTCATTGATCTAGCTATCCACTGCTGTGCCAGTACATTTTAAGATCACTGGGTTTAAAATACGTGTATCATGGGGCACCTGGGTGGCTCAGTTAGTTGGGCATCTGACTTCGGCTCAGGTCATGATCTCACAGTTCATGGATTCGAGCCCCACATCAGGCTCTGTGCTGACAGCTCAGAGCCTGGAGCCTGCTTCAGATTCTATGTTTCCCTCTCTCTCTGCCCCTCCCCGACTCACTTGCTTTCTCTCGCTCTCTCACTCTCTCTCAAAAATAAACATTAAAAAAAATTTTTTTAATAAAAAATAAAGGGGCACCTGGGTGGCTCAGTCAGTTAAGCACCCAACTTCAGCTCAGGTCATGATCTCATGGCTCATGGGATCGAGCCCTGCGTGGGGCTGGGCTGACAGGTGGGAGCCTAGAGCCTGCTTCAGTTTCTGTGTCTCCCTCTCTCTCTGCCCCTCCCCTGCCTGCTCTTGTTCTCTCTCTCTTTCTCTCTCTCTCTCTCTCTCAAAAATAAACATTAAAAAATTAAAAAATAAAATAAAATAAAAATAAAATATGTGTATCATGATCTGCTTAAGCAAGTGTTCCTACACTGTTCTTCTGCAAATAAACTACAACATCATTAAGGCATGTTTGAAAATCATTTCCAGTAGGATTACATTAAATTTACAGATCTGGGGTAAGGTGACATCTTTATATTGATGTTCCCATCTACACTATAATGAAAATTTAGCCTTTTCCTCTCCATTACCATTACTGATATTATTTATTACATTTCCTTACTAATTGTACCATGTAACACACCCAGAATAATGTTAAATACTGATGAACCCAACCATCTTTGACCTCTTTCTAAAAAAAAAAAAAAAAATTTAACGTTTATTCACTTCTGAGAGACAGAGAGAGACAGAGCATGAGTGGGGAAGGGGCAGAGAGAGAGAAGGAGGCACAGAATCCAAATCAGGCTCCAGGCTCTGAGCTGTCAGCACAGAGCCTGACACGGGGCTCAAACTCACAAACTGCAAGATCATGACCTGAGCAGAAGTTGGACACTTAACTGACTGAACCACTCAGGTGCCCCTGACCTCTTTCTAACTTCAGTGGGCATTTCTAGTATGGCACAGTAAGCCTGATGCTGGCTATTAGTTTGAAATGTGGTTATTATATACATTTATTATGTTATTATTTATTTAAATCTTATTTAAAAGTATTCAATTCTTATTTTTAGTTCATTTTGTTTCATTTTCAATCAAAATTCTGTAACATTTTATCTAATATATTTCAGACAGCCATCAAATACCACAAGATTCTCTTTTCCTTTTATCTAATACAAATTGTAACTGTGTATGATAAATTAAGCCATTCTGGCATTGCTGGAATAACCTCCTTTTGGTCAGAGTATTATCCTTTTATCATAATGCTGATTCTATCTGCTAATATTTTATTTATCATATGTATAACTAAACTCATAAGTAAAATTAGTTTTGAGTTTAACTTGTTTTCCAAACTTCATCAGATTTGAGAATCCAGTGGTTTCACTGGGGGAAAAAAAAAACTTGAAATGCTATCCTTCTTTCTGTAAGTTCTAGGTTTAAATTTAAAATCTTAAAAATAAAAATTTAAAATTAATTAAATTTAAAATCTTAAAAATAAAATCTTTAGGGGCACCTGGGTGGCTCAGTTAAGTGTCTGACTTCAGCTCAGGTCATGATCTCACAGTTCATGAGTTTGAGCCCAGGATCAGGCTCTGTGCTGACAGGTTGGAGCCTGGAGCCTGGAGCCTGGTTCAGATTCTGTGTCTCCCTCTCTCTATATGCCCTTCCCCCCATCATGCTCGCGCTCTCTCTCTCTCTCTCTCTCTCTCTCTCACAAAAATAAATAAAAATATTTAAAATATATATATAATAAATAAAATATTTAAAAAATGTATCTTTGATGCAAAAAATGAAGCAAACAATGAAGAAACATACAGGTAAATATAAATATACTATCATAGGATTGGTTCATCTACATTTAAGTATACAGCTACATGAGGAAAACTTCAAAGAACTAAAATTTGGTCTAAGTCTTGAAGGTAAATAGGAGAAACAGAAAAGAGAACTAGAATTCTAAACATTTGTTTCTGAAACAATCATTTCTACCTGCTCTTAAGTAATTTTAATTTGTAAGACTGTGTTTTCCTATAAGATGATGCTATGTTACTAACAGCAACTAGAATTGTGTGTTGGTATGATTGATAAGGCCTACCTATATTTCTTCCACACTATGTACGTAAGTGGGACTTGATTTTGTAGAGCTTGTTAGTTGAAAAATCAGTCTTATATTCATGTTTTTTTCTACCACTTTTTCAAATTCACCACATCTCTGTTCTCTGCCAGAGTAACAATGTAGCTTTTCACACTCCTTAACTGTTCACCATTTATTAACTCCAAAACTCAAAAGTAAATAGGTATGATAAAAAAGAATGCAATCTAGCCACTTACGACAACATGGATGGACTTAGAGGGTATTATGCTAAGTGAAATAAGTGAAAGAGACAAATACCATATATTTCACTTATATGTGGAATCTAAAACACAAAATAAATTAACAAAAAGCAGAAAGAGTCTATAGAGGACAAACTGCAAGAGGGGAGATGTGTTGAAGGATAGGCAAAATGGGTAAAGAGGAGTGGGAGATACAGAATGAATAAGTCACAGGGATAAAAGGAGAGCACAAGAAATATGGCCACTGGTACTGTTCTACACTGTATGGTGACAGATGGTAGCTATACCTGTAGCGAGTACAGCACAATGTACAGAGGTGTCAAATCACTATACTGAACACTTAAAATTAATGTAATGTTCTTTGTCAACTATATTTCAATTTAAAATCCTTTCAAATAAATAAATGGGCATAGGTTGAAACACTCAGAACAGAAGCACTAAAACCATAACATTCAAAATTCATGATGCTGGGAAACATTTCAGGTTGCATGCTGTGTGAGATTATTACAACTTCTCTAACAAACGTCTATGGCCAGGCTCTAAGTAACCTCATTAAAATATAAAGTCTTTAATGTAAATTGAAACAAACTCAGGATGTGCCTGTAACATACCAGTTGACTGAAAATTTCCTAAAATATTACGGTCTGATAATTTGAAGAGCCTAAAATGTACATAGCTGCTGATTAATCCTAACAACATGTTATATACACTGCTAGGAAGATAAACTGGTCCAATCACTCTGGAAGATGAGATTATTCAGTTTCAAAAATGTACACACCTTTCAAGCAAATTCATTTCTAGGAATTTATCCTAAAGAAAAAAATTAATGTACAGAGATATATGGTTAAGGATATTCAGCACAGCAGTTTTATACTACTGAAAAATAGTGGTCTAAATTTTCAATATTCAATCAAACGTTATAAATTCATCTGAAATTACAAAACTCTACACATACCTGACAAAAGATGGTCAAATACATTATCAAGAAAAGCATGTGACATTACATTATGCATACCTACACTAACACAGAAGCCACAAGCTGCACATAGATACTTAAATTTAAATTTGATTAATTAAATTTAATTCCAGATTAGTTATAGTGAAATAAAATTTAAGTCAGTTCCTCAGTCACACTAGCCACAATTCAAGAGCTCCATAACCATATGTGACTAGTGGCTACCATAATGAACAAAGCAGATACAGAACATTTCCATCATCACAGAAACTTCTATTAGACAATACTAATGTACAGTATTCTATCTTTTTTAAGAGAAAGAAATAGAGAAGGGTGGCGAGCTGGGTGGCTCAGTTAGTAAAGCATCCGAGTCTTGATTTGGGCTCAGGTCATGATCTCACGGTTGTGAGATCAAGCCCTGCATCAGGCTCTGTGCTGGCAGCAAGAGGTCTGTTTGGGGTTCTCTCTTTCTCTCTGCCCCTCTCTCACAATAAATAAATAAATAATTTTTTTAATGCAGAAGGAATGTATACATAATAAAAATGACTGGAAACATATGCATAACAGTTATCAGTAGCTAATGATACCTGGGATTTTAAGTTTTTGCTAATTTTACTACAATAAGCTACCATGAATTTACTATGTAATAAAATCATGTTTTTAAAAAACACTGAATTTCCTCTTTATCAAAAATAAAATGTCCTCACTGTAAATATTTCATATTCCTTACAAAAGGAGAAGTTACAGAACTACAAATATAGAAGTATCCTTTTACAGTTACTATTTTGCTGCTTTGGGAATATTCCATGCTTTTAATTCCTTTCCTCATACTTCATTCAGACTGACAGTAACACAATTCTGTGATTTTTTCCCTATCCAAATGGGAAAGTTATCTGAAGTCTCTGGCCACATATAGAGAATTACAGCTGTCAATTTTTTTTAATTCAAAGGAAGATGTATTTTTCATTTATGTTTTCTTAAAATGAATCATTACCTAGAAAAGTGAAAGATTATCAACAGTCACAGTGGCCAGCTTAAGTCTGAGTTTCCTCTATAAAAAATAACTGACAGTGTGCTCTATATCATTCTTTCTCACTGTGCCTCCATGGCAGCAAATGATTTTTATTACATATCTTTTAGAGCAAGGCAAGTTTCTATGGCAACCACAGAGCAAACATCCATTACTACTACCAAGGACTATACAAGCACATCTCAACTGAGGTAAACACTTTTTCTCTTAATAATATTCTGAAATTAAACAATAATTAGGTAATCTGATTCTGTTTTTGCTGTGTGTGTCTCTATGAACAAATCAAGAGATGAGTAACAAACTAAGAAAATTCTGTGTCCCTCTAGCAATAAAATGTGTCTACAGAAACCAGATTGGGGGCGAGGGACAGAAAGATCCAGAAATTTATCAAGCCAGTATACATACTAGTCAATGCCATCTCATACAAGAGAGCAAATCAGAAATCAGTGAAGCACTTAAATATCAAAGAAGAAATTCCCTTCGGGCTAACTCAGTGGAGTATGTAAATTTATCTAAGCCAAGACGCTGACTAATGCGGGATGGGAGAGACAATCAGTAAGTCAAGACAACTGAAAAAGCACTCACCTCTCTCAACATACTGTTCTCTTTTTCCTTCTGCTCCAAAAGGCTTTCTAGGTGGTGGACGTGCATCTCTGCCTCTGCCAGTCGTCTTGTTCTCTCATGATCTTCTTCAGTAGCCTTAGCAGAAAGTCCTTTGCTCTGCAACATCTCCAGAAGTTTCTTGATGGATTCATCCCGAGCATTTAGGGTTTGCTTCTGGGTCTCAATACGCAACTCCATTTCCTCCAAAGTCTTTCGAAGAAGAAACAGCTCTTTGGCCTGCCGCTCATGCTCAGCATGTAACCTCTGAAAGTTCTCCTCTGTCAGCTCTGCCACAAAAGGTTCACCAGTCCTACTGCTACTATCTTGCTGAAACAGCTGGTTCAGGTCCCTCTGGATCCGCAATTCATCCTGGAGAGCCTGGATTGTCATTTGCATGTGCTAGAACCAAGACAAAACAGAAAACCCCAAGTCAGCTTCCCTCCTCAAGAAGAAAAAATAGGGGCGCCTGGGTGGCGCAGTCGGTTAAGCGTCCGACTTCAGCCAGGTCACGATCTCGCGGTCCGTGAGTTCGAGCCCCGCGTCAGGCTCTGGGCTAATGGCTCAGAGCCTGGAGCCAGTTTCCGATTCTGTGTCTCCCTCTCTCTCTGCCCCTCCCCCGTTCATGCTCTGTCTCTCTCTGTCCCAAAAATAAATAAACGTTGAAAAAAAAAAATTAAAAAAAAAAAAAAAAAAAGAAGAAAAAATAAAGCAGACTGGGAAGGTCAGAAAGTAGCTACCAGGGCTCTCAGAACTTGAATTTAACAAATTCGAATTCATGTTATTTTATACTGTCTTAAAATATGATTGAGATAATCTATAAAATGTCAATAATTTAACCTGTATTACTCCCAAAAGGAAACAAGAGAAGTATGGCAGAACTTCACTTTGCATAAGCCATGACAAAATAAAGGCATTGTTCAAAATTAACAGAAATATTCACAGAACTAAAAGGGAGGGGAGGAGAAAGGGGAAATCTACAGGAATACAAACACATCATACAAAAGTTTCACCAAATAATACAAAGGATATCAAAACACAAAATGACTTTTTAAGTAAGTTTACACATTAAATAATACTAACATTTAATGAGTAGCATCTACATGCCACACACTTTTTATGTGTTGATTCGTTTAATCTTCATGACATGTGTACTATTAATTTTTTTACTACTTTTTTACTATTATTATTATTATTATTCTTACCGATGATGACACTAGTCTTGGAGATTTTTCGCTGTTTATTTTTTTAATATTTTTTAATGTTTATTTATTTTTGAGAGAGAGAAAGAGTGCAAGTGGGGGAGGATCAGACAGAGAGGGAGACAACAGAATCAGACGCAGGCTCCAGGCTCTGAGTTGTCAGCACAGTGCCTGACATGGGGCTTGGACTCACGAGATGTGAGATCATGACCTGAGCCGAAGTCAGACACCCAACCGACTGAGCCACCCAGGCACCCACTACTGTTTATTTTTGAGAGAGAGAGAGAATGAGAGAGCGTGCAAGCCAGCAGGGGAGGGGCAGAGAGAGAGAAGGAGACACAGAATCTACAAACTCCTATCTCCAAACTGTCAGCACAGAGCCTGATATGGGGCTCAAACTTAAGAACTGCGAGATCATGACCTGAGCCAAAGTCTGTCAGGTCTTTTTAAATCTAGAGATTTAAGTAACTTGCCCAAGATCACACAGTAAATGATGGACCTGTCATTGAAATCAAAGGAATTTTCCCAGCCCACAGAAACTAGTACTACCTGAAGAAAATAACATAACTTGAAGCTTTCATAAGGGGAGGAGAAGGAGTGCCTGGGTGGCTCAGTTGGTTAAGCTCTGACTCTATCTCTGCTCAGGTCTTGATCTCACAGTTTGTGAGTTCAAGCCTAGTGTCAGGCTCAGCACTGACAGCACAGAGCCTGCTTGGGATTCTCTCTCTCTGCCCCTCCCCTGCTCACACTCTTCCACCACCCTCCCCCGCCCCCCCCCACCCCGTCAAAATAAATACTTTTTTTTTTAACTTTAAAAAAAAACCAGGGGGATGGGGAAATACCTCACCATGTGAGCTTTCCATACAGGGAAGGATAATAATATAGGTGAGTAATTAAACAAAGATGTTAATGCAGTTAAATTACAAAATGTTTGAGACAGCATATCTTTAGCCTGTACACCTAATGAAGGTATATGAACCTTTAATCTGAATGGAAAATTTCCAGCACGTTAGACAAAGAATCTAAAAGTATTCACAACATTCATATTTTTAGAAATGAAGAAACAACAACAAAAATCACTCTTTGTATTAAAGGTTTAAAGACTGGCAGTATGCCATAGTGGAAAGAACACTAACCCACAATCAGAAGACATGACTTTTAGTTCCAGCTCTCACACTAACTGCTATGCAATTTTGGATACAATGCCACTTTCTGCACTTCAGATTCCTCATATTTAAAATAAGGATTTATATACCTGCACAATTTTTTCACAGAGATTTTAATATCATGGAAATCTTTGCAGATTATAAAACATACATTGTTGAAAAATTCTGGCAGACTACAAAATAGCAGCATAGTAAATATCTCAAATAAATGATCTGGCAAGGATACAAAGATGTATGTACAAAGATACTTATTCTTATTTATAATAGTGACAAAATTAGAAACAACCTAAATAGATATTAATAGGTGATGAGTTATAGTAAATGAGAAATGTCCACATAATTTAATACTATACATCCATAAAAAATAACAATGTAGGGGCACCTGGATGGCTCAGTCGGTTAAGTATCCAACTTTGGTCAGGTCACGATCTCACAGTTCGTGGTTCAAGCCCCGCATCAGGCTCTGTGCTGATAGCTCAGAGCCTGGAGCCTGCTTCTGATTCTGTATCTCCCTCTCTCCCTGCCCCTCTCCTGCTCATGCTCTGTCTCTCAAAAATAAATAAACGTTAAAAAAAATAACAACAACAATGTAGATTGGTATTTAGTGATTTAAATCTATCATCACAATATACTGTTTTAAGTGTAAAAAAGCAGACCACACAAGACTAAGTATAGGATGATCTCAATCTAATTTTTAAAAGTGTATATACATCTAGAGTAAAGTCTAAAAGGATACCAGCAATTAATTACCAATGACTATCTCTGGGTATGAATAGCTTTTACATTTTTTCTTCATACTTTTTTGTACTAGCTAACCATGTAATCCTTTTGTAATTAAAAAAACAACAACAAAAACCACCTTTTTACCTAAAAATAAGAGAAACAGATTTCAGAGATAATTGCTTGGGTACAGAAAACCGTGTTCAATTTACTACCACTTTTGTTAAAGAAAGGGAATAATATTTACTATCTACTGTAAGTAAAAAATAAAATATTCTTAAGAAATAAAAATATTTCTGGAAAGTTACACAAGAAATAATTTTTTAAAAAGTAAAACTAGAATAGCTGAAGGACAACTTATAAGAACACTTTATTAGAAATTTATTCTATTCCTCTTGAAATTTTTTTATTCCTCCAGAAATTTTTAATTGAAGTATAATTGACATTGAAATCTTCTTAGTAACAGCTTTATTGAAATATAACTCACATATAATAAAGTTCACCTGTTTTAAGTGTATAATTCAGTTTTCAACATATTAAAAGTTGTACATCAAACACATATCTAATTCTAGAACACTTCCATCACCCCTTAGTGAAATCCCAGGCCTATTAGCAATCATTTCCCATCTTCCCTCCTCCCAACCTTCCTCTTAAATTTGAATGAAATAGATGTGCTACCCCACTCAAAAATTAAATTTAGGGGTACCTGAGTGGTTCAGTCAGTTAAGCATTCAACTTTGGCTCAGGTCATGATCACCCAGTTCATGGGTTCAAGCCCTGCATCAGGCTCTGTGCTGACAGGAGCCCAGAGCCTGCTTCATATTCTGTGTCTCCCTCTGTCTCTGCCCCTCCCCTGCCTGTACTCGGTCTCTCTCTCAAAAATAAAAAAACATTTAAAAAAAAATATTTTTCAATTTAAAAAGGGCGGCTGGGTGGCTCAGCTGGTTAAGCTCAGGTCATGTTCTCACAGTTCTTGGGTTTGCATCCCACATCAGGCTCTCTGCTGACAGCTTGGAGCCTAGAGCCTGCTCCAGATTCTGGGTCTCCCTCTCTCTCTCTGCCCCTACCCTGCTTGCACTCTCTCTTTCAGAAATAGACAAAATTAAAAAATAATATAAAAATAAAATAAAAAACAAATTTTTAAAAGTGCTTACAATACTTTTCAAACTTAAAAAAGAATGAAATTCTGACATGCTACAACATGGATGAAACGTGAGGATAATGCTAACTAAACCCCAAAAGACAACTATTATATGATTCCACTTAACACGAGGTATCTAGATTAGTCAAACATATAAAGCAGAAAGAACAACAGTGGCTGCCAAAGCCTGGAAAAAGCAGGGGTTGGGGAGGGATGGGAAGTCACTAACAGGTATAGTTTTACAGGATGAAAAGAGTTCTGGAGATGGATGGTGGCAATGTTTGCACAACATAATGTACTTTATGCCAACGAACAATACACTTGAAAAGTAGCTAAGATGGTAGATATAAGATGTATTTTACAGTAATAAAGAAAATGAGGAAAAATGATATCTGCCATAAAATTCCAATTTATGGATATTAAATTATTTATGACTATTGATAAATATTTAGGTTGGTTCTGTTTTCACTATTACAACAGGCACCTTCATATGTATATCTTTGTACATGTATCCAAATTTTTACTGGGGATAAATTCTCAAAGGGGAATTGCTGAATTGGAGGATATGCAATTGTAATTTTGATTATATATTAAAAATTATCTCTAAAAGGGTCTGACACATTTAAACTTCCACCAAACAATATCTGGGAGTCGCCACTTCCCCATATATTTGAAAACTGTAGGTATTTTCTTTTTCTGGCATTTCTTTGATTATAAGCACAGCTAAATACCTATTCACATATCTATTGGCACTTTGTATTCCTTCCTTTGTTACTCATCTGTCCTTGTTCTTTGCCCATTTTTTAATTTTCCTAATCCACTTAGGAAAATAACCTTTTGCCTACTGTGTATGTTACAAATATATTTTCAAGTCCGTCATTTTTCTTCTAACAAATTTTATGGTGATTATCATAGAGATTTTTTTTCTTTCAGTGCAAACACATCAACTGTTTATTTCATAATTTCTAGTTTTCCTATTAGGCTTAGCAAGTAGTGAATTTTCAATTCTGGTAATCTTCAAACTTTTGAAAACCACTGCTTTTTTCTTACCAAGAATACATTTATAATAAGACTATCAGATATTTTAATTCAGGAATAGGATTTTTTTAAATGCATTTAACTTTCAGCATCACATTGTAAAGATTCTTAACAGTTGTTGAACTTCAAAATCTTTAATGAAAAGATGTGTCAAAATGCTAGTAATTCTCTAGAGCTTATCATCAATTCTATTTTCCTTCTTTACATCTGAAAGTCAAAAAACCCAGTTAAAGCCTGAGTGAGGGTAGTATCAGAAGTTAAATTCAACAATGAAACTGACTGGTAGGTACAACTGTTCCTCCTTTTTTGGACATTCATCACCAATTCATTCAGGTTAGGAGAAACAGGTGTTGACTACAGCTAATAGCCTCACATATACTTTAGCATTTACAATTTGATTAAATCTGGCATGGCAATTATTTTGACAATATAGAAATTATAACCATTAATGTTATAATTTCAGCTCTGCTTGCACCCATTTATCTACAAAATAGAAATAAAATGATGGTCTGACTGGTAGCCTAGAAAGGTACACAGCAATTTTCTCCACTGAAATAAATCCCTACTTTAGGCTACATTCAAGCTAGCTTTACTTTACAAAAATTCTTGCCAAATTCCTTGGGAGAAGAAAGAAGCAACAAGCTAAGAAACTATGCTACTGTTTCTCCAGCATATTCATACAGATGATAAACTGAGCAAACCTATACATCCCATAGACATTTATAATGATCAACCAAAAAAAAAGACATACTGAATTTAGTGGGAAGACCTCAGTTGTAAGACATTAGGAGAATTTCTATTTGGGAATTCTGCCTCATGACATTCTCCAAATGATCTCCGACTTCTGATATTCCAAATGTTATACCAACACTCAGTAGTCTACCACTTTTCACTCTGACATTCAGGTGATCTGGAAAGACTGGAAAAGTAACTGCTTAAATTTTTTTAATTGTTTTTTTTGTTTAATGTTTATTTTTGAGAGAGACAGAGACAGAGCACAAGCAGGGGAGGGGCAGAGAGAGAGTGAGACACAGAATCTGAAGCAGCTCCAGGCTCTGAGCTGTCAGCACAGAGCCTGAAGTGGGGCTTGAACCCACAAACCATTAGATCATGACCTGAGCCAAAGTCAGACACTCAACCGACTGAGCCATCCATGTGCCCCAGTAACTGCTTAAAATTTAATCCAAGGATTGTGCTATTATTATATGACACTGTGCCTCAATGAAATGATAGAGTATTGTGAACAACAGAAATGAAAATTTTTAAATCTCCGACAGAGACTATGGCTTCTATTAGGAAAGTAATACATCTGAAAAAAATGGCCGAAAAATCACCACAGCCCTTCATATAACGTATTTTAGATAAATATCAGAAGCTCCTCTAAGGCATAACTTCCCAAAAATAATCATTAATTTCTTGGAATAACAGAATGCTTTGGTCCAGTTTATCCTGATTTCTAAATTGACAGAATTTTGTAGTCTAGAGCTATTTTTAGTTAGAAAAAAAGAATACAGTAGTCCCCTCTTTATCTACAGGGAATATGTTCCAAGACCCCCAATGGATGCCTAAAACTGTGCATAGTACCAAATCCCACATATACTATGTTTTTTCCTATACATACATACCCATGATAAAATTTATAGATTAGGCATAGTAAAAGATTAACAACAAAGCTAAAATAAAATAGAACATAACAGTATACTAATAAAAATTTATGAGAATGTGGTGTCTCTCCCTTAAAATAATCTCATATTCTGTACTCAACCTTCTTCTGATGATGATGTGACATGATAAAATGCCTACATGACTAAAATGAAGTGAAGTGAACGAGGTAGGCATTGTGAAGCAGTGTTAGGCTACAAGGGACCTTCTAACAAGAAAGTCAGAAGGAAAAATGAGGTCTGCTTCCAGACCACAGGTGACCACCAGTAACTGAAACCACAGGAAACGAAACGATGCAAAGGAGAGACTACTGTATTATGGATACAAAAAGTGATCATCATTTCAAACAATATATCACAGAGAACTCCATGAACTATGTGTCAAGATGACCAGTTAAAAAAAATACAAGTATAGGGGTGCCTGGGTGGCTCACGTGGTAAAGTTTCTGACTTCGGATCAGGTCATGATCTCACAGTTTGTGAGTTCGAGCCCCACATCAGGCTCTCCGCTGACAGTGCAGAGCCTGCTTTGGATCCTGTCTTCCTCTCTCTGTCCCCCCCCCCAAAATAAACATTTTAAAAAAAGAAAAAATACCAGTATTGCACCCTATTATGTTAAATCAAGAACAATTTATTCTGAAACATGTAAATGTATATATTAAGTAAATTTCATTAATGTAAGATGCAAAAGAGCCCATAATAATTCTTACTGAAGTCATCTGAGTCAAGCTTACAGCTTCCTCAGGCCATTTGAGGTTCTGATCTGTACCGCTACATTACTATATCCCTAACAATAGCACTTACCAGACTAATCTGAAATATATTTGTCTCTGTCTTCAATAAAAACTTTCTAGGACTTTAACGGTTGTCATCTCTTTACTATGAGGTACAGCACAGTACTCAGTATATTAAGTGCTCAATAAGTTTTTGATGAAAGATTGAGAAAAACAAATTTTGAGAAATTATTTTGAAAGTAACAGCTAGTAGAACATGCAAATCAAGTCCCTGGAAAGCTGTATCTTTCCCCTATAATACAATGATTAACTCATATTCTGTAACAATTCTTTACCAACTAACACAAAAAATTCTATCTTAGGGGTGCCTAGGTGGCTCACTAGGTTAAAGGTCTGACTTCGGCTCAGTTCATAATCTTAGGGTTCATTGGTTCAAAACGAGAGTCAGGCTCTATGCTGACAGCTCAGAGCCTGGAACCTGCTTTGGATTCTGTGTCTCTGTCTCTCTCTGCCCCTCTCCTACTCGTTCTCTCTCTCTCTCTCTCAAAAAATGAATAAAACATTTTTTAAAATGCTATCTTAAATAAAAACTACCCAAAATACAAAACACAATCCTAAAAAAAAATTTTAAATATATACTCTGGATTTATTCATGATTTTTTTTTAATAAAATAATCTCTATACCCAACGTGGGGCTCAAACCCACAACCCTGAGATCAAGAGTCACATGCTCCACTGACTAAGCCAGCCAGGTATCTCTGGATTTATTCATGTTTGATCCAAAGCAAAGAGAAGCATTTTCAGATAATCAACAGTCAACAGGAATCTTTCATAGTTTTAGTACTATACAAAGCACATGGAGTTCTTATCCAAAAATAAAGCTTACAAATTGATAAAACATAATAGTTAAAAAAAAAAAGAACATAATAGTTACTCATCAGCACTACACCTTATTCTAAATTTTAGATTAAGAATAATATTCAAGCCTGGGTGGCTCAGTCAGTTGGGTGCCTGGCTTTGGCTCAGGTCATGATCTCATGGTTGGTTCATGGGTTTGAGCCCCGCATTGGACTCTCTGCTACACAGGACCTGCTTTGGAACCTCTGTCTCCCTCTCTGCCCCTCCCCAGCTCACACTCTCTCTCCCTCTCTCAAAAATAAATAAACATTTTTTTTAAAAAAGTTAAGAATATTCAAGACAGAAATGAGACACATACATGTAAGGCACTTAATTCTACATACAAAATATTCAAATGAAGCTTAAGAACCTATCAGAGATCACTATGAGCTAGACTCGTGAATCTTTAATATGAAAAGAAAGTATTTTAATTTCTATCACTTTAGAAGGAAGTCGGTGAGAAATTTAACCAGTCTAAACCTCAGAGACTGAGGAAAAGCCTCTAAGGTAATTCATTTCTTATAATCATCAGTCTACTATTCTTTCAGTTGATTACAAGGATTTATTTTCTGTGCAGCAAAGTATACTGCAAACTATCAACTATTAACCAAACCTAAATTCTCAGATTAAGATACAACACACCAGAATTCAAATGGTTAATTAAATTACCCTTATGTTACGCTCATTCTCTTCTAAAAAAAGACAAAGAGTGAAGATAATGAACAAGCAATTATACCAGAATTCTACCAACTACTCTCCACTACTGAATCCAGGAAAAACATAGAACCTCTATCTTTATGCTAGTACAACCCAGACTGGAAGTTAAAGAATAAATGAAAATGCTATCAAAATAAGTTGACCCTTGAATGAACAACATGGGTCTGAACAGCATGGGTCCATTTACACACATATTATTTTCAATAAACAGTACAGTAAATGCATTATCTCCTCCTCATGATTTTCTTTCTTTTTTTTTTAGGGGACCTCATGATTTTCTTAATAACACTTTCTTTTCATCTAGCTTGCTTTATTGTAAGAATACAGTATATAATACATAATAACATACAAAATATGTGTTAACTGACTCTATGTTATCAGTAAGGCTTCCAGTCAATAGTAGGCTATTAACCGTTAATGGGGGGGGGGGGTGCGGTGAGGGAGAGTCAAAAGTTACATGCAAATTTTCAACTGTGCAGAGGACAGTGCCCCTAATCCCCACATTCCTCAAAGGTCAACTGTACATTTAATATTTTATGACCTCAGAGATAATCAACAATTCAAGTAACAATAAACTGCTTTTAGTACAAGTCCTAGAAATTCCAAATTGCTTTTAGATACCCAAGCACCATATTATTTATTATTTACCCCTTAACTTCTACTTATGTGATCTCCTCTGCCCTTTCCCTCTTTCACTCCCAGTTTAATCCTACTTTCCTTTTATTCTAAAAGAAAGACAGAAAGAGGAAAGAAGGAATTGGTGAATGAAGTACAGAAAGAAAGGACAGTATCCCAAACCAGAAATTACAATGGTAAAAATATTATGCTAAGCAATATCAGGACTGAAGAGATTCATTTCACTATAAATGGCATCAAAATAACTGAAAAAAAAAAATCTTCAAAGTAAAATCGACCAGCAAAGAGATCCTAGGACAACCACTTCCATTGTATTTAACTTGAGAACACTCAGCAGTAACAATGCAATGGCAGAACTGTAAGCAACCAAAAAGATAGTGTTCATTCCAGCAGCATTTCAAGTATCAAACTCCCTTCTTCCTTCATTCTCTACAACCCAACAGTTTCAAACACCTGAAACAAAGGTAAATGAAATCCCCAATCTTGGTCACAGAAATACTGGTATATGAATCAAAAAGAAAGAAGAGTAAAGAACAAAGAGTTAAGTGATGCCAATCAGCTATGAAAGTGATATAATCTTGGCAATGCTGCTTTGGAGAGTAGATTTTGCTGAATGAATACACACAGAAGGCAAGAAACTTGGCCATCTGAAGGGAGTCCCTGCTGACATTCAGCTGCACACAACGTAAAGCTGACAGGGTCTAATGTCTGTCCCACAGAGCTATGTCAACAATGAAGTCACTGTGTACCCACAGCTTATCAGAAACTATAGAATTTCGCTCTCCTTCCCCCACCTTTTCCCCCAGAGGAAGAGAAGCAAGGAAGACTGATATTGAAGGTACAAAAAGATCATAACCTTACAGTCTTAGAGAAAAGCATTCATTTAAACAGTACTACTGTTTAAGATGTTTTGACATACACGATCACCAAAAAATTTCAAAATGAGATGAAGCCAAACAAAATTACTTGTAAAATTAATTCTGTCTGGAGAAAATTACGTAAAACATATACAGAGAACATCAGTAAACCAGAGCAAACCAACCAAAATTATTCATATCTTATTTCAATACTTATATTTTTATTAAACGTGCTTTCCTATAAAAATCAAATCTAGCTATTAAGCAAATCAGAATGAAACTGAATACAGGCAACTGAGAGACTGCCATAGTCCACTACTGTAATTTGTTCTAGAAATACTAAGAACAAGTGTAGTAAGATGAGAAGACAATAAAGGGTAGAAGAATTAGAAAAGAAGAAACAGTCATTATACAAAGATTATATGATGAAAATTCAGAAGAAATTACAGACGAGACATCTATATCATTAAGAGTTCAGCAACCTGGTAAACGTAAGATCAACATGTAAAATTTAACTGCATTTCTCTACACAAATGTTTTAGAAGTGTAATTAAAAAGAGACAGAAAGAGAAGCTTGATAAGAACAAAAAGGCACCTGGGGATAAAAACATGAACAACAACAAAAATATGACGCTTTTATAGATAAAATCTTGAATCTTCCCTGAAAGTAACTGAGATATAAATATAAATATTTATTGTACACAATCCTTTAATAATTTCCATGGCAATCATCAAACAAGGTATGTCTAAGACCCTTGCACATGCTTCTGTAAAAATGTTCAGCAGATAAAAGAAATCTTTAGTAATTAATCAAAATTTTTTGAAAAATTAATAAACAGAAAAATGAATTTAGGTAGTAAAGAGATAGTATTAAAGACTGCTTCATGATTCAGCGGCACTGTTAAGAGCAAATAAGAACACCAGATGGAATCTTCATGGGGTATTTAAAGGGAAAATAAATTTGCTTTCCTGACTCTCACCAATCCTATCATACAAGCCCCAATAAATGTATTTGTGACCATTATTTTCAAACAACTATTTAACTCCTGCACCCATATTTGCAAGGAGTTTACTTACCACATCATATTTGCATTTGAAGTGATCTTCACCATCACTTCATCTCCCTGCATACTTCTAAATAAAAGATATTGAGATATCTATGTTAGAAAGCACACTTGGTATAATTAAAAACTGACAGGGGCTCCTGCATGGCTCAGTCAGTTAAGCATCCAACTTCAGCTCAGATCATGATCTTGCTGTTCATGTGTTCGAGCCCCGTGTCAGGCTCTGTGCTGCCGGCTCAGAGCCTGGAGCCTGCTTCTGTGTCTCCCTCTCTCTCTGTCCCTCCCCTGCTCATGCTCTGTCTCTCTGTCTCAAAAATAAACAAGCATTAAAAATAAATAAATAAACAAACAAACTGACACACTGGACTTAATCAAAATAGAATTGTATCAACATTTTTCTCAAAGTGATCATTATAAAAATAAATTGATAGGCCACATACTGGGAAAAATACTGTCAAAGGACTTGTGTCCTGAATATATAAACAACTCCTGAAACTCACAAATAAAAATAAACAACTTAAAATTTTAAAAATGAGTGAAAGATACTTTGGAAATGAAAAACTAATATCACTAGTAATTAGGAAAATGAAAATTAAAACAGAATGAGACACCACCACACACCCACTGGAATAGCTAAAATTTAAACAACACCAAATGTTAGCAAAGATGTGAAACAACCAGAATGTGAAATTACATCAATGCTCTGGAAATTAGTCTGCCAGTTCCTCATAAAATTAAGCATACATCTATTCTATGACCCAGCAACTATACTCCTAGATATCTCCTCAAGAGAAATAAAAACATGGCCACAAGCACATGTGTATAAAAATGTTGACAACAGCTTCATTCAGAATAGCCAAACACTAGAGAATGTATAAACTGATTATGCAACATCCATATAAAGAAAACTACTCAATGTTAAAAAGAATAACTATCGATACATTAAACATGGATAATGTAAAAACAACACACTGAAAAGAAGCCAAACACAACAGAGTACAGACTAGATAATTCCATTTATACGAAGTTCTACAACAGGCAAGACTAATCTAAGGTGAAAGAAATTAGAACACTATTTGTTGGAGGGCAGGATACTAACCAGGAAAGGGTGCAACGAACTTTATGGATGATGATAATGTTGTGTCTTTATAAGGTATTGGCATTTGTCAAAATTCATAGAATTATGATGCTGGAGTATTTCCTGTATGTACACTACACTCAAAAAAAAAAACATTAAAAACGAAAAAGATACAGGTTTGAAAAGGAAAAAATAAATATTCAAGATAATTTAACAACTAGTAATGACTTCACTTAAAAAGACAGTAATTTAGGAAAATTAAGAACTTTTCCAGTTCTAAACATGCTTTGTAGGATGCTCTATCACCTAATTCAGTGGTAGCCATACATTCTTAAAAAGGTAAAAGAGAAAAAGACAGAAGCTTAGGGTTATAAAGATTCATTCAAACATGCAACAAAGTAAGGAAATCGCCATCAACAATTTGCCTTATTTTCTTCAGATCTCCCTCTCCCCCCCCCACACACACACACATACACACACAATTACTTGTTTATAATTCACATAAATGATGTCATCTGTACATGCTTCTCTTTGCAACTTTGTTTTGTTACTCAACTTAATGTGACTGAGAACGAAAACTGGAGCAACCACTATGGAAAACAGTATGAAGTTCCACAAAAAATTAAAACGAAAACTACCATATGATCCAACAAGCCCTCAATTGCTGAGACTATGAACCATTTCTTTATTCTCATTTAATGTGAATACTCCCAAGTTTCACCACAGATACATTATTAGTATGTTGGATTACTTAGTGCTGGCAACACAAATGTAATATGTACTGGATTACCCCTCAAAACCTGGAAGAATCTAAATTTCAAAATACATCTGACCTTAGTATTTTGGAGGAAGGGATTTTGTACCTATATTCCATATTATGAGTAAATACCAATTTGTCCACTGGCCTACTGAGGAAGAGTTAGGTATTTTTCCAAACCTTCTCACTATTATACTAAATGCATGTATATCTATCTCCTTGTACACATGTGATGGAACTGCTAGGTAGCAGAGTGTGTTCTTTAACTTTACCAGTCATTTAGCTTTTTTAATTTAATATACAACAAGCTGCATAATACAGATGATGAAAGGGTACAAATATCAAGCCTAGAATTTTCATACCTATAGAGTCATTAATCATACAACACTTTCCATTACTCATATAACCACTTTCCTAGGAAGAAACTTTTGGTAGAAATGGAAGGAGTTGCTATTTGAAAAAAACAAACAAACAAAAAAAAAAAGAGCAAAAAGCCAAATGATTATGTATTCAATTCCACCCATAAGGAAAAAACAGTATTCTCAAAGTTTTTCATTATGAAGCTGGAGAATGGAAGGCAGAGCAGAATGCCTTCATTCTGAGGCATGAGAATTCTTTAAAAATACACATACATTCTACCCATAGAACCTTCTGTCTCTGAAAGAAAAAAATGAGAAAAGAAAAAGAGATTGGGAAGAATTCTAATTTCTCTCTTCCTCTCACCCTTCATCTGAAAATGACATCTTTCTCTGAGAATCCTCGCAACAGGAAACTAATCTTAATACTAAAATTTTGATCTCAAAGATTCCTATAAAATCATCTTTGACATGAGGACCCTGAAAACTTGAAAGCAACAATAATCAACAGTTTCAACAGTTTCCCTATCCTATTCATATTTATTGCAAAAATAAACAAACACACAAGGTTTCCTTTTAGTATCAAGTATTTGAAAATGTCGAGATACCTATTGATTACTAATATTTAAAGCATTTTTAAACAATATATGAACTGGAATACATGCCTCTATCATTTTTTTTTAACTTTTTTATGATTTATTTATTTTTGAGAGACCAAGACAGAGCATGAGTGGGGGAAGGGCAGAGAGAGAGGCAGACACAGAATCCAAAGCATGCTCCAGGCTCTGAGCTATAAGCACAGAGCCCAATTGTAGGGCTTGAATCCAAGAACCAAACCATGAGATCAGGACCTGAGCCGAAGTCGGATGCTTAGCCACCTGAGCCACCAATGTGCCCCTATATAATTGTTTTTCTTGACAGATTTTCATAACAAATTCTTTGATCCACATATTACAGGGAAAATTCGCATGTTAAATAAACCTACTTGTTTAAACTAAGATATCTAAACAAAAAAAAGGAAATAATTTTTAACATAGTGTTATATTAGTTTAAGGTGTAAAATATAGTGATTCAACAATTCTATACATTAGTCAGTGTTCAACATTGTAAGTGTACTCTTAATCCCTATCACCAACTGCACCCATCCCCCCACCACCTCCCATCTGGTAATCATCAGTTTGTTCTCTATAGTTTAAAGTCTGTTTCTTGGTTTGTCTCTATCTTATTTTTTTTCTTGCTCATGTGTTTTGTTTAAGTTCCACATGAGTGAAATCATATGGTATTTGTCTTTCTCTGACTGACTTATTTCACTTAACATTATAGTCTCTAGCTCAATCCATGTCATTACAAATGGCAAGATTTCATTGTTTTTTATGGCTGAATAACATTCTGTTACATAATATATACCACATCTTTTTTATCCATTCATCTACTGATGGACACTTGGGCTGCATCCATATTTTAGCTATAGTAAATGATGCTGCAATAAACATAGGGCTGTGTATATCCTTTCAAGTTAGTGTGTTTGTATTCTTTGGGTAAATACCCAGTAGTGTGATTAGCAGATCATAGAGGACTTCTATTTTTAATTTTTTGAGAAACCTCCAAACTACTTTCCACAGCGGCTGTACCCGTTTGTATTCCCACCAACAGTGCACGAGGGCTCCTTTTTCCCCACATCTTCATCAACACTGTTTCTTGTTTTTGATTTAGTCTTTCTGACAGATGTGAGGTATGATTGGCATTCCCCTGATGAGTGATGTTGAGCATCTTTTCATGTGTAATGACCATCTGTATACCTTCTTTGGAGAAACGTCTGTTCATGTCTTCTGCCTATTCTTTAATTGGATTATTTGCTTTTTGAGCTATTGAGTTGCATACGTTTTTTACATATTTTGGATACTAACCCTTTATCTGATATGTCATTTGCAAATATCTTCTCCCATTCCACAGGTTACCTTTTAGTTTTGTGACTGTTTCCTTCTCTGTGCAGAAGGTTTTTATTGTGAAATAGTCTCAATAGTTTATTTTTGCTTTTATTTCCCTTGTCTGAGGAGACATATCTAGAAAAATGTTGCTATAGCCAGTGTCAGAGAAATTATTGTCTGTGTTCTCTTCCAAGATTTTTATGGTTTCAAGTCTCACACTGAGGTCTTTAATCAATTTTGAATTTATTTTTGTGTGTGGTGTAAGAAAGTGGCCCACTTTTCATTATTTTGCATGTAGCTCTCCAGTCTTCCCAAAACCATTTGTTGAAGAGACTGTCCTGTTCCCATTGCATATTCTTGCCTCCTTTGCAGAACATTAATTGACCATATAATTGTGTGTTTATTTTCTTTTAATTCTGTTCCATGAATCATTTTTTGTGTCAGTACCATACTGTTTTGACTACAACAACTTTATAATAACTTAAAATCTTGTGATACCTCAAGTTTTGTTTTTGTTTTTTGCTTTTTGTTTTTTTGTAGGACCACTTTGGCTATATGGGGACATTTTGGTTCCATACAAATTTTAGAACTGTTTGTTCAGTTCTGTGAAAAATGCCATTAGTATTTTGATAGGTATTGCATTAAATCTGTAGATTGCTTTAAGCAATATGGACATTTCCACAATATTTGTTCTTCCAATCCATGAGCATGGAATGTCTTTCCATTTCTTGTGTCCTCTTCAATTTCTTTCATCAGTGCTTTACAGTTTTCAGAGCACAGGTCTTTCACTTCTTTGGTTAAGTTTATTTCTAGGTATTTTACAATTTGGGGTACAATTATGATTGTTTTTCTTAATTTGTCTTTCTGCTGCTTCATTATCACTGCATAGAAATTAATAGTTTTCTGTAGATTGATTTTGTATCCTGTGACTTTACTGAATTATCAGTTCTAGCAGTTTTGGTGGTGGGACGGGGAGTCTTTCGGGTTTTCTATATATGATATCATGTCATCTGCAAGTAGTGAAAGTTTTCTTTCTTCTTTGCCAATTTGGATGCTTTTTATTACTTTTTCTTATCTGATTGCTGTGGCTAGGACCCAGTACTGTGTTGAATAAAAGTGATAAGAAAGGACTCCCTTGTCTTGTTACTGACCTTAGGGGAAAGCTTTCAGTTTTTCACCATTGAGTATGATGTTCACTGTGACTTTTTCATATATGGCCTTTATTATGTTGAGGTATGGTCCCTCTAAACCTACTTTATTGAGAGTTTTTATTGTTTAGTATCATGTTATTTAACCTCCATGTATTTGTGCTCTTTCCAAATTTTTTGCTTGTGGTTGATGTCTGGTTTCATAGCATCGTGGGCAGAACAGATGCATGCTATATCTTCAACCTTTTAAATTTTGTTAAGGCTTGTTTTATGGCCTAATATGTTATCTATTCTGGAGAATGTTCCATGTACACTTCAAAAGAATATGCATTCTGTCATTTTAGGATGGAATGTTCTGAATGTATCTGTTAGATCTATCTGGCCCAGCGTGTCATTTAAAGCCATCGTTTTTAGGGGCACCTGGATGGCTCAGTTGGTTAAGCGTCCCGCTCTTGATTTCAGCTCAGATCATGATCTCATAGTCTGTGAGATCAGGCTCCGCATCGGCCTCTGCACTGTCAGCACAGAGATATTCTCTCTCCGTTTCTCTCTCCCCTCCCCTGCTCACTCAGTGCACATGCTCTCCCACTCTCTCTCACAAAATAAACTTCAAAAAAAGATTAAAAATGAAGCAACCATTTCTTTGTTGATTTTCTGTTTGGATGATCTGTCCATTGATTTAAGTGGGGTGTTAGAAGTCACCTACTAGTCGTGTAGTAAGTTCCTTCATGTTTGTTATTAACTGTTTTATGTATTTGGGTGCTCCCATATTGGTTGCATATTTACCATTGTTATATCTTTTTGTCCCCTTTATTACTATGTACTGTCCTTCTTCATCTCCTGTTACAGACTTTGCTTCCAAGTCTATTCTGTGGGAATGCAAACTGGTGCAGCCACTCTGGTAAACAGTATGGAGGTACCTCAAAAAATTAAAAATAGAACTACCCTACAACCCAGCAATTGCACTACTAGGTATTTATCCAAGGGATACAGGTATGCTATTTCAAAGGGACACATGCACGCCAATGTTTATAGCAGCACTATCAACAAGAGCCAAAGTATGGAAAGAGCTCAAATGTCCATCCATGGATGAATGAATAAAGAAGATGTGGTATGTATATATACATACACACACACACACACACACACACACACACACATACATACACACACATACAATGGAGTATTAAACTCCATTCAAAAGAATAGAGAATCTTGCCATTTGCAACTATGTGGATGGAACTAGAGGGTATTATGCTAAGGGAAATCAGTCAGAGAAAGACAAATACCATATGACTTAACTCATATTAGGACTTTAAGATACAAACAGATGAATATTAGGGAAAGGAAGCAAAAATAATAGGAAAACAGGGGGAGGGACAAAACATAATAGACTTAAATATGGAGAACAAACAGAGGGTTACTGGAGGGGTTGTGGGAGGGGGGATGGGCTAAATATGTAAGGGGCCTTAAGGAATATATTCCTGAAATCATTGTTGCACTATATGCTAACAAACTTGGATGTAAATTTAAAAAAAAAAAAAAAAAAGTAAAGTAAATAACGTGTATTCTGGGGGCACCTGGATGCTCAGTCAGTTGAGTTGTCTGACTTCAGCTCAGGTCATGATTTCATGGCTAGTGAGTTCAAGCCCCTTCTCGGGCTCTGTGCTGACAGCTCAGAGCCTGGAGCCTGCTTTGGATTCTGTGTCTCCCTCTCTCTCTGCTCCTTCTCCACTCACACTCTGTCTCTGTCTCTCTCTCTCTCTCTCAAAAATAAATAAAACATTTAAAATAAATAGATAAATAAATAGATTGATAAATAAATAAATGAATGAATGAATGAATGAATGAATGAATGAATGAATGAAGTTTACTTTGTCCAATATAAGTATTGCTCTCCCTGCTTTCTTTGGACATCTATTTGCATGATAAATGATTCTCCAACCTTTCACTTGCAATCTACAGGTGACTTTAGGTCTGAAAGGAGTCTCTTGTAAACAGCATATGATGAGCCTTTTTCTTTTATACACTCTGTCACCCTTTTGTCCATTTACATCCAAAGTAATTGCTGACAGATATATATTTATTGCCACTTTTGTTACTTTTATAGTTTTTCTCTGATCCTTTCTTGCTCTTTTTCATGGTTTGCTGGCTTTCTTTAGTGATATATTTGAATTCCTTTCTCTTTATTCTTTGCATCTCTTTTACTGGATTTCAATCTATGGCTACCAATAGATTTGTATATAACACTTTCTGCAGGTAGCAGTCTATATTAACTTGATGGTCACTTAAGTTTGAACCCATTCTTTACTCTTGTCCCACACCATGTTTTAAGTATATGGTGTCATATTTTACATCCTTTTGTGAATCCCTTAACTGATTTTTACAGATATACTTATTTTTACTGTTTTTGTGTTTCCTACTTTTCATACTCTCACTTATGGTCTTTCCTTTCCACTCAAAGCGTCCCCTTTATGAATTCTTGTAGGGCTGGTTCAGCGGTCATGAACTCCTTTAATTTTTGTCTGAGAAACTCTTTATTTCTCCTCCTATTCTGAATGATAGCCTTGTTAGGTACAGTATTCTTGACTGCAGATTTTTCCCTCTCAGCACTCTGAACAGATCACGCCACTCCCTTCTGGCCTGCAAAATTTCTACTGAAAAAATCCACAAATGGCCTTATGGGGGTTGCCTTGTTTGTAACAGTCTTTTGCTGCTTTAAAAAAATTTTATCGTGGCGCCTGGATGGCTTCAGTTGGATGAGCATCTGACTTCGGCTCAGGTCATGATCTTGCAGTCTATGAGTTCAAGACCCGCGTCAGGCTCTGTGCTGACAGCTCAGAGCCTGGAGCCTGCTTCGGATTCTGTGTCTCCCTCTCTCTCTGCCCCTACCCCACTCATGCTCTGTCTCTCTCTCTCTCTCTGTCAAAAATAAATAATCATTAAAAAAATTTTTTTCAATAAAATAAAATAAATCTTTTATCACTACTTTTTGCCATTTAAATTACTATGTGTCTTGGTGTGGACCTCTTTGGGCTGATTTTGTTGGGGATTTCTGTGTCTCCTGGATCTGGATATCTGTTTCCTTCCCCAGATTCAGCTATTATTTCTTCAAATAAATTTTCTGCCCCTTGCTCTCTCTTCTCCTCCCAAGATCCATATTATGGAATCACTCAGTTCTCTAAGTCTGTGTTCATTTTGCATTTTTCCCTCTCATTTGCTCAGCTTCATTACTTCCCATTACTCTTTCAGGTCATTAATTTGTTCCCCTGCTTCCTCTAACCGGCTATCTATTCCATCAAGTGTATTTTTAATTTCAATTATTGAGTTCTTCATCTCTGATTGGTTCTTTTTTATCTGTGTTACGGGTTTCACTGATACCCTTCACTCTTTTCTCAAGTCCAGTAAGTATCTCTATAATCATTACTTTCTCTATCAGTTATATTACTTATCTCCATTTCGCTTAGGTCTCTTGCTGTGCTTTTTGTCCTGTTCTTTCATTTGGGACATATTCCTCTGTCTCATTTTGCCTAACTCTCTGTGTCCGTTTCCGTGTGTTAGGAAAGTCAGCTAAGTCTCTTGCTCTTGAAAGGAGTGGGCGGGCATACACTCTTAACAAGGTGAGGCTGGTTCTCTTCCACAGGGATAAGCAGCTGCTGCTAAGATCAGACCAGCCAGGGCTGCTCCACAAAGTGCATGCACGGGCAGCAGGTACAGCTTTAACAAAGTGTGGTCATCCTCTGCAGGATGTCAGGAGACATAGTGTTGGCAAGATTTCTGCAGGTCTTCTCTAGGTGTGGACACACAGTACTGACTGGAATTGACACAGGCCAGGTTGGAGGGGGTGGTGCATAGTATAAGCAAGTTAGGTAGTCAACGCCAGCACAGCTCTAGTTTGATTATGCTGGGGGGGCAGGGGAGGGAACCAGTGCCAGTCAGTTCCTTTTTTCCTAGAGAAGTCCCTCAGCAAACTGAGTTTAGTAAACAACTCTCCCTCCCATAGCCCCAGACATTTTTCAAACTGCTGACTCTAAGCAGCATCTCCAAGGGCTACTTGTGGTGCTGTCTCTTTCAGAGTGGGGTCTCTGCTTCCTACTGCCCTCCAGGGTCTCCTGGAGGTGAGTCTGCTGATTTTCTAAAGTTCCAGGCTTTCCCGTTGGTTGTAAGAACTCAGAAAATTTGGTCCCTATGATTTTCAAAGCCAAATGCTTTGGGGATTCACCTTCCCCAGGCAGGTTCCCCAGTGTGCTGCTAGTCTATTTCTCATCCCTCTTCACACCCACGGCTCCCTCCCTCCAGAAGTCAGACCCACTGAGTCCTCAGCCTTCCTACCCTCTTTGATGTGGCCTCTTCTCTATATTTAGTTGTGGAGTTTATTCAGCCAGTCTTCAGGTTGTTTTCTGGTTAATTTGCACTGATGTATTACCCAGTTGTATGTACGGGAAAAGGTGAGTTTAGGGTCCTCCTATTCTGCTATCTTCCCCAGAAGTCAAAAACGAGAAAATTTAAATGAGATGTTTGCAAAGGAATATTTAATGACTTTAGCAAACCTAAAATATTTCATATTTATTTCTAATATAGACTTAAGCAAAAGAAAATTTTAATTCCAACCTATAGAGCAGTGCCACAAAAACATGAAACCCCCAGCAACTCAAGACCAGTACTTTATCATAGGAAGAAAAACTAACCCCTAACCTATTTCAATACCAGAAGAATAACACAGATCCTGAGAAGAACAACTCTGGCCACCCTAGGACTCCTCACTATCAGTAACAAGAGCTAGTAATTAACATGAATGAATCTACATCAGACAGTTTTGCCTATAAAGATAAGGAGGCGGTACCATGGAAAAAGAAACTTAACTAAACAATGAAAACTGTAAGAAAAAATACTAAAGTATAATCCCGCACTGATGGAAGAAATATTTTTAGTAGCTACTATGTATCCGGCATTATGTTCCTTGCTAGAGACACAATGGTAAGTAGGAATAATAAACATGGTCTGTGTCCACATAAAGATAGGTAAGATGGTCATTAATCAAAACACGTACACACATGCATGCACATACATATACACAATTATAAATGCAAACAGGGAGAAAAGCTACAAATTCAAGGAAGTAAGAAAATATATAACAAAGAGACCTTACCCACCTTGGGAGGGTCTCAAAAAGTTCACCAAAAAAATGTGATTTGAGGACTAAATGAGATTTGAACAAGTTAACTTATGTTAATTAACTATTTAAAGAAATGACACTTATTCTCTGAAGAGAGGACAACTTACGTGAAGACCCTACAGAAGGATGAGGCAGGACACATTTGAGGAACTAAGGAGACTGAAGCACCAAGAACTTTAAAGGAAGTGTGGCAAGAGTTTTAATAGACTTTAAGGGCAACAGGAAGTCACTAAAAAGTTCTGAGCAGAGTACTATCATCATCATCATCACTAATATTTACCAAGTGCTTACCACACACCAAGCACATATTATGCCATTAAATTACAATAGCTACATGAGGTAAGAATTATTATAACCGTTTTACAGGTGAGGAAACTAAGGTTTGGAGAGACTAAGAGGTAAGGAGAGACTAAGGTTCAGAGAGACTCACATAACTAGTGAGTGTGAAGCCAGGACTCAAACATCACTAAAAGTTAAAACTGGCTGCAATGTGGCTGCACATTATGGGGAAGGAGAAAGACTGGAGAAAATTGGGAGACTGTTGCAATAATCTAGCTAACAATGATGACCAAACTATGATGGTAGTGGCAGTGGGGGTGGAAAAACAGATGGCTTAGAGAAATATTTAAGAAGGAAAACAAATCACCAGAATTTGAATGTCCACGTGAAGAGAATCAAGGAAGCCTCTAAAGTTTATGACTTAAACACCCTGGACAAGTGGTAGTACCATAAATAAAAATGGGAAAAATTAGGGAAGGACAAGAATTGAGGAAAAATCATGAGCTGAATTTAAGGAGCCTTTGAGATACTGAGAAAAGGTTTCAAGAGACCAACTGAATATGTGGGTCTGAAGCGTGGAGGAATGACATGAAGGGAGGAGGAAGGGGAGGAAGAGGAGGAAGAGGAGGAAGGGGAGGAAGGGGAGGAAGGGGAGGGGAGGGGAGGGAAGGGAAGGAAGAGGAGGGGAGGGAAGGGAAGAAAGGAAAGAGGGGCACCTGGGTGGCTCAGTCAGTTAAGCATCCAACTCTTGACTTCAGCTCAGATCATGATCTCCCAGTTCATGAGTTCAAGTCCCACATCGCCTGGGATTCTCTCTCTCCCTCTCTGCTCATGTGCTCGTGCACTCTTTCTTGCTCTCTCAAAATAAATAAACTTTAAGAAGAAAAGAAAAAAAATAAACAGGATAACATGGCAGGTTAGGAGCAGGTGGTCCTACTTTAGATAGAGTGGACAGGAAAGGTCCCTTTGGAGAAGTAACATTTAAGCTGAGACCTGAGGCAGCTAGCATGTAAAAAGAGTGGGATAAAAATATCTGGCAACACATAAGAATAAAAAGTTGAGAACGCAAATATTTACATAAAGGAAAATTTTTCAATGCCAAACGAGCATTAGTACAATGTAGTACTAGAAAAAGAATATTGACAGGCTAATGGAAAAGATCTTACAATAATTAAGCACTTAATTAAGAAAAAGGAAATGCCACAACCAAACTCATTCAACAATTATTAGGAAATTATTAGGAATTATTATTAGGAAAATATCAAAATAAGTATGCTATCCTCACACAAAATTATAAAATAAATTTCAGGAAGATTAAGGAAATAAGTGTAAATTCAGATTAGAAAATAAAAAGAAAATATTGGGGCACCTGGGTGGCTTAGTCAGTTAAACTTCCAACTCCTGATTTCAACTCAGGTCATGATTTCAGCTCAGGTCATGATCCCAGGGTTATGGCTTAAGATTCTCTCTCTTGCTCCCTCTGCCCCTCTCCCCTGCTCATGCTCTTTCTCTAAAAAATTTTTTAAAAAAAAATTTTTTTTTTTTTAATTTGGCCTATATGTAAAATCTGCTTCCTGGGAAAATCCCCTCCCCACCTAGTGTCATCAAGTTTCTAACCAAGTTCAAAATTCACACTAGTGTTAAACTTAGCAAATAACCTGAAATCAATACATAAAAGCTCCATTAGACAATATAAATGTAATCTCTAGACTCAAGTGAAATTCTCATCTAAGCAATACACAGAGAGTTTACAGACACAGACAGAAATAAAGAAACTGTAAAATCATCTTATGCTCCAACAAAGCACTAGTAAGAGTTTATGTCTATCATTCAGAAACTCTGAAGTCACTGCTTGACATTTGGAACAAGACTATAATAAGATCTTTGAAATTGAAATGTCAAGCTAACACAACCAGCTATGGCAATTACTCTAAAAAGCAGGGGCTAAAATGGAATACAGTCAGAGCGGCAAACTCCAAAGGACACACATACAGTCTGTTTTGCTATAAACTATGTTTTTATATTATGTATTAGCTCATACATAATTATGATAAATAGAGAACTATCATCACATCAAAGCTGTGTTGATTCATAAGCAATTTTTCCTAGGCAAAGAAACAACAAAGGGCAGAAGCAGAATTACAGCCTTCAGCAGAAAGGAAAGTGCCCTCAGCTTGGCTGTTGCATAAACAGGAATCCTTTCTGCTCTATTTTAGGAAAATTAAAAATGAGCACCTGCAGCCAGGGCACTCCCTTCCAACAGGAGCACACCCCTAAGCACTCCTGGCTCTCTGCTCAAGGCAGGCTGCACTTCCTCTTGTGCTCAGAAATCCACTTCCATCTGCATGGTCTCAGCACTGCAAGCAAGCTTGTCTACTCAATTATTTTTATGAGTTTTCAATAGCTGCTGGAACAGCCTCCAGCCAAAATGACCTGCCACCCTGGAGCTATCCAAGTTATCTCCTGAGGTACCATTTATTACTTCTGTTAATTGTTGTGGTTACAAAGTTGCATATGTTTTGAGTAGTCTCCCCCAAACCCTAACCTTCCTATAGTGAAATTTTCCAGAACCTGATGGTGTCCATGTGATAGAAGAAACACGATACTAGTGATTTTCAAGCTGACTTGTTACAAAATGAGTTGTAAAATCAATTTAGTGGTTGATAACCAACATTATTTTCTCAGGAAAAAAAAATAACATTTAAAATATCTAAGTACAATTCCCATAGATAGCAAATGTTTTATCATGAAACTTGTTTATTTAGGCATATATAGGAAATATGACATATCTCTACAAATTATGACCAAAAAAGCATTTAGTTTATGTCAAATTAAAATACATATCGCTAAAATGATTCAAAATTTTAGAATCACTATGGCTTAAAAAGAAATATTAATGTTAACGCCTAAATGTTACTAAAATTTTTCATAAAAATGACCACCAGGGGGCACCTGGCTGGCTCAGTTGGTAAAGCATTCAACTCTTGATCTCAGGGTCATGAGTTCAAGTGCCACATTGGGCATAAACCTTACTTAAAAAATTTTTTTTTCATGAAAAAAATGACCACCAGTTTTTAAATTCAAAGTGCTAATGGGGCGCCTGGGTGGCGCAGTCGGTTAAGCGTCCGACTTCAGCCAGGTCACGATCTCGCTGTCCGTGAGTTCGAGCCCCGCGTCAGGCTCTGGGCTGATGGCTCGGAGCCTGGAGCCTGTTTCCGATTCTGTGTCTCCCTCTCTCTCTGCCCCTCCCCCGTTCATGCTCTGTCTCTCTCTGTCCCCAAAATAAATAAACGTTGAAAAAAAAATATTTAAAAAAAAAAAAAAAAAAAAAAAAGTGCTACTGAAGGAGGCAAACTTTCATTCATACACTGTTTTCAATGGAATAGCCATGCCTAAAACATCAGTATCTGACAAACACTAAAAAGTATATTTAAAATCAAGATTTAGAACTAGGTACAAACAAACAGGGACACCTGGGTGGCTCAGTCGGTTGAGCATCAAGCTCTTGATTTTGGCTCAGGTCATGATCTCATAGTTCCTGGGTTTGAGCACCACATCAGGTGCAGAGCCTGCCTAGGATTCTCTCTCTCCCTCTCTCTCTCTGTTCCTCTCCCACTCACTCACTCTCTCTCAAAATAAATAAATAACATTTTTAAAAAATAAACAAGGCAACAAAAAAAGAAAAGAAATGGACTACCAAAAAGGAAATCACTTTCCAAGTTTAAAAAAAAAAACTAATTCACTATTTATTTTAAACATGCCATAGAACACATATTTTTACTAAATTCTTAACTGTAATTTTCATAGTTTCTTTTAAATAAAGAAAACCGAACTTCAAATACAAACTTCTATGGCAAAAAGAAAACAGCTTTTCAACTGCAATATTGAAAATTAGAAGATAAAACACAATTCAAAGAACTACAAGTTCATAATCAGCATCATCAGCAATTTCCAAAGTATCAAATTCATACAACAAATCTAAACTTATGACTTAAGATGCTCTAAACATAATCAGAGCAAGGTTAAGTAACAAGAGTGCTCCCTACTGGCCAGTCTTTGATTAGATTTCAAAAGTTCACTCTATTTGATTGATAAACTAGGTTTAAAGTGAGTCAATGTCAGTATTTTAAACTGTAAAGATTTTTTTTAATCCACTAATCGAGTTGTTTTCTTGTCCCTAACATTAGAAGCAATGTATGTGAAGCCTTCAGCCCATAGTAAATAAATCATCATCATCTTCACAGTGAACATCTGTTGTATTAATGGCTGTTCATAAGCTTTTTTTTTTTTTATTTTTATTTATTTATTTATTTTTGGGAGAGAGAGAGACAGAGCATGAACGGGGGAGGGGCAGAGAGAGAGGGAGACACAGAATCGGAAACAGGCTCCAGGCTCCGAGCCATCAGCCCAGAGCCCGACGCGGGGCTCGAACTCACGGACCGTGAGATCGTGACCTGGCTGAAGTCGGACGCTTAACCGACTGCGCCACCCAGGCGCCCCTGTTCATAAGCTTTTTAAAAAATAATTGAGGGGCGCCTGGGTGGCGCAGTCGGTTAAGCATCCGACTTTAGCCAGGTCATGATCTCGCGGTCCGTGAGTTGGAGCCCCGCGTCGGGCTCTGGGCTGATGGCTCGGAGCCTGGAGCCTGTTTCCGATTCTGTGTCTCCCTCTCTCTCTGCCCCTCCCCCGTTCATGCTCTGTCTCTCTCTGTCCCAAAAATAAATAAATGTTGAAAAAAAAAATTTTTTTTAATAATTAAGAGGTGAAATTCACATAACATAAAATCAACCATTTAAACTGAACAATTCAGTGGCATTTAGTATATGCACAATGTTGTGCGACCACCACCTCTAATCTAGTTCCAAAATACTTCCATTCCTCCAAAGTAAAACTCCTTACTTATTAAGCAGGTTCCATCCACTACACCCTCCCCACAGCCCAACAATCACCAACTGGTGTTCTAGCTCTGCAGATTTGTCTATTATAGAGATTTCATAGAAACAGAATCAAACAGTATGTGACCTTTTTTATCTGCCTTCTTTCACTTAATATAATGTTTTGGAGGTACTCCCACACAATAATAAGTTATCAGAATTTCATTCCTTTTTACATCTGAGTAACATTCTGTTGTGTATATACACCACAATTTGTTTATTCATTCATCCACTGATGGATATGTAGACTGTTTCCAACTTGGCTTATTGTGAATTATGCTGCTATAAACAGGTATATATACGTAACTTGTTACAATGTCAGTTCTCATTTTTTTTTTTTTTTTTTGGCGCGTATACCTAGGAGTAAAACTGCACGGTCATATGGTAATTCTATATTTAACTTTTTCAGGAACTGCCTAATTGATTTCCACAGCAGATGAACCATTGTACCTTCCCACCAGCAATGTAAAAGTGTTCCAATTTCTCTACATCCTCACTTGTTATCCTTTTTTTTTTCATTATTATGCATTATTATAGCCATCCTAATGGACCGTTTTTATTTGCATTTTCCTAATGGCTAATAATGTTGAACATATTTTCATGTGCTTGTTCTCATAATCTTTCATAGCCTTTGTACACGAGTCCTGCTTCCCCAAGGTAAGAGTAAAAACTCAAATTCCCACACTCCCCTGTAGCTAGAACCAGGCATGTGACCTGGACCCTGCCACTCAGATGTATGCATATAAGACTGACATGGAATTGAGTAACAAAAAGAAAGAGGCTCTATTTACATTTTTACTGGTGCAGATGGTGACAGAGGAATCCAAGTGGGGGAGATGCAAATAGCAGCAGTTTCCCAGTGATTACAAGGTCAATTCTTGGCCATTAAGTGGCATCAAAACATCAGCTGAAGAATTTCCCCTAGGATCCGGTGAAGCAATGCCAGCTTTTCTTTATGGCCCCAGTATACAGAACATGGTAGAAGCTAAGTCTCACAAGCCTGCCAGCAATTCTGTAAACTACTCAAATATCCACTTGATAAACTCCTTTTCTATTATATCATTATCCTGGAATAAGCATTAGATTTATCCTACCTAACTCCAAACTGAAAACCTACAATAAATGTCAAGTAGTTACAGAGGCAAGTACATCTAGCTCAAAGAAAATTTCCTAACATTTAGAGGTCTATCAAAAAAAAAATTTTTAAGTTGTATTCAACCTTAAAATAGAGTAAACCAGTCACTGCAAATTTAATGTTGGTATTGCACCTGCCAGGCACACTCTGAAAGAGGTGGATGGAGAATTGAAGAAGACAGCCTTTAGAACTTCTTCCCCTCTGTATTCCTACCATGTTTCCTATACTAAATTGAGAATAACTTAAAGATAAAATCATACCCTCATAGCCCATTCAATACCACTCAAATATTTACTAGTTCACTAGCAAGTAAATGAAAGTCTAGCTTTCATTGTATAACAATTCATATGAACATTCAGACTAAATCTTATTTCTCATTATCTTTTACTTTATAAGAAAAGCATGCCCATCATAAGAGGAAAAAAAGGAATTAAGATAAACAAAAAGAAAAAAATCATAACGCTACTCATCAGAGAAAATCACTTAAAATATTTTGGTGAGTATTCTTCAAAAGTTTTTCCTATGCTGAATTTCACCTTTTAAAAAAAGATTATTAGGGCCGCCTGTGTCGCTCAGTCAGTTAAGTGTATGACTCTTGATTTCGGCTCAGGTCATGATCTCAACAAGTTTCACGGGCCCCACATCAGGCTCTGTGCTGCTAGCACAGAACCTGCTTGGAATTCTCTCTCTCTGCCCTTCCCCCACTTGCACTATCTCTGTCTCTCTCAAAGAAATAAAATTTAAAAATAAAAAATAAAAAAGATTATAATAGGGGCGCCTGGGTAGCTCAGATGGCTCAGCATCCAGCTCTTGATTTCAGCTTAGGTCATGATCTCACAGTTATGAGATCCTCAAGTTGGCCTCCACACTTAAGATTCTCTCACTCCTTCTCTCTCTGCCCCTCCCACCCCATGCATGTGCACTTGTGTGCATGTACTCTCTTTCGTTCTCAAAAAAAAAAAAAAAAAAAAAAAGATTATAATAAAAATAAAACAGCTAACATTTAATTAGTGCTCACCACATGCCAGTCTGTATTTTAAACACTCTATGTATTTTATATTTTAACTCATATAAAACTCACATATCCCCCATGATGCCCTATTATTATTTTAATTTTACAAATAAGGAAACCAAGGGGTGCCTGGGTGGCTCAGTCAGTGTCCAACCTCGGCTCAGGTCATGATTTTGTGCTTTGTGGGTTTGAGCCCCATGTCGGGCTCTATGCTCACAGCTCAGAGCCTGGAACCTGCTTCAGAGTCTGTATCTTCCTCTCTCTCTCTGCCCCTCCCCTGCTCACACTGTCTCTCTCTCTCTCAAAAATAAATAAACATTAAAAAAAAAATGTTTTTAAACAATTAAGGAAACCAAGACACAGAGAAGAAGAGTAACCTGCCCTAATTCTGTCTCTCCCTCTCTGCCTCCCCTACTCACAGGCTCTCTCAAAATAAATAAATAAACATTAAAAAAAGTAACCTGCCCTAAATCACCTTGAGAAGAACCACCCCAGCCCTACTCCATAGTTCGTGTGCTTTTAACACTATGTTATGACTCCACACTTCTTCCAAAAATTTATATACCATATATGAGTACCCCTCCATTTCAGTAACTTTTTTAAATCCTGAAATTGTGAAATAAGTAAATAAATAAATAAATACATAAATACATAAATAAATAAATCCTGAAACTGTGGGAAATACAGTATGTATTTTAAGATATATTATTTTAGATCTATAAATTCCAAATTTAAGGAAATTCTTAACATTAAATAATATTCCACTTACATAAACAAGTGGCACCTCAGTGAAGAAACAGCTTATTCTTATGAATAATTCAAATCTTGAAGCTGGTCTAAGCCAAAATACTCTAGAATTCTGCCATTCCTAAAACTCATCTTTATGAAACCACAGAGCATATATATTTCATGACAACATGGTTTTAAACTCCTCACAAGCATGCCTGTTTCTCTTTCTCCCCACTCCCCTTTTCTTAAAAAAATCACTCAAGGCACTCAGCATACTACTGGGCATTCACAGTAGGCACTCAATAAATATTTATTGATAGACTGGTTAGACAATGGTATGTTGAAGTAGAGACTAGTAGAAACAAAGGTCATCTTGTGACAGTGAATGCAGCTGGACCAGCTTTCTTTCATCAGGAAACCACAGAAGACCCACAAAGCATTCCATCCCATATAATGCACAGTGACATACCAGAGAAAAACAGTTAACACTGCCACCCGCTTTGCCTAAATGCTGAACTTTGACTGCACCATCTAAGGTCAGGTAAATATACAAAGAGACAAGGTACAAACTAAGTGATTTATTTTTAAAAGGGGTGTTGGGGCAAGAATCCTAGTGACACATGAATGACAGGCAAAAACGAATATCTTAAAAGTGCTATTTCTAACCAAATGTAGTTGTTTTGTAATGTTCATCATAAAACATACCCAGATCCTAGAAAATCATCTGGCTTTAGAGCAGGCCTCTACAAGGAAGGCAGTCAGCTAATGAATGACTAGCCTTAGATTTCAAAGTTTGGCTAATTCTCATGAACTGAAAATTGTGATAGTTCAAACTTTGAATACCTGTATTTCTACAGCATATAATATGTAAAATAATGTCTTCTTTGTGAATTTTCAGATCCTTATCCATAAATATGGGAAATTCAGTTAAGAAAAAATGATAATACCCTAATTTTTTTCTGAATCCAGAAGACCAGGAAACCAGAAATACAATAAGTAGTGTGCTTTGACACATTGGTTCCAATTACTACAAACACTTGAAAAATAATCAAATAACTACCCAGGAAATCAAGGCTGGCTTAAAGACCACACTCTCATTTGCCAAAAAAAAAAAAAAAAAAGAAGAGGCAGTTTCCGCAGAAAAGAGTAAATCCTCAGATTGTACGAAAAACTGAAGCAAACATCTCAGCAATCTGTATGGTCTCTGCTTTTATCTATCTATACGTGCACATACTTACTATGTGAGCTGCAAATATAAGCTAGCCTCCCTATTGAAAGAAAAATGGAAAGCATTATTTTCCTAAGGTATACTCTATGACTGAAGATAAAGAATTCTAGGAAGAAGGAACAAATAATCTAAGAAGGAAAGCAAACAGGAAGAGTCTAGAACGAAAGGAGAAAGAAACAAGTGTGTCGAGATTATAATTACAAGACATACTGTGGTATGATGAATGAATGAATGGACAGATGGATGTATGGATGGGAGGAAGGGAGGGAGAAAGGAAGGGAAGAAGAGGAAGGGAGGGAGAGAGGATTGCTATTAGATAGTAAGTCCATACTTTACAAAGCTATGCACAAATCTTTACTACAAAAAATGGTGAGGGAAATTCACAGAAGCTAGCAAGTTTGGGGAATCCTTACATTAACTCCAAGATGTAAAAAAAAAAAAAAAAAAAAAAAAAAACCACAGAGATGATTAACAATGTCCTTCAGAAAAATATAAAAACAGCATCATAGCTATCTCACAAAACTAACTTGGCTGGAGAGATCTGTACCAAAATGAAACATCTATTTAAAGCATGACAAAAAGCCAGGCAATGAAAACTACCATAACTGTTCCAGAATCAAGTCGATGGCATGGCACTGATTATGAATTTGTGTTTACTAAATAAATAACACCCATCAATACTCTTTCTTCTTGACATTCTTTGTTCAGAATGTCAGTTATATTTAGGGAGAACATGCTATTTTAGAACTGAACAAATGATACAGTTATCCCTTTAGGTTCTGAGTTCCTGTTTTCACAACACTGTCAAACTTCTTATACCACCATACATAACAGCTTACCCTTCCTTCTCCCAGGTTATAAATACAGCTTATTAATTCTGTAAACTATTCAAATAAATGATAAATAAACTATTTAAATAGAAAAATACAGCTTAATGTAAAGAGCACTGATCTTAAACGCAGAAAAATCACCATATTTTATTCCTGTACTCAAAAGTGTGAAGACACCTATAGCCTGAAATGACCAAAAAGGGAATATTAATTCATAATAAATACTTCTCAACACACCATTAACATCTGCTAATTCTAGGTAATGGAAACACGGGTTTATATTTGTTTTATCATTTTTTTTAAGTTTTCTGGATGGAGAAAAAATAAGTCCAAGTCTAATGTTCTAGATTTCTAGCCCAGACAGTCCAGCAGCATAAGCATCACCTGGGATACTGTCGGTACAAATTCTTAGGCACCCTCCTGGCCACTCCAGAAACTATGAGGGCAGTGGGAATGCAAGCTGGTGCAGCCACTCTGGAAAACAGTATGGAGGTTCCTCAAAAAACTAAAAATAGAACTACCCTACGACCCAGCAATTGCACTACTAGGCATTTATCCAAGGGATATAGGGGGTGCTGTTTTGAAGGGACACATGCACCCCCATGATTATAGCAGCACTATCAACAATAGCCAAAGTATGGAAAGAGCCCAAATGTCCATCGATGGATGAATATTTAGAGAAGATGTGATATATATATACAATGGAATATTACTCAGCAATCAAAAAGAATGAAATCTTGCCATTTGCAACTACGTGGATGGAACTAGATGGTATTATGCTAAGTGAAATTAGTCAGAGAAAGACAAATATCATATGACTTCACTCATATGAGGACTTTAAGAGACAAAACAGATGAACATAAGGGAAGGGAAACAAAAATAATATAAAAACAGGGAGGGGGACAAAACAGAAGAGACATAAATATGGAGAACAAACTGAGGGTTACGGGAGGGGTTGTGGGAGAGGGGATGGGCTAAATGGGTAAGGGGCACTAAGGAATCTACTCCTGAAACCATTGTTGCACTATATGGTAACTAATTTGGATGTAAATTTAAAAAAATAAAAAATAAAATTAAAAATAAATAAATAAATAAATGAAATGAAATGAAATGAAATGAAATGAAATGAAATGAAATGAAATGAAATGAAATGAAACAAACATTAAAAAAAAGAAATTATGAGGACAGGCTCCAACAATTTGTGCTTTATCAAACCCTCCCCATGTATTCTTTTTTTTTTTTAATGTTTATTTATTTTTGAGAAAGAGAGAGAGGGAGACAGAGGGTGAGCAGGGGAGGGGCAGAGAGAGAGGGAAGCACAGAATCCGAAACAGGCTCCAGGCACTGAGCTGTCAGCACAGAGCCCGATGCGGGGCTCGAACTCACGAACCCATAAGATCATGACCTAAGCCGAAGTCGAATGCCCAACTGACTGAGCCACCCATGTGCCCCTCCCCAAGTATTCTGATACACACTCAAGTTTGAGGGCCGTCTGACTAGATAAAAAAAAAATCTTACCATTCATCAAGAATAGAAAAGAGGAGAAGTGGGGTGCCAGGGTGGCTCAGTTTGTTAAGTATCCAACTCTTGGTTTTGGCTCAGATCATGATCTCATGGTTCATGGGTACAAGCCCTGCATCAGGCTCTCTGCTATCAGCATAGAGCCCACTTTGGATCCTCTGTCCCTCTCTCTGCCCCTCCCCCATTTGTTCGTTTTCTCTGCCCTCCCCCAAAATAAACTTTTTTAAAAAATAATAATAAATTGGGGCACCTGGGTGGCTCAGTTAAGTTTCCAACTTCACCTCAGGTCATGATCTCATGGTTCATGGGTTTGAGCCCTGCATCTGGCTCTGTGCTGACAGCTTAGAGCCTAGAATTGACTTCAGATTCTGTGTCTCCCTCTGTCTCTACCCCTCCCCCATTCATGCACATGTGCATTCTCTTTCTCAAAAATAAACATTAAAAAAAGATTCTTTCAATAAAATATATACAGACTACATATAAAAACATAAATTGAAAATATATATATATACACACACACATAAATGAAACTCTAAATTCTCAGCCTAAAATATACCTGAGAGAATGCTTTAAAAATACTGATGCCTAGCTCCTATCCTATACCAGCTAAATCAGATTTTCTGGAGGTGGGGACTGGCTAAAAGTATCTTAAAAGCACCTGTGTGGCTCAGTCACTTCAGCATTCAACTCCTGATTTTGGCTCAGGTAATGATCTCAATTTGTGGGACTGAGCCCTGCGTAAGTAAGGCTCTGCACTGACAGTGTGGAGCCTGCTTGGGATTCTCTCTCTCCTTCTCTCTGTCCCTCCCTCACTCACGCAGTGTTCTCTGGCTCTTGCAAAATAAACATTAAAAAGAAAAAAACAAAACCACCACAGGCAATTCTAGTGTGCAACCATAGCTGAGAACTACTCAGTCCAAATGAAAGTTTTTCTCTATTTGATATATTTCCAAATATAATGAGAAACTGCTATATCAGAATCACTACACAGGGGGCACCTGAGTGACTCAGTCAGTTGAGCATCCAACTTTTTTTGTTGTTGTTCATTTATTTCTGAGACAGAGAGAGACAGAGCAGGAGCAGGAGAGGGGCAGAGAGAGAGGGAGACACAGAATCAGAAGCAGGCTCCAGGGTCTGAGCTGTCAGCACAGAGCCCAATGCGGGGCTCGAACTCACAAACCGTGAGATCATGACCTGAGACGAAGTTGGTCGCTCAACTGACTGAGCCACCCAGGTGCCCCAAGCATCCAACTCTTGATTTCTGCTCAGGTCCTGAAACTGAGCCCTGTGTCAGGCTCCACACTAAGCATGGAGCCTGCTTAAGATACTCTTTCTTTCTTTCTTTTCTTTCTTTTCTTTCTTTCTCAATCTCTAAGATACTCTCTCTTTCTTCCACCCCCGCCCATTCCCCTGCTAACACTCTCTCTCTAAAATGAAAAAAAAAAAAAAAGAGGGGCACCTGGGTGGCTCAGTCAATTGAGTGTCCAACTTCGGCTCACATTATGATCTCACAGTTCGTGGGTTCAAGTCCCATGTTGGGCTCTGTGCAAACAACGCAGAGGCTGGAGCCTGTTTCGGATTCTGTGTCTCCCTCTCTCTCTGCCGCTACCCTGCTCACACTTTGTGTGTGTGTGTGTGTGTGTGTGTGTGTGTGTGTGTGTGTGTGTCTCAAACATAAATAAAAATTAAAAAACAAAAAAAAAAAGAATCACTAGGAAGACACTTCTCAAAATCATATTCAAGATAATCTTCAGTGATAACATACATATACAAACCTTTTTTAAATAATTGTGTATTGGGGCGCCTGGGTGGCTCAGCTGGTTAAGTGACTGACTCTTGATTTCAGCTCAGGCCTTTATCTCATGGCACATGAGTTTGAGCCCTCCTTGCTACTAGCCGCAGGGAGTCTGCTTTGAATGCTCTATCTCCCTCTCTCTCAGCCACTCCCCTGTTTGTGCTCTCTCTATAAATAAATAAGCTTTATTAAATAAAGTTATGTATTTACTTTTACAGCTTTTTGTTAAGTCCAAGTGATATGTTTTCCACATGTATCAGTAAGGATTTCACAAATAAGATTCCATTTTTTTTAAACTGAGTCAATTTTTTTAAAAATTTAAATAAAGAACCGTTATAAGAAATAAGGCAAGCATTGTGAAGAAGGTAAGCAAACAAAAAAAGTCTGGTTAACTTTGACCAAGGCGCTTATTAAAAATACAGACTTAGAGCCCTATCCCAGCAGTCCTGAACCATAAATGTTGGAAGCAGGATCCATAAATGTAAAGGTGATCCTTATTCACTAAAGCTTGAGAAATGCTCTAATAATAAGAGGGATTTCAGTCTTTTGCCACTGGGCAGAGAACAAGTTTGGATGTGAAAGGGAACCCTCTCATTCCATTCATTTCACTACCATCACTTCCTGGTCTCTAGAAGGGTAAGCCCCGGCTACACCTGCCCAGTGAGGAAGAAGTACAGTTTCTGCTTCAACACTTGGATCCCATCCAGACTTCCCAGTCCATCCCCTTATTACAAGTGGCCCAGAACCAGAGCTCATTCTGATTTTACTCTGTTCCTTTCACCCGTCTCATCTTCTTTACAAGAGCCCCATGCCTTGGGTATTCCCACTCCAATATGACCACCTCTTGTTCCATGCTCATTCACCTTTCTAATTACCCTGTGAAACTAATTCTTTCAAAATTTCACAAAATACTTGGGGCACCTGGATGGCTCAGTCGGTTGAGCATCCGACTTCGGCTCAGGTCATGATTTCTCAGTTCACAAGTTCGAGCCCCACATCAGGCTTGCTGCTATCAGCCTGTCACAGCGCACAGCCTACTTCAGATCCTCTATTCACCTCTCTCTTCCCCTCCCCTGCTTGTGCTCTCCCCAAAATTAATAAATATTAAAAAAAAATAAAATTTCACAAAATACTGGCACAACTTAATCACCCCCAGGTTACATTTATACTCTCAATTTCCAATGTTAAATATACTCTGTCCAAATTGTAAGTTATTTTTAAATGTTCAAAGATTACGGTATATTTATAAACCAACTCACTGGACAGAGGATTGAAAAACAGGTTTCAGTTCAAGTATCAACTCTTATACATTAGTAGTATCCAGAGGTTCTCAACCTTAACCAAATATGAGAATCATCTAGGGAGCTTTTAAAAATCTCCACATGGAGGCCATGCTCCAGTCCCATTTAAATCAGAATTTCTGGATGTGAGGATGAGACTAGGCATCTTTTTTTTTTTTAATTTCTCAAGTAATGCCAATATGCAACCAAGATTGAGAACCACTGAGCTAGCTAGGTTCAGCTAGAAAGATTAACAAGATAGATTTAGAGGCTGTCTGCCATGGGTGGACAATACGTTTGCCATTATTACACTAAATTTACTCAGCCAAATACAGGAGACTCTTGAGAGAACAGCAACTTCTGAGGACAGAAATTATAAACTTCAACACTAATGACAGGAATATGCAAGTACTTGTTTATAGTTTCCCTTTTTATCAAGAAATACCCTGTATTTGTTTACTCTGAGCTAGAAGGTGTTTTTTTAAGCCAAACATCATACCTCCAAATATGAATAGAATTTTTACAGATTTAAATAGGCTCAGATTAAACTTACAATTTTCCTCAGTGCCTATAATATCTTTTATTTTTATTTATTTTTATTTTTTATTTTTTTTTTTGAGAGAAAGACAAAGTGCAAGCAGGGGAGAGGCAGACAGAGACGGAGACAGAATCTGAAGCAGGCTCCAGATTCTGAGCTATCAGCACAGAGCCCAACGTGGGGCTTGAACTCACGGACAGTGAAATCATGACCCGAGCCAAAGTCAGATGCCCAACCAACTGAGCCACCCAGGTGGCCCCCTACGATATCATTTATATCCACCAATGAACTAGAGAGATACTAAGCAAGAAAGTTAAAATGAACAGAAACTGTTGCCCATATGTACCACAAAGCATATTCAAATATAGTTCAATGCCATCAAAGTTCAATACCATACATCACAAACAATTTCAATTGTTTTTGGAGTCTCAATGATACAAATCCCTTTCAAGATTATATTTATTATACTCAGTAAAATTAGATCTATTCAATATCTTGTACAAACAGACTGCACTCTATATCATGAATCTTTGAGTATGTGAAATTCAGGTTTAAAAACCTATTTTGTAATAAATATACCACCAAATATTATTTACTATTCATTATGAAGTAAAAAGTATATCCAAAAAGTAATAATAAAAAAGTAATAAAATTCACTTTATTTTTTCCACTTTACTCTTGGTATGACAAAGAAATAATGTTTAATTTTAGGAAGCTACAATTCTTCTAATAAATGAACACCTGGCAAAGAGAGTCACAGTTGTATCCACTTCCTGCCATAAATGCCAGCAGCAAGTACATCCAATTTCAAGTTCCTCTGAAGCCAATGAGTGGGCAGAAGATAATCACAGCCAAAATGGAGAACACATGGCATTCATTCTTTGAAAAAAATCAGCCGTGGATTACAACCAGGAGGGGAAGCCATCTGTCACAAGAAAAAGGTGGCAATAGCTGTCAAGGACTATAACATGCCACCTTAACCTGGGCATAATCAAGCGTTAGATTTTAATTCCAGCTAACTCTTGTAATAAAAAACATTTTTTCAAACTTTTTAGTGTCAAATCATGAATGGAATGGATAAGAGGAAGAAAAGCCACCAACACTCTATAATTCTTCCAATACTGTGATTCTTATCTCACTACTAGGAAGAGTAACAACACAGCAGGTATAAACCATACACATGCAAAAATTTAGAAATAAATTCAATTCAAATTCTACAGAAAGCACTGGCAGTTTTATCTGCATTACATTTCCAGCCTATGAACATTTGCCCAAAATTTAAAAAAAAGAAGAAAGAAAGAAAGCAACTTCCCAAATACGGAGGTAAAGTGAACCACAAGGCAAAATTCAACCTTTACCACTGCCCCACCCTTCACCTAACAACACCCCTCCAACCACCCTAATCCCTCTCAATCCCTGCAAAACACTGTAATGCAACATTTTTAAGATCAATGTGAGCAAAGCATCCTTTTTAGTGACATATACTTATGCAAAATTCAGCAAAAAAAAAAAAAAAAAAAAAAAAGGACAGCACACAAATTGTTTAAAATAAACCTGATGGGTAAATATAAGCATTGTGTTACCCATTCTCAAAAAATCTCCACCGCCTTGTTGAAGGTTAAGTCTTCTTCATACAAAGGCACATAGTTTAAATTATTTATGGACAGTTTTGGGTCTAACTAACCAGCCAGGAACTCCACCACAAAAAGAAAACAGAGCAGTAAAAAAATTATTTCCAGCAGTATTACATTCCTTTTGGGAAAGCACTCTATAATTCATGGATGAGTCATTATGGAAATAAAAATGTTAAATAATGGATATGACTGTAACTGAAAATTCTGAGCACTAATTACCCTACTCAAAGTTCCTGGTAACTCCTTCAGGAATATTAAGGCTATACTGCTAGTGATTAGTTATCCAAATGAAACTTATTATCTATTGTGACCCACTTTCCAGAAAAACCGAACAGATCCCACGCTACAGTTTCCCTTCTCAGAGCAGACTATAAGGTACATTGTATACTTCAAAAAGTGTTATACAATTATTACTTGTATTGATGAAATATTTGACTCATTCAACATCTATTGCATTGCATACCTATTATGTCAGGTAACCCTGTCCATAATTTTACACGTATTATCTCCTTTAATTTCATTTACTATCACAACCATAACAGCATTTTTTCCATTTGACAACTGATAAAACTCCATGAAGATTCTCTGTTCTTTATATACAAGCATTAGTTTTATGCTGCCTACCTTGGAAAGAACATCAATAATAGTCAAGTACTTCTCATTCCCATAAGTGCTAACTTGGTTATATGAATCGGTCTTGAATTAGGGCATTATAATCAAGGGGAAGAGACTACTAGAGAACTCCATTCAAATGACTGACAAAAATAAAAACAGATCATTTTACAAGAAAGACTCTCTAGAGACCACCTGTCCAGCTCTCTGGGTTTTACAGATGAAAAAACTGGGTCCAAAAAGATTAAACAACACACCTAGTTACTGAATAGCAAGGACAGGACCAAAAGAAGAATGCAAGTCTCCCCCTTTAAAATTCATTGTCCACTACACCAGTGATTCTCAAGCTCATCAGACCCAAAGCCACCCCTCCCCTTTTAATAACAAATATTTTGTGATGTGCCCTTTACTATTCCAAAATGAAAATTCATAGGATAATAAGCCCATCCTCACAGAAATCAAAAAATATAATGCTCTATGAAAAAAAAGGATTTTATAATAAAATGTGTGTTAATATGTCAATGTTAAGTGTGTGTGTGTGTAAATGCTGTGGCACAGCTACACCCAGAGACACATGTACTCCCAAATAGGGGCTGAATAAGTGGTTGCTTCCAACAAGGCAACGCTGCTGCTAAAGTGATTTTCCAATAAGAAAAACTCTAGGTAATGTTCCAAACAAAATACAATCTTCCATCAACTTACACAGTAGTCCCACTGATAGAAAATTCAGCATATGTTGAAGCCATTCAAAACACGTTAATATAATTATGTACATATTTATGTAGTTAGGATCTTAAAAACAGATATTTCACCTACATAAATTTCTGGCAAGACATTTGAAAATCATGGGATGTGGGGGAATTTTTTAATACGAAGGGCTATCCTAAACGTCACAGGCCCTCTCTACCCTAAATCCAAAAAATATCTCCTGCCTCCAACTTATTTGAGCAGCCAATGTTAGCATAATTTTCCAACAACTGAGAACCAATACACCTCATCTTGAAAATAAGTACCTATTGTCAGAAATACTAAGAGAAAATCAGGAATTTATCTGCTATAATTTAAATAGATTCCTTCCTTATCTGACTCATCTACTGAAAATGCTCTGTACTGTGGATAACACACTTTCACAGAGAAGTAAGAAATATACCCCAGGAAATTACAGGAAAGAACGGAAACACTCATAAAAGTGTGCTTCTCTCCTAAGAATCCGGCACCTATTCTAAGTTCCTATGCCCATGAAGAAGAGCCATGTGGCAAGAGTTAAGTTCCTAATTATTCAGGTGATCAATCTATGAAAAATAATCAAAGTTAAGAATGTTTTCTGAATATATTCTTACAACTTCTCAGATTTTTTAAAGTTTATTTATTTATTTTGAGAGAGGGGGAGAGCGTGAGCAGGAGAGGGGCAGAGAGCAAGGAAGGGAGAGGATCCCCAACAGGCTACGCACTGCCAGTGCAGAGCCCAACACGGGGCACAAACCCACAAACCATGAGATCATGACCTGAGCCGAAATCAAGAGTCGAACACTTAACCAACTGAGCCACCCAGCAGGCCCCCAACTTCCCAGATTTTAAATCTCATACAACAGTCTTCACTTTGCTCCCAATAGGTTTATAGTGTAAACATACATAATACAACTGTGTAAAGTTATTTTCAATATTATGCTTAAACAAATATTTATCTGTGACCAGCTAATTAAAGTTTTACTTTCATTTTAATACCATTATCTCAGACCAACAACAGCAATGATACTGGTATACAAAGAAAAATAGAGAGAGATGGCTGTCCAAAACTCGTTACTCCAAACTATAACACTATTTATATTTTTTTGACAATGAAAATACCTGAGTTACAGATATTTCCCCTAGATTTCATAAAATGTGTAATAAAAACTCAATATAAACAATGAAGAAACCTGAAAAAAACACTTCCTTCAGTTGTGCTTTTAAAATACTATGAAAATTAAAAACAGGGGTCCCTGGGTGGCTCAGTCAGTTAAGCATCCAACTCTTGGTTTCAGCTCAGGTCATGATCTCGTGGTTTTATGAGTTCAAGCCCCGCATCCGACTCTACTGGCAGCACAGAACCTGCTTGAGATTCTCTCTCTCCCCCTCTCTCACTGCCCCTGCCCCACTCACACTGCCTCTGTCTCTCTCAAAATAAGCTTTAAAAAAATGAAAAAGTTTCTTCATCACAGAATTTTACAGCATGAAGGAAAACTTACATGTTAACCTGTCCAATTCTCTATTTCAGGGCCAAAAAAAAACAGGTATTGTGTAGTAAAACAGTGACAACTTCTCTTCATATCTTATGCCAGCAGTATTAGAAAATAAAAATACATAATTTCTCTTTTTTACCATACAGAGAATCTAAAAACCAAATCAAAATGAAACATACAGAATTAACAAGCCTAAACATATACAATGTAATTTCAGCAGAAGGCAGCATAATCATGGACTCACCGTTCAAAAACAGTCCCTTATTTTAAGTTTAGTGAGAGGAAAAAGATATTGTATTGCTCAAGTACGAACTAAATAGTAAAAGTTACACTAAAAAAAAAAAGAGAGAGAGAAGGGGCGCCTGGGTGGCTCTCTCAGTTGTGCATCCCACTCTTGATTTCAGCTCAGGTCATGATCCCTGGGTCATGGAATTGAATCTCACTCACACATCAGGCTCTGCACCGAGCACAGAACCTACTTGGGATTCTCTCTCTCTGCCCCTCTCCCCCACTAGCATGCAAACACTCTCTCTAAAAAATAAAATACAAAATAAAAATATAAAAAAACTAAAAAAAGATACAAACCAAAAATCAGACTTGTAACTATACAGAACTGATGATTTACCAGAGGGAAGGTATGTGGAGGGACAGGTGATTTAGGTGAAGGGGATTAAGAGTATACTTATCTAGATGAGCAATAATATATGGAACTGTTGAATCACTATATTGCACACCTGACACTAATATAATACTGTATGTTACTACACTGGAATTAAAGTTCTTAAAAAATATATTTTTAACTAAAAAAAAGTTATATAAAATTTTCCATGAGTATGGCTTAATATTCATTGCCTGCCAATATTCTTAGTCTTTAAAACTGAGCTCTCTCTCTTTCCAAATTTTACAATGCATTCCAATAGCTAAGCAATGGTAATACAGATTCCTAATGTCAAGAAATTCTCGATGATTTGCTCTCTTCTTTTTTGGGGCAACAAAAAAGAGCTCAGGCACTGCTCATGAGATAATTCTGTGGACTCGTCTATGGTTTTGCCATAGCTTGGCCAGCTCCAGATTGCAATTCTCTGTTATTCCCAAATAAACCTATCTTTTGCTGGTTTAAAAAAAAAAAAAAAAAAAAAAAAAAGCTAATTTTTAAAGTATGCAGTATTCTTGAAGAATTTAGGTCTTCTTTCTTTCAGGGTTATGGATATAGTTATATTAAACAAAGTCAGAGAGTGAAGAACTAAATTAACTATTAGTGTGAACACAATTCCAACCAAAAATGTATCAATATATACTGCCCTTTTTAACTTCTTTACAGTAAAAATTGGGTAATTGATGAGACAAAGAGGAATCCTTACCACAAACCACTCAATAAGGAGAATAGTTACTGATTATCCACCTGTAAAACTAACTGGCTATTAAGAAAGCCTACCCAAGAAATCTCAAAGGACAAAGAAATATATGCCATCAACAAACAACAACAACAACAAAACACTGGTTCTTTTGGCCTTTTTCAACTTGTTGCTCTTTCTTTCACTGATGCTTCTTCTAAGGATTACTATATATTTCTAGAAATCTATTATCTTCATATCCATTTTACCCTATAGAATAAGACAATGTTTGAAAAAACTCCAAGAGAAAAATGTTTGTATTCTTTGCACATATCCTCCAAATCACTAAAATTACTTTAATTTTAATGTGTTAATTCAGGAGTCTAAAAACCCAAGGCAACAAGTTACCACCTTACCAAGTTTTCACACTGCTTTCAGTTTTATTTCTAGTTAGGGTAGTTCACCAGAAAAATACAATGATATAAAGTAGATGCCCAATATTTGTTAAATCAAAAATAAATAATAAACATTAAAACTAGCATTTAATGGGGCACCTGGTTGGCTCAGTCGGTTAAGCATCCAACTTCAGCTCAGGTCATGATCTCGCAGTTCGTTGAGTTTGAGCACCACATCAGGCTCTGTCCTAACAGCTCAAAGCCTAGAGCCTGACCAGATTCCACGTCTCCCTCTCTCTCTCTGCCCCTCCCCTGCTCATGCTCTGTCTCTCTCACTCTCTCTCTCACACACACACACACACAAAAACAAACATTAAAAAATTTGTTTTAACTAGCATTTAATAATAGATGAATACTTAAAAGCAAAAATGAACTACTGGGACCTCAACAAAATAAAAAGCTTCTGCACAGTGAAGGAAGCAATCAGCAAAACTAAAAGGCAACCGATGGAATGGGAGAAGATATTTGCAAACGACATATCAGATAAAGAGTTAGTGTCCAAAATCTATAAAGAACTTAAACCCAAAAAGCAAATAATCCAGTGAAGAAATGGGCAAAAGACATGAATAGACACTTCTCCAAAGAAGACATCCAGATGGCCAACTGACACATGAAAAAATGCTCAACTTCACCAATCATCAGGGAAATACAAATCAAAACCACAATGAGACACCACCATACACCTGTCAGAATGGTAACATTAACAACTCAGGCAACAACAGATGTTGGCGAGGATGTGGAGAAAGAGGATCTCTTTTGCACTGTTGGTGGCAATGCAAGCTGATGCAGCCACTCTGGAAAGCAGTATGGAGGTTCCTCAAAAAACTAAAAACAGAACTACCCTACAACCCAGCAACTGCTCTACTAGATATTTATCCAAAGGATACAGGTGTGATGTTTCAAAGGGACACATGTACCCCAATGTTTATAGCAGCACTATCAACAACAGCCAAAGTATGGAAAGAGCCCAAATGTCCATCTATGGATAAATGGATAAAGAAGATGTGGTATATATATACAATGGAGTATTATTTGGCAATCAAAAAGAATGAAATCTTGCCATTTGCAACTACGTGGATGGAACTAGATGGTATTATGCTAACTGAAATTAGAGAAAGACAAATATCATATGACTTCACTCATATGAGGACTTTAAGAGACAAAACAGAGGAACATAAGGGAAGGGAAACAAAAATAATATAAAAACAGGGAGGGGGACAAAACAGAAGACACTCATAAATATGGAGAACAAACTGAGGGTTACTGGAGGTGTTATGGGAGGGGGGATGGGCTAAATGGGTAAGGGGCACTAGGGAATCTACTCCTGAAATCATTGTTGCACTATATGCTAATTTGGATGTAAATTTAAAAAAATAAAATAAAATGAAATTCTCATAATGAAAAAATAAAATAAAAAAATTTAAAAAAAGAAGGCAAAAAAAAATAACAGATGAACACTTGCATAGCTTGGCAGGAAAAGGAAAACATTATCAATAGATCTCAAAGCAGGACTTTTTATTCAATTACATAAACTCACTCTAAAACTCTGAAGTACTTTTTTGGCTTTCTAGACTAGTGAAGCCTTCTCCTTCTATTTCATTTGTCTGAGCTAAATTTTGACCTATTAGGTTTTACCCAGTCTTTTCCCATTAGTCACTATGACTGAAGAAATAGTATAATTTCCTAAACAACGACAAAGAAGTTAAAGTCTTGTTGATGTCAGCAAAAGTCTATGCTGTCAGCAGAGCCCACTTTGGATCCTGTCCCGGGTGCTCTCTGCCCCACGCACTCTCTGCCCCACGCACTCTCTGCCCCGCGCACATGCGCATGCACTCTCTCTTTCTGTCTCTCTCAAAATAAATAAATAAACTTAAAAAAAAAAAAAAAAGACTATAACATCTTATTACAACATTGAACAGACAAGAGAACAGGAACATTAAGCTAAAGAACAAACAAGTAAAGAACCTGAGCGGCAACCTCTTCTCAGAGTCATTAGATCCCTAAGGCCTTTGGAGTGTTTGTCCCTTCTGCCTGTAATATTTTACCCCAGTCACATCACTCAGGTCTCTCTTTGCTCAAGTAACATATTCAAAGAGGCATAAAGCACTTTTGCTGCATATTGAAATACAATGGTTACGTCAATGAACATCATTTTAATGTAAAAGACTGAACTGACAAACTATGATTATTTAAACTCATCCATGGCTAAATTTTTCTCAAAAATTAATGAACCAAACATGTCACTTCAAAAACAGTAACTGACAACTTTCTTGCCAATAATAAAATCTGAATTTTCAAGCAAAAATTAGAATTTTGAAAAGCTTCTATTTCCTGTCTGGTGAGCTTCACAGCTTACCAAATCTTTTTGGATGAGATAAGAATATTAATGAATGTAAATTTTTTTAATTTGTCTAATGAAATATTGCAACATTTGGAAGATCTGCACAACACAATGAGCCAGTATCTTCCAAATGACCAATACATAATGTTTCAAGTGTTGGAGAAAGTATATGTATTCATGTGCATCCTCTACATATGAAAATCTGCTTAAAGTACAAGACAGACCAATTTATTTTAATGTAACAAAATATGGAAAACTCACTGATAAGATTTCAAATTCCACAGTGCAACTACCACTTGCTGATGAAAATGTTCTATAACTGGATTATGGTTATGGTTGCAACCTCAGTAAATTTACTTTAAAAAAGTCATTGAACTATACACTTAAATGAGTTTTATGGCACATAAAACATACCTCAAATGAAGTACCAAGAAAAAAAAAACTACTACTACTATTCGTTGAATTTTGGTGTGGTTTCAAAATATATCCACAATTATCTAAAAAGGCTTTTAAAATCCTCCTTTTTCCAACCGCATTATTTATGTGAGACCTGATTTTCTTCAAATACTTTAACCAAACAAAAACTACAATAGATCACTGAAAGCAGCAGCAGTTATGAAAATCAGCTATCTTCTATGAAGCTAGACATCAGACTCACAAAACTATTTTTCATTAAAAACGTTACTTTTGCTAACATTTAATGGGTTTACTTTTAAATATATTAATAATAAGTTGTTTTAAATTTCTATTTTACTCTCTAATATAGCAAATATTGATAAAGCCCACAGAAACAAAAGTTGATTGGGGCTCAATAACTTTTACAAGTATACAACATCCTAAGGCCAAAATATTTGAGAACTGCTGCTAAAAGGGATCATACAAGTGTCTTAGGGGTCATCCAAGACCAGAACAGTTATCCAAAGGGTGATTTCAAATGAAATAGGTCTCTGCATATCATAAACTCTAGAAGTATATAACCCACCAGCTGCTGTTAAAGGATGGTACAGTGTGCATATCAAAGTTGAACTACTTCTCACCTTAGCTCACAAGGCCTCCACAGATGACTGTAAAAGCTAGACAGGTGTCACTTCAACCCAGTATTTTCCATTAACTGTCAAAATGTAACAATTTACCATGAGCCTAGTAAGGAGGAAAGAGTGCCAGAACAAAGAGAAAGAAGTAGTTTCAATTAGCATTACTGCGAGTAATATGAAAAAATTATGACAGACCTGTTAAAAACTTCCCAACTCCAAGAAAAAAAATTGGTATTTTTAGAGATGCATATGGCAACACAGAAAAAGAACAATACAGTTCAAAAAAGCATTTTTAATCTTGTCCATAAGACGAGATTAAGGACAACAACAGGACATATAACAATACAAAGTTAATCATCTTCTCACTGAAAGCACATTTTCTGCAATATTTCCCTTTTTGACAAATGTACTCTAAATTCATCATGCAAAGCTCATGATCTTCAATGAGCTTGTTAACTAAAATAAGATAAAGGACATCTATTACTGAAGTTTATTTATGACAGGAATATCAACCATTATCACCGTTTTTTAATGAACAGTGATTTTTAGGAATTGACTCACTCAAGTTGTCTGCCTTCAAAGAAAAATACCACAATGAAGGAGATCAAAACACAAAAATAGATCAGTGAGAAAATACATATAAAACATAAACCATTTAATAGCTTCTCTCCTCCTCTCCACTCCTTACTCCCACAAGCAGAGTTTGTGACACTGAACTAACTAGATCAGTAAATTTTCCAACATTAACAAGCATACACATAATAACAACTATGTGTATGGACCTAAGGTCAAAGTCATTAGTCTCTTATTTCCAAACACGCTTTCCAGTTCCACTTTCTAATTTCTATCCACTTTGCATCAATGGCAAAAACATTTCCCCTATTTCAATACCACGGTCCATCACAGTCTTCTCTTGCCGTAATAGTCTATATCCGAATATTCATTTGAAAATACCCCATGATTATGCACCTTCTTCTCCATTCCTATTACCCACATTAATCCAGGCCTTTTGCAACAAAGTCAATTTCTTTCCCTGCCTTTCATGATTCAATCCATTCTGCTGACAACAATAAAAGCTGCACCTAAATAGTACTTTTTGTTATGTCATTCATTTCCTTATTCAAGAAATCCCTGGGGCAACTTCCTATTACTTTCTTCAAATTCCTCTTCAAATAAATACCAGATTAAGAAAGAAAAATATTACACACTTTAAAGGATGAACTGAATTGTATCTCAATAAAGCTATCAAAAAGAAGAGAGGGAAAAAGTAAGGGAGGGAAGGATTAAAGGGGGTGGGAAGATGGGGAGTGCAACTCCCTAAATGGTTCTTCACAAAGTACCACTTTACTCTACACCACTTCAGACATTCTGAAGAGCTGATAGACTAAGCACACCCACACAATTGCCAGAGACATTCTGGCTTCCCTGTAACCAATTCTAGTGATGGTCAAGCCTTACTTTCTGAAACTGACTCTTCCAACAAACGGATATAGCTTTGTTAGAAAATACAGTATATTCTTCAATGGAGCCAGAAATCTATAACCCTCTTATTTGCACTCATTTTTCTAGCATTGCCTTCCCCCCCAAAAAAGTAATGAAAAAGAAAAAACACTCCCTTCTACATGGCTGCGTATCAAATACACAGCTTATAAATAAAATGTCGTAAGTCTTCCCTTCTTTAGTTCTCTCAACCACCTCTTGTAAGCATGGTTTCTAGGCCCCTCCAATACCCTTCTGGGCAAACAGGGCACCCATAACATGATGTCAAGTTCTAGGAGCAGTATGATTTTAAAAAGTAAGGGGGGGGGTGCGCAGCCTGGGTGGCTCAGTCAGTTAAGCATCTGACTCTTGATTTCGGCTCAGGTTATGATCTCGGCTCAGATCATGATCTCAGGTTTGTGAGACTGAGCCCTGTGTCAGACTCTGCGCTAACAGCCCATAGCCTGTTTGAGATTCTCTCCCTCTCTCTCTCTTCCCCTTCCCCACTCATGCACACTCTCTCTCTCTCAAAATAAACAAACTTTAAAAAAATAAAATAAAAAGTAAAACTCTGTCCTCCCTTATTCAACATAACTAAAAGAAACAAGTTCATTTTCTGGTTTCTTTGACATAAGAAAATCAAAAGGGGATTTCCCAACTCATATTTAAGCTACTATCTGCAAGTTACTATAAATTAACAAATCCCTAAAAACTATTCTGTCACTGAGATGAAATCACTAGACTGCACTGTGAAATGCAAGAAGAGAATGTGGAGGGAAGAAGCAGCTGAGATCCTCTGGCAAACTCCTCCTCACAAATAAGCCTTATCAGATATTTACACAACATTTTTTATTAGATTCACTGAATCATTTTTCATAACATTTCACTACATTCCAAGTAGAGCAAATTTACCAATTCTGCAACAAGCCAATTTCTTATCCCCACCTCATACTTCGGATATGACAAAATCCAATGGAAAGGTAGCTTAAACTTGTAGAAGCCAAACATGAACAAATTTTCCTTCTCAAAATAATTAACTCCCCCAAAGGAACGTATCTATTTTACATCTGACTTAATTTTCTCAGGGCATACTACATAGTTCCTTTAACACATCTCACTTTTGAAACACCAAAAAAGATTACATCCAGAAAATAGATTCGGATATACCAATTTATCCACAATAAATAATTTTGCTTTATCATTCATAATTCATCTCTATGTTAAAACAGAATTATCAAAAAGAAAAGTTAAATAAATAGTCCAAGACACAGATTCCAGATTTTAAGATCAGACTTTAAATGAGAGTAAAACAGGGGCGTCTGGCTGGCTCAGTCAGTAAAGTGGGGGACTCTTAATCTCAGGGTCATGAGTCCAAGCCCCACACTGGGCATGGCGCCTACTTAAAAAATAAATTAATAAGTGACAGTGAAATAATTAGGAACCTCATGAAAAAGCTTATTTAAATTCAAATAGCTTTCAGAGAGCCTGGGTGCTGCAGTTGGTTAAGCATCCTACTTCAGCTCAGGTCATGATCTCACAGTTCGTGGGTTTGAGCCCCGCGTCGCGCTCTGTGCTGACAGCTCAGAGCTGGAGCCTGCTTCAGATTCTGCGTCTCCCTCTCTGTCTCTGTCCCTCCCCTGCTCACACTCTGTCTCTCAAAAATAAATTAAAAAAAAAAAAAAAAAACATTAAATTCAAATAGCTTTCACCATGTGACAAATCAAGGTACAACCTAAAACTAAAAATGTTAATAGCCACCAGCAGCCTAACAATGAGAACAAATGACCAAAGATTTATATAGGGTTAGTTTATCTTTTTGTATTTCTGAACTTGAAAGTTTTCTTGATCCTTAAATAAATAAAATCAAAATTCAAAAATCAAAGTCCTGAATAAAATCAGAGTCCAAAAACAAAAAAATACACAAAAACATTAAATTCACTTGCCACACTAGAGTATTAGAATTTACTCTCACCACACAAAATCCCAATGAAAGTGCTTTAAAATAATTATTTTCAAAACTAAGCTTCCAAGTGAAATCAACATAAGAGAAATATTACAAGGCATAATATCAAAAAAAAAAAGTATGACAATATCTTGTTAAATGTTGGTTAGATAAAATAAAACATAAATCATCCAAAGCCTTAGCTCTGCAATTCAACCAAGCTCATAGCTGGACTTTTATTCTTCACCAAACATACACTAAGAAACTTCCTCATTCTCAATTTAAGGAAAGAAAAAGAAAGGTCTTTCCTATTAAAACATGTATTGTCCCAGGGCACCTGGGTGGCTCAGGAGATTAAACGACCAACTCTTGATTTCAGCTCAGGTCATGACCTCACGGTTTGTGGATTCGAGCCCCAAGTCGGGCTCTGCACTGACAGCATGGAGCCTGCTAGAGATTCTCTTTCTCTCTCTCTCTCTGTCTCTCTCTCTCTGCCCTTTCCCCACTTGTACGCTGGCTTGCTCTCTCAAAATAAATAAACTTAAAAAAATGTTTTTAAATAAAAAAATTAAAAACCATGCATTGTTTCGTATCTCTAGCCACCAACATTTGAAAGTTCAGTAACAAAAGGAGTATGAGATATAAAAACACCTGGGTATTTATTTTAGAAACAATTTTCTAAAAGGACTCCATAATAATGAACCATACACATTAAGCAATTTTTAGCAAATGTGTTTTTACATTTGACAGGATTCTAGAACAAACTTCTGTGGCCCAATCAGATCAAACATTTAGAATGCATCTAAATCCCCGCTCTCAAACTGGAATGAGGAAATTTGTTTAATTACTGTAAATCCTATTAAACCAATCTTCTTTGTAAAGTGGAAAATGTCCGACCTCTCAGGGCTCTGGAGGGTATAATGAATGCAGAGTTTAATTAGGGCCCACTGTTGGCTCACTATAATCTATTAATTAGCATTCCCAGTTCTCTTTATCTCACTGCAATGTCTCACTTTACTTTAAAATTGCACCCTTTGCTTTTTGGACCAAAGTTATACAATTTTAGGATTGTGTGGTAATTACAGAGGGTACAGGAAGAATATATTCCTGCCAGCACTGGTGCTTAATTAGGGCAAGGGGCGGAATCTAGATAAGGCTGTGTTCACCCTCCTTCAGTGCATATGGTTTTTTTGGCATCATAGCCTGTGGACTGTTTCACTTCCACAGGACTGAAGTGTTGAGTCCCCACTACACCCTTTGCAGAAGACTCAAATACTCTGCCTTTCAATGTAGCTTGGTAATTAGAAAGGATATTGCTTTTTACCCACACAGCTTTCAAAGGATAGGCATAATTAGCTGCCTCAATTATTTGAAAATAAAGATATATACCATTAATTTTTTTTCCTGTTAAAATGGACATTTCCAAATTGTTTGATAATAAAAACCATCTTGGTGAAAGGCATATTTTCAGCATCATCAAGAAAGGTACACGGAAGCTAGCTAATTCAACAATAAATCCAGTAATCTCCATTCAACTTCTATCAAAGTCCACTTTAAATTATATATACACTTCCATTTATACACATTACATTTATTCACACAAACACACTATCAATATATTCTTGAAAGGTAGAAACTATAAAGGGAACTGTTCATTCATTCACTATTTATAACAATAAGTTATAGCTCAGCCACTTTTCAGGTAAATGTAAGTAAACTGATTTTTATTAACATTGGAGATTAAATAATACTCAAGTATCATGCACTATGACTCCTGTCTAAATACAAAGTACCTCATATTTGAGCATTGATATACTATTAGTACATACTCCAATTTATCAATCTGATTTTTACAAATTAAAAAAACCTAGTACCTACCCTCAAAATACAAACCCAGTTTTTAAGACCTGTGCTATATTGATACCTTACCACAAGACCAAATAAAGCAAACTTATTTTTTCTCTCTTGATATTTATAATTCAACACCAAACTGTAAAAACTTTCAGAATGTTATCTATTATTTCTTATTTAGGAATGATAAACTTTTGGTGTTGTACTTCACTTTCTGAGAACATAAATGTGAACTGAAGAAAATGTGTTTCCCCATTCTATTGTCATATATCACCTAAATATTTTATCTTATACATTAATGATTCTCAAGGTGAGGAGATTCTCAATCACCTGGCTGGCTTTTTTTTTTTAAATAAACATATCTAATACCTAAGATTTTAAATATTTTTTTTTGTACACACATTCCTTCTACTAAGGGTCACTGTCACAGTTAATAATCATTATGTATAGGAGTCTGTCACTACCCTGAAGTGGAGTAGGCAGAAAAAAAGGTTGAAAAGCATCAGGCCAACGGTACCTTGTTTCTTTTCCCTTCTGTCACAATTGAGCTCAAAGATGACCAGAGAATCATCATAAATTCCCTATGGCTAGACTAGTTAAAGAATTAGAAGCACTCCATTCTAAAGATCCCAAACTTGGGGCACCTGGGTGGCTGAGCCCCAGGTCAGGCTTGCTGCTAACAGCACAGAACCTGCTTCAGATTCTCTGTCCCCCTCTCTCTCTCTGCTCCTCCTCTGCTCGCATGCCCTCTCTCTAAAATAAATACACATTTAAAAGAAATAAAAAATAAAATATAGGTTGCTGGATTCTATCTCCAAAGCTATTTATGAAGCAAGACCAGGATATCTATATTTTAAATAAATTAATATATCAGAACCAACATTAGGAACCCTGTCCTTACTTTTAAGATCTAACACAGGGGTCTCTTTTAGTTCTTTTCTTTCTTTTCATGTTGTTAAAGTCTTGAAGACTCAAACTCAAGAAAATTCCTAAGAAATACTTTTTAAAGGACATTTCCTCTTTTTTTAAAAGGTTGGGTTGGGGCGCCTGGGTGGCGCAGTCGGTTAAGCGTCCGACTTCAGCCAGGTCACGATCTCGCGGTCCGTGAGTTCGAGCCCCGCGTCGGGCTCTGGGCTGATGGCTCAGAGCCTGGAGCCTGTTTCCGATTCTGTGTCTCCCTCTCTCTCTGCCCCTCCCCCGTTCATGCTCTGTCTCTCTCTGTCCCAAGAATAAATAAGCGTTGAAAAAAAAAAAAAATTAAAAAAAAAAAAAAAAAGGTTGGGTTGCTAAGAGATTTAAGTATAATAATAAAACATTCAGATTGTGTGTGATGACAAATTACATTTAATCACTGGTTAAAAAGTAAAAGCAAAGTAGTTGAAATTATAATATATCTCACAAAGAAGAAAATTCTCATACTTTCTAGTTATTTTGAAAGCTCATTCAAATGAATTAAAGGTTTAGTTTTTAATTCATATTGTACTATCAAATAAATTTGAAACATTTTAACTGTGATGTTAGCTTAACTAGTACACGCACAATATATAGGCATTAAAATAATGATTCCGATATACATCATAGGGCTTTAATATACAGCAGAAATGTTGGCTAAAAAAGGTCAAAATGTTAACACCTATAATATTCTACTTGTATAAATTTTATATGTGTATATGCACAGAAATAGTTCATTAGGGAGAAACAACAAAATGTTAATGATGGAAAAACAAAGTTATAAGAGGATTTGAGATAAATTTTGATTTCATACCTGTGTTTTCCAGTACTATTTTTATGATCAGAGAAAAGCGATTTTTATTACTGAGAAAGTAAGTTTGGGGCTTTAAAATACAAAACAATACAACTAGCAACCTTCTTCAAAAACCAAGATTTGGGGCACCTGGGTGGCTCAGTCAGTTAAGCATACAACTTCAGCTCAGGTCATGATCTCATGGTTCGTAAGTTCAAGCCCCGCATAGGACCCTGTGCTGACAGCTCAGAGCCTGGTGCCTGCTTTGGATTCTGTGTCTCCCTCTCTCTGCTCATGCTCTGTCTCTCTCTCATAAATAAATAAGTAAACATTAAAAATAATAATAATGACCAACAGAGCAGATATAAATGCCTGAACTGAGTATTAGTAATAGAATGGTAAAATAATCAACAGAAATCTTGAATCAGATTTACATCATCAAAGACAGATCATTTCTAATTCCTTCTTTAATTCTTAGTATCATTCAGGAACACTAAAGAAATCCAAGTAAGTTTATCACTTCATAATTTTTAACTAACCCCAAAATAAAGTATAAAATCAACAATGAGGTGGCTACTGTAAAACTCTCCTTTAAGGGGCACCTGGATGGATCAGTTGGTTGAGCATCTGACTATTAATTTTGGCTCAGGTCATGATCTCACAGTTCACGGTCTGAGACCTGTGTGGAGCTCTGCGCTGGTATCTGCATTGATAGCACAGAACCTGCTTGGGATTCTCTCTCTCCCCCTCTCTCTCTCTCTGCTCCTCCCCCATACACATGTGCATCTTTCTTAAAATAAACTTAAAAAAAAAAAGAAAGAGAATAGCTTATTTCATTTATATACATGAATCTGATCAATAAAGGTAAACATATATATATAAAACTAACCTGGTTTTCCTCCTGCACAACTCTATACTGTTCCTTCCAAATAGTGATTTTGGAAGCTTCATCTTTTCTCAGGGCTCTTTCTTTCTTCAGCTCTGGGCTCCAGAAAGTCTTGATGCTATTCATTGAAGAACTTAATTTGCTCTCCTTTACTTCTACATCCTTCCGCAAGAGATCATTTTCTCTCAGTACTTCCTTCAGCTGTGTCTGCAGATCCATGATTGTATTATCTCTTGCCTGACGAAGAGAGTGAGGAACAGTAGATGCCATACTCACAGGAGGGAGGTGATGTTCTCCAAATGCTATGGTGTCACTAGCAACCCCACTGCTAGCTATATTGGGGCTACTGCCCATAGCAGTCATCCTGACACCATACGGCAGACGTCCCCCAGAACGGCCAAGCGTCATGGTGCTTTTAGGTGTTTCTGAACCCACATTTTCATGGTCACTTAGGTACATAGGGCCAGATGTGGCATAGGCAGCATTTAAGGATTGAATATTCTCCATTGAAAGGGTTTTCCCACTGCCACCTCCAACACTGCTTCCAGAACTCCCTCCTGTACTATTGGTTCGACGATGACCCAAGCGAGGGGAACGTGGAAGCCTAGGTGAACGCCCAGGGCTCTGGTTGCTTGGTTCCACCTTCCCAACTGAGCGAGCACTTCCATACATGGTTGCAGGTTGAATGTAGGTGCCAAGAAAGATATACAGCAGAAAGCAAAATATGAAATTCTGTGAGGTTTCTCAGTGGCTATAAGTCTGCTTAAGGCTAATCAGAAATAACAGGTCTTCAGCTGTCCAGTCTTGAAGAAATACCTTACACCATATCTGCAATGAAAAGATCACACATTAAATCCTCCAATAGTAAACATTTCCCTCTCAGAAACTTTTCTTGAGATTTCCCTATCATCTATTTATTCATTCATTCAAAATTTGTTTATAGCGCATTTCACTGTAAACATTTTAACAGTATTTTGCATGTCTCAAAACTGAATACTGAAACCATACCATGCAAATGGAAAAGAAAAAGAAATAAGAGGTATAAAGACTAGCAATGGAAAGATAAAACTCAATGTATGAATATATGATTTTCTAACTGGAAAACCCAAGTCATCAACTGACAAGTTATTAAAATAATAGAACTCTACAAATCAGACACAAGATCAATATATAAGTATCAGTACTTTCCTGTACATTAATCATAACAATTAGAAAAATGCAATTTTTTTAAACCCACCAACAATAGCAAGAAAACCATAAAAACTGGTATAAATCTAATAAAAATATGCAAGCATTTTTGGAAAAAACTGTAAAACTCTACTGAAAGAACACCTGAACAAAAGGAAAGTTATCCATATTCATGGACAAGAAAATAATGTACAAGTTGTCAGTTCTTTCCCAAATACTGCAAATCCCAATGAAAATCTCCCAGAATTCTCCATATATCTCAACAAGCTAACTCCAAAATTCAAATAGAAGAGTAAAGGTGTAAGAATAACATAAACAATTTGCAACAGAAAAACAAAGAAGGAAGATGTTCCCTAAATAACAAGATAAATTACAGGTCCATGATCCTTTACCTGTTATGCAAAAATCAAAAAAGCTCTAAAAGTAAGTTTTGTTTCTTCTTAACTCACTTAGCAGTAAAACCTAACCTGATCTGGTATGAAGTCACTACTGTTTATAGGTTATCTCATTTAGTGTGATTATTCATACACTCATTGAGAAAACAATGTATATGATTACAGGATACTGCATAATGCCCACTGGGTACTGGAGGTAGGGGGGGAATCTGGACTCCAAACCACATCTGACTGACCCCCAGGATTTCTCATAAAGACTTACAGCCCCCCCCTCCGTTTTTGTTTTTGTTTTTGTTTTTAGAGAGTGAGCAAGAATGCAAGGGGGCAAAGGGGGAGTGGGGAGAGGGGAAGGGAGCCGGGGACAGAGAGGGAGAATCTCAAACAGGCTCCATGCTCAGCACAGAGCTCAACACGGGGCTCAATCCCACAACCCTGGGATCACGACCCAAGCCGAAATCAAGAGTTAGATGCTCAACAATCTGAGCCACGCAGGCACCTCAGGACTTACAGCCTTTTAAAGCCATAGTATTTAAAATTGTACAGTACTAGTCCAGGAATACGTCTAAATTATATATGTAAGTTTAGTATATCCTAAAAGTAACATTTCAAAAGAGTGAGGAAAAGACAAATCATTCAATAAATGGGGTTTGAACAACTGGTGTTCTTCGAAAAATAAATTATATCCCTACTTCACATAATGCACAGAAATAAATTCTATGTACATTAAAGATATAAAATTTTAAAACTATCAAAAGTACTAGAAGATCCTTGTGAACTTGAGTTAAGGTAGGGCTTCTTAAATAAGAAACAAAAAGCAAAAACCATAAAGAAAAACAAATAATAGATTTGATAATGTCAAAATGGCAAAGTATTATACCAAAAAATACTATAAGCAAAATTAAAAGAAAAGCCAAAAACTAGGTGAAAAATGTATCTAACATGGGGCACCTGGGTGGTTCAGTTGGTTAAGTGGCCGACTTTGGCTCAGGTCATGATCTCGTAGTTCATGAGTTCGAGCCCCATGTTGGGCTCTGTGCTGGCAGCTCGGAGCCTGGAGCCTGCTTCAGATTCTGTGTCTGTCTGTCTGTCTGTCTCTCTCTCTCTCTCTGCCCCTCCCCCTGCTCACGCTCTTTCTCAAAAATAAACATTAAAAAAGGTTTTAAAAACATTATATATACACACACACCTATCATATGTATAAATATCTATACAAAATATATAAAAAAATTCTTACAAGGGAAATGCCAAATTTGAAAACGTGCCAATGCCAAATGGAACTAGCGGAAAGTAACTTGTATTGTAAGGGGAGGTTAGGGACAAAATGTTGGTGGAGACTTTAGGTTCACTTTATATTCACATTACAATAAAACCTGAATTATTTAAAAGGAAAATATGTTCATATTCTACAAGTATAATTAAAACACGTATCACAGATATCTACTTTCTACACTTCTCTCAAAAATAAATCAGGGGTTGGGGTGCCTGGGTGGCTCAGTCGGTTAAGGGTCTGACTTCAGCTCAGGTCTTGATCTCACGGTTCGTGGGTTGCAGCCTGGCATCAGGCTCTGTGCTAAGAGCACAGAGCCTGGAGCCTGCTTTGGATTCTGTGTCTCCCTGTCTGCCCCATCCCCACTCACACTCTCTCTCAAAAAATAAATTAAAATTAAATTTTTTTTTAATAATAATAAATCAGGGGCACCTGAGAGGCTCAGTTGGTTGAGCATCAGACTTGATTTCGGTTCAAGTCATAATCTCATGAGATCAAGCTCCATATCGGACTCTGTGCTCAGCATGGAGCTTGCCTGGGATTTTCTCTCTCTCTCTCTCTCTCTCTCTCTCTCTCTCTCTCTCTCCCTCCCTCCCTCCCTCCCTCCCTCCCACCCTCACCCTCACCCTCACCCTTTGCCCCTCTCCCTGACTCACACTCTAACTCTCTCTCAAATAAGAAGTATTCTTCACTGAAAACACTACCCAAGAAACTCACAGTCAAAAATATGATTTTAAAGAATCCATATACTTTAGTCAAACTCCAACAGGTTATTCTTTAGAAATACGAATACATGGGGCGCCTGGGTGGCGCAGTCGGTTAAGCGTCCGATTTCAGCCAGGTCACGATCTCGCGGTCCGTGAGTTCGAGCCCCGCGTCAGGCTCTGGGCTGATGGCTCAGAGCCTGGAGCCTGTTTCCGATTCTGTGTCTCCCTCTCTCTCTGCCCCTCCCCTGTTCATGCTCTGTCTCTCTCTGTCCCAAAAATAAATAAACGTTGAAAAAAAAATTTTTTTTAAAAGAAATACGAATACACTGGCAGTCTCATCTTAATAAAGATAGCCCTAGGGTAACAACAAGCAGAAGAGAAAATACATAGAGCCCAAATCTTTACGGTTCCATCTCAGAAATAGCAATAGTACACCAAGTTCAGAAATTGCAACATTTTACTAGTAATGTTAGGAAATTCTCTCCAAGACTAACCTTAGCTCAAAAAGTAAAAATTTCTTTTCATGATTTTTTTTTTAAAGTAAGCTCTATGCCCAACATGGGGATGGAACTCACAACCTGAAGATCAAGAGTCACATGCTCTACCAGCTGAGCCAGCTAGGCACCCCTCCTTTCTCATAATTTATCTGGACTGTGAGGTAGGTGACAAGTAATTACCTATATATTACTGTTTGAATGAATTCTATTTCAAGATCAAAGAGGGATGCAAATCTTTTTCTTTTTTTAAGTAATCTGAATATTGCTTAAAATAAGAGACATTTATTACCCACAATCCCTTCAATAATAACAAAAGCTAACATTTAGTATTTACTGCATGTCAGGCATTATGCTAAAAACTTATATGTAGCTTAATTTAATATTTAACATTAAGATCTAATTTAATATTTAAAAGCCTCCCTTGGGGCACCTGGGTGGCTCAGTCAGTTAAGTGTCCAACTTCCAACTTCGGCTCAGATCACAACCTCACAGTTCATGGGTTCAAGCCCCAAGTCAGGCTCCATGCTGACAGCTCAGAGCCTGAAGCCTGCTTTGGATTTGTGTCTCCCTCTCTCTCTCTGCCCCTCCCCCACTTGCACTCTGTGTCTCTCTCTCAAAAAATAAACACTTAAAAAAAATTTATAAAAGGCTCCCATAACACAGGTACTGTCATTATCTCCATTTTAGAGATGAAGAAAGTGAGTTTTTTAGCTGTTAAGTGATATCTAAAGTGGTAGGGTGAAGATTTGAATTAGGGCACCTAATTCCAGAGCCCTGGAAGCTCTTACCTACTGTACTTAACCACAATCATCTGCTGATGAGAACATCTCAACTGTCCATAGAATATTAAAGGCTTCCACAGTTTTATGGCAGTGTGTCCTGCTAATCTAGTACTCTTTGGGGCAATTTTAGGTTTTCCAGGTATAAAGCTTAAATAATCACATTTACCTTTCTATTAAGGAAAAAGTCTTTTTTAAAAGATGTTGGGCAAAAGAACAAAGTAAAACTAACAAAATAAGGAGGAATAATTCAGTCTCAGGAATCATGCCATCAGAACATTAAAATGCCACATTCAAGAAAAAAATTCCCAACTGTGCTTTTGTTCAGAATTCTGTTTTCATGTAATCATATAACTAAATCATACTGAATAGGCTAAGATCCAATAACAAAAATTCCCATCAAGTTTTCAATATTAGAAGGTGCACTCTAATGTCCAAGTCACTTTCAGATCCAAAACGGTATTTGCATGTGGAGTCTTTGTTATTATCAGGACTATATTCATATACACAACAAAAGAAAGAAATTTACTAGTTCTGAATTCTTCATACTGGCTTTTTAATCTCATAAGCTTCAGAGAAGATAGTGTTAAAAAAAATTCTTTTTTAATATGCCAGGCATACAACCACAAAATAATAACTCTTGCACTTTAAATAACTGACAAGAATTCTGACCCAAAAAAAGTTATACAGTATGATTCCATGTATGTAAAATTCTAGGACTAATGTATTATGACAGAAAGCAAATCAGTGTGTGCCTGGGGATGGGGTCGGGGGAGGCATGGATCAAAAAGGAGTAGGAGGAAACTTTTGGGGTGATGCAAATGTTCATTATCTTGACTGGGGTAATGATCTCACAGGTGTATACATGTCAAAACTCATCAAATTATATATTTTTTTAAGATTTTGTTTTTTTAAATAATCTACACCCACCATGGGGCTCAAACTTACAACCCCAAGATCTAGTCACATGCTTTACTGACTGAGCCAGCCAGGTACCCATCATCAAACTATATACTTAAATACATTCAGTTTAGCGTACGTTAATTATACCATGAAAGTCTGAAGAAAAAAATTTCACGCTCCAAACTCCCCTGTCCTTGATTAATCCAAAAGAAATACCTTCATTGATTATACAACTGGAATCCTGATTGCTACTGGAGAAAATCATGCAGCTGTACAGTTTGAGTCCATAATGTTGTCCCTAGGGTCCTTTAATTAGCTTCCTATCCATATTTTCTTAGTTCCCTATCTAGTATCTGTTGTGGTTGTTTCAAATCTCCCTCTGCTTATCAGACAGAACATATGAGTCTCCTGGTTCAGAAACAAAAACAATTTATTACTCACAGCTCAGCAAACAGTATAAGCATCATGTCTACATTGGCTCACTGTTACCCCGAAGTCCCACAGGTAGCAAGAGGAACTCAAAGAGATGCTACACATGCAATGGCTTTGCGTTGCAGCTGAAGACACTGAGTTTAGGGAGTCCACCACTCATAACAAGCAGTAAACCTTCTCTGTCCTAGTGGAAAACATTACCTCATTCCTCAATTTGGTTTGCTACAAACACAATCCTGAGAAATGGCCCAGGTTAAGAGCACTCAGGGCCTTGTATACTTAGCATACCCAGCAAGGCATGCAGGAAAGAAAAGACTCATGAATGACTCACTCTCCTGACAAGTACTGTGATAGTTTTAAGGTTATCTCCATAAATTCTTTGATACTACTCCCTTCAAAGGGGAAAGCAAAATTGCTCTCTCTCTGAATATGAAGTAGACTTAATAATTTGCTTCTGATGATGTTATCACTTTCAAGGCTAACTCATAAAGGACAATGGTGCTTCTGTCTTGGGTAACTCTCTTGGATCACTCATCACTTTGTGAGGAGCTAGCTGTCATGTTGTAAGGATATGCAAGCTACCCTACACAGAGAGCCACATAGTAAGAAACTGAAGCCCCCTGCCAACAGTCATGTGAGATAGCTTTGAAAAAGATCTTCTAGGGGCGCCTGGGTGGCGCAGTCGGTTAAGCGTCCGACTTCAGCCAGGTCACAATCTCGCGGTTCGTGAGTTCGAGCCCCGCGTCGAGCTCTGGGCTGATGGCTCAGAGCCTGGAGCCTGTTTCCGATTCTGTGTCTCCCTCTCTCTCTGCCCCTCGCCCGTTCATGCTCTGTCTCTCTCTGTCCCAAAAATAAATAAACGTTGAAAAAAAAAATTTTTTTTTAAAAAGAAAAAAAAAAAGATCTTCTAACCCCAATCAAGCCTTCAGATGACTGCAACCTTGTGAAATACCTTGAGCTGGAACCCTGAGCCAGCTATGCTTTACATAACAATTGTGAGATGTTTGGTTTTTTAATCTAGTAAATTTTAACTTTTAACACAACAAAAGATAACTAATACAGAATTGTTTCCTGAAACCTTCGTTTCAGGTAGCCATATGCATACACATGTGCATGCTCCATCACAACTGAAAATGTGTTGCTTTTTGTAGGTTCTAAACAATTCTCAACATCATTGCCAGAATCTTTTTTTTTAAAGTTCATTTATTTATTTTGAGAGAGAGAGAGAGGGAGGGAAAGGGTAAGGGGGTATGGGGGGGGGGGGGCAGAGAGAGAGAATCTGAAGCAGGCTTCACACTGTCAGAGTGGAGTCTGATGTGGAGCTAGAACTCACAAACCACGACATCATGACCTGAGCCGAAATCAAGAGTTGGACACTTAACCGACTGAGCCACCCAGGTGCCTCCAGAATGATCTTTTTTTTTTTTTTTCATTTCATTTTATTTTGTTTTTACATTAAAAAATTTTTTTTCATTTACAACATCCAAATGATTTATATTTTTTTTAATTTATATCCAAGTTAGTTAGCATATAGTACAATAATGATTTTAGGAGTAGAATCCAATCATTGATTCTTCCCCCACATACAACATCAAGTGCTCATCCCAACAAGTGTCTTCCACAATGCCCCTTGCCCATTTAGTCCATTCCTCCACCCACAACCCCTCCAGCAACCCTCTGTTTGTTCTCTATATTTGAATCTCTTATGTTTTGTCCCCCTCCCTGTTTTTATATGATTTTTCTTCCCTTCTGTTCATTTGTTTTGTATCTTAAATTCCATAAGTCAAGTCATATAATACTCATCTTTCTCTTAATTTCGCTTAGCATAATACACTCTAGTTCCATCCACGTTGTTGCAAATGGCAAGATTTCATTCTTTTTGATTGCTGAATAATAGTCCATTGTATACATATGTACCACATCTTCTTTATCCATTCATCTGTCAATGGACATTTGGGCTCTTTTCATACTTTGGCTATTGTCGATAGTGCTGCCATAAACATTGGGGGGCATATGCCCCTTTGAAACAGCACACCTGTATCCTTTGGATAAATACCTAGTAGTGCAATTGCTGGGTCATAGAGTAGTTCTATTTTTAATTTTTGAGGAACCTCCATACTGTTTTCCAGAGTAGCTGCACCAATTTGAATTCCCACCAGCAATGCAAAAGAGTTCTTTCTCCGCATCCTTGCCAGCATCTGTCATTGCCTGAGTTAATTTTAGCCATTCTGACTGATGTGAGGTGGTATCTCATTGTGGTTTTGATTTGTAGTTCTCTGATGATCAGTGATGTTGAGCATTTTTTCACGTGTTTGCTAGCCATCTAGGTGTCTTCTTTAGAAAAGTGTCTATTCATATCTTTTGCCCATTTCTTCACTGGATTGTTTTTTGGGTATTAAGTTTGATAAGTTCTTCATAGATGTTGGATACTAGCCTTTTATCTGATATGTCATTTGCAAATATCTGCTCCCATTCCATCAGTTGCCTTTTAGTTTTGCGGATTGTTTCCTTTGCTGAAGCTTTTTATCTTGATGAGGTCCCAATAGTTCATTTTTGCTTTTGTTTCCCTTACCTCTGGAGATGTGTTTAGTAAGAAGTTGCTGTGGGCGAGGCCAAAGAGGTTTTTGTCTGCTTTCTCCTCTAGGATTTTGATGGCTTCCTGTCTTACGTTTAGATCTTTCAACCATTTTGAGTTTATTTTTGTGTATGGCTTAAGTAAGTGGTCTAGGTTCATCCTTCTGCATGTCGCTGTCCCGTTTTCCCAACACCATTTGCTGAAGAGACGGTCTTTATTCCATTGGATATTCTTTCCTGCTTTGCCAAAGATTAGTTGGCCATACGTCTGTGGGTCTGTTTCTGGGTTCTCTATTCTGTTCCACTGATCTAGGAGTCTGTTCTTATGCCAGTACCACACTGTCTTGATGATTACAGCTTTGTAATACAGCTTGAAGTCCAGAATTGTGATGCCTCCAGCTTTGGTTTTCTTTTTCAGGATTGCTTTGGCTATTCAGGGTCTTTTCTGGTTCCATACCAATTTTACAATTGTTTGTTCTAGCTCTGTGAATTCTGGTGTTATTTTGATAGGGACAGAATGATCTTTTAATACAACGATTCCCCAAGTGGGTCAGGAGCCTCCAAGACTTCCTAAGACCCTTTCAGGAGAGCAAAACTATTTTCACAATACTATGATATTATTTGCCTTTTTCACTACACATTCTTACAAATGTATAGGAGTGTTTTCCAGAGGCTATGTGACATGGGGTATATCCCACTGACAACTAATGGAATGTATGCTTGTATACTCTAATGCTTTAAATTTTTCTCAGTTTTACTTTCCAATATAGTAAATAGTAATAGATACAGCCTACATAAACAAAAGCTATTTAAAGTCCTCATTGATTTTCAAGAGTATATAGGGATGTTGGAACAAAACAGCTTAAGAACCACTGCTCTAAAAATTAAATATGACATGAACACACCTACATACTTCCTTTGATGGCTTTCCAAAATAAGAATCTAAATTCTTTGGCAGTGTATATAAGATTTTTCATGATTTCGGTCTTGCCTACCTCCTGAAGGCAGCTTACTTAACCACTCTCCTTTTCCATGTGACAACCATGATCAAGTACGTGCAATTTCCTAAAATATCATGCCCTCTTCTTGCTTCTGTGACCTTCCTCCTCCCCAGCAACTGGCTAACTACTTACTACTCATTGAGTACTTACTACTCATTCTCCCAAACTAAATTTAATAGTCACGGTCCTACACAAACCCGTAAATCCTTCAGTCTAATTTAGGTGCCCCTCTTATGGAACCAAGCGCTTCTAAAATAATGTACTTACTATATTTTGGTTAATTAATTGCTTCTTTAAAAGCAAAGGAATGTCTTATCTCCAAAACCTGGCATAATGCCTAATACATATCAAATATGTAATAAATGTGTGCTGAATCCACAAGTTAACATAAATCTGAATACAATTCATTAAGATAGTTCTTATATTCAGAAGGTGGTAGTAAGCTTGAAATTCATTTATGGAAACCGCAACTAAATGCAATGTAAGACAAATTCCATAAATTGACAACCTCCTTCTCTATACGCATTGCTATATATTTTTGTCTTCTAACATTATGCCTGAAAATCATAAAGAAACATACTGAATGGTCAAGATTTCAATTTTTTAAGGGGCACCTGGGTGGCTCAGTCAGTTAAGCATCCAACTCTTGATTTTCAGTTCAGATCATGATCTCACAATGCATGAGTTCAAGGTCCATGTCAGGCTACACACTGACACTGAGAAGCCTGCTTAGGATTCTTTCTCTCTCCCTCTCTCTGCCCCTCCCCGACTCTTGTGAGTGTGTGCACTTGCCTTGCATGCACACACGGTCTCTCAAAATAAACTTAAAAAATTTTTTTTAAAGATTTCAATTTTTTAAGAAAACTGTTCTTCTTGGGACCCCTGGGTGGCTCAGTTGGTTAAGTGTCCAACTTTGGCCCAGGTCATAATCTCATGGTGGTGAGACCGACCCCTGCATAGGGCTGAGTGTGGGGAGCCTACTTAAGATTTTCTCTCTTTCTCTGTCCCTCTCTCTGTTTCTCTCTCTCTCCCCCCACCGCCCTTTCTCTGTGCACATGTGTGCATGTGTACCCTCTTTCTCTCTCAATTAAAAAGAAAATACACATATATACACATGCACAAGACAATCAACATTTAAAATCATTAGGTTTACTTTTGGGGCACCTGGGTTGCTCTGTCATTTAAGCATCTGACTCTTCGTTTCGGCTCAAATCACAATCTCACAGTTCATGGGTTCGAGCCCTACAACTGGCTCTGCAGTGACAATGTGGAGCCTGCTTGGGATTCTCTCTCTCTCTCAAAATAAATAAATAAACTTTAAAAAAATGATGGCGGGGCGCCTGGGTGGCTCAGTCAGTTAAGCGTCCGGCTTCAGCTCAGGTCACGATCTCACAGTTCATGGGTTTGAGCCCCGCGTCGGGCTCTGTGCTGACAGCTCAGAGCCTGGAGCCTGCTTCGGATTCTGTGTCTCCCCCTCTCTCTGCCCCTCCCCTGCTCATGCTCTGTCTCTCTCTGTCTCAAAAATAAATAAAAACATTAAAAAAAATTTTTTTAATAAAGAAATGATGGGAATCATATAAAAAATTAAAATTATTAGGTTTATTTTTAAAACAATAAGTGTCATTTTTTAAATTTATTTTTAAGTCAGTTTTTTTAATTCCCCAAATGAAGTGCAATGGCAAAAATTAAAAACAGAATTCCAAATCATCAAGCAATAGTGTTCAGAATACATGGACATAATTTTTATATTATCCTCCTTAACACTGTTGCCCTTTGTATTAAGGCATATCAGTAATACTATGCCCAACCAGGAAAAACAAAAATGAGACCTGAAATCTTTTCTGGGGAATAAGTATAAAAATATGCAGTAACAAAATTCAATACACAGACCTTATACACATTTCATCCCAACAAGCTTCTTGTGAATTCTTACTGTGCTCCTGAGGCTTAGTCATGCAGTAACTAGTAGGAAAGGCTTGGGTTGGTTTCGCTCCACTATTTAAATGTATAAGGTTCAACAAATAAATACATCTTTTAGACCTTCAATATCCTCATCAATAAAATGGATGTAGTATCTTCCTCAAAAATTAGCTATAAGGACCAAATCAATGAGTGAGTAAGTATAAAATATCTATGTAGTTCTTGGTAGGTTTTCAATAAATGTTAGTCATCACATTTCTAGGAATTCATCTTACACATATTTTCACACAAGTGGGAAAACTGAGTAAGAAAAAACTGCAGAATTCTTTGAAATAACAAGACTCTGGTAATAGTCTAAAATTATAGTAATACTGTGCAGCTATTAAAAAGAATAAGGTGGGGTGCCTGGGTGGCTCAGTCAGTTAAGCGTCCAACCCCAACTCAGGTCATGATCACAGGGCTCGTGGGTTCGAGCCTCACATTGAGCTCTGTGCTGACAGCTCAGAGCCTGGAGCCTGTTTCAGATTTTGTGTCTCCCTTTCTCTCTCTGCACACCCCCACCTCGTTCGTGCTCTCTCTCAAAAATTAAAAAAAAAAAAAAAAGGTAAGTCTGTATGTAATAAGATATACAAGATATACAAGATATGTTCTTTAATTTAGAAGAAAAATACAAGAAGCCATGAGGAGACATGGGTTTTTACATTATTCTTTTCTACACTGATTGAGGTTGTAACAGGAATATGAGTTACTTTCATAATTTAAAAAGTAACATAGAACCACACATATATGGACAACTCATTTTTGACAAAAATACAAAGGCAATACAGTGGAGACAGTGAGGCAGTTATGCTACCCACAACAGGAGATCTGAACAGTACAGTCCACCCCTTGCACAGCAAAATTATTTGTCCACACAGGAAAAGGAAGCAGCTTCTCCATGATTTTCATAAGCCTCTGTTTTTGAGGGGAATCACAGAAGAGGAAGGTTACTAGAACAAACTACTGCTGCTATCAATCTCTCAAGAACACAAATCGTACTCATCTTCTCCCTCCTGTACTAATTTCTCCCTGTTTACAGCTCTTAGTGACTTATCTGATAGCAACATCAAGTTTCATTCCCAAAGGGGCCTCAGCCCTTGATCATCATATTCAACTCAGGCCAGGACTGCCACACATGTCCATCCACTGTTTAAGATGGGGCAAGGGAGAGCCAAAAGGTGCCCAGCTGGATCACCTGGGTTCTATTGCATATATTATTTTCTGTCCCCATTATGTTCACAATAGTGAAAAGTTACAATCTAAATATCCAACAATGGGGCATTGGCTATATAAGTTAAGGCAAAACTATAAAATGAATTACTATCTGCAACAAGTTGAATAGTGTCACCCCAAAATTCATGTCAATTAGGAACCTCAGGATGTGACCTTATTTGAAATAGGGTCTTTGCAGATATAATCAAGTTAAGATGAGTTCATACTGGATTATGGTATGTCCTAAATCCAATGAATGATGTGATTCTATGAGAAAAGAAAAAGAGATTCAGTCATAGAGAGACACACAGGAAAGACACACATGTAAAGATGGAGGCAGAGACTAGGGTCACACAGCTACAAGCCACAGAATGCCAAGGACTGTCAGGAGCCACCAGAAGCCAGGAAGAAAGCAACCAGGGATTCTCTCTCCAGCCTTCACAGGGAACAAGGCCTGCCTATACTGACTTTGGACTTCTACCCTCCAAGACTGTGAGAGAATAAATTTCTGGTTTTTTACATCACTAAGTTTATGGTAATTTGTTATAGAAGACCTAGAAAACTAATATACCACCTCATTATAAATGATGATGTAGCTCTATACTTAATGATACAGAAAAATGTTTGTGATCCTATTGTCAAACCAAGGAGAAAAAAGAAAAAGTTATAAACACAGACACCACCAATTTTTTTTTTTTTTTTTGGAGGTTTCAGCAGGATGTACAACCCTGGGTAGTAAGATTTCTGGTGGTGATCTTTCTCACTAAATTATAGATTTTTCTCAAGCACATACTATTTTTATAATCAGGACAAAAAAATAAAACTTTTTCAGGAATGGGTGGTATAAAGATATCCAACAGAAATACATTGGCATGAGGCCCTAGGTACTATAAACTCTCACTACCACTTCTAGGATAAAGCTAGAATGGTTTCCTTATAGCCAAAACCAACGGATTCTCTTTACTTTCACTGCATTTGACACTACTGACCACTTCTATCTTGAAACTCTTACCTGGGTCTCTCTGATACTACTCTTCTGGTTTTACTATTTCTCCAAGATAATCCCTCTTTCATACATTTTATTGGCTCCTCTTCCTCTATCTTTAAAACACTGTTATACAGCATACAGCTCTATCCCTAACCATATTGTTGTCTCTTGCTATTTTACTTTCCCTGGGCAATCTTATCCACAACCACTGTCTCAACTTGCTTCAACTATCACCTATTTTAGGTAGGTGCTTACTTTAGTTTAGGTTTTCTCAATCAATATTCCCAACTCTTGCTTCTCCCTTGGCCTGCAAACTTGTATGACCAACTACTTACTATATATGTCTGCCAAGATTTTCCATAGGCAACTCAACACCTCTAACTACACATACATCTTCCCTAAGATAAGTGCTTCTCCTCCTATGTTCCCTACTTTGACAGAATTCATTTTGACTCCTTTTTCCCTCCTCCATTCAACTCTCATTAATTAATCACTGTGTACCATCAATTTTTATCTTTCTAATATATTTCATTTTCCTACAGCTACAACCTCATCCTGTCTGGCCAGTACTACTACAACAGTCTTCTAAACAGCCTATTGCCTATACAGGCTTGCCTCTTTCCAAGCTGCTGATGCTCCTTAATTTTATTTTCCCAGCCCAACATATTTAAGGGCTATGATACATTATCATCAACAACAGTTCACTGATAGACATTATCAAATTGAAAGTGGGAGACATACTAAAAAGGCCAGATGGTCATTTATTTGATAAAAGCCCCTTATTCTAATACCCTTGTTTTTCTCCTTCCACGCTCCACTGAGAAACAACATATTTTCTTTGTATGCCTTTGTATTTTTATTTCAACATCTTTTAATTGATGTTAATTTGATATCATAAAATTCACAATTTTAAGGTGTACAATTCAGTGATTTTTAGGATAGTCACAAGGCTGTACAACTATACCATTAACTGCAGAATATTTTCACCACTGCAGAAAGAAATCCCACAAACCCATAAGTAGTAACTCCCCATTTCCCATTCCCAGGCCCTTGCAACCAATATACTTTCTGTCTCCATATGTTTGCCTACTGTGGATATTTCATATACATGGAATCATATAATATGAGGCCTTGTGTGTCTTATTTCTTTTCATTAGGATAATGTTTTCAAGGTTCATTCATGTTGTAGCATGTATCAGCATTTCATTCCATATTATGGCTGCATAGTATTTTATTAAATGGAAATTCTACATTTGCTCATCCATTCATCACTTGATAGACATTTGGGTTTCTGCTATTATAAATAATTCTACCATGATACATTCATGTACATATTTGTGTGGACATATGTTTGCAATTCTCGTAAGTATATACCACAGAGTAAAATTATTTGAGCAATATGAAAACTCCCTGTAACATCTGAAGGAAATGCCAAACTGTTTTCCAAGGCATCTGCAACATTTGACATTTTTTTTAAGTTTATTTATTTAAGTAACCTCTGCCCGCAACCTGGGGCTCAAACTCATGACCCCGAGATCAAGAGTCCCTGCTCTTCCAACTGAGCCAGCCAGGTGCCCATGCAACATTTTACATTGTCAGTCGCAAAGTATAAGAGTTCTAATATTTCCACATCTTCAACAACACTTGTTACTATCCTTTTTACTACAGCTGTCCTAACTGGTATGAAGTGTTATCTTGTGATCTTGATGTTATGACTTTCCTTTTAAATAATAATCTTCAGGGGTGCCTGGGTGGCTCAATTGGTTAAGGATCTGACTTCAGCTTGGGTCATGATCTCATGGTTCATGAGTTCAAGTCCCACATCCAGCTCTGCACTGTTAGTGCAGATCCTTTAGATCCTCTGTCTCCCTCTCTCTCTGCCTCTCCCCTGCTCATGCGTGCATGTGCTCTCTCTCTCTCCCTCTCTCAGAAATAAACATTTAAAAAAGAAAGAAAGAATAATCTCCAAAAAATCATAAGCATATTTGCAGTCAAATATATTTGGTGTCCAATTTGGTACTATATGTTTATAGCTATAACATTAAATATTACTATTAAACAGCACATGCACGTAGAAATAAAAGTTCAAACAATAAAAGTTAAAGTCTCTCCTCCTCAATCCTTCTCATTACAGATAACCACTCTTAACCATTCTGCTTTTAAGTCTAGTGGCTATCTCCATAATTCTAAATTATTTAGCCTTTTCTACATAGCTTTTATTACCACATATTATGCAATTTGTTTCACCTCACCATTTTGATACTATCAGTCTCCTTCACTAGACTGAAAGAAAGTTCCACGGGGCACCTGGGTGGCACAATCGGTTAAGTGTCCTACTCCCGATTTTGGCTCAGGTCATGATCTCACAGTTCTTGGGATCAAGCCCCACATCAGGCTCTGTGCTAATACCGCAGAGCCTGCTTGGGGTTCTCTCTCTCCCTCTCTCTCTCTCTCTCTCTCCCTCTCTCTCAAACCCTCCCTCTCTCTCTCAAAATAAACTTAAAAAAAAAAAAAAAAAAGATAGGGGCGCCTGGGTGGCTCAGTCGGTTAAGCGGCTGACTTCGGCTCAGGTCATGATCTCGTGGTCCGTGAGTTCGAGCCCCACGTCGGGCTGTGCTGACAGCTCAGAGCCTGGAGCCTGTTTCAGATTCTGTGTCTCCCTCTCTCTGACCCTCCCCCATTCATGTTCTGTCTCTCTCTGTCTCAAAAATAAATAAACGTTAAAAAAAAATTTTTTTTTAAAAAGATATATTTAGGATGAAAGCTATATGAGGCCAGTGAATTTTCCCTTTTCTATTCACTGTTGTACCTATGCACTTAGAATGGGGCATAGCACATAAAAGATAGGTGATAAATATATTAGGTGAATCAATAAGCATTTATTTGTTGATTTATCTAAACTTTAAGCATTTTCTTGAGTCTCTCCCCATAAAAGACAAGGAATTTTGCTCCTAACCACCTTTTTCCCAATTTTTATTGAGTTACAGTTTATTTTTAATTATTCTAATGGTTACCTTTATAATTTTAAGTAATATGCTTTGTTTGTTTTTTTCCTCCACCAAATTTAAACTCTTAACCTCCCATCACCTACCTCAAGGTAAGATGAGGAACCTAGGTTTCCAGTACACCCAAGTACCTCACATGCATCACCCTAATCATTACTTTTACATCGTATAGGTGTATAACATTTATTTTCTGATCTACAATTGTCTTCTTTGGTCTACAAATCAATTCTAAAAAGAGAAAACCAATAAATAGTTTAAAATATGATGATAATGTAAACATTACTCACTGCAGAACCAAGTAGTAATAGGAACTGCAGAGAACATGTAATTCTGCCTGTTCCCTTCCTAGAATGTACTACAATTTATGAATATACTTTATGTGTTTTGTCTGTATTTCTTACTATACCATATGCTCTATGAAAATAGTATTTTAGTACACACACACACACCTCTTACCCATTAGCACATCACAGCATGCATTCAGTCACTGTATGTTTATAGACAGATGGATAAAGTTGGGGAGAAAAGAAGTGGGAAGTTCAGGCCATCAAGAATATGAAAGCCATTCTACATCTCTGTATAATATCCATTCACCAGCATCAACTTGAGACAGAGTTGAGGTGGAAGGAAATGAATCTATATACTACATAAGCTCTAACCAGTCCAACAACTATCAACTAAAGATTAAGTTAGAATAAGAAAGTAGCATCCTGTCTGTAAATTTATAATTTTTACAATAAACATGGACTGCTTTTAACAAACCATTTCTCATATTTTTCTATATGGGGGCAGGTGAGATTTGGAGTTTTCCTCCCTAAGTTCTTTTAGTAAAGTTCCTTCAGGAAATTTTCAATTTTAACTCCTCCTAGGAAAAGTGTTTTTTTTCTATCTCTTAACCAGAATATACAGATGGCCACAAGGAAAGTAGTAATGACAGGGATGCCTGGGTGGCTCAGTCAGTTGAGTGTCCAACTTCGGTTCAGGTGATGATCTCACAGTTCATGAGTTTGAGCCCAACATCGGACTCACTGCTGTCAGTGCAGAGCCCACTTCATATCTTCTGTCCCCCTTTCTCTCTGCCCCTTCCCAGCTCGCATTAAGAAAACATTAAAAAAAAGGGGGGGGCAGTAATGCTGAAAATAATGCACTTCAAAGCCTCCAAAAGGAAACAAACTGTCTCAGCAGAGACAAAACAGAAAAACATGGAAGGTGAAAGACACATAGCTTGTGGAGGTCAATTCTTTGTGATCTAGGGTTTTTCTTAACATGCTAAATCCTACTTCCCAAATCTCTGCAAGGTCTTAAAACAACAACAAAACTCAGTTCAGACCTGTGCGTTATAAATACTCACCACACAAAGCCTGTGAACTAAGTTAGGAAAACCATAAAAAGAAGAATACCAGAAAGTCTCAGAATCATTTTTCCCTATAAGAAGAGCACTGGTACCAGTATCTATATACATCCTGAGAGAAAACACACCCCAGCTGGGCCCCACCCCACAGACACCCATATACACCCTCTCAGAATCCTGGAGTATACCACAGGCCTAAAAATAAAAAGGCTTCCACACACAATGATTGTATGTCAGCCTTTAATTCTCATTCATCCCACAAATAGCTACGAGCATAACATACAACTTACAAATGGTAGTCTCAACTCTTTCCTCACAGATTAGAAAGATAATAATAGCTCTCTACAACCTGAATCTCCAAAGGAACACCAAATATTCATAAGTCTAACAAAAGCAGAAAATCCTTCAATAGCAACATAGCAACCTACTTCAAATTAATTACAACTGGATAGGCTGCCATAGACATGCTATGAGTTATTTGTAAGGTGAACTAGAAAATATATCACCCATTAGCTATTTAAAGCACTATATATGAAACTATGACTAAATCTCAAAATTACTAGTCCAACCTACTGTGATGGGTTATACTCATCACTAATTAGCATTTATTATCAGAAAATGAATTGAATATTTTAAACACTGTATTTAAACATCTTTAAGATCCTGCTCATTTTGTTAAAGGGTTATACAAATTTACTAGGGGCAAGATATACGCTGCTGTCTTAAGCACTCCATGAAAAGATTAACAGATCAAAATTGTAAAATCCCATTCAAGTTTGGGGCACTTGGGTAGCTCAGTTGGTTAAGCATCCAACTTCAGCTCAGGTCATGACCTCGCAGTTCACGGGTTCAAGCCCCGGGTCGGGCTCTATGCGGACAGCTCAGAGCCTGAGCCCTTTTCAGATTGTGTGTCTCCCTCTCTCTGACCCTCCCCCACTCATTCTTTCTCTTTCTCTCAAAAATAAATAAAAACATTAAAAAAACCTTTTTAGGGGCGCCTGGGTGGCTCAGTCAGTAAGCGTCTGACTTCAGCTCAGGTCATACCTGGAGCCTGCTTCAGATTCTGTGTCTCCCTCTCTCTCTGACCCTCCCCTGCTTGCACTCTGTCTCTCTCTCTCAAAAATAAAGAAACATTTTTTAAAAATGGTTATTTTTTTAAATCCCAATCAAGTACAATTTGGCAGAATCTATCAATAAATTTTAAGTGTGCACGCCCTCTGACCTAGAAGTCCCACTTTAAAAATTTCACAGGTTTAGGGGCACCTGGGTGGCTCAGTCGGTTGAGCTTCCAGCTTCGGCTCAGGTCATGATCTCACGGTTTGTGAGTTCAAGCCCCGCATCAGGCTCTGTGCTGACAACTCAGAGCCTGGAGCCTGCTTCGGATCCTGTGTCTCCCTCTCTCTCTCTGCCTCTCCCCTGTTCATTCTCTGCCTCTCTGTCAAAAATAAATAAATAAACATTAAAAAAATAAAAATAAAAAAAATTTTCACAGGTTTGGGGTGCCTGGATGGCTGTTGGTTAAGAGTCTAACTCTTGATTTTGGCTCAGGTCATGATCTCCCAGGTCCTGAGATAGAGCACCACATCGGGCTCTGTGCTGACAGTACAGAGCCTGCTTGGGATTCTCTCTCTCTGTCTCTCTCTGCCCCTCCTCCACTCACACGTGCACTTGCTTTTTCTCTCTCTCAAAATAAGCATCTTTTTACAATTTCACTGGTTTAAGGATATATGTGCAATGATGTTCATTATTGTATGATTTGTACCAGCAAAAAGAGAGAAAACAAGTTTCTACCAAGAAGTTAAATATTGATATCTCAAATCTATAAAATACTGCTATTTAAAAAAGTTCTTAAATCTCTGTATCTGACCTCTATAAAGACATCTATGATGTTTTGAGGGAGTAGAGAAAGGAAGTTACAGAAGAACTGTATAATGCAATCCCATCAGTATACAAAAGGTTACACATATGTATGTTTGTATACACACAGAAATGATGAAGATAGACACTATTTCTGAAAGGTCAGATGGAACCACTTTTTCCCTTGCACATATACTTTTCTTTTTAATTGTCTAACAGTGAGCATGCATTACTTTTATACACACACACACACACACACACACACACACACACACACTCTCCTCACTATAAAGATGTAAATTAGGACCTCAACCATTCAGCACTATTATACACTAATTAATGGGTTAGGTCCCTGGCTGATAAAGTAGGTTAAAAGTAATAATAATAATAATAGTGGCGCCTGGGTGGCTCAGTCTGTTAAGAACCTTGATTTTAAGAACTCTTGATTTCGGCTCAGGTCATGATCTCATGGTCGTTAGATCGTTAGATCGAGCCCAAGTCTGGCTCTGTGCTGGGCAGGGAGCCTAAGACACTGCTCTCCCCCACGGCCCCTCCCCACTCATGTGCACACTCTCTCAAAATCATCATCATCATCATCATCATCATCATCATCACCACCTATCAGTTAAAGAAAGCACAAATGTCTCTGCTTCCAGCCTCAGTACATGTATAGCTTATCAACTGTGTTAAACACCATGCATCAGGTTGTATAACCTTAATCTGATTCTCCTAGAGAACAAAAATTACAGAACTATGTGGCTATAGTAGCACTGTTTTTAGTGACATCCCTAGCCAAACGCACCTCTGCTGGCAGCAGCGATAACACTTAACACTTATCACAGCTGCGATTTCATTATTCCTTGTAGAAGGGTGAGAAGGTGATTAACTCAGTTATAGTCCAGGTAATTGTGGCTTTTAATAATTCTTATCGATCAGTTAATCAAGTTAATTGTAAGGTCTATCAAAGTTCTCACCATGACAAACACCTTATCAAACAGATACTTACAAGCATATACAAGGTTATTAATCATAGTTCTTCTCTACTTATATCACAATCTGTGCCACTTAGTCAAAAGAGTCCAGTTCTAGGTTGTATAGCCTTTCCAAACCACTTCAGCCCTTACTGATATTCTGATATCTTAAAATCCTAAAATATTAAATTGTTTGAATTGTAACCTTATTACCTTTCACTTTATACATCTCATACTACGCTATGATCAGTTCAACAGAAAGATGAACAAATCCTACAAGACTGATTAAATAATAAATACAGTGAACAAATAGATGCACATGTTCATAAGTCCTTATCCACAAACCTGAATTCCAAAAATCTCTGAAAATCAAAAAATTTTATAACCAATTTGGTGGCAAAACCACACCTGAACAGATGCAAAAACACCTCTGTGTTTGATGAAGGAACTGGAAGATGCTCCCTCAATCTTGCTTGGAAAATTAGACAACATATAGTAAGTATATCCCCTTTCTAAAATCTGAGAATTTATGAATTCTGACCCAAAAAAATCTTGTATTTAGACCTGTATGAGTGGAGAAAATTAAATATCCACACCATTGTTGGTCAAGACATTTATAATCAGTGAAAGCTACACAAGGAGCCTTGTTTTTTTGAGAGAGAGAGAGAGGGCACAAGTGAGTGAAGGGCACAGAGAGAAAAAGAATCCTACGAGGGGCAGAGAGAGAGAGAGAGAGAGAGAGAGAGAGCGCGCGCGCGCGCAGGGCTCACTTGAAGCAGGGCTCGACCTCACCCAATGAAGAATTCAAACTCATGAACCATAAGATCATGACCTGATCTGAAGTCAGACGCCTAACTGACTAAGCCAACCAGGCGGCCTACACAAGGACCTTTTAACTCTACACTATTTTATTTCTTAATCTAGGTGGTGGGTACACAGGTATTAATTATACAATTCTATCTTTTTGCATGTCTGAAACATTTTGTAAATGTTACAAATTAAAGTGAAAAATTGTAGGCACCCAATATTTGATTTTCTTCCCTAAAATAATAGAAGCATGTGTATTCAAAGTACTTTGTTTCCTAATATAGATGCAAAATGTCCAATATTATTTCGGACCTGAGTATACAGGCACTACAGTGAAAAAGACAGCAAGACTTCCTAGCACATACCAGGTATACAACACATATGGGGTAAGCATTATAAAAATGTTTCTTATCAGTAAGTGTCCAAATTCGGCTTGGATCATGATCTCACAGTTTGTGAGTTCAAGCCCCACACTGGGCTCGCTGGCAGCGGGGAGCCCGCTTCGGATCTTCTGTCCCCCTCTCTCTCTGCCCCTCCCACACTCATGCGTGTGTGTGTGTGTGTGTGTGTGTGTGTGTGCACGTGCTCTCTCTCAAAAATAAAACATTTTAAAAAAACGTTTCTTGTCTTCTCAGTACACCTGAAAAATGGCACGCTGACAGATGTAATGGGCAAGATGGGACTTAAGGAAAAAAGTTGAAAAAAAGAATTTGTGGAACCATTAAAAACATAATTCCTTTCTCTTTGACCTGGGAGAGTCCATTCTGCTCCTGTTACCACGCTTCTCTGAATAAACTCTACCAAGGGTATTTAATCATAATTCTTTTAAAAAAATTTTTATTAATGTTTATTTTTGAGAGAGAGAGGGAGAGATACAGCATGAACAGGGGAGGAGCAGAGAGAGAGGGAGACAGCATCAGAAGCAGGCTCCAGGCTCCTAGCTGTCAGCACAGAGCCCGACGCAGGGCTCGAACCCACAAGCCGCGAGATCATGACCAGAGCCAAAGTCGGACGCTTAACCAACTGAGCCACCCAGGCGCCCCTAATCATAATTCTTTACATGTATATACACAAATGAAGAATTACAGACCCTTAAATTCTATAGATTTAGCCTAGAGTACTACAAAATCATAAACTTAAGAGTATCCAAAGAGACACAAGCAGAATTCAACAGTTCCTGGAGTAACTAAAACAAAAACTTAGACCATAATACATTTCAAAGTTCCAGAATTAAAACAGATTTTCTATTACAAAATCTGCTTATGTGAAACTTTACAACAGAAATATGCTACACTGTATTTTTAAAAGCTTTTCAGATCACTGAGGCACCTAGGTGTCTGACTTCACCTCAGGTCATGAACTTGCAGTCCATGGGCTCAAGCCCTGCATCAGGCTCTGTTCTGACAGCTCAGGGCCTGGAGCCTACTTTGGATTCTATGTCTCCCTCTCTCTCTGTCCCTCCCCTACTCATGCTCGCTCACTCTCTCTCTCTTAAAAATAAACATTAAAAAAATAAAAACTTTTCACATCATGTAAAGCATTCAACATAGCATGTGGATCATAAAGAGTACTCATCAGTATGAACAATAAGTACCTCTATTGTATTTTAAGATATATATTCTTTCATAATTTAAAGTTTCTGAAATTAGGATTCAGCTTATATCAACATGTATAATTTTAATAAATTATTAAATTGATGGTACACTCCACAAGAAAGAAATGGCAAGTTAAAAATGACACATGGTATTACATGTGGTAAATACTCATCATGAATTCTTCCTTTAACTTTTCCAGCAAAGCTTTCAGGGGAAAGATTTTATTGTCCCATTTCTAGATGAGGAAAATAAGGCTTAGGAAGGCTCAGTAAGTTGCCCGTGATCACACATCTGATTCTAAAGTCAGACTCTTAACCACTACAATATGCTGCATATTCATCTTACTATTTTACTCATACCAGATGCATTTATAGATTTTTATAATGAAGCACAGAAAAAGTTAATGTTAGTTTGTCCAAATCATAAACTTATTTTTTATCTCCTTCTTCCTCAGAGTCTCTGCCATCTAGCTATGTCTATACCTCTTTCCTGAGCTACTAGACCTGAATTTCCAACCATCAAGTGAATGCACTTGGTTATTCCAGAGCCGCACTCCTCAATATGGTAGTCACTAACCACATGTACTTACTGAGCACTTAAAATGTGGCTAGTGAAACTGAGGAACTGAACTTTTCACTTTATGTCACTGTAATTAAAAGTTAAATTTAAGGGGTACCTAGGTGGCTCAGTCAGTTGAGCATCTGACTCTTGATCCTAGCTCAGGTCTTAATCTCAGGGGTCCTGAGTTCAAACCCCACAGTGGGGTCCATGTCCAATTAAAAAAAAAAAAATGTCAAATTTAAATGCTGATAATTCAGTTACTAGAAAACTTTTAAGCATATTTGGGAAAAGTTGGATATGTGTACCCACTTTTCAACTGTAAATTTTATGAAATCTAAATGCAGATTAAGTATTCAAGTTTTTATTTATTTTGAGAGAGGAAGAGAGAGAGAGGGAGAGAGGGAGGATGAGTGGGGGAGGGGCAGAGAGAGAGAGGGACAGGATCTGAAGCAGGCTCTATGCTGACAGCATAGAGCTGACGCCAGGCTCGAACTCACAAACCATGAGATGCTGACCTAAGCCATAGTCAGGCACTTAACCGACTGAACCACCCAGGTGCCCCAGATTAAGTATTTCTAATTAAAAACTTAGCATATGAATTAAGATATGCTATAAAACTATACAATTGATTTCAAAAACTTAGTATGAAAAAATAATGTAAAATTGCTCATTAATAGTTTTTCAAATATGATACGTTTCAACATATTGAAAATGATATTTTGGATGTACTGGATTAAATAAAATGTTATAAAAATTATAAAATCTAATAATTTTACTTTATAATGTGAATACTACAATTTTAATTACATATGTGGCTCACATTTCTACTATGCAGCACTTTCTAGAGGTTCCTGTTGCCCCTACCACAGCAATCAATAGCTCAATCACTATCCCTCTAGCTCAGTGCTCCAACAACAGCCTTCTCTGATTATGGAAGTGTTCTATATCTGATGATGAGTGGTTGTTGGTGGCAGTGGTGGTGATGACTGTGTGAGACTCACAGAATCCCTTAAAATGTACTGTGGAGCCAGAATTCTTGGGAAACTTGGGCAAATACCACCTGTTATTCTGACTTGAGGGGAAAAGGTAGTAAGTACCAAAAACTGCAGACCAGTGCTGTACAACAGAACTGTGACAATGGAAAAGTTCTATATCTGCATTTTCTAATATAGAGGCCACTAGTCTCACATGGCTATTAAGCACATGAAATATGGCTAATGCACTGAAGAACTGAATTTTAAATCTTATTTCACTTAATTTACTTTAAATTTAAATAGTCACATATGTCTAGTACCTACTAAAACTAGACAGCACTATTCTAGCCTACCTGCTCCATCTGAAAGTCTGAAAAATCACCTTAGTCTCCTCCCTCCCCATCAACTGCCAACTGTCCTTTCCCCCCACAAAAGTGCATGTACATATGTACGTACATGCACACACACCACACACACCACACACACACACACACTGATTCTGAATTACCCAGTCCTGTGTTCTTTAAAGCTTCCAACTCTGTATGTGTCTCTATTTCCACTTAACACTATTTTGGTTTTCAACCTTTAATGGGATTAAGGCCACAGCCTCCTAGTTGGCCTCCTCACTTAGCTTGCTCCTACATGCTCTTTATAAAATGTAAATGTAAGTTTATATATACTTTATTCAAAAGTCTCCAAAGCCTTGCCATTGCCCCAAGGTAAAATGCCAGACTCTAACATGATTTACATAGCTCTTCATGATCCAAGCCCAATCTCCAGCCTCATCTTTCACCACTCACTTCTACTCCAGTTCTTGTCCATATCATTAACACTTATCACGCTCCATTAAAATTGCCTGTTTACTTGTCTTCCTTCCCAGTCACTAGCATTCTGAGGACACAGAAAATGTTTCAAACATTATATTGTTAACACAGAATACAATATACATCATAGTACATGAATAAAGTATATTGGAGTTTACATAAATTTCTTTTGAATGAGGGAAGAAAGGGGAAAAAAGAAAAAGGGAAATAGACACATACTCTTGAACAACTATGAAACTAAAAATTTGGTAAAGGAGATATTTTTGTTATGCTATTCAAAAGAATTTTAACATGAATTTGTTAAGAACCAATCCACTTTTGAATTTTTCAAGGAAATCCTGACCAATACTTTAAAAAATACACATAATAAGGGGCGCCTTAGGTGGCTCAGTTGGTTAAGCATCTGACTTCAGCTCAGGTCATGATCTCGCAGCTTGTGAGTTCGAGCCCCACGTCGGGCTCTGTGCTGACAGCTCAGAGCCTGGAGCCTGCTTCTGATTCTGTCTCCCTCTCTCTCTGCTCCTCCTCTGTTCTCTCTCTCTCTCTCTCTCTCTCTCACAAAAATGAATAAACATTAAAAAAAATTTTTTTAATAAAAAATACACACATATACTTGCTATGTAGAACTATTTATACATATATAGTTGTGACCAAAAATTATATTATACATATATAGCTGTGACTATAAACCCAAAGAATTTATATCCATTTTCCATTAATTTATTTTTTAACTGTTAATATCATATATTAATATATATTATATAATTTAATATTTATTATATACAATTATATATATAATATTGCTCATTAATAGTTATTATATATAGTTATGTGTTATATATAGTTATACATAACATATAAATTATATATATAGTTATATATTATATATAGTTACAATAGTTATGTATAATATTGCTCATTAATACATAATATATGTAAATTATTTATTTAATATATATTTTATATTATTTATTAATAAATATAATTTATTTTTTAACTTAATATTATATTAACACATATAGTGTTATATGAGTTTCAGCTGCACAACATATTGATTCAACAATTCTATACATTACTCAGTGCTTACCAAATGTTATTACAATATTATTGCCTATACTCCCTATGCTGTACCTTTCATCTCCATGGGTTACTTATTTTATAACGGGAAGTTTTTACCTGTTAATCCCCATTATCTATTTCATCCATCCCTCCACCCACCTCCCCTCTGACAACCACCAGTTTGTTCTCTGCATTTAAGAGTCTGTTTTCAGTTAACTTATTTTTAATAACCAGAAAAACAGATAAAAATTGCTGCTCTATTAAAATTAAAAAATACCAAGCCCTAAGCATAAGAATAACCAAATTATTTCAAAATGGACTCAGCAACATGGCAATACTATAAAATTAACCACAGCAGACCAGTAGAAAAGCCACCAGAAAAATTGAGTGAAACAGTCAAGAACTCTACTTTCTCTACTTACAAGAACTTTCTGTACTTATTTTCAACTTATTGAGGGGAGAAAAACATCAAGCAAAAGTCCAGCCCAAATTTAAGACAGCAGTTTAGAAAAGGAAAGCAGAACTATTTGAAATACTCAAAATTATCTGCCACTAATGAAAGTGAAATCAGTATTGCCATAAAGATAGAAAAGTCACCTGTGTAACATCTGTACGGATGTATCCTAAAATATCTGCAGTGATGTACTCAAAAAGATGTAAAACATAGCTATTTCTTGTTTCATAAGAAATCCTGTGAGTCTCTTCTATCTCTAATAACTTCTTATTGATTAATCATAAGTTCATATTAGTCTTTCTTCCTTGGAAAGGTCAGCAACAGTAAATTCTATATGTACAAGGACAAAATTACATGTATACTTATGGGAGGAAAAAAGGCAAGCAGCCAAAGAAAGTCTCATCAACAGTTTTTTTTCCAAATAAGTGAAGGCTAATAAAGGAAAACAAACGTTTAGAAACTCTTTACCCAGTAAAAATTCTATTTCAAAATCACGTAATAAACCACATTAATATGTTAAAAAAATTCTTACTGTCTCAATAGATATGGAAATGCATCAGGTAGATTTTTAGTATTAATGATTAAATACTTCTATTCTTACAATAGGAGTAAAAGGAAACTCTTAATCTAACAAAGAATATGTGCAAAAGCCAACAACAAGTATCTGTAGGGGAACAGTTCTGCTATTCCATACCAGGCAATTTGGAGCTTATTAGAGTCTTGGCAGAACGCCCTGTGATCCCCCAAATCAGGAAAGGATAGGAGGCCCATAAGGAGCTGCTACCAGGCCATCTCCCATCACTTCCCTATCTCCCTTGGAGGATGACATGAAACAGTTTCTCATAACTGTCTGGATTCTGATGAGGCATGTGACTTTCAGCCTACCCATCTCAGAACAGAGCTACAGATTGCAGAACCCTTTTGTGTCAAATTAGAACAGGCCCCTCCATCAACAGGGTGTCTCACAGCTCATAGTGTAGTCGTTGGCAATATTTTTGATCTGGTGTTGACTTTTTTGATGTGTGGGACAAGGGTCACAGGGAGCTGGCACCTTTGGCTTATTCATCTTTCCACTGCCCACATAAGTGATAAACTACTTAAATCTACCGAGTTCCATGGTTCAGGTTGTACAGATTGTTGTGTTAATCCTCAAATCAGTTTTCAGGTGTGCAAGATGGTTTAGTGTTGATCTTGCTGCATTTCAGGGACAAGAGATGCAAAAACAACTTCCATGCTGTTCCGCCATCTTGGCCCCTCTCCATCAACTGCTTAAATCTGAAGGGCTCATTATACCAGTCAAATCAGTAAGGACCTATCCTACCTTATGTGTATATGCTTGACAATATCATACTTAATAGTGAAAACTTAAAAAAAAATTCCCTTTGAAACGAGAAAATAACAAGGATCTCTCCTATCACCAACCCATTCAACATGCCAGAGATTCTAGCCAAAAGTAAGACAAGAAAAAAAATATAAGAATTGCAGGAAAGACACAAAACAGTAATTATTCACAAATGACATGATTATATACATGGGAAAGCCAAGAGAATCTACAGATAAAATTATTAAAAATCATCAGATTTGGTCAAAACCTGGCAAAATAGACTGAATATTCAAACTCAACTTTATTCCATCTACCAACAACAAATAGAAAATAAATTTTAAAATCCCACTTATAATAATACCATCAGAAACCTAAGACTAAATCTATGAAAGATATGTAGTACTACACAGAAAACTATAAAACATTACTGAGATGTGAAATGAAAAACATAAATAAATAAAAATGCCACATTCAATGATTCAAAGACTCCACATTATAAAGAAGTAATTCTACCCAAATTAATCAATGGGGTGCCTGGGTGGTTCAGTCGGTTGAGCGTCTGACTCTTGATTTTGGCTCAGGTCATGATCCCAGCATCATGAGATGGAGCCCAAAGTTGGCCTCCACACCGAGCATGGAGCCTGCTTAAGATTCTCTCTCTCTCTCTCTCTCTCTCTCTCTCTCTCTCTCTCTCTCTCTCTCATATGCCCCTCTCCTCAGCTAGTGCTCTTATGCACTCTCTCTCAAAAAAAAAAAAAAGTTAAAACCAAAATAAGCTACAAATGCAATGTAATTTCAGACTCCAGAGTGCTAACCATTACACAATGCAATGTAATTTCAAACAGAACACCAATGTTTCTTTTTAACTTGACAACTGATTCTAAAATTTATATGGAAATACAACAGGCCAAGAATAACCAAAACATTATTTTTTAAAAATAGCTTTATTGGGGTGTCTGGGTGGCTCAAACACTAGACTCTTGATCTCAGCCCAGGTCACGATCTCACTGTTCCTGAGATTGAGCCCTGCATCAGTTTCCATGACATCAGCATGCAGCTTGCGTGAGATTCTCTCTCTCCCTCTCTCTGCCCCTCCCCTGCTCATGTGTGCATACACATGCACTCTCTCTCAAAATAAATAAATCTAAAAAAAAAAAGCAAAACTTTTTTTTAACTTTGATAAAGGTTAATTTGTCAATATTTTTCTTTTATGAGTCATGCTTTTGGTGTTATATCTGAGAAATCCTTCCCTAACCCAAGGTCTCAAATATTTTCTCCTGTGAGGTAAGGTCTGAGGTTCACTTTTTTTTTGCATATTGGTATCCAATTATTGTAGTACGTTTTGTTAAAAAGACTATCCTTTCCTCCGCTGAATTACCTTGGTACCTTTATTGAAAATCAACCAACCATAGGGGCGCCTGGGTGGCGCAGTCGGTTAAGCGTCCGACTTCAGCCAGGTCACGATCTCGCAGTCCGTGAGTTCGAGCCCCGCGTCAGGCTCTGGGCTGATGGCTCAGAGCCTGGAGCCTGTTTCCGATTCTGTGTCTCCCTCTCTCTCTGCCCCTCGCCCGTTCATGCTCTGTCTCTCTCTGTCCCAAAAAGAAATAAACGTTGAAAAAAAAAATTAAAAAAAAAAAAAAAAGAAAATCAACCAACCATAAATGTGTGGGTTCATTTCTGGACTCCCTATTCTTCTACTCTTACATATAGCTATCCCTATGATGATACCATACTATCTTGATTACTGATTATGACACTGAATGTCAAGAAGACATTCTCGGGGGTGCCTGGCTAGTTCAGTCAGTAGAGCATGCAATTTTTTTTGTAATTTTTTTTTTTTACATTTATTTATTTTTGAGAGACAGAGTGAGACAGAGCACAAGCAGGGAAGGGCAGAGAGAGGAGGAGACACAGAATCTAAAGCAGGCTCCAGGCTCCAAGCAAGCGGTCAGCACAGACCCCGATGCAGGGCTCAAACCCACGAACCGTGGGATCATGACCTGAGCTGAAGTCGGTCACTTAACCGACTATGCCACCCAGGCGCCCCTAGAGCATACAATTCTTGATCTCAGGGTCATGAGTTTAAGACCCATGTTGGGCCTACGGCTTACTTTAAAAAAAGAAAAAGAAGACAACAACCTTCTTGGGAAAGAAAAAAAAAAAGAAGGGAAAAAAAAAACGTGAAAGCACTTCAACAGATATTAAGACTTACAATCCAGTTTGGCACTGGACCAAGATAGGGAAACCAGTAAAACAGAATAAAGAGCCTTTATTTATTACAGAGCAGTTTTGAGAAGGAAAGAATTGTCAATAAATGGTGCTGAGAAAATCAGCTAACTATATGGGGAAAAAAAAACCACACGCATACACAAAAAAAATCAACTATAGACAGACTATAATATTAATAGGCAGTGCTATATAAGAAAGGTATGACTTCATGACCTTAGGGTAGGAAAAGATTCCTAATATAGACATAAAAAGCACTAATAATAAAAAAATATTAGCTAGAGTATACTAAAATTAAAAATTTTATTCAAGGGGTGCCTCGGTGGTTCAGTTGGTTGACTGCCTGATTTGATTTCAGTTCAAGTCATGGTCTCACGGTTCATGGGATCGAACCCCAAATCACACTCTGCACTGACAACCAGAGCCTGCTTAGTATTCTCTCTCTCTGCCCCTGCCCCATGCACATGCACGCACACACACACACACACTCTCTCTCTCTCAAAATAAATGTTTTAAAATTTTCAAAAACAAGAATCTTGTTCTTCAAAAAACACTATTAAGAGAGCAAAACAGCAAGCAGAAGAACAGAGTGGAATATTTGCAACACAAAAACCAACAAAGGGCTCATATCCAAAATATATAACTCCTATAAATTAGGACAGAAAAGACCAACAGAAAAATTGAGCAAAGTATTTTAAAAAGCACTTCACAGGGCGCCTAGGTGGCTCAGTCGGTTAAGTGTCAACTTCAGCTCAGGTCATATCTCACAGTTTATGAGTTCGAGCCCTGGATCTGGCTCTGTGCTGACAGGTCAGACTGGAGCCTGCTTCAGTGTCTCCCTCTCTCTCTCTCTGCCCTTCCCCTGCTCATGCTTGCTCGCTCTCTCTCCCTCCCTCTCTCTCAAAAATAAACATTAAAAAAAAAATTTAATGTAAATAAATAAATAAATAATAAAAAGCACTTCACAAAAGGTCTCCACATGACCAAAAGACATAAAGTTATTCAACTTCACTAGTAATCAGTGAAATGCAAATCAAAACAATGAGATACCACCATAAATCCACCAGAATAGCCAAAATCAATAACACTGACAATATCAAGTACTGGCAAAGATACAGAACAAAAGGACTCTCAAATATTGTTTTGGTGCATGTAAGTTTGTACAACCACACAGGATTATTTGGCAATTATCTATTAAAATTGTACATATGCATACTCTATTACCCAGAAATTTCACTCCTGGCTATGTAGTCATCAGAAATAATGCACCAAGAGCACCTGCGTGGCTCAGTCGGTTAAGCATCTGACTTTGACTCAGGTCATAATCTCACAGTTCATGAGTTCAAGCCCCAATTCAGGTGCGCTCCAGCCCTGCATTGGGTGAGCCCTGCTTCTCTCTCTCTCTGCCCCTCATGGGATTCTCTCTTTCTCTCCCCACCCCCATCCTCTCTCTACCCCTCGCTCACATGCACCCTCTCAAAGAAAGAAAGACAGACATGCACCTAAAAACTTGCACCAAACAATGGCCATAACAGCATAATTCTTAATGATCCAAAATTGGAAACAACCTAAATATTCATCATTGATGAATATTGAAACATACAATGGAAGACTATTTAGCAATGAAAATAAACAAACTACAGCTCCATACAGCAAATCTAAATCTCGCAAACAAAATTTTAAGTCAAAGCAGCCAAGCATAAAATATATACAATATGATTCCATGTATAAAAAATTGGAAACAGGCAAAACTAAATACAGGTTTATATAAAGAAAAGCAAGGAAATGATTCCCATAAAAGTCAAGGCAACAGTAACCTTTATGGCGGAAAGAATAGGTTGTGATTGGGAAGAGGCAAAGAAAGTATCTGGAATGCTAGCAAGGTGCTAGTGTTTGATCTAAACGATGGTTATTCAAGTATTTATTTGATACATTAGTGAAGCTACACATTTGCTTTATATACTTTTCTGTATGTGTGTTACATTCAAGAAGGGCTTCAAGGGCATCTGGGAGGATCAGTCAGTTAAGGATCTGACTCTTGGTTTCAGCTCCTATAAATTAGAACAGTTCATGAGTTTGAGCCCTGCATCAGTCTCCTCACTGACAGCACCAAGCCTTCTTGGATTTCTCTCCCTCTCTCCCTGCCCCTCCCCGGCTTCCTCTCTCTCTCTCTCTCTCAAAAATAAATATATAAACATAATTCTAAAAATTAAAAAAAGGACTTCTAAGAGAAATTAATTCCTTTACTTGATAAACTATATTCCTATAATAAAATTATGTTTAAGGTCCAAACTTATTTCTTGAAATATTTTCACAATTTCAGAGATATTTTTTTTTATTTTTTTTTTATTTTTTTTTTCAACGTTTATTTCTTTTGGGGACAGAGAGAGACAGAGCATGAACGGGGGAGGGGCAGAGAGAGAGGGAGACACAGAATCGGAGACAGGCTCCAGGCTCTGAGCCATCAGCCCAGAGCCTGACGCGGGGCTCGAACTCACGGACCGCGAGATCGTGACCTGGCTGAAGTCGGACGCTTAACCGACTGCGCCACCCAGGCACCCCCAACAATTTCAGAGATATTTAACTAAAGTTCAGACAATCTTTTTCCATTAGTTACCTAATTTCCACACAAAGGGCTTTCACACCAAAAGTAAAACAATAAGTGAAAAATGAAAATGTATATACATAAAGGACTGTCTGATGAAAACTACTGTCCATTTGTCACAAAGCACACCATAATAAAGAAAAATAAAAGGAATATAGGATTAGTTTTATTCTTGGTGAACCACTAAAAGTGAAAGTTCATATGGACTTCAAACCATAATGATGTGTTGATCAAGGCTCATCAATTTTAACAAACGTACTACTCTGGTGGGAGATGTTGATAATGAAGGAAGCTATGCATGGGGGGGGGGGAGGGGCAGTCTGTGGGAAATCTGTACCTTCCACTCAGTTTGGATGTGCACCTAAAATTGACCTAAATAACAGTCTTTTTTTTTTTTTATGCATTCAAGAGTTGCTACATCTCTAAAGCACACCTCTGATCATGTTTTCTTAATCAAAACTCTGCACTAGTTGCCAACACAGCCTCAAAACTGTGGAAGGAACCTTAAAAATCACCTAGCAAACATTCATTCAAAGCTTGGAATCTAACAAGGGATGCACTACCTCATAAAAACATTTACACCATCATTGGACAGCAATGACTTTTATAAAATCAACAGGAATAGTAAAACAGAAGGTAGAGGAATGAGAAAAATCAACAATACTACACACATTTCTAGCTTGAGCAACTGATAGTGTCACTTAATTAATTAAGGAACACCAGAGAAGGGCAGGAATAATACATTTAGTTTTGGCTGTTCTGAGTTTAAGGAGCATCCAAATGGAAATATTAAGTAACAATGGTCCTTACACTCAGCAAAGAGATAAAAGCTAAAGTCAGATAAATGAATACTCAGCATATAGATGAAAAATGAAATAGAAGATGAGATCACTCATAGAAATTCAAACACTTAATGAATGGATAGAGAAAAATTCAACAAAGGTGGCAGAAAGAAAGCCCAGAAAACCAGGAAAAAATATAGAAGCATGATCTGAAGATGCCAAAAGTGAGAGTTATAAAGGAAGAGGAAATAAACTGTATCAAATGCTGCTGTGGTAGGCAATCTTGAAAATGGCTCTGAATGATCTCTGCCTCCTTGTATTCATGCTTTTGTGGAATCTCCCTGTGCATATGTTGGACTTAGACACTCCAATCTAATGAACAGATCAAGTGATAGAATGGCACTTCCGAGATTACGTTACAAAAAACTGTAGCTAATATTTCCCATCCTTCTCCACAGAGCTCTCAATCTAGAAGCAAGGTGCCATGTTGCAAGTACTCGTCTGCAGAGGCCCAAATGGCAAAAAACACTGATTTCTCCAGCAAACAACCAACAAGGACCTCAGGCCTGCCAACAGCCACATGCTTGAGCTTGGAAACAGACCCTCCCCCAGTGGAGCTTTGAGATGACTGCAGCCTTATGAGTGACCCTGAATCAGACACACCACACCCAGATGCCTGACCCACAGAAACTGTGAAACAATAAATGTTTGTTGTTTTAAGTTAAGTTGGGGGGTAATTTGTTGCATAGCAATAGACAAGTAGTACAGCTAACAGGTTAAATAAGAGGATAAAAAAATAGCCATTGGCTTTAAACACATTAGTAACCCAGCAAAACAGTTTGAATGAAATTGTGGAGACAGAAACAATACAGAAATAGGGTGAGAAGAGAGTCACAGGTGAAAAAATGGAGACATACAGCAAATGTAGACAAGTCTTTCAAAAACCTGTAGCTATAAAGCAGAGAACAACTAAGAGAAAGTATGAAGAAAAGAGATTTTTGTTAAGACAAGAGACATTTTGTTTTTTTGTTTTTTTTTTTAAGACAAGAGACATTTTAAAGTTTAAGTGATGGGTGCTGTTGTCAGCCTGTCAGCATGGAGCCTGCTTCAGATCCTCTGTCCTCCTCTCTGCCGCTCCCTGGTTCATGCTCTCTCTCAAAAACTAAATAAAACATTTTTAAAAAACAGGTTCTGGGGCGCCTAGGTGGCTCAGTCGGTTGAGCATCCGACTTCGGCTCAGGTCATGATCTCTCGGTCTGTGAGTTAGAGTCCTGCGTTGGGCTCTGTGCTGACAGCTGGGAGCCTGGAGCCTGCTTCCGATTCTGTGCCTCCCTCTCTCTCTGCCCCTCCCCCCACTCATATGCGCGCGCTCTCTCTCTCTCTCTCTCAAAATAAATAAACTTTTTTTTTTTTTAATTACAATAAAAATAAGTAACAAGGGGCACCTGGGTGGCTCAGTCAGTTAAGCATCCAACTTCAGCTCAGGTCATGATCTCACAATTTGTGAATTCAAGCCCCCCAGTGGACTCTCTGTTGTCAATGGGGAGCCCACTTCTGATCCTCTGTCCCCCTCTTTTCCTGCACCTCCCCTGCTCGTGCTCTCTCAAAAATAAACATTAAAAAAAATAAGTAATAAATAATAAAGTTTAAGTGATGATAAGAAGCCAGTGTAGAAAAATACTCAAGGAAATTCATTCCATCATGAAGATAGTCTTCTGAAAGTTCTCACTACCTCTCTCACTTAACTGGCTTTCCCAGGACACCTTTCAAAGCAGCCCTTTCAAACGGAGGTTATCAAGTCTCTCACACTCCACACCCAATATTGGGAAATGAGACTGGCACCCCTCTTTCTTCCAATGCCACCTCCAGACCATATAAAATCTTGAACCCCCATGTAAAATCTTTGTAAAAGCATGACTTTCATGTTTTTCAGCAACACAGACTTCTACCTCTGCCTTTTCACTATCAGCTAATGACCACCTGGACATCCTCCACACTCAGTGAGGAGATGTTGGCACCTAGTTCACACTGCCACTACCTTTTTATACCACCACCCCTGGGTTATTTCAATATATACATGGATCTAACAGCAGTTCCTCAAACCCATCAACACTCTATTCTCTGGGTATAGCCATTCACAGCCAGTTGGGAATTCACTTAATTGTAGTCTCATCTATTCATTCATCAAATATTTAGCAAGTATCTACTATTTGCTCAGTAGAAAACACATGACAGTCCCTGTCATAAAATAACTCATATTTTCCACAAAGACAGCATGAAAAGATCTAGCTGAAGTCTAGATATCTTATAACTACTACAAATCCTTTATTCATCAGTTTAGGGACCATGTCAATTCTAGAAAACTAGAATTGTTGTCTGAAGTGACCTCGTAAATCCACGTCTTATCCCAGTGATCACTGTATCCCTTAACAAGGCTTCTAAAACTATCTTTTAAATAACGTATTCTAAAATACTGCCAGAGTACAGTATTAGATTCATCAATCTATAAATGTATCAGTGTGCTGCCAAATATAGTAGTCACTAGTCACAGTGGCTATTTAAATTAATTTTAACAAAATTAATAATTTTAATTGTTTTTTTTTTTAATTTTTTTTTCAACGTTTATTTATTTTTTTTGGGACAGAGAGAGACAGAGCATGAACGGGGAAGGGGCAGAGAAAGAGGGAGACACAGAATCGGAAACAGGCTCCAGGCTCTGAGCCATCAGCCCAGAGCCTGACGCGGGGCTCGAACTCACGGACCGTGAGATCGTGACCTGGCTGAAGTCGGACGCTTAACCGACTGCGCCACCCAGGCGCCCCGATTAATTGTTAACAATTACACTAACCACATTTAAAGTGTTCAGTGGCACATGGGACTAGTAGCTACTGTATCGAATGGTATATAGAACATGACTATCATCACAGAAAGTTCTATTGGACAATGCTGGCCTAAAGGTTTCAGGATTCACTTCCTTCCTCCTAGAAAAAAAGGTCTTGTTTTCCAGACTCCTGAGAACTCCCTGAGGTTCCATAATATCCTAAAGGAATTCCACAAATCAGGCATCATTATCACCATCACCACACCCTATCATCACCATCAGGGTAGCTGATTTTTATGGAGTATTTACTATAATCCAAGCACTTTATCAAAAGCTTTAGGAGTAATAAGTGAAGGAATAATGAAAACAAGACACTTAATCACATTTCACAAGTATGTACTCAACCAAATAAAATGCTAAGTTGACTTTTACACAAACTTATGCACAGAATATTTAAAAATACACACTAAGTGGCTTAATTGCCATTTAGTTGGTAATCAAGTATTTCACATTTTCCCCCCATGATGTACAAAACAATACTTAAAAATCAAAAGTCAGGGAAGTGACTGCTAATGGGTTTGGGGCTTATTTGGAGGATGAAGAAAATGTTCTAAAATTGATTGTAGTGGTAGTTACACACACCAGAAAACTGAATTATACACTTTAAATGAGTAAACTGTATGGTGTGTGAATTATTTCTCAACAAAGCTGTTAGAAAATAAAAACAAAAGGTATGCAGGTAGCTAGACTTAAATTATGAAAATACTAAGGTGGAAAAAAAAACCTAGAAGATAAAATATTTGTTCTATTCATGCGATTTTAAAATAGTTACACCAGATGGGGCGCCTGGGTGGCTCAGTCAGTTAAGGGACCGACTTTGGCTCAGGTCACGATCTTGCAGTTTGTGAGTTTGGGCCCTGCGTCAGGCTCTGTGCTGACAGCTCAGAGCCTGGAGCCTACTTCAAATTCTATGTCTCCCCCTCTTTCTACCCCTCCCCTGCTCACGCTCTGTGTCTGTCTCTCAATAATAAACAAACGTTAAAAAAAAATTTTTTTAAATAGTTACACCAGGGCGCCCAGGTGGCTCAGTTGGCTAAGGGTCCAAGTTTGGCTCAGGTCAGATCTTGTGGTTCATAAGCCCTGCATCAGGCTCTGCGCTGACAGCTCAGAGCCTGGAGCCTGCTTTGGATTCTGTGTCTCCCTCTCTCTCTGCCTCTCCCCTGCTCTCTCTCTCTTTCTCTCTCTGTCCCTCAAAAATAAATAAACATTAAAAAAATAAAATAAAATAAAATAAAATAAAATAAAATAAAATAAAATAAAATAAAATAAAATAAAATAAAATTAAATTAAATATCTAAACCATATTACTGCACAAAATTTCACTGGTTAGGAAAAACAAGAAATTGGAAACAGTGATTGCCTTCAGGAACAACGTGATGGGACAGGAGTCTTACTCTTTTCTACCTATATCTTATGATTTGGTAAGTGTATTACCTATTTTTTTAATGAGTATAATAGTTAATAATATATTTAAAAAACAAAGTTAATAAAAGATCATATCTGTCCTTAGTATTATACATTCATAGACTGCCTATTTTGTTCTGAAAAAAATAAAAAGTGAAATATATGTTTTTAAAAAAATCAATCTAGGTAAGTTAAAAACTGACAAATTCTTACATCTGTGTCACCTCATACTAAAAAGCATTTAGTCATATTTCTATTAGACACAATAATCATGCAAAATCCTCCCTTACCCAACACTCTGACACATCTTTAAACAATGACACGCTTGATCATGCCCTCCTCCTTGAAAACTTATTTTCTTTCACTTCTAGTAAATCACACTCTCCTGGTTTTCCTAACCCAATGACCTCTTACCAATCTTCTTTGCCAGGTTTCTCTTCATTTCCCCAAAAGGTATCTGGAAGGTAAGTTCCATGAAGGCAGGGATTTTTGACAGCTTTGTTCACTACTGTATCCTCAATGGCTAAAAAAAGTACCCAGAAGCATACTCAGTAAATAACCATTGAATGAGTCAGTGTCCCAAGGCTCGGATGTTGAAGACTTAGAGAAATAAGTTATATTCTACATAACCTTGATGCTGTTTATTACATTATATTTGTTTGAAAACTGATAATCAATGTACGGATTTGGTTAACCAAAATAATTCATTCTCTGGTCTTCCTCCATCAAGGTGTTTGATACAGTATGTGAAAATGCACATTTAACAGCTCTTTTACTCCTTATAAAAGCATTAACTGAGAGTAGAAAAAGAGCAGCTGTTGCTACAGAACCTTCACTTTTATCCTGCTCCCAGTATTAATGTTGAATTAACACAGACATACCTACCTGACTTTAGTAAAAAAAAAGGGGGCAAGGGAGACTTCAGTAGATTCAACAAGAACATCACAGTAATGACTAGCAAGTGACTTTTCTTGCAAAATAATAGGTAGTGTTTTTTCTGGCATAAAAAAAAAAACTCTAAGGAGAAATAGATCACTTCTACCTTATACTTTCCCCCAAATCCCATGACTGCATTCCTACAAAGAATTGCATCCCACTGCCAACAATGTAAATGTCATGTTAGCAATATATACAGTTTCACCTGACATTTTAGTTCACATTTGTCCTCATGCATACCCAATTAAACCAAAGTATAATTTAAAAGGCAAAACTAGATATGTGAATTTTAATTTTTGCTTCTAAGTAATCCAAAAGTATTCATTTACCAACTTATAATTTGACCTGTCTGAATACATTTAATTGAATCTTTTCTTTAGAATTACAAACCTGACACACTCTTTCTCACTTAATATCTATTATATCATCTGTTGCCTGTAAGTTTCTTCAAGCAGAACTATTTTCTAGAAGATAATAGTCTGCTCATTAATTAGGCATGTTAAAAAAGGCAATGATCTACAACTACTGATACTCAAATCTGTATATTTCTCTCTTGGGTAACAGGAAAGCACTTCTCTGGCTATGTTCCCAAATAAATTGAGTAAGCCTTGGGAAAGTCACTGCTTAAATTCCATTTCATGACGGCTGCTCTTCCTCCATAAATGAATTATTGAGAATCATGCCTAATTCCACCCATTACATAATACATGTATATCACAGGACCTATTTTCTGAGCAAGAAACAGCTTAAATGACACTGATAGGTAAGGTCAGTGAATACTGTAATCTAATAGGGAGCAGGAATTGAGAAGAGATTCTGATTTAATGCATAAAGTTGTGAAACACTGATGTGAAGAACACTGAATACTGTTTACTCTTAGTAACATCTCTCCATGAAGTGAGACACATGCCCCCAAAATGTTATTAAAGAGCATCTTAAGAGCACTTGACTCCAAGAACATTTCTCAGAAATTGAGGGACCTAGAAAAAAAAACTATTTCAGTTCATTTTTAAAGTGTCTAATAGCATCTGCAATTGAGAAATAAAAATAAGCACGAATAATTGTGCTGAACACAAAATGCCCAAATGTCAAAGTCTACTGAAAAACAAGTTGTAAAAGACAGCTGTGCTTTAAAACATCTAAGTATTTTTCATATAATTAGCTCCAAAAGAACTGTTCAAATTATCCATCCAAAGCAGTCAACCACAACCACCTGCAACCATTACTCAGAAACGTGTCTTCCAAAGCAACCACCTGATTTTCAGGCCTTCTCTTAAGAGGCCAGGATAAAGCTTGCAAATAAGGTGGTATAAAGTGATCTTTTAGGCACAGAAAAAAGACTGGAAGGTAACACCTTTAAGGAACTAGGTGTAATGGGACCTATTCCCTAATGTTGCTGCCAGAATGAAGTTGTCTTAATCCAAGACCTCACTCTTCTTGAAGGGTGTAAAACTTTAAACCCAGCCACCCTCACCAATTACCCACCTGCGCCAAAAGCAGAGGGATTCTCTGTCCTTCCGACCCACCCCGCCAGGAAGAAGAAAAATAATAACCATAATAACCCTAAAGTAGAAATGTGAGACCTAGCAACAGCTTCTCCAACTGCCTCAAAAGCAACATCCACAGCTCTTCTTCCTTTTGCAATACAACCCTTCATCTCCTATCTTACCATTTAACAGAAGGGGGAAAAAATCCTCACCTCTTTCAATATTTTACATCAGTCGCCTAACCACACAGATCCACCCTGACCGCACCCCAACCTCCTCATGGCTCCCCAATTTCTCCATCTCGCCACTACCTCGCCCTCAACATCACGTCTCAGAAACCCTCCGTTCTCCAAGCACCCAGAACCCCTATCTCCCACCTCCCACCTCGGGTTCCCCTCATCTACCGCTTCAGCTCCCGCCCAATCCTGGAGCTCTGTGGGGTGGAACCCGCGGGTAGGCTGGGGTGGGCTGGGGTGGGGTCCGCCCCTCCCCGGACTTTCCCATCCCCCCTCCCCCGGTAGGGAGAGGAGGGGGAGGGGGTCTTGTAGCCTCACCTACAGCTCCGCCCCTCCCCGGGGGCGCGCTGCCCAGCCCTAGCCAGGGCCGTGAGGAAGCAGGCTAAGAAAAGGCAAAAAACCTCAGCGCCAGCGGCAGTCGGGAAGCTCTCGGTCCCGCCCGACTTCCGAGCTGCCGCCACGGCGGCCGTCTCACCCTCCTCAGGGCTGCTGCTGTTGCTGCTGCTGCCTCCCGGGCGCCGCCACCACCGCCGCCACCACTACCGCCGCCGCCGCCACAGCCACAGTACGGCCCCAGCGCCCGCCGACGTCACTACGCCCCGCCCCCTGCGCGAGACACCTAGCCCCGCCCCCGGGCCCGGGCCCGGGCCGCGAGACACTGCGAGCTCCGCCTCCTCGTGGCCGGGCCACCTAGCTTTCCTGCACTCTCCTGGGAGCGCGACTTGGCAGCCCGCAGGCCTCCGGCGACTTCCAGAGGAAGACGGGTCAGGGGCTGGGAGTGGGGTGATTCAGGGTTCCGGCGGCGGCTGTGCGCCCAAGCAGGGCAACGGGCGCGGGGCGTATACACCCCCCACGCGCGGCCCCTGCGGCCACGGGAAGGGAGAGCGGGAGCCAGCTACGGGAAGAGGCTGTAGGTGGGAGCGAGGCAAGGCGCCGTTTGTCTCCTTCTGCTTGCCGTAGGAAGTGGACCGGCCAGGCCCGAACAGCGGAATCGTCGCTTTCCCAAACCTTAGAGTCGCCCAACCCCCTCTTTGGCGGGGCCCGTTACACAAGCCCCAGGACAGTCACTGCTGTTGAGAGTTGGTCTAGAATTGTACATTCCGGGCTGTGCTCCCGCGGCCGCGGTGGGAACTCTTTGTCGGAGGGAAATTGGATTTTTTTTCGCCCTCACCCTTAGCTTTTGCGAATGTGGCCGTGGGGCTGTCCACTGGACCTTAAGGAAAGAACTTAGGCGTCGCGGAAGACCCACGCCAGTGTACGTGGTTTTTGAGCGCAGCGGGAGAGGAGAACGTGGGCGGAATTTGAGGTCCACTTTCAGTTCCTGCGATGTGCCAAATGCGGTGCTACGTTGTCTCACTTAGTCTTCACAGCAGCTAGGCGAGTCGGCCAGGCAAATGGTACCTTATTCAGGAAACCCAGTTTTCTTGTGCTGTCTCGTAGATTTTCTTTTGTTGGAGCTATGCAAAGAGGACAACTGCATCCATTAATTTAAGAATTTAGGTAAACTATCCCTGAACCAGAAAGAAGGAGTGATGTAAATTATATTTGTTCCCAGCCTTTTAGGTTGCATTGAATAATTTAAAATGACATTAAAAGGAGTTGAGTCCTCATTTGCCCCTACTTATTCTGTACAATTAACCAATTCACACTCCTTCATAATCCCACTAACATTTTCCCCTCCCTCCCTCAGTATTCACATTCATTCATTCACCAAATTCTGTTTCATGCTGCCTAGACTCTGTTTCCTCCCAGATCACCAAGCACTTGGATTATTGCAGTTTCCCGTCCTGCTGTACAGTCGCCCCCTTCAGTACATTCCACATATGCCTACCAATTGTCAGACTGTGCTGCCAGAGAAGATTGTATAGCTGCCAAGCAAGCATCCGAAAATACTTCTTTTTTTTTAGACATATGGCTTTTTACCCCCAAAAAAATCCATGCTATGTCGATTATTTTTCAAAATCTTCCTCATCTAACTGCTGATCTGCTCATCCTGTTACTCCCCAGAAGTGTGGTAAGGTAAAAGGAAAGTAGGAGTCACATCCTAGTGTCCCTTCTGCCACTCTCTATTTGTGTGACCTTGGGAAAATCACTTCACTTCTGAGTTCTGCTTTTCTTAACTGTAAAATGGGGTGTGAACTAGATGTCTGAGATCCAACATGTCACTAAATGTGTGGATCTGAAGCGTTTCTGTGCTAAGCCCTAAATTATACATACACAGGATACTATCAATATCACAGACTCAGAATTGTGGTAGTATGTTTTTCTGTGTTTTGGGAGGGAGTTGTTTGGTTTTTTGCCATTCCACTAGTTGTTTTTTCTTATGTCCTACTCTGCTCCACTTGTCTTTTTTTAAACTTACATTTAGTATTTTTTTTAACTTACATTTAGTATTTTTTTTTATTAAAGCTTGGGTGAGTACTCCCTTTGGCAGCACATATACTAAAATTGGAATGTTAGAAGTTTAGCCTGTCCCCTGTGCAAGGATGACATATAAATTTATGAAGTGTTCCATATTTGCAAACTAATGTAACATTGCTTGTCAACTGTACTTAAAAATATATATAAGCTAGCTAACTAAGCACATGCATTCATTACCTCTTCTTCCTGAGACCCCATTAAAATGCTAATAAAGGAATTTAAAAATGATACAAACTCATACATAATAGAAAATGAGAATGAGACCACCAAAATTTTTTAATTTTACATACCAAGTGAGTGCAGTCTGACTAAACAAAATGAAAGAAACCATAATGTAGAATAGGTTCAGATGGTGCTGTAGCCAACAGGGAGATTAAATAAAGATCTCTGCATAGAACAGAAGAGCCCTCCCTTATCTCAGATACCGTAACCAGGCATTTATCCCAGGCTAAAAATCAAGAGTTCTCATAATCTCTGGGGAGGAGTTGGGCAGCTATTTGAACATTTAATGACTACAGCAGTCTTCATCTGGCACAATAGCTAGTTTTCTGCCCACTCACCCTTGAGTGAAGTTGTGCAAGTTGGCAAGACCTTCCCAAGTTCACAAGATTCCTAATCAGCATTCCAATTACCTCATCTTAAACATGAACAGACAACCAAGGATTAGATAATTAGATACTCAAAAGAAGTCTCCAATTTAGGGGGCGGGGGAAGGGGAGAAAGATAAACAGAGAATGGCCATAGAAGAAATAGAGAAACTTCAGAGAACTTTAAAAATAATAACCGGGATGCTCCTAGACTTATTACACCTAGGAAACAAGAATAGTATACCAGTATAGCCAGATGAAGTAGCAATCCAAGAATAAAAAGTAAGTCTTAAAATTAGAAGAAATTGCCAAAATTATAAATTCACTTGAAGTGTTAAAAGATTAAGCCAATGAAATCTTTTTAAATAGAAAAAATATGCAAAGAGATGGAAATTGCAAGAGAAAATATAAGAGTAAGAATACAAAAGGACTAATATAAAAAAAGAGGAAAACAAAGTAAATAGAAGATGGAAAATTGCTCAAAAATCCTGGAAGAAAATCTGCCAGAGCTTAACGTGTCTACTAGTACAGAGCAAAAACAAATAAAAAACAACCTTGTAAATATTACAAATGCAAAGACAAAGAGAAGATCCAGATCCTAAATTTCCAAAGAGAAAAAAATAAGTGACCCATAAAAGAACAAGAATCAAGCTTATATTAGAATTCTTATCATCAACACTAAATGAAAGAAAACAGACTTTCAAGTTTCTTTTTTTTTTTTTAACGTTTATTTTTGAGACAGAGAGAGACAGAACATGAACGGGGGAGGGTCAGAGAGAGAGGGAGACACAGAATCTGAAACAGGCTCCAGGCTCTGAGCTGTCAGCACAGAGCCCAACATGGGGCTCGAACTCACAGACTGTGAGATCATGACCTGAGTTGAAATCAGACGCTTAACCGACTGAGCCACCCTGGCGCCCCTGGACTTTCAAGTTTCTGAGGGAAATATTTCTTGACCTCAAAACCTAAGAAAAAAATTTAATTTTCAAAAAAGTCCCATTCCTACCTGAATCATCATTAAGTAAAAGAGCAGAATGAAAACACTTTCAGATAAGCAGGGACTCCTAAAGTTAAACTCCCACATACCCCCTTTTTTTTTAATGTTTATTTATTTATTTATTTATTTTGAGAAAGAAAAAGAGCACAAGCAGGGGCGAGGCAGAGAGAGGGAGAGAGAGAATCCCAAGCAGGCTCCATGCTGCCAGCACAGAACCTGACATGGGGCTCAAACCCATGAACCATTAGATAACAACCTGAGATCACAACCTGAGCTGAAACCAAGAGCCAGACACTTAACCAACTGAGCCACCCAGGCACCCCTATACTCCCACATAACCTTTTTTAAAAAAGAGTTTCTTGAAGATGTGCTCAGGCAAAATGAGGTAGAAAACAGCGTATTTGACAATACATTTAGGGGTCACTAGATCTAATTCAGGAGGACAGGGAAGATCTAATTCAGGGAAGTCCCAGAAGCTTAGGCTACTGGGAGAGAAATCTGAAGAAAAGAGAATTCAACTGAATGACCGTGATAGAAAGCTTAGAAAATGCTGTTTTCTGGTGTTCAACTTTTAGACCCAACATATTAATAAATTATAAATAACTTGACATAGTTAAAGCATAGTTTATAAAGTATACTGTTGTTGACAATATAAAGGTAAAAATACCCTTTTACGGTATTTTAACTTTAAGATGTGGAACATAGGAAGGAAAGGTAGAAGATAAAAGCATTCAAGAGATTATGTTTATTATTGACAAAACTTTTCTGGTTGTTAAAATGTATTGTCAGAAGTAGGAAAAGTAACCAATGGAGGAACGAGAAATTGTTAGTCTATATTGAGAGGGTAGGCAGACACACGGTACAGGATTTATAAGTAAGCTAAATCATCAATCTAGATAGTTCATCAAGAAATGGTGGCAGAAGATTTAATAGTATTTAACTGGCAATATTCCCCTATTTTTCTGCAGATTCTATACAATTCTATCAAAATCTCAGCTGCCTTTTTTCCCCCACAATTGACAAGCTGATCCTAAAATTCACATGGAAATGTAAAGGGTTCAGGATAGCCAAAACAATTAAAAAATAATAATTAGAACAGGGGTGCCTGGGTGGCTCAGTCAGTTAAGCATCTGACTTCAGCTAAGTTGCAATCTTGCAGTTCGTGGGTTTGAGCCCCACATCAGGCTCTGTGCTGACAGCCTGGAACCTGCTTTGGATCCTGTGTCTCCCCCTCTCTCTTTGTTCCTCCCCCACTCTCTCTCTCTCTCTCTCTCTCTCTCTCTCTCTCTCTCTCTCTCTCTTTCAAAAATAAACATTAAAAAAATTTAATAAAAAAATTAGTCATTCTTCAAGATTTCAAAACTAACTACAAAACTACAGTAACCTAGATAGTATAGTACTAGAATAGTGATAGACATATATATCAGTGAAATAGAATTGAATGTTAAGAAATAACCCATACATTTATGGACAATTGATTTTCAACAAGAACTTCAAGATAATTTGATGGGAAAAAATAATCTTTTCAACAAAAGGTGCTATAACAATTGTATATCCACATGCAAAAGAATGAAACTGGACCCCTACCTCACACATACCAAAATTAATTTAAAATGGACCACAGACCTAAATATACATGCAAAAACTGTAATACTCTTAAAGAAAACATAGGTATAAGTTTGTGTGACCTTGGATTAGGCAATTGTTTCTTAGCTGTGAAACCAAACCTATAGGTGACAAAAGAAAAAAAATACGAAAATTGGACTTCACCAAAATGAAAAGCTTTTGTATTATTCAGCCTTAAAAAGGAATGAAATTCTGACACATTACAACATGGATGAACCTTGGAGACATTACACCAAGTGAAATGACCCAATCACAAAAGGACTGTATATTATATGATTCCATCCATACAATAAACCTGGAGTATTTGAAGTCATAGAGTCAGAAAGTAAAAGGGTGGTTGACAGGGGTTTGGAGCAAGGAGAATATAACATTAGTGTTTAGGAATTAGAGTACTTCCCAAACTTCAGTTTGGGGAAAAATGAAGTCCTGGAAATGATAGTCATGATAATTGCAGATCAATGTGGATATATTTAATGCCACACAACTGTATAGTCAAAAATGGTTCAAATAGTAACTATTATGTTGTATTATATTTTACCACACACAAAAAAATCTTTTGTGCTTCAAGTATACTGGTTTGGACTGAATTGTGTTCTTTCAAGGTTCCTCACCCTTTCCCTTAACCCTCAATTTATTTGGAGAGAGGCCTTAAAAGAGGTAATTACAGTTAAATAAGGTCGTAAGAGTGGGAATCCTAATCCCATAGGACTGATGTCCTTGCAAGAAGAGGAAGAGACACTCGGGGCATATGCACAGAGAAAAGGCCACACAAGGACACAACCAGAAGATGGCCATCTGCAAGCCAACCAAACATGCTAACATCTTGATCTTAGTTAGACATTCAGCCTCCAGAACTGTGAGAAATAAATTTTTGTTGTTTAAGCCCCCAGTCCCTGATGTTTTGTTATGGTATCTTTACCAGACTAGTACAGATTTTGATACTGAGAAGTGGGATTTTGCTGCAACAGATACCTAAAAAAATGTGGAAGTGGCTTTGGAATTGGATTATGAATAGAAGCTAGAAGAATTTTGAGGTGCTTGTTAGAAAAAGCCTAGATAGGGGCGCCTGGGTGGCTCAGTCGGTTGAGCGTCCGACTTCGGCTCGGGCCATGATCTCGCGGTCCGTGAGTTTGAGCCCCACGTCGGGCTCTGTGCTGACAGCTCAGAGCCTGAAGCCTGTTTCAGATTCTGTGTCTCCCTCTCTGTCTGACCCTCCCCCGTTCATGCTCTGTCTCTCTCTGTCTCAAAAATAAATAAATGTTAAAAAAAAAAAAAGAAAGAAAAAGCCTAGATTGCCTTGAAGAGAGGCTGTTGGTACAAAAATGGATGTTAAAGGTGATTCTGGTGAGATCTGGGGCAGAAATGAGGAGCATGTTACTGAAAACTGGAAGAAAACTGACCCTTATAAGATGGCAAAGAAATTGGCCAAACTGTGTTCTAGTATTTTGTGGAAATAATTTCAAAGTAATAAAGTTGATGGGGCGCCTGGGTGGCTCAGTCAGTTAAGCCTCTGATTTCAGCTCAGGTCGTGATCTCACTGCTCAAAAGTTCGCAAGTTCAAGCCCTGTATCCAGCACTGTGTTGACAGCTCAGAGCCTGGGGCCTGCTTCAGATTCTGTCTCCTCCCCTCTTCCAGCTCTCTCTCTCTCTCTCCTTCTCTCTCTCTCTCTCTCTCAAATTAAAAAAATAAAGTAATAAAGTCGAATATTTCTAAGCAAAGTGTTAAAGGTGCAGTCTCATTTCTTCTTACTAGTTATAGTAAAATGCAGGAAGAGAGAGATAAATAGAAGGTATTATTCAACAAAAAGGAACCAAAGTGAAGATTTGGAAAATTATTAGTCTATCTGTGATATTATGATTTATATTTGGTCATTCAGAGGACCAAAAAATATTTCTCAAATATGTTCAGTCTTTGTCCACTGTTCCTGGTTCTCAGTTCCCAAAACCCTTGGCATTTCCTGAACAATAAAAGCAATGGGAACATCTTTCGTCATAATGTTTGGTCTCCTGTCTTCAGTTCCTGAAATCACTTCAGAGACATAAAGGTGAAATAGGTGTCTTGTTATTCATAACAAGTCCCTTTCCACCACAACTGAGATTATGTTAATGAAGTGACTTTTGGAAAGCACCTAAGGATGAGAGCTGGTTACCAGGGGAACCAAACAGGAATAGAGGTTTGGAACTTTCAGTCTCCCCACCAATCCCCAGCTCTTGGGAAGAGAGAGGTGCTGGAGTTTGAATCGATTACCAATGGCCAATGATTTAATCAATCTTGCCTACATAATGAAGCCTCCATCAAAAACCCGAAAGAATGAGATTGGAGAGCTTCTGGGATGGTGAACACAAGGAGGGTATGAGTAAAGTGATGTACCTGGAGAGAGCATGGAAGTTCTGTGTCCTTTTACCATGTTTTTACCGTGCCTAATGCCTCTCTTCCATCTGGCTGTTCCTGAATTATATCCTTTTATAATAAACCAGTAATCTACTAGGAAAATGTGTCTCTGAGTTCTGTGAGTCACTCTAGCAAGTTAATCAATCCCAAAGAGAGGGGCATGGGAACCTCTGATTTATAGCCAGTTGGCCAGAAGCACAGATCATAACATAGGCTTGCATCCGACATATGAAGGTGTAGGGAAGAGAGGTGGGTGACAGAAGTCTTGTAGGACTGAGTCCATAACCTATAGGATCTGATACTATCTCTGGGTAGATACTGTCCACTGAGTGGAAATGTAAGATATCCAGCTGGTATCTGGAGAATTACTCCTTGATGATGTGGGGAAACCCACCTCCTTCCCACAAGTTGGAGTTGGGTGCAGAACCCAATTACTATCCATGTTAGAAATAAGAAAAGGTATATTCTGGAGAGCACACTAAGGGTGTGGCTAGAAAAATCATTTGATAAAGAGATCATAGGTGCTGTAGAGTCCAAGGACAGGCTGCCCTAAGATGGGCCACTTTAGCATAAACATTATTTTGAATTAAAAACAAAACCCAGCAGATTCAGAAAAAAAGCATTTTACCTCCCCCTCAACTGCCTCTTTGTACCAGGAAGAGAGTTATTAACAGAGATTTCTCTTTACCTAAGAAACTTATCTACATATTAGAGTAACCTTGGTTTTCCAAACATCTTTCACCTTCCTGCTAGTAGTCTTTTCTCCCCTTTATATCCTCAGATACCTCTTTTTTAGCTCATATAAGCATCATGTTGCCTGAATGTCTTTGGAATTTCCTGTCTGTGTGGATTCCCTGTATGTACGCAATTAAATTTGATTTTCTCTTGTTAATCTGTCTCATATCAATTTGATTCTTAGTCCAGCTAGAAGGACCTTGAAATAAGAGAAAAAATTCTTTCTCCCCATAGTGTGATTCATGGACTTAGCCATCTCAGAAGTATCCAGGAAAGAAGTGAGATTATACCAGAAGAAACACTGCCAGCTGGGAATAGAGGGGATAGAATCAACAAAGTAAAGGAATCTTGTCAGACTTCTGGGATTCTACAGGATAAAACAATAGAGTTCTCTGGCTGCCAGTCCCCATTATCCTCAAGAAAAGGGAGGAATAACACCAAAAGCTATTCAGAGATCAGCAGGGCTGTATCACTCCTACCATGAACTCAGAGGATACAGGTCTGGGGGGGGCAAGGCTGTATCCTTGGCTTCAGTAGGTCAGGCTGCTACCAACCAATCTCTCAGGAACAAAACTGCTGCCCAGGACCAAGAGGACAATGCTGCTACCCCCTTAAGCCCAAAGGGCAAAACACTGAGCCAAAAAAGACTACTTTGAGCCTTAAAATCTAATGGAATTTGCCTTGCTAAATTTTGGACTTCCTTTGGACCCACCCCCTTTCTTCTTTCTGATATCTTTCTTTTAAAATGGGGATGTCTAGGGACACCTGGGTTGCTCAGTCGGTTAAGCGCCTGACTTTGGCTCAGGTCACAATCTCATGGTTCATGGGTTTGAGCCCCGCATTGGGCTTGAAGCCTGGAGCCTCTCCCTCTCTCTCTGCCCCTCCCCCCACCTGCATTCTGTCTGTCTCTCCAAAGTAAATAAACATTAAATTTTAATTTATTTAAAAAATTAAAAAAATTGTTTAATGTTTATTTACTTTGAGAGACAGAGACAGAGCATGAGCCGGGGAAGAGCAGAGAGAGAGGGAGACACAGAATCTGAAACAGGTTCCAGGCTTTGTGAAGCATCCGACTTTGCAGGTCATGATCTCACAATTTGTGGGTTTGTGCCCCGCATCGGGTTCTGTTCTGACAGCACAAAGCCTGGAGCCTGCTTCAGATTCTGTGTCTCCCTCTCTCTCTGCCCTTCCCCCACTCGTGCTCTGTCTCTGTCTCTCAAAGTAAATAAACATTAAAAAAATTTTTTTTAATTTTTTAAATAAATTTAAAAAAATAAAGTGGGAATGTCTATCCATGCCTATCTCACCTTTCTGTCTTGGAAGCACATAATTTGTCTCACAGGCTCACAGCTGGAAGAGGAATTTTGCCTCAGCATGAATCATATTTCAAGTCTCATCCATACCTGATTTAGATGATATTTAGATAAGGCTTTGGACATAGATTTGGTTCTGAAAGAGTTAAGAATTTAGGATTGGGGGTGAATGTATTTTGCATGTGAGAAGGGTATACCCAGAAGGCAGATTGTTTGGACTGAACTGTGTTCTCCTAATTAGTTATATGTGGAAACCTTACCCCACAACGTGGCTGTATTTGGAGACAGGGCCTTTTATTTATTTTCTTTTTTAATGTTAATTTTTGAGAGAGAGAGAGCTTGGGGGAGGAGCAGAGAGAGAGATGGACAGAGGATCTGCAGTGGACCCCACGCTGATACCACAGAGCCAGATGCAGGGCCCAATGCAGGGTGCAGTGTGGGGGCCCGAACTCGGGGAACCACGAGATCATGACCTGAGCCAAAATCAAGAGTCCGACACTTAACCTTCTGAGCCACCCAGGCACCCCCAGAGACAGGGCCTTTTAAGAGATGATAAAGGTTAAGTGAGGTCATATCCAGTCTATGGGATTTTGATATGGCAGCCCTAATAGACTAACTCAGACACTGTCAGAAAAGTGAAAAGACAACACACAGAATGGAAAAATTTTGCAAACCATATATCTGATATTATAGCCAGAATATATAAATAACTCTTAAAATTCAACAATAAAAATACAACCCCATTAAAAAATGGGTCCAAATTATGAATAGATATTTCTCCAAAGAAGATACATAAATAGCCAAAAATCACATGAAAAGACACTCAACACCATTAGTCATAAGGGCAATGCAAATTAAAATCATAATGAGATATCACTTCACACCCACTAGGATGGCTATAATAATTTTTTTTAAGACTTATATTAACAAGTGTTAGGATGCAGAGAAATCAGAACCCTCATACCCTCCTGGCGGGAACACAAAATGCCATAGGCCACTTCGTAAAACATTCTGGCACTTCCTTGAAAAGTTAAACATAGAGTTATGATAAGACCCAGCAATTCCACTCCTAGGTATATACCTGAGAGTTTAAAACGTCCAGAGAAAACATGAAAATTTGTATATGAGTGTAATAGCAGCATTATTCATAATAGCGGAACAGTGGGAAATAAATCATTAAAAAACATAATTTCAATAAATTGCTGGCTTGCAAGAAAACAAAAGAATTGTCCTCAAATACTCAATGCCTTATGAATAACAAATATTTATTTCTCACCTAGTCGGAAATTGACAGCTGGAGGGAGGGGCAGTTCAGCTGCTGTGTCCCTGATCTAAGTGCAAGTCAAATTCAGTCTCACATGTCTCCCATTCAAGGATTGGGACATAAGGAACACTAGTCACCTGCGTTATATTTTCCTCATGATGGAAGACAGAACACAAGAGGCTGAGCCACAAAAATTCCTTGAAGGGGTGCCTGGAGCTTGCTTCAGATACTGTCTCCCTCTCTGCCCCTCCCCCGCTTGTACTCTGTCTCTTTCTCTCAAAAATAAATAAATATTAAAACAAAAACAAAAACCTCTGAAGGCTGCAATCAGATGTGTCATATGTCCCGCCTGCTCACATTATATTAACCAAAGCAAAAGTAAATCGCACGACCAGATCCAAAATAATTGTGGGAAAAGTATACTCTTCTCATGGAGTAGAATGGGGGAAGACAAGAGAGAAGGAAAAAGACATGACCTTACCTTTATTTTATTTATTTATTTTTTTAACGTTTATTTATTTTTGACAGAGAGACAGCGAGCGTGAGTGGGGTAGGGGCAGAGAGAGAGGGAGACACACAATCCGTAGCAGGCTCCAGGCTCTGAGCTATCAGCACAGAGCCCGACGGCGGGGGGCGGGGGCTCAAACTCACAGACTGGGAGATTATGACCTGAGCCGAAGTCAGACGCCCAACCCACTGACTGAGCCACCCAGGCGCCTCTTGACCTTATCTTTAAAAAATTTTTTTCTAAAACTTGTGCACACCACTTCTGCTTATTTCCATGGCAAAAGCTCACTACATGGTCATTCTTTGCTCAAGGACAAACTGGAAATATAGCCTTTATTGTGGATGGTCATGGACCCATCAAAATTAAGAAGTTCTATTACTGAAATAAGGGGAAAAGGGCTAGTGAGCGACAACTATCACTCTCTGCCACAAACCTCTACCTAGAAAGCATCACAAAAACACAAGGGAATGAAAATGTGGCAGGCTAAGGACATGCAGGCAGTTTCCTAATTTAAATCTGCCTAAAGTCCCCAAAAGAGAATTGAGAGAATGGAGGTGAGCTTATATGCATGTAATGGGTGAGGACTTTCCATGTGTATAAAAGACATAAATCCACACATTAGAGGTCACTAAAAATACTAAGTAAGAAGAAATCCAGCCTAGAATATTGACTGAAACTGACAACATAAAAGACAACACTTTTTTTTTTTTTTTTTTGGACAACATACTGTAAAATCAGTTGCATTATTTTCCTAGGGCTGCTGTAACACAGTGCCACAGAGTGGGTGGCTTAATATATGAGAAATTTATTGTCTCATAGTTCTGGAGTCTAGAAGTCCAAAATCCAGGTGTCAGCAGTCATGCTTCCTCTGAACTGGTGGGGAAAAGCCTTCCTTGCCTCTTCCTAGTTTCTGATGATCTGTAGCAAACCTTGTCCGTCCTTGGCTTGTAACTGCAGCACTTCAGTCTCTGCCCCCATTATCATATGATATCTCTTCATATGTGTGTGTCTCTTTTCCTCTCCTAACAGGACACCAGTCATATTGGATTAATGACTTCTCCAATATAACCTTATCTTAACTAATTATCCACAATTGCCTTATTTCAAAATAAGGTCCCATTCTTAGGTACTGGGGCTTAAGGCTTTAGCATATCTTTTTGAGTGATACAATTCAACTCATAACATCAGACAAATAAAAGATCAGCTTACTTACAAAGGCACAGTAATTAAAGTGACAGCAGACTTGTTAACACAAAAGGGAAGCCAGAAGACAGAATAATATCTTCAAGTGAGGAGAGACATCTTGGAATTGTGTACCCAGTAACGCTATTTTATAAGACCAAGGACAAAACAGAGACATTTCAAATAAACAAAAGCACAGGGTTTATTACTAATTGATCTTCATTAAAGGAAAATATAAATGATATTTCAGAAAAAAAAAAAATCCTAGGGGCGCCTGATGACTCAGTCTGTTGGAGGTTCAACTCTTGATTTCAGCTCAGGTCATGATCTTCCAGTCTGTGGGATAGAGCCTCAAGTCAGGTTCTGTGCTAACAGCGTGGAGCATGCTTGGGATTCTCCCTCTTCCCCCCCCCCCCCCGCCCTTCACCCATTCATGCACATGCACTCACTCTCTCTCTCTCAAAATAAATAGACATTTTTTTAAAAAGAGAACAAATCCTAGAAAAAGTTCTGAAAGGAGTATGGTGATCATAGAAATTAGTGAACACGTGGAGATATCTAGAAAAATATAGTTTATAACTTCCCAAAACTGATCGAAGAAGAAATAGTAGGCCCAAATGTTTCTATAACAAAGAAATTTTCTTGGTATTAAATATTAAAAACTCTTGCATTAAAAAAAAAAAAAGTCCAGAAGGCTTTACAAATCAGGTCTACAAAATATTTAAGGAACAAATAATTTTAAACTTATTTTCAACTCTTCTGGAGAATTTATAAAAAATAGAGTTAGAAAATGCCCCCAATCCAACTCATTTACTGAAGTTAATAAAACATTAATACCAAAGTCAGACAAGGACAATATAAGAACGTTGTTACAGAGTAATAATACTCATGACTAAAGGTGCAAAAATATTAAGTAAACCAAATGCAACAATATATTTAAAAGACAGTGTATTATAATTCGGTTGGGCCTACCCAGGTGTACAAATGTGATTTAATATTAGAAAATCAATTAATTTACTACATTAAGATATTAAAAAGTTATATCAAAGATTCACAAATAAAATAATATTTGATAAAATCCAGTACCCATTTATGATAAAAACTCTTAGCAAAACACCTCGTGTCCTAGCGACGCGCCTCGTTGCTAGGGGCGGGGGCCTGTGAGGCTGTGGAGTGTGGTGGCTGTGGACCCCTCCACCCCGCCCCCAACCGGTCTCAGCTTCCAGCCTGGCCAGCCCGCTGTAATTACAGAGATTAGGAAGTGGCTGCCTGAACTATTTTCCAAAGGATAAACATTACAAAGCATTGAATGGCAGCCTCCTAAGAAAATGCTATTGGTTTGGGAGGAACACAACTTCCAGCCACAAGGAATGCTGCTGCTCAGGCGCCATCCAAAGCAAGCTCCTCCTCAGAAGGCTTTGTGTGGGTTCCATGCAGTGATGGGGAAGCTGCAAAGCAAACCCAAACACAGCGCTTATAAATACACAGGCTCGATGGAATTGTAGAAGAGAGAATTCAAACTAAAACTTGTCGGGAGTATAGCCCAGCCCACATGGATACTGTCTGTCTCTGTTGTTGCTGCTCTGAATTCATACCTGTATGTCTCTGCAGGAAAGATAAGACAGTTGTGGCCTATAACTGGAAAACTAGAAATGTGGTTCAAAGGACATTAAGGAGGAATCATTAAGATAGGCTGTATTAACAAACCAAGCCAGGTCTTCAGCCTGACAGCCATGACAGGATGGTCATGATGTAGGGCTTGGATGGTGCCCTACAACAAAGGCAGTGGTTCTCTTGCCATCACGCTATGGTGCTCACTGGATTGGTTGTGAGTCTAGACTCATCACACCTGTGCACTGGCTCTCAGGACAACACCCTGCTTCTGTGGGATGTTGGGACTGGACAGTGTTCAAAGAAAGCTTCCACCTCCTGGAACCTGGTCACAGACCTGTTCTGGGTCCCCCCAAAACCATACAGGCTTCTGAAGATAAAACCATTAGATTATGGGATGGTCAAGGGTTACAGGTAGCTCATGTATTTCCTGCAAAGAAGCATATTCAGACCTACTGCAAGCTCAGTGAGGACAAACACAAGTATATCTCCTACAGCAATGGCTTTGGAAGGCAAGGCTGTGGAACTACACTGGTGGGACCTAAGGCAGATGCAAACAGAATATGAATATAAAGAGCATTTCCTATTGCATCCTGTGTCTTTCTACCAAGACCATTGGCCTTGATGTCTATAACTGCTACCTCATTACATGACTGCAAAGTGAAGATTTACTGGAGCCTGCCTGTTCACCTTATCCCTGGATGGATCAAGACCTTTGACTTCCTTGGCTGTTGCTGACAGCGTCTTCTCACTGTATGCAAGTTTTAGCAGAGGAATTCACCTACTCAGATACATAACCATATCGACAAAAATTTCATTCAAGTTACTTCTGAACATAGCATGCTGACTATATACCCTTAATGATATATAGTTGAGCACCTGGGTGGCTCAGTCTGTTAAGCATCTGACTTTGGCTCACGTCATGATCTCATAGCTTGTGAGTTTGAGCCCCGCATGGGGTTCTGTGTTGACAGTATGGAACCTGGAGCCTGCTTCAGATTTTGTGTTTCCCTTTCTCTCTGCCCCTCCCCTGCTTGTGCTTTCTCTCAAAAATAAACATTTAAAGAAATTAAAAATAATATATAGTCTAATAACTACAAAAATATTTGAAAGTTACTTAGATTTATTGTTAGTGGCATCAATGGAATAGTAATTCTGAAACTATTTATTTTTTTAAGTAGGCTTGAGGCTTGAACTCTGGACCCCAAGATCAAGACCTGAGCTGACGTCAAGAGTCAGATGCTTAACCAACTGAGCCACCCAGGAGCACTCCCCATCCCTCCCCCCATCCTTTTAAAAACTAGATCACATTATTTCACCTTCATGCTCAAAGCACTCCAGTGGCTTTCTACCTTGCTCACAGTAAAATCCAAATTCTTATAACGGCCTTTAATTCCTACACGATTTAGTTCCCTCTGACTCTTTGACTTTATCTGCTATTCTCCTTCTAGTTCATTCTGTGCCAGTTGTACTGAGTTCCTTGCTGTTTCTCAACCATGCCAAACATGCTCTTGCCTCAAGACTTGCTCCTTCTCATGGGCACATCTTCTGCCAGATGGCTTCAAGGATTGTTTTCTTACTTCCTTCAGGTCTCAGTTGTAACCATCCCTGAAGCCTCCCTGATTCCCTATGCAGAACAGCTATCTCTCTACATGCTGGGGCAATAAAACAAAAAACAAACAAACAAAAGAAAAGCCATCTTTCCATGTCCTCCCTGCCCCCCCCCACTTGTTTCATTTTTCTCCATTTGACATACTATATATATAGATATATATGTACTATCTGTATCTGTATATATGTACATACAGATACAGATATATATGTATATCTACATATACATCTATATATGTATATCTATATATACATATGTAGATATACATATATATCTGTATCTGTATGTATTATGCTTGTTTATTTATTTTCTATCTCCTCCTCTGAAATATAAGTTCTATGAGGGAAGGAACTTTCTTTTATTCCCTGTTTTATGCCTAGTACTTGGAACATAGTTGGCACTTAGAAAAAATTGCTTAATGAATAAATGAATGAGCAAATAATATTGGACATTTGGGTTACTTCAAGCTTTGTGTTTACAAAGTTTTGTGTATATTCCTTCCATATTTTATAATTAATTCCTTTGTATATATTCTCAAAATGAGATAATTGAAAAAAATATTTTTTGGCTTTTAATAAAAGTTACCAAATTGCTTTCCAAAATAATTAATATAATTATGTAGAAGATACTAGTTATAAGATGTTCCTGTTAGGCATTATACTTTTGAACTTTTCCACAAATTTTATAGGAAAAACTAGCCAATGTGATCATTTTCCCTTTTTTTAAAATTTATTTATTTGTTTTTTTTTTTTTTTTTTTTTAGTAATCTCTAAACCCAATGTGAGGCTTGAACACACAACCCTGTGATCAAGAGTCAAATGCACTCCCGACTGAGCCAGCTGGGTGCCCCTCCATATTTTTTTATAACTATCATTAGTATATTTAAATAAACAAATAGAATATAAATAAAAATGATACTTTTAAAAAATTAAAATCTTACCCACAGGTTTTGTCAGGTTTATTCACTTTTGTGGCTTTTACCTATCTAACTGTACTTAAAGGTGAACTTAGTAATAGATTCTAAACATTACTTTCTGGGGCGCCTGGGTGGCTCAGTCGGTTAAGCATCCTGCTTTGGCTCAGGTCATGATCTCATGGTTCTTGAGTTCAAGCCCTGCATCAGGCTCTGTGCTGACAGCTGGGAGCCTGGAGCCTGCTTCTGAATCTGTGACTCCCTCTCTCTCGGCCCTTCCCCCCACTCATGCTCTGTCTCTGTCTCTCAAAATAAATAAATATTAGGAAAAAAATTTTTAATAAAAAAAATAAACACTGCTTCTTATTTCCTCCATTAGGGGTTGTACAGGATTCTAAATTCTACTTATTAATTTTATCTTAGTTACCAAATCTCACACTAGAGGGAGAGGTAGTTTTTCTGCCTTCATGACAATGCCTTTAAAAAAAAAATACCATGTCCCTCCCAACAATGGCTTCTGTACCCTGTAACATATGAATGTATACATATGGATTATATGTCTCTGCTTGAGTAACTTCCTACAATTATATTTTCATAGAAGAGAGTAGTTATATACAGCCATCCAAAGTCTCAGCAAGGGATATGCTTGGCTTTGGTTTTTGATGAGAAAAGTATTTAATATAATGTTAAAATTGCTATGATACCCTACCCAAAATAACTCATTTGTCAGTTCACTTTCTTCAGATAGCACCTTGTCTCATGAACCACCTACTCCCAAATGTTATTCTCAATTACCATTTGCAACCACTTCCTCCTAATGCCCACTCCCAACTGCCTTTCTAAATCAATGTTTCACAGTTCCTACTTTGTTGCTGTTCTTTCCAATTGTTGGAATTTTTTTTAAGATTTTATTTTTTTAAGTAATCTCTACACCCAACATGGGACTCAAACTTACAACCCTGAGATCAAGTGTTGCATGCTCTACTGACTGAGCCAGCCAGGGATCCCTCCAGTTGTCATTTTAACCAAACAGCTAATTATCTTTGTCAACCATAATTGCTAATAGGCCAACCTTTCTTTTCTTTTTTTTTTAAATTTAATGTTTTTATTTATTTTTGAGACAGAGAGAGACAGAGCATGAGCAGGGGAGGGGCAGAGAGAGGTGAAGACACAGAATATGAAGCAGGCTCCAGGCTCCGAGCTGTCAGCACAGAACCCGACGCGGGGCTCAAACTCACGGACTGTGAGATCATGACCCGAGCTGAAGTCGGACGCCCAACCGACTGAGCCACCCAGGCGCCCCTAGGCCAACCTTTCAAACTACAAGAATTTCAGGAAGAATTTTGGTTAAAAGAAATGTTCCTTTATTTTTGGCTATAAATATCTTGCTTTTTTTTTTTTAATATAATCTACGGATAGCTTCTTGACTATATTACATTGTGCTATGTAAGAATCCAAAGCCTACATTAATCAGCAAAATGAGATAATAAAACAATACCAAAAAAGAATGTGATTCTGGAAATAAAGACTAAATTAAGATTACATCACTGGAAGAGTAGGTAAGTTATATGAAGAAGACATTTCTCAGTTCTCACTAAGGGACCCAAGCTCCAATTTTCCCACTTTGCTATCTTTAGTTCATGGTTTCTAATCTCAAGATCCCCTCAGGGTCCAAGACAGACACTAATAAATCCAATAGTAAGTAGGTAGAAGAAAAGCAGAATACATTTTTCATATTAAGGAGATTTCCAGAAATTCCATACAACACTCCTACTTAAATCATATTGGTTGGAAGTTAGTCACCTGTTCAGATCTACATATAAGGAAAGTTGAGAAATAAAATCTTTTATCTGGGGGCGCCTGGGTGGCTCAGCCAGTTAAGCATCTGACTCTTAACTTTGGTTCAGGCCATGATCTCATGGTTTGTGAGAGCACCCCACATGGGGCTCTGTGCTGTCAGTGCAGAGCCTGCTTGGGATTATCTCTCTCTGCCCCTCCCCTGCTCTCTCTCTTATTCTCTCTCTCTCTCTCTCTCTCTCTCTCTCTCAAAATAAATAAATAAACAAATTTAAAAATATATATCTAACTCTTAAAAAAAGTTTGAGCAGCTAAAATTTGGAATTCTGTTCATAACAAAGAGGGAGATAATAGATTTGGTAGGCAATTAGCAGTCTCTGCCAGAGGGACAATAATCAGGAAGCAAAAAGACTAATTCATGTGTATCAGGAGGCCTTGAGCACGACATAACCATAATATATAATAATACATAAACTAATAATAGGTGTTAATAATACAGATCCTGAGACAGCAAGAAAATGTTGAATTATGTATACCAATCTTCTGTAAAGAAAGCAAAGGTGTGTCTGACACATTTTCTGTAGATGTCTATCTAAAATATTAAATATTTAAAACTTGGGGCATATAAAGTTTAATAACCTATGTAACTCACATTGTACTATAATGCGCTAATACTTTTTTGCTTTTTTCTTTCTTTTTAAAGTAGGCTCTAGGCCCAACATGGGGCTTGAATTTACCATGAGATCAAGAGCCATATGCTCTACCAACTGAGCCAGCCAAACACCACTAATCTGCTAATATCTTTAAAAAGGAGATTGATTATATATGATACATATATATATAACAGAGATTTTCACTCAGAATTTGCTCAAATTTAAGTTTTCAAAGCAGCTATATTTAATCCTTTCAGGATTCATTTGTAAGAAAAAATGGAAAAGAGGTGAAAATCTGTCTTTGCCCCATAAAATTCAACTTTGAGGCAGCTGGGTGGCTCAGTTGGTTGAACGTCTGACTTTGGCTCGGATCGTGATCTTGCAGTTCATGAGTTCGAGCCCCACATTGGGCTCACTGCTGTCAGCCTGTCAGTGCAGAGCCCACCTGGGATCCTCTGTTCCCTTCTCTCAGCCCCTTGCCCACTTGCACTTTCCCCGAAATAAATAAATATTTTTTTAAAAAGGAAAAGAAAAAGAGGCCAACTTAATAGCAGCAATATGAAAAACGAATTTAATAAATAAATAAATTTAGTTTAACAGCTTTGCCTAGACTGATTTGGACATTTTTCTCAAATGCTAATAACTCAGTACATTTTGTAGAGCAAACAATATATTCCTTAGTTAATCCTTGGGCTTGTTAATTAAAAAAAAAAAACCCTTTGGCTTTATAAACAGTAAATGCAAACATTATTTCAGGAGCTCAGCAGTAGAAAACCAAGTGACATGGATTGTGCTAACACATATGTATTAAGTTGGACTAAATTGCTTTGGTTCTAATAGCTGAATAACCCTCTCAACAACTAAGTAATATTTATGATTAAAACAAAAATCACCCTGAAATTTTTATAAAGTTAAAGAAAAATTCTTGACTCCTCTCTTGCTCCCAGCCCATACCAAATTCATCAGCAAATCTTTGAGTTACACCTTCAGAAGTTATCTAGAATCCAACTACTTCTGTCCAACACTTCTATTTCCAGCTCAGGTCACTATCACTTCTCATCCAGGTTATTGAAATAGGCTTCTAACTAATCTCCTTTTATGACATCCTTGTTCCCATTAGTTTGAACACAGAAGCTAGTAAGATTCTTTTAAAACTTACATAGGTAATGTCACTCTTCCACTCAAAATACTTCAATGGCTTTCCTTCTTACTCAGAGTAAATAGAATTACCGTATGATCCAGCAATTTCATTTCTGGGTATATATCCAAAGGAAGCAACAACACAAACTTGAGAAGACATACTCCCCCTCCCCACCCCTATGCTCATTGCAACATTATTTACAACAGTCAAGATACGGAATAAACCAGGGGTTGCTGACAGCCTCTGTGGCCTCCCCATATACTCAGAGGACAGCAAGCCTGTCCTCTGTGCCAGTCACCCTCGGTTTGGTCCCATGGGGACTGAGGTAGGCAGTTGTAAGTAAATGCCTTGTGGCTTTTACTCTCAAGTCTTAAAAAAAAAGTCCAAGTATAAGTGAAGCCAGGCAGTTCAACCCCATGTTGTTCAAGGGTGAACTGTACAAATAAAATGGAATATCATTCAGCCACAAAAAAGAGAAGGAAATCCTAACGTTTGTGACAACACAAATGGACCTTGAGGTCATTATACTAAGTGAAAAAAGTCAGAGAAAGACAAATACTGTATCATCTGATGTATACGTGGAATAAAAAAAAAACCCTAAACTTATGGAAACAGAGTGGATTGGTGGTAGAGGGGACAGGGACAAGGATGGCTGAGGGTGCTCAAAGGGTACAAACTTCCAGTTATAAGATGAATAAGTTCTAGAGGTGTAATGTACAGCATGCTGATTCTAGTTAATACCATGTTGTATACTTGAAAGTTGCTAAGAGAACATATCTTAAAAGTTCTTATCACACAGAGGCACCTGGGTGGCTTAGTCAGTAAAGCATCTGACGCTTGCTTTCAGCTCAGGTCATGATCTCTGTGTCAGCACAGAGCCTGCTTAGAGGTCTCTCTCCCTTTCTCTCTGTCCCTACCATGTGTGCTCTCTCTCTCTCTCTCAAGGTGGATAAACTAAAAAAAAAAATTTTTAAGTTCTCATCACACAAAAGACAACTTGTGAGGTGATGAATGTGTGAACTAACCTTATTGTGGAATTATTTTACAGTACATATGTATATCAAATTTATCACATAATACATCTTAAGCTTACACAATGTAATAAAACTAGAGAAAGAAAGAAAAAAATATAAAAATATGTTGCTTTCTATCCTTGGTTCCTGGCCCAGAGTTCCTAAAACCCTTATATTTTCCAAAGTGATGAGAGCACTAGCAGTTATCATTTGTTCTAATATTTGATCTTTGACCCTGGTTCCTGACACAGAGATTTGGAAAACTTGGCATCTCCTGGGTAATAGAAGAATCTCTTGTTTTAATAAAGTAATTCTTGGTGGGCTTCTAAATAGCTTCAGGATGGGGGCTGGTCACCAGAAAGATCTTTCATTCCACCTCTCATTCTCTGGGAAAGGGAGAGGGGCTGAAGATTGAGTTAGTGATCAATCATATCTATGTGATGTGGCCTCCACAAAAATCTCAAAACTGGGGTTTGGAGAGCTCTTGGGTTGGTGAACACATCCATGTGTTGTAATGGTGGCACACCCCAAGTGCATGAGGACATAAGTTCTTATGCTCAGGACCCTTTCAGCCCTCTTCATATGTATCTCTTCTTCTGGTTGTTCATCAGTATCCTTTATTATATCCTTTATTAGATAGTAAACTAGTAAACATAAGTGTTTCTCTGACTTCTCTTGAGCTGTTCTAGCAAATAATTGAATCCAAAAAGGAAAGTTACTGGGAACCTCTGCTTTTGTAGCCAACTTGGGCAAAAATGGTGGGCAACCTGGGGACCTTCTACTTATAATCAGAGTTTGAAGCGAGGGGCAGTCTTATGGATTGAGCCCTTAGCTTGTGGGGTCTGCGTAAGTCAGGTTACTGTCACAAATGATTTGAACTGTAGAACACCCAGCCAGTGTTGCAGAGAATTGCTTGATGTGTGGAAAACCCACACATCTGGTATCAGAAGTGTTGTGAGTATGACAATATCATGAGAGAAAAGGAGACACACAACAGGAGAAAGAGTGTAGTTCTCCCTATACCCTCTCACTCATTTCATTTAGTTATTTGCAAATGTCACCTTATCAGATGGCTTCCCCAAGGAATCACTCCATCTAAAAGAGTACCATTTCTGGGGTTTCTGGTGGTTCAGGTAGTTAAGTGTCCAACTCTTGATCTCAGCTCAGCTCTTGATCTCAAGGTCACAAATTCAAGCCCCTAACTGGGCTCCACACTGGGCATGAAGCCTACTTAAAATAATAATAATAACAACAATAGTAATAGTAATAGTAATACCATTTCTGTCATCACTCTCTAGCTTCTGCCTCATTTTTTTCATTGCACTTACTTCTACCAGCCATATTACATGCTTATTTGTTTACTTATTATGCTTCTGCCTTCTAGAACACAAGCCCCATGAAAGCCTGGACTTCTTTTGTTCTTTGCTCTATCCTCCATGTCTACGTTGCATCTTCCACAAAGGAGTATCTTAATAGATATCTATTTAATGAAAGGTGAATACATGAATGAATGAGAAATGTTAACTATTACTGTATACTATAGGATCCTGTAGCTGGTAAAATATTTGTTAACTGGCATTTTATACAGCACTGTATGCAAAACAGAAAGAACCCACACATTTCACATGGAAGCATGAGACTTAAGCTAAATAAATGAAATGTTTTCTTTAAAAAAATTTGCTCCTCTATTTTTGTTACAGTCTCATTCATACTCCTTAAATCTCAGAAGAATAAGCCCAGACAAACCTGCACTAACAACTGTCTTAAACAATGTCTTCCTTGACTTCACATTGCCCTCCATCTACACCCATTTCTCGGATTACCTTCCTGACACTTCTTGAAAGTGTGGTCCATGGGGGCCATTTCAGCTTCCTCATTTCCCATTTTGTCAATTCCACTTGGGCTTCCACAGAACTGTTCTTTTCAGAGTCATCAAGATATCTTCTTGATCATTTCTTCACCCTTATCTCATCCTGACCCTTGTCAAGGTCCTACGCAGCTAAACATTCCCTCCTTCTCAAACATGTTCTTCTCTTTATTTCTGGAATAAAATACCTTATTGCTTTGCTGGGCCTGCCATCATAAAATACCATAGATTGGGAGACTTAAAAAACAGAAATGAATTTTCTCACAGCTGTGGAGGCTAGAAGTTCAAGACCAAGGTGTGAGCAGGTTTGGTTTCTCCTGAGGTCTCTCTCCTTGGCTTGCAGACGGGTTCCTTCCTGCGGTGCCATCACTCGGTCCTTCCTCTATGTTTGTTCATCTCTGGCATCTTTCTGTGGGTCTCAATTTCTTCTTATAAGTACTCCAGACAGATTGGATTAGGGCCCAGTCTAAGAGCTTCCTTTCAACTTAATTACCTCTTTAAAGGCCTTATCTCCAATGACAGCCACATTCTGAGATACTAGTGTTTAGGGCTTCAACATACACATTTTGGAATAACACAAATCAGCTTAAAATAAATAACTTCCTGGCTTTCCTCACTGGCTATTCTTTTTTTTTTTTTTTAATGTTTATTTATTTTTGAGAGAGAGAGAGTGAGTGCCAGTGGGGGAGGGGCAGAGAGAGAGAGAGAGAGAGAGAGAGAGAGAAAGAGAGAGGGAGACACAGAATCTGAAGCAGGCTGTAGGCTCTGAGCTGTCAGCGCAGAGCCCGACGTGGGGCTCAAACCCACAAGCTGTGAGATCATGACCTGAGCTGAAGTCAGACGCTCAACCGACTGAGCCACCCAGGCGCCCCATCATTGGCCATTCTTTTTCCTTTTCCTTTCCTTTTTCCTTTTCTTTTTCCTTTTTTTTTTTTTTTTTAAGTTTATTTATTTTGAGAGAGAGAGCACTCACACATGCAAGCAGGGAAATGGCGGAGAGAGAGAGAATCCCAAGCAGATTCCATGCTGCCAGCACAGAGCCCAATGCGGGTCTCAAACGCACGAACTCATGAGATCATGCATGACCTGAGCCAAAATCAAGAGTTGGACACTCAACCAACTGAGCCACCCAGGCACCCCTCATTTTTCTTTGTTTATTCTTTCTGTCTTGCCTCTCCATGTTAGAGTACTCAGAATTCAGTCTTGGGGTTCCTTCTCCTCTTTCTATACACTTAATTCTTACATGATCTCATCCACTTCCAGGCTTTAAATATTATATATATATATATATCAATGACACCTCCTGATTTCCTCCAAACCTGCTCCACCCTCTGTGTTCCCCATTTCAGTAAATTGCACCATCACCTACTCAGTTACTCAAGCCAAGAACCAAGTGCGATCCTCAGTTACTTTCTTTATCTCCATTATTCAAACTATGGTCAACTGCTATAATTTGGAAATTTGGATTGTCTACAGATTCTCTGTAAACACATTTCCCAAATCTGTTATCTTTTCTATAGCTTCACTAAACCACCATCTATCAGTTCCAAAACAGTCCTTTTCATCTGCACTTACTCCCCTACAGTCTGTTCTCCACACAGCTGGAGTGATGTTTTTGCCCAGAACAGATCATTTATCCTCTTCTTTTTTTAAGTTTATTCACTTAAGTAATCTCCACAACCAACATAGGACTCGAGCTCATGGTCCCAAGATCAAGAGATGCAGGCTCTTCTGACTGAGCCAGCTAGGTGCCCCAAATCACTTATCTTCTTTAAATCTCTGAAGGACTTCTCCTATCACTTAAAATAATGTCCAAAATCTTTACCCTGCTTATAAAGCTTGCATAATCTGACCTCTGTGCCCTTGCCCCCTACATCTTGTACCAATTTCCCGTTGGATTCCCCCAAATCCTTCCCACCTTTGGACCTTTGTATTTGCTGTTCCCAACAGAATTGCTCAGTTTGCCCCCAAACTTAGCCACGTCTTCCTTCTTCCAGTTACTCAGGTATTGACACCAAGTCATCATCAGATTTCACTCTCATTTAATGTCATCTTAACACCTCAACTGGCATGTTATTCTCTTCCCACTAGAAGTAGGTTCCATGACAGAACACACTATACCTGCTTTGTTCACAGGTGAATTATCATGCCTGCAAAAATGCTAAGTCACCATAGGGCCTAACAAATGTGTTAAATGAATAAAAATATTTATTTAAACATAAAAAGGAGGGTAGAGTTAAGAGGCACTGGAATCAGACTTGGTTTGAGTTGCTATTCTGATACTCCCTAACCTTGCCAATTACCTCACTTCTCTAAAATGCACTTTCCTTAACTATGAAATAGCAGTGATAATAGTGCCTAGTTCTCAGAGAAGTTGTGAAAATTAAATGAGATAATGCATATTGAACACTTAGTGTACTGTTGAATAAACAAGGTTAAAATTTTGATTTCTTCAGAATTCCTCTGTGAAAATATTAAACTATAAGCCTAAATGCATCTTTCTTTGGTGAATAGAGTGGCAGTGACTCAGTAAGTAGTGTAGCTGCCATCATACAATAGACAAGGACAGGAAACAGAAAGAATGCTATGTCCCATGGGGATCATGGAGAATTCAAAGAAACAGAATGTTATTCCTGGATTTGGAATCTGGCCGAGTTACTAATACCCACATAGTGATGTTTGAGGAAAATGCCAACCAATCTCCTGAAGCCAGACTCTATCCTATCACTGAAGCACCCCACCCACCTTCATTTTATGTAAAATAAAAGGACTTCTGAATCACTGCATCAATTCCACCCCCCAAATTGGAAGAAATTGATTCTTCCAATTTCAGCCTGAGTTAAATGTAAAGTACATGATGGGTTTGCCAACCACTTCATGTCCTGGCCCGAATCATTACTATTCTGTGGCAGATAGTATTTGCCAAAAATGGAATATCTCCCATTTCACACATTCTTCTTAAACTGTGACTTTGCCACTATCTCATTGAGAGGCGAGGCTATAATTTCTCACATAAGCACAGCTTATCGTTTCCAGGTGGATGTTATGTGACTTCTAAAGCTAGGTCATAAAAAGCAACACACGTTTCTGCCGTTCTGGAATGCTTGCTCTTACAGTCTAGTCATAGGCTGTGAGAAATCCTAAACAGTCTGTGGAAATGCCCATCTGGAAAAGAATCTAGGCCCCCAGCCTCTATCTACAACAGAAATCTGAGTTGAGAGTCAGCACATGTGAATGAGCCATGTTGAAAAGCAACTCCTCCAGGCCCCAGTGGAGCCACCCCAGCTGAGGCGCAAAGAGCAAAGATAAAGCTGCCTTGCCAAGCACTGCCCAAAATGAGAGCAGTGAGCAAAATAAATAAATGATGGATCCCTCTCCAAACAAATATTATTTATAACAGGAGAAAATGAATGGGATAAAGCCCATTTTTGCCAATGTCTATACCAAAATGGTAATTCTTAATAAGTAAAAATTGTATTTCATTCTTCAGATTCTTTTAATTCTTCAATTTAAACAATGTTATCTACTTGTTAGCCTCTGAAATGTTTGTTATTGTTGCTGTTGTTGTTGTTGTTGTTGTTGATATTATTACTGAGATCTGAAGGCAATTTTCCCAAGCAAGGACTTTGATCTGCATGGAATTCTAATGCTTTTATCAGGTGGGCTTATTGTAAGGTATAGAACTGAGAACAAATGTAACAAACATTACTGGAAGATCTATTAAATATTAGATAGAAGCTGTGTGCTTCACACTTTAACTCATTTAATCCTGCAACTCTGACTAGAGTCAACTGTTCCCATTTTAAGAAAAAGGAAACTGAAGTTCAGAGGCTTAAAGCAAACTGCTCAGGTTGTACGAGCTGCCTGACTACAAAATTCATGCTCTTTCCATAATTTCAGTCTTTATCTTTCTGAAGTGAGAATCCAGTGATTTCTATTAAAAAATTTTTTGTAACTAAACTGTGCATCCAACATGGGACTTATACTCATGACCCCCAAGGTAAAGAAAGGCTCTGTATAGACTGAGCCAGCCAGGCACACCAGAGAATCCAGTGATTTTATTGGAAACATTGTTATAGGTAAATCTTGCTTCAAATTTATATATTGTATCAAAATGTGTTTAGCTGCAAGTAACAGAAAACCCAACAACAGTGCGCTAGTCCACAAGATACTTACTGTTAACAAGAATTTTGGAAATAAGAGATTCCAGAATTAACATTGTCACTCCAATTGGGATTTGCTACATAATTTATGAGGCCCAGTGCAAAATGGTAATGCATGGTCTCTTCTTAAAAATTATTCCTAATTTTAGGACAATGACAGCAGAGTACTAAACTAAGTATAAATTTGCTCTAAGTGGGGGTGCCTGGGTGGCGCAGTCGGTTAAGCGTCCGACTTCAGCCAGGTCACGATCTCGCGGTCCGGGAGTTCGAGCCCCGCATCGGGCTCTGGGCTGATGGCTCAGAGCCTGGAGCCTGTTTCCGATTCTGTGTCTCCTTCTCTCTCTGCCCCTCCCCCGTTCATGCTCTGTCTCTCTCTGTCCCAAAAATAAACAAAAGTTGAAAAAAAAAATTTAAAAAAAAATTAAAAAAAATAAATTTGCTCTAAGTGCTGAGGCCTGTGTGACTGGGCCCATGAAGCTGAACCTGGTTCTGATGATGTCAGGACTCTGGGTTGGCAACTGTAATTTTCTTGTCCTTTCCCATTTGGACACAAGATGCCTGGTATAGTGCCAAATAGAAGTGAATAGACAGAGAAGAACCCAGGAGATATTCACTGGCATTTTGTTGTCCAGAACTGAGTCATATGGCTACCTCTTGTTCAAGGGAGTCTAGGAAAGTATCAGGCAAAAGGGGACTGAATTGCCACAAGAAACTTAGATCAATCAAGATTCATTGTCATCCCAAATTGGGGTTCTGTTAGCAAGGTGAAGAGTTGGGATAATTGCCATTGGGCAATTTGTCCTCTACAAATACTTTTTTGTGTCCAATGGTCCAAATATGGCACATTAGTCCAATTAGGACACAGTCCTAATTTCCTTCCCTTGGATTTTTATTGTTTTTTTCTACTTAAAAGTCACTACACATATAATATCTTATGTGTCTAAATCTTACCCATACTTAGTCCATTGAAAATGTCATTTCTGTCATGAAGAATTATCTGATTCCTCAAATAGGGTGCAACTGTTCCTATATCTGAAGCCTAAATAACTTTTAACTTTAAATTCTAATTAATAGGTACATTTATCTTATCGCTTCTTTTTTTTTTTTTTTTTTTTTTGAGAGACAGAGAGAGAGAGCAATTAGGGGAGGGTCAGAAAGAGGGAGAGAGGATCCAAAGCAGGCTCTGTGCTGATGGCAGAGAGCCTGAGGTGAGCTCAAACACATGAACCGTGAGATCATGATCTGAACCAAAGTTGGATGCTTAACTGACTGAACCACCCAAGCACTCCTTATCTTACCACTTCTATAGTTGACTATTGTTTTGTCTACCTAGCACTTGGTAAGGGTAAGCACTTACTAATTGGGCCATAATAATGGGCATTTGACTCAAGCTAGTCAATCAGAGTCTTTCTCTAAAAATTTTAGAGGAAAAATTGGATCTAAGAATCTCTTGCCCTATTAGTAACAGAATTAAGAAGCTGCAAATCTGGAATGCTTTGGTCACATCCCTCATGGATCCTTAGCAAATACTGCATTTAAGGGAAAATTCTAGATTAAAGACTAAATATAAAAGATTATACTATTGGGACGCCTAGGTGGCTCAGTCAGTTCAGTATCTGACTATTGATTTCAGCTCAGGTCATGATCTCACAGGTTTGTGAGATGGAGCCCTACATTGATCTCTGTGCTAGGAGCAGACAGTCTGCTTGGGATTCTCTCTCTCTCTCTCTCTCTCTCTCTCTCTGCTCCTCCCCTGCTTTCTTTCTCTCTCTCTTTCTCTCAAAATAAATAAACATTAAAGAAAAAAAGAAAATAAGATGTGATTAAAAATTGTAGGTCTAGCTTCCACTATAGGAACTAGAAAAAAAGAAAAAGGAAATTCAAACTAAAGTAAGCAGGGCCTGGGGGCTCTGGGTGTCTCAGTTGGTTGAGCAGCTGACATGATCTCATGGTTCATGAGTTCAAGCCCCATGTTGGCTCTGTGCTGACAGCTCAGAGCCTGGAGCCTGCTTCAGATTCTGTGCCTCCTTCTCTCACTGCCCCTCCCCAGCTTGCATTCTGTCTCTCTCTCTCTCTCAAAAATAAATAAACATTAAAAAAAATTTTTTAATTAATAAAGTAAGCAGGGGCTCCTGGGTGTCTCAGTCAGTTAAGCCTCTGACTTCAGTTGAGGTCATGATCTCGTGGGTCTTGAGTTTGAGAACTACATTTGGCTCTTTGCTCTCAGCACAGAGCCTACTTCAGATCTTCTCTCAGTTCCCCTCTCTCTCTGCCCTCCCTCCTCCTCCCCTGCTTGCACTCTCTCTCAAAAATAAATAAACATTTAGGGGCTCAGTCGGTTAAGTGTCTGACTTTGGCTCAGGTCATGATCTTGTGGTTCATGGGTTCAAGCCTGGTGTCAGGCTCTGTGCTGACAGCTCAGAGCCCTGAGCCTGATTCAGATTCTGCATCTCCTCTCTCTCTGCCTCTCCCCCACTTGCACTCTGTCTCTCTCTCTCAAAGATAAGTAAATATGAAATAAATAAATAAACATTGAAAAAATAAAAAAAAAGAAAAAACAACTAAAGTAAGCAGGAGAAAGGAAATGATCGAAGAGTAAAAAAAAATCAATAAAATTTAAAAGTAAAAAAAAATAGCAATTAATAAAACCATGAACTGGTTCTTTGAAAAGATCGATAAAATTGATAAACCCCCCAGCTAGATTAATGGAGAAAAAAAGACACAAATTACCAAAATCAGGAATGAAAGGAGACATCACTACAGGTACTACAGATATTAAAAGGATGAAGGGGAATTACTATGAACAACTTTATGCCAATAAATTTAACAACTTAGATAAAATGAAAAAATTCCTTGGAAGGCAAGCCTACCAAAGCTCACTCAAAAATAAACAGATAAAGCAAATATATCTACATCTCTAAAAGAAATTGAAGTTGTACTAAAAAACCTTCCCAGGGGGTCCTGGCTGGCTCAGTTGATAGAGTATACAACTCTTGATCTCAGGTTTGTGAGTTCAAGCCCCACATTGGGTATAGAGATTACTTAAAGATAAAATCTTAAAAAAAAATTTTTCTTTTTAACCCAACAAACCTTGGGTGCTTGGGTGGCTCAGTTGGTTAAGTGTCTGACTTTGGCCCAAGTCATGATCTCACAGTTCCTGAGTTTGAGGCCCAAATGGGTCTCCACACTGCCAGTGCTCTCTCCTCTAGCTCTCTCTTCTCTCTCTGCCTGTCCCACACTCCTGCTTTCTCTCTCACACAAAATAAATAAATAAACTTAGAAACAAACAAACAAAACAAAAACAGAAACAAAAACAAAAACCTTTCCAGAAAGGCAACCTATTGAAATGGGGAAAATACTTGTAAAACATATATCAGATAAGGAATTAATAGCCAAAATATTTTTAAAAGCCTCATATGACTCAATAGTAACTAAACAACCAAATCAAAACAAAACCAAACCCAACTGTTAATAAAATGGAAAGAGGAACTGAATAGACATTTTTCCAGAAAAGACATGCAGATGGCCAACAGATACATGAAAAGATGCTTGACATCATCAGTCAATAAGAAAATGCACAATGAGATATCACCTCACACCTGTTATAACGGTTATTATCAAAAAGACAAGAAGTAAGAGTTGGTGAAGCTGTGGAGAAAGGAGAATCCTTGTGCTGTCTTCTGTTAGTGGGAATGAATATTGGTGCAGCCACCATGGAAAACAGTATGGAGTGTCCTCAAAAAATTTAAAGTAGACCTACCATATGATTCAGCAATTCCACTTATGAGTATATATCCAAAGAAGGTGAGGGGTGCCTGGCTGGCTCAATCAGTAGAGCAGGTGACTCGATCTCAGGGTCAGGAGTTTGAGTTCCATGTTGGGTGTAGAGTCTACTTAAAACACACACATGCGCACACACACACACAGTGAAAATACCTACTTGAAAAGCTATATTCACCCCCATGTTTACTGCAGCATTATTTACAATGGCCAAGACATTGAATCAACATAAGTGTCCATTGATGGATGACTGGATAAAGAAATTGTGACACACTAACGCACACACATATGAATATTATTTGGCCACAACAAAGAAGGAAATTTTGCCATTTGTGCCTACATGGATGGACCTTGAGGGTATTATGCTAAGTGAAATAAATCAGATGGAGAAAGACGAATATTGTATGATCTCACTTACCTGTGGAATCTAAATAAACAAACAAAAAATAAACTCATAAATACAGACTGGTGGTTGGCAGAGGCAGGGGATGGAGAGTGGGTGAAATGGGTGAGGGTGGTTAAATGGTACCAACTTCCAGTTATAAAATAAATAAGTCCTGGGAATGTAATGTACAGCATAATGACTATACTTAATAATATTGTATTGAATATTTGAATGTTGCTAAGAGAGTAGATCTTAAAAGTTCATCATAAGAAAAAAATTCATAACTATGTGTGGTGATGGATGTTAACTAGACTTATTGTAGTGATCATTTCACACTATACACAAATATATAATTATTTTGTTGTACCCCTGAAACAAATATGTTATATTTCACCTATATCTCAACAACAACAACAACAACAACAATAATAATAATAATAATAATATTTTCAGAAATAAAATTTCAGCCTTTTCAGAAATAAAATTTCAAGCTCAGATGACTTCACTAGTGAATTCTGCCAGTCAGTGATGAAATAATATATATTCTCTGTAAACTATTTCAGAAAATCAAAGAGGGAATACTTCCTAGATAGTTTTGTGTAACAAGTTTCAACCTGATACCAAAACTAGACAAATATAAGAAAACAATATAGACCAATATCTCTCATGCACATAAATGCAAAAATCTCTAATAAGCTTTAGCAAATCAAATCTAGCAATACGAAAACCATCTCATGACTCAGTGAGGTTTTCCCCAGGAATGAAAGACTGATTTAACATCAGAAAATAAATTAATGTGATTCATATTAACAGGCTAAAAAATAAAAATCATATGATTTCTTAATAGCTTCAGTAAAAGCATTTGAGAAAATTCAACATCAATTCATGATTAAAACTCTCTGTAAAGTAGTAATAGAAAGGAACTTTCTCAATCTGATAAAGTACATCTATTAATAAAAAACAACCAGGGGCGTCTGGGTGGCTCAGTCAGTTAAATATCCAACTCTTGATTTTGGCTCAGGTCATGATCTCACGGTTTATGAGTTTAAGCTCTGTGGGAGGCTCTGCACTGAAAGCCTGGAACCTGCTTCAGATTCTCTCCCACTCTCTCTGTCCCTCCCCTGCTCTCCTTCTTAAAAAATAAATACACTAAAAAAATAATAATTTACCAAAAAAAAGAACAACCAACCTACAGCTAATTTTAGGTTTAATGATGAAAGACTGAAAGACACTAGATTGAGAAAATTTTTAAGAATGTCTGCTTTTTCATGTCTATTCAACAGTCAAACAGGAATCCTAATCAATACAAGAAGCCTAAATAAACAAAAACGCATATGACTGAAAAGTAAGACATAAAACAGTTTTTATCCACAGGTGTGACATAATGGTCTATGTCAAAATTTTAAGGGAACTACAAAAAAAAAGCTACTAATTAGGGATCCTGGGTGGTTCAGTCAGTTAAGCAACTGGCTTTGGCTCAGGTCATGATCTCGTGGTTTGTGAGTTCAAGCCCCATGTCGGGTTCTGTGCTGACAGCTCGCTCAGAGCCTGGAGGCTGGTTAGGAATCTGTGTTTTCCTCTCTCTCTGTCCCTCCCCTGCTCATGCTCTGTCTCTAAAAATAAATAAACATTAAAATTTTTTTAAAAATAAAAGCAAAACAAAAACAAAAAAGCTACTAATAAGTAAGTTTAACAAGGGCAGAAGATAAAAAAATCAATTACATATTATGTAGACTAGTAACAAACAACTTGAAACTAAAAAAAATACCATTTAAAAAGCATCAAAGATATAAACTATTTAGGGATAAATTTAATAAACTGCAAATATTGCTGAAAGAAATGAAAGAATACCTAAATAGGGGTGTCTGCATGGCTCAGGTGATTAAGTGTCTGACTCTTGATTTCAGCTCAAGTCATGATCTCACAGTTGTGAGTTCAAGACCCATATTGAGCTCTGCACTGACAATGTGGAGCCTGCTTGGGATTCTTTCTCTCTCCCTCTCTCTTTGCCCCTCCCATGTCTGCTCTCTCTCTCTCTCAAAATAAATAAACCTTAAAGAAATAGTTTGTAAAAAAAAAAAAAAAAAAAAAAAGAATTCCTGGGACACCTGAGTGGCTCAGTTAGTTGAGCATCCAACTTTGGCTCAGGTCATGATCTCCTGGTTCGTGAGTTCAAGCCCCCCATCAGGCTTGTTGCTGTCAGTGCAAAGCTCACTTCATATCTTCTGTCCCCCCTCTCTGCCCCTCACCCACTTGTGCTCTCTCAAAAATAAAGTGAAAAAATAAAACATTAAAAAAAAAAAAGAATACCTAAATAAATGGAGAGATATACCATGTTCATGAACCAGAAGTATTGTTAAGATAGTCTCCCTCAAATGGATCTATAGATTTGACATAACCCAAAGTGAAGTTCTGGCAGGATTTTTTTTTTTTTTGGAAGAAATTGACAAGCTTATCTTAAAATTTACATAATGCAAAGGACCTAGAATAGGCAAAATAATTTTGAAAAATATTTAGAAAACTTAAGGGCACCTGGGTGGCTCAGTCAGTTAAGCATCCAACTTTGACTCAGGTCATAATCTCACACACACAGGCCCATGAGTTCGAGCCCCATGTCAGGCTTTGTGCTGACAGCTCAAAGCCTGAAGCCTGCTTCAGATTCTGTGTCTCCCTGTCTCTCTGCCCCACCCCTGCTTGCACTCTGTCTCTCAAAACTGAATACACATTAAAAAAACTTTTTTTTTTAATTTAGAAAACTTAAGCTACTTATTTCAGAACTTACTAGAAAGCTGCAGTAATCAATAATCAGTAATCAGTAGTCAATGGTGGTATTGTTGTAAAGGTAAGCATATAGACCAATAGAATAGAATATAAAGTCCAGAAATACACTGTCATATACTTGGATAATTTTTTTGTTGTTGTTGTTTGTTTTATTTTATTTATTTATTTAAAAACTTTTTTTTAACTTTTTTTAACGTTTATTTATTTATTTTTGATGAGCAGGGGAGGGGCAGAGAGAGAGGGAGACACAGAATCTGAAACAGGCTCCAGGCTCTGAGCTGCCAGCACAGAGCCCGACGCAGGGCTTGAACTCACAGATCGAGAGATCGTGACCTGAGCCGAAGTCAGATACTCAACTGACTGAGCCACCCAGGTGCCCCGAGTTGTTTGTTTTAAAGTTTATTTATTGATTCTGAGAGAGAGAGAGAGTGGGAGAGGGGCAGAGAGGGAGGGAGAAAAAGAATCCCAAGCAGGCTCTGCACTGTCAGTGTAGAGCTGACACAGGGCTCAATCTCAGAAACCATGAGATCATGACCTGGGCTGAAATCAACAGTCAGATGTTTAACCAACTGAGCCACGCAGGCAACCCTGTTTTGTTTTATTTTTGACAAAGGTGCCAGTACAATTCAACGGAGCAAGGATAATCTATTCGATAAATGGTGCCAGAACAATTTAATACACATATGCAAACAAAAAGAATATTGACATCTAGCTCACACCGTATACAAAAACCAACTTGAAAAGGAACACACACCTAATACAAGAACTAACACTAAAAGAGTTATTGAAGAAAACATAGGAGGAAATCTTTCTGACACTGAGTCAACTAAAGATTTTTTAAATAGACATAAAAAGCACAAACTATAAAAAATTGATAATACTTTATCAAAATTAAAAATGACTTTTCTTCAAAAGACACTGTTAAAGGATAAAAGGCAAACCATAGTCTAGGAGAAAATATTACAAAACAATAAGACTTTATAAAATAATTACACTTCAATAAGACAATCTAATTTCTTTAAAAGGGACAAGTTAAAATAAACAAATTACATTAAATTTAAAAAAATAAATAAAAGGGACAAGTAATTTTATAGGCACCTCACCACAGAATATACAAAGATGGGAAATATACACATGAAAAGATGATTGCCATCATTAATCATTAGGAAAAAACAAGTTAAAATCACAGTTAGAGAGAGCGAACTGCATACTTACTAGAACCGCTAAACTTAAAAAGATTGGTAATACCTAGTGTATATGAGGATGTGGAACAAGAACAAGGCTAACTTCCGTGCATCGCTACTGGGAAACCAAAATAGTACAACTGCTCTGGAAAATAGTTTGGCAGTTTCTTATAAAGTTGTAAAGTTATAATAGTTGTATCGTTTCAATGACATAAATCAAACTGATTTTTTTTTAATTGAGATATACTTGAAATATAACATTATGGGTATGCTCGGCTGGCATAGTAGGTAGATCATGTGACTCTTGTTCTCAGGGTGTGAGCTCAAGCCACATGTTGGGCATGGGGCCTACCTGAAAAAAAAGAAAAGAAATATAACAGTATGTAAGTTTAACATATATAATATGTTGAGTTGACACACTAGGTATTGAGACATGATTACCACTGTAGCATTAGCTAACACCTCCATCACGCCACGTTATTATCATTTCTTTTTTTTGGTGAGAACATTTAAGATGGGGTCTCATAGCAACTTTAAAGTATATAATACAGTATTGTTAACTATGATTACAATATGCATTAAATCCCCAAAAGTTATTCATTTTCTAACTGCAGATCTGTCACTAACACTCCCTATTTCCACCCTTTGCCCCAGCTCCGGGTAACTACCATTCTACTCTATTTCTACAGATTCAGGTTCTTTAGATTCCACATGTAAGTGATATCCTGCAGTATTTGTCTTTCTCTCAGTACAATGAGTGTACTCATTATACTGAGAGTATACTGGGTATAAGACTTAGTATAATGTCTTCAAAATCCACTCATGTCACAAATGGCAGAATTTCCTTATTTTTTTTTTTTATGGCCGAATAACATTTGATTGTCTATCTATCTATCTATCTATCTATCTATCTACCTATCTATCTATCTACCCACCACATCTTCTTTATCCATTCATCCCTCAAAGGATGTAACAACTTAAGTTGTTTCCATATCTTCTTTATCCATTCATCCCTCAAAGGATGTAACAACTTAAGTTGTTTCCATATATTGGCTATTATGAATAATGCTGCAATGAACATGGAAGTTCAGATATTTTTTCAACGTCCTGTTTTCATTTCTTTTGGATAGTTACCCAGAACTAGGATTGCTGGATTATATGTTAATATTATTTCTTTTTGAGGAATCTCAATACTGTTTTCTAATTAACATTACCACCAACAGGGACCAAAGGGCTCCCTTTTCTCCATATCCTTGCCAAAACTTGTTATTCCTTATCTTATTGATTACAGCCATTCTAACAGGTGTGAGGTGATATCTCATTGTGGCTTTGATTTGCATTTCCTGATAATTAGTGAGTGATGTTCATCAACTTTTCATGTACCTGTTAACCATTTGTATGTCTTCTTTGAAAAAACATCTGTTCAGTTCCTCTGCCAATTTTCTTTCTTTCTTTTTTAATGTTTATTTCTTTATTTTGAGAGATGGAGACAGTGAGGGACTGGAGGAGGGGCAGAGTGAGGCAGAGGGGGCAGAGAGAGAGCCCAACACAGGACTTGAACTCACAAACTGTGAGATTATGACCTGAGCCAAAATCAAGAGTCAGATGCTTTAGAGCCACCAAGGCTCCCTTCTCTGCCCATTTTCTAGTTGAACATTTTTTTCTAGTGAGTTGTATTAATTCTTTAGAATTCTGGATATTATCCCTTATCAAATATATGGTGGGCAAATATTTTCTACCATTCTATAGTTTGCTTTTTCACTTTGTTTCTTTGGCTGTTCAGAAGCTTTTTAAGTTTGATATAGTCCCATTTGTCTATTTTTGCTTTTATTGCTTGTGCAAGTTGATTCTTTTAAATGAAAACATAACTAAGGCATTAAAGGGACAATTTATGAAAGCTACCTTTAAGATTCTGGACTGAGAGATAAAAATACTTACCTTGAGGATGCTAGGTGGCTTAGTTAGTTGAGCATCTGATTCTTGATATCACTTCAGGTCATGAACCCAGGGTCATGGGATTGAGCCCCATGTTGGGCTTCCTGCTGAGCGTGGAGCCTGCTTAAGATTCTCTCTCTCCTTCTGCCCCTCTCTCCTGCTCAAGCGCTCTCTCTGTCTCAAAAAACAAAAAACAAAACACCCAAAAAAGCAAAACAACAACAAAAAATTTACATTAAGTCATCTATCCCCACCCTCCGCCCCTACTCCCCCCCCCCCGCCCCCCACAGTAGCTATTTATGGGTAACCTGCTCTGTGCCTAGCACCATACAAAATTCCTACCAGGAATTCATAGTCTTGAGGAAGATACATACAAGTAAACATAAATTACAGTCCAACACAGTGAAAGCCTTATGTAGATAAGGAATTTGTCAACAAGAAAGACTGAAATGATACCAGGCAGAGAGCCCAGATTCTTGCAGAAGATTTCTTTCAGAACTTAAACAATGGTGCCTGTTTTTATTTCTGCCATTGATATGCAAATTAGTTCCTCCAAGACTTTCATTAGCTTAAGAACAATTGCTTACAACCAACTTTTGATTTTACTTGGCAACAAAGGAAACTGATATTTCATGAACAATGAAAATCTACAAGAATTCCCAGGTTACATTGAAGGCAATAATCTCAACCTAATTTACCTAATGTTTTGCCAGAATTGCTATAGCAAAATAGGTTATAGTTCTCTGCCCACTTTTTAGTAGGAGGATTAATGAGTTGTTGAAAGGGCCAAATTCAGTGGGGGAGGGAAAGCAGCCTAAATAATCCAAGACTACAAATCTGTTAGTCCCAGAATAGAGAAATAAGGAACACCTCCTAATATATATGTAATAAATCAGTTCAAATAATAAATTACTGATATTCAACCATTTTGGACCTGTAAAAAAAAAGGCTATTTCTTATGGTTCTAACTAATATATCAGGCAAAAGAAGAAACACATCAGAAATAAGGAAGAGGGGCGCCTGGGTGGCTCAGTTAGTTGGACGTCTGATTCCTGATTTTGGTTCAGGTCATGATCCCAGGGTTGTGGAATCCAGCTCCAAAGTGGTGCTGAGCTGAGCTTAGATCCTGCTTAAGATTCCCTTTCCCTCTTCCTCTTCCTCTGCCCCTCCCTTGCATGCGTATGCATGCTTTCTCTCCCTAAAAAAGAAAGAAAAGGAAGGAAGGAAGGAAGGAAGAAAGGAAGGAAGGAAGGAAGGAAGGAAGGAAGGAAGGAAGGAAGGAAGGAAGGAAGGAAGGAAGGAAGGGCTAGGTCAAATTTGCAGAAGTCTTTCACTCTGCCTTCTAAGGTTTATTTATATATATTACAGTATGGAGCACCTACTCTGTGCCAGCCTACCATAGTTTGGTCAAATAGTGCATAGTGTCAGAGAAGACAGTGTCATGGCTCAGCTGTGAAATGGGACAGGGATAAGAAGCACCAGGCCTTCCATATATAGCTTTTCTGAATTGCTTTTGTTAAATCATGAAATTCCAGTGTTGGAAAGGGACGTTGGAGGACATTTAGTCTCAGGCAGTAAATACAGAACGAGAGACAATTTCTTAGGATATAGATTTTTTTTGTAATAAATGAGGTAATAAAGTTACTGTTGATCACTGACCCTCTAAAACAATGAAACCAAAGGGCAATCCTTCTTGACTATTAAAAGCCTTCTCTCAGAGGAGCAATAATTGAGTTAATGGATACAGAACTAGATTTATTCTCTGTGGAAGCTATAAAAATGCAGTAAAAATAATTGTTTTACATTTGTAGAGAGCCCTATAGCTTATAAAGCTCTTTTCAGTAGCAGTAATTATGTTTTACATTTGTAGGAAAACTTACAGTTTATAAAGCTCTTTGACTCACAAGACTTTATTTGATCTTTCTCAAAATTATATGAAGTACATAAGCAGGTATTACCTCCACTGTAAAAGCATTTCATTTTAACATAATTTCAGTCTTAAAGAAAAGTTGTGGTAGTATATGGAATTTGCATAGACCCTACACTCAGATTCTCCAACTGTTGACATTTAACTACATTTGCTTTATATTTGTTTGTCTGTTTTCTGAACTATTTGCAAGTTGTAACCTTTTACCGCTAAATATTTCAATGTGTATTTTCTAGAAACAAGCATATTCTTTTATACAACCACCACATAAATTTCAAAATCAGGACATTAATATCAATATAATTCTGTTAGCTAGTTTACAGGTATTATTCAAATTTTGACAATTATCCCAGTAGTACCATCTATAGAAAAAGAAGAAACTGCGCTGAAGGCTCAGAGCCTGGAGCCTGCTTCAGATTCTGTGTCTCTGTCTCTGTCTCTCTGCCCCTCCCCTGCTCATGCTCTGTCTCTCTCTCTCAAAAATAAATAAACATTAAAAAAATTAAAAAAGAAAAAGAAAATTTGAAATCATAGATTTCATTCAGTTTTCATGTCTCCTTAGTGTTCAAGTCCTCAGTTTTTGTTATCTTTCATGACTCTGGGTTTTTTTTTTTTTTAATGATTATTAATTTTTGCAGGAGGGAGAGAGAGACAGAGCATGAGAGAGCGGGGAGGGGCAGAGAGAGAGGGAGACACAGAATCTGAAATGGGCTCAAGGCTCTGAGCTGTCAGCACAGAGCCGGACTCGGGGTCTGAATTCACAAATTGCGAAATCATGACCTGAGCCGAAGTCAGATGCTTAGCTGAATGAGCCACCCAGAAGCCCCGACTCTGGCATTTTTATGAGTACAGGCTAGTTATTTTGTACAATATCCCTCAATCTGAGTTTTTCTATTTTATTTCCATTTTTTTAAGTGAGGAAAATAAGACCCAAAGTTTGAAAGACGTAAATAAATGGAGGAGGTAAGACTCAAATTTGGGTCTTTGATTTCAATATAATTGCCCTCTACGGTACTTCCAAAATAATAACTTAGTGCACTTAGATATATGTAGAACTTACCTTTGCATAAATTATGATAATCGATCAAGACACATGTTCAAACACTGGCTGACTTGTTTGCCTTGACTATTTGCTTGACTGTTTGCCAGTTAATTTAAGCTTTGAATGGGGCGTGGGGAGTGGGGAGTGATCTTCAGATTGTTCTGCAGAGGTGCATTAAGGCTAAGAGAGCAGGGCTTCACGTTCCCAGACCAATTTCATTGGGACAGAACCACGGTGTTTTCTCTGTTGATTATATTTACAATTTCATTCTTTAAAATGTTTATTTATATAACACGGGGCTCTAACTCACGAGCTGTGAGATCATGACCTGAGCTGAAGTTGGATGCCCAACCAACTGAGCCACCCAGGTTCCCCTCAATTTCACTTTTTAAAAAAGGATACTTTTTCTAAGATTTTGAAAAACATTAAATGAGATGATCCTTAAGCTTATTTCAAGCAGTAATGAATGGAAGAATGGAAGAATAGGTAAGAGAAGTAGAGGTAGAGACCTATTCATTGTTAAGCAAGAGGAAGAAAAAGAAAAAAAAACCAAATTACTAAAATTACTTCAGAAAAAGCATTTCCAAAAATTTAATAAACTTTAAAATAATGTTCCTAAGATGTTACATTAAGAACAGTGTCTATCCTTCTACAGCCTAAGTTCTGATATCAGTTCAGACAGATACTAAATTCCAGTTCACATGTTGCTTCCTCCATGAAGTCTTCCTGGTGACTCTTTGGAAGTAACATCTTCATTCACCTCAAATTCCATTATCTGGACCTCTTATCATTAGTATTTTTAGACTGTGTAGTAGTTATTTCTGTATATATCTTATTTCCCTACTACATTGTAAGTTCCTTAAGAGTAGGTACTGTTTTGGGGCGCTTGGGTGGCTCAGTCTGTTAAGCGTCCCACTTCAGCTCAGGTCACAATCTTGCGGTCTGTGAGTTCGAGCCCTGCCTCGTGCTCTGGGCTGATGGCTCAGAGCCTGCTTCCGATTCTGTGTCTCCCTCTCTTTCTGCCCCTCACCCGTTCATGCTCTGTCTCTCTGTCTCAAAAATAAATAAACATTAAAAAAAAATTTAAAAAAAGAGTAGGTACTGTTTTTCATTCTCTTTGTATTCTCTACAGTTCCTTGCATGTTATTTTGCACATAATAAATGCTCATAAATACTTGTTGAGTGAATGCAGTAGAACCAGTCCCCTCCTTATTTGGGAAAATAAAATGAAAACACTGTCATATGAGAGAGGCATTCAACTTGTTTTTTGTGGTCTCAAAGAATGAATAAAGAAGGACAAACGTTTGATATAGAAGCACTTTCTTCCAATTAAAGTCAAAAAATAGATTTGCTGACTTGTGAGACAAGGTTTCTTACCTCGTGTGGTTTCTACTAGCAGAAATGGAACGATTGTTATTTAAAAATTTTTTAAAATGTTTATTCACTTCTGAGAGAGAGAGAGAGAGAGAGAGAGAGAGAGAGAGAGAGAGAATGAGCAGGGGAGGGGCAGAGAAAGAGGGAGACACAGAATCTGAAGCAGGCTCCAGGCTCTGAGCTCTCTGCACAGAGCCAGACACGGGGCTCAAACCCACAAACTGCAAGATCATGACCTGAGCCAAAGTCGGAGGCTCAACCGACTGAGCCACCCAGGCACCCCAGAAATGGAATGATTATTGAAGATGCATAAAGTATAATCTTATTCAGCTCTGAAAGTCTCTTGGTGGCCAGAGCATTAACTCTGAAGCCAGACCACCTGAGTTCAAAGTTGGGGCTAAGTCACTTACTACCTGGGTGGGTTTTTGGTAAACCACTAAATCTCTGTGCCTGTATCTGCAAATTGGGGATAATTTATGTGATTCTAAGATACAATTATTTTAACATTTCTGAAATCAGGGTGCTTATTTCAATTAATGTCACCCAGATGGCAATTGTGACATAATTGTCAGTTCATATTGTTCATACTTGAAATGAGCTATATGCAATCTTAGTACACCAGATGTGTCTTTCAAAAGATTACAGTATAAATTGGCATTGAAACTAAACATTTTTGTACATGCAAAAAGGCAAGGAAACAGAGTAATGGGGTGTAAATTTCATATTAGTGAGCAAGTATTTATCATTAATTGTAAATTTTTTCTTTTCCTTCTTAATGGTAAATAAAATAATGGTAAGTCTTTTTTTAAATTTTTTAATGTTTATTTTTTGAGAGGCAGAGAGAGAAAGAGAGAGAGAAGGAGAGAAAGGGGGGCAGGGGCAGAGAAAGAGAAGGAGACACAGAATCTGAAGCAGGCGCCAGGCTCTGAGCTGTCAGCACAGAGCCCGATGCAGGGCTCGAACTCAGGAACTATGAGATCATGACCCGAGCCAAAGTCGGAAGCTTAACCAACTGAGCCATTCAGGCACCCCAAATAATGGAAGTCTTAAACTTGACATCTTAGATCCAGTGAATCTGTTATCTCACTGGTTATCTCCTGAGGTTGTTGTAAAGGTTGTAAGATTAAACATGTTAATACATGTAAACTGCTTAAAACAGAGCCTGGGACAAAGTTAGCACCATATAAGTACTATAGTTATTATATATTTTATCTATGTAGTCACCATTAATTTTAAGAGTTGCACTCTTGAAAACAGCTTCTAATGGGATGTCATAAGTGGTAAGGTCATGGGGATTGCAAAAGAAAAACTAGGGGTTTCTTCAAGGTGAAAATATAGCTTTGGAAATTAGGAATTAATGCCCTTAAAGTAGAGGAAAGTCTCTGATAATACAATAAGTTCTTGTAGAGCCAGACTTCTTAAACTTTTTTCAATGAAAATGAAGAGTCTGGAGACAAAGACAACAGGTTGTGGTGGTATCTCCTGCCTTATCTCTCTTTAACACTCTACAGTGTCTGTGCTGTCCATTTCCCAAGGCATAGCTGCCTTTTTGAGATTTCTACTTCTTATCGTCTCAGAAATTTCACGGCCTTTCTTCTGTGTTGGGTCCTGTTTCCTAAATCCTATGCCTTCCTCTTTCTTAGTTTTGTTTTACATTTTGATGGAGATAGTCTTTTCTCCCTGCTGAGAAAAGGTGGGCAACAAGTGAAAAAAAAATTTTTCTGAGGATATGTTTGTCTAAAAATATCCTTACTTTTGGGATGCCTGGGTGGCTCAGTTGGTTAAAGTGACTTTGGCTCAGGTCATGATCTCACAGTTATGAGTTCAAGCCCCACCTTGGCCTCTGTGCTGACAGCTCAGAGTCTGAAGCCTGCTTCAGATTCTGTCTCCCTCTCTCTGCCCCTCCCCTGCTTGTAGTTCATCTCTGTCTCAAAAATAGATAAACATTAAAATAATTTTTTAAATAAAAATATCTTTACTTTTACTCTCAGTTTATTGATAATTTGGGTATTGAATTCTAGGTTGGAAATTGTTTTCCTTCAGAATTTTGAAGGCATTGCTTTAGTGTCTTTTAACTTCTATTGCTGTGCTAGGGAAGTCCAATGTCATTCTGATTCCTGATACTTTTGATGTAGCTGGATACTTTATATGTAATGATACTTTTTTGGTTTTCATTCTGGATATTTTCATTTAAGATATTTCCTCCACCTCCTATGATCTAAAACTTCTCAGTGTAGCTTTTTCTTCAAATATTTGTTTTTGTTTTATTATTATTATTATTTTAGTGTATTTATTTATTTTGAGAGAGAGAGAGTGCAAGCAAGCACATGTGGGAGAGGGGCAGAGAGAGAGAGGGAGACAGCGAATCCTAAGCAGGCTCAGCACTGTCAGCACAGAGCCCATGGGGCTTGAATTCATGAACTGCGAGATCATGACCTGAGCTGAAATCAAGAGTTGGATGCTTGATTGACTGAGCTGCCCAGGTGCCCCTTTCAGTGTAGCTCCTTTTTAATTAATCATACCCAGCCCTAGAGTGGGTCCTTTCAGTTTGAAGATCTATGTCTTTCAGTTCTGAAAAGTTCTTCTGTGTTTTTTTTGTTGTTGTTGTTAATTTCTTCCTGGTGTTTTGTTATTCTCCTTTTCCAGAATAGCTATTCATCAGATATTATATTTCTTTGATACTTTAATTATCTTACTGTCTATTATCCATTGTTTTGATCAATTGTCTGGAAGATTTCCTTGACATTATCCTCTACACTTATTAGCGAGGTGTTTATGCTAGCTGTCATATTTCTAATTTTTAAGATCTTTTTAAATGTATCTTTCTTTTTCCTAGAACATACTATTCCCTTCATGAATAGAATACAATATCTTGTTATCTGAGAATATTATTTATGTTTTTTTTTTGAAAAAAGTATTTTTATTTTAAAGTATTTTTATGCCTTGTCTCTTGGGTAGCTTTTGCATTTGTTTGGATAGCTTTTATGTCAAAGATATTCCTTGGATCTTTTACTGCTCTCACGTTGAAGAATGAGGTATTAATCAGTTCACTGGAAACTTTTGAGGGTATGCAATTGATTTGCTTCATTGTAGCCAAGCTTTTAAAAGTTATTTTATTTTAATTAAAAAAGTTTAATTGTGGGGCACCTGGGTGGCTCAGTCGGCTGAGTGTCCGACTTCAGCTCAGGTCTTGATCTCACAGCTTGTGAGTTCAAGCCCCGTGTCGGGCTCTGTGCTGACAGCTTGGAGCCTGGAGCCTGCTTCAGATTCTGTGTCTCCCTCTCTCTCTGCCCCTAACCCACTCACATTCGGTCTCTGTCTCTCTCAAAAATAAATAAACATTAAAAAACATTTAATTGTGGTAAAATGCACATAATATAAAATTTACCATCTTTATCATTTTTAAGTTACACTCAGTAGTATTAACTACACTCACATTGTTGTACGACCAGTCTCCAGAACTCTTATCCTCTTGCAAAACTGAAACTCAATATCCATTAAATAACAACTCTCCATTTCCCCCTTTTCCCTCCCCTGGTAACGTTCTTCTACTTTTTGTCTTTATGAATTTGACTACTTCAGGTATCTCCCATAAGCAGAATCATACAGTATTTGCCTTTTTGGGATGGGCTTAATTCATTTAACATAATGTCCTTAAATTTCACCCATATTGTACTATGTGTCAGAATTTACTTTTTTTTTTTTTTTTTAAGTAAGCTTCATACCCAGCATGAACTACAACATGACCTGAGATCAAGACCTGAGCTGAGATCAAGATTAGGTCGCTTAACAAATTGAGCCACCCAAGTTCAATTGGTTACTTTAGCATTTACTTCCTTTTTAAGATTGAATCATATTCCTTTGTATGTACTTGCCACATTTTGCTTATCCATTCAGCTGTCAGTGGACACTGGGGTTGTTTTCTCCTTTTGTCAATTGTGAATAATGTTGCTATGAACATGGGTGCACAAATATCTCTTTAAGACTATGCTTTGGGGGCACCTGGGTGGCCTGGTTAAGTGACAGACTCCTGATTGCAAACTCACAGTTTGTGAGTTTGAGCCTATTTCTGTGCTGACAGCATGAAACCCACTTGGGATTCTCTTTCTGCCCTTCCCCTGCTTGCACACATGCACTTCCCCAAAAATAAATAAACATTAAAAAACAGAAGACTAGGCTTTCAATTCTTTAGGGTATATGCCTGGAAGTAGAATTGCTGGATCATATGGTCATTCCCTTAATATTTTGAAGAATGACTATACAATTTTCTGTATTTTACATTCCCACCATTTTACATTCCCACCAATAGTGTACAGGGGTTCCAATTTTTCTACCTTTTCATCAATACTTGGTATTTTCTATTAAAAATTTTTTTTATTTTTTTTTATTTAAAAAAAATTTTTTTAACGTTTTATTTATTTTTGAGACAGAGACAGAGCATGAACAGGGGAGGGGCAGAGAGAGAGGGAGTCACAGAATCGGAAGCAGGCTCCAGGCTCTGAGCCATCAGCCCAGAGCCCGACACGGGGCTCGAACTCGCGGACCGTGAGATCGTGACCTGAGCTGAAGTTGGCCGCTTAACCGACTGAGCCACCCAGGCGCCCCTATTAAACATTTTTTAATGTTTATTTATTTTGAGAGAGACAGAGTGTGAGCAGGGGAGGAGCAGAGAGAGAGGGAGACAGAGAATCCAAAGCAGGTTTGAGGCTCTGAGCTGTCAGCACAGAGCCCGACACATGGCTTGAACCCACGAACCGTGAGATCATGACCTGAGCCAAAGTTGGACACTCAATCGACTGAGGCACCCAGGTGCCTCAGTATTTTCTATTTTTAAAATTACTATTAGCTATCCTAATGGATGCAGGCAGGCTGTTTTATATGCATAGTTTGGGACTCTGCTTTTTCCACAGGAAAGGATCTTGAACATTTTTGCATGTCAATGGACATTTTTCTAAACATGATTTATTTTTTATTTTTATTTTCTTAAAGAGAAAGAGACAGAGCACAAGCTGATGAGAGGGGCAGAGGGAAAGAGAGAAAATCTCAAGCAGCCTCCACCTTGGGATCCTGACCTGAGCTAAAATCGAGTCTGATGCCCAACCGACTGAGCCACAGAGGTGCCCCTCAAAACATGATTTTTAATGGTTGTATTATTATTATTATTATTTTTAATTTTTTAATGTTTATTTATTTTTGAGAGACAGAGACATGGCATGAGTGGGGGAGGGGCAGAGAGAGAGGGAGACACAGAATCCCAAGCAGGCTCCAGGCTCTGAGCTGTCAGCACAGAGCCCGACCCCGGGGCTCGAACTCACCAGCCGTGAGATCATGACCTGAGCCAGAGTCGGAAGCTCAGCTGACTGAGCCACCCAGGCGCCCCATTCATGGCTGTATTATTGAACAGATCCTATAATGTGGTATTTAAATTTGTTTCCATTAATTTTTAGGGTAGAAATCTTTGTGTACATCCCTGATATTTTCTTTAGTTGATAAGGTCCTGGAGGTTGAATTCCTGGGTCAGAGGGTATATGTTTTCAATATATATTGCCAGTTTTCTTTCCTGAAAGGTTGCATCAGCTTATATTCCTATTAGCAGTGTAAGAGTATCACCTACACTGAATATTAACAGACAACATTAATTAATTAATTTTAATTTGAGAGAGAGAGAGAGACAGGAAGAGGGGCAGAGGGTGAGAGAGAGAATCTTAAGCAGGCTCCATGCTCAGCGTGGAGCCAACGTGGGGCTCTATCCCATGACCTTGGGATCATGACCTGAGCTAAAATCAAGAGTCCAACCCAACAGACTGAGCCACCCAGGCACCCCATTTGTCTGTTATTCTTTTTTTTTTTAATTTTTTAAATGTTTATTCATTTTTGAGAAACAGGGAGAGACAGAGTGTGAGTGGCGAGGGGCAGAGAGAGGGACACACAGAATCCAAAGCAGGCTCCAGGCTCTGCGCTGTCAGCACAGAGCCCCACGCAGGGCTGAACCCAGGAATGGGGAGAACATGACCTGAGCTGAAGTCGGAGGTTTAACTGAGGTTTGACTGAGCCACAGGCTCCCCTGTCTGTTATTCTCTTTTCTTTCTTTCTTTCTTTCTTTCTTTCTTTCTTTCTTTCTTTCTTTCTTTCTTTCTTTCTTTCTTTCAAGTTTATTTATTTTGAGAGAGAGATAGAGAGAGAGAGAGAGGGTGTAAGCAGGGTAGGGGCAGAGAGAGAGGGAGAGAGACAATCCAAGAATCCCAAGCAGGCTCCAAGGTCTCAGTACAGAGCAGGAGGCAGGGCTGGAACTCATCAACCATGAGATCATGACCTGAGGCAAAATCAAGAGTCCTAGGCTTAAGTGACTGAGCCACACAGGTGCCCCATGTCATTCTTGAGTTGTTAGAACTTTTTATACACAAGCTCTCTTTGCCATTCATGATAGTCCTTCTTTTTCTTATTTACTTCTAAAGTTTATTTTATTTTCAACTTCCAGAAGTTTAAAAAGTTTATTTGGTTACATTTGTTCATCTTTTACCTTACAATTTCTCATTTTATACTTAGAAAACCCTTCTCCATTCTGCGGTCGGATGCTCATCTCTATATTTTTTACTTTGTTTTATGTGTATCTCTGTGTTTAGCATTTCACTCTTGAATTAATTGTAATTTATTTCATTGTACGTTTTGATAAGAAATCTAACCCAGACAGTTAACTAATCGTCCCAGCACCGTTTTAAAAGTAAACCATTCCTTTCTTGGTTAATTTGAAATGCTCCCTTTACCAAATACATTGTTTATGCATTCGGTCTGATTCTAGACTTTTTACTCAGCTTCCCATGGTGTTACTAGGAAGAGTGAGTAGTCATTCAGGAAATGACTAGATGTATTGCCCTGGAGTATTGTTGCTCAGGTAATGAACCGTCTGGTTAAAAGGAGTGTATTGAAACAACCAATTTGAAAATGTATGAGAATGATTTTGTTGGAGTTCTTAAGTAATTAAGACGGGCTTGTGATGACTAAACATTTTAATCTTGTTTTTGAACATTGCTGACAGGATATTCAGTCATCACCCAGTTGCAAGGCACAGTTCCAAGGGCCATTCTAAAGAACTCCCTTCCCCCATGTCGCCATACTGTCACTTCCCTCCGGTCCCAGCTAATTTAAGAAGCCATCAGGTGATGAGCGGGTGTGTGCGGAGGTGGCAGTAGATGAAGGCTTAGTGAACAAACATGTCCACGCTGCCTCGGTTTGCTGTTCCTTTCTGGGGTGGAATCTATGAAGGGCTCTGATGACTATTCTTAATAAGACTTAAAAGCATGTTTTTCTCATCCTGCACAATCCCTCGCGTGCACGGACCGGTACTGAGAAATTCCTACCCCGCCCAGTCGCCTCATTCTATCGGGATTGGGTTTGTTGAGGTCTTTCAAGAAGGCGCTGGAATGCCCCACGTGAGTTCACCCGGCCCGCTAGGGGGCAGCCGAGACCTGGGCAGCTGCAAGAATTACAGGCAGCCGCAGGGATAAATGGAGGCAGAGGGAATGACGCGGGGAATGGTTTTGCACATCGAGGTCAGCGTCGTGCTTCCAGCTTGCTTTACGGCTACGGCAGATTGCTTTGCGGCTCTTCTCCCCTTCCCCGCCTTGATTTACGGCTTCTCCTCCTGTCCTTCCCCGCCCAGGGCTCGCTCTTGATTTGGACCTTCTTCCCAGGGTTCTCTGGCACTGCTTTCCCAGTCTCCTCTGCGCGGCTCTATCTAAACTAGCTTCCCTTTGTACTTAGCGTAGACCGTCTCCCTGCGTGCACCGCGCGCTGCCAGAAGCGCGTAAGTGAGGAGGGAGGGGGGAACGGCCCAGTTGGGGTGGTTCCGGCTGGGGACTGTGGATCGTGGGGCGTCGCAGGTTCTGAGCAGATCGCTTGGGGGCGGCGGTTGAGCTCTTCCTGGCCACGGCAGAGTGATCCTGAGTCCCGAGGCCTGTACTAATTAGTACAGTAGGGGTCAGGATCACGGCTTGCTTAGAGTGTGGTTAGGAGGGACAGGGGCACAGGAAACTTGGACCAACACTCCGAGACGCCACGACGGGGGTGCAGCAGCATACTGTTAATTGTGGCGGCCCCCTGCATGGCGCGAGAACTCCAGAGGCTGCTTATTGACCGGAGTGAAGGGTGCTGAAATTTGTGTCGGTAGCTGCACGGAGTTGGGATGAATATCAGGAAGGAAGGAATTATCCATTTTAAAGAATTTGATACTCAAGTTTAGCCGCATATTCAGCCTTTGTAGATTTTTTTAAAAAATTGAGATACAATTCACATACGATTACATTTCATCCATTTAAACAGTTCGGTGGTTTTAGTATATTCACAGGGCTTTGCGACCATCACCATTGTCTAGTTCCAGAACATTTTTATCACCCCCCAAAGAAACCCACAACTCATTAGCGGGCACTTCTCATTTGCTCCTATCCTCACCCCAGTAATCAACTTTTTGCCTTTGAATTTGCCAATTCTAGATATTTCACAGAAGTGGAATCCTACAGTTTTTGTTTTTTGTATGATGGGTTTATTTCACATAGCATAATGTTTTGAAGGTTCATGCATGTTCTAGCCTGTGCCAGTACTTCGCTCTTTTTTATGGTTGAATAACAATCTGTTGTAGGGATATTCCACATTTTGTTTGTCCATTTAGTTAATGGGCATTTGAGTTTTTTGTACTTCTGCATTACTTTTGCATTACTAGACCTTTTAAGGTCTGTTCCTCCATACAAATCACAGTTTGAGTCACATTTTTGAACTAAATTCTCATAAGCCAGCATTATTTAACTCCGGGACTGGCTCAGATATTTTAGTGGCCTCAGGTCTGGGATCTTTTGGGGAAGTTTGTCTTTTTAAAGTCTTTTCTCTTAGACCACTAACTAGTGAAAGCAGAGAAATATTTGTGTTTCTGTGTGATGTGTGCCATGACCTGTTGTTACCTTGTGATATGAGCTGGGTGTAGCTGGAGATGAGTGTATGAAAAATATAACTGAGCTAGCTGTGGGAGAGAAGTTTTATATCAAAACAAAAACCCTGTTCAGTCCTCATTATTCATGGAATGTGTTTTGGGGAATTCACCTCACTAAAATTTCTTTGTAACCCCTAATTCAACACGGTGCTTTTAAGTATATTTAGTGTCACATTTTTCTCATTTTCATACTTTTTGTTAGCGATTTCAGTTTGGAATGGCCTCCAAGCATATTGCTGAAGTGCTGTCTAGCATTACCAGTGTAAGAAGACTGTGATGTCTCACAGAGAAAGGAAAGCTTCCTTTAGATAAGCTGTTATATGCTTATCTAAAGCAGTTATATGCTGCTGGCTGTGGGTTCAATGTTAAGGAGTTAATATGTATTGAGTAAGGTATCTTTCAACAGAAACATCAAACAAGATTATGTATTGACTGATGTAAGAAAATATTGTGACCAGAGGCTCACAGGAACCTAATCTTGTGTTTCTCCTAGGAGTAGTGGTTTGGTATTTGATAATTTGGGGTTCATGGTGACTTTATAGAACTACCATGAATAATGAGAATTGACTGTATAACCGATTTCATTATTGGCTCACTAATGCCAGTTATCGGTAATTAGTATATGGCTCTTTTGCTCTTGAATGGCTGAGTGTGGATTACAGTGCAATATGTGCTTTGATGTATGTCTAAAATGCTGTAGGAACATAGATTAATTCTTAGAGTGTAAGCTGCATAAAGCTTGAAAGAACAGACAACATTTGAAGTTTCACAAATATAGCAGCATGTACATAAATGAAAATAAAAGAAAAAACCTTAATACCCAATCCTGCTGTTCTTGATCCTTGGAATCAGAACCTCCCTCATCACTAAGTTCTGTCAATTCTGCCTCCTGAAAACCGTATCCAGAGTCCATCCTTTCTCAACATTTCCATGATTTTCCTTTATCATTTTTTTTCTGGACTGTGGTAACATAGACTTCTAACTGATCTCTTCCTCAGTTATTCACTGTTGACAAAGAAGAGACTTCAGAGACTTAACTGACTTAGTTTAAAATTTCCATTGCTCTCCCATGGTTTACAAGCTAATGTTTAAGCTTTTTTTTTTTTTTTTTTTTTTGAGAGAGAGTATGTGCGTGCACAAGTGGGAGAGGGGCAGAGGGAGAGAGAGAACCTTTTTAAAAAAAAAAATTTATGTATTTATTTTGAGAGAAAGAATCTTAAGCAGGCTCCATGCCCAGCGCAGAGCCAAAATCAAGAATTGGAAGTTGAACCAACTGAGCCACCCAGGCACCCCAATGTTTCAAGTTTTTTAAGGTGGCTTACAATACCCTTCATGATCATGCCCTGTCCAGTCTTTAATAAAGATGAGAAAAAGTCAGACAAAAGAGAAAAATTTCCATATGTAACATTCCTCATTCCCTCTTACTCCTTCCTCCCTCCTTTCCTGTATAATTAGAAATGCTTTTAGGTGAAAAGGAAGTGGATAAGAATAAAAACATTCTTGCTAATCTCGTTGACCTTCTTAATATCTCTCCAGTTCATCCATTTCTTGCTCACAGCCCCTGCCCTGGTTCAAGCTCTTTCCCTTTCCGTCCCACAAATCTTTTCTTGGCCATATGTGTTTATTTCTCTCAGAAACCATCTTTCAGAAGTATTCTTGGGTCATATGGCAGATGCATGTTTAATTTCTAAAGAAATTACCAGTTTTATTTCCAAAATTATGAAACTTTAAGGCTTGTAGAAGAAAATATAAAAGAATATCTTCATGACCTGGGGGTGTGTAGAGGTTTCTTAGACAAGACTTAGAAAGCAATCCCCACTTAAAAAAAAAAAAAAAAGACAAATATGATTACATCAAATTTAAAACTTCTCATCAAAGACAACTCTATGAAAATGAATAGGCAAGTACCTACACCTACCTAACAGGACTGATCTCCAGGGCACATAAAGGGCCATTTAGGATTCAAGGACTGGGGATAATCTGTGGCTGCTGCTCTACCCTCTGAACCTGAGGCTCCATCTTCAAGTCATTATTCTTTTTTCTTGAAGGGTGGTATGTGCTTACAGCTGAATAGTTTTACCAGTTTGTTTCTAGTCAACAGTGTATGAGAATTCCAGTTGCTTCACATCCTTGCCAACTTTTGGTGCTGCAATCTTTATTTTTAGCCATTCTGGAGGTTACAGAGGGGTATGTCATTATGGTTTTAATTTTAGTCCTTGATTACTAATGCTGTTGAACACTTTCCTGTGCTTATTGACATTTGTATATCTTTCTTTGTTAAGTGCCTGCTCAGATTTTGACCACTTAAAATTGGGTTATTGGTCTTTATTATTGAGTTGTAGGAGTTATATCTTTTTCTTTTTTATATCCTGGATGTCAGTCTTTTGTGGTTGCCTATTCATTTTCATTGGGTGTCCTTTGATAAGCAAAGCATTACATTTTGATGTAGTCACGTTTATCATTTTTTTCTTTTATAGTTATAGCTTTCTGAGTCCTAAGAAATCTTGACCACCTCTAGGATGTAAAGATATAGTCGTATATTTTGTTCTAGAAATTTTATAGTTGTAGCTTTTTTTTTAATTAAAAAATTTTATTTATTTTTTGGGAAAAGATTTTTTAAATTTTTATTTGAAGATAGTCGACACACAACATTACATTAATTTCAGGTGTATGACATAGTAATTCAATATCTGTATATGTTATGCTGGCCTCACCACAAGTGTAGCTACCATCTGTCACCATACAACACTATGATAGTATCATTGACGGTATTCTCTATGCTGTGCCTTTTATTCCCATTGCATGACTGCAAGTCTCTATTTTCTACTCCTTTCACTCATTTTGGCTATCCTCCCAACTCCCTTCCTCTGGCAACCATATAGGTCTGATTCTGTTTTGTGTTTGTTTATGTATTCATTTGTTTATTGTATTCTATATATTAGTGAAATCATACGACATTTGTCTTTCTCTGACTAAATTATTTCAGTTAGCATTATACTCTCTAGATCCATCCACGTTGTTGCAAATGTCAAGATTTCAATCCTTTTTTATGAAATATTATTTTATCTATTCATCTATTGATGGATGTTTAGACTTCTTCCATATCTTGGCTTTTTAAAATAATGTTGCAATAAACATAAAGCTGCATATATCTTTTCAAATTAGTGTTTTCATTTTTTAAGGAGGGGTGAACACCCAGTAGTTTAATTATTGGATTATATGTTATTTCTATTAAAATTTTTTTTATTTTCTTTTTTTTAATGTTTATTTAAAAAAAATTTTTTTTTAATCTTTTTTTTTATTTTTGAGAGAGAGAGAGAGAGAGAGAGAGACAAAGCGTGAGCAGGGGAAGGGCAGAGAAAGAATCTGAAGCAGGCTCCAGGTTCCGAGCTGTCAACACAGAGCCCCACGTGGGGCTTGAACTCACGGACTGTGAGATGATGACCTGAGCTGAAGTTGGATGCTTAATCGACTGAGCCACCCAGGTGCCCCTATAGTTGTAGCTTTTTAAAAAAATTTATTTAATCTATTTATTTTGTGAGTAGAGGAGAGAGAGATGGGCAGAAAAGGGCAGAGAGAGAGAGAGGATCCCAAGCAGGCTCCATGTGCTATCAGCGTAGAGCCCGATGTAGGGCTCAAACTCACAAACCGTGAGATCATGATCTGAACTGAAATCAAGAGTCAGATGTTTAACCAGCTGAGCCACTCAGGTGCCCCTGTAGTTGTAGCTTTTATATTTAGGCCTATGATTTATCTCTGGTTTTTGTGAATGGTATAAAAAATATTTAGTGAAAACTATGAAAATTTTTCCCCATAGAGATACTCAGTTGTCAGATCATTTGTTGAAAATGCCATTGCATTACATTTGTACCTTTCTGATTGGGATTGTATTCTTTTTTTTTTTTTTAATTTTTTTTTTAACGTTTATTTTATTTTTGAGACAGAGAGAGACAGAGCATGAATGGGGGAGGGGCAGAGAGAGCGGGAGACACAGAATTGGAAGCAGGCTCCAGGCTTCGAGCCATCAGCCCAGAGCCCGACGCGGGGCTGGAACTCACAGACCGCGAGAGCATGACCTGAGTCGAATTCGGATGCTCAACCGACTGAGCCACCCAGGCGCCCCGGGATTGCATTCTTGTGACTGTTTGAGTGGTGGTTGGTTTCTGGGCTTTTTTTCCTGTTCCACCGATCAATTCTTATGTCAGTTTTAATTCTATTTTAATTACTGGAGCTTTATAGTAAGTCATGAAGTCACATAGTGTAGGTCCTTCAACTTTGTTGTTTTTCAAGATTGATGTGAACAGTCTAATGCAGTTCCTTTGCATTTTCCATATAAATATTAGAATCATTTTATCAATTTCTACAAAAAAGTCTGAGGAATTTGACTGGGATGGCATTTAATCTTTAGATCAATTTGGGAAAAATTAACATCTTAATGGTTATTGACTCTTGAAATCTATGAACGTGGTACATCTCCCTTTTTACTTAGGTCTTAATTTTTTTTTTTTTATTTTTTTTATTTTTTTTATTTTTGGGACAGAGAGAGACAGAGCATGAACGGGGGAGGGGCAGAGAGAGAGGAAGACACAGAATCGGAAACAGGCTCCAGGCTCCGAGCCATCAGCCCAGAGCCCGACGCAGGGCTCGAACTCACGGACTGCGAGATCGTGACCTGGCTGAAGTCGGACGCTTAACCGACTGCGCCACCCAGGCGCCCCTTAATTTTTTTTTTTTTTAATACTGTTTGTAGTGTTCCAACAGGGAGGCCTTCTACACCTTTCCTTAAATTTATTCCTAAGTATGTCTTTTAAACTATTGTAAGGTGGAGACATCATTTTTATTATTATTTTGTATATGCTGGGCCATTTTTCTTTGACTGCTTTCAAGATTTTCTCTTTATTTTTGGTTTTCAGCAATTTGCCTAGGGTGTGTCTAAGTGTGATTTTCCTTGTATTTATCCTGCTTGAGGTTTGCTGACCTTAAATGTATAAATATATGCGTGTCACCCAATTTAGAACATTTCAAGCCATTCAAATTTTTGTTTGTTTTTGTTTTCCATTCTCTTTAATCTCTTCTTTTGAGACTTCCAGTTATATCTGTGTTAGCTGTTTTTATATTATTCCACAGGACCCTGAGGCTCTTTCATTATTTTCAGTCTGTCTTTTTCTCCTCTTCAGATTGTATAATTCTATTGCACTGTCTTTAAGTTCATGGACTCTTTTTTATTTTGCATTTTGTGAACAACATTGGTTGTCAGGTGGTTTACAAGATTCCTATCAAGAATAGTTCCTATTCTTTTTTTTTTAATTTTTAAAAAATGTTTATTTACTCTTGAGAGAGAGAGAGAGACAGAGGCGTGAGCAGGGGAGGGGCAGAGAGAGGGAGACAGAATCCGAAGCAGGCTCCAGGCTCTGAGCTCTCAGTACAGAGCCTGATGCGGGGTTCAAACCCACAGACTGTGAGATCATGATCTGAGCTGAAGTCGGTCGCTTAACCGACTGAGCCACCCAGGTGCCCCAGTTTCTATTCTTTTGTAAGTGTAGTGAGTATGGTTTCTTTATTAGAAGGCTTTTTGGGAGGCATGATTATATGTCCCCTGACTTTTAAATATTCTCTTATCTTACCGGATCTGTCATCTGCCCTTTACGGCACAGTTTCAAGGGCACTTCTCATTCCTTTTTGCCCTCTTCTCTCCAGAAACACTGGCTTTCCAAGACTGCCTCCTTGAGTTGTGTATACCTTTTATTTCTTGACTGCTCTGACCTACCGAAACTCTTTGTTAGTATCTTCATACTAAAAGTGGGTTTTCTTTTCTGGGGAGCAATTTTAGTTCCATCTTATGCTCTCCATCCTCCTCTTTCTTGTATGCACTTCTCTTCCCACCTACATCTTACCTTACTTTCCTTGAAGGGTTATGATGAACATTTGAGAAATATCTCCACCAGAAATTGCTGGCATTTTGAAGCTTGTAGTATTTTCAGTTTTCTTCTTTTCTTTTTCCTTCTCCTCTTCTTTCTTTTTTGCAGCATACCTTTATTTGGCAATCAACGATTAGTTGTCATTCACATTAACTGTAGATTTTTGAAAGTGGTGACAGGTACATAGGTCACCAACATATAGAGCTTGTTTGGTGAATCTTCATCCTCATTAACATTATCTGGACAACTGCATATGGATACAGTTTAGAACGTTACTTACTCCTTTGGCCCAGACAGCTTTGTTGAGCCTCATGTCAACATGCATTTCTGGAGTTCCCATCTCCTTCATGGCAAATTTCCAGATCTCTTTGAGTGCCTGAGGGGCACACTTCCTGTAACCCAGTCCATGGATGTGCTTGTGAATGTTGATGGTATATTCTCTGGTCACTACCTTGTTGATGGCAGAATGATGGCAGAACGGCCCTTCTTCTCAATGCCCTTATTTGCAGGAGCCATTCTGCCGGGGCCCTGATTTGAAAAGGAAGCTTCAGTCTTCTAATTATATTAGAAGATACAGGATATTTGTGGTTTTATTTGTTCCTCTTTTTTGATCTGCATTGGATGTATTGGGATATTTGGATTTATGTAGCTGCCATAACCTTGTCTATGCAGGAAGTCTTTCCTAACATTTTGTTTTGAAACATTTGAAGCCTTCAGAAAAGTTATACAAGGAAGGCCTGTGTATCCTTCACCTGGATTCATAAATTTGTTACTTCGATTTATCTTCCTCTCATTCTCTTTGCACATGCACACACACACACATTTTATTCGTTGAATGATGTTTTACTAGTTGAATGACTTGAGAATAAGTTGCAAAAAGACACTGTGTGTCTTTAGTCTCTTAATCTAGAGGCATTCAGTAGCCTCTTTGTTTTGCTTTGTTTTGGTTTTTTGAGACATTGACATTGACATAGTTTGAGTCCAAGCCTTGTAGATTTAAACTTGTCTGATTATTTCCTCTTGGTTAAAGTCATGATTAAATTGGTAGAAATACTTTCTAAGTGATGTGACCTTTTCAGTGTATCCATCAGGAAGCTTATGATGTGATTATTACTGGTGACATTATGTTTGATTACCTGATTAAGGAAGCATCTGCCAGGTTTTTCCATTGTAAAGGTATCTTTTGCTCTCCCTACATTTTTCGCCAAATGTAGGTAGCTTGTCTGAGAGTAGAGCCCAGGATGTACTGGTAGAGCAGAGGGAAGTGAGATGGGAAAGAAAAGGCAGTCCACGGAGCATGCATGGTCAAGCTAGTCACCACCAGTGGGCAACCAAACCTAATTTGACTGGGGAACTTGAGCCAATGTAGAACTCACAGCTCAGTGTTATCCCACAAAGGGGGTAAGAAATCTAGGGTCCTTAAACACCAGCTCTAGTCAGTCACTGTTAGAGGGCTGCTCCCAGGGGCATCATTTCTCTGACACTTCTAGCTTAGCATGAACAGGTACAAAAATGGGCCCTGGATGCCAAAAAAGGCCTTCAGGTAAAGAGATACAAATGTTGGCATTTGGAAGTTAGGGCAGGGTGCACTACTGTGGTAAGAGCTGAAGGGATAATTAGCAGAGCATCCATGGTATCTCTATATCGGTATAGATTCTGGGATTCTAGGTATCCCAGAACCTAGAGCTTGAGGCAAAAGCTTATGGGCTGTTACTTTTTCAGGAAGCAGAAGTAAGGAAAGGGGAATTGAGGAGAGGAGATTAAGTCGGTTCAAGAGTACATGTCCAAGCTGGCTACCGCTTGGTAACAAGGTACAACTGACTGATTTCCTAAAGCTGTCTCTCAGGAGAATGTCTGAAGTACTGTGTCCCAGGACAATACACCCGAAGGAAGAAGAATTTCTCCCTCAGCGTCTGCATCTTATTGGTAAAAGGTTTGCCCCTGGTATATTAACTCCCTCAAACTTCCAGGTTGTACATGTATGGACATCAGGTGGACCCCACAGGTTCTCACACCTCAAAGGCAAGAGGGAGGCCAGGGGTGGGAGTGAGAGGCATTACCATGAGCAGGGCGTAAGGGACCAGTGGTTGTACCTATGTGCATTCATTTAAAACTCATGCCCATTTGTTCCACCTAATGACAACCAGGGTGGAAAAACTGATCAAAGGCCTCAGAGACAGACAAGGCCGAGAAGATTTGAGGTGCAGGATAAGATATGCTTCCCAGATTTGATTCTCCTTTTGTTTAACAAATATGCACATACACATATACACAACATTAAACATACATATAAACTTGGGGCAGCTGTGTGACTCCGTTGGTTAAGCATCTGACTCTTGGTTTCGGCTTGGGTCACGATCTCACAGTTTATGAGTTTGCGCCCCTCATTGGGCTCCGCACTGTCAGCATGAAGCCTGCTTGGGATTCACGCTCTCTCCCTCTCCCTCTCTCTCAAAATAAATAAATAACCGTAAGGGGCACCTGGGTGGCTCAGTCAGTTAAACATCCGACTTTGGCTCAGGTCATGATCTCAGGTTCATGGGTTCGAGCCCTGCATTGGGCTCTGTGCTGATAGCTTAGATCCCGGAGCCTGCTTCAAATACTGTGTCTCCCTCTCTCTCCATCTCCTCATGCTCTGTCTCTCTCTCAAAAATAAATTAACATTAAAAAAAATTTAAACATAATACAAACTCAATCACATATAAAAAAAAGTCATCTGTTGGTGGGGATCCAGCCAAATTTTACTTCCTTATTTTTTAATAGATGTTTCTACAATAAAGATATTTTAATTTTATAATGGGAAAATGGTTGTGGACAGTTTTAGGAAAGGTAAGTTGTCTCCCCCCCCCCCCCCGAAGAAGTAACTGGAAAAAATGTAAGAAAAATGATTCCATGTTTTACTTTATGGGCAGGGACGAAGTTGTCCTTTTCTGTCATAAGAGGTTGAATCTTTTAAGATATTGTTTAGAAAAGTATCAAGTTGCTTTTTAAGTGTGAGAAGTGTAACTCTTGCCTTATAAAGTTAGTTTGTAAAGAATTAAAAAATATGCTTTGTCTGCGTATCCTGCATTATGTATTTCATTCATTCATTCATCTAGCCAGTCACTGATTTAATCACTCACCAAACCCTCCCTTCCTAGCCCTGCATGAGCAAGGTTCCATGCTAGTCATTGGGGTGCCAAGAAGAATCAAGAAGAACCTCCTGCCTTCTAGGGGTTCATATTGGAGTGGAGTTGGGGGGGGAATGGATGTGGAAGAGACAGTAGTCACCGAATATTCAAATGCCTTAAATTTCCTAGCCTCTACTGCAATTAAGTTGGGGCCTTGTGACAAGAGCTGTCCAGTGAACTGTGACCAGAAGTGATCCATATCACTTCTGGCCTAAGGCAGCTGTGAACCAGTGTGACTTTTCCAACTCTTTCTACCCCTGCAGTGATGACCTTGGAGGTCACGTGTGCTAGATGACACAGCGACAGTATGGCCAGGGCCACCAGACTCTTAGATCTTGCATGAAGGATATATGAACCTTTATTATGTTAAATTACTCTCCCTTCTTTTTAAAAAAATGTTCATTTATTTTGAGAGAGAACACGAGTGCACATGCACAAGTGGGGCAGGGGCAGAGAGTGAGGGAGAGAGAATCCTAAGCAGGCTCCACACTGTCAGCTCAGAGCTTGACTCAGGACTGGATCCCACAATTGTGAGATCATGACCTGGGCTGAAATCAAGAGTCGCAGACTTAACCAACTGAACCACCTAGGTGCCCCTCCCTCTTTTTTTTTTTTTTTATTGTGGCAAAATATATATAACATAGAATTTATCATTTTAACCATTAAAAATAAATGTTTTTAATGTTTATTTTTGAGAGAGAGACAGCATGCAAGTGGGGGAGGGGCAGAGAGAGAGACACACACACACACACACACAGAATTTGAGTAGCTCCGGACTCTGAGCTGTCAGCACAGAGCCGGATGTGGGGCTGGAACTCACAGACTGTGAGGTCATGACCTGAGCTGAAGTTGGACGCTTAACCCTCTAAGCCACCCAGGCAACCCTCCTTTTAACCATTTTTAAGTGCAATTCTGTAGCATTAGGTACCTTCCCAATATATAGCCCTTTGTTTTTAACAAATAAGTCGACAGGTGTTCATTTGAGACGCTGTGAACATCCCCCAACAACTTTTTAGTATCTAATGATTTTTGTTGGATATAATTATTAATCACATCATTATCATATGATAAATTTATGAGGTTGCTTTTATGAATATTCCCCTTTACAGATGTGGAAATTTGGACACAGAGAGTTTGAGCAATTGCTCAATGTAAGTAACTTACTGAGTGGAACTGGGTGTTGAACCACATCTGACTTTAACGTTCAAAGCATTATTTATAGCAAGTATGGCACACTATGGCCTGTGGACCAAATCTTACACCTCTTTTTGTAATAAAGTCTTATTGGGACACAACCATGCCCATTTGTTTACATATTATCTATGGCTGCTTTCACACTAAAATGCCAGGTTTGTGTAGTCATGACAGACTACATAGCCTGCAAGTCCTAAAATAATTACTCTCTAGCACTTTACAGAAAAAGTTTGCTGACCTCTGTTTTTTAAATTTTTTTTTTTTTAATATTTATTTTTGAGAGAGAGAGAGAGAGAGTGTGTGAGTAGGGGAGGGGCAGAGAGAGATGGAGACACAGAATCTGAAGCAGGCTTCAGGCTCCTAGCTGTCCACACAGCCTGATGCAGGGCTCGAATCTATGAACCATGAGATCATGACCTAAGCTGAAGTTGGTCGCTCAACCACCCAGGTGCCCCCCAACCTCTGCTTTATATAGTAGATATTTAATTTTTAATTTCTGTTTTTATTAAAATAATACATGTACATATATGGAAAATGAAATAGTGCTAAAAGTTTTATTTAAATTTTTTAAGTTTATTTATTTTGGGAGAGAGAGAGCAATCAGGAGGGTTAGAGAGAGAGGGAGAGAGAGAATCCCAAGCAGACAGCAAGCAGACTCTGTGCTGTCAGCACAGAGCCCTACTCAGAGCTCGAACTCAAAAACTGTGAGATGATGACCTGAGCCAAGAGTTGAATGCTTAAACGACTGAGCCATCTACGCACCCCTAAAAGTTTTATTTTGAAAAAGAAGATCCCTGCTCCACTGTTCTCCACCCCTTGGAGACAGATCCATTTCATTCTTTTAACTCTTTTCTGCCATTTACAATTACATTCTAAATAAGATCTTCATTTCACTATTTCCTGCTGTAACAATTTTGAGTTTTGGTCTTTTTATTTTTTTATTAAAAATTTTTTCTTAAATGTTTGTTTATTTAAAAAAAATTTTTTTTTTCAACGTTTATTTATTTTTGGGACAGAGAGAGACAGAGCATGAACGGGGGAGGCGCAGAGAGAGAGGGAGACACTGAGTCGGAAACAGGCTCCAGGCTCTGAGCCATCAGCCCAGAGCCCGATGTGGGGCTCGAACTCACGGACCGCGAGATCGTGACCTGGCTGAAGTCGGACGCTTAACCGACTGCACCACCCAGGCGCCCCATGTTTGTTTATTTTTGAGAGAGAGAGAGAGAGCGAGAGAGAGCATGAGCAGGGGGAGGAGCAGAGAGAGGGAGAGACCTAGAATCCAAAGCAGGCTCCAGGCTCTGAACTGTCAGCACAGAACATGGGGCTTGAACTCACAGACTGCGAGATCATGACCTCGAAGTCCCCGAAGTCGGACTCTCAACCAACTGAGCCACCCAGGCACCCCTATTTTTTTATTTTTTATTTTTTAGAGAAAGAGAGGACTCAGGTGGAGGAAAGGGGCAGACAGGAGGGAGGGAGGGAGAGGGAGAGAGAGAGAGGGAGAGAGGAAAAATCCTAAGCAGGGTACATGGCTCAGCTTGGAGCCTGATGTGGGGCTTGATCCCACAACCCTGGGACCATGACCCAAGCCAAAAGCAAGAATTGGATGCTCAACCTACTGAACCACCCAAAGGCCTCTGATCTTTTTTTAAAGGTAAACTCTACCCCCAAACTGAGGCTTGGACTCAAGACCTTGAGATCAAGAGTCATGTGCTCTACCAGCTGAGCCAGCCAGGCACACACCTGTTTTTTGTTTTTTGTTTTTTGTTTTTTTAAGTTTTATTCTTTTCTTTTTAACTTTATTTTTTATTTTTTAAAATTTACATCCAAATTAGTTAGTATATAGTGAAGCAATGATTTCAGGAGTAGATTCCTTAATACCCCTTACCCATTTAGCCCATATCCGCTCCCACAGCACATCACCTGTTTTAACAGATTGTGTGTGTGTGTGTGTGCGCGCGCGCGTGTGTGTGCGCTAATTTCTTCACATCCTTGCTAACCTTGATTATTCACTGTCTTTTTTATTGTAGCCATACCAGTGTATGTGAAGTGTTGTTAAGTTTTTGTTTTTAATTCTAGTTAGTTAACATAAGGTGTAATAATTAGTTTCAGGTGTCCAATATAGTGATTGTGTTATAGCAATTTAGATATTATTGACTAATCTAGTTAGGCTATTCCTTTTTTAGTGCTAGGTTATAAATATCTCATTCTTAGCTGGAATGTAATGTTTTATGATCATTTATGTAAAAATTTTTTTGATGTTTATTTTTTAAAGTTTATTTTTGAGAGGGAAGGAGAGAAAGCACAAGCAGGAGAGGGGCAGAGACAGAGGGGAACAGAGGATCTGAAGCAGGCTCTGTGCTGACAGCAGAGAGCCTGATGCAGGGCTTGAACCCACTAACTGCAAGATCATGACCTGAGCCACCCAGGCACCCCAATCTTATATTTATTTTTGAGACAGAGATAGAGTGTGAGTGGGGGAGGGGTAGAGAGGGAGGAAGGCACAGAATCTGAAGCAGGCTCCAGGCTCTGAGCTGTCAGCACAGAGCCCAGCATGGGGCTCAAACTCACAAGTCATGAGATCATGACGCCTAACTGACTGAGCCACCCAGGCACCCTGGTTTTATGATCATTTAAATAGTTTTTTGCATTTTCATCATCCTGTGTATATGAAAATTGACATGCACCTAGCCGTAGCCAACATTTATTTAGTACTTCACGTGGCACTATTCTAACGCAGTTTTCATGCAGCACCATGTTAATCTCGACAGAACCCTTAGGAAGTGATAGTATTATTATGGCCATTTTCTAGATGAGAAAACATCATTTAGAGAGATTATGTGATTTTCCCCTTGGTCAAGCAGCCAGTGGGTGATAGAAGCAGAAGCTGACAGAACTTGAGCCCTTAAATATTGTATTGTAATGCTGTATGGAGAGTCCTACTACTTGATATTCCTAGAGTTGTAGTTTTACTGTCAGCAAATAACCTGGACACTACAACACGTAAGTTTGCTGAGGCACAAGCCTTTTTTTTTTTTTTTTTTTTTTTGCCAAGTACTGTTTATTTTGCACGTGCCCACAGCAAGTTTGCACTGAGTAACTGTATTCTATAATAGTAGGCCAGGGCTAGGTGGTGCCAAGAAGAATGACATGCACAAAAGAACAGGAAGGCAAATAATTCTTAATTTTTTTTAAACAAATACACTAAAGGATCATACAATACCACCCGCATTGGATGCAGTCCTGGGGTACCGGTCTGTACACCCCTTTGCAACTGGTTCCATGATAGCAGAATCTGTCATTTCACCTTTATTGTTTTCAGTGACCCCTGTGTTACCTTCAAAATAGAAAAACACACCATCTTTTCTCCGGTAAGACTTTCATTATCCAGTTATCACTGCTGGATGTACTTTCTTTCTGGGCTCTGGTTTGCCTTTCTTCACTGTGGCCATCCCCATGTCACCCACGCCAGCAGCAGGATGTGTATTTAGTGCCTTATCCCCTTTACAGAGATGATATACAGACTCTGGGCTCCTGTGTGGTCAGCATAGTGGATCATGGCTCCTACTGGAAGACCCAGGGAAATCTGGAATTTCACATCGGAGGACTCACCACATCCTCACTTCCACATCTGGAATGCCAGAAGGGGACAGACAGAAAGGCTGAGGCCTAACTCTGAATCCGTTTGATTTGAGACAGGTGTGGGGTAATTAGGTAGAGGGTCCTTCTGAGGGTCATTCTGTTTTCTAGTGGACTATAAACATTTGCCAATCTCAGTCTAATGGATTGGCTCTCAAACTAGAGTGTGTATCCGAATCCCTCAGTGGGCAAGTACAGACTCCTGGGCCTCATCTCTAGTTTCTGATCCAGTAGGTCTAGGGTAGGGCCTGGGGATTTGCACTTCTAATAAGTTCCCAGGTGATGCTGACTGGTCTAACGCTGTACTTTTCCTGAATGTTAGGGTCGTCTGTACTGCCTTCTCTTCCTCTTTAATTTTCCTATCTATTAGTCTTCTCCTTCCAGCTAGCTTGTTAGTTCCTGGAAAGCAGTTCAGTTATTGTGGTTTATATTTCTATTTTGACCCCACTGAAGCCAGGATCATGTTGCTTATATAGTAGGTAGTAATCAGGTGAGTGTTTCCTGTCCTTTGGGGATTTTTTGTAATTTTGGCTTTTTGCATTATAAATATTGCAATTAGAATACATTCTAATTGTAAAATTCACTTAAAATTTTTTTTCATGTTTATTTTTGAGAGAGAGAGAAGAGCATGGTGCAAATGGGGGAGGGGCAGAGAGAGGGGAGACAGAGATCTGAAGCAGGCTCTGCAGTGCCAGCACAGAGCCCGATATGGGGCTCTAACTCATGAACCATTAAACCATGACCTGAAGTCAGACATTTAACCCACTGAGCCACCCAGGCACCCCTAAAAATCACCTTTATTAGCAGCACCATCACCCTAGTAAGAAGAAAAAAATTTTTTTAAGTAGGCTACACTCTCCACATGGGGCTTGACATCATGACTCTGAGATCAAAAGTTGCATGCTCTAGCATGTTCCAGCCAGCCAGGCAGGCACCCCCACTCCAGCAAAAATTTTAACAGAAAGATAGAAGTGGACGCTAAAGGATCTCAGTGGCCTGTTGGATGATAGCACTGAGGAACTTAGTCCTTGACTGGGGCAGTGCTTATAAAAAAGTGTCAAGTAAATAAAGTGATTTGTAGGATACTGCATCTGGATGCTTTCATCTGAGTTTTAGTAGAGGCTCTTGCCTTTTACATTTAGCATTCTTTGAGATCTTTTTTAATCTTCTGTTTCTGTAGAAGTCCCCCAGAATCAGCATGTCCGTGACTGAGGAGGCGATTCTCGGAGGCCGTGGCAGCCATCCTTCTGCTGGTGGCAGTTCTGTGTTATGCTTTGGACAGGTAACTGTGTGTTTTCTCTCATACCTGGCAAGAATGAGGTGAAGTGAAAAGATATGAGAAAGTAACTTGTAGAGCACTGTCATATACGTGGGCGCTATTTATCATCAGTGGTTTTTCCTTTAGATGCATTATTTGGGAGTCTGTTGAACTCTCAGGGCATTTTGGAATTTTAGCACCAAAAGACTGATGGTACTGGAGATTAGATTTACATTGTGTTTATTTTCTTGGATAGGCTCCATATTCATATGGTATAACATTCAAAATGGAATGTAGACTATATGCGAATGAAAAGTCTCACTACTTCCCCATCACTCCTGTTCCCTTTTTGGAGGCATCCAGAGTTTCTGGTGTCATATTCTCTGTGGAGATATGCTGTGCACATAAAAGAGATTCTTAGTTTGTCCCCTCAAATTCTATCTTTGTCTTTACCAGAGATCTGTTCGTGAGCATTTATTTTGTTTACATAGGGCAAGGGGAGAACTGCCAAGGGGACAAAAATCAAAACAAGTAGTAGTATATTATCTGTGTATACAATGGAAAATAATTGTTGAATTAGAGAAGAGGTATAAAACTTTGGAGAGGATGGTGGATTTCCCCTACTCCCTCGTGGGCATAAATGTCATATACAGACCCTGAGGTGGGACATTTCAGTTTATGAATTCTCAAGTTTACTTGAGAAAGTTTTGTAAGGATGGTAGTAACACCTAAGGCATTGGCTCTCAAAATGTGGTCCAGTGACCCCTGAGGGTCCACAAGACTTTTCAGAGTCCATGGGGTCGAAATGATTTCCATAATAACACTAACATACCACTTGCCTTTTCCACTCATTCTCTTGTAAGCGAGTGAACAGTGGGACTTCCAAGGGAATACACAGCATGTGATGATGTTGCTTTGATGGCTGATGGAAGATGTGCCTTAAGAGTTTCTCAGTTTTAATTCCTGATATGGATAGATATAACCTACATAAACAAAAGCTCTTAGGATCCTCAGTACTTTTTAAGAGTGTAAAAGGGTCTGGAGACCAAAACAGTTGGAGACTTGCTGACATAAGGAATGGAGGAAATGCCAATTTAATTTTTCCTTTCTGGATTGCAGTGTCAGTACACAGCAGAAGAGTATCAGGCCATCCAGAAAGCTCTGAGGCAAAGGCTGGGCCCAGAATACATCAGTAGCCGAATGGCTGGAGGCGGCCAGAGGGTAGGAGAGTTTATATGCTTACGAAGTGGGTGCCCATATAGCTGGCTACTCAGATGACCAGCTCCCTCTCTGGGTCCTCATGGATTCAGAAGGTCTCTAGTCCTAGGTGTTTCTGAGTGTCTTTGGGAGGGGATGGGTTCCAGCCTTCAGTGTCATCTGAAGTGACCCAAGTTTTGTCTTGAGACTTCCATACCTGCCATCTTGGGGTTTTTATACCATCTTTTAAAACTGTTTCTTTTGCTTCTAATTGTATCTTCTGTGTATATTTTTGGTCTTCTATAATATATGTCAACCCGAGCCTTGTACATTTTTGGGAACTGAGTTTTGGAAACTGATAGGTGAGTGGATATCTTGCCCCTCTGAGTTTAGTCCCTTCCCTCAGACAAAATATTAGTTCTAACTGGTTTCTTCTGGAAGATCTTTGAAATAAGGTCACTGAGAATTTCCCTGGAATGTTTAAGGGCAGTTTTGCCAAAAAAAGCTGGTAAGGAATAAATTAAGTAAATTTTGATTCACATTTAAGTATGGCAAGGAATTTTAACAAGCCCCTTTTCTCCCCCCGTTTAATTTCTTTTTCCAGGTATGTTACATCGAGGGTCACAGGGTAATTAATCTGGCCAATGAGATGTTTGGTTACAATGGCTGGGCACACTCTATCACACAGCAGAATGTGGGTATGTTTCCTGGCAATGGCATCTTCTCTCCCTTACTTTGGCACTAATTTCTGATGAGAGTATTTTGTGGGTGAGGATGTAGGGTAGGTATATTTGGTTGCCAGCAGAGGAATGTGGGTGAGGCACAGGGATCAGAATCCTCTTCAACTGGTTCTCTTTCCCACTCCTAGATTTTGTTGACCTTAACAATGGCAAGTTCTACGTGGGAGTCTGTGCATTTGTGAGAGTCCAGTTGAAGGTGAGGGTGATGGAATAGACCTGCTGCCTCTGAGGATCGGGTGGGCGGTGAGAGAGAATGAGCAGGTAGAGAATTCTCTGGACGGTAGCACAGCCAAGCTGGAGAGCTAGGCGCTAGAGCTGTGGCTCAGCCGGTGTTCTTTGGGATGGTGGTAGCCAAGCATTCTTACTCATGTGTCCCTAAATGAATTGTGAAAAACTCTTGTTTTCTTGCACATTTTAAGTTTACTCCTAAAAGTTTTCACCGTAAGTATGAATACAGGTCCTCTGCCTTTCAAAAGTTTGTGCTATGCCGCTTTGCGTTTATGGAAGACCTACACTGGTACCTGTTTTCACTTAAATGAAAGAAATCCAAAGAGGATTTTCACTTTTATGACAAAAAGTGAACCCTGGCAGCAAGAGTGGCCCTGCCGAGCTCCTCAGCATCAAGCTCCTATAGCTTTGAACTATATCTGTGAGCAAACATGCTTTATTTTGATTTATTTTGTGCCTCCATTAGCAGGATGTGTCCTGATGTATCAGAGAAGCCTAATAGAGGCCATTATTTATTTATTTATTTATTTACTTGTTTGTTTGTCTTCAGAGAGAGAGAGAGAGAGAGAGAGAGAGAAGGAGAGAGAATGCTTGCGCGAGCAGGGGAGGGGCAGAGAGATTGGGAGAATCCTGAGCAGGTTCTGCACTGTTAGCACAGAGCCCAGTGCTGGGCTTGAACTCCCAAAACTGTGAGATCATGACCTGAGCAGAAATCAGGTGTTGGATGCTTAACTGACTGAGCCACCCACGTGCCACAAAAGAGGTTAGTTTTTGGATCTGGGAATGCTCAAAAAATTTTCCATACAAATTAATGGTACTTCTTTGCTTTATGCTACTTTGGCAAATGAAAGCTTTCATAAGAATGTTCTACTTCTGGGTAATGGGCGAAAGCTGTAGTTGCAAGGGTATATTTCTTGGCATATTGTAAAATTTGACTTTTTTTTTTAATGTTTATTTATTTTTGAGAGAGAGAGTGTGTGCATGAGTTGGGGAGGGGCGGAGAGAGAGAAAATCCCAAGCAGTCTCTGCTCTGTCAGTGTAGATCTCGATGCGGGGCTTGATATCACAAATTGTGAGCTCATGACTGGAGCCTAAATCGAGTTGGACACTTAACCAACTGAGCTACCCAGGCGCCCCCAAATTTGACATTCTAAAATAAATGTATTGTATCTTTTTCTTCCTTTTTTTTTTTTTATCCACATATAGTTAACATACTGGGATATTTTAGTTCCAGGTGTGCAATATAGTGATTCAACAATTCTGTACATTTCTCATGGCTCATCAGGATAATTGTACTCTTAATCTCCTTTATCTGTTCCTCCCATAGTTTTTTGTTGCATCATTTTTAAATATACCAATGGATTTTCAATAATAGGTGATTAAATACTGTCATCTATTTAAAAAAAATACATGAGCAAGGTGTTCTTTAATCATGAGAAATTTTACATTGTTTCTTCTTGAACTCCTGTTCTATTTCACCAGTGGCTTTATACTAATATAATATATCAATATATATAAAACAATGTTTGGAATGTATATGTTTGGAACCTTGTTAATAACCTTAGTATAATTCCTCTCTGTGTGTATGTATATATAAAAGTAATTTTTTTGAGTAAATTTTCAGTGACCTTAGGTCTTTAAATTTTTTAAAATTTGGGGCACCTGGGTGGCTCAGTTGGTTGAGTGTCTGACTTTGGCTCAGGTCATGATCTCACAGTTCGTGGGTTTGAACCCCGTGTCAGGCTCTGTGCTGACAGCTCAGAGCTTGAAGCCTTCTTTGGGTTCTGTGTCTCCCTCTCTCTATCCCTCCTCTGCTTGTGCTGTGTCTTGCTCTGCCTCTCAAAAATAAATAAATGTTAAGAAAAAAAATAAATTATACAAAATCTGGATTGAATTACTATTATAGGTATTATTAACACACAATTGATTAGTCAGTTGTGTCTGTGAGGGAGACAACATAACTACATTAAAATTTGTATACTTAATAAAAATAAATTTTTGTGGAAAATGTATTTCTTAATGAGATGGATGAGGCTTTTTCTTTTTGGATAGTTTATATATCCATAGTTTATTTTTTAAATTAAATTAAATTTTTAAAATATATCCATAGTTTAATATTACTTTTTCCTAGACAGACCATTCAACATTAATTCTATTCTAACTTCTTATTTTTAGTAAATAGTACTGAAAAACCTTATTCACATAATAAACTGGGAATGGAGAGTTTTGTTATAGTGTCACTCATTTCTTTGAATTAACTTTCTGAGTTATATAAAAAAAATCACAGAGTGTGGGGCGGGGGCACCTGGGTGTCTCAGTCAGTTAAGCGTCTGACTTTGGCTCAGGTCATGATCTCACTGTTCCTGAGTTCAAACCCCGTGTCTGACTCTGTGCTGACAGCTGGAGCCTGGAGCCTGTTTTGAATTCTGTGTCTCCCTCTCTCTCTCTCTGCCCCTACCCTGCTCACGCATTGTCTCTGTCTCTGTTTCTCTCTCTCAAAAATAAACATTAAAAATTTTTTAAAAAAAATCACAGAGTGCTATCATCTAAAATTATATTTGGTTCTCTATCAGCTAATAACTCAATCAGGTCTAGCTTCATTTTTGGTGAAAGCCAGAAATGGACACCACCTGACTAGTGAAAAGATTTAATATCCAATCATTAGAGTCATTAAATATAATATTTCACATTTTCTTTTTGTTTAATGTCCCAGAGGTTTTTATACCTTGGGGTCATGCACCCTAGTGAGATTTAGGGTGGGTTAGCTGTATGCCTTTTTTAAGTAAAAGAGGAGGTGTGAAGGGAGAATTGTTTCACATACTTCCCAGCAGATAAGATCAAGGACATAGTGCTGGAAATTTATTCTCTTACAGTTCTTGGTGCCCATTCATGTGCCCTTTAGCAAGGCTCCTGAGTTAATATGTGCCCAGTGTGGGCACTGTTCAGGGCAAAAAGAGTTGTGTGACAGGGACACACGACTGCAGCTCTTCATGTTGGGCTCTTCCCCCCACAGGACGGCTCATATCATGAAGATGTGGGCTATGGGGTCAGTGAGGGCCTCAAGTCAAAAGCCTTGTCTTTGGAGAAGGCAAGGAAGGAGGCGGTGACAGATGGGCTGAAGCGGGCGCTGAGGTAAGCAAAAGCTAGAGTCTGACCTGCTTCATTTTGATTCTTGTTTCAGAGCAGTTTTGTTTTGTTTTAGTTTGTTTAGAATGTAATACGTTCATATGGTACAAAAATCAAAATAACCTGAGTCTCCCTCTCCCCTGTACCTCTTGGCCCCGTTTCCTGTTCTCCCGCGTGTCCCCCATGCTGCTTTATGCTTAGTCAGTCTCCCCTCTTGGGAACACATGGTAGAATACTATCTTCTCTGTTCTGTGCTCGATTTTGCACACCCACTGCCTCAGTCATGGATCGGAGACCTTTCCACATGAATACGAGACAGCTTCCCCATTAAGCAGTTTTTCATTGTGTATGTACAGCTTAGTTACATAGAACAGGGTATTTTGCCTTTTTTTTTTTTTTTTTTTTTTTGGCCTTTGAGAATTGAAGTGAATTGAATCACTAGAAAAACACATGTATGAATGAACATCCACTACAAACTTGCGGTACATAACCAGGCATCCCGAGTGAAGAGCTTCTGTCAGGGAGGATTGTGCTCTAAGTGTGTGTAGCCCACTGTTGCTGGGGAATTGGAGCAGTCCTCAGAAGAAATCTCTGCTCTGGAATTGGTGCTCCACGGCAGGAGGTAGCTAAGGAGTCTTTTCATAGTCCTTGCCTCTTGCTGAGGGCAGGGATGGTGCTGTATTCTGAGAACCTAAAACTAAAGCAGTGCATGAATGTGGCAGGTGCTCAGTAAACATTTTTGGATGTATATTAGGGTCCTTCTCTGCCACAGTTGAGAAGCAACTTGCACAGAGATTCTAACTGTGTTCTCTGATATTACCATGTAATAATTCTCAACCTGTTTCACTCTTTTTTTTCCTTACTCTTAGAAGTTTTGGGAATGCACTTGGAAATTGTATTCTGGACAAAGACTATCTGAGGTCACTAAATAAGCTTCCACGCCAGGTATGTTAGAAATGGATGAATGGAATGCATTGCAGTAAAGATATTACTGATTCCCTTGTGTCATGGGTGACTGTTTGGGGATGGAGAGAGAAGAAGGGGAGACTCAGCCCTTTAGAGGGTCTGGAATGTGTATTTCTGACTTGTTTGAATATCAGAGCAACAGGAACCAATGGCCTTGTTTTACAGATGAGGACATTGAAGCCCAGAGAATGTATGCTAGTTGTTTCTTCTACATGGAGCGCTGTGTTCGGGAATGGTCTGAGAACCCTGCAGCACCACCATTTCTTAGAAACACTGAGAACCACACCTCTTCCACCTTCTTGCTTTTCCTTAGCTGGAGTGGATTTAAGGTGTAGATCCTCGTTTCCGTCTCTGCCTATCGCACGAGCTGAGCCTTTGCGAGAGAGGGGTCTGGAAATCGTGTATCCCCTGTAGTCACTCTTGGCCTGGGCTGAGTCGGGTTCTGGAATGGTCCTGGTGCCTGGAGGAGTGGCTGCCTTCCCCATGACATTCTCTGAGGCCCCGGGGAGCATTCCCTGTCTTGTACTCGAGGGGCTCTTGGGGTGGAGACCCTAACAGAGGCGTATGTCAATTGGCATCTGTCAAAACTCCACTCTTTCCCTTGTTAAGATCCTTTTACACGTTATTAGGCTTGTATTTTCTTAAGGCCTTTTGCATCTGTGTTTGTTAGGGATATCACTCATAGGTTTTTTTTCCTCTCTTTTTTAAATTGTGGTAAAAAACACATAACAAAATTTACCATTTTAGCTATTTGTACATTTGTACAGTTCACTGATCAAACAGATCTCCAGAACTTTTTAATCTTGAGATACTGCAACTCGATACCCAAAACACAGCTCCCCTTTCCCCCTTCTCATAGCCCCTGGTTACCACATTCCACTTAACTATGAATTTGGCTACTTTAGATGCCTCATGTAAGTGGAATCATGCTGTTTGTTTTTTTTGACTGACTTATTTCATTTAGCGTAATGTCCTCGTTTCATCTATGTTGTGGCCTGTTGATTTGTTGATGATTTTTCTCTTGCTGCTTCCAAGATTTCTCTTTGTCTTTGACTTTTTAAAAATTGAGATATAAGTGACATATAACATTATTTTAGTTTAGGTATACAACATAATAATTTGATATTTGTATATGTTATGAAATGAATGACATAATAAGTCTCATTAACATCCATCACCATACCTAGTTACACATTTTTTTATGATAACTTTTAAGATTTACTCTTTTAGCAACTTTCAGATATACAATACAATATTATTAGCTACAGTCACTATACTGTACATTACATTCCCGTGACGTATTTTTATAACTGGAGGTTTGTACTTTTTGACCCCCTTCACCCATTTTGCCTGTTACCTACTGTATCCCTGGCAACCACCAATCTGTTCTCTGTACCTATGAGCTCTTTTTTTTTTTTTCTCCTGCAGATTCTGCATATAAGTGAGATACAATGTTTGTCTTTCTCTATCTGACTCATTCCACTTAGCATAATGCCCTTGAGGTGCATCCACATTGTGGCAAATAGCAAGTTTCCTTCTTTATGGCTGAGTAATATTCCATTGCATGTGTACTACATTTTCTTTATCCATTCATCCGTGGATGGACACTTAGGTTATTTCCATATGAACATGGGGAGCAGATATGTTTTTGAGTTAGTGTTTTTGTTTTCTTTGGATAAATATCCAGAAGTGGACTTGGTGAATCACATGGTAGTTCTATTTTTAATTTTTTGAGGAACCTCCATACTGTTTTCCACAGTGGCTGCACCAGTTTTCATTCCCACCACTAGTGCACAAGGTTTCACCTTTCTCCACATCCTTGCCAATGCTTTTTATTTTTTTTGATAATAGCCACTCTGACAGGTGTGAGGTGATATCTCATTGTGGTTTTGATTTGCATTTCCCTGATCATGAGTGATGTTGAGTATCTTTCCATGTGTCTGTTGACCATCTATGTGTCTTCTTTGGAAAAATGTCTATATAGATCCAGTTCCCATTTTTTAATTGGATTGTTTATTTTCTTGCTATTGAGTTCTTTACATATTTTGGATATTAACTCCTTATTGATTATATCATTTACAAATTTTTAAAAAAAATATAATTTGTTGTCAAATTGGCTTCCATACAACACCCAGTTCTCATCCCAACAAGTGCCCTCAATGCCCATCACCCACTTTCCCCTCTCCCCTACGCCCCATCAACCCTCAGTTTGTTCTCTATTAAGAATCTCTTATGGTTTGCCTCCCTCCCTCTCTGTTTGTAACATTTTTTCCCCCTTCCCTTCCCCCATGGTCTTCTGTTAAGTTTCTCAAGATCCACATATGAGTGAAAACATATGGTATCTGTCTTTCTCTGACTGACTTATTTTGCTTAGCATAATACCCTCCAGTTCCATCATTTACAAATATTTTCACCCATGCCGTAGGTAACCTTTTCATGTTGACAGTTTCTGTTGCTATACAAAAGCATTTTAGTTTGATGTAGTCCTGCCTGTTTATTTTTTCTTTTGTTGGCTCTGCTTTGGTGTCACATTCAAAAAGTCATCACCAAAACCAGTGTTAAGGAGCTTATCACCTGTGTTTTTTTCTAGGAGTTTCATGGTTTCAGGTCTTACACTCATGTCTGTACTTCATTTTGTGTATATTTGTATATTGTGTTAGATAGTGGTCTGGTTTCATTCTTTGCACGGGCTATCCATTTTTCCAACACCATTTATTGAAGAGACTGTCCTTTTGACATTGTACATTCTTGGCATCTTTGTCATAAATTTGTTGATCATATAAACGGGTTTATTTCTGAGCTCTCCTTTCTTTTCCATTGATCTATGTGTCTTTATGAAAATACTGTTTTGGTTACTATAGCTTTGTAATATAGTTTGAAATCAGGTAGCATGATGCCTCCAGCTTTGTTCTCAATATTGCTTCAGTTATTTGGGGTCTTTTGTGGTTCCATACAAACGTTAGGATTGTTTGTTCTATTTCTGTGGAAAATGCCGTTGGCATTTTGATAGGTATTACATCGAATCTGTAGATTGTTTTGGGTTGTTTAGGCATTTTAACAATATTAATTCTTCCAATCCATACCATGAAATACCTTTCCATTTGTTCTTCAGTTTCCTTCATTAGCGTCTTGTAGTTTTCAGTGTATGGGTCTTTTACTTCCTTGGTTCATTTATTGCTAAGTATTTTATTCTTTTTGATGCAATTGTAAATAGGTTTGTTTTCTTAATTTCTCTTTCTGGTAGTTTGTAACTAGTGTGTTGTCTTTGACTTTTGGCAGTTTGATTATAATGTGTTTTGGTGTGAGCTTCTTTGGGTTTAGTTTAGTTAGCCTCTTTGGGCTTCTTGAATTTATACATATTCTTTCCTCAGATTTTGGAAGTTTTGGGCCCATTATTTCTTCAGATAATCTCTCTGCCCCTTTCTCTTTCTCTTCTTCTGAGATTCTTGTAATATATAGTGTGACAAGTGTCCTATAGGCCCCCTTAAGCTTGGTCATATTTCTGCATTCTTCCTTTGGTTTGCTTCTCTGAGATGATTTCAAATGACCTGTCTTCCTGTGGGCTGATCCTTTCCTCTGTCAGATCGAGTTTGCTGTAGAATCCCTCCAGTGAATTTTTCAGCTGTTACTATATTTTTCAGCTCTGGAACTTGTTAGTTGCTATTTAATAGTTTTTCTTTGTTGATGTTCTCATTTCATCCATGCATCATTTTCCTAATTTCATTAGCTGTCTGTGTTCTCTTTTAGCTGATTGAGCATTTATGATAGTTATTTTAAATTCTTTGTTAGGCAGTCTATAGATTGCATTTTTTTTAGAGTCTGTTTTTGGAGTTTTATTTTGTTACTTTGTTTGGTCCACATTTCCCTGTTTCTTTGAATGCCATATGATCTTTTGTTGAGATGTGGCATTTAAGAAAACAACCACCAGTCCCAGTCTTTATGTACTGGTTTTGTGCAGGGGAAGAACTTTACCAGTTGGCCCACCTAGAGGTTCTAGGACCTCTCAAACCTCTTATGATCTCTTTCTCCTCCTGGCATCTCACTGCATAACTGTAGCTCCAAGGTGTTCTTGTGCTCATCTCTGTTTTTAGTGGCTTTCAAACTCTGTTGCTGGTCTCATCATTGTGCTGAGTCAGGTGAGACAGAAAGCAATGCCATGGGCAGCTCTAGACAAGCCATAACATTGGATGCACAGTCTACTCCTTTGTTTTCCATCCCAGAGGAAGAGCTCAGAACGTGAGGTTTCTTCCTGGTTGTGCTACTCACTGCTGGGTAGGGGCAGGGGTGGGGCCCAAGTGGCCACACAAAATGCCAGGAGTTTTCCTACCCCTTTTGCTGGAATCTTGTCTGGTTTTATGCTGGCTTAAGGCCTGTCGCTTCTTAGCTGGTCACCGGGGTTCTCAGAAAGGTATTCTAGTTTGTATCTTGGTAACTCAGTGTCTCTAGGGGAACGGCCCGTGGAGCTTCTGAGTCTACCATTCTGCTAACATCCTCCCTTTCTTTTTTACTCTTAGTTTTTAAATGAATTAAAAAAAATTTTTTTTAATGTTTATTTATTTTTGAGAGAGAGACAGAGCACAGGCAAGGGAGGGGCAGAGAGAGGGGGGTACATAGAATCCAAAGCAGCCTGCAGGCTCTGAGCTGTCAGCACAGAGCCTGACGTGGGGCTTGAACTCAGGAACCGTGAGATCGTGACCTGAGCCGAAGTCAGAGGCTTAACCGACTGAGCCACCCAGGTGCCCCAGTTTTTAAGTGAATTTTTAAAATGAAGTGCAAATTATACACAGAAAACTATAATTCATAATGGCACAGCCTGATGAATATTTAGTAGTGAACACAGCTATTTATCTCCCAGATAAAAAAAACATTACCAGTACCCCAAAGCCCCCATTTGCCACTCCCATTCACTACCTTGACTTCTCTTTTGAAAAGTAACTACTGTCCAGACTTCTCTATTCTGTTATTCTCATAGATTTCCTTCCCTTCCCTTTCATTTCTTTTTCTTTTCTTTCTTTTCTTCCTCTCTTTCTGTAATATACACCCAATGTGGGGCTCAAAGTCACAACCCTGAGATCAAGGATTGGATGCTCTACCAACTAAGCCAGTCAGGTGCCCCAGTCTTGTAGTTTTTTTTTTTTTTTTTTTTTTTTTGCACTTTATATAAATGAAATTGTATAGTTTGTGCTTTATAAAAATCCATTGAAGTGTTAACATGTACATATAAACATGTAGAAAAGTTCAGATATCATAAATGTTCAGCTTGATGAGCATAGCCATAGAACCATCTGAAATCAAATCAAAATATTATCAGTGTCCCAGAAGCCTCAATAGTGTTCCTTGCAGTGACTGCAAAGCTCTCCCCTCCTCATCACTACTAAGGAAAACCTCTTTTAACAATATAGGTTAGTTGGCCTTTTTGCACCTTGGGGAATCAAACAGTATGAACTGTTTTGTGTCTGGCTTTCAATTGACATGTTTGTGAGATTCACTCATGTCACATGTAGCATTTTCATTGCTGTATACTTTTCTATTGTGTGAATATAGCACAGCTCATTTTCCCATTCTGTCTAATAGACGGAGTTTTGGAGTAGTTTTTGGTTGTTTTTTGAATAGGGCTGCGGTTAGCATTCTTGCATGTCTTTTGGTGCATACACACCCATTTATCTTGGGAATGAATTATTGGGTCGGGTCAGAGAATAGGCATATGCTTCGTTTTAGATCTTTCCAGTGTTCATTGTGGTTGTATTAATGTACACTCCTGCACCGTGGTTTATAGTTTCAGCTGTTTCAGGTCTCTGGCAGCACTTAGCATTGTGAGTCTTTCAAACTTTTTTCAAAGTTCATTTTTTTTTGTAGTAAAATATATATAACAAAACTTACCATCTTAACCATTTTAAGTGTAGTCAGTGGTGTTATAAACCTTCCTTCTGTTGTACAGCTGTCACCACTGTCCATTTCTAGAACTCTCTTTTTACCAAACTGAAAGTGTAACAGTAGCTTCCTGCTTCCTTTTCCCTGTAGCCCCTGGCAGCTGCCATTCTACCTTCTGCCTCGTTTTTTTGACTACTCTAAGTATGTACCTCCTGTACATGGAATCATACATATTTGCTCTTTTGTGACTGGCCTATTTCACTTAGCATAATGTCCTCAGTGTTCATCTGTGTTGCATACGCTATTTTATTTTATTATTTTATTTAAAAATTTTTATTTTTACATAATCTCTACACCCATTGTGGGGCTCGAACTCATGACCCCAAGATCCAGAGTTGCATGCTCCACCTACTGAGGCAGCCACGTGCCCCAAGCTCATTTATTTTTAACCTACTATTTACTTTCCAATGTAGATTAGAAATTTCATAATGTAATGAAATTATTTTCAGGTTATTAATTACAAATTTTATTTTTTTGAGAGAGAGAATCCTAAGCAGGCTCCACAGCACATTGCCCAGTGCAGGGCTCAATTTCACGATCGTGAGATCATGACCTGAGCTGAAATCAAGAGTCATTCGCTTAACTGACTGAGCCACCAGGTGCCCCTCAGATTATCTTTATTAAAATTAGCATCCATATGAATCGAGACAGTTCTCCCAAGTGAAAAGCTCTGGGTTTCTATAGTGCTCAGGGCCTGGAAGTAGAACATATTGCCAAATGCCATGAAGTACAGTTAGTTCTCACATTTGGTGAGATGCAGGAACTACCCTAAATTGGGAGACGTCAGTGCTTTCCAAGTCTTCTTCCTCCTGTTATTTGAAGGACACTTAGTTGTGCCGTAGCAACCTGTGAGTGTTGTACTGAGGAGAGTTGTATTTTGGGGGAAGTCCTGGAAGAAAGGCCAGAGAAAGTACAGGCCTCCACAAGGAGCATGTGTGATCATTTCCACGAAAAAGAGACAAAAAGTAGATAGCATCAGACAGATCCAGCTGCCAACGAAAGATTCAAATTAGGATATATAGAACATTTGCCTTGAATCATAAAGTAAGATTCCTTTTTACCAAAATTTGATTACTACAGAAAGGTATAAAGTAGAAAATGAAATTGTTTTACTTCTCCCATATAATTAAAAAAGTTGAAGAACAGATCGAAGTATGGATCCTTTGTCTCAGCTTCTCAGGATCTAGAGGGCACGATGGATAGTGGATGGTCAAATACCATTTTCCAGGAATCTAGACCTTGAAGGCAGGGAAAAGGAAGGGGAAGTACACTTGGAAGAAGTTATTTACCTCCTTTCTTCCCTTATTAGTTGCCTCTTGAAGTGGATTTAACTAAAGCAAAGAGACAAGATTTTGAACCCTCTGTGGAACAAGCAAGATACAGCAGCTGCCGGCAGAACGTGACTCTGGGACCCCCGAAACCACAGGAGGTGACCTCCCCTTGCAAACCAAGCCACTCAGATGATCCCCACCTCGTGAAACAGGAAGACAAGGCCGGCAGCTCCCGGTATGAGGCCTCGGTTCCCTCTCTTTCTCTTCTCAGTCTTCGTGACCTCCATTTTCACCTCCTGAGCTAGCAGACTGGTCTGTGTCCTCCCTCAGGAGTTTACTTCGTTAACTCAGCCCCGCCTTATTGCTCTTCTGATGCAGAAGCCTGGCCTCCGCCATGGAGAGCGATGCCACGTACCAGCGGAAGCTCCGGCAAAAACAGTTGCAGCAGCAGTTCCGGGAACAAATGGAGAAACAGCAAGTGCAACTGTCTGCTCCATCAGTGGAAAAGAAGAATCAGGGTGTGTGAGGAGGATGGGAGCGGAGGCCCTGGGGAGGTGTCCCGAGGGACTAGCCTGATCCTCTGCCAGTATGTACGGTTATGTCCAAACCAGAACTCAGTAGAACATCAGGTCAGGATAGAGTCTAAGCAATTAAGACTCTATGAAATCCTGCCATGCATTTCCCCATTTCTAAAGACGCCCTCATCTATCGTCAGGGAAGGAAAGGGGCCTTGACATAATCTAGAACTAGAAATTTTAGGGTATATAACTTTTTTTTTCCCCTTTCAGCTACTTTGGCCATCTCCGTATTAGAAAGCTTTTCTGAGTCGTCTGTGAACATGAGGCAAAATTGTTTGAAAAGAATTGTCTTTCCCAGAGAGTAGAAACAAAGGGCTTATCCCAGACCAACTGGATAGTTGCTTTAGGAGAAATGAACCTTGTTTTCTCCCCAATTTAGTGAGAAGAAAAGAGAATCGTGATTTTAGCCTCATGCAGATCTGTATGTAGGTAGGAATGGGACCAGGAATCTTGGATCTCTTATTGGCTGTGCCAGGAACCAGCGTAACTCTAGGCAGCTTTGCACTTCTGAGGTGCTCCCTCCAACAACTGAGTGATTCTGATTTTGTCCTCTCTCGCTCGCTCTCCTGTGAACTGTAGCAGCACCGCCAGCACTTCCTGTGAAGCACAGCACCCCCATAACTGTTTCTGAACCACACACGGAGAAAGACTTCCTCACAGGTCAGTAGGAGCTAAAGGAATGACTTAAGTATTAATATACGTACTTATTATTTTTTAATGTTTATCTTTTTTTTGAGAGAGACGAGTGTGAGCGAGGGAGGGGCAGAGAGAGAGAGGGAGACATAGAATCTGAAGCAGGCTCCAGGCTCTGAGCTGTCAGCACAGAGCCCAATGTGGGGCTTGAACCCACGAACCGTGAGATCACGACCTGAACCGAAGTCTGATGCATACTGACTGAGCCACCCAGGCGCCCCAATGTAGGTACTTATTAAATGTAACCTATGAAATGCACTTTTGGTAGTCACTAATACATCTTACGAGAGACATAAAAATCCTCATTTTAATCTTATAGCCCCACAAAGTTTTGGAAAAAGAGAGGACACGTAATGGACTGCAGGCAGTTCTGACAGCACATACTCAGCTCCTCTATGGTCCTAAGAGAAACTCTGGCATACTTTTAGTGGACAGGGAGAGAGAAGTTCCAAAAGCTGTCATAGTCCACTCACGACATGGAATTTCTTATGATGTTTTTCCCAGTGCTTTGTGAGAACACTTCTTTGTTGATGCTGCGTTTTCCCACGATCTCTGTCCTTGCAGACAGTCTTGGAATGTGGGATATGGATCCAGATGCAGAGGACAGTGATGTGAAGCCCTTGTCTAGGCCAGAACCACTCCAGACCCCTGCCACACCAGTCCTGAAACACCAGGTGGTGACCTGGAATAGGACTCCACAGGACCTCTGTCACCAGGATCCACAAGCAAAATCTGGACCCAGGCAACTCCAAACTCACAACAGTAACCAAGAGATAACAGGTAGCGAGAGTGTTCAGCAACAAAAATTGAAGGGAGAATTTGGGTTAATTCTTTGCATTTTAAAGAAAGAATGATGAATTCCATTTTAAGAAGTTGTATAATATTATGCCAGAGGAATATCAGTGTAAGAAAATGAAAGATAACTGGCTTATACGCCAGAACTTTTCCTCTGGGGGCCCTGACTTCAGGTGTAACTCCTTATAACCCTTGATAGTAGTAGGAAGCTTAAGCATGACTGACTGAAGAACTTTATCTATTAAAGTAGGCCCATCATGTTTGGTATTGCAACTTGATCTAGAGATAACACAAAGATCTACCCTCATAACAATTTTTATTCATCTTTTAGGTTTAATGTTTATTTTTGAGAGAGACCACGCGTGCACAAATGAATGGGGGAGGAGCAAGGGGGGGTGTTGGCGGTGAGGCAGAGGATTTGAAGCAGGTTCTGTACTGACAGCAGTGAGCGCGAACTCACGAAGCATGAGATCGTGACCTGAGCTGCTCCACTGAGCCACCCAGCTGCCCCACTGGCCTTTCAAATTTTAGCTGTCAGTTTCTTATTTTAAAATCATGGCAGTCATATTTAAATGATTTTTTTTCTTCCATAGTAAACTCTGATTTCTATGACAAGAACCAAGACTTGAAGAAAAGGAAACTGGATCCATCTTAACTGAGGCTCCGGTCACATCATTGGACTTTGTCACAAAAGGGACTTTCGAAAACTACTTTTTGGTCATGAAATTGTTCACCATTCCTAGGGAATGAGCTTTATTTCCAAGGATTTACCTTGCTTCATTCTGAACTTTACCTGAGGATTTGAGTGTTGGAGCCTACTGCAGACAGAGCAGAGCAGTCAGAAAGCCCTTTTAAAAAGCTTGTCACACACTGCAGTGGGGAGGCTCTACGACTGAACACCTTCTCTCTGGCTCTTGAGGCTCTTCTCTATTTATTCCTAAGCTCTTACATTAGTAAGTATAGGCATTTCAGGAGTCATCAGTGGCTACCTGCCTTCAAGCAATATAAGCCATACTATGAAGCACGGACTTTAACCACCACCTATATCAAGTTATTGTTAATGTCTGTCTTCTTTGAACTTTAGGTCTCCACATTTACTGCTGTCCACACCACACTGTGTATCCTAAGAACAAAGACTAGAGTGGGGTTTCGCTACTTTGCATCAATCCAGCCTGCCATCTTCATCTATGATAATCTCTCCTTTATAGGTTTATGAAGTCACTGTCCTGTGGTTTTTTTTCCTTATCAAGGGAATGATCTAGGACCAAAGAAAAGGCATTTTAAGAAAGCAAAATAAATTCTTTTTAACAAAAAATGTAAGTAGGTGTTTATATTTTTGCATTTCACATGTGAAGGTGGCTTTGTATCTCAAAAAATGTTTTTTTCGTATAGTTTCAGATGTTTCATAATTCTTCCCCCCAAATAATGAGTTTCAGGTTTACTTTTTAAGTAAAACAGTAGCTTGGGCTGTGCCTTTTATCTGATCTTCACACTGTGGCTTTTATAAATTTTGCATCAAACACCCATCTGTGGGAAGCTATGAACCCGAGGCAAGGAATTCCTGAAGTACAGGAAGGCAGCCGTTTCTGTTCCTTCGGAAGATGATGTAGCTTACCCCGATTTTCCTTTTACCTTACTACTTCGTTACATGGATTTGGTCATATGTTCATCTTTTGATTTTGACACCCTTACCACTTTCGTCAGAAAAAACCTTTTTCTGAAGCATAATCTTAGTTTAGTTCAGGACTGCTAAAGAGGTCCTGGAGTTAGGAATCTAGTTATATAAATTGTACACAACTCAAAAGTGAGCTAATGAGATCATGAAAGAGGAATTTGCTGGAAATGAAAGCCCACAGCTCAACAAAAGCAAGTTTGGTTTATTTGAATGGTTTCATTAAATAAGTCTACAAAGGTAACAAACTGAAGCACAAAGCGCAATCTTACAAGAAGCGCAACACCCAGAGTTAGTGCAAAATGTACAATTAACGGCTGCTGAGAAACCCCCAAGGTTTGAATTTAGTTTATTTGTTTTTCTAAACAGTGTACATTGTTAAATAATGTAAGGAAAACATTTATAATTCAGAAAGATTTTTGTAATGTGGAAAAAGATACTCAAAGTGTACTATTAACACAAAAATAATTTAAACAGTTCAGTAGCGCTAGTTCATTCCTCTAGGCTTCAGTTATTTCATCCACAGGAGGGAAGAAAAATCAACAGTAAATAAAACCAGTTCTTACTTTTTGTGTGTAAGTGAAGAGATCTCAAAATTAAGCCAAAATAACAAAAAATAATGTGCTGCATTTGGTTCCCTCGTTCCTCCAGTAGAAAGTATAGTTTCATTCATCTTAGGTGGTCCGTTTCTCATTTACTCAGCACCTTCTTTGTTCTATTCTTACTCTTACCATCTCCCCAAGGATCTTAAGCAGAGAATAAATAAGTAAACAGCTTTGAAGTAGGGCTTGGAACCCCTGTTAATTTCTACTTTCCTAAACCTTCAGCTCTCATTTGCGTCTTTGGGACCTAGGCTAACTTAATACAGGACCCATGAAGGAACGGCAGGACAGGACAGCCAACCAGGCTCTTCCTATTGTGGGGATTCCTGGGATGTGCCAGTTGAGGTGGGTCAGAGATCAGAACTATGTTAATTTCCCAACTCAAGTGAAAAGAAGCACCCCCTAAATTAAGAGTTCTAGCTTCTTTCCCCATCTTCAGAGATAACAGAGATCTAAACATAGCCAATTAGGAGTATTTCCTGAAAGCTCTGAAAATAACAGAACTGCCCATTACAACTAGGCATAGCACTAAATAATACTGATTGGTTGCAGTTATTACTTAAGGGGAGTATTTGTTTATATGAAAATGTGAGAATATCAGTTGCAATTCTAGAAAAAGAGGTGGCACAACAGACTTAGGATTCTGCAACCATCTGGACATCACATAGGAAATGAGTAGGAATAAGCACTCTTACAATGCTTAATTCAGATGTGGGTCCACTTTCCACAAAATACAGTACCCCAAGCTGGGAAATGCAGGAGACATTTGCAACAAGAGGAAAGCAATCCATACAGTTTTTCTTAGAGCAACTTTCTCCATCTGTGACTCTTCACTATCAGTTTCCCAACTTAAAAACTAGCCCCCACTCCCTTTATATTCAGCCATTTCTACTAGGTCTTGTCTGTTCCAGCCTGGCTCAAGTAAGGCTTATGGCACCCACAGGCCAGGCATCACATATCTTCATAACGAGTTTGTTCTCCCATTCTTAGTCTTCCTTTTTCTTCATTTATCACACACCACCCTTAATCTTTTAAATTGTCCAATTTTGTTACGAAACCCCTCCTCACTGTTCCTGAAACAGAACTTTCTGCTTTCAACCACTGATGTCAACTTAACTTCTCACCCTGCTCATCTTACACCTGCTCTAGACAAAATTGAATGACTTAAAAGAAAAAAAAAATACTCTTTCAGTTTCCCTTTGGCATAATCCTCTGCTGGGGTCACATGGACCTATTACCCTTCCATACGCCCTCTGCTGATTTGGGGTCTGATGAGAAGTTGGTGCTAATGGCAGAAGCAGTAGAAGTCCAAGGCACTAAAATATCCAGCAAGCAATACTGGGAGAACAGAAGTATTCAAGTACAGTAATTTATACAATCTTACATTCACATTTATTTATCTACTACAATGGAAATACAAAGGAAAAAGCTAAAGTGTCTCAATAAGTAAAGGACAGAGCTTGCTTTTTTTCAACTTTTTAAACCTTTCGTATTTTACTCTTAAAACTACTGTTGTCCAACAACATTTATATATCACAGTGTTTCCACATCAAAACTGATGGCAAAGTTACATGTCCGCAGGGAACTTAATTTTTTTTCCTAATTGCTAATGCTGCAGTCAAAGCTGCTAATATCATTTGCTTAAAAGCACTAATGACCTATCATAAGAAAGGGTTGAAACCTCAGTCCCCTGGTGTTTTTCACTGGGTTCTAAAGAGCAAAAAGAAAGAAAGAAACAAAAGAAGAAACAAAGAAAGAAAAAAAAAAGGGAGGGGGGAACAGGGTAGGAGAGAGCCCAATAGGTTTTTTGTTTGTTTTTTTGTGTTGTGGTTTGGATTCTTGAGGGAATAAGGGATTTGGGGTGGGTACCAACATTAAGAGCTCCACCCACTTGAAAATCCAGATGGGGTTTGGTTGTTCCACGGACTGAGCTCTCTTGTGGCTTTCTGATAAATGATTCTCTTTCCTAGCCCTTGCTATTGGGTGTAGAGAACAGGAAAGCATAGTTTGAAACCGCCCCATCACAAGAAAGCTGCTCTTTCCCTCTTGTTCCACTCCAATAAATGGTGAAGGGGGAGGGAGATTCTCAATTCTGAGGGCTCTAAGCGGTATTAAAAACATTCCTTTCTGGCAAGAAATAACCAGTTAAATGCAGCACTAGTAGTTAGTATATAGGCTACTTTCCCATTCCCCCCTCCCGCCCACCCCTCAGCATTCCATCTCCTGCCCCCAAATCTACTCGGTTAATGTCTCTAGGTCTAAGTGGTCCGCAAGTTGGAACCTGGGGGGTTGCTGATGGATTTCTGCAAATTGCTGATGTTGAAATTCTGTAAGGAGGCAGTTCCCACAGGTTGGAACTGGCCAAGTGGCTGTGGTGTTGGGCCACCTGTCCCACTCCACTGAGTGCCAAAGGGGGAGCTGGAAAACCGTACTGCTGTGGGGGGCACATGGACTTGGTGAAGTGACCTAGAGAGGTAGCTGATGCAGCAGAGATGGGGGCAGAACCACCCAGGTTTGAGGTCATGGAGATGCACAGCTGACCAGGTGCGGAGAACTTCCTTGCCATTCCAGGGCCCTGAAAACAAAACAACTACATGTAAAGTCCGGTGTGGGTGTAACCCATGGGTGTGAAATGGGTAGTACTGAAATAAGATTCTAGGACTGGGGCTGGTCTAATCTTACAGGGTATAGCAAAACCAAAACTCGCACCAAACCTTCCATAATAATTATCGGCTTTTTATACTTAACATGTTAGGGTAGAATAATTATTCTGATTGGAAGTGGGCAGAGTCATGTGCTTGTGTACATATGCGTATGTAGTTCAAGGCTTCGAAAGAAAGGGGGAGAAAAAACTTTAGTTGACAAACAGGGAGCTAGAAATTCAGGGAAGAAAAATAAAAGGGCAACCGGGTGATTTTTGTTTGTTTCTAAAGGGGTTAAAAGTCATGAGCTACTACAGAAGGCTGTGGCATGAAATGTTAAGCACTAGCCTGGGTACTTGATATCCTCTCTGAATTCAGATGTGTGCTAAGTGATACTCTTGACAGATTAGGAAAATGGCAAGAAGGGAAGAAGACTTGCCTCATAATTCATGTGTCCTTTGCTTCCTCTCCTGCCTGAAAGATTCATGGCATCTCGGGCCCAATTGTCTACCAACTTGTGCAGATCATCTGTGAATGTGCCCTTCCTGCTGGACGTCATGGCAGGAGGCTGAGCTTGGGCGGCTTGGCTGTTCACTGTTCCCCCGACAGTATTTGTGCTGCTGGTCCCTAGGATTAAAAGAAGCAACAGAATACAACCATTAAAAGGAGGTTGGGTTTTGGCTTCAGGAAGAGGGAAAACTTCACAGGATGATGAATGGCAAGCCACTGAATGGGGAGAGGATGAGTTGGGAAGCCATGCAAGACGGGAAGGTTCCAAGGTCTTGTTTAGCCAAATGTTTTGGCATAAGAGGGTAATGAAAATAGGTTCTCTTCAGGAGTTGCAGATGAGGCTAAAAAACTCAAGATGGTGGTAGGCACAAAGGGGAGGGACCCCTTTCTGCCCATTCCCATGGCATCTAGAGTACGGAAAGTAAGTTTCAGTACTCTATTCCCAGCATCACGCTGATGAGGGAGGTGTGGTATGGTCAGTGAGGCTCTAGAATGCTGCAGAATGCAGGGCAAAAGAGGATTTCTCGAGCACTGAGGCAGGGTTAAAGTAGGAGTTAAAGGAAAGCAAAGGTAGATGCTTGGCCCAGGAAAAGATGGGCTTCCCACACCATGTGGATACTGTGCCACAGTCTTTAGCCATTCTTTAACAGAAAGAGGCGATAAAAGAAACAGCATGCTCGGTTCAAAAAACCTTTTTCACCTGGACCCGTACACACAAATTTGTAAACAAACTCGGGAGGAATGAAGGCTTCAACCTCTCCCAGTTGCCTATGAGTTAAGAACCAAGATTAGTCATGAAGAAGGTTCTCTGTGGTGTGCCTGAATCTTTCAACTCCAGGAACACATGGTTTTCCTGAAGATGACCTCAGTCTCAATTGGTTCAATTGGTTTGTGGATTCTCACCCGTTCCCCCCTTTCCCAGGAGAGCAGGCAAGCACTTGTATGTGGAAGCAACAGGAACATTCAGCTGAGGAAGGAGTGCAAAGGGAAGGAGGAAGCTTTGAGGTTATGATGAAGGAATTCTAGTTCTATGGTTTGATGAGAAAGGAAGAAGGAGTCTGTGTCCTGCCTGATTTCGGCTCTGCTGGAGGGCACACTGAAGATTATTCGAAGAGGCAAGTTTTAGGGAAGAGGGAAAGAAAAGTCACAATCTTGTTTTTTTTCCCTCACCCCCCACTTTCTTACCAGAATTCACATTTGCTGCAGAATAAATAAAAGCTACTAAGGTAAGTTGTGAGCCACTAGGCCTTAAGATATCCAAATAATGCTGGGGGCTAAATAAATGCATACATTTTCCTGCTTTCCAGGTCGAAGCAGCACCAGAGCACAGCAGCATGCCTGAAGCAACTCTGCCATTTAAAAGCCCTTTATAATCCACTGCTGGTCTCAAGTTTATACCCCACTGCCCTGGGAACGGCACACACAAGCACATCTGTATTAGAGGAACAGCTAATTCTGAGGTGAAGCTGCAGAGTGAGGAAGGTCACATGCTTCTTACCACCAAGGCAAGACATGGATTACTGCAGTGTGTGTATTAGCTCACTTCTGAGGGCCCACTGGAGCCACAAGGGGATAGCTACTGCACATACAGCGTAAAGGGCAGAGTAAGTTCTCCTGTGGGACAGGAAACCCAAGTGGAAAAGGATAAAAGCAGAGGAAACAAACAGCTTTCCTTGAAAAGCAAGAGAGACCGTGGTGGGGAAGCACAGAGTGGGAAGCACAAGCAATGAGGGTGGCGGTCGTGACAGTAATAGAATCCAGAAAGCAAGCGTATCACATGCATGAGGGCTATTTTCCTGTTTGAACAATAACTGCTTGGTGAGCTTGATGATGAGTGAGACAATCAAAATGAAAACCAGAAACAATCACAAGTGAGAAGAACTGTCACAAGCCAAATATGAGAAGCTCAGTAGAGGTGAACACTGCTTATTCACAAAGAGCTCATGCCGGGGTCACACCTCTCTAGTCTCATGCTAGTCGTCTCTGATGCTGTGAGGCTCCTTTACAACCAAATTTCATTCTTCATTTTCATCTGTCTTACACAGTACTGGATTATGAAGGTGGGGTTTATACTATGAGGAGGTTGGCCATACAGTTAACCTTATTCTGACTTCTGAAAACAGGCTTTCCCATTAAAGAAGGAAACAAACACATCCTTCTCTGACCAGAAATTAATGCCTGGGAAAAGCTGACTACAAAAGCTAGAAGCATGGATAGTGCATTTAGTCCACTTTAGTAGGAAATGGTTTAAAAACACTTATAATACACATATTTTTGAGGATGCTGCTTGCCTTCCAGAGAGTACACTGAGTAGCCTCTAGATCTTTCTCAGTTTTGCTGCAAAGCTCTAGGAAGTAGTATATATTTTACCACCCCAAATCCATTATTTTCTCCTGCCATAATACATTTCCCCCATGTCCCACCACCAGATCCCATGAATGATAACCTACTATGAGTCACAGCTTATTGCCCAGTACCCCAAATACAGAGTTTTCTGACTGTCTAGGTGGCCGATTGGGTAGTTGAATTGCATGCACGTTAATGAGAAGCCATCAGCCTAAGAAGCCAGACTCTACGAAGTAGTGCTTTTCTCCTCCCCAATCTAGCAGATGCCTCCTGCTGTGATATGAGGATGCGGACTTTTCTATGTTTTGACCAGTGCTGATTTTCCAGTGGGAGAACAGCGGCTGGCACATATCTGCTAACTAAAGGGCTCTCCCCAAAGAGCCAGGCATCCCTGATCTCTCTCTCTCTCTATCATGGGCATCATCAATCCATAATTGTCACAAAGCCAGGATCACAGAGGGTCATCATGTGAGAGCATTGACTAGGAGGTGATTTCTTAATCTGTAAGGATAGCCAGAGGTCAGCAATTAAGCATGTTAAAAAATATATTAGAACAGGGTGCAGAACTAGACAGATGGAAGTTGGGAAATGAGGGTGTTGTGAAGCTTCAGGGTTCCAAGAACTCATGGATAACAGGCTTTGCAATCAAGGACCAAAAATAACAGAAAGAAAAGATAATTACTACAGAGCTGGTTGCAAGGACAGACTTTTTTCACCATCTTCCCTGAAGCACAAAGAGAGAGCAACGTGTTAAAGACAAAGAAACATCAGTGTAAAATATTTAGAATCTCCAAACAGCACACAAAGTGCCAGCAAGAGAAAGCAGAAAGAGAGACAGGTTGGTGGGACCTGGGAGTCCCTGCTATGGGTACAGTTCTATGGGACGCAGCTTGCTAGCTGTCAGCCTTCACATGGTTATCTGATGGCCAGTGGCACCTGGCTGACGGCTGAGCTTCCACCAGTCTTTGTATCTACAAGTAATGCTCTGCACTAAGGTTCTGGGGGAACCTGGGGGAAGAACTCCAGTCTCTCAGGTCTTACTGCTTGAATTTCAAATACCCAAGCAGTCTTTCCACTGACCCCGTCCTACTTTCTGTTTCTCCTGCTGGGTTGTTAAAAAGCACTCGATAAAATGCATTAAACAATTCTACCACAGTAGACTTGACAGTACCATTGTTACAGTTTTGAATCCTTTTAAATTGGCTAATATATTTCCAAATCCTAGACATACATACTAACCCCGTCCCCTCCAGAAAAAATTTTAAAAGTATGTGGAAAACAAGCAACTTTTGAACATAAATAAAGCGTTAAGCCAAGCCGTGCTTCCAAACCATAATCTATTTTGAGAGCACAGAATAACGCATCCCAAACTAAAAAGACCCCACACCTGGTAAATAAATGCCTGTTTTCCTTTCCCTATTTGCTTTAAATCTGCCTTTCGTAATTTGTTTACCAAGGCTTACATGATGTATACTTGTGTGCCTTCAACAGATGTAGGGCCTCTCGTTTTAGACCCAAAAGGAAGTGGTAAGATTTAATATTTCTAACCACTTTCATCTGAACAATAGTGTGCTACCACCTACCTTTAAGAGTGTGGTGAGAATTTATTTAATTAATTAATCTGAAATGTATCACTCACATTGTTCTTCACAAAAAAGCCTTGGTTCTCTTTCTTCCCTCTTCGACGTTTCAGGCTGTATAGCATACAGCAACCTACTTTGAAACACTTGTCTCCTCCTATTAATGTCATCTCATCTTGCCAGCTGGACATATGCTTATTTAAGTGTCAAGGTGCTAACATGCTTGGTCCAGCCTGGTCTAACCAAACATCACACATGCTTTGGAAAACTACCAAACTGGATAATGTCTTCCACCTCCTTCTTTGTTCAATAGTCCTGGATAGTGATACATGAGGCCCAAGGACCTCTGAACCTCAGAAACAGTGATGTCCTTAGCACATGCATTTAAAAAGCACTTCAGTAACCACATCAGAAGTTTGAGGCCTCAGCAGTGAAGATCTTTAACCAAACTCTAACAAAGGTTTTCTACTTGAGCCTGATTTTTGTTTTTAAAATTTTTATTCCAATATACATTTATTGACTACCTACTATGTTTCAGGTAGGCACTGGCTAATTAGAAGAAAATGATGTGTGCTTCCCAAGAGCTACCAGTGTTTGTGCACATGATCTTATTTTTTTGTACAACAGCCCTACGAGAGAGGCATCATCTTTATTTCATATTTGGGGAAGATGGGCTGGGAAATTGGGTGATTTACTATCGTGCCTTGCTTTTAAGAAAGCTAAGAAATCCTAGCAATCATGTTAAAGAGACCATTTTCACTGGCAGGCCCTGGGCTCTGGTTCTTGAGAATAAATGCTTGATCAGAATAACTACACTGAAACCCTTTTTGAACTATCAATTTTAGGGAGTTAGAAGGTAAGGGTGGTGAAAGGATCCAATGAAGAGATTCTAGCATCATTTCAATGGACAGATGGCCAGGCTTAATTGAGAAGAAAAAAAAGATTTCAACCTACTCGGAAAAAGAATAAAAAAATAGGGTGTAATTTTCCCTTGCTGCCAGGATCTAAGTACATTAGTGGTCAAGATGCTTTCTGTCACTTCTAATGCCAAAGCAAGGGGTGGAAGTAAGTAGGACTATGGACTTCAGTCTTTACCCCAAATGACCCTGCAGTCTATACAGCATTACCACCTTTTCTACTCTGTCATGGATCTATAAAGAAGCAATTCTACCAGAAAGTTATTTTGAAGTTTATAGAAACCTGTTCTTATTTCTACATCTTTTATCATAATTAATATAGAGACCCAAACTTCTGAGGGTAATAGTTCAGCCAAGCCACTGAGTAGATGATATACAAAGAGACAAATGAAAATGGACTGCATGAAACATCAGATCCAAGCAGCAGAAAAACAAGGACGAGGAAGGAGTAAAGGTGTTACACACAAAGAGCCAAGCAGGGCGTACTCAGAAATCGGGTCCTCCTGCCACCAGGTTTGAATGTCACCTGCTCAGATGCACAGTTAAACTTCGCACAGCCTGTGAGAGGGGAAAAACAGGGAAGAACAGAGAGAGAAGAGACAGAACACAACTACAAGATGTTAGAAACTTGAGGCTGGAGTGGTGAAATGCGCTAAGATGGCACACAGAAGAACAAGCTTCTAGGGAAATGTCAGATAGGTAGGACAGGAAATATTAGGTCTCAATTCCCTTACTTTGCAAAATGTTGAAGCTTTTCCCAGTGTGAATAATAATGCTAGCTGGTTTGTGCTCCCGGCAAGCAAGCACATTTACCTAGTCCAATGATGATCTACCTTTACTATCTGTGATATTGTGGCAAAAGCACCTAAGCAAGTTACCTAACTCTTCTCTTATTCTTTTCCACCCAGACACCTAAGTTTTTCCAATTCTCGTTCTATCGTTACTAGCAGCGTTCTGCTACAGGAAGGTTTTAAATGATCATTAATAAATAAAACTCTATTTAGGAAGTAGATTACAGGTAACAAATTGAATTGTAGGGCTATTTATCTTAGAATGCTACTCCCATACTTACAAGTTAAAAAAGTCTACACTGGCTAGGCAAATGCATTAGCTTTCAGAAACTGCTAAAACTCCTTAATTTTGGTCCAGGAAATCTCAGTCTAGTATTAAAGTGTATGTTGCAAATCCCAAATGAGTCATTAATTTGGTTAAGTCCTCATGTAAGTCACAATACAACCTTTTGCTGTAATCCTTTGAAAAAACCTATTTCATCTGATAGGAGCAATGAATTCACCTAATATAATCATTACTCAACTTCCCTTTCCAGCTCAAGATCCGAAAGTGTTTTAATACACAGGCTGTGTTCTGGTCAGCCGGTCTTCCAACTGACCTTAATAGGATGCTCATCAGGCTTTTGTTGCGGATATGGCAGTATCTCCATTTTCATGTTTTTAGAACATGTTGATTGCTTTGATTGCTTACCTTGACCTGGAGCAGAAAGGCTTGGTACTGAAATGGCACCATCACTGGTGAAGGCTGAATAGAGGTTGTCACTGGAGGGAGATGGCTTAAGGGGCTGTAACAACTGATTCTGCCCAGTCTCTGGGATGTTGCCAGGAGGGTGGAGGGTCTGCTGGGGGTGCAAAACTGAAGTGGCACTCTGACCAGACAGGTTACCTGCCAAAAGATAAAGTGGCATGAGGAAACATGTCCAGCTTTCCCAATAAACTTAACAGGCACTATTCTTATATTCTTATTCTTCAATGTGTCCCACTAAGTGACTAATAATAGGTCAAAAGCTGCAAGTGATGAAAGAACAAAAGGCCTCACTAATGGGAGGGGAAGTGAGAAATGACATGAGAATCAATAGGCAATAGGGCTGGAGTAACTATTCCGAAAGACTTTTAGTTTAGATAACCTAGATGGTTCCCAAGTCTCAGCTGAGTAGAACACGCAGTGGATATGGGAGAATTCCATTTTACAATTCCATCATTGCTTTTAAAAACCTGTAACACTGAATTGGTGCAGGATACAAACAGGTTTGGTGGGCAGTCTCTGCTTAGTTTTCCTTCCAAGTATGTGTCAGGTCAAGTACAAAAGTGGTGTCAAAAATAATGCAGATGACTACAGAGTAATACATATTTAAAATTATTTGTGGCAGGTGGCTTTTATTCCCTAGTCAACTGTCTTGAAATTGACCAATTTCTCTGTTCCCTACTAATTGGCAGACTAGCAGGCCACTCAAAAAGTATGTCAAAATTGGGATTAGGATCTAAATTAGCTGATATCCTTTATAATCACATTTCTACTAATGAATGGGTTCTGATGTACTAGAGAAATGGTTTGGGTTTCTGAAAGCTTCCAGAGAATGGAAAGCTGCTAAGAAGTTTGCAACTGCTTTCCAACACATTTATATTAGACCTGGAGAACAACTATGAGGTATAAATTTATTTCAGTCTTTCACTTTACAACCAATTATCTGTTAACATTCTCATAATTTCACCAAAGGGTAAGAATTCTATCACCATTAAAATAGACAAACTGTAGTTCATTACAAGAGATTATGAATTATTTTTTATTTTTTATTTAAAAATTTTTTTTTCAACGTTTATTTATTTTTGGGACAGAGAGAGACAGAGCATGAACGGGGGAGGGGCAGAGAGAGAGGGAGACACAGAATCGGAAACAGGCTCCAGGCTCTGAGCCATCAGCCCAGAGCCCGACGCGGGGCTCGAACTCCCGGACCGCGAGATCGTGACCTGGCTGAAGTCGGACGCTTAACCGACTGTGCCACCCAGGCGCCCCAATTATTTTTTATTACAGCCACGAGCAAGTTCTTTATTTCAATATACATAAATGAAATAAAAACTTTAATCAGGAAAATTACCACCTAAGACATATCCAAACATCTAAATGAAATTTACATTCATCCCAGCTGCAATTATGGATAATTCATTCACTGAAAGGAAAAACCTACCTGAACTTTTACTAAAAGTTTTTTCTTTTACCTGAACTTTTTTTTATTTTTAAATTTTTTTTTTCAACGTTTATTTATTTTTTGGGGGACAGAGAGAGACAGAGCATGAACGGGGGAGGGGCAGAGAGAGAGGGAGACACAGAATCGGAAACAGGCTCCAGGCTCTGAGCCATCAGCCCAGAGCCTGACGCGGGGCTCGAACTCACGGACCGCGAGATCGTGACCTGGCTGAAGTCGGACGCTTAATCGACTGCGCCACCCAGGCGCCCCTTACCTGAACTTTTACTAAAAGTATTTTCTTCCAATTGCCTATGAGTTTGGTGTAATGTGAATTATATGAGTAACCAGGCAATGCTAAGTGTTTTATCCTTAAGAACAACTGTAAGTGGCTTGGGTAATGGAGGTAGTTAGTAATATGGGTTACAATGGAATAAGCCATAGTACTCACCCTTCCATAGACTCAACAAATAGAGGTACTATAAATATAAGGAGTGGAAAAGTCAAGGAAGCAAGAATATTAGGAAAGTCAAACTCCTCTGAAATTTAACAAAAACAACAAATGGCTCAATAGGTTACATATAGAGTCAGGAGACAAACAAAAGATGGGACAGCCAAGGCTGACCTGGTCCATGGCTTTTTACCTGAAAGCTGGGGGCTTTTATTCCCCAAGGAACTGCTGCGACTAGATTTGCTGCCTTTGCTTTTAGTGGGTCGCCTTCTTCTCCCTGCAAGAGGGGCAGCTGGGGGAATAATGACAGCAGGGGGAACCTTGCCCAGTTTGGTGTATAAAGATTCAATTTCATGCTTCTGGCGACTCTGCAGGTCTTGAATCTCTTTAAGATGTCTGTGAAAGATAACCAAACATGAATCAAAAACATTATAATCACTTTTGTTCAAATGAGATTTAACAACATATTCTTTAAACTCTATTCAAGTATTTACTTACTCACGAATCTTTCCCCCCTCAGTGTACTTAACGTAATTTCTTCTATTACCTTGAGATTCTAGTTTGTTACTTCATATTGTTTGGCCTCCATTACCCAAGCCAAATTCCAATAAGCTCCTAACCAACAAGTAGTTGATGATATGTTAGGAGAAAAGATTTCCTGATTTTTGAGGCATACACAGGAGTACTGAATTTGCTACTCTGGACCAGTGTGTCAAATATGATCTATAAAACCTGCCACATAATCTACATCCATTATTAGATTCATCTGGTAGACTATTAAATTAGGTTAATAATGATAAAAAGTGCTATTAAGAAAAACAATAATATAGTAATAATACAGAGGTGCTGAAGAAGTTCTAGAAGTAGAAATGCTACGGGTCCTTATAAATACAAGACCTAATGAGAACTACATTGAGGAAACTAGCTTTTGCATAGCACCCTCTGTTTGAAAGAAATGAGATATAAGCATATTGCAGTGAAAAGAATACTAGGCACCAGGAGCTAGATCTTACTATGATTCTGCCATTATTCTTTTACAGAAGAAAATACACTTACTTTTCTCGTAGTCTTCGCAGCTCTAATTTTAAATCTTCATCTTCAATATCTGACTCATTGTCACTACTCATGTAAGAGGAGTTGAATGAATTACTAAGGCTCTGACTTAGATTCTGGATAGGGAGGCTCTTTGAGCTCAGCTGATGGGGGGAGTGTGGACTACCTGAACCATCATCCACATCCCTGCTTAGGAAGGCGGCCTCCAGGTCAGAAGATGGCCCATTCAGATGTGAAGGCTCTGACAGTTCAGGCTTTTCTTTCTTTGGTATCACAGCGGGGAGAACAGCTTGTTCCAAATCCATAAAAGGAGGAGATGCCATTGGTCCCTCTTTCTTTGCCTCAGCAATCTTGTCTTCAGTTCTTGATACAGAGAAACGACCTACTTTGTTCGTTGTAGTTGTCACCTGGAAGCGTCCTACCTTTGTAGGCTGCCCAGTTTCTGACTTTACTCCCAAGGCAGGAGTTTTGTGGGCACTATCTGGCATATCTGATGAGATGCTACGGATCCCATTAGGCTCTGTCTTCACCAGGGTACTTTCTGGACTACTACTTGATAGTACTGAGGACTCTGAAGTGCTAGACTCAAAATGAACAGACTTTGCATCTTCTGACTTATTTTTACCCTCTTTTTGGACATCATCCATTGCAACTGAAACCTGATGGAAAGAGACAAAAGTGAGATTAAAAAACAAAATCCCCAATATTCAATTTTTAAAATGATAAAAAATTGAATTAAAATAATAAAAAAATTCAATAAAAAAAATTGAATCACTTTATTTCCCAGTCAGTATCTCTTTACATAAGCCCCTCCACCTTCACTGTGAAAATAAATGGAATACCATTATAGAGAACAAGATCTGTACTGAGATGTACAGATTAGATACAGATTCTCAGTGGCTGGCTAAGCTTACTAAGTTAATAATTTACCTCCAGATCTCATGTCATATACAAGACTTAGATTTATGTCTTTGTGGAAATATAAATAACAGGGAATGGAATCTTGAAGGTTGCCTGTGAATATGAAAACTACAAAGATTAAAGACAATGAATGTTTGGGGCGCCTGGGTGGCGCAGTCGGTTAAGCGTCCGACTTCAGCCAGGTCATGATCTCGCAGTCCGTGAGTTCGAGCCCCGCGTCAGGCCTTGGGCTGATGGCTCAGAGCCTGGAGCCTGTTTCCGATTCTGTGTCTCCCTCTCTCTCTGCCCCTCCCCGTTCATGCTCTGTCTCTCTCTGTCCCAAAAATAAATAAAAAACGTTGAAAAAAAAAATTAAAAAAAAAAAAAAAAGACAATGAATGTTAAATGCCAGCTAAGCTTCAAGAATCAACATAACTAAATGGGACCAAAAGGAGGATCCAGATCCTTGTTCTAATTTGTCCATGTATTATAAACTCAGCCCAGTACAAACTCTCAGAACCTCAGTTTACAAATGAGAAAAATATCAACTGCTATCCCCAACTCCCAGTGCTACCATGAGAATAACTGGAAAGCAGTTGTGAAAGTAGTAAAAAATAAAAAAATAAATAAATCACTAGTTGGACCACCTGGGAAAAGAAAACGATGTATCACTTGATGTTGACTCAGTATTTTCATTTCAGAAATTAATCCTAAAAAATTGTCCTAAACATAGAAAATGTTTCCTGTGACATTACTTATTACGATAGAAAAATTTGAAACAACCTAATGACTAATAATAGGAGAATGGGTTAGGTGAACCAACTACTAGATTGGGAAAAAAAGCTATAAAATCTCATTCAGAAAAGCAGGGTCAATTGTACACACATGTACATAGAAAAAGGAATGAGGGGAAACACACCCTAAAAAGTAATCCTGGGTGGAGGAGGTAGGTAGGAAGATGGGGTAGACAGTATACTGTTTCTCTACTGTACTAAGTATTCTGCATTCCTTTAATTGGCATGTATTATTATTATTTTTTAAAGTTTACATATTTATTTATTTCTAGCAATCTCTACATCCAATGTGGGGCTCACATTCATGACCCCGAGATCAAGAGTCACATGCTCTTCTGGCTGAGCCAGCCAGGTGCCCCAGAAGGTTTTTTTTTTTTTTTTAAACATGTATTATTTTTAAGAGGGTAAAATGATAAAGAACTATAAAAAAGATATATATCATCAAATTGGCAATTGTGTCCCAAAGGTAAGTAATAATTTTATTATATACCTATTCACCCCAAAGAGGAAATCAAGGCAAGGGAAAGTAATGGTCTTACCTGGAATCGTCCCATCTTAAAAACACCAGTTCCTGAACTAGTTCCTAGAACAGGACCTTCTGTGATTTGAGAAACTGAAACAAGTACATGGAGGAGAAAAAGAACTTAAGTTAGCATCTCGTTTTAGTTAGCTTCTTTTCCTTTTGGTCAGAAATACAGCAAAATAAAAGTACCTATGAGGTCAGAAAAATGGTCTGAGGCAAGGAAAATTTCCTTACCTTCTTTTCTCCTTGGGCTTTGTCCAAAAAGGAAAATAGTTATTATTTACTCTCCTTACTAGATACCTTTAGTCTGAAAGATACTGTTTGTGAAATACTGTCAAGGTCTGAAAATTTATCATTAGTCCTCTACTTTTCCTTGTACACGTGTACAGATGATATGTTATTGTTTGGAGGAATAAAGGTTACATATAAGCAAAGCAGCTTCAAGGCTTAACTACAACATAAGAGATACTACAAAAACTAAGGTTAATGGGTAGTAAGAATTCAATTACTCATTCTTTAACTCAAAGATAAAAATAAATGAAGAGAACTATGAGATTTTACTTAGGATATCAAAGACGCATTTTTAAAATTAAAATCATCTATGACAACTTGGTTTATACAACACTTAGGCAAAAATCTTAGAACAGGAAGTACAAGGTGTCAGAATCACTGATAAACAGTTTTGAACAACTTTCAAGCCACCTAGGTCATCCTTTCTAAGGACAACCACTTGAGGTTTTTTTCCTAGAGATAATATAGACATATACAAGCATTTTCTTTATTTTATACAACTAGTAAGCTCAATTTTATACAACACTGATTTTGATATTTTTACAATGTATCTTAGCATTCCATATTGATTTCTCATTCTTTTTAATGGCTGCAGTGTTTTATGTCTGTCTGTATGTATGCTATATGTATACAAAGTACCATATTTTAAACAGGCTTCTGTGGATGGACATTAAGTTTTTCAGAACTTCTTGCTATTATAAGTGTTCTACCAAGTATTTTCTTATGAATCTGTGGAATACCTAAGAATGGATGTGCTGAATCATACCCATTTAAAACTTGGAGAGACATTACTAAATTGATCTCTAAAGAGGTTGTGTTAAGTCACTGGTGGCTATTAAACTTCTAAGTTTACCAATGAGAGGTTCAGAAATGCTATCACTTACTAGTCTTTTCTGTGATATGAATACCCACCACTGCCCAGTTTTTCATTTATCTTTGGACATCATGGCTTTTTTTTTCCATGCAGAAAGTTTTGAATCTATTATTGCTTCTGTATCAGGGATCAGCAAACCATGATCATGGACCAAATTCAGCCCACAGCTTGTTTCTGTAAATAAATTTTATTAGACTACAGAGCCAAACTCATTCATTCACGTATGGCCTATGCTGTTTTTGGGTTACAATAGGAGATTCGAGTAATTGTGACAGAGACTATATGGCCAGCAAAGCCTGAAATATACAACTTTCTGGCCTTTTACAGAAAGTTTGTTGATCCTACTTCAGACAGTTAAAAAAAAAAAAAAAGAAAAGAAAAAGATTTCTTGTATGTTTTGTTACAGCACTATTTTACATTATCATTTTTCATCTTTGACCCATTTGGAATTTATGTTGGTCAAGGCTGGCATCTAAGCTTTCTTCCAGATGGTTGTCCAGGTGTCACAAAGCATTTATTGAAATACCCTAGCATTTTCTCACTGATTTAAAAGCCCACCTTTTTCATATTTCTTCTTTATAGTTTGTCCATTTCTAAACTTCTCTAGTCTGTTCCAATGATTTTTTTTAATGTTTATTTATTTTTTGGTGGGTGGGGAGGGCATGCACATGAGTGGGGGAAGGACAGAGACAGAGAGAGACAAGAGGATCCAAAATGGGCTTTTCAATGAAAGCAGAGAGCCGGGACCTTGAACTCATGAACTGTGAGATCATGACCTGAGCTGAAATCAGACACTAACCAACTAAGCCACCCAGGTGCCCCTCCATTGATTTTCAAGTCACTTCTTTTAAAATGAGAGTGAATTCAGAATATAATTGCCTTGAAGATAATTTAGAGAGGTTTTAAGTGAAATTCAGAATTTAAGGAAGAAAGAAAAGATTTGAGTATTCAGGTAATCTTATTAATAGTTATACAGGGAAACATATGTAGGTGGTAGTGAGGAGAATGGATAAACTACAAAAGGAACAATATTAAGTGTTACACAAAAGCACACTGAATAAATACAGCTCATGTTTAATTATTTTCCCTTTTGAATATAAATGGTTCTAAGAGAAAAGGTGACAGCAAATAGAAGCTTTAAATGTCCTACTTTGTGGGGGGACTGGTGATGCAGTGAAAAGAGATTTACAACAAAATTCAGAAAAGAAGTAGCTGATATGAACTCATGACCAAGAGCATGCTCATAAAAGTTCTCATGGCAATTTTAAGTTGTTACAAAATCTGGAAATATGCTTTGCCAAGAGACTGTGTACAAACACGCCAATTCTAAAGACTCCAGAAATGGAAAAAAAATAATGTTTAAACTGATTACAATATATATTTGTATTTCTACCATCCATGCTAGTCAAGCTTATCTCTACCTCTATCTATCTAGTGTCATAAAAGCCAAGAGATTAAGGTAAATTAACTTTTATAAATAGGCCTGAATTTCCTTCTCTCTCTTAGCAAGGGTCTATCCTAGCTAATAACAAAGGGTCTTATTCCGAGAAACTATCATTACCTTTTGCATGCTAATATTACATGTTCCAAATATTAGTGTTAAAGTTCCTAAGTTATGAAATATGTAAAATTGTTCTTTAAAACTGTTTCAAATACACCTACATTCTTAAGAATGTCTTTGAGATAGTAAACTCTATAATCAATTATAAAGAGGACTGGAAATGGTATAACATAAGAGGAAGAAGGATGCTTCTCACCATCCTTCTGAGGCGGTGTTCCTGCTTCTGTAACTGCTGCTGGAGCCACCATGGACACAGGCTGCAAAACACATACACACAGATACCACAAAATCTTTAGCTTCAGTCACTCTTAAACTCTTGCCATGCTGCCTTTCCTCTGGTTTTTATAAAGGGCAAAAGAAATATAGTATATGTGAAGAAACACTTGTGTCCAACAGAGTTTTCTTTTTTTTTTTTTAAGCCTAAAAGTAAGTCTGATGTAAAAAAAAAACAAAAACAGAAAAATTTTAAGAAAAAATTCTGAGTTGCTTCTATATTGTTGTTTGTTTTTCTCATGGGATACTTAAGAGTATAACTTGGATAATAATAGAAAAAATCGTTTTAATCAGAACATTATTGTATCACAAGCTTAAAAGGAAGAAGTTAACTTTTAAAGCACAGCTTCCTCCAAAGCATAAATACAAAACCCATAGAATTCATCTATGGTATAATTCTACAGAGGCAAGACAAGAAAAGTACCTTTCAAATCAATAAAATATTTTCCACAGTCATACCACCACTGGGTCAGTGTTAATCTTAATCTGCTTTATTTCTGTTTGCTGGAATAAGCAAAGACTCTGAATTAATGCTTTTAACTCTGTAGGTGTTAAAGGTATTAATAGGTTAGAGTATGTTTTAGGAATGTGATATATTAGGATTATGGAAAGATTTTGGCAAAATTTTCAAAACTTACCCCAACTGTACATGTCCCCACAACAGTCTCTGGACTAAGTGTTCTTCTCAATTGAGCATCAAGATCTTCCAGAGGTTGCTGGGACTGAACGAAACAACTACAATAAGTAGAGGTCTTTGGCATATTCAGAAGCACTACATATAGCTCATCTAAATAAGGAATACTCTTTGATGCTTTAGATTGACACAATGTAACATCTGTCTAGTCACTGAATATAAAACTCAATATATTAAATATTAACTTATATTGCTTGAATGATATGTCAATTTCCCAAGCCTTAGAGAAATTCAGTCATATTTATGTTTTTACAGTTTTGAAGTCTATGTTTGATGTTCCTTAAAGTGATACAAAAGTTTCTACCTGTCCTCTCTTTAAAAATATATTCTGGGGGTGCCTGGGGGACTCAGTTGGTTAAGTATCTGACTCTTGATTACAGCTAGGGTCATGATCTGATGGGTCATGAGACTGAGCCCCACATTATGCTCTGCACTGATAGCACAGAACCTGCTTGGGATTCTCTCTCTTCCTTTCTCTCTCTGCCTCTCACCCTGCTAGTAAATAAACTTAAAATATATATATTCTGAAAAATGTATCAAGATATTTTGGTAGATTAATTTTTTTCTTTTTTCTTTTTCAGTTTGGTACATCTTTCTGAGAACTTGTCCTTATGAATAGAAGATGGCATTAATGTATTTGATCACTATCAAGGATATTATTCTTTTCTTTAGGTCTTAATCTATACTTCTTATACCCTATAAATGGCAGCAAAAAGGAACTGGAGGTCTGGGCATTCCAACCTGTTAACCAGGTCTTACCACCATTCATCACAAGGCCAGTAACTTTTTACTTTTGATACAGGCCATAATCCCACATCTATTTTAGCTTCTATCACTTATTCTTCTACAGCCTTCATTTATCCTTCTCCCTCTCTATATAGGCATTATCCACTAAACGTCACCTCCTCACATCTTATTTGCTGTTTCTCATCACATTTGAGCCTGAATACATGTCTGAATACATGCTTTTAATGAGAAAACAGGTGTAAAACCCCTAACTTACAGACTTTCACAATGTATTTTTTCCAAAATGTGGTGACTGATGGAGTGAGTTCTCTTTGGAGTTATTACTCTATCATGGCAAGTTCTTTATATTCTACTGTACAGCTGTAGAAGTGATAAATTCAGACTTCTTGTGTTAGCAATTTATGTTTTTCTTCTATATAATTCTAAAATAAATTCCTGTTTTAGTTTCAATGTTTACTACTTTGCTCACGGCAGAAGCTTTTTCATGGTTATAATGGCTTCATAATAACTACTTTCCTTACGGGACTTCAACTAAATAAATGTGTGGGGTGGTGGGGTAGGGTAGAAAAGGGAAATGATAATTTAAATATTGCAGGCATTCTGATCACCATTGGGTAGACCCAATGAGCAGATCTGAGTGTGAAACAGGAATCTCACATTCATGTCACTGCTCTCAGTTCCTGTATGAGTAATCTCATGCTAACTAAACTGTGTAGGTTTTGTATTGAAAGATAAAAGACATATTTTTCATGAAACATGACCCTTATATCCATCTATATTTAAGCCAATTACTTTATTTGTTGGTCACTGAAAGAAATGTCAAACATTAGAGAAAAAACTGGTTGACTGAACTCACAGAAAAGGGGCATTATCAGTTATCTTTTCCTAAGGAACTTTCAAAGTTAATTCTGATTACTTGTAATTTTTTACTTCCACAATGGTCTAGAGCCTAATCTCATTCATCAGATGCAATTTCACTATTCTAGAAAACTGTGAATGACAGGAGTTATATTTGTCTGGTAACATGTAAACCCTGCTATTTTCTTTCTTCATAAAATATGAAAAAATATTAATATCAAATGTGTTCTAGATGACTTGAACAAAAGAACCACGAAGCTTCTTACTTTAAATAAGGCCTGGATCATTAGCTATATACACTGTTTTAAGAGAAAGTTGTTACTAAGTCAAAACTAAAGAGGAGCCAGAAGCCAAGATCATGCAATGGAGAATTTAAATAAGCTTTGTGAAGGAGAAAGTAGGAGCACCAAAAGAAATCTGCCAAGTCTTGGGGCACCTGAGTTAGTGAAGGTCCTGGAAAAGGTGGCAGCTGCTCGCTGGGTGGAGTACCAGCTGGAAGTTCAGTACCCACTGGCAGCACCTACAGACAATGAAGGGAAATTCAAGTCCATGAGAAAGACTACATACTGGCCAGTAAATCAACTAATTCAAATGCAGAAATATAAGAATAAAATATATCTATAGTTAAGGCATGATTGTCATCTGGCTTATATTCTGGTATCTATCTTAAATAAAGGACATTATAACCATGATACTATTATGGGGTTACTACTATATACCAATAAAATGAATAGTAAAATTTAGTGGAAGGTTATTCCCTAGGGAAAACAGAATCAAAGGCTGTATGGACATGAGAGGCACAGTTATTCTTGAGCCACTGTTTTAGTACAGTATCATCAGGCTTTTCCTAAAACAAAGACTTTTCCGAGAAAACAATTCAGAAATAACCAAGGGGCAGGTCTGATAACAAAAGTCATCAGAAATCTAACACTGTAAAGCAATTTGTACAGAGCCTCTATTACTGGCCGACTATAAAAATAATTTTACAATCAATGGCAATGCAGAAAGATAAGTGAAGCACAGAATATAGTAGAAAAAACACAGCCTTGTTATTTGGAGAAGATCAGAGAGACTGAAGAGAGAATGAGAGGAAATCCACCATAGCGGAATTAGAAAACACACTTTAGTTAACTTATTCCTAGGATTAGATCCTTTTTCCCTGTATATGAAATTCATCACCAACTTCCAGTTTTTGTACACCCCAAATTGTACACCTGTGGAACTGAAGCAAAGCAGAAAATCTGCTTCATTCTCACCGAAACAAAGATCATTGTAAATTGCTATTACTATGTATAATTGCTAGCAGAAGCATTTAGCTTCCTTTTGGGATACAGATTTCTTTAGCTGGTACCAATGGGAAGGAACGTCTGTATTTTACCCGATTATTATATAGCCTTAGAAAATCATGTAATATAATTAACCCCCAAATCTTGCCATATTCCAAAAAAAGGAGGTCTCTTGTGTTCAATATATATATATCCTAAAATAATTTTCAATTTATTTAATAAACACTTAATGTCTACTATAGGCCAGGCCATCTTTATAACTACATTTCTAATTTGCAAGGCTGAGTTGAAAAAAGGCACTTACGGGGTTGGGGGAAAGAATAATCATATTTATCAAATTATTTCAAAACAAGAATCTTACTGGAGCTTTAGTTAAAGGTGGCTTTGATGGAGCAGTTCCAGCTTTCACTCCTGATGTAGTGCTGACTGGGGCGGACACATAGCTGACTGGGGTGGAAACTTGTCCAGGTGTGACCACTGGTATAACTGACAAACAAGTTGTCCCTAATGGCAAACTTGTTGGTGGTAAGCATGTACTTGTAGTAGAAGTCATGAGCTTGCTTGGTGCAACAGCAGTGGTTGGGATGCCTGGTGCGACAGTGGTCTCTACTACCAGTGATGTCTCCAGTGAGACAGATGCATGTTGGGCTCCAGATGAGCTGTGTTCACTAAAGAGAGACCGCAGCTTTTCCTCTAGAGTCTTTATGTCATCAATTCCAGGAGCCTTGGGCTGTGAGTCAGCATCTATTTCAGGACAGTGAGTGTGGGGCTGGTTGGGAAGTAAAGCTGGTTGAGGCTGACTATGAATTAGTGTCTGCTGCACAGCAGGCACACTGGCAACAGGTTGTACCAAAGGTGGGATACTAGGTACTTGGGGTAATAAAGGTGTAGAAGTAGGTCCTGCTGCTTGAGGAAGGACAGGAGTAGAAGCTATAGCTGATGGGGTGACCAAAGGATGCACCCCACCAGGCTGAGAAACAGAACTAGATAATCCTGCTCCAGGGGAGGAAGATGATGATGCAGACAGGGACAAAGCCAATCCAGTTGTACTGCTATGAGATGTTTTATCTAGTGAGTGTGCACTAACCACCACTGTTTCAGCTAGAGTAGGAGCAGAGGTGCTGCTGCTCAGCTGAAGAGGCAGCTGGGAAGCTATGCTCGGGAATGGAGTGGTGGCAGCAATGGATGTTAACGTGGCTACCCCAGAAGTACTGCCTGTCGCTTGCTGAGATACTACAGGTGGAGGCTTAGCACCTGAGACAGCAGCACTGCCCGCAGCAGAGGCTAACGTTGAAACTGGTATAGATGGCAAAGTGCCTATGCTAGAAACAACACTCCCAGATGTAGAAGCCTGAACTGGCTGGGATGTTGTTGATATTGAGACAACTGTAGGTATTGTAACGCTTGAAACCACAGTGGAAAATACTGGTGATTCAGATATAGGAGGTACAGGGAGACCACTTGACGGTATCACACCTGTGCAGGTGGCAACTCCACCAATCCCTTTTTCAGTGGGCACTGGAATCTCAGACTGAATTACTGATGTGGACATGTCATTAAGAGGGCTGCTAGTTGCAGGGGCTGATATTGAAGGTGTGGCTGCTGCTGTGGTTGGGACTGCAGCAATGCTACTCATGGAAGGAGGTACTACTGGAAATGTTGGTCCTGTATGACTGAAGTTGGGAGGTGCTGTATTGGGCCCTTCTGTCATTTGGGCATGTCTGAGTTCAGAAAACGCCTGTTGTAGGCTAAGGGATGAAGCAGAATGAGACAAGTTCATTCCAGCGCCATGGGATGTTGAGGCAGCAACTGCAAAGGAGAATACAAAATTCATAATCAGTCCATTTTAAAAGGGTAGATTCAAAATTGTCCTAACAATCTGTTTTTGGGTTACCAACACTGCCACATACCAAGAAGGTTTAAAACTTCTCCCGAGGAAATGACAGGCTTTTTCTAAAACAGCAGAGTAAAAGAGCAGTTTGATGAAAATAAGTTAGCTTGTATGAATATCTATTTCGAGGGTAAAAGAAAATTTAAAAAAATTTTCAAAAAAGAGAAAAAAGATAAGAAAGAGCAACCTCAAAGCATATACAATAGTCCTAAATGGAGAAACAAAACATATTACTGTATCTACGTATTATTTATTACACAAGCTGTATCTAGGGTGGCTGTCCTTTCTGGCTCTTGTTCTTTAATCCTCTCTATTCATCCTCTATTTTGCTCCTCCATGTTTGCCTGTTGATTATAATCTCAATTTTCTACTCTTCTTTATTGTCTATGTCATCATTTGAATTACTGCTTGATGACCAAGCTTCCAATATAGCAGAGATGATATGGGATTGATAGAGGTTTGTGGTAGAAGCAATTCCTTACCCGTATCTGATATTTCACCAGTGAAAAGTTTTGATTCTCGTAATCGGCTTTCTGGCACAGGACTCACTATAAACCGTCTTCCAGCAGAATGAACAACTTGAGTTAAAGAACTGGTAGGAATGCCTGTAAAAAGAAACCATTTAACTGCATTATCTATATATTGTCACCAACATGAAGCTTTAAGATTTCATTAGTATAAAATTTCTTAGGTCAAAGCTAAAAGCAAACATGGAAAGGAAAGAAATTCACCTATTTGCTGTGGCATAGAAGATGCAGGAATTGGTTGTTTGAATTCTCCTTCCAATTTCTACAACAAACAAAAGTGACCAAATTCATTCTCATACACAATCTTTCCCCCCACCACCCCTAAACACAATCTTAAAGATTGGGCAAAGCAATTGGCCCCATGCAAAGAGGACATAAATATTTGATAATTTTAGCCATTGATGTAATGTGGTATCATTGAACATGTTGCATGGCAAATTTAACACTATAGCAATATTTTAAACAAAGCTTCACTATGGGAATGCTGAACTTACTTGAGAACCTGCAAAGCCATAGTCATCCTTTCCCTGTAGACTCTCCAATCCCTGGTCACCCTCTGGTTCCACACTGACGTCCTCGCTGAGCATTTCATCAGCTTTTTCAATAATTTCTCGTACTTGATCCACAAAGGATTCTCTCTCTATTGCTAAGATAAAGTCATTGTTCACCTGTAAAAGAAATGTGATGTCAGTCTGATTAGTAGAGAGTGTTATTCATGTTTTAAGTCATTCCAATTGCCACTTTTGTAACTTCTGCCCTACCTGCACACCACCTGTACTATTATTCATTGATATGTAAGTTAATTCTTCAACACTTAGACAGGTCCTAGACAAATATCTCTAAATCACAGGTTTGGTGTGCTAATTATATTCACGTTGAAATAAATACAGAACTGTCAAAACAGATAACAAAATATTGCACATTTGCTTATGGCAGTGGTTATTTAAAAAGTACTAAAGCAAAATTTGGAACTCCAAATGCAGACATACCATAATTGTTGCTATCTCCTCAGGATTGTCACCATCTAAATCGAATTTGAATGTAACCATTTTCCGATTATGAGTCTCTAACTGACATTCTACTACCCGGTCCCCTTTATTTGAAACCTAAAAAGAAAAAAAAAAGAAAAAGTACTTCATATCTCAGAAGCCATATTACATATTATTCCATTACTAAATTTGAGAAAGTAATGCAGATTATCACTTGAACTTAAGCCTGATGCTACCACCATTCCCTGAAGACTTGTTGGTATTTACCTCTTAAACTGGTAGCAAGAAAACGTTAAGAAAATATTGGCCTTTGAGCTATTTCCTCATCTTCCACTGAAGGGTCTGGAAGGAGTGTAAAGTCTCTGTTCTACAAATTAAAACTTTTTCTAAAAGGTAGATAGTGCCTTACCATAAAAATATGGAATTTAACAGTATTATTTGGGTGATTAGAAAATTCTAAACTTTCATAACTATACCTGAGCCTTAGAAATATTTAAATGACATTAAGTAACTATATGAAACTCACACAGTAGCAATACTTACATTCAAAATTCTCAATTTTGGACGTGAGGACTTTTCATGACGAGAGCGACTTCTTACAGATTTTCGATAATGCCGTTTTGTAGTTCTCCCTTCATGCCTTCCACTGGATGATGGGACATTCTCATTGCCATCACTCATTCCTGAAGCAACATCTGAATGTGCACTTCGAAAAATAAAGTTCAGTGTTTAAAGGTTTGATGTTTTGAAGTTTTATACCACTTACCAGTTAAGGAAGGAGAATTTTACTTTTACATACCTGTCTATAGAAGAGACCAAAGTGGTAGGTTGTGACTGTGCCACTGGAAGTGGCTCTGGAGGAGCAACTTGAGAGACTCCCTGAGTACTCTGTAAATAGAAAGGATAATGGAAGTCTTGGCAGTAATACATTTTATTTATTATTCATCATCTCCAATAAGCTACACTTTTTTTTTCTTATCCCCCCCAAGTCCTAGAAGCACTAAATTTACTAGTAATTCTCAATATTCAGCATCTAAAGACAGTGGTCTTAAAATTCCAAAGGAAGTTTCTAAAGCTAAGTCTCGGTATAGACTGCATGGTGTGACATCAGCCGACATAGCTGCTAGGGAGTGAGAAAGTACAACTTGCATGCAGCCAGCATCTTCCTAGAAGTGTGCAACAGGACAGGCAGAGCAAAGTGCAAAGATGATTCCTATCTTTCTCCTAATAGGGCAAAAATGATTACTGGGAGCACAGCAGGATAAGATACTTTTATGACTGCCATGGCAAGAATTTGTGAAAGGATTAAGAATAATGACTAAAGTACTAGCTAGAGAAGTGAAGTGCTAATAGGGTTAATCTTCTCCAAGGCACACTCACTTCCCAACAGAACAGCCAGTGGCAACAAGGCCCCCACAATGGCATTTCATTCTGCTGGAAGAAAAAGTCATTTAGAAGTTAGTTTGAAAATAGTCTCCACATGAGTTCTAAACAGGGGAACCTTATGTTTCTTCTTTGTCATTTTTATCCCATTGTGTGTGTGTGTGTGTGTGTGTGTGTGTGTGTGTGTGTGTGTGTTTTATATATAAACATGCAGTAATTCCATTTACCTCCAGAGCTGCTTGCTGGGAGGATGTAGTGGGGGCTTGTTGTGCTAAACTCACTGCTGGCTGAGACACTTGAACCTGTCCTCCTATACTGCCCACAGGAACCAAAAGGTTTGATTCCACAAAAGGCTGCACCACTGTAGGAAAGTAACCCGGTGTAGCCAGTGCTTCTGTCGGCATGGGAGGGGATAGGACTGTAGAAGGGATGCAAATAGAAGCCACGCTGGAAGTGGGAGCAATATTTGAATCTCCTGGGTATTGTGGTGGCAGTCGAGGTGGGAAGCCCTGTGACAGAAATGAGGAAGGTGAGTTAGTGCAGGTTGGGACATCAAATTAGCAAAACAGCAAGACATGCACAAAAAACCAACCAACCAACCAAACAAACCAACAAAAAAACCCAACAAAAAACGAAAGCACATAGTAAAGAAGAATAGTAGTAGTCCCATCTCTTTCTAATAATTTAAAGAAGATTTAAAGATGATTCTTGAAATGAAATGGTATACTGGTTTCAATTTAGGGGACGGGACTCTACAACTACACTTTAAATTACTGGCTTTTCTCCTCTTTCAGATTTAAATAGGAGGAACAAACTAATTCCTTCTAGAAAAATATCAGTTTTCTAGCCAATCTAAAGTGGGAGAATGCAAAAACTCTTCAAGGTAATCATTCTAGTCATATCAAGACAGGCTAATCTGAAGCTTTTTATTGGTACCATGTTGGCAACTCTATTTACCTTACCTATATAAAAAAAAAAAGTAGCCTGATGTACTTACTCTCTTATTAGCCATATCTAGCATTTAGTCAGCTTACATCAAATATTGAGAGAACCATCTTCCTCCAAGGAAGTGTCTTGAGAAAAATGGAAATGAATCATTCAACATTACTATCCTATCTTTTCTCTGAATTTTACTGTATTAGCTTCTCTAGTTGAGATCAGCTACACTTTTGTTACTGCCAGTTATTTTGACACTCAACTATTAGGTTTTCAAGTCCTTGATGGTTTACTATTAGAACCAAACCCTCTGGTGCCCTCCTTTTTGCTAGCCAAAACAATACCTGGTACAGAACATCTCCAGAGGGAAGTGGAACCTCAGCAGCTTGTCCAAGGTTAGCTGGTATTCCCATGGACTGAACTGCTGGTTGCAGGAGCTGTGGGTGAACCTGACTTGGCAGCTGAGTCACAGGCTGCAGAAGGGTTGGAAGCTGACTAGGAACCGCAGTTGGTCCCCCTGGGATCGCAGCTGCCGTAGCAGATGAGGCCAAGGTGAGCAGAGGCTGATTAACGCCAGCTGCCATTGTAACGGGAAGGGATGAGAAACCTGTCTGAGCCGCAGACACATGAGGAGTTGATATGGGAATTTGAGAGACAGGATACTGGGGGTGTAAGGAAGTAGAGAGTGGCTGTCCCAGAGGGAGGAAATGAGCACCAGAGTGGACTGGAACAACTGAGGGTTGTGTCGCAACTGGGATCTGAGGTTCGCCTTGGATAGCTGGTACTGGCTGGGAAACTGGAAGCTGGGAAGGTAAAGAAAAACAAAACAGACAGACTTAAAAAAAAAAAAAGAAAAGAAAAGAAAAGAAAAAAGCAAGGCTGCCAAAAGCAAGATTTATGTGTTAGCCAAAAAGAAGGAAAAAAAAACCCAAAAACCCAAACCTGCATACATTAGTTTAAGTTAATGTGCCACACAAGAATAGGGAAAGGATAACAGGAGACAGAGAGGCTGACAGACCGGCTGTTCCAAATCTTTTGTTGTAGGAAATTTTACTAATGTTTCATCGTTCGACAATAAAAGAAGACACTTACGAAAGCAGAGTTTGTTTTTTTACAGCTCTATTTAGACATATTTCACATACCCTAATCCATTAGTATATTTGTTGTCACTACATCTATGACTGCTATTATAGTAGTTACTGAAATTCAAATGAAATTCCTTCTTACTGGAATTAGATTTCAATCTGTATTGCTTCTACAATTCTTTATTTTTTTTATTTTTATTTTTTGCTTCTACAATTCTTAAGTCTAACACTGGCCAATGAAAGTAGGTATGAGTACCATATTTCACTGACTCTAGGATGGAATCATCCCTCTCTACCACCTGGTCATTTTAACCTTTGTGAAACTAAGATGTATCTTACAATTAATGGTGTGTCAGTACTTGGTTACATAACATAATGGTGCATTTGACAACTGACAGTATCTCAGATGCGATGAAATACGACAGAAACAATACACTGTGCCAAAATACAAGGACAACAAGCCCCAACGTTAAAGTTTAAAATAGGTCATCCAGTAGAATATACGTTCAAAAGGGCACTTTTCAAGTGATTCAAAGGACGACTCAGAACAACAGAACATGATTCCATATAAGGGGTTTTTATGACTTACTGTCAGTAGGCAAAAGAGGAAAAAATGCATAAATCTGCATGAAAAATACAGCACAGTTGTAAACCTAGAATAATTAGATATAGCTAACTCAATTCTAGAAAATGTCATAGGTTCAGTTACCAAAGCACTGTTACTTAACCCACCAGTTCTAATACTTGTCCAACTGACTTCAGACTGATAAACCTAAAAGTTAAGCATTTTTGGATTGTGAATGCTGTCAGTATGTACCTATTTACATTAACTAATTCATGTGCACAAAAGGAACAATTGTCAATTCATTTTTGTGGTGAAAATAACCAACTTTGGTATTTCAACATTAGAGAAGAGAGAAGCCTATCCATGAGAAAATACAAGTTACATGGAGATTCCATTTAGCATCTATTTAGAAATGAAGAGCTACCTGTTTTCCAGATGATACTTGAGGCAAGACCTGTGGAGTCTGAGACTGACTGACTGGCTGTGCAGTAGTGGCCTCACTGGAGGTTGATGTCTGTGGAAGTGAATACTGCACTGTCTGTTGAGGAGGGGCAGTCTGCTGTACTCCCTGCTGCTGAAAATAAAGTATAATTATTCAGTTTTGTTTCAAGTCATTAGTAGCATGATTCTAAGGAAGTATGTTTGCTTAAAGCCTTCTGTACTATAAATGACAATATTAGTAATCAAGACATACACAAACCCAAATTCATCAATTCCCCTTCACACATTTATTTCTTTTTCCTCTGGTGTTCTTTATTTGTGATGGTACCACGAAGAGCAATTAACCAATGTTTCAGAATTTGAGTCACTGCTGGTTGAGTCACCTATCATCCCCCTTACCCCAACAGTAGGTCATTCATAAAGATCTTTAGATAACATATCCAAATAGGTCCTCTCTCCTCTAATATCTCCTTCTGGTTTTTCCCATTTTTTTGATATCTGTTCTTACTTTGGTCCTATATTAAGCAAATCCAATCTCTTCCCTTTAAGCTCTTTCTCTCACTGTATTTTTGCAACCGTGTAATTAATTTGCTTGAAGAATAGCTCTGATTACAGCCACAAAATAGAAAAACACTGAATGTGGAATTTTAGCTTTACCATTTACTAGTTGTAATACCTTAGAGACTGCTCATTTTACTGCCAAAAAGATACTTCCTTCTTTGAAAACAAGGACACAATCACTCAATTCAAAGCAGGGCAAAGGAATAAGTGACATTTAGGAATCAACCACATGTTAGGCATTCTGGTTTAATACATCTAAACTTAATGTATGGTACATAATTGTACTCGCAATACTAAATTTTGTAATAAGTTAATGGCCCCCTCTGGCCTAACAAAAATCTGAACTTCACAAATGACTTTCAAGACTCTCTAATGTCTCTAAGTAATTTAAAATTGTTTTGGTTAACACAAAACAACAGCTGCTTGTAATAAAAATTTTTAACCAACGTATCAGATCGTTAAGTTAAATGAAATATCCTAACCCCGTTTCTCTAGACGCAACCACTATCAATGGTTTGGTCATCACCTTTATGGATTTTTTTCTATATATAACTCGTCATTTACACACAATTACATATTGAAATAAAAGCATGTTCATTCTATAAATACAGTTCTCTAACATGCTATTTTCATTTAACTTATCAATGGCATCAATATCCTAATGATGAACATTTTGGTTGATTTTTTTTTGATACTTAAAATAATGCTACAACCAGTAGCTTTACATATGTCCTGGTCTATACAACTAACTAGATACTGCTGGTAAAAAGATATACTATTTGTTTATAAGTATATGTATACATAAAAACTTGAGATTTAACTGACATAATGATTTAATATAGGTGTATATTGTGAAATGATCACCAGAAGAAACCTACTTAACATCTATCACCACACAGTTACAGTTTTTTTCTTGTAATGAGAACTTTTAAATTTTAAGATCTACTCTTTTAGTAACTTTCAAATGTACAATACCATAGCAATTGTAGTCACTATGCTACACACTGCATTCCCAAGACTTACTTATTTTTATTTGTTTTATATATATTATGATCCTGACCACCTTAATGAACATCCTAGATTTTGTTAGGTGATAATCTGTAAATATTTTTGTTCTCCTGATACTTATTTCTTACTTTGCTCTCACTGTATCAATTAAAATCACCCCCCAAAATGCTGACACACAATGATGACAATAGTAGTGTTTGTTTTTTTCTTGTTTCTGATAATGTATTCTTATTTTAACTTAAATCAGGAACAACTGGCTACTGATTATATAACATTTATTTTCAAAACTAATAAGATATATATATCCAAATATAAGGCAACTCTGATTATAAAATAATTTTCCATATTTTCACCGAGAAAGGAGAATAAAAAACTAGAGAATCTTTTTGGTCAACTTGAATATATTTTAACTGTAAGGAATTCACACTGAAACGTCTACCATTATCTGAGTCATTAATTTACATCTCTAAATAAGATGGCACACTTACATAAATATATTAACATATATTTACTTACATATATTAACTTATATATTATATATATAATATATATTATATATTAACTTATATATAATATAATATATTAATATTGCTCCGCCTTCCTCATTCAAACTCTTCCCACATAATAAACCAGTCTCTTTATCTTCACTGGAGCTATACTACAAAGGCTCTAGTTTTCTGGAGCATAGTATAATACTTTCCCTGTAAGTTGTGTAAAATTTTCAGTGACAAGCATCATAAATAGCATTAGGACAGCTGGATTTTTTTTGCTTTTGTCATAACTTATAGGTTCATATTCATGTAATCTTTGTATTACCTCCTTACAGTGACCTTTGAATAAGTTGTTCACAATGACAATAGAACCTGGAATAGTGAAGTTGCTCCCTTAAGAATAAGGACCAAATCTATATTTAATTTCTTAGCTTTTATTTTAAAACCAGTTCTGTCAGATGTTGTCTATAAACATCTCCAACTACATATACTTATTTTAAGGTCCTTACAAGCACATGTTTTCACCAGTTTTATTTTATTCCATTAACATTTTTTTGCTTATTGTTCAAAATAAAGGAGAGTGAAAGCCCGTAATGTGCAAATATGATAAAAATTTCAATATGTTGATTTCCTTCTTTACTAAGAGAAAGGGAAAAGTTTGAGGAAAAAAATATACCACTTTACAGATGAGCATATGCTTAATTCTCTCTCACTTCTATCAATGCAGAACCAAGCTTACATCAAGATGTGGATTCAATCAACTTTTTTATGAACCTATACCTTTACTTACTTGTGTTCTAGCTAGACTGAACTAAAGGTTTCTGTTCTCACAGTTTTCTATCTTTGTTGTTTTCTACCTTGCTTATACTGACCCCCCCCCCCCCCCCACCACCACTTTGGCCTAGAACACTCTTTATTCTTACATGAGTTTAACTCACAATCAGAGTTCAGTTCAAATGCTATCTCTTTCATAAAGCCTTCTTGATATTCCCCTCCCTGCTTGAAAGAGATACAATTTCTCTCCTTTGGTGGCATAATTGGGATGCAGTTAAGTGGTGAGTTGTGGAGTCAGACTACTTGGATTTAAATTCTGTTTCTACCTCTTATAAGCTGTGTAAGCTTGGATAAATTACTCATCTTCTCTAGATCTTACCTTATCTCTCCCATCTGCACAATGAAAATAATGACAGTATACTTACAGGGTTCATACAAGGATTAAATAAAAATACAGGTAAAATGCTTTGCACATTGTATATAATCTTAACTATTACGCTTATTTGTTTTGTAGGAGTTGACATATATGTTTACTAGATTACTTAGGCTCTTTGAAAGTAGTCATATCTGATCCATCTTGACCCTCAGTGCCTATCTAGCACATGGTCCTTGGGAACATAAACTCAGTTAGGAAAAAAAATCTGTTTAATTACTGGTATGTGTGTGTGTGTGTGTGTGTGTGTGTGTGTGTGTGTGTAAAAGAGAGAGAGAGAGAGAGAACTGTTGAGAAATAACAGTTTTATAGACATGTACCATCACTCTGCTTAAAATAAGAGTGACAGGCACATACGCCAATTATACCTTAGAGTATTTAGGGAGAAGAGGCACCCCTGGGTAGGCCAGGAATAGATGGTCATCTTTTTGTGCACAATCTCACTGGCTAATAAACAACACTTCAGCCAAATAGGTATTGTTTAGCACAGCAACTTGGAAACATGTTTTGTATAAACCTGCCTCATGAAACCAGTTCAAATAGCCTATACAGACTATATACTATCTATTGAATAAGGAAGGGTGCTTGATGGAAAAAATGTTCATGAGCCTCAGTTGAACACAAAGTTAAGAAATACCTGAAGATTCAATGGAAGAAATAATAATAAGAAGAAATAATAATATTAGTAGTAGTATAAAAATTAATCATAAAATAAAATATAAAATTATTATTGGCTCTATTATTATTATTTTACTTATTTATTTATTTATTTATTTATTTATTTATTTATTTATTTATTTATTGAGCTATAAGAGAGTGAGCATAAGTGGGGGAGAGGGGCAGTGGGAGAGAGCAAGAATCTTAAGCAGGCTCCATACTCAGTGCAGAACCCGACACAGAGCTCAATCCCATGACTATGGGATCATGACCTGAGCCAAAATCAAGAGTCAGATGCTTAAATGACTGAGACACCCAGGTGCCCCTGTAACAAATTATTAAGTAAGGTGGTTTATGGCATACATGGCAAAGAGCTACTAAGTTTTCTAGTAGGAGGAAGCTATTTTTGGAACCTCATTGAGATACACATACCACTAGAAGGGACTCTTGATCAAAACATGAAAAAAGCAATCCCTTATTGGTTACAGTCCAGAAACCCATGGAATAAAGTAAATTTCAGCTAAAGGACATTTCCCTTCTCACTCTAATAAAATTAGAGATATGGTTTCCGAAGGTAGGGTTGGAAACCGACAGTATAAAAAAATGAAACTCACATCTAAAAATAAACTCCACCCATATAGTACAGAGACAGAGCTTATAACCTTTAAAAAAAAAAAAAAATGAAATCCCAGTAGCTGAAACAAATAAATGCAGATTCTTGAGTACCTCTCCAGAATCATAAGTCCCTGCAGAACTTTAATGTAGAAAAAAAACCTATTCTAGAAATGTTGAATTCTGGCTTATAATTTTTAGTTCTATCCACTTACTGGCTATGCGACCCTGAAAAAATTAAGTATTCTAGACTGCATATACGAGGCCCAATTTTATGATTCTATTTAAGTATCATCCTCTAAGTAACATAATTCACAAAATAAAAGTATCTACAAAAAGCATCACTGACACATAAATTTTGATTGTATTACAGCCATATTTAGCTACATTTTTTCCCAGAAGAGTCAACTACCTAAATTCTTTTAACCTGACCATTTATGGAATTGTCCTCCCTTTACCCCCACATATTTTTCTTACTAATAAACTGAATGGTTTGTTTCATTATCTTCATTTGCTAGTAAGTATACATATTATATGCCCACATATAATATACATAACAAATTCCTTTGGAGAAGGAAGAACAGAGCAAGCACTTAAATTTACTCAGGTTTATTGGTGTTGGCCTGTGTCCAAAGATAAACAAAGTAGGAGTGGAACCTGATAGCGCTTCTGCCCTCAAAACAGCTTCATGTAATTTTTAATTTGTATTTTCATTAAAGGTTGTTAATAGAACTAAAATACAATTTGTTAAGGTTGGCAAATTGTGACTACTCAAATTTAACTAATTATATACAGATTCATCTACTTGTCTGAAAGAAAAAGCAAGAGCAAGACAAAGCATATGATTACCAGCCTTTAAATTCTGTAGACAGGGCTGTTTGTTGGTCACCAAGTAAATGTACATATAACCAAACTAATCCTGTACAAGGAACAACTAATTTAAACTAGTATCAAATGACTGTATGATTACATGCTAGCCTGGAAGGAGACCATCTGTAATAAAAATTAAAAGCTTTGTTTAAAAAAATTAATACAGGGGTGCCTGGGTGGCTTTGTTGGTTAGGCATCTGACTTCGGCTCAGGTCATGATCTCATAGTTCATGAGTTCGAGCCCCGAGTCGGGCTCTGTGCTGACAGCTTGGAGCCTGGAGTTTGCTTCAGATTCTGTGTCTCCCTCCCTCTCTCTGTCCTTCCCCTATTCATGCTCTGTCTCTTGTTCTCTCTCTCAAAACTAAATAAACATTAAAAATACAATACAATACAATAAAATATTAATAGAAACAGAAACCCATTTATGACTTGGTAGCTGGGAAAACACACTTCGCAGGGAACTGTCAATGAAATAGTTCATGAGGAAGTTTTTACGACAAATGTGGTGGCTATCAATTTTATTTGAAACAGCTAAAATATTCAACAGTGTCAAAAAAGCCTTATTCCCATGCAAATAATTGCTATTAACTAATATCAGTAATGAACTACACGTGTTTAATTTTAGAATTACTAGTTTTGCTGTTGAATACATTAGCACTGTACTATAATCTTTTGAGTTCTATGGACCTTTAGGAATAAACTCCCCAAATCAAAGTTTAAAAATGTTTAAAAAGTTCCTAACGTAGCTGTTCAGTTCTCTCAGCATAAAATCTGATACCCCATCTCACAGATTAGAAATTAATTAAAAAGGAGTATAGCATTATTAGTCAAATACAATGAAAGCAATAGCAAAATGCTCATAAAAGGATAAGTCACAAATATAAAAAGAAAACTGACATTCTTTGTGTTGTTAGATTATGTGTAGAATCATGTATTTAAGGCAGATAAATATCAGTTAACGATTCTTTTGAATTTGAACATATGTCTAAATTTAGTAGATAATTTAAAAATACATTAAACAAACGGGAAGATTTTCTAAAATGTTACTGGACACAAATGTTATGCCTCTTGATTTTTCTTTCAAGAACATGGCAAACCATTTACTTACGTAAGGAATCTAATTCATGAAAAGATGTTAAGCAGTGTTTTGGTTACTATTAATATATAAAATGTAGCAATGAGTTAGTTGTTCTCACCTGCTGAGAATGTTGTATGGGCAGGGAAGATGGAACCCCTGTTAGGCTACTTGAGGATGGTTGACCCTGGCTTTGCCCCTGTGCCTGAAGGAAAAAAGTGAATACAACAAATTAGCGAAGCCCTACGTAGGTACAGAGAGGTCAGGCTTTTGCAATAAACATTCAAACTCCTGAGAGTTTGCTTGAGCAAAATGAAACATTAGCTTGATTAAGTATGTATGGGAGACCACTGGGGCATCTTTTGTAAGAAAGGGTTAGAGACAGATTATATCACAGAATGTATCCTGATCCCATGCAAAAACCACTAGTGGTTAAAACCTAACTTACTACTGCTGTGTTTGGGCTATAATTTTAGCTGACCAAAATAGTAAAATTCATAATAAAATTGTTACTGAAAGTATAATAATCAGGAAAAAGTAGCATGACTACCAATGTGAAATAACCCTGTATTGGAATAATTAAAGACAAAGGGTATTTGAGAGTGCTAATTTGGTTCCTTTTGCTACTTCTTATAGTGCTAGGGTGACTTTTACTAAAAATGTAAAAAACTTGTCATTGTCACTAACCTAGAGTAATGGTTGTCACGCAGAAGTGATTTTGCCCTTCCAGGGATCATTTGTCAGTATCTAGAGACATTTTTGGTTGTCACAACTGGGGGAAGTGGTTTCTACAGGCATGTACTAGTTAGAAGCCAAGGATGCTGCTAAACATCCTACAATGCACAGAACCACGACCTACAACAAAGAATTATCCAACCTAAACCATCAAGTGTTGCATTTGAGAAACCCTGACCTAGAAGTCTAAGTTAAAATAATTGAGAAAGTGAGAAATGAATGCAGGATTTCTTATGTAGGTAAGTTAAGGAAATGAAAAGGCCCACAAACTTTGGTGTTCCATTTCAGTTTAGAGGGGTTTCTATGAAGCCTACTTGGATTTGACACCACATGTCACTGCATCTTAACCACTATTAAGTATTCATTCTTTCTACAGTATGTAAATTTACTGCCTGATGGCTTACTTTGGAAAGTTTAAAGAAGAATGGCTGGCAGTGCGTTAAGATTTATAATACAGGCTGACAAGCAGTGCGTTAATGTGAGCACACAGTGAGTACACTGCATGCCGATGCAACGTAATTTTCATTTCTGGATCTTCTTGCTTCCTAGAACTATTCTAAATAACCTATACTTTATGTACACTTTTGGGATTGTTTATGCCCCTTATGAGGGAAGAACACAGGAAGAAAGTATCAAGAACATACAGTATTTTATAAGAGTGGAATATTTAAAAGATCCAAGCAATGCCTTGAATATATAATTGAAAAGTCTCCTATATAGATTTTATAAGACTTATACATTTGATAAAATATATCAAAGGAATATATGACAGTTAATACTGACTCCACTTGAATTCTGTTATGTCCATTACTTTGTCTTTATTTGCGAGAGTACATATGCCCATACCCATAAATAACAAAATTTAATTTGTTGAGGAAACAACCAAGGCCTGAGATATCTGTTTCTCAGCTTGCAACATCTATCACAAATTCTTAAAAACAAAAAAAAATCCTACCACCCACACTAGATTACAATTTTGTTGCTAAAAATTAGAATCAATTTTATGGATTAGCATTTTATTTGGACATATAATACACAGTGACTTGTTCAAATGATGCCATTTTAAAAGGCATTTTCATTTGTTCCTAAATTCTTAAGATGTTTCTTTTCTAAGATTCCTCCAAACTAATCAAAATTTTGTGTATTCTTAATACTCTTTAAAAAACTCCCTATTTTCCATTCTTTTCATTTTACAGAAAAAAAACCTATTAAAAAAAAAAAAACCAAAAACTAGCCATGTTTGTTTCTAGGGAGAGAGAAATACTTCATATTAATATTTATAAATAATCAACGATGAGTCAACTTTACATGATAGACAGTTACATTCTCACTACAAATTGAAATTATTCTACATATGGATAGAAGTAACTGATTTTGACGAGTGACTAAAGTTCTAGTTTTTGTGTTCTCTTTTTCAAGGGTTTGCACATATTATAGGTAAATGAGGCAGCTTCTCTCTCATACTGTGTTCTTATATACAAGTAGTTTATAATCCCCCCAAAAGGAGAAATACTAATATTACAAATAAAATTAAAAATAATCCACATAAATGGAAAGGAGGGATAGAAAACTTAAATGTAATGATGCACAGTAGGGTAGTTTAAAAGAATCGTGGAAGTTTTCCTATAACCTGTGGATGGAGTGCAGATCCTCCTGAAGAAAATGAGGCAGATAAAACCTGCTGAGATGTGGCTCCTTGGGGGAAACAGAAGAAAAGTGGGGATTCTTGTAACACTGTCTGAGGCAGACGGATAAAGGGTAATGAGACGTCAGAGCCAAAAGGTGCAGCTGCTCCCCCTGTAGGGGGAGGTGATTGAAAATCACTGGGGTCTGAAGAAGTAATTTGTGAGGAATCACTGGAATATTCTGGGCTTCCTATTGGCCAGTTCTGTCCGATAGGCTCTACCACAGAAACGGTCAATTCTGGGGCATGGTAATTACGCTGTTCTTCAGTCACAGGCTGTAGGCGGCCATGTAATCCAACTGATTGAGGAGGTGGTTCTTCCTGATTCAAGTCCACTGCAACCTGTCGATTTCGGTAAACACGCTGAGGCAAGACTCCTCCTCCTTCTCCCGAAGAGGAGCTTGGAGTGTGAACATGAAACTCAAATACACAATTGCTTCTGCTCTCATTGTTATGAGTTAACACAGCGGGCGCAGAATGAGGAACAAAGACAGGGTGAAATTTCAAACGTGTAGCATCTGTACTGATAGGTGCAGAAATACTAGAGAGGGGAGATCCTGGACTCAATCCAGAATCTAATCTTAAATTCTGAAGGTGTCCTACCAGGAAAGCCTGTCCAGATGGAAATTCAAAGACAGAACTTGAGGTAGGGCCCCCTGGTACTGGCTTCTGTTCAGGTATCTGTTTCATAGGACTTGACAGTACTGGTGAGTTGTATGGAATACCCTCATACTGTTCTGTCACCTGGGCCTGGTAAGCTAGATACACTGGTTCCTGAGGAATAAAATAGTGAGCTTCTTCTGGAAGTACTAGTCCAGGTCTATAGTCACCGTGAACTTGAGTTGGTTCAAACATAGGATGGACCTGTATCTCACATGGCTCTCCAGTTATTCTACTGGCTGTAGTGCCCAACATAACTACGGCCTCTGGTGTCCAGTTAGTTGGGCTGCCACCAGGTGGAAGAAGATTTTGGCCAACAGTCCTCAGCAGGGGTTGGAAGTGGCGAGTTTGGGCTTCCAAGAAGGAGGTGCTCTTACGCCGCTGGGAAATGGCCACCTTCGGTGGACAGGTGGGAGGTGGTGAAAAAGAAACTGGACGTTCATGAATAGTTGGGAAAAATATCTGTGATTCTGGGTATGTTGGGGTCCCCCCACACGGATGCGCCATGGACTGAGGCTGTATCAACATGAATAAGACAAGTAATTCATACATTCATATGTGAAATTACATTAGACATGCAAAACTGGGTAGCTCTGTGTAACCCTATGAAACGGTTACACAAAATTTATAATTAATAAAGAAATAACAATGCTTTTGGAAATTATGTGCATAGTAAAAATCCATTAAATACATCCAGGGTCAATAAAGTTATTCTGTGGGATTCTTTGCGTTAGATAAGAGCTGCTTTTCCACAACATCTTCTCTCAAAGGAAATGGAAGAGTTTTCTAAGTGTTTATTCTGTTTTTACCCCCAATTAATATTCTCACTCTTAAGACTTAATGTATATTTAAATCAGTGGAAAAAGAATTAAAATAGTAAGAGTTAAGGGAAGATAGTAAGCTCAACATTTTTAAGATATAAGAAAGGTACTTCAATTTAATCTGCTATACAAAGTTTTCCTATATTCTATATTATTATCCTGTGCTGTTAGAGGCTTCAGTGTTATTATCAACTAACAGTATGTCATCTAACTAGAAATCAAAAGAAGTATTTTTGGTGGACAGTAAAAGACACACTACGGACTACTGATAGAAATACCTTCCCCCCATCTATCTTAAACTAGATGCAGTTAATTTTACTACACGAAACATGTTACAGATGTCAAATTGCTGAATGTCCACTTCTCTGATCCTAGTTAAGTGGTGAATAATTTAGTGTTCAAATCAAGTGAAAAGGATAATATAAATAACAGACTTAACAGCACTTTTTTATTCACATAGGCAGTTACAGTCATAAGACTCTATAATTTTAGAATCCTACCTAGCCAAATGCAAACAGTGTACACTGTAATAATTCACTTTTATGGACTCTTCTTAAAAAGAGTAGATTAATTTCATTCTTTCAGTAGGGATAGTCCCCATCAAGTTAGCAAAATGGCTCGACTGTTGCTTCTTCACAACAGCTAAAAGAGGGCTTCTATTTCAGACCAGAATGCTTCATTTTACTGTTTATTCAAGGAGTATCCCAAAGCCATAACATATATATGGCTAATCATTCTCCTAAGTACAAATCTGAATATTTTGATATTGCTAGATCAGAATGTTAACTATATTCTCTATCTGGAAAAGCAGCAGCAAGGTCCCACAGTGTTTAACACAACTTTAAGAGACAGATCTTTTATAGATACAAATGGGGCCAAAGAAAATCTTATATACTACATGTGTATCTAATGTATTCACTAGGGTCGCAGCAGCTCTTTCTGCCCACGAGTCCTGTTTTTGTGCTTTAATAAAACTACCATTTTTGCACCCTCCAAAAAATAATGTATTCATTAGAGTCAAGATCCCACCTTATTTGATCAATCTAAGAGACAAATTTCCACGAGGGAACATATGTTTTAGTTTGCCAACACCATCACTTTTAAACCGCTAAGAATTAAAAGCAACTTTCAGTCTTCAATTACTCTTTGCTATGGGGGAAAAAATGGACTCATTCAGCTTCATTAGTGTCTCTTTAGAATGACGTGAAGAGAAAATGTATTTGAGTTACTTTTTTGATAAAGAGAAAACTTGCTTTTGGTTAAATCAATGAATTTAAAATGAAGTAATACATATTCTTTATATTAATATGTGAAAATGCAAGGATTCGTATAGGTCAGTTAGGGATAGGAGAATATAATAAAAACTAAATTTTATTGTGTGCACATTGATATGTGTCCAGGGCACTATAAGCATTCTCTCTCATTACCTCCTTGCTTTTTTCCCCCCTTAAAGCCTGTAACAAAAAAGTTTCCTATAGGAAGAACTGGTATCCTGAAAGCATAAGTGTAGTCCTTTTTATTTATCTAATTTTTATTAAAATTCTTGATGCCTGGATGTATTCATTGGTAATAAATTTTCATTTGTCAGGAAGTTTACAGTTACATACAGTACTGACAAAGAGGGAAGGCAGGCTGGAGCGTCGGTGCTTGCGCTGAGAGGCAGAGTGCATAGGCAGGACACTCTCCAATGCTTTAGAAAGCTTTTCGGCAAAAGTTTCCTCAGGGGCAATCCGAAGGAGGGAAGGAGAAAGAGATGCAGACAGCACTGGTGGTGGGGTGGAAGGAGCACTGGGAGAGATGCGGGACAGAGAGGGAACAGCAGAAAGATGGGGAACACAAACCGACATGCTACGGCCACGACGAGGCTAAACAGAAAACAAACACACACATGAAAAACACAATACTTTGAAAAAAAAAATAACCAAATGTACAATGATAATAGGGCATAGCTGACCTAAAGAACTGTCCATCCTCCCCCAACCCAGCAAATCCAATTTTTTTGTGGAGAGGCATAATTCCACAAAGCACACCTGGCAAATCAAAACTATGCTCTCTACACTGTTGGCCACGTACAGGCTTTTTATGAACCACCACGATAATGATCAATTATCTTCCTAAATATTCTGAAATTACATCAATTGTTATGAATGTATGAATAAGAAGAGCCAACTGACTGAGGTAGTAGAATAGATAGGGAATACAATGAATACTGGCTTACATTTTTTAAAAACTTATTAAGATTAAGAAAGAATTAATTCTATTAGTTTAATGTACATTATAATGTGTAGAAGACTTTAAGACTGGATTACTTTGCTGGAACTCTGGAAATTTCAGAGGTTTCTCAGTTCTATTTAGAAGGGATCAGACTAAAAAAAATTGTTGTCTCGGAGTATTTTATTTATTACATTTCCTATCTTTATCTGTAAAGAGTAAAAACTCATTTTCTAACAGGAAAAGCATTAGTTTTCTAGAAGTAATTCACGACATAGACACATTCTGTAGTTTTACCAAAGTAGTCAATGGAAAAATACCTTAAATGTGAGTCTCTGAAGAGTAAAACTTTAAGAGTTTTCTGGCGTATCAGAGATTCAACTTAGGTTTATAAAGTTTGAAGCGTCTCAACATAAAAACTTTAATACAGCTAAAAAGCAGTATGCCTAATACTGTTAAAGTTGTCCTGAGCAAGTTTGTCATTTCCCTTTAGGTATTGTGAACTGTATAGTTGATTGTGTTTTCTTTTCCAAAACTGGCTGCACAGAATGCTTTGAATGAAATTTGTGGCCTACCAGTAGTAAGTACTTAAGCATCATCATACTTATCATACTTAGTTCATTCCTGGTTCTATTTTTTTTTCCACCCGTTTCCCTTTTATTCTAATTTTTTTATTGCACATATAAGTGATATATTATTGTAAGCCATAGTAAATTCTTTCTGCATTAAGAAAGAAAAAGAATCATAAGATTTAAAAAATCCTCAATATTTGATGACTCTTCATGATATACCTCCACAGAATACTGTCATTAAAAGGCAAGGCTGTCATTAATAGTCTGCTTTTAGAGCATCAATAAATAAATATAACTATCTTTGTGGCTCAAATATTTAAAATCATAAATGATCATTCTATTTCCTTTTCTAAAATAGAGACGCCTAACGTTCATTACCCTGTGATGAGGGAAGCAAAGAGATTAAAAATAGTTAAAAAGAAATCTAGTTATGATGATCCACAAAAAATCAACCAGAACAAGAGTAGAAACGAACAAGAAATGCTGACAATATCTGTCAGAACACGGAAATACATCTATATAGTCTCTGTAAGTTCTTCTACCCTACTTAATTATTTTAAAGGTCAGAAAAGTAGAAAACATTAGTGTATTAGTTTTCTTTGCGTTACTGTGGCCATTCATCTTGAGACTTAGCCAATGCAGGACTCATGAATGGACTCTGAAACATACAAACGTCTTTTATTCCAAGCTGTAGGACAAAAGAGCAGAGCAAGCAGAAGTATTTTCTTAACAGAGAAAGATTTTCATTTAATGTCGAGCAAAAGTTCCACAAAATTCTGATTTAAAAGCTTTCTGAGAAAGAGAAAAAAAAATCTGTCTAAAGATCTCACTACACAAGTGCTATACAGTGACCAGTTATTCTCTAATTCCTTCCTGAAGCAGATGATGTACTTTATTTAGCACTGAAGACTTCACAGAGGGTCAACAAAAGAAATGGGGTATTATCTGATACCTATTTTAACATTTTCTATATGAAAAGCAAGAGTGGCTAATGTAAAACATGGGGCAGTGTGTGTGTATCTGTGTTTACATATAAATGCATAAAATATTTCAGGAAATAATCTCCATAAGTGGATTCTGAAAATAAATCTGTAATAAAACCATACCAAATAAAGAGAAAAAGCAAATGAACGTATACCGGGAAAGGAATTTGTGTCCAACACAGACTTTAAGGCAGGAACACGCATAGCAACTGATGGTTAACTAAACACAAGCGCTAAATTAAATGGTCATACAAATAAAGGATTTCTTCACTCTAAAGTACTCACATGCAGCATTCTATAATGGTTTGAATGTCTTACCTGTGTTTTATACAATAAGAAATCTTATAAAAAATGCTTAGTAATTCTTTTAGTAAGTAAGCTTTTGAAAAACACTCCACACACCCACCCTCAAATCATTTGTATGTCCAACTTATGCTGATTTGAACAGTTTCAACTCTAAAGGGCTAAAGAGGGCATTATCTTTAATCAAATACAGATTAGTCTAAATCTTGTACATAGTTTCTTCACCTAGGAAGTTCAGCTGATTCTCATACATTAATGTTTATGTTCTAGCCTAACTGAACTACTCCAATTGTACTCTATAATAAACCTATTTCCTTTAGAAACATACCATCTATATTATCTACTTTAAACTCATGCTATTACTTGGATAGCAGAAAGAATCTGAAATTAACATATTACATCTACTGGCCCTCATTATAGGCTTACACTCTCTTATGCAGTTACTTACCATACTTGAGGATGGATATACCCCATGAGGCTGAGATTGTGCTTGGACAACAGAAGCTGTATGCCCTGGGATTGTGCCAGTAGAATGTGCCTGTTCATGTTGGGACCCATATGAAACTGTCTGTTGGCTGCTCACTCGAGATTCTGTGAAGACAGAAGATCCTTGACCACTGTCAACCGTCCCGTCAGCTGAGGGAGAAATAAATTGCCAAAAAACACAGAGACACACACATCACAAAAAGGAGGTTTATATTTTCCCATACAAACCCATTACTCTAGGGTTAGTTTTTTCTTTGTAAAGACCTGAACTAAATAAAAAATGAATACTAGTTATTTTACTAAGTAGATTTCTATGCTTAAAAACATGAAGGATCCATATGGAAAAAAGTTTTAATGTCTTTAAAAAAAAAAAAACTGCATGGCTGTCATAGAATCTTATTACCTGAAGAATAAGGGAACTAAAATGGAATGCTATTAGTCAGCCATAGGTTTGAGGTAGCTTTCAAAGTCTTATGATGTAGCTTTCCAAGCTTTCAAAGTCTTGGAGAGCAGTGCATTCTTATATTAAGGAGGTAGTTCAATCAAAAACTAATAAGAGGTGCATTAGTTTCTAGTCTACATGTTATTCAGCTTTGCTAAAAAAGCTGAACCAGATTAATGGATTCAATTACAAATAGCTAAGATAAATTTATTCATTTTTCATTATTAGTTATATTTCATTTTATTCATTTATTTTTGCAGATGTAAGTTTAAAAAAAAAGTTTTTATTTAAATTCCAGTTAGCATACAGTGTAATATTAGTTTCATAATTACATTTTATTTTAAGGAATTGTGAAAAGTAGAAATCTATAAACTGGAACTTCTAAGATGTTGGAACCTGTCAAATTATTTTATATCTTTTTTTTTTTTTTTAATTTTTTTTTCAACGTTTATTTATTTTTGGGACAGAGAGAGACAGAGCATGAACGGGGGGAGGGGCAGAGAGAGAGGGAGACACAGAATCTGAAACAGGCTCCAGGCTCTGAGCGGTCAGCACAGAGCCCGATGCGGGGCTCGAACTCACAGACCGTGAGATCATGACCTGAGCCGAAGTCGGACGCTTAACCGACTGCGCCACCCAGGCGCCCCCCTTTTTTTTTTTAATGTTTATTTATTTTTGAGACAGAAGGAGACAGAGCGTGAGTTGGGGAGGGGCAGAGAGAGAGAGGAAGACACAGAATCTGAAACAGGCTCCAGGCTCTGAGCTGTCAGCACAGAGCCCCATGCAGAGCTTGAACCCACAACCGTGAGATCATGACCTGAGCTGAAGTCGGATGCTTAACTGACTGAACCACCCAGGAGCCCCAAATTATTTTATATCCTAATCACATTTCCTTACTGTCCTGTCCTAGTCTGTTAGTGGTAATTACTTCAAATTTCTTATTATATATTGGCTTCATGATTCAAACCAAGAGGCCAGCGAAAAATGATGAGTAAAAAGATGAAAAATCACTTAGGAGTATCCTTAGCATACTTGTCCACTTCCCAAAATACTTACATAACACAGATATACTAGTTTGTTGGTACTGTAGTTGTTGATGTTGATCTGCCTCAGGTTCTTCAGGTTCTACTTGTGTAGAAACTGAAGCTGATGTGGTAGAAGCAGGAGGCATGCCAGTACTAGCAGATGGGGTCTGTTTGACTGCTGCCTGGGAAGTACTTGATTGTTGTTCTACCTGGTGTTTCTGATTGATCTCTTCCTGCTTTCTTTTTTCTTGTTCCTCCCGTACCAACTGCCGCTGTTCTCGTTTTCTCTTAATTAATGATACTCTATCTTTGATGGCTTTTGCCATGGTCTTGTGATCACCTTCACAGACATACCCAGACTCTACCTACAGGATAAAGGAATGCGTTAGAAAGCAGTACAATATCAAAAGAAAGCAAACCAAATATAAAACAAAAGAAGCAGGTGTGGGGAAAAAAGTAGGAAGAAGGGGGAAGAGAAAGACCTCTCTAAGGACTGGTCTTAACCAAATTGTGAAATTACTGGTCTGCATTATGCATTTCTCCACCATTTTTATAGATACTCATAGGGTGGGTGCCATCATCTTGGTAGAAACTCTCAGGGTGGGTGTACCTTTACTCCTAATAACAACAAAACAATGGGGAACCTAAAACCAAAGGTTTTAAACCAAATAAGGCTCATTTTATTCTAGTCACTCGATTTCCCCACTCACATTAACTATTAATATTAATTTGTCTTGTTTTAAACTTTGTTTCACTAGGCAACAACTTAACCAGAAACAACCATGGTAAATAAATGAAAGTTACAAAAAAAAAAAAAAAAAACAAATAAAAACACAAATCTCTAATGGTATAAAAAACTAACAATTAAAATAAATATCTCTTTCATACCTGACCCTTTCTACTGAATGGTTCTTATAAATTCTAGTAGAGATATTCTAGGAGTATCTCTTTATATTCACTATTTTAGGCACTATGGCAACCCTAAAATTGGTGAAGTGTTTCATTTCTGAAAAGTTGTATTTTAGACATAATTCAAAAAGTGATTGATCAAAGGCTGCCTACTAAAAAAAAACTCCCTCAAGTAAAAACAATTCACAGTGTATTTATAGAGTTTATCCCAATAACTGATCAATATTTATATATTTAGAAAATATAAATTGTCATTTGAACTCTATAGGTTTATCTAGATTAGGAGTCATTTGACCTTACAGTCTTTCACATTACTTCAGAATACATTTTATTTTATTTTATTTTATTTTATTTTATTTTATTTTATTTTTTCAACGTTTATTTATTTTTGGGACAGAGAGAGACAGAGCATGAACGGGGGTGGGGCAGAGAGAGAGGGAGACACAGAATCGGAAACAGGCTCCAGGCTCTGAGCCATCAGCCCAGAGCCTGACGCGGGGCTCGAACTCACGGACCGCGAGATCGTGACCTGGCTGACGTCGGACGCTTAACCGACTGCGCCACCCAGGCGCCCCCAGAATACATTTTAGACCCATCCATCCATCCTTATATATCTACATCTATTTATCTTTTCCTTAAATAAAAATAACTTTGGGGCCATTAATCAATACAATTTTGTATCAATGAGATCTGCCATCCACACTGCTTCATAAACTTTTTTGCTCAATAATACCAATGTTTGTAAGTCTGTATCAATTTTTAAATAGCAGATCAGTGCTAATTTACCATTTCTTGAGCAACGTCTTCCGGCACATCTCTTTCCAAGTCAAAGGAAAACTCAATAGCTTCATTGTCTTTGTATTTTCCCTTTAGTTTCTTAATATCTTCAATACGTAGCCATAATTTAATGGCTATCTTTTCTCCATCATCTTCTTCTGCTAATTCTACCCGTACCCCTGTTTCCTCCTGGAAGAAGGCATGGTTCAAAAGGTCTTTGATAGAATATCTACCAAAGAGAGGGAAGTGAAACAAAAACAAAATACCATTAGATTTAAAACATAATTTTCAAGTGTGGCTGATTATTGTCATGCTTGGAATAATAAAAAAGGACTTTTAAAAAAAAACACAAAGATTTTATAACTCATTTCTACATTGCTCCGTGTAAATAGTGATTATAGTTTTGATCTCAAGTTACAGAACATCAGAACAATCTCATTTATAAATAAAAGTTGAAAGTGATACTTTTTAATCGAAGTGATCTAATCTCATATTAGTTAACAATGTACTAGTAACAGCAAATAATACACAGAATATCATAGCTTCAAAATACCACATAGTTTACGTAGAAATTTACAGTTAAGGGGCGTCTGGGTGGCTCAGTCAGTTAAGCGGCCGACTTCGGCTCAGGTCATGATCTCTCGGTCAGTGAGTTCAAGCCCCACGTCGGGCTCTGTGCTGACCGCTCAGAGCCTGGAGCCTGCTTCAGATTCTGTGTTTCCCTCTCTCTGACCCTCCCCTGTTAATGCTCTGTCTCTGTCTCAAAAATAAAATAAAAACGTTAAAAAAAATTTTTTTAAAGAAATTTACAGTTAACAAAAATTCCTCATATGTTAATTTATAGTTAACAAAATTTCTTCATCTAATCCTTCACCAACAGCCAGTGAGGTATTATTTTGATTTTCAGGAAATGGAGGCTCAGAGAGGATGAAAATCTTCTCATAGTTAGAAGGCTTAATGGTTGAATCAAAATTTGAAAATAGGTTTTTTGATTTCTAGTTCTTTACCTTCTACTACAACTTTATTTACCCCAATAAATTCAATTCCTTGTTCAACAATTTGTGTACTAGGCAAAAAGTCTGATTGTGGAATAATCTTCTTTAGATAAATGGTTTCAAAATACCAGTAATCTAGTAAACTGTATCATCCAGAAAAGAAATAGCAATATGTTTTAAGAATGGAAACAAATACTCTTTTGTTTATAGTAAAAAAAAAAAGTTCTTAGAAGATTAAGGACTCCCCTTTCCAAACACTGTATATACAATTAGAAATCCAAACTAAATTTCTATTGGACAGTCTTAAAGATCATGATGTTAAGCTCTTCCAAACAACAGAGTTATGAAAAGAGAATGAGACTGGAGAAGTGAAGATACTGAATTCTTTAATTTGGATGATATACCTGATTGCTCTCATTCTTAAGGAGATAGATTATGCTCAACTTACAATTTATATTTGTACTGGCTGGTCTTCTTTTTCTTTTTTGGAAGGTGAGTGGGGATGGTGAGGGTAGATTATTTTTCATAAACAGACACTGGCTCTTTGCCATGCCTGACGGGTTATGAATCAGCTGTATGATGTATCAGATACTTGCCGCTCCTCTGAGAAAAGTCCTGTTAGTACACATGACTAAGCCAGATCTCCTCCTAAGCTTTGGGCAAACTTGTCTCTTTTTACTGAAAGGAATTTTGATGTTTTGCTCTTCAATTGTGGCAGAATGACAGCAAATCAAGACCTGTATAGTTGAGCTGATTTCCAAGAGCCAAGATTTAATTTCACCTTTTAGAATTCAATGGGTAAAGAACTAACAAACAGATCTGCTGGTTAGAAAGAGATTGAACCCTACTGAGTTTTATAAATTATGCTGATGCTACAGGTTAAGTAGTTGTATCTGAATGTAGCAGCTAAGTTTAAGATGGTTCTGGTTCACTTAAACCCTATGACACTACATTTTCACAACATTTCAGTATATCAAGTCTCAATATTACCTTAAATGGACAGAAGTCTACTTTTTAAAGATTTTTAAAAATTTTATTTTTTAAAGTAATCTCTATACCCAATGTGGGGCTTGAACTCACTGAGATCAAGAGTAACATGCTCTACCAAATAAGCCAACCAAGCCAGCCTAGAATGCTAATTTTAAAGATATTCCATGATATAAATAGAGAAATTAATCACAAGTGAAATATTAAATACACTTTAGATTGAGTATTGTATTCAGACACATCATTACATTTTAGGTTTTTATGCAATACCTAAGTTAAAAGTGGCAACTTACCTTTCATCTTTGTTTTGCCTTATGCATCCTTCAATAATTTCCTTCACTTCAGGAATTGCTACTTTGTCAAAACTGGCAGGCTTCACTCCCTGAGAAACATAAAAATAGCAACAGAAACAATTAATAATGGCAGGGTCTTTGAACTTTGATTTTGAATTGCCTCTTAAGCTTTTATTAGATTGCCTTCTTACCATCCTGGCTTTTTTCTGATTTGCCTGCAGGAACTGGTCCATTGCAGGGTCAGAGCTAAGTAGAGGCAATTTAACCATGGCAAGAAAACAAGGAACAGTCAGATAGTGGGGTTTCTTATTTCCATAGCCTCTATATGTGGCTAGGGAAAAATTTAGGCTACTGTCAATATCTTTGGCTGTGTTTCAGGTAAAGGAAGTTATTGGCTAAAAAGAAGGCCAAATGCTCTAACTGGTTAGATCTTTTGTTCAGCCTTGTTCCCTAACACATTAATCCACATAGTATTTAACTACTTTGAACAGTGAATCCACGAATGGGCATGAATTCACATGCTTAGTTTGGCAGGTATTCTATTATCACAGTACTCTGCAACAAACTCAGTGAGTACAGGAGTTAAGGATTTGGATTGTTTTGGCATGATAACAGAAGAGCAAATTGTCTGGTACATATGAAACATAAAATGAAAAGTGATATATCAGATCCATATAAAAGACAAGATTTCTAACTATTTTCTGAAGAAAACTCACTACTATTATATGTAATACTATATAGTATCCTAGTGGTATTTTAGAATCTTCATAAAATGTAAATTGTTTGCAAATAAAAATTTCAGCAATGTATAGAAAATATACATAAGATGTAAGAATAACAAAATACTGAGAGGTGATATGGAGAAAATCACCTCATTTGCTATTCCCACCTTATCTAAGTAACCACGTGGATTGAAGTAGCTGCACTGATATACTGTCCAAGTGGCACATAAACACATAAAACACAGGGAATAGGAATATAGAAATAGAAGTAAGGGAGAGGTCCTAGAAAAGTTAGAATAAAGTATATAAATTTTAATCATCTATAGTCTCAGTGACAAGATCAATTAAAACAAAATTAGTGAAAATAATCTGACAAATCACAGAAATGCATGGATTATAATAACATGCATCAAGGATCAACTCTAATTCTCATCAGTTATTCAACTGTTATTCAAACTCCTGATTTGGAGGTAGAAACCTACCTAGAGGTAGAAACTTCTAGGGCTAACTTTCCACAGCAAGGAACTGTCAGTAGGACTGACCCTAAAGTTAAACCCATGTATTTAAAAGGTTCATTTTTTTTTTTAGGGCGCCTGGGTGGCGCAGTCGGTTAAGCGTCCGACTTCAGCCAGGTCACAATCTCACGGTCCGTGAGTTCGAGCCCCGCGTCAGGCTCTGGGCTGATGGCTCGGAGCCTGGAGCCTGTTTCCGATTCTGTGTCTCCCTCTCTCTCTCTGCCCCTCCCCCGTTCATGCTCTGTCTCTCTCTGTCCCAAAAATAAATAAAAAACGTTGAAAAAAAAATTTAAAAGGTTCATTTTTTTTTAAATAAATTTTTTTAAGTTTATTTATTTTGAGAGAGACAACGACAGCACATGTGGGGGAGGGGTAGAGAGAGAGGGAGACAGAGAATCCCAAGCAGGCTCTGCACTGTCAGCATGGAGCCCAACATGGGGCTTGAACTCACCAAACTGCGAGATCATGATCTGAACCCAAATCAAGAGTCAGACATTTAACTGACTGAGCCACCCAGGCGCCCCTAAAAGGTTCATTTCTTTTTTTTTTTTATTTTTTGACAGAGAGAGAGCAAGTGTGAGCAGGGGAGGGGCAGAGAGAGAGGGAGACACAGAATCCAAAGCAGGCTCCCGGCTCCGAGTGGCCAGCACAGAGCCCGACACGGGGCTCGAAACCCGTGAACTGTGAGATTCACGACCTGGGCTGACATCGTTAACTGACTGAGCCACCAAGGTGCCCCAAAAAGGTTCATTTCTAAGTAATGACTACAAAGATCACTATTTTATTTTCCTTAATTTTCTTATTTTTCAAATCCAGGTAAGTTTTCCCAACTTGTCTTTGCCTTCATATAATAATTCAAATAAGAGTAAGAAAAAAAATGCTGCTGAAGCAAAAGGTTGCTGGTATGGTATTTCAAACTAAAGGGCTTAAGAAAATGGGAACTGGGGCGCCTGGGTGGCGCAGTCGGTTAAGTGTCTGACTTCAGCCAGGTCACAATCTCGCGGTCCGGGAGTTCGAGCCCGGCGTCGGGTTCTGGGCTGATGGCTCAGAGCCTGGAGCGTGTTTCCGATTCTGTGTCTCCCTCTCTCTCTGCCCCTCCCCCGTTCATGCTCTGTCTCTCTCTGTCCCAAAAATAAATAAACGTTGAAAAAAAAATTTTTTTAAAAATAAAAAAACAAAAAAAGAAAATGGGAACTATTTTGAGGAAAAAAAAAAAAAAAAAAAAGGATGATGCTCCCTGAAAGTTCTCTGGTAGTGGAAACACTGGAGATTTTGTGTTATATTTGTTTTTAATGTTCTACAACAAACATGTAAAACTATAAAAGCAAACCTTAAAGATGTTATTTATAAATATAATGGGAAGAACAATCTAAAATACTGTATATCAAGTTTGTAGAACATTTACTATCAGCAGAAAATTGTCTAAAACAAATGTTCTTTGGTAAAACTGGACACTAATACATACTTGGCCTTTGCATGTAAAGTCAATTCAAATATTACAGGAAAGTGGTCAAAGAGAATACAGATATAATTAGGAAAAATGCTTCTTATTCTATTATATATTTTAGGGGAATGTACTTTGGCCTCCTGACAGTAAAAACTCTACATATTAATAAAACACACATATATTGATTATATTAAAGTTCTGTTCCAATTTAGCACAGGCATATTGGAATGATGATTTCAGGTTCCTCATCTAGCAAATGGGGACAGTACCTGTCCAACTTGCCAACCTACATTCACGGCAGCTAGAATCAAATGTGGTATCTAGATTGCAAGCTCTTTGAATTACTAAGTTTGCTGACCTAAGGTCCCTTTTGAATTCAGAGGCAATCACGAAAGATAATAAATCTTAGGGTTAAAAGGAAGCAAAGAATTCTCTTGAAAAATAATCATCAAGATGTAGAGTGAACCTACTTTCATCCTTGGTTATCCTTAAAAATAAATAATCCTCTTGCTAATCCTACCCATATAAACATTCACTACTTTACAAATAGGAATTCCTATTTATAAATAGAATTATTAGTTGAACAAACGAGCTATATAAGGTCATACTGGTAAAACCAGAAACTGTGCATAATATAACACCTTAAATTTACTAGGTTAAGCTATTCAAGATTCAAATATAGAAAGTTCTGTAACAGTGCTATATAATTGGTAATCTGATTGCCACTGCCAACTTAAAAAATGTATTGCAGGTGCCAAGGTAACCAATAAAACTGAGACATACCTTACCAGTCCAGCAGCTGGTATTAAAAGATTAATTCAGCTTACTGTTACCCACACAGATAATGAAAAAGATAGAAGAAATTTCAGCTACCACTCAGCTACCATCAAGAAGCCAGGATTATCAAAATATCTAGCAGAAGTGTTCTGAACCATTTGAGAAGAATATACGGGGATTATATATTGAAAATGACCCCACAAAATGTAAAAATGAGCATGAAACCTCACTTAACACTGAAAGTGACCTACAGAAAAGTCATCTGGGAAACATAATAGAAAGTTGCTTGAAATAAACAAGCACAGGTTTTGATACATTTATCATACTTACAGGCTTCTTAAGAAATGAAAGAACTCAATGTATTTTTTATTATTTTATTTATTTATATGATCCAGTGAAGAAATGGGCAGAACTCAATGCATTTTAAAATATTTTTGGTAACATACTTTTTTAAATAAAAAAAAACGGTCTAGATTATTCTAAAACATGGTTTTAAGCACCAGACAGAACAAAACTAATGATGAAAAAATATTTTGCTAAGATTTCATCTTTTCTACTCTGTAGTTCATATACTTCAAAAATGATCAACTTAGAGCCTTTAAAATCCTCCTAATGTCATTCGTTTTCTTTACTACCTGATTTAGCCTCACTAAATACTAGTCTAGTCCTGTTGTGACCAGTACAGGCAAAGTTTTGCTCACCTCTTCTGAATGAGGTTTAAAAACACAAAACAGAAAAAGAGTACTAAGGCAGATAAATTGGCAGATTAAATATTTTACACATAAGAAAAATTTGGTTAAGGAGAAACACTCGCTCACTCCATTCTTCTACACCCAGCAACCCCACTGTCTCTAGAAATATTCTTGCTTACTTTTGTAACTAACAGGAATCTCTCTTTAGGCAACAGTGCCATGATATGTTTTTTTGACAGGGAGAGTAGCATGTTTCCCTGCATTCAACAAAAGCGCTTCTTGAACACCTTCTTGAATATCTAATTTAAGATACTTCTGGGTTTAAAAAAAATTATGTATTCTCTTAAAACAAAAACAAAGGCCACTTTTGTGCAATTTTCGAGCCAAAAAAGAGAAAAAGAAAGAAAGAAAACAACTGTGACTCCCTCCAAAGGTACATTAGGAGTTGATATAAATGTTTGTAAAATGTTGATTTGAACTAAGAAAAATGGAAAACACATAATACATGGATTTTATAGATTCAATTTTTCTTTCAATTCTATATACTTATGGTTTGCCAACTAATCTAGGGAAAAATAAAACTGAGTCGTAATATGGTATTCTCTGGTTCAATATTCTAGCTCTTAAAAACTGCCAGCACTTGCTTCTTAAAAGCTTAGGTTTCAAATGTGTTAGGGTAACATTTATGTATCCTTTCATAAAAGTAAAACTTTTCCTAACCATTCAGAATTGAGAAAAGCCTCTTTCCTCCTCATAAGAAATGTAGTGCAAGTTAACTAAACCACAAAACATCAAGTATTTTAAAAAGCATTCTAAAGTAAACAATTTCAGTACTTTAACTGATACTTGCTTCAAATATCACCCAATGGCTACAATATACCTTTTATATTTATTAGAAATTCTTACCCACCTCATTTACACAATCCTTTTGAGGGCAGCAGCAACAATGAGAATTTACGATGACAAACACTGAGCAGAAGTCTTTCTTTGTAAAATCCATCACAAAAGGCAAAATACACTTGTTACAGTTAGAGGAAAATAGAGGAAATTGATAAGACCTAAATTAACAGAGTAAATTAGCCTACAGCATAAGCAAGGCAGACATCAAAGTCAGATCGAAGCATAGATTCTTGTTTAACACTAGCCATGCTTCTCCAACTCTCAGACTCTCCAATTCTCCGTTTGCTCTGCTTAGCCAATAATCTACTATTCTAGATAGGCCCTTTAAACAAAGCTACAGGCTGAACAACAGGGAAACTGTTCTGCTTCTGTACCTCCTGTTTCTCCTCTAAAAGCAACAGAACCTAGGACAAGCAAAATGAGATTTTTACTTGCTCAAAGCTCCACCCATTATGTCCACAGGTTCTGCCTCCTTGACATCAAAACCGACACTAGAAATCTATTTATCTAAACACTCTCTCACCCCTCATCGTGTTGGAACTATGCTTTTAAATGAAAATAGGGATTGAGTTCAACAACCAAAACATAAACTCTGAATGTGTAGCCAAAAGAACACTGTTGAAGGAAATCATGATACTGGGCTGGGTTCTCAGGGTCTCATACACCAGGTTTGTGTGTGGGACCTGGACCACATCCCTTAAACTCACTCGAAAACTGTGGATGATAATTACCTAGTTTTAAATGTTTACCTAATTTAAAAAGAGGTGATATTAAAGCCTCACTACTCTCTTATGTTACATTAAAAAAAAAAAAAGGCTGTGAATTAGTACATAGAAATGGTAAGAATTTACTCTTCTCCCTTCCCTTTTATTAAAAGCCTCAATATGCATATAAACCTAAAGATATTCCCATTTTCCAGGAAGATCTCATGGACCTACATAACTACTACTTTGACTTAGTGATTAAGGAAAGGTTTTTCTTCATGTCACTAACAAAGATGGTAGAAAAAGCACTTTCATTGCACTGTTATAATGGGTAACAGAATAAAGTCCTATTCTTTACAATTGGTAAGATGGAATCCCCATCAAGACCAGGTATTAAGGCTTCAATTACTCAACAATAATAACATAAGATAAGGGCTTAGAACCTCTTTGGTGGGAATACTTCTACTCTAAAGGCTAGAAATGGCTATTCTAACAAGCTCTCTCAAAGTACTAGTTGTTATTGATCTTTGGCTCAACACAATTCATCACTAACTAGGTAGTTTAGAATGTCAGGTATTAGTCAGAAATACAGTAATGTGGTCCAGCATTACCTTTAACTTAAATGTTTGAGAGTAAGCTTGCTTAGGACTATGCTAGCTAAATGAAAATGAAAGAGCTAGAAAACAGGTGACTTGTTACCTGGATTTTAAAATTCTGCTGGGCAACACACAAAACCACAATGAGATCACTTTTTTTGGACAGAGGTATAATACAGGCACAAATATCTAGACCAGTCTTTTCTATATATCAAAATAAGAGTTTTCAACATATACAATAAAAATATCATTCACATATAGGTACAAGAGTTTACATCTAAGCTCTAATTCTTCTTTCTCTTTAATTCAGTGTTTTTCTCTAAATTTCCTCATTTCTTTCAGTGGTATCATCACTGAACGGATTTCCATGATCCAGAATAGAAAACTTAGTCATTCTTGGATGCTTACTTCTCTCAAAATACTTAAGTATTATTATTCTCTATGAGCTCTTTAAACAAAGATAAATGTTTAAAGCAACTGGTAAACACTTCTGCTACTAGTATTCCTACTGTCCTTCCAACAGTCAAAGATCTCTGGCCAGGCAAAATGAGATTTTTGCTAATTTCTTTGTTACCTCTCAAAATCACTGCTTCTTTTGCATAACAACTGTGACCACCAAAGTCCAGATTATTAACACCTCACCTCTTTAAATTTAACCAATTTCAGATGGGCTTCATTGTTTCTATTCTCTCCATCTCCAATTGTATTTTATATTGTGACCAGATCAACCATCTGGCTTCATTTAATCATCTGACATTTAGCCCTTTCCAGTCACTTGACATCATTTAACTCACATTACACTACTCAAAAATGGTTAATAGTTCTCCACATCTACAAGACTGCCATAGGATCACAGATCTAGAAAGAATCTGAGAGGTCCTCCTTATTCAAATGAGACCATTTTGGCCCAGGGAGATTAATGCCATATCAAAGCTAGAATCAATTCATTAATTCAACTGGCATCTATGAAGTATCTAGTCTAGTCTACTCTAGTCCTTATTAGACACCTGCCAGATACACTGTATCATCTTTAGCACCTAGAATAAAACAGAATTGGTTTTTATGGGTAACGGCCTCATCGTCAATGGTAAAGCAAAACCTAGAATCCAGATTCCACAATGCTTAGTTCAATGTTACTTCTAGCCCATGTTCCGGTTTTTTAAATTTTCTTGATCTGGTGTGAAAAGCCCTCACAATCCAACTTCCACCTTCTTCTCTACTCTTATCTTCCCAAAAATAAGTCCAGTCAAACCAGTTACTTGTTCACCAAATACTTAGTGCACATTTTCACTAATAAGAATACTCTTACTACTCCCCACTTTTTTTAGTCAACTGAGTTCTACACTTCTCTCAAGGTATACTACAAATCATATATAATGAGAAGGTAGCAATTACAAAGTATCTATATATCTTTTGGCATGTAAATTACTTTTAAGATACCAAGAAACTCAATATTGCTATAACATACTTAATTATAGAAACTATCATTCTATATTCTAGCAGTTTTTATTCTATAGTCTAATGCCCTGTGAATTATACAGCAACATTCAGCAAATATAAAAAAAAACAAAACAGCTTTTTTGAGAAATTCTGAAATAAGGATTTCCCAAGTTCCTTAGTACCTAAAACATTAAGAATGATACTCAGAACTCTTTGGTTTAAGAATAACAATCTGATTAAGAAGCTTTAATTTTAATCAAATCACAGAATAATGAAATGCCTCTGAAAATCATGCAAAACGTCCCCAAGATATAGCCCATGATACACATAGGTTTCTTTTACATGCAGAATCCAAATTTACTGGATGGAAACATGAATAAAATTTATAAAGGAATCATGTCAGCTAATTCCAGTGGATTTAGATCTCTGCATTACTATAAAAATTCCAGCTGCTAAAGAAAAACATAGTTTTCCTCAACTTTTCAAACACTATCTAATCAGGAATCACTTGTTTCAGTTAAAAAAAAAAAAAAGGTGGGGTGAATTGTAATCTGTTATATAAAAAAGTAAAAGGAATTTCACCCTAACTGCTTTAGTTCTGTTTTTCCCAGACAGAATGTTCAAATCTTGCAATCCAATGGCTAATGGAATCAGTGACAAAGTCAAATTACACAAACAAAGTAATTAAAAATCCCCATTATTTCTAACTTGGTTGTTATGAGGCTGGATTCAGCCAGATTCTTATTGGTATGAACCATTAGTTTACAGGAATTTGAACATACCTTATGATCCCATTGGAAAACAAACCTCTTCAAACTTCCTACAAAATCTACCTAGCTCTATCAAAGGAAATTAGTTTACCTCATGATTCCCCAAGGCTCATTACTCTCCGGATTCATGAAAGCTTGTGTATGGTTCCAACCTCAAGTGCACTATCCTTCATATAAAAAAAAACTGACGACATTGCTTACTGTAGTTTCTATTCTTTTAATAGCAGACAAAAATTGTGCTCATTACTCTTATTTGGATTTTCTCATTACCAGTGGCAGATTTTCAAGACAACTGAAGTTTTTCTCCTTTAAACAAGGTATCATGAACCTCTCTATACAGGGCTAAAACATGCTATACCAGTCTTATGCTGTCCATGTACCCTAATTTCCTTACTCTCAGATGTTTTTCCCTCGAGGTCTAAAAAAAAGTTAAAAAACAAGTAAAGAAAAAACTTTAAGGTCTGTTATTAATGTCATATTAGTGATGCTTGATTTCTGACACCACAACCACCACCACCATTATTATTATTATTATTATTTCTCCTGCATGTCCATGGGACAAAATGCTTAACCTGTGATTCTATTTTTTTATCTGTGAAATGAATATATTATCTACTTACCAGGATAAAGATAAGATAGTATATGCAAAGCACTTTCAAGATTATTGGCAAGAAGCAAAATTACAAATAAATGTTAGCTCATTCATTCTAAAACTTGACTTTAGGGGCGCCTGGGTGGCTCAGTCGGTTAAGCAGCCGACTTCGGCTCAGGTCATGATCTCGCAGTCAGTGAGTTCAAGCCCCACGTCGGTCTGTGCTGACAGCTCAGAGCCTGGAGCCTGTTTCAGATTCTGTGTCTCCTTCTCTCTGACCCTCCCCCGTTCATGCTCTGTCTCTCTCTGTCTCAAAAATAAATAAACGGTAAAAAAAAAAAACAAAACTTAAAAAAACTTGACTTTAAGTTCATTAAACACATTTTATAACTGTGATTTACTGAATGTCACTGGATAAAGAATGGAATGAGAGAACGTAATTCACTACTAAGCATGTAATACTGATGCTAATGATAATAACAGCAATACCTACTAAGTACTGATTGATAACTGCATGTCAGGCACTTTGTTATGTTCTACACACATTACTCATTTAATCCTCATAAACCCCTTAGGTTCAGATTAGTTAAATAACTTGCCCAAAGTATCACAGCTAGGAAAGGACATTGCTGGGATTTAAACTCAAGGAGACCCAACTCCAGAGCCCAGTTCCTCCACAGGCAACGTAAAATTGGGTTTCACTCTCTACAGTTCTGTATCCGTGTGTTCATTTCACAAATACTGAGTGCCTATGACTTGCCAGTCTCTAAATACTACAAATACAGCCAACGAACAAGTCAAATAAAATCTCCAATTCATAGAATTTGTATACTAACTGGGGCTTCAGATGAATACTATAAACCTGTGACAAAAGCCATGAAGAAAAATAAAACCATCAGGGGATAGAAGTGTGTGCACACTAAAAAATATTTTTGGGAAAGCCTCTCTGAGCAAGTAATATTTCAAGTACAGACCTGAATAAATTGCATGTACAGAACAATGACATGCAACAATTTATTATCAGTGCACTATAGAATGTAATTACTAAACCACAGTCTATATTTACCCCCTCCACATCAGCACTTACACAGACAAGTTTAAATACCCTTAGGTCACAGATTGACACTGTAATTGACATTTATGGATTTGATGCAGCATTTTGATATAAGCAGGGGATCTGGAATCAGATAATAACAAAAATAACAGAATGCTCTGTTATTTTCTAAATATGTAATCTTGGGCTAGACTTCCTGGGCTTCAGACCTATATTCACAAAATGTTGATAATAGTAGCATTTACTCTTTTCCACCCCCAGGTTACTGGAAGAATTAAGCTATGTAACATATGCAAAGTGTTTGACGCAATGCCTGGCACAAATGATGTATTATTTATTAATATTTCCACTGTGTCACCCACTACTTGTATGACAGTGCACCACTGCAGGGTCAGACATGTAGTAGTGAATTGCTCTCTAAGAGGAAAAAAGAAACCTGTCCTTGAGGGGCTCAGTTCTAATGGGGGAGGGGAGGGACAATAGTTAATATCAACATAATAATTATTATATTAATAAAACAGAGGTAGAGTAAGATGGGAATATAGAGGAGAATGATACTGGCATGACTTTCTTCCAAAAATCCTAAAATATTCCTGATAAAGAGTGCCAAGGAGCTGAAGCTACTGGTAATTACTTCATACAAAATTTGCTTCACCACCTCTGTCACAATAGGCCACTAAAATTCTCAGCTTAAACATATTTTTACTGGAACACTGTCTCTGACCCTCTGGAAGGAGATCAAAATCCCCTACTTCTTTATGTCTATGAAATCCACCTTTTTTTTTTTTTTAATTTTTTTTTTCAACGTTTATTTATTTTTTTGGGGACAGAGAGAGACAGAGCATAAACGGGGGAGGGGCAGAGACAGAGGGAGACACAGAATCGGAAACAGGCTCCAGGCTCTGAGCCATCAGCCCAGAGCCTGACGCGGGGCTCGAACTCACGGACTGCGAGATCGTGACCTGGCTGAAGTCGGACGCTTAACCGACTGCACCACCCAGGCGCCCCAGAAATCCACCTTCTTTACTGTAATTACTATTTCAGTGTTTACTGACTACACTAAGGTATACACAGTAGATCTGGGATGGAAACCAGAAATACGGAGTGGCAGGAGCACTGGCTGATGGTGGTGGTAAGGGATTAGTAGGGGTGGTGGGGGATTTGCATCAGGGAGCCCTATGAGCTCTGAATACATAACCAATCATGCTTCCTTATTAAATGACCAATAGTTAGGCACTGATGCTAACATACACTTTAAAACATTAGTTAAATTTATATCCAAAGCAGACTTAACAATCAGGGTGCATTTCAACACAAGAGTCATCATTATTGCTTACATAATTATATAAATCATTATATAATCTATGTATTTACTTCAATCCTCACATTTATCTCAGCACTCAAAACATGAGAAAAATTTTAGAAAACTAGAAAAGGACATGAATGATGTTATTCTTCATTGGAAGCCAGAAGATACAGATGGAGGTTGGTGAAATCAAGACAGCATTTCCCAGATAAGAAATATAATGACTGACAGGACAGAATAAGGGACTGTAGATAATACAGAACTAAATTTTTACAGCTGAGAGGAAAAATAAAGCACAAGTGAATGCCTGCAGTATTGCTAGAAACTAAGAATCCTAACACAGCTCCACTGACTTAAAGAACTTCTCAAGCTTTTTATTCCATCTCTTCCACAGCTTGACTTATTATTTTGCTTTTTAAAAAAGCAACTCCTGGGCCACCTGGGTGGCTCAACTGGTTGAGTGTCTGACTTTTGATTCTGGCTCAGGTCATGAACCCAGGATTGTGGGATCGAACCCCACACCGGGGTCCACACTGAGCGTAGAGAGCCTGCTTGAGATTCTCCCCCCTCCATTACTCCCTGACCCTGACCCTCTCCCCCACTTATATGCCCTCTGTAAAAAAATAAAATAAAAAAGTAAAAAAGCAACTCCTCAATAAGCCAGGAAAAAAAATGCAATTAAGTAGGATAAAATTTCTAAATCAGTCTGGTTACTTTTAATGCTAGTAAAAAAAATTCATGAATGATGGAATAATTATTTTCAAATAACGTTTTGGCATTATCTTATTTAGTCTATGTTACACAGGACTGGAAGGGACGTCAGGTGATCACTGTTCCAGCTCACACTTCTCAAACTTTAACGTACATATGAATCACCACTGGAACTTGTAAAATGCAGATTTTGATTTGAGCTGTCTGGGATGAAGTGAAAATTTTACATTTTTCACAAGTGCCCTGGGATGCCAAGGTTGCTGGTGGGGGAACTACACTTTGCATAGCAAAGATCTAATTAGAGACTCTCAAAGTGTAGTATTCAAAACTCTTTCAGGGGACGTACAAGGTACCTCTTTTCCAATGACATATCTGTGTGAGGCCAGCTTTTCTTTATACATTTTAATAAAAAAAAAATACTGTAACAGATTTCATACAGCAGACATGAGAACCCAGCTGTCTTCCTGCTGACCAGACATTAAATATGGTTGCAAAAATGTAAAAATGCTGTCTTTTCACTAAATCTTTAAAATTAGTTTTGGACAAAAACATTTTTTTATAAAAATGTTATTAATGTCAACATATTATTGGGCTTATTATGTTATTACATTATAAGACTGTGTTAGTTTCTAATACAGTAAAATAGATATAACATAAGTGAGCAAAAGCTTTCTGGGGTCCTCAATAATTTTTATGATTATAAAGCGTCCTGGTAAAAAGAGTTTGACAGTCACTGAATTAAATCATTCAAATCTGGTAGCTGCTATCTTAATCTCTTCTCAAAGTATCTTAACGGACAGAATCTCAAACCTCTACCAGGCCTTTGCAATGTCTTATAACCTTATCAAGTTCTTTATCTCCAATTATGATTCTTCTTCCTGTTTAGTCTCTTCTAGGTCAAAGGAAACAACTGCTGAGCACTTTCCTTTTCCAGTTACACATTCCCACAAGAAATCCAAAGGAACAGGTATCCCCCGCTTTTTGAAAGTTTACATTATGACACTTTGGTTTTTTGTGTTGTGGGTTTTTTTTTTTTTTTTCCAGTTTTTGAGAGAGAGAAAGAGGACAAGCAGGTGAGGGGCAGAGGAAGAGACAGAATCACTAGCAGGCTCCACACTCAACTCCAAGCCCGATGCAGGGTCGAACTCAGCAGACATGAGATCATGACCTGAACCGAACTCAAGAGTCAGACACTCAACCGAATGAGCCACCCAGGTGCCCCACACCACTTTGCTTTTATGAAAGACCTACATGAGTACCTGTTTTCACTAACCAAAAGAAATCCAAAAAGGATTTTTGCTTTTATGAAAAAAAGCAAAAGTAGATTTCAGGGCCTGTTTTGCAGTGAGCCATCAAAGCAAGAGTGGCAAAGCTGAGCTCCTTCCCCTGGGAGCTACATTTAGAATCAAGACTTTAAATTGTGCCTGTGAACATCTGCACTTTAACTTATTTTATGCATCTGTTAGCAAGATATATCCTACGGTATTAGAAAATCCTCAAAGAGGTTATACTTGGAGTCTGAGAATGCTCAAAAAATTTAATATGAATGTATATTAATAATAATTACTCCTTCCCTTTTATGCCTTTTCAGCTTACAAAAGACTTCAAGGGAATGCTCTGTTTGTGGACAGTGAGGGAAACCTGTAGTTCTAAAAACTGAAAATGATGGGTCTCAATGAGAAAGGATCCATGAATCAGGAATTGTCCTGAAATGTCTGAGGTACTAGCAAGTGAACTTACGATTTAGTTTTCCCTATGAAATCTCAGAGAATAAAGTGAGAGTGATTATAGGGTAAAAATTATACTGAAACACTTCCAACAAAATACAGACCTAGCCTCATAATGGAAAGAGTTACTTATAAAATAGTTGTTTAGAAATTACAACTATGAGATTTGATAATCGATGGAAAATACATGCATAGATGACTTTTTCGCATATCCTTCTTGTCCTGGAATTTTGACTCTAACTTTTAAAGTTTTTGTTTTCTGCTCTTTTGGTACCAAATAGTTTTACCCATTATAGAAAATATATTGCTTTTATATGTGTTATCTGTTTCAACTTGGTATTATTCAATTTCATTTTAGGATAGCTTTGTTAAAACTTCAAAGGTGACCTTAAGTTACATTCCTGTTTTGCAAGGTTAATTCAACCTCCCAAACTTACATAAGTGTCTAACTGACTATATTTGGGATTCCTTTAATTAAATCATTTATTCTTCAAACTATTACTAAATGACTCAATGTGTCAGATGCTATGCTACCAGTACAGCATGTACAAAGATTTGATAAATCAAATTCTTGGACAGTATCTTTTAAGACAATATATATTTCATTTTTTCTGTTCTGCAGTCCCTTTCCATAAGGGAGGGTGGCTATAGATTCAGTTTAACAACGAGAGAAGAAGGAACTATAGAACTAAAGGGAAACAAATGTGGTATATCCATCCATACAATGGAGTATTATTCAGCTATAAAAAGAACGAAATGCTAATACTTGCTACAACATGGATAAACCTTCAACATTATGCTAAGTCAAAGCATGCCACAAAAGGCAAAACAGAAAAACAAAGCATAACACAAAGCATAACACATAACAAAACATAATACATTTCATTTGTATTAAATGTCCACAACAGGCAAATCAAATCCAGAGAGCCATAAAGTAGATGGATGAGTGGTTGCCAGAGGCTTGTTGGAAGGGGGAATGGAGAGTGAATGCTAATGGATATGGGATTTCTTTTGGGGGGTGATAGAAAGGTGCAGCATGAATATATTTTAAAAACTGAATTTTACATCTTAAAATGAATTTTTATGGTATGTGAATTTTATCTTTAAAAAAGGGAAAAAATAAAAACAGGGTAATTACTAAGAATGTGGAAAGTGATATTGGTCTTTCTAGGTTCTATTAAATTAACATGAAAGACTTCTCTCATTTTAGAAGGGGGTTTTGAACTAGAGTCTGCATCTGCAAATAAAGATACATTTGTTTTTTAGTGTCTCAAATGCCTTTCTTAAATTTTTTTTTTTACTTTTATCAAATAATTTCTTATATAAATTTTTACTGATCATATGGCAGTGCTGTGCCTAACAGTCTGAAGCCATATAACTTTAAAACACTCGTTTTAGCCCTGAGCCTCTGGTGAGCAACTTTTTAAATCAACAGTTTAGCTATGTTTTTCATCTACCCATCCTACAGTCATTATTATTTTTTAAATTTTTTTATCTTTATTTTTGAGACACACACACACACACACACACACACACACACACACAGTGTGAGTGGGGGAGGGGCAGAGAGCGAGGGAGACACAGAATCTGAAGCAGGCTTCAGGCAATGAGCTGTCAGCACAGAGCTTGATGCGGGGCTCGAACCCATGAACCATGAGATCATGACCTGAGCTGAAGTCAGATACTTAACCCACTGAGCCACCCAGGCAACCCCACAGTCATTATTTTTAATCAGTTAATCATATTTGCTGGGTTAGGTACAGAAAAAGGATAAAATTTAATACTGGCCACCTATAAAACTTGCATTTTTAAAAAACTGGTACTACCATAAAAGTTTATAACTTGATTTCTGTAAATAGAAGTTATTTTTATACTTCATTTTATATAAAAAAAAAACCTAAAATTCCATCATCCCTCAAAACATTTTCAATACCAACCTTTATTTAGAGAAATAATAAGGAAGTGAATTAGCAAATTAATCAGAGACACTTATCACTAAATAATAGAGACAGCCCAGTCAATTCCTCCTAGTGTCTCAAAGAGCAGCCTACAAAAAAGCAGAGCCATGGTCTGCTGGTACATAACAAAATTTATTCCCATTTCAAAATAGAAATATTCCAAGACCAACAAAGGAGGCTGGTATGGCTGAGAGATAGCAGAGAATGTTTAAATATTTGGCTATCTAATGTGTATTTCATATCTAGTCTGTTTAATATCAAACATTCAGCACTGATATAAAGGTAAACAAAAGTTATTGGTTCATAAACCCTGGTGTTTAAAATCCAGAATGATCACCTCAAGCAATAATACTGGGTTTAAGATGTTATTTCTTAGGCCAATACCAAAAAGTGTGGCCACTGAAAAAATGGGGATCGAACTCACGAATTATGAGATCATGACCTGAGCCAAGGTCAAGAGTCAGACACTTAACTAACTGACTGAGCCACCCAGGCAATCCATAGTTCCACTTCTGACTGAGAGAAAAGACTACCCACAAATGTTTATAGTTAACAATTTAAGTAATTACTTGCTTGTATTGAGATTCTTGTATTAAGAATAGCATCCTACTAGAGGAACATTATCATCATTTTTACAGATTAGTAATTACAGAACTCTTCAGTGGAGAATTTTTAAAGTTCTCGTGACATGTGTTTACAATAGAAGTGAACAACTTTTTCTCTTTTTTATTAAAAAATTTTTTTTAATGTTCATTTCTGAGAGACAGGCACAGAGTGTGAGAGGGGGAGGGGGAGGTGGAAGGGGAGGGAGAGACACAGAATCCAAACAGGCTCCAGGCTCTGAGCTGTCAGCACAGAGACCAGCGTGGGGCTCAAACTCGGTTAACAGCGAGATCATGACCTGAGCTGAAGTTGGAGGCTTAACTGACTGAGCCACCCAGGTGCCTCTCAACAACTTTTTCTGGTAAGAGCCCAAACAGCACATTTTGGAACACACATTCTGTTCCAGTTACCACTCTGCATTGTATTGTGTGAAAACAAAGATAATACAGAAACAAGTAAGTGTGGTTGTGCTTTATTACTTTATTTATGGACACTGAAATGTTCACATGTTTTTCTTCTTTTGATTTTTCCCCCAATCACTTAAAATGTGGAAACCATTCTTAGTCATGGGTTGTACACTGTACAACAAGATAGATCTGGCCCATGGTTCAGAGTTCATTAACCCCTGGTTTAGAGTATGATGGGATGAAGAAAAGCAATATATGGTTAGTAAATAAAATATATAAATTATTCCATATACAAATTGTAAATTTTATAGTTTGAAAGTCTAACGTTATATATTTAACTTCATAATCAAGTTTAATGACCAAGATTCATCTTATTTTAAGAGGATATATATTTACAATGGGTATTTATTCCATATTTATTTTCATCATTGGTAAGTCAAAAAGAACAGTTTAGCTTAACTGAATTCTAATTCAGATCTCATCCATTCACTCTACTGTATATCCTAATCTATCCGTCATTCCTTCAGATTACTGCAACAGCGTCTTAAAACAGGGTTTTTAGCTTTTAGTCTTTCTTCATAAATCCATTCTCTACTCTGGAGCCAGAACAATTTTTTTAAAAATTTAAAATTTAAGTCTGATCTTATTACAACTACCCAGTGTAAAGTGCTGCAATGGTTCCTCAAATGTTGGGAGTATAATCTAGGCTCTCTTTTCCTCTTTTCATCCTTTCTTTCTTTTCCTGCTTCCAAACTCTATAGACATACAAATATATAGATTTCTCACATGCAACACTATCTTAATCTCTCCCTTTCTAATTTCCCCAACCTGTCCAAACTCAATTAGGCACCACTCTTACATGCTTTCATTAAGTACCTATCCCTAGAAAAACTGTTTCTATACCTAGAAAAATTGTCTGGGTTAAACTGTTTCTTCCCCTTCCCCTATTAAGCTCTTAAGAGACAAAGATTCGGGTTTTACTTAACAAGAATATTCAATACCTAGTATCCAGAAAAAAGTCTGGAACAAAGAAAGCAGACCTAAATATTTGCTGGATGAACCCATGAACTATTATGGGTTGAACTGTGTCCTCCCAAAAGGTATGTCAAACTTCTGGGGTGCCTAGGTAGCTCAGCTAATTGAGTATCCAATTCTTAATTTCAGCTCAGGTCATGATCCCAGGGTCTTGAGATCAAGCCCCGCATCGGGCTCTGTGCTGAGTGTGGAGCCTGCTTAAGATTCTCTCTCTCCCTCTGCCCCTCTCCCCTGCTTGCTTGCTCTCTCTTAAAAAAAGATATGAATTCTAACCTTCAGTATCTCAGAATCTGACCTTATTTGAAAATAGGATCATTGCTGGGTACCTTCACCTCTGACTTCAGCTCAGGTTGTGATCTCACAGTTAATGCGCTCAGCTCATGGATTTGAGCCCCACGCCAGACTTTGTGCTGACAGCATGAAGCCTGCTTCGGATTCTCTTTCTCTCCCTCTCTCTCTGTCCCTCCCTGACTAGAGCTTTCTCTCTCTCAAAATAAGATGAAGGAGGAGGAGGAGGAGGAGGAGGAGGAGGAGGAGGAGGAGGAGAAGAAAGGATCAGTGCAACTGTAATTAGTAAAGATGAGGTCATCCTGGGGTGGGGTGGGCCCTCAATACAATCTGACTGGTGTCCGTATAAGAAGAGGAGACACAGACAGATAAGGGGGAGAACACCATGTGAGACAGAGATTGAAATGCTGCAGATGCAAGCCAAGGAATGCCAAGGATTGCTGGCAAACCATAAGAAGGTAAGAGGCAATGAAAAGTTTTCCCCTTCATGTTTTAGAGACAGCATGACTTTGCTAAAAGCTTCATTTTGGACTTCTGGTCTCAAAATTCTGAGACAATAAATTTCTGCTGGTTTAAATCACCTAGTTTGTGGTACTTTGTTATAACACCCCCTGAAAACTATCAAATATTGGTGAACCAACTTACATTTCAGGTATATACAGTTTCCTGTGTCTCTCTACACTCCAACTCTTAACTCTTTCTTGAAAATTAGGTTTAAAGGGCACCTGGGTGGCTCAGTTGGTTAAGCATCCAACTCTCAACTTAGACTCAGGTCATGATCTCATGGTTGGGTGAGTTCAAGCACTGAGTTGGTCTCTGCACTAAGTGGAGCTTGCTGTCTCTCCCCCTCTCTCTGTGGTCTTCCCCTGCACACACGTGTCCTCTCTCTCAAAACAAATAAATAAACTTAAAAAAAATTAGGTTTAAAAAATTAGTATGAGTAGATCTGGTGAGGTAACTTTAATGTAATATTATATGTAACAGAATAAATGATTAAATTCACATATTTGAATTCAAGCAAGGATTTGTATAAGACCTATCAAAACAACTGGGTGGTTCAGATTTGTTTTAATTCAGTATTTTAATTTGTCAACCATTCTGTCATTTCTAGCAAAATCTGGAGAGTTAATGAAAGGAAATAAACTCCAAGCCACCTTAAAGGGCAAATTATCCTTTTATGAAACTTTATTTATTATTCCTATAGTTAATTTTTAAAAATAAACTCTTATTGGTTATTTCACTGAAAAAGTTGAGAATTATGTGTTCATCTTCTCACACACACAGACTGTATAAATACAACAGGAGTGGAATCTGACATATCAAAAAACAGGTCTTTTTTCTCATTAGAAAATTCCCAGAAGCCAACACCTACCCAGTTTTTTGTTTTTTCAACTTTATCCTGAAATTCTGTTCATTAAACTAAGAGCCAGACTTTTTTTTTTCAATTCTTTCTTACAAGGAAAGCACACACCCACACTTGCCTAGCCTTGTATTTTCTAAGAGCTATATGTGCAGATTAAATGATCTTGTATATAGACAATCCTAAGGAATCTACTAAAAAACTATTAGAATTAATTCAGTAAGTTTGTTGATTCAAAATCAGTATGCAAAAACCAAAAGTATTTGTAATGAACAATCAAAAATTGAAATAAAAATTCAATTCCATTTATAATAGTACCCCTCGCATACATTACTCAAGAATAAACTTAATAAAAAAAATACAAGACTTATACTCTGAACACTATAAAACACCACTGAAAAAAATTACAAAAGATCTAAGTAATGGAAAAACATCCCATGTTCATGAACCAGAAGACTCAGTATGGTTAAGATGCAATACTCTCCAAATTTATTTATAGGTTCAATGCTATACATATCAGGATCCCAGCTGAATTGTAAAAATTGACAAGCTGATTCTAAAATTTATACAGAGTTACAAAAGACCAAGAAGAGACAAAACTTGAAGAATAAATAGAAGGACTCACACTTCCTAATTCAAAGCTTACTACTACTACAAAGCAATGGTAAACAAGACATATTGATCCATGGAACAGAACTGAGAGTACAGAAATAAACCCACATGCCTATGATTTTCAGCAAGGGTGAAACCATTCAATGGAGAAAGACTAGTCTTTTCAACAAATGGTGCTGAGACAACTGGATAGTTGTCACAAGCAAATGAACCAAGTTAAAACCCTTACCTCCCACCACCACATACAAAAATAAACACAAGGGGTGCTTGGGTGCCTCAGTCAGTTGGGCGTCTGACTTCAGCCCGGGTCATGATCTCATAATCTGTGAGTTTGAGCCCTGCGTCGGGCTCTGTGCTGCCAGCTCAGAGCCTGGAGCCTGTTTCAGATTCTGTGTCTCCCTCTCTCTCTGCCCCTCCCCCACTCACTCTCTGTCTCTCTCAAAAATAAACAAACATAAAAAAAATAAACAAAAATAAACTCAAAATGAGTTCAAGATCTAATTTAATTGTAAGAACTAAAACTAGAGGCGCCTGGGTGGCTCAGTTGGTTAGGCGTCTGACTTCAGCCCAAGTCATGATCTCACAGTCTGTGCGTTCGAGCCCCGCGCTGGGCTCTGTGCTGACAGCTCAGAGCCCGGGGCCTGCTTCAGATTCTGTGTCTCCCTCTCTTCTCTGCCCCTCCCCTGCTCATGCTCTGTCTCTCTCTGTCTCAAAAATAAATAAAAACATTAAAAAAAAAAAACAAAAAACTAAAACTATAAAATTCCCAAAAGAAAACACATAGGGGTAAATGTTCATGACTTGAGATTTGGCAATGGATTCTCAGGTATGACATCAAAAGCATGAGCAAAACAAAAGATAAAATGTATAAACCAGACTTCATCAAAATGAAAAACTTTTGTACTTCAAAGGGTACTAGCAAGATAGTGACACTATTAAGAAAAGACAACTGACAGAATGGGAGAAAATAGAGATCATCTATCTCAAAGGACTTCTATCTGGAATATACAAAGAACTCATACAGCTCAATAATAAAAAGACAAATAACCCAATTAAAAAAATGAGTAAAGGGGGGAGCTGGGTGGCTCAGTCGGTTGAGCATCTGACTTGGGCTCAGGTCATGATCTCACAGTTCGTCAGTTTGAGCTCTGCATTCGGCTCTGTGTTGACAGATCATAGCCTGGAGCCTGCTTCTGATTCTGTGTCTCCCTCTCTCTCTGATCTCCCCTGCTCTCTCTCAAAAATAAATAAACGTTGGGGCACCTGGGTGGCTCAGTCGGTTGAGCATCCGACTTCAGCTCAGGTCATGATCTCACGGTCTGTGAGTTCAAGCCCCGCATCAGGCTCTGTGCTGACAACTCAGAGCCTGGAGCCTGCTTCGGATCCTGTGTCTCCCTCTCTCTCTGCCTCTCCCTCTGTCAAAAATAAATAAACATTAAAAAATAATAATAAATGAATAAATTAAAAAAAATTTTTTTAAAAAATGAGCAAAGGATCTGAATAGGCATTGTTCCAAAAGAAAAAAAAAAGACATACAAACAGCCAAGAAGCTATTATCATCATACTGTAATTACAATTGTTTGCTTATACACTGGTCTTCTATATTAGAGCTAATTTTCTGAAGACAGGGAATATGTATACTATTCATCTTCAATTACTCTGGACTTGGCATGTAGCAGGGATCCAGAAAATGTCACATGTATTTGCACTGGAGACTTATTTTATATATGGGATACTAACAGGTACTAAAGATAAGAATAGAGTTAAACAGAAATATTTTGTAGAGATAAGATCACAAATTTTAAAGAATATAAAGCAATAAAAATAAACAGCAAGTACTTATACATGTAACACTAAACATCATTTTAAATGCTTTATATTAATTCAATTTTTGAACTCATAAGTAAAATAATCAATTACAAATAAAACTATGATTCCAATCAGTTGAGAAGCTCAGCTCAGAGAAGGCAGAAATCATTATTCAGTGAGGACCATCAGAAAAAATTTTGTTAGGGAAGTCTGTTAAATACAGTATAAGAACTGACTGGATAGCAAAAGAGCATGTACAGAATGTAAATGACATGTACAAATGGGACAGGAAAAGGGGAAGGATGTGGCATATGTGCAAGATAATAAAAAGAGAAGTGGCCTGACTTAAAAAGGTGTTTAGATAAAAGTAAGGAATAGTAAAGATAATAAGAATTTCTACATGTTTTCAAAAGCAAACTGGTATCATTTTAAGTTCCTTACACCAAAAAGAAATAGCAAGAAAGTTCAACTAGTTCAAGTGAAGCAGAAAAACAAATTCATAACGTTAACTACTTCAAGATGATAGTATAAGGTGTGAAGTAAAAGTATTAGAGTTCTGACAATGGGAATGAAGAAGGCTTATATCTAAGAGTTATTTTGAACCAAGAACCTGATAAATAGGAACTAGTGAGTAAAAAAACCAAGAAATCAAATATACTTCTTGAGGTTTCAAGAATTCTAAATAAAATACAGGGGGAACTACCCAGTAAATAGCCCATCTTACCCTCAAAGGAAAAAAAACGATGATGTAAATTATTTGGTACTGGGGGAAGAAAGGGGAATTAGAATAAAAGACTTGAAATTGAAATTCATAGAACTCCAGATGAACTTTCTAAGGGCAAAACTGTGGAATAGTGATTACAATACTTAATTAGAATTCTCTGAAGGCTAAACTAACTACGTTTACTACATTTCTCTTGCCCTACCCAGCCTGAGACAAAATAAAAGTAGGGGATAATAGTTACACATTAAGAGACATAACAGCGGCGCCTGGGTGGCTCAGTTGGTTGAGCGCATCTGACTTCGATTCAGGTCATGATCTCATGGTTTGTGGGTTCAAGCCCCACATCAGGCTCCGTGCTGACAGCTTGGAGCCTGCTTCGGATTCTGTGTCTCTACCTCTGCCCCTCCCCTGCTCACTCTCTCTCTTTCTCTCTCAAAAATAAATAATAAAAACATTAAAAAAAGAGAGAAACGTAACAGTAAAATATTTTCTGTGGATATTGATGGGTGCTATTTTTTTTTTAATATATGAAATTTATTGTCAAATTGGTTTCCATACCACACCCAGGGCTCATCCCAAAAGATGCCCTCTTCAATACCCATCACCCACCCTCCCCTCCCCTCCCCCCAACCCCGCCAATGGGCCCTATTTTATTTTATTTTATTTTTTTCATTTTTTTTTTCTCAACGTTTTTTTTTTTTATTTATTTTTGGGACAGAGAGAGACAGAGCATGAACGGGGGAGGGGCAGAGAGAGAGGGAGACACAGACTCGGAAACAGGCTCCAGGTTCCGAGCCATCCGCCCAGAGCCTGACGCGGGGCTCGAACTCACGGACCGCGAGATCGTGACCTGGCTGAAGTCGGACGCTTAACCGACTGCGCCACCCAGGCGCCCCAATGGGCCCTATTTTAAACACTGACTATAAGCCGATATAACGGGAAATATTTTAATAGGTTAGGGTATTATTAGATGATCCAGAAATTACTGTTAGGCCTTAAACTCTGTGGTACTTATAAATGACTTAATAAATTCATAAATAAATTTTAAAACATTTAAGGAAAAGTCTGTGAACAAAGCAACTTAAGAGCACTACTTTTTAATTTAGATAAAACCTTTTATGGTGGGAAGGAATGAGAACTTAGATGAATAAACAGGGAGTTGAAAACTAGTAATGACAGTATGTTTAAATATAATATATCTCAAAACAAAAGTTTAAATGAAGGCAAGGAGGATCCAGAATATAGTGGTACTTTCTGATCTTTATTTTTGCTCTCACTAAATCAGAGAAATAAAATCTTTCAACTCCCTCTTCCCCCAACAACTGAGTGTGCTTTCTACCATTGTTTCCTTTTGCATGGTTCGATGTTATCCACCTTGGCATTCCTTTTCAGATGTGACTTAAGCTCAATAATCATTTAGGGGAAGACTTACACTGGTCACTCGACGGTAGATCTGCGCAGCATTTTGGCACTCTGAGTAAGGGTATTCAGATGTGGCCATCTCAAGCATGCACATCCCAAAAGCATAAACATCAACAGATTCATCATATTTTTCCTCATACATCTCAGGGGCCATGAACTCTGGGGTACCTTAAATTAAAAGAACAATTCAGATTTAATGTGAGCAGAAGCTACAGATGTTTCTCACCTGGGAGAGAAGCAGAGGGGTTGACCTGTGAGAGAGAAGAATGTGGAGGGAACGGAAGGGAAGAGAGAAGAGGAGGGAAGAGGGGAGGGAAGAGGGGAGGGAAGAGGGGAGGGAAGAGGGGAGGGAAGGGAATGGAAGGGGAGGGAAGGGAATGGAAGGGGAGGGAAGAGAGAGTAGAGTGGCAGGAGCAGGGAGGAGGAAGAAAATCTTAGTCTGTCCCACCAAGTATCTTATAGATCTTCTGCTGCATGGCCTTCATAAAAGAAACTGGAACAGGGTCAAGTGTCTGTTTACTGTTCCAAACGGATTACTGTTATACAATGTCAAAATAGAGACTTGGATATGAGATAAATTAATATAACTCATCATGAAAACAAATGGAAGGAAAAGGTAAGAGACTAGAAAGAAACAGAGATACAATGGCACCAGTAAGACAGGACAAGTTAAAAAAATACTTGTCTGCCCTCTACTGTATGGTAGATGCAAGGATAATATTCATGGCTAATTTTTTGCCATTAACATTCCACCTGATCAGTTTCACTTTTTTAAGGAGACCTTGCAGTGAAAAATCTAATATTCAGTGTTTTTTAAAAGAATAAAGTGTAATTGTCAAAAAGGCCACTCTCCAGAGCCCCTTTCTTCACAGACTTACCATACCACCTGCAGTACACAAATAAGCCTACTGCATATAAAGAAATATAGTAAGGGACATTTTACAGGCAAAAACCAAACACACACAAATAGAGAACTCAAATACAGACTGAGTTATGAGCATAGCACGTGTGATTCCATAGGCCAGGTTTTCTAATGTTTCCAAAGAAATTAATTCTGGGTACTTCAAATTATAGGATATTTCCAAGAACAGGCTTACACACAATGATTTAAGCAAAATAGGAAAAAAAAAAAAAACACCTCTCCCAGGTTAGAGATTTTTAAGGTGCTAAAAAGTCAAAGAAATAAATGTTTCCTTTTCCTATAAAAAGACAAAAAAGGAAATTCAGCTTTAAATAACTTTTCCAATTCTTCTTGTTAATCTGTATTAAGAAAATTTAAAAACAGAGGTGCCTGGGTAGCTCAGTCGGTGAAGCGTCCAGCTTCAGCTCAGGTCATGATCTCACGGTCCCGTGAGTTCAAGCCCCGTGTTGGGCTCTGTGCTGGCAGCTCAGAGCCTGGAGCCTGCTTCGAATTCTGTGTCTCCCTCTCTCTCTGCCCCTGCTCATGCTCTGTCTCTCTCTGTCTCAAAAATTAAAAAAAAAAAAAAAAAAAAAAAAAAATCAAAAGAAATTAAAAAAAAAAGAAAAAAAATTTAAAAAACAGCATTCCTAATCCAAGTCACATAATATTCTATTTTTTTTTTAATGTTTACTTATTTTTGAGAGAGAAAGAGACTGACTGACTTAGTGTGAGCAGGGAAGGGGCAAAGAAAGAGGGAGACACAGACTCCAAAGCAGGCTCCAGGCTCTGAACTGTTAGCAGAGAGCCAGGCGTGGGGCTCTAATTCATGAACTGTGTGATCATGACCTCAGCTGAAGTCAGACACACTTAACTGACTGAGCCACCTGGGTACCCCTCTAAAGAGAACACTATTTGATAAGAATGTATACATTACTGGTGTTATATAGTTTTCTTATTAACACGTAAAATTCTAGCCACTTAAAAATGAATGGTTTCCCTGTTGTTGCCATCTTTGAGAGGGAGAATAAAGTATATGTGATTTCAAGTGTTCAAACTGTCATGTCCTCTTCAGAGAGTGAAAGCTTACCAAAATAGTAAGCATTAAATTATTTTCCCAGCTGCAACTCTCTAACATGTAGTTGAACGTCTGAAAGGACAGCTTTGTTCTTTAGATCAGTGATTCTCAACAAGAGGGCACAATTTTGTTACCAGGGGACATTTTGCAATGTCCTGAGACATTTTTGGTTTTACCAACTGGCTGATGGGGTGGGGGGGGAGATGAATTTAAAGGGGGTGTGGTGTGCTCCTGGCATCACCCAAATAATCTTACAATGAACAAGAAAGCCCTTACAACAAAGAACTATCCAACCCCAAATACTACTAAGGTTGAAAAAAAGTCTCGTTTCAGATATATCTTCTGAAGCTAACTATAAGAAAATAATTGAGAAAACCAAGCTTTCAGAACTCTTATTTTCACATTTTAAAATAAAGTCTTAACAGGTAGATACTTTTGAATAATAATATATATCTAATACTTTTTTTAGAAACTAAACTGCATATAAATTCAGTTTCCTTTATAGGAAAGTAACTATATTTATTACATACATAATTATATAATACTAAGTATCAACAGGATAACCCAGTAAGATTGATAGTTACATAAGGTTTTATCAACAAAGTTCACGTTACTTCACATAATTTTACAAAACATCATTAGTCTTCAAGATGATTCTAGAAGCATACAGAGAACTCCACATCTCATAAGTAGAAACGATCACTTCCTGAGTTCAAGCTATGAATTTCTGAAAGTTTATTTCACATAATAAAAGCTCTGAGAGGGTCAAGTTTCTAAATAAAAGGAATATCAGAAACCCAGCTAGGATGCAAGGTACACCTGAAACATACCTATCACACTCTTGGCAAAAGAAGCCCGCTTCAGGGTTGCCAGACCTAGGTCTCCAATCTTGACTGAGCCTGTAGGGCCAGTGATAAAGATGTTGTCACACTTAAGATCTCGGTGAATAATAGGCGGAGTTCGGGTATGAAGAAACTGAAGTCCTTTTAGGATCTGACGGCACCAGCTTCTTAGAACTTTGATCTTCATCACCTTAAACCTTTTCAGATACCTAGAGAAGGCAAAGTATACCAAACAGGTTATCAATGATACGAGGTTGCTGCTTTGAAGAATTCCATTAAATTCTAACATATCTGAGATGGGAGTATCAAATTTACAATATTAAGATTCAGTAACCTTAAAGGTTAGTGGTACTTTTAGCAAAGTTAAAGGGGAAAGGATGATAATAAGTGGTTGGTAAATGAATTCTAATAACAAAGCACAGAAAAATGAATTCCTTAAAATTGGGTCACTACTAAAATAACTTAAAAGTTAAGAGGTAGAAAAATAAACAACACATATAAAAATAAAAAATAAAAGTTAAGGGGTAGAGTTTGACTTCTGGTAAATGGTGGAATAATTCTTAATAGACACAGATATAATTATAAACTGTAGTAAAAATATACAAAAAACAACTACCTCAAGGCTCTGGAGAGCAATCAAAATCTGGCATAAATTGGAAGGGAGTTCATATTAGGGAAAAAAGAAAGCACTGCTTGAGTTTCTATTTTCTAAATCTCCTCAGCTGAGGAAAGGCTCCTGCCTGACTCTGTAGGTCAGATCAAATCTAAATAGAAGCCTACAGCCTTATTAGCTGAGGAATGGAGGACAGAGTTCAAGATGACCATAGCAGCTAGAACAGTGCTATCCAACAGAACTTTCTATCATGATAGTCTGCTTAATATAGTATTCACTAAATAAATGTGAATATACTTAAATATAAATTAATTAAAATTAAAAATTCTATTTTTCAGCTGCACTAGCCACATTTCAAGTGCTCAACAGCCACATGTGTCAAGTGGTTACCATTTGGATAGTACAGATATAAAACATTTTCATCACCACAGAGAGTTCCAGTGGACAGGACAGAGAAGTGTGATACTGAAGAGAAGCCCCAAATCCTGCATATTCATTCTGCCCAAATCTCTGGTTGACCTCTGAAATATGTATATGTGGAGCAACAGATTGAAAGCAGCTCAGCTAATGCTAAACGAATGGAACAGAGATTTCTGATGCTACTCACTGAGGGAAAGATAAAGTTTCTGGATTGGCTTTTTTTCTGAAAATATTCAGGAAAAGTATGAAGATATAAAAGATTACATTAGCCTCATGCTATCTTTAAAATACGTATGGCTAATTAAAGGACAATTTATAACACTGTATTATAGGTTCTATAGAATATGTGAATGTAGCATACATAAAAAGTATATAGCATAAAAAACAAGTATTAGGGATAATTGAAACTTTATCTGTGTAAGGTTCCTTTACTTTACATGAAATTGTACAGTATCAACCCAAAGTTTATTGTGAAAAGTTACAGATATAAACACAATCTCCACAGCAACTGTTTTAAAACACACACACACACACACACACACACACACACACACACAGGTTTTAACTAAAAAGCTAATACAGGAACTAAAATGAAATTCTACTTCACTTGGATGAGGTAATCAAAGAAATCTAATGGTGAAAGTTGGTTTTATAGTTTAAACAAATATTGAAACATAGTTACCTCTGGAGGGTGAGGAAGGGCTACCTAGGAAGAGCCATAAGAGCATTTACTAAGATAATAAGAATGTTCTATAACTTAATAGTTTTTACTGCATGAGTGAATGCTTTTGTCAAAACTCACAGAATGATACCACTGTTACACTTTTCACTGTACTCAAATTTCACTGTAAGGAAAAACAAAGCATATAAATACAGTATGAGAACTCTAATGAAATGAGCACTTAAGTGTTTACATGTGAAATATTACTGATGCAACAACTTATTCTGGAATGAACAAAATTAAGATAGGGGAATAATCAGATGGACATATGTGGTAAAGTAAATACAGCAAGTTAATAAACTACAGAATCTAGGGAGTGAATATGTGTGTTCATTGTGTAATTCTTTCAACTTTTCTGTATAACTGAAAAATTGTTCAATAAAATTTTGGGGATAAGTTGAGTCTGTATCATTTATAAAATGATCAAGTATATAAAATATAATAGTATATAAATATAATATAATATCTTAACCTTGTATCTCTTAACTTCATTAAATTTGTTTAGAATCACTGCAATTTTCTATGTAAACAATTACATAATCTGCAATCAAGGGCAATGGTATTATTTCTTCCTTTCCAATCTTTATGCCCGTAATACTAGTTTTCCCTATATTTATGCTTTATTGCAGTGGGTGGGCCTCTAAAACCACAGTGAATGTAAGTGGTTAAAAAAAGCATTCTTGCTTTGTTCCTCATCTCAGGGGAAACAGTTAAGCTCAACATTAGCTATAGGCTTTTTGGTGGAAGTTGTTTCTCAGTTTGAAGAAGTTCCCCACTATTCCTAGTTTGAATAAGAGTTTTTAGCCACAGATAGATACTGAATTGTCAAATACTTTTACACATATTTTGAAATGATCATATGAATTTTCTCCTTTATTCTGTTAATGTGGTGAATAACATTGATTAATTCAATGTTAAACCAACTTTGTGATACTCTCTTTGATTTTGATATATTGGATTGCTGGATCCAATTTGCTATTATTTTGTAAAGGATCTTTGCATTGATATTCATGAAGGAGATTGCTCTTTAAAAATTTCTTTTTCAAGGGAGCCTGGGTGACTCAGTCGTTTAGTGACCGACTGCGGCTCAGGTCATGATCTCACGGTTCCTGAGTATAAGCCCTGCATCCAACTCTATGCTGTCAGCGCAGTGGCCACTTCCCACTTCAGATCCTCTGTCTCCCTCTCTCTCTGGCCCTCCCCCGTGCACTCTGTCTCTCAAAAATAAGTAAACATTTGAAAAAAAAATTAGAAAAAAATTTCTTTTCCTATGTATCAAGTTTTTGAGAAAATTCAACACAGTGGATTTCCCATTTTAAGATAAAATGCACATAATATATACCATTTAACTAATTAATTATTTGAGAGAGAATGCACATGCGAGTCGGGGAAAGGGGAAGAGGGACAGAGAGTATCTTTTTTTTAAAAATATTTTTTAAATGTTTCTTTTTTGAGAGGGGGGGCAGAGATAGAGGGAGACAAAGAATCTGAAGCCAGAGCCAGGCTCTGAGCTGTTAGAACAGAGGCTGATGCAGGGCTGGAACTCACCAACAGCAAGATCATGACCAGAGCTAAAGTCAGATGCTTAACTGACTGAGCTACCTAGGCTCCCTTAAGAGGGAGAATATCTTTTTTTTTTTTTTTAATTTTTATTTATTTTTCAGACAGACAGACAGACAGACAGACACAGAGTGCAAGTGGGGGAGGGACAGAGAGAGAGGGAAACACAGAATCCGAAGCAGGCTCCAGGCTCTGGGCTGTCAGCACAGAGCCCGACCCGAGGCTTGAACCCACAAACCATGAGACCGTGACCTGAGCCAATGCCCAACCGACTGAACCACCCAGGTGCCCCAAGAGAGAGTATCTTAAGCAGGCTCCACACTCAGTGCAGATCCCGTGACCCTGGATCATGACCTGAGAAGAAATCAAGAGTCAGACACTCAACTGACTGAGCCACCCAGACACCCCAATATTTACCCATTTTACAGTGATACTAAGTAATTCATACTATTAGAAATCATCACCACCATCTATCTCCAGAACTCTTTTCATCTTAAAAACTGAAACTTTATACCCATTAAACAGTAATTCCCAAAAACCTTCTCCATTTGGGCTCTGGCAACTATCATTCCACTTTGTGTTTCTATGAATTTGACTACTCTAGGTAACTCATAAAAGTGAAATCAAACAGTATTATTTGTATGTGACTTTTTGTGACTGGCTTATTTCACGTCACACAACGCCCTCAAGGTTCACTTGTATTACAGCATATGTTAGAACTTCCTTACCATTTAAGGCTAAAAAATATTCCACTGTACATATATACCACATTTTGATTATCCATTCTTTCCTTAATGGACCCTTGGGCTGCTTCTACCTTTTAGCTACTGTGAATAATGCTGCTATAAATATGAGTATACAAATATCTCTTTGAGACTCTGCTTTCATTGTTTTAGGTATAAACCCACAAGTGAAAGTGTTAGATCTTATGGTAATTAAGTAGAAATATTATTGACATATAACATTATATTTTTCTCAGATGTACAACATAATGATTGATTTCAAGATGATTGGTATATACTGCAAAATGGTCACCACGATAAGTCTAGTTAACATCTATCACCACACAGATATTTTTTCTATGAGAACTTTTAAGATTTACTCTCTTAGCAACTTTCAAATATATAATAGAGCATTATTAAATATAGTCACTATGCTGTACATTACATCCCCAAAACTTATTTTATAACTAAAAGCTTGTACCTTTTGACCACCGTCACCCATTATACACATTCCACTTCCATCCTTGCACCTATGGCAATCACCAATCTGTTCTCTGTATTTATTAGTTTGGTTTTTGTTGTTGGGTATTTTATTTTTCATTTTTCTTAGATTCACATAGAAGTGAGATCATACGGTATTTGTCTTTATCTGACTTCTTTAACTTAGCATAATGCTTTCCAAGTCCATCCACAATGTTACAAATGGCAAAATTTTCTTTTTTATGGATGAATAATATAATAATCTATTGTATATACAGATTGTGTATATACATGCATACACACACACCACCTCTTCTTTATCCATTCACCCAGTGATGGACACTTAGGTTACTTCCATGGCTTGGCTGCTGTAAATAAAGCTGTTATGAGCACGGGGTACATATATCTTTTCAAATTAGTGTCTTCATTTTCTTCAGATAAATACCCAGAAGTCAAACTGCTGGATCATATGGTAGTTCTATTTTTAAAGTTTTGAGGAACACCATACTGTTTTCCATAATGGCTACATCAATTTATATGTCTACCAACAATGCACAATGGTTCCCTTTTCTCCACATTCTTGCCAACACTTGTTTTGTCTTTTTGATACTAGCCATTCTAACAGGTATGAATCAGGTGGTATCTCATTGTGATTTTGATTTGTGTTTCCCTAATAACTAGTGGTGGTGAGCATCTTTTTCATGTGTTTCTTGGCCAATTTGTATATCTTTTTTAGTGAAATGTCTATCCAGGTCCTTTGCCCATTTTTTTTCTTTGCCCATTTTTGAATAGGATTGTTTGCTGTGTTCAATGTTGTCAAGTTTTAAGAATTCTCTGTATATTCTAGACATTAATCCCTTTTGAGTTAAATGATTTGCAAATATCTTCTTCTATTCTGTGAATTCTCTTTTTACTCTATCGATAATATCAATGTACAGAAATTTTTAATTTTCATGAAGTTCAATTTTAAACATACTGGATTTTAGGGATGCCTGGGTGGCTCAGCTGGCTGAACGTCCAACTTGGGCTCAGGTCATGATCTTGAGGTTGGTGAGTTTGAGTCCCACGTCAGGCTTTGTACTGACAGCGTGGAGCCTGGAGCCTGCTTGGGATTCTGTGTCTCCCTCTCTCTCTACCCCTCCCCCACTAGTGCCATCTCTCGTTCTCTCTCTCGCTCTCTCTTTAAAAAAATAAACATTAAAAATTTTTTTAAACATTCTGGATTTTAATTTTTTTTTTCAACGTTTATTTTTTATTTTTGGGACAGAGAGAGACAGAGCATGAACGGGGGAGGGGCAGAGAGAGAGGGAGACACAAAATCGGAAACAGGCTCCAGGCTCTGAGCCATCCGCCCAGAGCCTGACGCGGGGCTCGAACTCACGGACCGTGAGATCGTGACCTGGCTGAAGTCGGACGCTTAACCGACTGCGCCACCCAGGTGCCCCAACATTCTGGATTTTAAAACCTTCGATATGGCATACATTTCAGGCAATGTTAATAATCAAGTCACTTCCACTTCTAGTGGAGACTATTAAGTTTTCTTTTTACATTTAATTCAATCAACATATACATATAATTAAAATAAAATTACACATATACAGTAAAATTACACATACACAGTAAAACCTTGGTTTGTGAGTATATTTTGTTCTGGAAACATGCTTGTAGTCCAAAGCACTTGTGTATCAAAGCTAACTTCAAGAACCACTGGATCAGTTGTGATCAAGCATCACATACAACTCGTATTACAAGACATCAGTTGCTTCTCAAGTTAAAATTTATTAGAAATGTTTGCTCGTCTTGCAGAACACTCGCAGAACAAGTTACTCACAATCCAAGGTTTTACTGTACTTTAAGTCACTTTTTGTTTTTAGAAACCTTTCTACAGAAATAAATAAGGACATAGGTATACACATGATTACCGCAGCACTATTTGAAAGGGAAGATTGTGGACAAGAAGAGATCCAATTTTCCCATACAACTATAAACAGGACATTTCTAAACCCAGAAAAGCTAAATATGACAATGAGAAGTGGTGCTAAAGCTAGGGATATTAGTTAAGTACCACCTTAACCAATAAGAAAAAAGTGACAACCAAATATCATCAGTGCAGAAGATTGACTGACTGACTGACTGAATAAAGGCTCACCCTGATAACAGAATCTCCAAGTCCTTCATTATGGCTGACGCATGCCCAATCAACTTGAAGAAAAGCCTAGCAGTTGAAAAGTCCTGCCCTCATAACCATAGCTCCTAATCAGCTTTTCAAAGCTGAATTATTTAATATAAACTGACAACCAACTCATGGTTAAATAGAGTTAATTATGGTATCCATCCTAAAAAATTGGAAGACTAAATACTAAGAACAATGGCTGCTAAATACTAGAGTACAGGAAATTTTAGCTCAACAGAGAATACCAATAAAGACATTATTAAAAAGACCCAAGCAGAAGTCTGAAAAATGAAATAACTGAAATGAAAAATTCACTAAAAGGTTTCAACAACAGATAGAACAAGCAGAAGAAAGAACATGCAAACCTGAAAATATATCAATTGAAATTATGTAGTCTGAGGAGCAGAAAGAAAAGAAAAACAAAGAAAACTCAATAGAGCCTAAGAGTCCTGTGGGATACCACCAAGCTGATCAACATGCATAATTGGAGCCCCAAATAAGAAAGGAGAAAGAGTATTTGATAAAATAATGGCCACACACTTTCTAAATTTGCTAAAAGACATGATTCTACCTAAGAAGCTCAACAAACTCCATGAAGGATACAGAGATTTACACTGATATATTACACTCAACCTGCTGAAAGCCAAAGACAGAGAGAATCTTGAAAGCAAGAGAGAAGCAACTCATCATGATCAAGAGATCCTCAACAAGACTATCATCCAACTTATCAGCAGAAACTATGGAGGCTAGAAAGCAGAGGAATGACATATTTAAAGTGCTGAAAGGGGTTTTCCAACCATCAACCAAGAATTTTGTATCTAGCACAAGTATCCTTCAAAAATGAAGGCAATATTAAGACATGCCCAGATAAATAAAAGCTGGGGTGCCTGTTGTGAGAACACCTGCTCTACAGGAAATGCAAAGCAAGTTCTTGAGGCTAAAACAAAAGGGCACTGGACAGTAACTTGAAGCTTTAGGAAGAAATAAAATCTCTGGTAAAGGTAAATACATTGCTAAATATAAAAACCAGTATTAACATATTTTTGGTTTGTAACTCCTTTGTTCATTTCCTACATGATTTAAAAGGCGAACACATAAATCACTAATTATAAATCTGAATTAATGGGAACACAATGAATAAAGATGTAATTTGCATCTTTGCAAAATCTACAAAAACACAAAAGAGGTGCACAGCTGTATAGGAGCAAAGATTCTGAAGCTACTGAAGCTAAGTTGGTAACATTTCAAACAAGACTGTTTGTGGTGTTCATTGTAATTCCTAAGGTAACCACTAGAAAATATCTAAAAAACACGTACAAAGGAAATGAGAAGAGTATTAAAATGGTACAATAGAAAAAAAATCAATTAATAAAAACAGCAACAGAGACAAGGAACAAAAAAGGTATTAAAATATACCAAAAAATTAGCAAAATTGCTTCCTTATCACTAATTCCTTCAAGTATAAATGGACTGAATTTTCTAATCAAAAGACAGAGATGGCACAATGGAGATATACGATTCAACCATATGCTGTCTCAACAGACTCACTTTAGATTCAAAGACCCACCCAGAAAATGAAAGGACAGAAAAAGATATTCCATGCAAACAGTAACCAAAAGAGTGAGGTGGCAATGTTAGTATCAGATAAAATAGACAAAATAAAAAACTGATACAGGAGATAAAGAATATTATATATTGATAAAAGGTCAATTTCTCAAGAAGATTATAACAATTATAAACATAATACACAAACAGAGCTCCTAAATACACCAAGCAAATATAGACAGAACTGAAAGGAGGAGTACACAGTTCTATAGCAATAGTTGGAGACTTCAATAGCCTACTTTCAAAAACAGGTAAAGCATCTAGACAGAAGACCATTAAGGCAGTAAAGGACTTGAACAACACTATAAACCACCTAGACATAACAGAAATATATGGAACATGACACCCAACAACAGTTGAATATATATTCTTCTCAAGAACACATGGAACATTCCCTCAAGAAACCTCCCAACAAAGGAAAGTCCAGGACTACATGGTTTCATTGTTGAGTTCTACCAAACATTTAAAGGAAAAAGGCTAATCCTTCTCAAACTCTTCCAAAAAGTAGAAAAGGAGGAAACACTTAAGTCATTCAATGAGGCCAGTACAGCCCTGATAGCAAAGACACCACAAGAAAACTACATGCCAATATCTCTTATGAATATAGATGCAAAAGTCATCAAGAAAACATTACCTAACTGAATCCAACAGCACAGTAAAAGGATTATACACCATGACCACATGGAATTTATCCATGTGCAATTTATCCATGAAATGGAAGTATCTCTCCATTTTAGAAAAAAATCAGTCAGCATGATATACTTCATTAATAGAACAAAGGGGGAAAAAAAACTATGATCATCTCAACTTATGCAGAAAAAGCATTAGACAAAATCCAGTATCTTTCTATGATAAAAATACTCAGACTAGGAATAAGGAGAAAACATGACAGAACAATTATGAAAAACCCAAAGCTTATATCATACTTAATGGTGAAACACTGAAAGCTTTCCCAGTAAGATGAGGAATAAGACAAGGATAACCACTGTTACTCAACATTTTACTAGAAATTCTAGCCAGAGAAATTAAGCAAGATAAAGAAATAAAAGTATTCAAATTAGAAGGGAAGTAAAACTATTATTTATAGAGGCCAACATCCTATATATAGAAAATCCCAAAGAACGAACACACATACTCTCGCCCCCAACCCACACAACTAGAGTTAATAACAGAATTCATCAAAGTTGCAAGAGTGCAAGATCAACATGCACAAATGAGTTGTGTTCTATATACCAACAATTAACAACCTATGCAGGAAATTAAAAAAACAATTTCATTTGCAACAGCATCCAAAAGAATAAAATACCTAGGCATAAATTTAACCAACAAAGCAAAGGACTTAAACATTGGAAACTAGAAAAAACCATTGAAAAACTAAATAAAATGTAAAAATATCTTATGTTCATGGGTTGGAAAACTTAATATAGTTAATGACAATACTACCCAAAGTGGCCTACAGATTCAACGTATCTATAACTGTATTTGACAATCAAAATTCTATCAGCCTTTTTGCAGAAATGGAAAAATAATTCTCAAGTTCACATGGAATTGCAAGGGGCCCCAAATAGCCAAAACAATATTGAAAAAGTGGAACAAAATTGGAGAACTCACACTTCTGAATTTGAAAACATATTACAAAAGTACAGTAATCAAAACAGTGTGATACTGTTATAGGGACAGATATGTAGACCAAAAGAATAGCATCAAGAGTCCAGAAATAAACCCATAGATCTATAGTTCAAGGATTTTTGACAGGAGTACAAGGCCATTCAATAGGGAAAGAATAGTCTCTTCAACAAAATGGTGCTAGATAACTGGACATCCCTGTGCAATAGAATTAAGTTGGATCCCACACTGCACGCAAAAATTTACTTAAAACTAAAACTACAACCTAAATATAAGAGACAAACCTGTAGAAGTTTTAGAAGAAAACTTAGGGATAAATCTGCATGACCCTGGTTTTGGCAACAGATTCTTAGATAGAACACCAAAAGTACAAACAAGAAAAAACAAGTAAGTTGGACTTCATCAACATTAACTTTGTATATCACAGGACATTATCAAGGAAGTAAAAATATAACCTATAGAATGGGAGACAATATTTGCAAATCATGTACTGAGAAAGGTTTAGCTTACAGAATAAAGAACTCTTACAACTCAACAATAAAAAAAAAAAATTAAAAATGGGCAAAGGACTTGAATAGACATTTGTCCAAAGATAAATAGCCAATATGCACATAATGAGATACATATATACATACATACATACATACATACATACATACAAACATACAAAACACAAGTGTTGGCAAGGATATGGAGAAACTGAAACTCTTATACATTGTTGGTGGGAATGTGAAACAGTTCAGCTGCTGTGAAAAATAGTTTGGTGGTTCCTTAAAAAATTAAACATAGAATTACCATGACTCAGCAATTCCACTTGTAGTCATACACCCAAAAGAAATTGAAAACATATACTCAAAAACTTATACACACATGTTTTATAGCAGTATTATTCACGATAGCCAAAGGTGGAAACAGATCAAATGGATAAACAAATTTGTGGTATATCCATGAAACAAAATGTTATGTAGTCATAAAAAGGAATAAAATACTGATACATGCTACATCACGAACCTTGAAAACATTATGCTAAGTTAAAGAAGCCAAACACAAAAGACCCCGTTATTTTATGATTCCATTTATATGAAATATCTTGATCAGATAAAACCAGAGACAGAAAGCAGTCAGTGGTTGCCAAGGGCTGGAGTAATGGGTAATGGGTAATCATGTTAATGGGTTTTAGTTTTGCAGGTTTGAAGAGTGCTGGAGAATGGCTGCACAGCAATGAGAATATACTTAACATTACTGAACTGTACATTTAAAAATGATTAAGATGGGGGGGGCGCGCCTGTATGGCTCAGTTGGTTAAGCATCCAACTCTTGATTTTGGCTCAGGCCATGATCCCAGGGTCTTGGGATCAAGCAGTGCATCAGGCTCACAGTGGAGCGTGAGCCTGCTTGGGATATTCTCTCTCTCCTGCTCTCTCTGCTCCTCCCCTGCTCATTCCCACCCCCCCCAAAACTAAATGAATAAACTTAAAAAAAAGAGAACCCCAAGCAGCCTCTGTGCTGTCAGCACAGAGCCTGACACAGGGCTCGAACCCATGAAGTATGAGATCATAACCTGGGCTGAATTCAAGAGTTGGACACTCAACCAACTAAGCTACCCAGGCATTCCAATGATTTATTCTTATTTCTAGAAGTCTTTGGATCTTTTCTAATTATGCCTGAACTTTCTTTTCTTTCTTTTTTTTTTTTTTTAAAGTAATCTCTATGCCCAACATGGGACTCAAATTCATAATCCCAAGAGATTAAGAGTTGCGTGCTCTACTGACAGAGCCAACCAGGTGCCCCTGCCTGAACTTTTTTGATGTAGTTATATTCCTTCACTATGGTTTCTAATCATTATGGTTTCTCTCCTTTTATCACTTTATATACTTGTATATACTTACATATACCTTTAGTGACATCTTTTTGTACTTATAAGCTTATTTTGTATTCATTTTCAGAGTTGTCAATAGCATCTTTAATTCCAATGTTATTTTCCAGTTGTATCTGATCATCATATTACTGTGTGTGATTTGTAATTTGTGAGGTCACCTTCACTGGGGGCTGTTTTATCCACGTACATAATGACCAATGAAATGCTGAAAATGTCCCTCGGAGTTTTCATTGGATTCTGGACCAATTAGAATCTTCATTCCTTGATTTGTGATCCCTGCACCAAGCTGGTAGTCTACATTTATATTATAGAGCCATCTACACATGACCTAAACTGAGATTTCTGGTTTTTTTCATAGGGACTCCCCCTCTTATCCTAAGTGCTGGGCAGAGGGGCAAAATTCCTTGTAGCTTTCACCGGCTGGGGTGAAGAGTTCTCCCTTTTTATTAATAATTCAGGTTTTTGACACAGGCTAAGTTCAAGTTCCCCTCTCTACTGAGTTCTAAGGCCTTTTGTCCTGGCATGGACAATAAAACTCTTGGTATCCAAACCTCAAGCCCTATATATGATGTGAAAACCCAACAGACTGCCAAAACATTGGTTACTGTTTAGGTCTTTAGTTACCTCCACTTGTCCTTTCATCTGGAAGTCACTCTTTCTTTCTTTAAAAACTTGGGTATGGGGGCGCCTGGGTGGCGCAGTCGGTTAAGCGTCCGACTTCAGCCAGGTCACGATCTCGCGGTCTGTGAGTTCGAGCCCCGCGTCAGGCTCTGGGCTGATGGCTCAGAGCCTGGAGCCTGTTTCCGATTCTGTGTCTCCCTCTCTCTCTGCCCCTCCCCCGTTCATGCTCTGTCTCTCTCTGTCCCAAAAAAATAAATAAACATTGAAAAAAAAAATTAAAAAAAAAAAAAACAAAACTTGGGTATGTACTGAAAAAGCTTTTATTATATTCCACATTTTAGTTTGTTGATGGTGGGGGTAGGGGGGGGGGGTGGAATTCCAAGGAAGCTTAGTCTATGTTACCCAAAGCCTTTCAATAAACCTTTTAAAACAAATAAACTGTTATAGAGTACTCCTGTAGGGTATGCCTGACAGACTACTGACAGTCCATTAATATGTCCAAACTGAAAAGAATCTCAAGATGAAGATATACACACAAACTACTACTACCACACAATTTCCCTCAATTCATTCAAATACTTACCAAGTTTAAAGCACAGTGCTAGGGAGCACAGTCTAGTGAAAGAAAAAGACATCTGGATAACAAGAAGCTTGGATGACTAGGGTAAAGATGTTGCCATAAATACTTGAGAAGCTGGGTGTGGAAACTAGAATTTGCTAGGGGGAAATAATTTGTTGGCTTTTCAGTGTGTTAATCTTAAGCATCCAAGAACACATGCAAGTGACTACATTCAGGAAATATAAAACTATGTTTCAAAGACCTGTGATGAATCAGCTCAGTAGTATTAACTAAAGAAAAGTAGTCAGAAATTAATACATACTAAAGAGACAATTAAAAAAAATCTGTATCTGGGGCACCTGGGTGGCTCAGTCAGTTAAGCATCCGACTCTTAGTTTCAGCTCAGGTCATGATCTCATGGTTTATGAGTTTGAGCCCCACTTCGGGCTCTGTGCACTGACAGCATGCTGACAGCATGGAGCTTGCTTGGGATTCTCTCTCTCTGCCCCTCCCTGGCTTGCTCTCCCTCTCTCCCTCTCTCTCAAGATAAATAAACTTAAACAAACAAACAAAAAAAGACACTTAAAAAAAATCCAATTCCTTCACAATAAAAAAATTTAAACCATATAATTTATACTACAGTTTACCCTTGAATAATATAGGTTTGAACATTGCAGGTCTACTTATATGCAGATTTTTACAGTATAGCACTGTAAATGTATTTTCTCATAATTTTATCTTCTCTAGCTTATTTTATTATAAGAATACAGTAAATAAGGGGTGCTTGGGTGGCTCAGTTGGTTAAGCGTCTGACTTCGGTTCAGGTCACAATTTCACAGTTCATGAGTTCGAGCCCCACACTGGGCTGTCAGCATGGAGCCCACTTTGGATCCTCTGTCCCCTTCTCTCTCTGCCCCTCCCCTGCTTGTGCTCTCTCTCAAAAATAAACATAAAAAAAAAGAATATAGTAAATAATACATATCATATACGAATATGTGCTAATCAACTGTTTATGTTATCAGTAAGGCTTCCAGTAGGCTGGAACAGTAGGCCATTAAGTAATTGTTTGGAGGATTCAAAAGTTATACTCAGATTTTCAACTACATGGAGGGTGAGTGCCCCTAATTTCCATGCTGTTCAAGGGTCGTTTGTACTTTCCTCTCTGAGTGAGGAAAACACCTGTGATTCCCAAAGGCTAAACTCCAACTCTTTAAAACTCTGTAATAGGGAACAAGAAATTTCTGCATTTGACCTGTTTTCCTGAAAGAAATGATGAGTCTAGCTGTTTGGGCATTAATTTCTAATACTATAACAAATGAAACTAGTGATAACTGCTACAGCACAATTTGCATTTGACATAATAGTTGCAGATATGCAGCAAAAACTGTACAAGGTGATAAAAATAAATGAAGAAGTCCTCTCAATAAGCTTCAACCTCATTTTAACCACTAGAGGGCTACCTTGCCATTTGATTTCGCAATCCCTTAGCCATTCAATTTTAGAACCCCAAATCAACAGGGTTTAAAATAACTAGGTTTATTCTGTAATAACTTCTCATTTTAATATTACTACTGAATAATTATCAAATCATTTTATACACCAGAGGACTTTGTGGGCAAGAAAATGTGCTAATAACAGTTGGAAGGATTGTTCCCTCCATGGTACATGGGGTGACAAAAGCAGGACTGATAAAACAGGAAAATTCAAGTTCTTTCGTACTTCTTGGTCAATTTTGATAATATTGACAGACTTACGTTTTAAGTGTTCCAGATGTCATTAGTTCAGTCACCAAAACAATGCACTTCTTCCCTTTTACTGTGGACTCCCAGGAATCATAGAATCGAACAATATTGGGATGCTGAAGGCCCTTTAACATTTCTGCCTCTTCTTTAAATCTCTGCCTCTCAGACTTTGTTAATTTTCGATCCTAAAATCAAGAACCAGAACAGAACGTGGTTTAAAATAACAAAACACGAAGTCACACAGTTAAATTTAAATGCTGTTAGGAGTACACTATCATGATGAGTACTGAGAAAGGTATAATTGTCGAATCATACAGCACACCCGAAACTAATATAGCACTATGTTAATTATACTTGGATAAAAATAAAATAGTTCAAATAGAAAAACACACAAAAATAATTTTAAATGCTAAATGTGTACTAAATTATGATGATCAATACTGTTTCAAACAGGAACACTACAGTTGCTAAAGACCAATAATTTCTTTAGCCTTTCAGCAGTATGACAACAGGCTAAAGTATCTTTAAGAAAACTAGATTATAATGTCATGCTTGAGATTACTTCAGCATCTTTATTGTTAATGTATGCCTCAGAAATGGTCTCATTTTGTAGGTGCAGTTAACTTACCACTTCTAAAATAAGTCATTTATTGCTAGATATGCAACTTAACATGGTATGAGATTTTGGAGGTAAAAAGATCTAAATATAAATTCTAGTTGTGTCTTTGCTTTGATCAGAATTTTCTTTATGAATATATTAATCTACTAGGTATGCTTTATCACATGTTTAAAGCACCTGGCACTATGTAAGTTAATTCACTTCTCTGAGATGAACTAGGGAAAAACAATTTGTTGATCTTCCCTTGACAAAATCCCAAATAAACAAACTCTGAATTATTCTATATATTAAAACTGAAACTATCTCTGCCATATTAATATTCTATCAAAACATGCAATACATATTTTAACAAAATATTCCAGGCATACAATAATGTGTCCATCACATAAATAAACATTCTAGATATAATTAAAGTCTCCTATGTAACTAGATTGTCCTTCCCCTGTCACTATTCCTTACCCTTTAATAACCACTAGCCTGAATTTGGACATACCATTCCCAAATGAGTATTTACACTTTGTGTTAAAATGTTAAAATTTCATAAAATGATGTTACAGAGTATGTTTTCTTTGAAAGCTTGTTTTCATTCAGTATTGAGATCACCCGTGATAATACACAAGGAGACTACAAGATATCTACCATATTATTGTAACTTGGCTTTGTTCATTATCACTGTTACAGTTACTCACTATCTAAATATATCACAATTTATATAATCTCCTATTGATTAATCTTTAGACTCTTCCCCATTTTTTGCTACTCAATACTGCAGTGGTGTTACAGTATTAATCTCCCTGGACATACATTAAAGTGTATGTCTAGGACACAGGTTCTTAACTTATTACAAAGCTACAGCAATCAAAAAAGTGTGGTACTGGCATAAGGACAGATGTATAGACCAAAGGAATAGTGTTGACAGTCCAGGAATAAGCCCATACATCAATTATGAATATATATACCTGAGAGCACTCAGCAATCCTTGTGATTTTTGTCACCAATAGCCCTAGATATTTTGATATCATGTAACAGTGGTTATAGATTATCTCAAAATACCATTTACATCAATCAAATTACTTTGAAATTGACAGCTATTAGATCCTTCAGTTGCTCTTATTAGTATGCACTAATAATGCATACTACATCACATATTTAAAAATTTTTGTAACTATTTCAGTATAATCAGTTTCCATTTTAATCCTATGTATTTTATTATACAGACTTAAAACATTATTCTAGCTTTCAAAAGAGATCTGAGGCACAAAAAAAAATACTATTAGGATATATGTCTAGAATTAATCATAAGAAATAGGCACCTTCAATTTTCATAGGTATCAACAAATTGTTTTTCAAGGGGACTGTACCAAATATACTCTCTTAATAGCATTGTATGAAGGTTTCTGCTGCACAAGGTCACCAGTAATTGGTATTATCAGACATTAATCAATTTGATGGGTATAAACTCATATCCTATTGTTTAGTTTACATTTTGAGAGTCAAAAATAAGTGAGAAAAACTTTTTGTTTCTTTGCAGGCTACTTCATATTCTTCTTCTGTGAGATGTCCAATCATATCATTTGTTGCTTTCCTTCTTTGTATAAGTTCTCAATATAAATTTGGATACTAATTCTTTATTAATTTTATGTTACAGATATGTTTTCTCAATTTGTGTTTCGTATCTCCACCTTGCTTATGAAGTCTTTTGATTTCAATGTTTTTATTTGACTATAGTTCAATTTATCTTTTACTTTGTGGTAGGTGGGCTTTATGTCTTCAAGTAATTCTTCTAGACACTGAGGCCATATGTTTTTCCTTTTTAAAATATAAATTTGTTCTGTTTGCCACACTTGGGAATTTATTTGTTGAGTAATTTATTTGGTTGGATAAAAGAAGGACTGGCTGTTTTTTTCTATATTAACCAATAACTCAATACTATTGGATGAACAATCCATCCTTTCCATATAAGTGTAATTCTATTTCTGGATTCTATATTCTATTACAATGGTCTGTCTATTCTGCACTAATATCACGCTTTCTTGTTATAGTTTTAAAATAATTCATTTTTTAAAAAAATTAAAAAAATAAAAAAATAAAAAATAATAATTCATTCTTGGTAGAACCACTTCCTATAACACCTTCCTCAATTTTATTTTCTAAATTATCTTAGCTATTTTTTTCCAATAAGACTTTTATTTTTATAATATAGAAATTACAGCATAAACCACCTAAAATATCAGGATATTATCAAGAATTTTAATTAAAGGCATAGAACTTGTAACGACATGGAGATTGTACAGATAATCTGCTCTCCCAACAACTCTTTTTCCCAAGTAGTATATATTAATTAAAAAAATTTTTATTGTACATTTATATACCATAAAAAGTACTATTCTCATCACTCCTCTGATATCAATTATCTTATATATTATTTTTGCCTAATACTTTAGTTCCCTACTATCCTACTACTCTTTAAGACAACATTATAATTACTATTTAAACAGTATATGTCTACTTATATATACCTACATATCTTTTTATTCACCTTTCCATTTTGCTCCTTATTCCCTTATCTGGGCTTATTTTTCTTCTTTTGGGAAATACATTTTTCACAATTCTTTCAGTAAACATTCCAATAGTGGTGTAATCTTAATTTGTTTGAAATGTTTATTCCATCACGACTCTTGAATGATAATTTAGATGGGTGTAGAATTCTAGGTTGGCTTATTTTTCTTTCAGCATTTTCAAGATACTGTTTTGCGGTGTTCTGTTGTCTACTACAGCTGTCAGTATAAATGTCCTCCTTTGTAAATTTATCTGTATTTTCTCTCTAGTTGCTCTAAAGCCTTAAAAACATTTTTTTTAATATTTATTTATTTTTGAGAGAGAGAGAGACAGAGTGTAAGCAGGGAGGGGTAGAGGGAGAGGGAGACACAGAATCCGAAGCAGCTCCAGGCTCTGAGCTATCAGCACAGAACCTGTTGTGGGGCTTGAACCCACAAACTGTGAGATCATGACCTGAGCCAAATTCAGATGCTTAACCAACTGAGCCACCCAGGTGCCCCAAGACTTTTTTTTTTTAAATTGTGTTCTGTACTTCCACTACCGGGCATCTAGTTTTATGTATATATAATGGCACTGAGTGTGCTTTTAAGCCACAAGTTTCAAGTATTTGTCTTCAAGTCAGGAAAATTATCAACTATTATCTCTTTAAATATTGCCTTCTCCTATTCCTTTCTCTTCTAAGATTTACGTATGTGTTTGTATGTGCTGTGTGTCTGTGTTTTTGTGTGTAACCTACTCCATTTTTCCTATCTTTTAACTTCTCTCTCATTTTCCATTTCTTTATCTTCTGGACAATGTTCTGAGATCTTGCTCACTAAGTCACTCCTAAGCTACTACTAGATCTAAACTGGTTATTACCTCCTAAAAATTTGTTTAATCAAACTTTAAAGTCCAAAGGAGCAAGGGATACAAAAGACATGTGGCAAGGTCTCAGTCCCTGATCCAGAAATAAGTGATGAATGAACACAAAAAATATGAACACTTCCAACTAACCATACAAGTCTTAGAGGGCTAGGTATATAGGTAAGAGCGGCACATATTTGAACATCCATAAAGAAAATAAAACAAAGTTGTCAATCTGTCACCAGAAGTACTCAAGCCACCACTCCAGTCCCTACTCTCCTCATTAGCATCATAAACAAAGCTAGGAGAGAAAAAAGAAGAACAAGAAGGCTAGGCACTTAACTAATAGTTTCAGTGGGGAAGGAATTCTGCTGCCACTTCACCAGGCCCAATGCCTGGGGGTAGGATTTGTCCCTTCCCACTCAGTGGTAACCCTAACACATGGAGTTTTGAATGAGACATGATAACTGGCAGCTGAATTTGCAATGAACCTCTACAACCTTCATTCTCATTCCCTGCTTCATGAACCTGTAAGTTTTCCCAGCACCTTCTGCAGACCTTCCTTCTGTTCCATCTCTAAATTATCACTGCAAGCTTGACCTCTCTCAAAGTTCCATAAAATCCCCCTTTCACAGTCCTTAATCACTTCTATTCCCACTCTCAACCAAAGGCTGCAATCATCCACAAGTCATACCCTGTCCACTGAGACTCAGGTCCATGGCAGCAGGGATCCTGGGTTATCCTCCTAAAATGTTCCTTTTCTAGAGAACAGACAGTGAGTGAAAGGACAAAGTCAAAGTATATAAAACCAGATGACTGAGGAAAGTAGTAGCACTTGTCATTTAGTTTTTAACTGTAATGCATTTTGATTTATTGAATCTCTTTTTGTGTCTTTATTAAATCAGTCATTCACTACCCACTCCAACACTAACTTGATGTTTTTTTGTCATTTCCGGTTTTAGTCCTTTAATTCTTTAAAATAATTTAAAGGCTCAGTTCAATTACACTTTTATCTGAGTTACTGGGGCTCTGATTTTGCCTATTGTTTTTGGTTCACTTGTGGTGGTTTGTTTCTTCATGTGACTTACAATATTGAATAAAATGGTTACTTTAACTTTTTTTTTTAACGTTTATTTATTATTGAGAGACAGAGAGAGACAGAGCATGAGCATGGGAGGGGCAGAGAGAGGAGGAGACATGGAATCCAAAGCAGGCTCCAGGCTCTGAGTTGTCAGCACAGAGCCCGACGCGGGGTGCAAACTCACAAACTGCGAGATCATGACCTGAGCTGAAGTCAGATGCTTAACCAACTGAGCCACCCAGGCGCCCATAAAATGGTTACTTTAAACTGTGATTTGTATTTTGGAATATGCTCAGTTGTGGATGTATCCCGGTAAATCGGTGGATCCGTTCAGAGTTTGTTCAGGCCTAATGTCCTAGGAATATTACTAGTCTTGGCCATTAACTCCATGCAATCAGTTCAAACTCAAATCTTATTATGTGTGTCAATACATGTCCTTGTTTATAAATTTTCAGGGTAAACTTTTTTTCACCTGACCTGGAGAACCTTCTGTTTTCCATGTCTCAGAAACTTAATTTTTCTCTAGTCCATATTTTCGTTAAAGGTGTAGCTCTTCAAGGAACAACTTTATTGCATCTCAGTTCCACTACCTGCTTGGGCTTGAGACTTCATCTATCATTAGATAGATGGTAAAACCATACCTTAGTTATTAATGAGACTGGCAACTGTCTCAGAAAAGTCCTAGTGTCAGTTCACACTTCTCCCACTCTGCTTTTTTGTTTCTTCTTAGTTTTTAGATCTTGGGAGATTATCCTTACATTACTACAAGCTTAGTTATGCACTTAAAAGGACAGGTTTTTATTGTGCTTTTGATCAAAATTTTCAAAATATCTAGTGTTTTACAGTGGGAAGAGTTTTCAGCTAGTTTTATTTTCTATTTATTGATCTATAACAGAACTTCCCAATGTTTTTTAAAAATCTTCCTTACCATACATTCATTCCTAAATATTCCTCATTTAAGAAAAATTTATACAGAAAGAAAAAAAAACCCTTGATTGCTTACATGTAGAAAACTTATTTTAAAGAAACCATGAAGTTAATTCAGTCTGAATACAATTACAAGACAGTAATCACATGACAGGGTGTCTGGGTGGCTCAGTCAGTTAAACACCCAACTTTGGCTCAGGTCATGACCTCTCACAGTTTGTGGGTTCGAGCCCCGTGTTGGGCTCTGTGTTGACAGCTCAGAACCTGGAGCCTGCTTTGGATTCTGTGCCTGCCCCTCTCTCTCTCTCTCTCAAAAATAAAACATTAAAAAAAAAAAAAAAAAAAGATAGTACACATGAGCCAAATGAATTATGATTTCTACCTAAAACTGACATTATTTATTTTAACATATAGTATACTTTCTTTTTAAATGTTTATTTATTGTGAAAGAGAGAGAGTGCATGCGTAAGCGGGAGAGGAGCAGAGAGAGAGGAAGAGATAGAATCCCAAGCAGGCTCCACGCTGTCAGCACAGAATCCGATGTAGGGCTCAAACTTACAAACCATGAGATTATGACCTGAGCCAAAATCAAGAGTTGGATGCTTAAGCCACCTAGACACCTAGACACCCCAATATATAGTCTACCTTCTTGACTGTCTTGATAAATATTCTTATCTTCTGTAGCATGCAACCTCCATTTTAGTTTTTAGCAATTATAGTGTATCTTCATAAACGTTTGCTTGATTTTAACAAATATTTGAGTACCCTGTCATCAAACAACAGGATATGATGAGCATCAGAGACAAGGTTCCTGCTCTCTAGACTTTACACTGTAAGAGGCACAGGCATTACTTTCATTCAGTATGATAAAGAGGAAAAAACCGGGTATACTGAGAGCATATCACAAAAGACCCAATTCTGTGTGCACAAGTGTGCACAAGCTAGAGTTAGGCATGTAAGAAGAACCCATATCAACAGGATACTCTAAGGATTAAAAGTGAGATCACAGGCATGAAAGTCCCCACAGTTCTGGTCATGTAACACTTGAAATGCTTAAGACCACAAGAATCTATAAAAAGTAAACATTGGAAACGTAGGATATAGATTGGAGGTGAGGAGATTCAAACTTTAATAACAGTGAACTATGAGATCTAAACTTATATTTAAATTTGTTTATTCACCCATAGTTTAGAACTGCTGGAAACTACTTACACTAGACCATTTTAGCTGAAATTTGGAACATACATTATACAGGATAAGGGAGTGTACTACTTAAGAGTAATAGCTTGGGGTACCTGGGTGGCTCAGTTGGTTAAGCGTCTGACTTCGGCTCAGGTCATGATCTCACAGTTCGTGAGTTTGAGCCCTGCGTCTGGCTCTGTGCTGACAGCTCAGAGCCTGGAGCCTGCTTTGGATTCTGTGTCTCCCTCTCTCTCTGGTCCTCCCCCACTCACACTCTCTCTCTCTCAAAAATAAACATTAAAAAAAAAGTAATAGCTTAAATATAAATTATGTAAATATAGTCACTGTTGTACAATTAGGAAGTTAAATTTAAGTCTGACTAATTTTCTGTAGAGGGCTTTCACAAAATTCTTACATAGTTTAAAAGACATACTGAACCTTCAACTGTGAGATGTTTTCTCTCAACTGATACGTAACTCTGGATAGAAATTGTTACTATATGTGAAAGACACTAGCACAAATCAGTCTATTTTACTTAAATTTTAATTATATTTAAAATCTCAAGACTGTTTATCACATCTGTATTTCCAAGTTTTCAATAATGTTTTAAAGTACACAAGGCTTGGGTAAATTTTCTGCTGAAACTTACTCAAAGTAATTTACTTATGTTTTCTCTACCACCACTATCCTATTTCAAGCCATCATGATCTCTTCTGAATTCCTGCAATAACCTACTAAGTTGTTTCCCAAACCTAACCTTACCCTTATACAATCTGTTATTCCATTTTTGCCATATACAGCCAGAATTTTTTAGTGCCAATTAAATCAATTCTAAGGTATGCCTACATAATCTTTAGAAATACCATTTTTCACATATCTGAAATTAGAATGCATCACACAACTGCAGTTTTAGATTCAATGAAATACTGTCATAATCCTGTTTAAACTGTTTAATAACTTTCTACAGCCTTTAGGACAAAGGTGAAAAACCACTGTGACCTACGAAGTCCCACATAATATGGCCCTTGCCCTTTCTTCAAGCCTCATTTCTTATCACTCTAACCTTTTGCATTCTCAAACATGTTATGCTCCTTCCCATACAGGTCCTTCATACGTGCCATGTCCTCTATCTAGGATGCCCTTCTATCATCCTTTTTAGCCTAGTTAATGCCCAGTCATCCTTCAAAGATCAATTCAATTCATTTCCTCAGGGACACCTCCCCTGTCTCTTACTCTAGGTTATCATCCTCCTTCCTTATTTATATGTTTTTACAAACTATGTATATGCCTCTTTTGTATCACTTAATCACAAGTCATATTGCATTGAGACTTATTCTAAAAGCAAAGACCAAATGCTTTTTCAGTGTTCTATCTTTGGTATCTGACAACCTAGCATAACTTGCTAAATAGCCATATGTTGAATGAATCCATGAAAGTGCTTTCCAAGAAAAGAAAGAAGTGCGTGTATATCCTTAACAAACAGTTAGCATTTCCCAGGAATAAAAGAAATTTCTAGGACTTAAAAGAAAGATAAGAATTGAAATTGACTCTGAATTTCAGTAAGTCTAAAAAAGACCACAGCTGCTGCCATTTGATTTTTAAAAATAATTTGTAAAAGCCCATTGTTAAACAGTTGCCAACTACTTATTTATAACAAAATACAAAAAAGGAAGGGGAGAAAAAGAACTCAGGGACTTTTTCTTCACCTAAAAACTACAACCAATTTTCCTTGAGAACACAATAAATGACAGTCTTAAAATTCTACTGAAATACTAACTTTTATCTAATTTTGCCTAGAAGTCACCTCTGCTGCAAGAGAGGCTATTTTAAATACCTGTAATTTTTATCCTCCCTGAAAATTATTGAAGATTTATTTTAAGGGGTCTGAGAACCTTACTTAAAATTAGAAATATGTAATTGCATGAGTACAGACTATCAACTAAGTGAGGAAAAAACTAAAAACAAGTAATTTGGTGCTTCTTTCAATAATTTGTCAACTTGTATCTATGACTAAATCTATTTTTTAATCTCGGAGCATTTCATAAAATATCTCAGAAGTAAATTATTTTAGCACCCCTAAATTTGTTTAAATGTTTATTTTTGAGAGAGAGTGGGGGAGGGGCAGAGAGAGAGGGAGAGAAAATGCCAAGCAGGCTCTGCGCTGACTGGGCAGAGCCAGATGCTCAAACTCACGATCATGACCTGAGCCAAAATCAAGAGTCATACACTTAACCAAATGAGCCACCCAGGTACCCCAACAGACCCCAACATTTTAAGACAATAATAAAACAGATCAAAACCAACAAGCTCACAGACCAGTAAGGACAGTTGGGGTTTTAAAAATACTTGCCAAGTGTTTCCTACCTATTAGCTGGTTGTTTAATTCTGTTCTCATTAATTCTCAGAAAAACGCTGTGAAATACTAGGTAGTATGACTTTTACACAATAAACAGACTCAGAAAAAAAAAATTAATATATCCCTTAAGTTCACATTGAAAAGCAGAACCAAGAATTAAATGAAGATTTAAATCAAAGCTCATGTTCCATTTACTATACTAGAAACAAACATCTTAAACATTTTGTAAAGTTTCTAACTATTTTCTTCTCAGAAAAGTCATATTGAGATTTCTGTTATTAACTAGGGTTCACTGAAAAGGACTAGTCTCTTTACTAAGTTATAACTGCAGGTACAGTAAGAGGAATATATATTATCTAAATATTACCATGCCAATCAAGTTATCATGAAGACAATGATAAAATTTTTAAATAACCAAATGAGATTTAGAACAGATTAGCCACTGTTGCTTTTTAGCACCTTCTCTCCAGCATTATCAAGCTGGATATTCCTGGGGGCTTGAAACATTATCATTCATTATCTTCAGTATAAACTAGAGCTGATGCAGCTAACCCACTCTATTCATTTCATTCATTTCTTTCCACCTACATAAAATTGCTCTGACAGGCTAAATGAACAAAACCAAGGATCACTGTCACATGACCTCCTATAACACACACAGTTCCAGGCTGCTGAGGGGTGGAAGTGGGGAGCTGGGCCACAACTAAAACAATTGTTCATCTCAGTACCATCCAAATAACAGTGCTCCGTGGATTATGTGCTGATGCAATTTCTTCTTGGGTGAGAAACACAATGTTAGTATTTAGTACAATGGCCTTAGAGCAATTTGTACATCTTCATTTGCTTGCTTTTAAGAAGTTATTTTAAACATCCTCTAGAGTCATTTTCCCTTTATTCTCAAATTTAAGTATTTTCTAAAGTAGCAATTCTATCCCTATTGCTTAATTAGCCCCAGAAGCAAACCTTCCAAACAAATTGTGCACCCGAAACAGTGAGATTGGTTGTCATTAATTAATTTTATGGGCTAACATCCATACCCCCAAAATACCTGGCCCTCAAGTTTTATTAGCATTTAAGCTTCTGTAGTATTTTATTTTTAGCAATATTCAAAGTTTTACCGCTAAATTAAGACCACAGATGACAAGTTTATGCATCAAAATATGGGTGGGGAGAAGTGCCTGGAATTCCTTGATTAAAATATTTTAGGTCAATATTGGAGTCCTCCCTTCTTATCATTTTTTGCACCACACTGACTCAGCAAAGATCTGGGCATCTCTTCCATCTTTTAAAGTGATACTATTTGTGGGTGTTGGGATATAGAAATAAAAACTTGTCTTCAAGGTGAAAGCGTTTGAAACATTGCTTTTGAATGCAGCATGAGTTTCAGTTATCGCCTGATAAAGAATTTTTTTAAAGAAATATTCTGTATTTTGAAAGATAGGCATCATATAAATAATTCTTTAAGTCTGGCATATCTATCTCTTATAGGCCTACATGGTCTAATAACAATTCTAGGATGACAGAAGTATTTTATACTTCTATCTATGAAATACTTTGTTTTTTAAACTATGTAGGTAACTTGTATTCTTTTTCTTGAAAATTCCAGAATAATTAGAGTTTGAAGGCCTGGGGAAAGGTGGGAAAATAAATAATAGAAGCAAAATAATGATTTTCATGCAAAAACTCTTAAGTATTAACAACAAAAACGATTAGCAGGATTTTTAAGGTGTTTTGAAATATAATATGAAAATTAAATCTGGATTTTAAGTGGTCAAATCTACAGAGTAAACTCCCTACAAATTTCTTTATAGCCTTCCTGTCTGGTACCCTTAAGAGAGGAATTGGGTCTGTCCTACAGAGAAGAGTCCAGTTAGCTGAATTTTCCTAAACAGGTCAATAGATAATGATAATTATGGGGGTGAGGGAGGGTAGAGGGATATTTAAAAATGACATTGTGTTACTTGCTTCTCCAGGGAGTCTTCTAAGAACTATTCTGAAATAGTAAGGACCAGTTTCAGAGACAAAAAAGGTCATCAAAAGAATAGTAAAAAACAAAACAAAACAAACCCTGGTGTTATAACTCCTCCCAATCAGTCCCTTTTCCCCAATCTGGCTCATCTTTATTTGCATTTCATTTATTTACAAAAAGGTTGTCTGTTCCAAAGCAGAAAAAAAAAAAAAAAAAAAAGATCTACTTACACAAAAAAGTTAAGAGTGCTTTCTCAAACTAGACTACTTTATATAGTTCTACCATTAAGCATCCTCCAATTCATCCCCAAATCTGGGCCACAAATATATAAATTTGGAGCCTAAGAGATTCTCTCCACTCATCTCTTTGTGGGGTGAGGGGGCCACAAAAACCAAACTATTCAAACATACCTAGAACCTGGCAAATATAGAAAGCTTTATGTTAACGCTACAAAACAGCTTAGAACAGCTGAACCACAAAAAAGAAAGTAAACACATTTATTAGTCCTATTAAAAAAAACCTATTTTCACTAAATATTCACTTACAGTATCCATTGTAAATAGCAAAACTCAGAACACGTTTAGCCATTCACATAAATTCAAAAGTTTTTATTGAAATTCAAAAGTTTATTTGAATGTGAAGGCAATTAACTGAGAGGGCTAAAGTCCAATTGTTATCGGTAGGGCCTTAGAATAAAACTTTGCAAAGAAAGCAAAAGGGCTGAGAAAGGGACAAGAAGGGAAGTTGAATGTGAACAGGGATAAAGATTAAAAAATTCTTGCTCATTATAGGAAGGAAATTTTATACGTCAGAGACAAATGATACCCTGTAGTGGATACAAGAAAGTTTGCAAAGTTTTTAAAATGGGGGCAATGAAAGGTTGCCAAAGGGGAAACCAACAAAACAGAACTGAAAACTCAGAGTTATTAGCACTGAAACTTAGTGGGTCATCCAGGTAAGAATCTGCCCCACAGAAAAGCAAATGCTGTAGGCACACACTGTAAAGCAAGAATCTCATCAGGGAATTCACTGAGCTTGATATCCAAAACTTGTCTCATTTCATCCAGAAATCAATAAAATTAAGTCCAGTATATAAGAATACAATTCATTTTCTTTTTAAAGTGCATGACAAGGTATTCACCTAAGGAAACAAGACCAAGGCAAAATTTTTTTTTAAATCTTTGGGGGGGGGGGTTGGGGGATAGAAAACTAATGAACATGGGAGAAGACTCCAACATACACATTCATATTAAATTTAAATACTTGTGTATCACTTTTCTTCTAGAATCCTCTCCTTATCAGCTCAGTCTTTGTTTTTTTTAATTTTTTTTTCAACGTTTTTATTTATTTTTGGGACAGAGAGAGACAGAGCATGAACGAGGGAGGGGCAGAGAGAGAGGGAGACACAGAATCGGAAACAGGCTCCAGGCTCTGAGCCATCAGCCCAGAGCCTGACGCGGGGCTCGAACTCACGGACCGCGAGATCGTGACCTGGCTGAAGTCGGACGCTTAACCAACTGCGCCACCCAGGCGCCCCTCAGCTCAGTCTTAACCTCTCCCTTCTTCTCATACCTACTTGGGGGCAGGGAATAAATATTTCCACTTTACAGGGAGACCCAGAAATGCAGAAAGCTTATTTTCTAAGTAAAAACAAAAACAGAAAGCCCAATTTGCACAAGTGCACCTGCCTTAATGAAGTTTTATGTTCATGTTTGAAAGGATCTATTTTAATGTAATGCTTTACTAATTCTGGAATTCAAATTAATATTTACAAATATCTACTGCACAATTTATGACCCAAGACTCAATATATCTCCAACCCTACAAAGTTTCTTCCACAAATTAGCTTATCCATTTAAATGGCCCAATTTCTCTTTTTTTGTCTTCCCAGGCAATACGAATGTGAACTTTTCAATCCCATGATGTAATTCCATCATTCTCCACTTCTCATTCCACTGCTGCAAACTAGTAAAACATACAACTATCTCATGTCAAAATAACTATTAACTTTTCCTACTTCAACTATCCTTTAGACATAGATGTTCCCCCGAACACTATTTTTATCATGCCAAGTCCCTTCCTTGCTCGAAATTGTGTAAAATCAGCCAACTTTGCCTAATTATAAGAATTTTCTGGGGCACTTGTCAACTAATTCAAGAAGGTTCTAGGGGCATTACCCTAACCCCAATGAATCAATTACCAGAGGGAGGATTTATGACCAATATATCTGAAAAACATTACGTTAAATCCAAATTCAGTAAGATTTTTTTTTTCCAACGTTTATTTATTTTTGGGACAGAGAGAGACAGAGCATGAACGGGGGAGGGGCAGAGAGAGAGGGAGACACAGAATCGGAAACAGGCTCCGGGCTCTGAGCCATCAGCCCAGAGCCCGACGCGGGGCTCGAACTCACGGACCGCGAGATCGTGACCTGGCTGAAGTCGGACGCTTAACCGACTGCGCCACCCAGGCGCCCCATTAAATCCAAATTCAAAAGCCACTCTCATCCAGCTTGTTTCCCCAACACTTCCAAATAACAAACCACAGAGAGTAGATTTCCTATATTCTCACATGCCATGTTTATCTCTTCTTGTGCACTCCTATAGCTAAAGTAATCGACATGAGTCTTAGTTTCCATGTCTATAAAATGGAAACATCATCTTTTTTGACTAAGAATTATTTCGACAATTCAACATACTGCACGTAAGCTTTCAAGACTGTGAATATAATTACATAAAGAGCATTATTTTTGCGGCAGCTACTCCACTCATAGGGATTTATTATCCCATATGTAT